>NC_143419.1:11537500-12785000 GCF_059467195.1 Physcomitrium patens | reverse complement strand
AACTAAAGATTTAAATGCTACCTTTTAATAACGTAGCTTCTACTTACTTTGTTAGACCATAATCAAGGCAAAATAAAGTAGATTAGAAAAATAAAGAATATGAGCATATATAAGAAGAAGTTAGGAATTGATTGGAATAGAAATTAACTCAAAAAAAAAAAATTTGATACCCAAAAAGGACTAGTTATCAATTTGGATCGAAATCAGATCCTAAAGCACAAAACCGAGCACCTACAGCAACTTAGGGGTTTTTTTGTAGATCAAAGAGTAAGATTTTAGAGTAGACTTGATAGGATTTTTTTGAGCATTAATTTTGAGAGAATTAAATATGTAATGACTTTACAAGAGCTTTGCAAAGTCATAATTTTTTTGAGTGACTCTAGAATTTGTGAATTAAAAGCAATATTATATTTTAGAGAATTTTATAAATGGGGTAGTAGATCTATAGTTCAAATTTTGATAACTTATGAAAATAATTTTTTGAAGTGTATGTTGTATGTTTGAGCTTGATCAAACACTTGAATTAGAGGCTATTGAATTTCAAGTAGGTTGAGGTCTCAAAAATTGGACTTTGAGATGTTATTAGGATTTTTAAGACCTTCAGTAATCTACTAATTAGATTGGGATAAAATTTGTATTTGAAGATAATTGACTTAATTTCTACACATATGTGAAATTTGAGAAAAATTGAATAGTTTGATAACAAAATATTGGTGCTAGAAGTTCAACATTCAAATTAGAGTAGGAGTGTCCAGGACATACACTAAGAAGTTGTAGAAGATTCTAGAAGATTTTAGAGAAGCTTTATAGTTTGTAGAAGCTACTTGAGAAGTTTTTAAGCTCGTAGAAGCTACTTGAGAAGCCTCATAGCTCGTGGAAGTTACTTAAGAAGCTTCCTAACTTGTAGAAGTTGCTTGAGAAGCTTCTTAGTTTGTAGAAGCTACTTGAGAAGCTTCCTAGCTTGTAGTATATATAGGAGCCAAGACTGAGAGGATCCTCAATCTCGACAATACACCTCTTAGAGCTCTAGCTCACCTCTCTAGTGTTGTTCTTCTATTCATCTGATTAATCTAGTTCTTACCGATTCTTCTTGAGCTTCTTGTTTAGATTTCCAGTCAGTATTCAAAATTCATGATAGTTTATTGAGACTACATTCATCTTTCATATCAGAGCTAATTCCTTCTTGTTAGAGTGTAAATTATCCCTTTGCTTGAAGGTGCTGGCATTTTAGAAGTTGCGGATTATCCTTCTCTAAATTGATATTGTTTCTACTATAATATTGGAGTCTTATCTTTCTTGGAGAGTGTGGATTACCTCTCTTCTTAAAGGTTTTAAGGCATTTTAGAGGTTGCGGAGTATCCTCCTCTAAACCAATACTGCCATCTAGTAGAGTCATTTCTTTCCTTTTCTTAGAATGGTCGAAGGTCAAGATATTAATATGACTAAAAGTTCGAAGTCCAAGTTGGATGCCATTATGAATGTTCTTGCTTCGTTATCACAGAGAACTATAGAGATTGAAGGAGTCATTACAAGACTTCATAATGATGGAGCATTTGGGATGGCATAATTAAGGATTCACTAGCCTCAAGCTACAGCACCAAGAGAAGCAGCCTTACCTCTAGTTCAACAAAGATCGTTGGTCTTACTACAAAAAGAGCCCCGAATTAGCCTTTTAGATAAGTTTGATGGTACACGTTCGAATTTTCAATGTTTTGTCAATCAAATTAGGTTGATAACAGCTTTACAACCCGAATGCTATCTGACGGAGGAGTCACGTTGTTGTATTACATGCTATTTAGCTTGAAAATATATCGGGTATCTAGATGTGGAAGATAAAATGATGTTTTATAAGTATCCAAATAGTCTAGTGGGTTTCAACTATCTAAATATAAACTATTTTCAATTTCAATATAAAAGCTTAATCCCAATACAAAGTGCTTAGAATACTATTTTTAATAGCTTTTGGATATTATAAGTATAAATTCTTTTCTAATTTGTTATTTTTATTTCTATTTTATTTATTTATTTATTTATATTTATTTTATTTATTTTTTAAAATCCTAATCCTAGACAACGAGCCTCGACAAGTTATAATTCTCAATTTGACCATCCGATTATTGTCAGACTTCTACCACTAATATCTTTACAAGTCTTCTAAGTGCTCAAGAAGTTCAATCCAATCCAACTTACAGATTGCAAGAAAACATCATAAATCCACGCTGAAGTCCCTTGATCGTCGCCTAGAAGATTGATGGCAAACTTTAATTTGCAATTTCTCCTTCTCTGATTGTTAATTTTCATTCAAACTTTGTGTGTAGCTCCGCCTTTGAGTCTTCGACTTACTCTGTTAAAATTCACCTTATTCGAGCCGATAGATCTTAGATATTACTAAAACTCTAAACAACTCCAATATGCCAACTTCTGATACCTCTTTATACTAATGATCAAATATCCTCTATCCATACTATAAGATTCACACAAATTTTTACATGCACTTAGTATATTCAACCATCTAGACACAAATAAAATTTTAATCATAGATGTCTCTCCAATTTCATAAAACAGTCAAGAGTACTAGCCTTTACTTTATTGCAAAATCCAATTCACGAATACAAACACTGACTTTGAGCAACGATTGCAAAGTCCTTCCAAACCCTATGAAATCCAATTCTATATCTTTCGAAGGAGCTTGAAGCTAGCTCTCCGATACCAAAATCTCGATCTTCGAATGCCTTCTTTCTTTTCCTCTCCTTTCTTTTAACTCCGTGAAGTCCCCTATTCTTCCGCCCTAGACTTTGAATTAAAATAGCAGACCTGCCTCCATGGAATTCCCGCCTCTAAGAGGATCTTTCCACAGAAAGGACGTTTCTCCGAAATGGCAAAGAAAATAGAACAGCTTGAAATGGAATTAAAGCCTCCATATTTGGGACCTCATTGGATTGTCCAACCGAGTTAGGTCTCATATTGGATAAGAGACCTATACGAGGACTTGGATTGGATGTCCTCATAATTAGGTCAAATTGGTCCTTCACATCAGATTCATCCAAATATTGAATTGATCCTTTTCTCTTTTGCCGTCTCTTGGTAAAAACGGCTCAGAATTATTCCACCCGATTTATTGGAGAATCTTGAGGACCTAGATTTATCCCCTCAATTTTTTTCTAGTTTTGGATCGATTCATCCTGATTATTGAAATTGAATGGAGCATTACATTGCTGATAAGCATGCCCTGACTGCTTACTATTTCCACACACTGGTGCGTAATTATCACTGGCTCCGAGATTGAGACATTTAGTAGCATAATGACCAATCTGTTTGCAACGGTGTCATGATGTAATATGGATAATAAGTGAAAGGGTGAAGAAAATATCATGTTTTGAGGATCTCACTTCAAAAATATTATAGCAAATTATCTTGGAAAAATAGATATTAGTCAAAGGGTAGAAAAATTAAAGGTGCCAATGCTGCCTATTTACAAATTATGCTTCTATTTACTTTGTAAAGCCATAAATAAAGCAAAATAAGGTAGATTAGAAAAATAAAGGATATAGACATATGTAGGAAGGAGTTGGAAGTGAAAATTAGTAAAAATTACTTCAAGAAGACGAAAGTTGCTACCCAAAGAGGACCAGTTATGAACCTGGGTCGAAATCAGACCCCGAGGCACAAAACTGCACTCTGACGGCGAGTTAATGACTCTTTGGTAGATTGGAGAGTGGAATTTGATAGAAGATTGGATAAGATTTCTATGAATGTTGGTTTTGGGTGATTTGGATCTGTATTGATTTTGTAATAGCTTTGCAAAGTCAAGGTTTGTTTCGGATGACTTGGATTTTATGAAATAAAATAGGATTTATATTTTGGGTGATTTCAAGAGTTTTGTTATAGATCTACAAGTGAAATTTTGTGGATTTATGTCAATAGTTGTGCTCAATATGTATTGTGAATGTGACCTCAATTTAACAATTGAATTGAAGGATATTGAGGTTTAAGTGGGTCAAGGTCTGAGAAAGTAGAATTTTAGGTCTACTGAGGGTTTTAAGATTTCTTGCAATCCACTAGTTGGATTGGAGTGAAACTTATGTCAGAGGATATTAGACTTGTTTTTCTATGCGTATGAGAATTTTGAGATCAATTGAACAGTACAAAGGAGAGATATTGGCTCTGGAAGATTGGCATCAAGATTGGAGAAGGAGGCCAGCCAATACCCGAGCACATTTTTGAGGTTATCGTCAATTTGGTAATTTCGATCCTTTTCAATTTTTTTGTGCTTGTTTTGAACTTAGTTTTTAAGGAGTGTGAAAAATTTTAGTTAAGATCGATGGTTTATTAATTAGTTATTGAGGTTTAAATCTGTTGTAGGAATTACTAGGATTTGGTTTAGGATTTGGTTAGGATTTGATTAGGATTTGGTTTAAGGTTTAATTAGGATTTGGATTAGGGTTTGGTTTAGGATTTGGTTAGGATTTGGTTAGAATTTGGTTTAAGATTTGATTAGGGTTTGGATTAGGATTTGGTTTAGGATTTGGTTTAGGGTTTAGGATTTGGATAGGATTTGGTTTAGGATTTAGGGTTTGGATTAGGATTTGGTTACGGATTAAGATTTAATTAGGATTTGGTTTAGGATTTAGGGTTTTTCTAGGATTTGATTAAGGTTGGATTAGGATTAGGATTAGGATTTGGTTAGAATTTAAGGTTCTATTAGATTTTGTTAGGGTTTGACTAAGTTTTCTTTAATATTCTTTTATATTTCTTTAGGATTTCCTTGTGTTTCTTTTATAACTTCAATAAAATTTATTTGAGCTTGCTTAATGTTTGATTATGATTTTTAACATTTAATTGTAAATTCTCTATAATCCTATTGGATTGTTAGGACCTTTTGTTGCAATTTTCTTTTACCTTCCACAGCCAGGTGCTCGGTGCATTCTCAAGCAAGACTTCACGTAATACGACAACGAAAACAACGAAGTGGTCTTCTTGCACGCCCATCAGGCATATTGGGTGTCTCTATCGGTATATACCTACTAGGCTTGTTCCATATAGGGTTAAAAAATAATCCTTATTATCCCGTTTGTACGAAAGGTACTAGGTTCGATGATGTCGGTGGAGCATACGCTATTGTCATGTTCGGTGGTATAGCTTGCAATGGGGTGACATTAACTAGCCCCTAAATATTGGTACTAGAATTGGCCACTACTTCTAACATCCAAGATGACTAAATATTAATAAATCTTTTCTATTTATATTTTTATCATATAATCGTATTGCAACATGACAACGTGTTGGACTGCTTGGAACTTTGCTCACAGAGGAAGCTCTATCATGGTTTCTCCTGTGTTTGAGAAAAGATTGTCAATTTTGAACAACTTTGAAACTTTTTTGGAGGCGTTTGCAGAGGCATTTGGTGAACATGACAAGGCGCGATGGACTACAACAAAGATTTGATCGCTACAACAAGAGGTATGCTCCGCGTCAATCTATGCATCAAATTTCAGACAATTAGCATGCGACATCAACTGAAAGAAGGTAGCATTGATGAGTCAATTTTATTGGGGCTTAAGGGATGACGTGAAGGATTTGTTATTATCTCTTCCCGATTTGTGAATGCTCAACGAAGCCATTAGCCAAGTTGTGAAGTGTGATAATTGCCTGTTCTAATGTCGCAAAGACCAATGCTCAAGACAACATACGGCTCACCACGCTCCAACTATATCAACAAGCAGCTTGAATTCACATTCAGATATAGAAGTCATGTAAATTGATGCAGTACGTGTCAAATTCTTAACTCTAGAAGAAAAAAAGTGGCATATGGAGGAAGGACTATACTTGTATTGCGGTGAAGAAGGCCACAGAGTTGGAAATTACTCCAAGAAGCAAAATCGACGCATTGTTAGGACCAGAGGTGCATTTTTTCAAGAAAATGAAGATGCCCTACCAAAATAGGGACCATACGGCTGGATAATTTAATACCACAACAACAATCAAGTTCCTCTCTTTTCGCTCAACCTGTCCATTACTTTACCATTCCTCTATCTTTTGGCCCTTAAAAACTAAAAATCTTAGCGTTATTAGATTCAAGAGCATCTGCTTACTTTTTAAACAAAGAATTTGCTAAGCGTCATAAGATTCCTTTGGTACCAAAACCTAAACTCGTTCACGTAAAAGTAATAGATGGACGACCTTTATTGTCTAGTAGTATCACCTATGAATCAAAACCTATAGAAGTGACGTTTAAAGACCATACTAGTTATATTATTTTTAATATTATTAGAACCCCGTCAAACCCTGTTATTCTTGGTCTTTCTTGATTAAAAAGGCATAATCCATCCATAGATTGGAGGTTACAAAAGATGACATTTCCTATAAAACATTCTAAGAGTAAGCTTTTTAGAAGATCTCGAATCAAAAAACCCTTATTTACTGGAGCAAGAACTTTTGTAACATCGTCCAAAGAAGGCACATCATTTGTCATTTATACGACTCTAATTAGCAAAGAAAAGATTTTGACAACAAATATATTGGAGCAATGTATGGATTTTGAAGATGTGTTTGAAAAAAAGAATGCCGACATGCTATCGAAGCATCGACCAAACGATTGTGCTATAGACTTGTAGAAAAGAGCACAACCACCTTTTGGCCCAATCTACAACTTGTCGTAGATGGAGTTAGCGGAGTTGCGGAAGTACATTGACAAGAATCTAGCTAAGAACTTCATTTATCATTCAAAGTCGCTAGCTAGGACACCAATCTTATTTGTGAAGAAGAAAGATGGCTCGCTGTGGATGTGTATGGATTATCGAGGTTTCAACAAGGTGACAAATAAGAATTGTTATCCATTATCCTTGTTATCAGGTCTTTTAGAGCAACTTGGGCATGCAAAGATCTTTACAAAGATTGATCTAAGGAGAGCTTACAACCTCGTGCGAATCAAAGAAGGAGGCGAATAGAAAATAGCTTTTCGTACAAGGTATGGCCATTTTGAATATAATGTCATGCCTTTCGGTCTTACCAATGCTCCGGTGGTCTTTCAACACATGATGAATGACATCTTTCGAGAGTACCTTGACGATTTTGTTGTCATCTATCTAGATGATATTTTGGTATTTTCCAAGAACGTAAAAGAGCATGAAAAATACGTTTATCTGGTCCTTGAAAAACTACGCAAGCGAGGATTTTATGCCAAGTTGGAGAAGTGCTTGTTTCACAAAACTGAGATGGAATTTTTGGAATTTACTACAACTATGGAAGGCTTGAAGATGGACCCTAAGAAGGTGGAAGCAATTGTATCATGAGAAGTTCCAAAGACGATTAGAGATGTACAATGCTTTCTTAGCTTTGCTAAATTCTATCGGATCTTCATCAAGAATTATTCTCAAGTTGTTGCTCCGCTCACTCGGTTGACATGTAAAGACATGCTTGAATGGAAACCTCTAGCAGAAAAAGTGTTTCAAGATCTTAAGATGGTATTTACTATGGCTCCAATTTTGGTACATTCGGACTTTGCAAAGGCCTTCTATTTGGAGATCGATGCTTCTGATTTTGCTATGGAAGCTATACTTTTGCAGATAGACTCAAATAAAAAGCTTCATTCCATTGCATTCTATTCTTGAAAGTTTTTTGCTACCGAGATCAACTATGAGATTTACAATAAAAAAACTTCTTGCGATAGTAGATTCTTTCCAAGAGTGGCGTCACTTTCTCTAAGGAGCTGCACATCCAATGACCGTATATACAAATCACAAGAATTTGAAATACTTCATGTCCGCTCAGGTTCTGAATTGTCATCAAACTCGATGGAATATGTTGCTATCTAAGTAAGACTTTGTTATTACTTATCGGCTTGGGAAGCAACAAGGACTATCCGATGCATTATCAAGGAGAACGTATCTAGTGCCAAAGGCTAGAGAAGCACCGTTTGATCAAGAGTATACAATATTGTTGAAGTCGGAACAATTCAGGCTTTGCTCTGCTATAGTGCCAATTGATGTTGACTTCTTCAACCAGGTACGTACTATGACTATTGGAGATTTTGTAGCCCTCGATATCATTCAACGTGTCAATAATGTCAAGTTCAAGGTAGAAGGAGATCTATTATACTTTGAGGAGCGGTTGTATATTCCAAAGATACCAACACGACTCCGAGTTCTCCAATCTCAACACAACTTTCCAACTGCAAGACATTTTGGATTCAATAAGACCTTGAAACTTATTTCTCGAGATTTTTAGTGGCTCCAAATGTAGAAGGATGTCAAGGATTTTGTCCTCTCTTGTGACATTTGTTCAAGATCCAAGAACCCTTGATATTGTCCTTATGGTCTTTTTTAGCCATTGCCTATTTCATGTCGACCATTGCCTATTTCATGGTCTTTAGTTTCCATGGACTTCATTACAGACCTGCCGCCATCGAATTCATTTGACAACATCTTTGTTGTGGTAGATTGGCTTACAAAGATGACACACTTTATCCTTTGCAAGAAAACATCATCAAACAAAGATACAACAAGGCTCTTCTTTGATAGTGTGTATCGATATCATGGTTTACCAGATGATATCGTGTCGGATCTAAGAATCCAATTCGTATCAAAGTTTTGGAGATCTCTCTTTGAGATATTGAAGGTGGATATCAAGCTTTCTTCGGCTTTCCATCCTCAAACTGACAACTAAATAGAACGGATGAATCAAATTTTGGAGCAGTATTTACAATGCAACATCAACTTTCAGCAAGATGATTGGACTGCATATCTATCGTTAGCAGAGTTTACATATAAAAATACCCTTCATGCATCGATTCAACAAACACCATTCTTTTCCAACTATGGGTATCATCCGAAGCTTGATTTATTGAGTCCATCAACCAATAACAACCGAGCAGCTGAAAGATTTGTGAAACAACTATCGGAGCTTCAAACTACGTTGAAGCTTTAATTGCAAATCGCTCAAGAAGCTTACAAGGTATCCACAAATAAATTTCGGAATTAGGCACTTACTTTCAAAATTGGAGATAAACTATGGCTGCTTTGACAGAATATCAAAACCAAGTGGCCATGTGATAAGTTAGACTACTAGAGATTCGGACCATCTGTCATCCAAAAGCAAATTAATCCAGTGGCATACCGTCTAGAGTTACCGGCTGCTATGAAGGTACATCCAGTCTTTCATGTTTCTTTATTGGAGTCTTATCGAGAGTCGTCTTTTCCTACAAGAGTGCAATGTCCACCACCTAGTATTAAAATTGAGAACCACGAGGAATACGAGGTGAAAAAGGTACTAGATTTGTGGCATAAGTGGGAGAAATTGGAGTACTTAGTATATTGAAGCGACTATGATATCAATGAGCGCACATGGGAACCAGTAGAAAATCTTATCAATGCGTCACAAAAGGTATAGGAGTTTCATCGACGCTATCCTCAGAAACCTAAGTCCTTTTGATGAAAGTTTTTCAGTAAAGTTCTTTCTCCTTGAAGCCTCTTAATCCTCGGCCTTACAAAGAAGGGAGAGAAGGAACCTCTAAAAGACATAGTTAGAGACTATAAATCTGTAACATGAGCCCATGCTTCCATGTTTAGTACTTGTTTGTTTGTTTTATTTATTTATTTATTTATTTATTTATTTATTTATTTATTTATTTATTTATTTTTTATGTGATATGGATAGCCAAGAGATATATATCATATTAGTCATGTCCTCTCAACTGAGTATCTCATGAAGACGACCCTAAGATGAAGAACTACCTGTACAATGAAGAGGACAAAGGATACCCAGTAACAAGTCTCTAGTGATTGTGTTTGAGGTAGAACCTGCCTACGGTGATCTTCTCGAAGGAGTGTTTGCAGGGTATTTTCACAATAAAGACATGGAAGTTTATGCCTGATCAGAAATCAAAGGCGTAGGATACTATTGTTGGTTACAAGGACCAATGAACTACTTGCTACACGAACAACAATTGGAGTATATTGTGGACACTATACGACAAATTTTCAACTTCTTATGTTGGTATTGACTCGCAATATGAGTGCTTTTCGGAGACCTCGAAGCTAAAAGGGGGAGGTGATATCAAAGACATACGCTAGGAAGTTGTAGAAGATTCTAGAAGTTTTTAGAGAAGCTTTGTAGTTTGTAGAAGCTACTTGAGAAGTTTTTAAGCTTGTGGAAGCTACTTGAGAAGCCTCTTAGCTCGTGGAAGGTCCTTGAGAAGCTTCCTAACTTATAGAAGCTGCTTGAGAAGCTTCCTAACTCATAGAAGTTGCTTGAGAAGCTTCCTAGTTTGTGGAAGCTACTTGAGAAGCTTCTTAGCTTGTAGTATATATAGGAGCCAAGACTAAGGGAATCCTCAATCTCGACAATACACCTCTTGGATCTCTAGCTCACCTCTCTAGTATTGTTCTTATACTCATCTGATTAATCTAGTTCTTGTCGATTCTTCTTGAGCTTCCTGTTTAGATTTCCAGTCAGTTTTCAAAATTTGTGACAAAGAGGCCAACCAACACTTGAGTGGAATTAAGGATTTTTCTTCCATCTCATATGTGTGATTATCTTCAAAATTTGTATGCTTGTTGCCAACTTAGTTTTTGAAAGGTATGTATATTTTTAAGCAAGTTCAACAATTCAATTGATAGATATTGAGGTTCTAAACTACATTAAGGTTAGATTGAGGAAAGTTAGGATTTAGTTTAGGATTTAGGATTTGATCTAGGATTTGGTTTAGGTTTTAGGATTTGTTTAGGATTTGATTTGAATTTGATTTAGGGTTTAGGATTTATCTAAGATTTGATTTAGGATTTGATCTAGGATTTGGTTTAGGTTTTAGAGTTTGTTTAGGATTTGATTTGAATTTGATTTAGGATTTAGGATTTATCTAGGATTTGATTTAGGATTTGGTTTAGAGTCAAAGGTTTGATTTAGGATTTTGTTTAGATTCAAAGGTTAGATTTAGGATTGGTTTAGGATTTAAGGTTTGTCTAGGATTTAATTTAAGGTTTGATTTAGGGTCTAAGATTTGATTTAGGATTTGATTTAGGATCTAGGATTTGATTTAGGATTTGATTTAGGATTTGATTTAGGATCTAAGGTTTGATTTAAGATTTGATTTAGGGTTTAGGATTTGATCTAAGGTTTGATTTAGGATTTAGGATTTGATTTAGGATTTGATTTAGGATTTGATTTAGGATCTAAGGTTTGATTTAAGGTTTGGTTTAGGGTTTAGGATTTGATCTAAGGTTTGATTTAGAATTTAGGATTTAGGATTTCAACTAAGGTTAAATTAAAACTTGGTTGAGATTTATTTAAGATATATTTTTGATTATTTTAATATTTTTTGGAATTCTTAAAGATTCTTTTAAGATTTATTGTAGATTTTCTTTTAATTCCTTTAAAAAATTTTATTGTTTCTTTTGTAATTTCTTTAAGGTTTCTTTTGAATTTAATTAAAGTTTGTTTAGCATTATTAAGGTTTAATTAGAATTTATTTAGTATTCTATTAGAATTAGGATTTTGTTTTTACAATTTCCATTCTACCTTCTATGGTTAGGTGCGTGGTGTACTCTCAAGTAAGACTTCACGTAATATGACAACAAAAATCAGAAGGTTTTTAGCAGCATGTATTTTCTATTATATATGGATACTTCTTTTTGCACATATAATAGATCTATTGTATGAATTATTAAGAAAGAATCAAAAAATTTAATGGGAAAGAAGAAAAAAAAAAAAAAAAACCATGGAAAAATTAAAAGAACTTCTTTCTTTACTTTTAACCTTGAAGAAAGTGAATTATAAATGTGAAAGGCTAAGGATATTAATAGTTGATGCAAGTCCAATCAAAATAGGTTGGATAATTGGACAAGATGATGAATAAGAAAATAGATATATAGAAAAATTTAGAACAAAAGTTTTGAATGTTAAGCAGAAGGCATATGTACAAATCTAAAGAGAATTATAGGGTGTAGTAATATCTATGAAAAATAAAAAAATAGTATTTAATTGGTACATTGGTAATTATAGAAATAAATTGTCTACCTGATTACATAAATTGTCTACATGATTACAAGTTGTTCAATTCTTGATATTCCTATGTTAAAGTAGATAACATATAACATATATCAAATCTATGAATCTATAATTTAAACACATTGCTGGCAGGTAGCACACTCCAGTGTGAACATTACTTTACATTTACATCTTGCAAAAAACACAAAAGACTACAAGTGGGCTTCCATAGTATATCATTCAGAGAAGTTGACGAATACAAAACATTTCATTGCCATTTCAACTTTCGTGAAAACATGTGAAAAACAGACCTTTGTACCGCAAAACTATGCCAGTATGGCCTAAAAATTCTTTCTAATCTTTCTGTGAATGTTTCTTGTTTATTTGCATGAGTAAGGGAAAATGCTTCTCCTTGCCATGACCATGTGAAATCGCTGGTTCCAAACATAGAATTTCATGTTAAAAACGAGACGGAGTCTCAGTGGGAATTGGGTCGTTAAGTTTCTCTCCAGGAAAAGTAAGAACTAGTACACCTATCTATGATACTTATGAATACATATTATTCTTACTCATGCTAATGTTTCTGAGGAACAAACCATGACTTTCAATGAAAAATTTCCTCCTACTTTCCAAAGTTCTTAGCCCAGAGTAATGACTACCACTTTATTTAAAATACATGTTTGATGTGCGTCCTGTTTGGACAAGCTCTTATCGTCGTCGATCAGAAAGGACAGCGTCACTCCATGATAACATGAGATCACGAGTGACATTAGGTAACCCTGCATATGAACAGTCAAGAACCCATCAAATTTAGATCTTGGATTTGTTCCTACCGCAACTTGTTTCAAAAAGGACAAATGTGCATAGAAGGGAATACAATTCAAGACTGAGAAGATTAAGCACGGAAACCAAAAATTTAGCAACAGAAAATAAATCGGACATACCTTGAACTAGGTCTATCAAGACCGTGCTTGGGTTGAACTCTCCCTCGACCAATCGGTAGATATCGTACAACTGCAACCATACCAGTACAGCAGCAAATTATAAGAAGAAACAAGAAAATGGTGGGGGGTGGGGCAGTGGGAAAATATAATATCTCATATCTCATTAAAAACTCCATATTTGATCCAACTGAATTCACTTATTAATGTATGGGTATACTTGGCTACAAGCATGACAAGCAACTCAAAGGGCCAAGACAACATGAACCAATTATGTCACCTTACTTGAAAATTACCGGCCCGAAGCATTGACGATTCAAAGAGTTCTTGGAATCATCATGATCAGATGGAATTGACTGGAAAATAGGATTAGGGAACACTCTTTGCGCACCTCACGAACATGTAGTCGAGAGTCTTCTGTGAAAGCCATAAGAAGTTGGCGTCGCAGCTCAGCATCAGTCACCACCACCCGAGCACCATCTTTGATTGTGTCCGACAGGTCTAACGTTCCACCAGCTGGTTTTCTAGACCTTCCATTGCTGCCGCCATTTGTACTTGCATTTGCGGGTAGAGCACCATTAACTGGAAAGTTCCTGTTCGTCATAGTCACTTGCTCTCTTGCTAGAACGATGAGATTCTCCAATCTCTTCCACTGGAACAGACCATCTTTAAACAGCACTTGCAGGAGCCTCTCCCTCAGAGCTGGGTCTGGATCAGTCAACAGACGTTTGGCCACATAGGGGTATGCCACCTGCAGGAGGAAAAGTAGGTGCACGCGTGAGTAAGTGCATGAAGTCATTCCAAAACGTTTGAACCGGCTTTGATTCACATGTTGAAAAGCAGATGAAGTCATTCCAAAACGTTTGAACCGGCTTTGATTCACATGTTGAAAAGCAGATGAAGATAATTCCCACCTCCAGGAACTTGAAGTCAGGTGAAAGCGTCAGACAGATGCCTTCTTGCGTCAGCAATGATCGAATGACCAATGAGAACCTTTCCGGAATTCGGATTGGATATTGATATACAAGCTGGTTAAATTTCCCTGAAAGCATCAAACATGACATAAGAACACGTTATACTATGGAAAACTGTCATTGCGAGAGGAAACTGCACAAGAGGTTTGATGCTGAGAAGGCAAAATGTATTAGTGAAATGAGCGAATAAGTTTTCTCGCCATCTTATGACACATTTAAATGGAGCTTTACAATTTCAGAATAATAAGTACTCACCAGTAACAGAACGAAAGTTGAAGTCTGCCAATCCTTTGCCGGTTGAATTTTGCCAGATAGCCTCTAGAGCTGGTACAATGGGCGTTACATCAGTGCCAGGAGCTAGAAAACCTAGCCTTGTAAAATCCCCAGCCATCTCAACGTAATCTTCATTCACAGCGTGCACAACTGCATCTATCAAAATTTGCTTATTTCTCTGCCAAGTCCAAGTCCAACCCCACACGAACATGATCAGACCAAGATGACACCCCCGTCTTATGTAAATAAAGAGTTCTTTTTGTCATGAGCTACTACAAAAACAATACAGTTTTCACAAACTTGTTACTAGTCGCAATAATTAGCCAATACAATGTAGAGTTCGGACTTAGAAAAAGTGAGGGTAGTCGACATGAAATAGGAAATTGAAGGGCATACCTGACTAAGTTCTGCAACGTTCCCGAAGTCCACATAAGCAATTCGACCATCTCGCATGGCAAAGATGTTTCCGGGATGTGGATCGCCATGAAATAGACCAAATTCTAACAATTGCCGCAATGCAGCACTTACTCCTACTGTAATGAAAGCTTCTACGTCAATGCCCGCATCCTTGATACCCTGCAGTCGACAAGTTCTTTAGGGTGTGAGAGCCTGGTAAAGCTTACACCGGGTAGCTTATATGGAAATGGCTCTTCCAATGAAAGAGTTTTAAATTGAAGGTTAAGGAACTGCCTATCAATAATATAAAGCTGTACGAAATGTATAAGTATAATACACCAATGATTCATAAACTAAACAAAAGCGTTCATTACAAACCTGGGGATCAGTGCATCGAATACCATCAATCCATTCCATAATAAGGACTTGCGGGCCGCTAAGCTGCTTATATACAAGCGGAATTTTTACGGTCTTATCAACCTTGAAATTCTCGTAAAAATCTTCAATGTTGCGAGCCTCCTGCAAACACGAAGAGCGATACCATTAGCACAAAGATTTGTGCTCACAATCATATACCGAGAAATCAAGGTAGGTCGAAGGAATGGAGAAGCTTACAAGAGTGTAATCAAGCTCTTCGAGAAGCTTTTCACCAAATTCATCAACAATAAGCTCTGCATTACAACCCAGCTTCGCGACACTGTAAGGATTCAAGAGCGATGCTAGATTTCGGAACAAAAATAGATCTCTGTAGATAATTGGTTCTATATTCGGTCTTTGCACCTGCACACCAACCAAGTCCATTTGTGAGCATAAACTTTCATTTTGGGCCTGGTAAAAATTGCAACAGAAAAGATAGGAAAGATAATGTATGAAAGGCTTCAGAAAAGATAATTGAGACAAGGATAGTACTCACTTTTATGGCCACCTCCTCCCCTGTACTACGAAGCGTCCCGCGATAGACTTGGCCAAGACTAGCGGCAGCAATTGGCGAAGCCGATATTTTACTAAACACTTGCTCAAGTGGCACTCCCATCTCCTCCTCAATGATTTTGAACGCGATCTGTGAGTTCACGCCAAATTGCCTCATAAACGAAGGTCCAAAGAACCATACCTTCCAACACAGTGCATCAACATACTGCTGAAGCAACCCCGGCCAAATCTTCCGATTGTCCAGAATATATTCTGTAACAAATATGACAGAAGAGATTACCTCATTAGGGAAAGCAGGCACGTCGTCCTGTAAGATGCAGAGTTCATTCATGTAGTCCTCACGAACAATGTCTGGCCTGTTCGCCAATACCTGCAAAAAAAATCACCTCCGGAATTTGCGAAGCCACTCAAATTGCGAGAAGGGGGGCGGGGGGTAGTGGAAACACGGAAAACGAAAAGAAAAAAAAATCACAAAAGAGTAACAAACTATTAATCTCCGATAGAGTATCCACAAACCCTAAAAGGCGTACAAGCCCTTGAGTGGTATTACCTGTCCAGCTTTGACAAACGAAGGACCCAGGTCACACAAAAGAGTTCGGAGCTGGGCGGCACGCTTAGGAACCATCTCCTCGCCGCGCCCAACAAGACAATCGTAAGAAAGGTTGGCCCAGTAAAATCCCAGCTTAGTGATAATCTCCACGCCTCGACCAACGACAGAGAACAAGGCTCCAGGCGTCCCTAGAACTCTTTGACGAACCTTAGCAGAAAAGAAAGAGTGGTAAAATATGTCAACGATCAAAAACGTCAAGAGATTTCTTGTCTTTCATGTCAAAGGCCCATTAAACTGCGATGAGAATAACACGATGATTATGTGCAATGTCTGGCTCTGGATATTGTTAGTCTACTAGTTCTCAGCTTCAAATGCCTAAAAACTTTGCTGGGCGACCCTGGTTTCCGGAATTGGCTAATCAAGGGTTCAGTTCACGAGGCAAACATTCTCAAGTAAAACATTCTCAGACAGATTTCAACGTTGGAGGCTAAAGCATCTCAACTGAGAAGAAAAACGAACCACACGCTTACCCTATCAGGAGTATACTTCCGAAACGGATTGCAGACACCGCGCTCAAGCTCGAGCTCCTCCATAGCTCCCGAGGTGGAGGTCACGGTGGGCTGCATCAAGCTGTCCAACACAATTTGTTCCCGGTTAGGAAACATCTCAACCCTCTTCACGCTTCCATTTCGCGTCCCAGTGGCCAACTTCGCCACCACTCTCATGCAAGTCCGGCGTTTCTGAAGGCGCAGCAAGCCACCCTTACTCAACTTATCACCATTTCTTCCGGCCAGGATTGTGCCATGGCTGCTCCCCAGCTCACGATGATTTTTGCCCGCCTTCAAGGCAGACGACTCAAACAACGCCATCGCAGGCTGCATCACAAGGTGTTTCCCATCTAACGTAGCTGCCATTCAACTGTCTGCACAATCGTTGCCCCTCTCCTCGACCTCAAACTCTGTTCCAAAGGATTTCCTGGTTACTAAACCACATGCCAAATCCAGCCTCACGAACGCGCCGCCAGCCCCCTTACAATCAGATCAACTTTAGGAAAAATATGAAAGTTGTAATCTAGCGCCCAAGTGTGCAATCAGTGACGTGTTACTTCTCGAACCCGGCTTTTTTCGAGCGTCAGTAAAGCAATGACTCCGACACATCTGGTTGGGAGCAGAGCAGACGCAATTCCTGGCCTGCAAACATGAACAGAACGTACGGTTGCGGAATCCGCAGAGACGGGCACCTGCTTTCTAAAGTCGGGTTAACTGACGCGGAGCTCTTTACAAATCATCAGATAAGGACTGTGCGGCCATTGTCCGCACCAGTCAACTTAACTGAAATTTTAGTAAAAAACAAAAATTAACATATACCCGAGAGAGTTGGGTGCACCACTGATCCACCAGCACGAAAGCGACGAAAAGAGATGGAAAAGCCCGTCATGTATTGGTTGGGGTCGTAGACGAATCACATGTTGGAGATATCAAGTATATCGGGATGTGCGGGAGATGCAATTGTCCGATTCTCGACCACTCTTAATTCCTTCAATGACACATTTCCACCTTGACTCCCCACTCTTGGTGCATATGTGGCCTTCATTTCGACCACACAAATATATCCTCCGCCATCAATTTCTAAAATTGGATTTTAACACTAATTCCCAATAGGCCACATTGTTAAAGCCGTCAAGTTTTTCGCGACGTCGTAGATCGACACAAAATGCTGACGCTGAATGATGATACGTCAAATTCAATGCGGTGATCAAGTGATGCCTGTCGGCCGTAGTCTCAACGGGCGATAGTTACAGCGATAAGTTTTCACGCCGATTGCAACATCGCAAACTTCCTCGAGAACGTGCGCAACATGGTCATGGCAAATTTTTCACTCAACATTCGATGCACCAAGCGTGACCCCAACAATTACCGAGAACTCAGTTGCGTTCAAATACCAAATCTTAACTCCGATCTCAACCTCCTAGACCATGTCAAGTGAAACAGTAGTCTACGAAAGTGTACCACATGATCATCATACAGATTATGGACACCAACAATGCATAATGTGCGTTAATGTCATTACAGCGAAATGTTTCCTACCGAACAAAAGGCATTCAAGTTATGTGGATAATGTAATTGGTTCAATCCCTAACCATCTGCTGGCTATTAAAACCCAAAGTTGATGCAACGCCAGGCACTCGTGACGATCAAGTGTAACAAACGAGGAACCCAAAATTCCGCTTCATGATTCATACCCAGTACAAATATCTGTGAAGGATTCCATGTTGATACACGAGTTGTATTAGCTACCAAAATCTAGGTGATTATTTATACAAATAAAAACCAACATGCTACACATAATGTCTACACCGACAGCTGTTTTGAGTCACAAGTAAATTGATAGCTGGGAAACTATTTCTGACCGGAAAGAGAGGAGAAGATTTAAGACGTCCACATGGCATGCGCTTCTGTAAGACGAGGTTTAGTAGTCTTCCATGAACCCAACATTATGTACATCTCCATCTCTGGCCACAAAGTGCAGGCAGAACACAAATTTGAGAAAGATCACCAAACACACCGGAGTGGGATGAATGAAGCTGCTCTTGACTCTGTTCTGTTGCAGAATCTGCTGGTTTGTTGATGAAATAGAGTGGTGTCTTGCGTCGTCGTGTTGGTGTTCGTGTTCGAGATCGATCTTCAATGTTCGACCATCATCTGGGCTCAGCTCAATTCATTAGCGACTCTTGGGTGGCTTTGGATTTTTTTTACAGTTTGGTTTCGTCAAGGTCTAGAGGAACTCGTTAGTGGAATAGGCGCTATGGATTCAAGATTGCACAGGATTTTTGCTGGAGGCAATTCCAGCGGTGGAGCACACTCTGACTCGCCGCTTGTCGATTCTTCGGAGCAAGTTTATATTTCCTCCTTGGCACTCCTAAAGATGCTTAAGCACGATATGGTGGAATTTTGAGGTTTGTTGCCATGCTGAATTATGGGTGGACGGAGTTAGGTTATCCCTGATCAGTTCATGCTAGATAAGATAGTACTAGAACGCCTCTCGCTTGAGTTGCATGGAGTGCGTGCATTTCTCCTGACTTTTGTTACACTGATCACACAATACGTAATCTCCATCTTTCTGTACTTTAAGATTACCACAGAAGGACAAAGGAATACCTACTTCATCAACACCTATATTAGGATCAGGAGTTATTACAGCTCTTGCACAATGCTTGTTTCTCTTACCAAGAATGTATCTTCTTAATGTACCTTGCTTTCCAGATATTCTATTTATTAGAGATCCTTCGTTGTTTTCGAACGAGTCCTTTCCTATTATTGTACAGTACTCTTTGTATACAACAGGAGAATTACCATTGTTTCTTAGTATTGAACTGTACAGTCTAGCAAGGCTGTCCTCAGGACCTGAAGAGAGTCTTACCAAGAATGTATCTTCTAAATGTACCTTGCTTTCCAGATATTCTATTTATTAGAGATCCTTCGTTGTTTTCGAACGAGTCCTTTCTTATTATTGTACAGTACTCTTTGTATACAACAGGAGAATTACCATTGTTTTTTAGTATTGAACTGTACAGTCTAGCAAGGCTGTCCTCAGGTCCTGAAGAGAGTCTGATGCAATTAGGAACAACAAGTATATGATTCATTATGAAATCTTTAGGACTCGATAGGTCATAGCCCATAAATCTTATTTGATCGTTTGGTAAAGCACTAAACATATTTTTCAGAACAGCTGCTGATATAGTATAGCTTGGTTCCTTCTTATATCATCACTCGATGAAGAAGATGCTAGGGAATCATCGGATGTATTGCCATTCTCTATAAGGCACTTTGATATTGGTCCAGAGATGGCAAGAGCTGTTGAAAGGATACTGTGTGGTATTCAAGTTCGTGATATGAACATAACACTTCTTGTTGCTGCAGCTGTTGTGTTAGCAAAGTGTGGCAAGGCCATGTAGGTGATATCTTTGCATACATATCTTTCTTGCCTCTCTCTTCAAGTTCCATAATCCATGTAGAGCAAGCTTCTACCATTGTGCTGTAGTGCTTGCTCTTGTTACAGCTTAGACCAAGATATTGTACAGCATCATCAGCATCATCACAAGGGAAGCAAAACACTGCTTCCTCAACAACACAAGCTTCGTTGGTTGAGAATACGGCACTGGAGCTGTTGGAAGTAATAGTTGTTAATGATGATATCAGCTTGTAGTCCGTAGGTACTGTTGGGAAGAAGTCCGATTAGGGTTTATACATACATCCGAAATCACGCTCTCAGGATCTGAGGGAGAGTTTGTGGCAAGATAGTATATTTGATAAGAGTTGTCTACCTGATTTTACAGCTGATTCAATTAATGAAATTTCCAAATTCAATCAGCTAAAAACTCTCTTTCTTCTGAGGTTGCGTATATGATTGTTGTTTTTTACCTTCGTTTTCATGTTCTTATTTGTCCTGGAGGTCTCTCTTGCATGATTACAGTAGTATAATTTTAACCTGGTTTCGATTTTGGACATATCTGCAGGTAGAGCTGGAGTACCCATGGAGGTGATGGGGCTGATGCTTGTGGAGTTTGTTGATGAATACACAGTTTGTGTTGTGAATGTGTTCGCTATGCCTCAAAGTGGAACAGGAGTTAGTGTGGAAGCTGTTGACCCTGGCTTCCAAACCAAGATGCTCCATATGCTCAAGCAAACTGGCCGGTAAGTTAGGGCTCTTTCTCTGTATGTATCATGCTCATATTTCTTTTTAGCTTGGTTTTTGATGATGTGATAACTCAAAGGTCTGTGCAAGATGAAGTGCGACTTGATGCAGAGGTTGATGTACGTAAGTCGATTGTTGAATGTGTGAGTGTCAGTTGTGAATAAATTCTCAGATTTAACTATGAATCATATCTAGATTCCGGTGTGCATTTAAATTGCTTTGTGCACTTTTCAGGCCAGAAATGGTTGTGGGCTGGTATCATTCACATCCAGGTTTTGGTTGCTGGTTATCTGGTGTGGATATAAATACTCAACAGGTAAGTTAGGCTTGCACTAACTTTCGTTCTTGCGTTTTGGGTCCCGAATGTGCAACGGTGGAAACAATACCATGATCTAACGCAGTCTTCCATAGTTGGGAGACCGGTATCCCCCTCCAGAATCACTGCCAGTGTTCTAAAGCAGTATCCTTGTGTATTTGCAGAGTTTTGAAGCTTTGAACCAAAGAGCGGTTGCGGTAGTGGTGGATCCAATTCAAAGTGTGAAAGGAAAGGTTGTGATTGATGCTTTCCGATTGATCAATCTCCAGACAATGATGTTGGGACAGGAGCCTAGGCAGACCACATCGTACGTTGGTCATCTCAACAAACCTTCAATTCAGGTAATTATGTGTCAACCGTCTTTACCTCTTTTATTGGTCAAGTTGTGTTCCCTTAGCCCAGTTCCTACGCTGTGTTCAGGCAATTGTTGTTAACTAAATGTCTTTCCGGAGCTAAGATGGTGCTGGTATAGATTGTATCGTGTGGCAGAGGCAGAGCAGATAACCCGGACTTGTCAATCACATTAACACAACGCTGACCTATTTTTTGTGCGACTCATATCTTTTCAGGCATTAATTCATGGATTGAACCGCCATTACTACTCAATTGGAATCAATTACCAGAAGAATGAACTTGAGGAGAAAATGCTTCTGAACCTGCGTAAGAGAAGTGGACTGATGGACTAGTACTTCAGCGGTATGCTGAGCATGGAAAAGAAAATGAAGCGACCGTTCATGTGTGCCTCAGATATTGATTCTTGTGTGTTGCCATTTGGAGTGTGTCAACCTCCTGTTTGGTTAAGCATTTACAGAATCTCGTTATGGATAGGACTATTTAATTAGAGGCTATTACGTATAACTTTGACTAAGTGAACACGGTAAATATGTAGAGGTAAATGCATGCATGGATGTGCATGTGATTGTGTAATCTGCAGATGCAGTTCTGTATAAATTTTGCTTACACAAACCCCTGTGTGAGGTGCTTGCAGGAAATGTTGAATTTGGCAATCAAATATAACAAAGCTGTGCAGGGAGAAGACCAGCTCAGCCCTGAGAAGTTAGCCATTGCTAATGTGGGGCGTCAAGATGCGAAGAAGCACTTGGAAGAGCATGTTTCTAATCTAATGTCGTCCAACATTGTACAGACATTAGGCACCATGCTTGACACAGTTGCCTTCTAGTCAGAATGTTCTTGTGAAGTAGTAGCAAGCTGACTCATTGTCGCCAAGTGCATGGAGATGGGTTTGTATACCAATTTCATATGCCAAACACAATGTTTATGTGTGATTTTTTCTTTCAAGAAGAGCCTTTATGATGTTTAAGTCAGGAAGATCAATTTTGATCGTGCACAAATTAAACGTTCAAGAATAAAGGCTTTGGTAAATAAATGGGAAAAATACTACAACACACATGAAGGACATTTAATGAAGCAACATTTGTTTTGATGTCTTTAGAGTAGAAGATTTAATCCAACTCTTTGATTCTTAATGGTAATTTACAGAGGCATTTGGAAGGTAAAATTTAAAACTACATTAAATTGGATTTGAATATTATAATTTCTACTACAAGTGAAATGATTACATATGTACACATACAAATTTTTCTAATTTTATTTGATTTATTCCATATATATTCATTTTTTTATATTTGACTAAAGACATAGAAGCACACATAGAAAGTTGTAAACGACCCAAGTCCTAATTCTATTGAATCCTAAAACTTAAAGGAAAAAAAATAAAAAAATAAAAAATCATATGTTTAATTTAATTAACACATAAATTCGAACTTGATATATAAAATATAAAAAATAAAACATTTAATAAGAAAGAGTGTATTGTTATATTAAAGCTAGAAAGAATTTCTATTACAGATTCAAATTTTCATGATTAGAGATCGACTATCTGTGTTTAAATGAATGACCTGTTATTGTCGTTTCTTTTAACTCTACTAGCTCTACCTAAACTCATTAAGAATAAGTTCCTAAAACTTTAATCCTTCTAACAGGTACTCCCATTACATGCTTCAAAACTTACATCTCTCCATGTCATTGTTTATTTACTCAACATCCAACCTGAAAACAAATCTGAAGGCTCACACATAACTTTTCTGTAGAACTATACCTTTGTGGCAGGCCAGTGCAAAAACAACAGATATGCCTCCCTTCTCACAGTTGTTCGCACGTGTGGGGGAAGGTTAAAACAAGGGAAAATAAGCGAAACATCACTAATATGGTACAGCTGTTCAGTGAGTGGAAAATCGAAAGGTCCATCACAGGAATACAAAATTGATAAATCTATTCTTAAGCAAAACATACGTTCATGAGTCCAGTTTTCTGATAAGATATAACACACAGGACACGTTCATCATTACTCATGTGCAGTTCGGTCCCACCTACCAATTGATGCCAGAGGCAACCTCATTCCATGGATAGAATCGAAACAATCTTGATGTTTATTTGACCAATATTTGACAAACATTTGATGTCATTTTCAATCCCTGTCACCAGGGGACGAAAGTTGGTGGTGCTCCCTTGTCGCCACTGATGTTGTTCCAATGCTACATTAATTCCAGCAAGCTAAATCCAGTTTGTAAATACCCCAGAGATGGGTTACAGGCTTTTTTAATAGAAGCTGGCGAAACAAGATTACGGGGATTATGTTGCTTCAGTGCTTAAAGTTGTAATGACGAGCCTTTGCCTGAGAACAGAGATCGCTACGTATCAATCATCGCTTAGGTATGCAATCTCATTAGTCCAGCATAGGGGCGATTTGCCCAAATGAGATTGCTCACACCCCAGCATTTTTCACGCTCTGCGTGTGAATGTTGACGTCGTTGGACAGCTCTGTGCCTTGCATAAGGCATGTGAGTTGTTCTCAAGGTTGGGCAATATATAGCCCAGCATATAACCCAGTACGCTACACCGCACTTTATAGGCCTTCAATAAGTTGTGCTCGTTGCTTTCCGTAACCTACAGCTGGCGAGAAAACGACCACTTCAATCGGGTGTCTAAGGCAAAACCAGTGAATCTATCAACAGCTTGCTTGGAACTGGCTCAAACTAGAACCTTCAACTCCAGATCACCCAGGCCATGAACCAAATAATAGCATGCTATTTTAAGAATCAGTGAACATGGGTACTTCAGGTGCATCAGTTATTCCGTGTCACATTTTGAAAGAATTGTGCCGTTGAATGATCCAATGCAAGAATCGAAGAGGTTAGGCGCTAAGCATTCAATTCTTTGCTCTGGTGCATGCAATGAAAAGGAGCTGCAAGTCCGAAATGTAACAACCTCTCGAGTTTTGCTCTTTGACAAACATGACATCAAGTTCTTCTGCCAAACACTCAGTTAACATGATTTTGATTCATGCAAGTGTTTAGCTACTTCACCTACAGTTGAAGTTTGAGCTAAAGAGATATAAAGATGTTCAACGTTGTGCCTTCATTGTGGTCGTAACACCAAACTCATGGTTAACTAGTTATGCAAGCTTCAACAGTTATAAGTAGCACCGAACATGCACCAGGTCGATATCAGCAAGCAGTCAAGCACATGAGCAGGAAAGAAAAACAAACAGTATTTTGTAGAACCGACAAGCGATGTCCTCCACCAAGTGCAGCTGACTAGTACCGAAACACACTCTTGGGACGATGCTGAATCAAGTCCCGCCTTGAGTATGCCATGGACATTGATGTACCACTGAACTCCTTCAAGGCCGTGGCAAGACGCACACTCGAGCTTGAAGGAGCTCACCAGCACGTCAATATCCCCACAACCGCACACATTCAACTACTGGCCACTACCCCCACTCAAACGATTCACGAACAAGGTGATCAAACCAATAACTCCACCGTCGCGACAAGGAGTCCATCGACACTTCAACACAAACAACCCTGAGTGTCAACGTATGTTATGCACTGATACTGAACTTAAGACCAGAAATCGCCGCAATAGGAACGCCGAGTGGGGCAGGTACTCAGCTATCAGCAGCAACTCACTACAACGCAAGGTGAGAACGAGCAGACTACAGCAGCTCCACGTCGACCGACCATCCTGGCCACAATGGGAAGCTCACAAGACTGAAGCCTAGAAGGTGGGATCTATTTATTGTGTTGCAAGCCAAACTAGACTGTTACCGTGTGATTGTAATTGTGAGCAACCGCTTCATTCAACATGCCGAACTGCATCGGTCATGGGCTGAGTAATTTCCTGCATCAGATCTCCCTCAACCAGAACCTCTGCTGCTCTTCTAAGTAACCTGACCTTGTATGACATCCTCATGTGGTGTGGAGTTTTACTAGATATTATCACTTTAATTGGTAAAGGGTCTTGCTTTACTTCAGCAATCACCCATGAGGCACATTGTTCAAATGTATCCCAAACGGCTCATGAACTTGAAATGAAGCGTTTCTACATCACCCAAATGTCAAAATTTGTTGATTCTGCCCAACGTGCTTTGATGTGATATTTTGGCAAATGCAAGAGGTTGTGCTGTACAAGGACTACTCAGGATTTTATTGAAGGATGTTGTAGATTATTGTCTGTTCAGGTTGATTAGTTCTTCCTTGAATAAATTCAAAAGAGATCAAAGTAAGTGATGAAGTTGGTTAACAAGGACATGATTGTTTGCATTGTATTGTATGATGTTTTATTTTGATGTGGCAGAAAAACTGGAACTATTTCTATTAGCAAAGAAGTATTAGGTTTATGGTAAAAAGCTGTAAGAGACTATTAATCATTCTTGGTTGAGAAAGTGTATGCAATGTTATTGTATTCTGTCTATATACATCAATGAAATAAATGCTGAATCTCTTTGATTATAAGTATTCATGTATTGTAGGTTTTTATTAAAAAAAATGTTTAATGGCATACTGAAACAAATCATACATATTAAAATAAAAAAAATACCAAATTTTGTAAAATTATCAATAATATAAATAAAACAAAGACCTAATAAATAAATTTAGGATTTTAAAGTTGAATTGTAAATATATAACTTAAGATAAAATATATGAATTAAGTTGGATTTTGAATTTTAAACTTAGTAGAATTTCAATATTATTATTAATATGTAGTTGTGTATTTTATGTGATAGAAAACTAGAATTATATACAAACTACAAATGCTAAATAGTTATCACAAATATAAATCAATTAAATAAATACAATTATTTCTACACCTACATCTTTTAAGTTATTTTAATGGAATCATCCAAGTATGATTTACAATAAAATCTTTTATTAGAAGTACAATAGTCTCATTTTTATCTTTATTAGAAATAAATTCTAAAATCCTAAAATATATTAAAATATTATAATATAATCTAAAGTAATCTTTATAAAATTAAATATATATATAATTTATTTAATTAGATATTACTAATAATATAAAAAATATTTTAGCAATGCCACATATAGACATTTCAAGTAAACTTATTATATAAAGAGTTGTAAATAAAAATAAATATTTAAAAGGTTAAAAATAAATTAAAAATAAAATGGTATATCTCAATTTATTAAAGTAATAATGTCTTGTACTACACATAACTATATATAATATTAACATATTCTAATTTAAATTTTTGCAACTTAATTTGAATCACTAATCTAATAGTAAATAAAAAGACACCAATTGAATTAGCTAAGTATGTATTGCAATGAATAAAATATATAATATTATGATTATCTAATAAAAAAACATGAAAGGTTTAAAATACAACATAAAGTAGTGACAACATCTTATTGAAAACAACATTGTCTAATTACAATAGAACCATGCAACTAAACACCATCAATTTATTACAAAAATTAAGTTTCTTTTTACTTTTTTAGTCTTATATTTTATTCTCTAATTTCTATATGTACAAGAATGTAATATAAAGATATCTAAATAATACAAAATAAAATAAAATTTAAGTACTAATATATATCTTTTAAAAAACTTAAATTTGAGATAAAAGTTATCACTTGTAAAAATATATTTTTAGACATTGATTGAAACTATTGATAGAAAACATCTAAAATTAATAATTTAATAGTTAAAATTTTGATTTTTTAATTTGGTAATAGATTAATTAATGTAAATAAGTTCTCAAAAAAAATAATAGATAAAAAAGAGAAGTAAGAAGAATATAAAATATTTGAGGTATTTGGAGATTAGAGATTTATATAAAAAATAAAAGAAATTAATTTTAAAAAAAAATTATATTGAGCTAATAAGACTTAAATCAATAAGAACTTTTGAGAATTATGAATCTAATATCAAGACTATATTGATGTAGATTATTTAAAAATATAGAAATTTTACAAAATTATTGACATAATGATCATAGAATTTATGTATTGAAAAAAAAAAAAAAAAACCTATTTTAAGGAAAATTTACAACTTAATATAAATTGAATAAATAGTAATTTAGGAGTGGAAAAAATAATTCCAAAATAATCATTTTACATATAAAGTAATCAAAATAATCTATAATATATTTTTTTAATAACAAAAGTGGATCAATATGCACATGTGTTGAGTATGGGAGACTAAATAAGATAATTATAATTTTTTTTATAAATTATAATTATTTTTAGGGTTAATTTAACTACAATAATATTAAAAAATAACTTAAGATTTAGTATTAATATCAGAATATATAGATCCAAATACAAAGTTTCTTATAAAAATGTATTAAATTTTTTACTTGGTTTAATATTTTACAATGCTACTATCATAATAAGTTAATCTAATATAGTAGATTATTTTAAAATATTTTTATATGTATTTTATCAAAAAAATAAAATTTAAGAATAAAAAACTTGTGACCATATTGATGATTTTGTAGGATAACAATATTTGTCAAAATAAGCTCAGGATTCTATAACAATATATTTAAATCACAAGAACTAAGAGTATTTTACATGTAAAAATATTTTAAATCAATAAAAGCTATATATATATATATATATATATATATATATTTGTTTATAATATATTTATCAATTAAATCAGAGCATAAATAAGTGGCGCTATTTTTCACTTTTTTATCTTTACTTTTTAAGGAAGCTTTCCTAATTTGTAAATAGACTAATTCTTATATTTGTATGTCTAGAAATCAAAGACCATAAAGACTTATACAGTAGTTTACTAGAATTTTCTGTTTTTTAAAGAAAAAGGTCTGTTGTTAAAGTTTTGCCATGTGAACTTAATTACATTACAAAGTAGTGATATTTCAATTTAATCCCAAAATAATATTCAGACCTTCTTGTCTCTTTTGTGCTTTTAAAGATTTTTACTTGAAATAAGAATACTTGATAAATTTTTCCAAATAAACCTCAAGGACATGATGTGTATGAATTTAAAATTCCAAATAAATTTAATAATTCAATGTAACTTTACATTACATTTCAACATAATTATTCATTTAAAAAAATAATAATATTATAAAATAAAATTACTCCTAGAATATTGAAGTCAGTTAAGATGACAGTAGGCTTCATCAAAAACTTAAGTAATACTTGTTGGCAAGTCTCCTTGCTACTAAGGACTTGACATCGTGTTGGAAACATCCAATGTTCTTTTGCATCCCCCGTATGCACAAGATTACCCTCTATACATACTAATAAGGTATGTAATTGAAATAAATCCCTATATGGTCTTAAACAATCATCTAGAGCATGGTATCAACGATTAGATCAATACTTAATCCTTCACAAATACCAACGTCTCGAATCAGATGCAAATATATACATCAAAAGAGAATATAATCAAGATTTTACCATAATTACAGTCTATGTTGATGACTGTATTCTTGTCAGCAACAAGCTTCCTTTAATTCAGCAAGTCAAAGACATTCTCTAGCAAGAATTTGACATGTCCGATGAAGGAGAAATCCATTATACTTTTAGTAATGCCATATTAAGAAATCAAAAAAAAGAATGTATCATCCTCCATCAATCCAAATACTTAACAAATAAACTTAATGAATTCAATATATTGAATTTCAATCCATTAAACACTCCAATTCAGCTAGGAATTCATTTAAGTAATGAAGACCATATTACTTTATCTGATTATCCCTATTCTCAAGTTTTTGGTAGTTTAATGCATGCCATTGTGTCAAGGACAAGAACTCGATGAAAAAATAATTCAGACAAGTGAGCCTTCACTCAAAGAAAGGTAACAAAATAAAAATAAACAAGTATGTATATTGAAAGAGAAACTGGAATGGCTATTGCCAAAAGACAAGAAAACTAGAGACCCTTGAAATTACACTGGAAACAAGAAAGGAGTTGACAAGAGTGAAGAAGGCTTCACTCTTGTCTCTATATATACTATCTAACTAGTGGCTATGTGGTGATGTTCTATAGGACCTCCAATATGTGTTGACTTTGTAGGACACATGCCTTGACTTACAAGGCAAGTTTTTCTATATGTGGACCATATAGTTAGCTTGATCTTCAAGCTAACAACATGTATCGCATATGACCAACTTGTTGACCACATTGTCGTGTTGTGGTTCGGCTACTAAATGAAAATAATGTAATTATGTACTTAATATATAATTTATTAAGTAACATGGTGAGAGCCATGTTAGTAGATTTTAGTTGGTTGTAGGATATAATTTGATTATTACTTTGAGAAGAAGTTGTTTAGAAAGATTACTATAGAATTTGTATAACTTTAATTTTCTTTTGATATTGGTTTTTAAGATTGGTTTTGGTTGATAGTAACTTCTAAATATTTAGAGTCACCTTTGTTAGACATTGGTGACATTTGAAAACTTATTTTGGTTCTTTTATTTGATGTTTAGAGCATACATTATGTAAATCTTATAAGAAAAAGGATTGAAGAAGGATTTTGGTAGCAAAAGGAGTAATTAGGGCACCAATATAGATGAATGGAGATGAAAAATAAAAATCTCCATTCTTATTGGTCAAAAATCATGACCTATGGGCTTTGAGGAGGCTACCCGAGGCCATATTAGGGATTAGGGTTTAAGGATTGATTAAGGTTTGATTTAAGGTTTGGATTAGGGTTTGGTTAGGATTTGATTTAAGGTTTGATTTAGGGTTTAGGGTTAGATTAGAGTTTGGTTTAGGGTTTGATTTAGGATTGGTTTAGGGTTAAGGGTTTGAAATAGGATTTAATTTAAGATTTGTTTAGGATTTGACTTAGGGTTTAGGAATTATTAGAGTTTAAGATTTAATTAGGTTTGGTCTAAAGTTAAGTAAAATTCAATAGGGTTTTAACTAGAATTAAATTAAGGTTGAATTGACATATATTTGAATAAAATTTGTGATCATTCTAATATTTTTTTAAGAATTTTATTGTTTGTTTGAAATTTCTTTGAGTTGTTTTGAATTTGATTACGTTTGTTTATCATTATTATAGTCTAATTAGAGCATTGTTAGTATTCTATTTAAGATTTTGTTATCGCAATTTCTATTCTTTCTTCTACAGCCAGGTGCCCGGAGCATTCTCAAGCAAGACTTCATACATTACGACAACATTTCTAATCCAAAAAGTCAATTAAAGACACCTATGAAGTCAAAGCAGCATCTATGAAGCTTCTAGAAAGCTTCCATATTAAATACTATAGAATTAACTTACTTCTACCTACTTTTACTTACTTCTACCTATTTGTATATGTAATTATTAGCTTACACGAGTATGTCCGTGACATTACCCCTCCTTCAAGAGACGAGTTCCACGAGGATCCATTATTATATGTTGAAAAAATCTATAATACGACGAATTATATTTGCCACATATTCTGATCTTTGTTCTCTTCGAAGATGATTGATAGGACCTCTCAACCATCGATAGTGTCCCATACAAGGGCGAGAAGACCACCCAATTATTTGATCATTGTTGAGGCCTTCATAACTTCCTTCGAATAGAATATTTGGAATACCATTAGGAGTTGTTCCTACCTCTAGCAAAATCACCAAACATCGGGAGTCCCTTCCCAAATCGTGATACCAAACGCATTGTATCTCGCCATCTATTCGAAGAAGAACATGTCGTTCTTAAAGATCTTCATCTCGATTGCGTCGTCTTGAAGGTTGTGATAATTATAATGTCTCATCCGGCAGGTCAACAAATAAAGGCTCTTGAGTCGAATCCACTAGTTCTTGGTTCTCCATCTTCTGAAAGTCACAACTACAAAGAAGCTATGAACAAAGATTGAAAGTAGAATGTTGTCTTGCCTAGATGTAATTTCTTTTATAAAGAAAGTTTTCATCTTGATTTTGATGGATGTCGTCGATGAAAAGCCTCCACCGCCTTTATTGCATTTGCAAGATTCTTTATTGGCTCCCATGTGCGTTCTCTAATATCATATCGACGCCAATGGACAAGATATTTTAATTTATTTCGGCGCCGCCTTGAATCTAAGACTTCTTCTACTTCAAACTCTTCATTATTGTCCACTTCTATAGGAGGAGGTGGAGCTTGTGTCACGGACATACATATAATTACCTATATGAATAGATAAAAGTATGTAAAAGTAGATAAAAGTAGGTTAATTGTGTAATATCTTCTAGAGAAGCTTCTTAGAAGCTTCATAGACGCTGCTTTGACTTTATAGGAGTCTATAGTTGACTTTTAGGTTAGAAACTTGGTCAACAAGTTAGCCATGTGCCACACATGTTGGAAGCTTAAAGAACAAGCTAACTACGTGGTCCATCCATAGAAAACTTGCCTTGCAAGCAAAGGCATGTGGCCTAGAAAGTCAACATATATTGGAGGTCTTATAGAACATCGCCACGTGGCTTCTAGTTAGATAGTATATATAGAGGCAAGAGTGAAGCCCTCTTCACTCTTGTCAACTCCTTTCTTGCTTCTAGTCTAGTTTCAAGGGTCTCTAGTTTTCTTGTATTTTGGCAATAGCCATTCCAGTTTCTTTCTTAATATACATATTTCTATTTTGTCCTATTTCTTTTTGAGAAAAGTCTCACTTACTCTTTAGCTTTCATCGAGTTCTTGTCCTTGACAGCTTGTCATCTTCTTGGTATGTCCACTGTCTTATATGGTTCAAGAAGAGACACTTGGAATACTGGATGAATTTTCATTGACTCCGATAGATGTAAACGATATGCAACTGGATTGATTTGTGCAGAAATAGTAAATGGTCCCAGCCTTCAATAGTCCAACTTGTCACAAAGACGAGTGGTCTTGATATTGTGACGAAGTAGCCATATCTTATCACCCAAGAAGAATGGTGGTTGTTGCTTTCGATAGACATCCGCATTGACCTTTTGTTCTTCTTGAGCCTCTTTTAACTACGCCTTCATCGTTGCATGTAGCTCTGATAAATGAATTGCTAAATCTTTCGCAATAAGATTATCAACTTTTGAAAAGTCAAAAGTATCAAATCATGGATGATAACCATAATTAGCAAAGAAAGGTGTTTATTTTGTAGAAGAATGTACCGTGTTATTGTAAGCAAACTCTGCCAATGGCAAAAAAGTTGTCCAATCATCTTGTTGGTAATTAATGATACATCTTAAATATTGCTCCAAAACTTGATTAATACGCTTCATTTGTCCATGATTTTGAGGATGGAATGTCGAAGATAGTTTTATATCCACTTTAAGAATCTTGAAAAGAGTCCACCAAAATCTTGATACAAATTGATTCCCCTATTTGATATAATATCCTTGGATAATCCATGATAGCGATAGATATTGTTAAGAAAGAGTTTAGGTGTTTCTTCACTTGTGATAGATTTTATACATGGTACAAAATGTGCCATCTTGGTAAAACGATCTACTATCACAAATATAGAGTCATAAGAACCTGAGATTGGAAGATCCGTGATGAAGTCCATAGAAACAGAAGACCATGGTTGTTCTGGAATGGATAATGGCTGAAGAAGTCCAAAAGATCGATGACGAGGAGTTTTCGATCTTGAGCAAACATCACATGATTGTACAAAGTCTTTAACTGCCTTCCACATTTGAGGCCACCAAAAATCCCTAGATATCAGCTCCAAAGTCTTATTATATCCAAAATGTCCTGCTACTGGGAAGTCGTGACGAGCTTGAAGAACACGTAAATGTGCTTCTCCTTCTGGAATATATAAGCGTCCTTCGAAATAGAGTAGGTTGTTCTTGAATTCAAATTTAGAGGGATCATGAGATTTAGAAGAATTATTCTTGATATCATGAACAAGAGGGTCTAAAGACATACTTAACTGGACTTGCTTAAGAAAAGTTAAATCAACAGTCAATGTTGATTTTATTGTTCGAAGATGAAATTGCTCTGGCTTCAAGAGAACTGTTCTTTGTTGCTCAAAAGCTGCATCTCCTTCTTTTGGTGTAAGATAAGAACGTCTAGATAAGGCATCGGACAAACCTTGTTGTTTTCTTGGCCGATAAGTAATGATGAACTCGAATCTTGATAAAGACATACTCTAACGAGCTTGGCGACGATTTAATACAGGTGCTGACATAAAATATTTGAGGTTCTTGTGATCCGTATACATGATGACTGGACTGGAAGCACCTTCTAGATAATGATGCCATTCTTGAAAAGAATCCATAATTGCAAAAAATTCTTTGTCGTGGATCTCATAATTGATTTTTGCTGCTGAGAATTTTCTTGAATGAAAGGCTATTGGATAAAGTTTGTCATCTGTTCCTATTTGTGATAAAACCGCACCGAGAGCAAAGTCCGATGCATGTGTTTCCATAAAGAATGCTTTAGAAAAATCAACACGATACAAGATTGGTGCAGAAACAAACGCTGTCTTCAAAGATTCAAAAACAACTTCTGCTTCTTGATTCCATTGGAGTTTGTCTTTACAAGTCAAACGTGTAAGTGGAGCTGCAACTCGAGAGAAGTCTTTGATGAAGATCCGATAGTAGTTGGCGAATCCCAAAAAACATTGGATATCTCTTACCGTTTTTGGGATCTTCTAGTCTATAATAGTTTGAACTTTCTTAGGATCCATCATAAGTCCATCATTTGAAATGATGTAACCTAAGAAATTGACTTGAGTAGTGTGGAATACATACTTTTCTATCTTGGCATAGAGTCCTGCATCTCTTAATTTTTGTAACACACGACAAACATGAAGTTCATGTTCTTCTGAATTCTTAGAATAGATCAAGATGTCATCTTGATAACAGACCACAAAATCGTCTAAAAAATCTCAAAAAACATCATTCATTAGATGTTGAAAAGCTGTTGGTGCATTTGTAAGTCCAAAAGGCATGACATTGTATTCAAAATGTCCATACCTAGTTCGAAACGTAATCTTCCATTCATCTTTTTCTTTAATGCATACTAGATTGTGTGCTCCCCGAAGATCTATTTTTGTATAGATCTTAGCTTGATTCAGCTGATCAAGAAGTCTAGATATTAAAGGTAGTGGATACTTGTTCTTGATGGTAATCTTGTTGAGTCTTCGATAATCAACACACATGTGCAATGATCAATCTTTTTTCTTCACAAATAGAATTGGAACTCCTACCGGAGATTTAGATTGGCGTATGAAATTCTTGGCTAGATTTTCTTCAATATACTCCTTGAGTTTAGCCAACTCATTTTGTAATAAACTGTAGATTGGTCTGAATGGCGGTTGTGCTCCTTCTTGAAGGTCAATTGACCAATCATAGGGACGATGTTCCGGGAGTGTATCCGCATTCTATTTTTTAAATACATCTTGAAATTTTTGATATTGGCTTGGAATGCCACTTGAAGTCTTTCCACCAGTAGAAACGGGTGTGGCATAAATAATATATGGTGATTCTTTCATAGCAGCATGCAAGAAAGCTTTTGTATCTATAAATACGGGTTTAATTGAACTGGACTTATGACTCTCTACTTGATTAATTACACTGGTAGTTATACTTTTAGAGAAAGTAAGAGTTCGAGAAATTCTATCTATTTGAGGGTTGTATTTTTCTAACCACGATAAACCTAAAATGACTGGATTAGAGGGAGATCTAATGATATTAAATACTACGAAGCTATTATGACCATTGATTATTACTTCTATAGGAAGGATTTCGTGAATAATATCTCCAGAAGACAATGGACGACCATCTATGACTTCTACATGAACAGGTTTAGTTTTCTTTACTAAAGTTATGCTATGTCTTTTAGTAAATTCTTCATCTAAAAAACACGCTGAGGCTCCTGAATCTAATAAGGCAGAGACTTTGTAATATTTAGGTCCTAAAATAATATTTAATGTAAAACAAGGAGAGGGCTCTGAGGAGAGAATAGGACCTTTACTAGATGTTGTGCAAGGTTCCAGCGGTATGGTTCCTATTGTAACTAGACAAACTCATTTTTTGACATATTTTCTTCTTTCACAGCCATACTCCTCATTTTGTGATTGCATCGTTTCTTTGAATAATGTTGAGTAGTGTGCTTTGGTTCTCCACAATATAAACATAATCCTTCTTGATAACGACGAGTCTTTTCTTGCTCAATAAGAGGTTTGAAACATACTGCATCAATTTGCATATCCTTTACTTCCGAATGTATGTGTTGAAGAGGTGTTGGTGTAATTACTATAATTCAATGGTGTATAAGTGGACCTCAACATTACTATAATTCAATTGACTAATAAGTACAACATCATCCCACTTGATATCAGTTGCAAGTTATCGAAATTATAAAGTGTATAACATTACTGATCGATTGCCTTATTTTAAAATACGGATCTTATTGGTTGCAACACGAATTGCATCATGTTCTCTATACATGGATTGAAACTCCGCTAAAAAAACCTCTAGATTATCCAATATTGGATCTTGTCGTTCAAGAAAAGATGAAAACCATAATAGTGTTGAACCTGAAAGAAGCATACCAATGAATCTAACTTGCGATCCTAGAGTTGGATAGCTTTGGAGTTGAAGTTCAATCACAAGTTGCACTTAATTGATAAATCCTCAAAACTTAGATCTGGTGCCACCAAACTTCTCGGGTAGAGCAATTCTTGGTTCTCTAACATTTGAAGGGCGTTCCACCATAGGAGAAAGAACATGATTTGGTGCAGATGTTGAAGGAGCTCCAACCATTTCTATATCTTCACTTCTTGCTAATCTTGTTGCTCCTTGTGGTGGTAAATTGAGTTGAAGCATCGCAAGCATTAACTCCCTCAATTGCTATTGCATTTGTGCCATTGCACTCTTCATTTCAACAAATTCTGCCATGATAATACTTAGAAGAGAGAAGATCTCTAATATCGCTCAAGACAAATAGAAGAGAGGATTTGAGAGCAAAGAAAATACTAAGGACAATATCAGTTTAGAAGAAGGTAATCTGCAACTTCTAATATGCTTATATCTTATCAAGAAAAAGGGGTAATCCACTCTTAATCAAGATTAGATAAAGCTCTGATATTGTAGGTGTATTCTTGTCAATCTGTTAAGGATAAGAACTTGATGAAAAAATAATTCAGACAAGTGAGCCTTCACTCAAAGAAAGGTAACAAAATAAAAATAAACAAGTATATATATTGAAAGAAAAACTGGAATGGCTATTGCCAAAAGACAAGAAAACTAGAGACCCTTGAAACTAGACTGGAAGCAAGAAAGGAGTTGACAAGAGTGAAGAAGGCTTCACTCTTGTCTCTATATATACTATCTAACTAGGGGCTATGTGGCGACATTCTATAGGACCTCCAATATGTGTTGACTTTGTAGGACACATGCTTTGACTTACAAGGCAAGTTTTTCTACATGTGGGCCGCATTGTTAGCTTGATCTTCAAGCTAGCAACATATGTGGCATATGGCAAACTTGTTGACCACGTTTCTAATCCAAAAAGTCAATTAAAGACACCTATGAAGTCAAAGCAGCATCTATGAAGCTTCTAGGAAGCTTCGATTTTAAATACTATAGAATTAACTTACTTCTACCTACTTTTAGTTACTTCTACTTATTTATATATGTAATTACTAGCTTACATGAGTATGTCCGTGACACATTGTTAATTCTAGATCCAATTGTGCTTATGCTATCATGAAATGGTTGGAGCTGCTTCAACATAAGCACAACCACTGAAGCCATATAGATGAGAAAATTATTACATGAACTTGGATTCCCTCAACATGCACCAACCATCATATACTTAGATAGTCAAAGTGCAATTGCTCTCAGTGAAAATCCAAAATATCACTTCAAAAGCAAACATAAAACACAATCTAACAACAGTTCAAAATCAACAAAGAAACACATACCTTCTCAAATTTGAAGAAGCAGTGGAAGAGCTGCAAGAAAGCTCTACATCAACACAACACCCAAAAAAGAGATTGAAACCCTATATTTCTCATACATATTTTTCATAATGGATGAACTTTTGTAAAAGATGAAATCCAATTCAAGGATGAAGATTAGTGTACTAATGGAAGTATTAGGAGAATTATACTATATAATACACTAGTCTCCTATGTAGTATACTATCTACTCTATATTGACCTTACACCAAGAGTTCTGACTCTTGGTGTCACAACTATATAATATATATATGTATATATATATATATATATATATAATATATATATATACTGTATCAATTGATCATATTAATAATAATGACGTTTTCAACAGTGAAGGCACTAGTCCTTCTCAGTGAGGACAGAAGCATGGCAAGAAGGTTCCTGTGGCACTTCGCCCCAGCAACAACCAAGGCTGCTGGACTGACCGGGAATCTAGCAGGGTTATGCTTCTGTCTGAAACTGCTTTACTTCGCACCCAGGCGTATATTGTAGGTCTAGACTCTAACCCTGTTGCTTAGTCGTAATATGTGTGCAGTGATTGCCCTCAACTGTTTTACACCCGCTTATTTGCTTCTCAGTGCTTACCGCTGCGCGAGCGGGTCCGGTTATTCAACCCCTGCCCAGGAAGCGCATGGATACAGCATGTCGAGGTCACGCGAAAGTCAAAACCCGAATGGACCTGCTCTCATTGTTCGCGTGTTGGACTCGAATGTACATAAACCACGAAGCCAACACTCCTCCTCATCGTTGCTTCACAACTTGGATACAGAGATCCGAAAGCGGCATCACAAGGTCTCAAGTTCGGGTGCAGGTTTCGCAATTAAATGCTCAGATCCTAACACTCCCACAGGGCTCCGAGGTGTTGATTTCACCTCCGCCCCGGGTGATCCACAGCAGATTTGACACCTTCTGCCCAGCTCAAGCAGGCGAATTTTCAGGAACTCCAGTGACGGAGGGGGCGTGATCGGAGGTCGGAGGTCATGGATTTGAAAACAGTCCTCACGTTGGTTGCTGTGGTGCTGGCCGCCATCCCAAGCGTTCCCATGGACGCCACAGGGGCGCACAAGGAATTCGACGTCCTCGCCATTTTTGCATTTGGAGACTCGTTGGGTGATGCCGGAACCAACAGTTTCATCCCCCAAGCCTCAGCCAGGGCCGATTTCCTACCATGCGGCAAGACGTTCTTCAGGAAACCCACAGGGCGCTTCACCAACTGCCGGACCGTTGTGGATTTCACAGGTAAGCTGAAGACCTGCATGTAGCATGATCTGAAGATTGATGGAGCTGTTGCGCAGAGTGTGATGGTCAGGCTCCTGATCACTTCATGCTGTTTCATGAGCTTTCAACTGGATGGTGCTCAAATCATGTGAGCAACACGGCCCTGATGAACTTGCAACGTGTTAAAACAGCTCAAAAGTTGGACCTCCCACTCACGCCACCGTTCTTGAAGCCTCACGCTTCCTTCACCAAAGGCGTCAACTTCGCCTCAGGCGGCAGGGGGTTACTGGACTCCACCAGCGCGGATGATTTCGTAAGTCCACGTCCCATTCCCCGGGTCTCGAGGTTGCGCATAGAATCGGCTTCGTGCTTCATTGGCAAAGCTCTTGAGAATAACGGTTCCACAAGTGCCGTGAGGTGTGATTGACCCCAGTGGCAATTGTTCGCTCTGTTCATCTCAGTCGGTTCGGATGAGCACCCAAGTTCAGCAGTTTGCAAGCGCGAAAGCCACCCTGGAGAAGCAGCTCGGCGCCCACAGCGCCGGTATCCTGACCTTCAAATCCATCGTCCTCTTCACCAGCGGGTCGAACGGTCTATCAGACTTCCTCGGCTAAGCGCAGCTCCAGCAGCAGGTGAACGCCACCCAGCTTGTGGCTTCCCTCATTGACGTGTATCAGAAGTCCCTCCTGGTAAGTGGACATCGTGAGCCCTAAGCCCCGGATCGCGTGTCCGGGATCTTCCAAGCGTTTCGATCGAGCCTCTGCCGGGAGGCCCTCTCGGCACGCACGCCGTGCCTGACGGTGACATGCCTGACGGTGACATGCATGTGCAGGCGGTCTACCACGACGGAGCCAGTAAGGCCATCGTGTTCGGCGCTGGTCGGCTGGATGCTCCCCCTTGGCAAGAGCTTCTAACACTGCCAAACAGGGCGAATGTGTTGAGGTAGCAAACCAGCTGGCTTTGGGATTCAACGCGGCCTTGAAGCAATTGGTGGACGGCCTTCGAGCCGCGCTTCCGCGCTTCAACCTGGTGCTCGCCAACAGCTTCGACACCGTGTCCGCAATGATCACCGATGGCAAATCTTTCGGTGAGCGCTCTCGGGTTCTCGTCGCACGCGCTTGGGAACGGGACTTGCAGCAATCCGCAAGCTGGGATCGCATGTGACTACAGAGATTTAACGCGCGGAAACACTCGAATTCTAACACAAAGGGTGGCTGTGCAAAGGGTTGGACAACGTCACAGCGGCCTGCTGCGGAGCCGGATTCCTGAACGCGAAGGTGCAATGCGGGAAGCCCGTGCCGCCCACCTTGCCCGGCGCTGTGCAGGATTTCTGCAGGCGGCCCTTCAAGTCGCTGTTCTGGGACGTGCTGCATCCGACGGAGCACGTGAATTGGATCCTCCTCAACGTGCTGTTCACCTGCGACGCTACAGCGGCATACCCCATCAACTCAAGAGCTCTGGCGCGTCTGTGAAGCTTTGCTTGCCTCTGCCACAGGGCCGAATGCGGAGAAGTAGGAGATAGAAACCGGCATCGGAGCAGCTAACAAGCGGCAACCTCATGCCATAGAGTTGTATGTGGTTTCCTTTGGTGAGCCAGGATGATGGCTGTCTGGTGATTCCAGTTCACCATTTGAGCTCTAGGACGCGTTCATTGCTCATGTCATTGCTCATGTCATGTCCGCACCACCTCTCCCCAGTTGCCCAATCAAGCACCTCCACATGCACAGTTCTTGACGAGTGAACACAAACATGAGGAGCATTGGGAATTCAGGCCTCTGTAGCTTGGCGTTGTCGCACCAGTACTACTGCTTTTGTTATTCAATCTGTCGCAATGTGTCGATATCTCTCAAGCATCATTATGAGCTCTCAATTGTATTCTAAAATTTAAATTTTTGTTATTTTTCTATTTTATGATAATTAAACATGTTAGATTAAGATTTATATAAGTGGACTTTAGTTTTATAGAATTTTTAGGATTACAATCCTTGATAGTATAAATTATAGCCTAATTCCTTGAATTAGGTTAATTAGGACTAAAGTGATAAGAGTTAGAAAATTAGAATAGCAACTTATTTAGTTTAATAATTTAGAGGTTGTTAGTCATTACTATAAGGGTTGACTAAAAGCCTAGGAGTGCATCTATAATCATTCACATGATTTAAAAGTTTGAATTATAATTCTCTAAATGATTTAGGGAAGTTAGTAATGAAAATTTTGGATTTTCTTCCGAATTCGACAAATTCAAGTGGCATGGTGGTTCTTCTACTTAATGGGAGTCTTTTTAATGCAATGGTGGCACCGGATTTATCTCATGGAGTGAAGAAAACAAGATCAGCAACCTCCCCTTCAAAATACAAGAGAAGCAATGAAATTCTCATTTTGAAGAATTTCACAAAAATTGCCAAGATCCTTGTAAGTAACAACTTCCATGAAAATTATAATTGAACATGGATTGAGGCATGTGAGTAGTCGATCTTAGCTTAAAAAGATGTTTTGAATACAATAGTGAAGTTAGATTTACAAAAAAAATGCTTTCTTGACCACTTACAAGAGCCATCAACCTTGATAACGAGATTGGCTCTTGGATGAATAAAGGCTGTAGATCTAGATTAGGGATCTTAAAAATCAAGGGTGAAGACATAGCCACCCTTCTCAAGCCTCCACTCAATTGTATAAGAGAGGCTTGGTTTTCCAAGCCCTCTCTCTCCTCTTTTGGGTGAAGGACGAAGCCATGCCAAAATTTGGTCGAAACCCTAATCTTAATTTTATTTAGATTTTAATTCTCATTGTGAACCTTGTGATTGTGTATGTATGGATTTTTCATTATGAAGGACGGTCATTAAGTTTTAAAATATGTTTCATTGAGGTAGATATCTCCTCAGCCTTTCAAATATTCCAAGGATTTCAAGGGCCTCGGATTTTCTTCAATAAGTTACTCAATTTCTGTTGTTTCAATATGATATTCTAAAAAGTTGTAGCTTTTGTTGTTAGCTTTCTGACAAGATAAGATTCACTTAATTTGGAGTAAGAAAGAATTTTTGGTGAATTTTTGAGTTTGAAGCAGTTGACTGCCTTTGCAGTTTGAATCAATTGAGTTTGGAAAGGCATTACTCAATGCTTGATGAGTGGCTTTACTTGAAATTTTGGAAGCATCAAGTTTTATAAGCTAAGCTCCGAGAAACACAAGTTTTGTTGAATTTGAAGATAATCTGAATTTTTAGTGAATTTCTAAGTGAAGAGGGTTGGTCACCATGGCAGTTTGGATCACTCAACTTCAAAGGAGGAATTCTCACGATTAGATCATTGGATTGTAACGAAGATTGTTTAATCAAAAGCATTTTTAAGTAAGCCTTGTAACAAGCTAAAAATCATTCAAAATGAAGCCGATTACAAATTTTGGCAAATTTTGGAGTAGAAGGGGGTGGCTGCCTTCAATCCTTGTGTTGTCAAGGTACCTTCACTTTCACCTCTCTTACTTTATTTTTACTGTCATCTTCATAGTGACTTGTAAGCTCCACATTTCACTTTTTGGCTAATAAATTTTAAATTTAACTTTTAATCTTTAATATTCTCACTTTAACTTTTAACTTTAATTTTTAACTTTAATTTTTAAACTGAACTTTTAATTTTAACTTTTCACTTAACCTTTAATCTTAACTTTTAACTTAATTTTTTTACTTAACCTTTTAATTTTAACTTTTAACTTAACCTTTTAAAAGATTAAAAATTTTAACTTAACCTTTTAATGTTTGCTGGGATTGGGGTGATTTGCAGTTCCCCTGTCTATGTCATTTGCGTGGGAGTTCATCAATTGATCCACATACTATGCAAAAAAATAAATATAATACTTTTCATAAGCTTATTTCGAAATATATCCATTGTAAATGTGAATTAGATGTCCTTGAATAGAACCAAACTTATTTTGTTATTTGATAAGATTTTATCATTAAATATTAGTTTAATTTTCATGAAAAAATTAATATTTTCTGTCAATACAAGTCTTTTCTATACTATGGATCTTCTAAACCAAAAAAATTAAAGAGATATTTTGTTTCTATTTTTAATACTTTTATTAATAACATGGTTATGGATAATTTTTATGAAAAAAAATATTATTGAAATCTAGTGATATTTTATTTGAATATGTGTTGTTCCATTGTGAAAGTGTGGTTTTTTAATTATGAATTTAAAAAATTAATTACCACTACAAATTATGCTTGGCAATAATACACTATGTCCAAATTCTTTTAATAATATTTGTGGTCACATTAGTTTTTTTAATGCCATGACTATTCTTATATATTTGGCTTTTGTATAGATTAAGTAGTATAACTTGTATATTAGAGTGCTAATTCAAAAGTCTTGTTGAACTTGCGGTTGTGTAAGAATTTAGAAAATCTAGACCATAGTATCTAATTTCTTTTAAGTACTAGAGAATCCTTTTTAAAGTTGTGAAATGTAATAAATTTGATTTTGCCATAAAATAAGCCATATGATAGATGACAAAAGATTTGTTATGCTTTGTACAAGTTACAAATTAAAATTAATATCTAAATACTCTTGTATTTGATATACAAGCTATTTAATTCAATATTTCTTTTCTATATAGTAGGTAGTATTAGATTATTATATATTAAATTTAAATAAAAGTATTAGAATATTAAAATCATTCATTGAATAATATATTAAAATCTTTGAGAAATATTTATCTTATAAGAGTAATAAAAAATAATTAGCACAATTATGTTAAATTTAAATATCAAGTGTATTTTTAGTTTTACTTTTATTCATCATAATAAAGTATAAATATACCAATTATTTAAATAAATATAGATAAAATAAAGAATTTAAAATTTATAAAAGGCTATTAATATAAATATCAAGATAAATTATTCATCTAGAAGATTCTATATAAAAAAAATCTTTGATGTCAATGTAAAAAAATAAAGGTTTTATAAGGATTTTAGTTTTTAAGCTAATAAAAGTTAATATGATTTTTGGCTAAGCATTCAAAATTCTATGTTTGATCTATCATTGAATTTTTGTAGGTGTATTGATATGCAAGCAAGTTACTTGTTTCTTAATTTTGGTGTCTTTTCACTTATTCATTTATGAGATATTTGATTGTATACTTTAGAGGGTATATACAAAAGTGTCATTTTAGTTATTTATTTATGAGATTTTTGATTGTATACTTTAGAGAGTATATACAAAAAAAAAAAAAAAGATTAGCTACTTATTTGAAGAAACCTAATGATTAAGATTTTGGATGAAAAAATATAAAGTACTAATAATGATTGTGATAATAAAGCACCACACAATATTAAAACAAAATTTTACATCTTAATTACATGATTTTGTTCCGAGAGTTCTTCATCAACCTTTAAATGCATGATTAATTATCATTAACATATATGCCTATATATTTTATTTTTATTTTTAATCTATTTATTTTTAAAACTTACAAGCTTCCATAAGAATTATATATCTAAAATTATAAAAACTTTGAAGATAATTCAATGGTGAAATTATGAATTATAGTCTATTAAAGTTTTTTGATTAAAATTTAGGATTTTGTAAAGTATTTTTTAATTGTTATTAGAAATTATTTAGAATTATATGAATAAATGGAAAAAAATATATAAATATAATTTAAAATATATTTAAGATATAATGATGATTTCTTAGAATTCATTTGAGATTTATATATAATTTTTTAGAATTTGAAACTTAACAACAATTTGATTTAAGATTATTTGGATTTAAAACACTTAGAAAACTTATGGTTGTTGAAAAGATTGATTTTAATCACTTCATTATATTTAGATTATAAAAATATTGTAGGCATTGAATAACTTTCTTCTACATCAAGAAATTGAATAAAATTTTAAAGTAGATATTATATAATATGACACTATGCAAGTTTATTACAATAAGCATTTTATTTTTGAAGTTTATCATTTTCAAAATAGAGATGAGAATTCATCCCTCTAGACTCTCCATAGAGACACCACTTTATATTAAATAGTTAACAATAATGCCACATAATTTGGTTATTCTTATCTAATAAGTTACGGGATTTATATTTTCTAATTCTTCTATATAACACAACTCATGGTTGAAACTTTTAAGTTGTGTAAATAAGTCTTTAGATAAGATTGGTTAAATTATTATAAATATTGAACTATAATGTCTTAGCAAGAATGATATAACTTGCTAACAAACTTATATATTAATATTGGTATTATAAATGTGGATATGTAGCAGATTTGACACATACCATATTTTTTTTATTTACTACATCCAACTCTACAAACATAAATTTAAAGCTACTCCCATTAGAAGTGCAAAATGGAATTTAAGTCCTATGAAAAATTCTTGGCTCAAATCACAAGTTCAAACCACTGTGTCTTTTTTTAAGAGCCATAAGCTAGGCTTCAAAACCTACAAAAGAAAGTTCTCAATAGTCATAGGTATTTCTACTCCTTGTTATATACAATAAGTATATTGGACTTTAAGAGCTTACAACTCTAGCATTATAATTAGTGTAGTTTGATTTTAAAGATGATAAGATGCTTTTATCATGGCACAAAAAATTTATATTTTATTATATCAACTATTAATTTAAAAATACTACTAGATTTTGGAGTTTTAGTAAAAATAACATATTAATTATATAAGAAGTTCATATTAAAATATATTATTTATATTAATTACACTACTGAGAATAAATTTGTTTTTAGTCTTAAAACATAAAAAATATCTAAAAGTTTAAATAATTGGCCAATAAATAATTTAATAGAAATAACTTCAATATCTTATACTAAATAATAATAATACCACTAAGTAAAATTTGTTGTATAAAATTTAATTAGGTATAACTTTAAAATAAATCATAAAGTAGAGACTTATGTATATTAGCTTCAAATTCAAAGATTAAAGATTACGAGAGAATTTTGAAATAATGGCATCCATTAAATATAGAAGTGAATTAATATAATAAGATTTTAAAGTTTTTTATTTATTATATTTTTTCTTTTAATAGCATATAAGAAATTTATATCTTGATTTATTACAATAATATCAAAATCTTAAATTCTTTGTAATTTTGTCTTACTAAATTATTAGATGGAGCTTTGTTATATTATATTCTTAAATAGACTTTGTCAAATCTTGAATTAAATAATATACTATATTTGATATAAAAAATCTTAACATAAAGTAAATTATTTTTTTAATTTTTTTTATTTCAAAGTATTAAATATAGAAAAAATATCATATATACCTCTTAAATATTTTAAAATATCAAAAATTCTCCTACATTCTTTATAATTGCAAACCTATCTTTCACTTTTGTAATAATTATAAATCTACTCTTTGACTTGATAAGATATAATCACATTCTTGTTTTAGGTGAATTTGGGGCCCAAACCACATGTTGTGCAAATTTTGGCACTACACTTTCTTGCACAATTTAGACACCCAACAAATCAAATGCGGCTACTATTGTGGCTGCAGTAGCAAACTTTCTGCAACTCCCATACAACTAGGATAGAAATCTAGTGAATTTGTGGCTGTAGCAGTGAATATGTGGGGAGCCATATTTGATCAATTCCAGAACTATTTTAGTGACTTTTCACAGCAAATAGATAGAAAATGTTGTCTAAAATGCATGAGGTTATTACAACGGGAATAAATTGTGGAGTGAGAAAAAATTGCCATCACATTGCAAAAGTAGAAATTGACATGCAAATATTTGATGACCATTACTCCAACTATTCACCTAAAGCTTTTGTATCCTGGTCCTTAGGTAATAAGAAATTGTCTTGTTGGCTCTATTGCCTTTTTCAAATGCCCTGGAGTACATGTTGTGGCCTTTAACTTTGTCCATTGTAGTCATTTTTCTAGAATCCACTCCAATTTTTCTTGTCGACTTTCTTAATCTCAGTAAACATTATAATACTTGGCTGCTCTCTTTTGTCAAGCTCCACTTTTTAGCTAGTTTGAAGAGACGAGGATCATCTAATCAGAGAAAAAAGAGATTTATTGTTGTATCTTGTGTCATTGGATCAAATTTGAGGTGATTGGCTTCGATTGTCAAGCTAAGAGTTGGGAACTTAGAGTGGGAAGTGAGAGGCTTCTTTTTCCTATATATTCACCATTTCTTGGCCCTCCACAATCATTGATACTTTCTCTCAATGTCTTCTATTTTCTTCCTCTCGAAACAAGAGTGCGATCAATGTGTCCTTGTCATACAATATTAAGTGGTCACGTGCAATTTGGCAATGTGATCTACTTGATCTGTGATTGCCAACCATATTTAGTATTGCTAAGCTTTGACAGATTGTAGCCAAGTTCCATGTTTGTGGAGATCTTGACAATTAAAATTGAAGTAAATTAAAGTTGAAGTAGATGTTTAAGTTTAGAAGCTCTAATTTATAGTCTAAGATAACTAAGATTGTGAACACATTTGATTATATTTTAGTAAAATAATCTTACTATATATATGTTATTTTGCATGTATATGATTTTGTACATAATTGTTAAAAATTTCTACTAAAGCATGGTTAAAAAGATGCTATATTAGTAACTGATTTATAACAAAAGTTTAAAAGAAAATTTTGATTTGAATTTTAATTCTATATTATAATAATATAAGATAAAAAAATCTATTTGTACAATAAGGATTGCAAAAAATATTAGAAAAAAAAGCTTGTAGATAAGAATGATGATAAATGGAAATAAATTAATTAAAGAGTGGTAAATAAAGTTTTATTGAATCTTCAAAATAATATATTATACAATGTTATGATTAAAATCTCATAATATTATAAATTGTCTATTTGTAAAATTTTAATATACATTATTTATTGTAGATTGATAAGTATTAATATCAAATTAAGAACAAAGATTAAATTTTATTTAAATTGATTTTATTACATTTATCATTTGAATATTTAAATATTGATTTTTTAATTGGTAATAATATAATAGAATTAAAAAGATTATTGGTATTATTATTGATTATTTCTTTAATATAAAAATAATCAAAATAATTTCAATAATATTAGAAATAAAATAAATATAATTATTAAAAAAATTCTTAAATGTCCTTGTAGTTTGTTAAAATATAAAGAATAGCTCTATGTTCTTGATAATAGAAATTTTGCCCCTCACAAACATAATAATATCTAATATATCATTGACCTTCAAAAAGAATTATATATATATATATATATATATATATATGTTTTTAATTTGAACTAGATACAAAGCGTGTACTACACACACTTTGGCATGACACTATGCCTCTTTTCTCATTTGGGCTCAAAAATTTCATTGATGCTACATCTGCTGCTACTTGTTGCTAGCCACTTGTCACTTGTACTAAGGCCCAACTCATCTTTAGCTAGGCTACCAAACTAATTTATTAACTCTTGTATAATTATCTATTGTATCAATATATATTTTATTTTTTCTTTTATTTCTTTAGACTTATCAGTGCCTTCTTTTCCTTTCAATGTCTTCACTTTTGATGATATGTTCTTTTCCTTTCACTCTAATTGACCTTGGTTTGTTTTTTAACTAGTCTTTGTTTAGTTTTTTAATTGTAATACTATAGGTATTTTTAATAATTTAATCTTCTTGCTTGTTGATCTTTCTCATGAAGGTGAATAAATTTGATGGAAACATTATATGTATTAACTTGATCAATATTATATAATATATTGTAGATACAAGAGTAGCACAAAGAGTCACAATTCTTAGTGTAAGATTAATATTTAGTAGATGGTATTCTATATAGGAAACTAATATATTATATAAAATTATTCTCCTAATACTTTGACTAAAATATTCATCTTCATCTTCAAATTGAATTTCATTTATAGGAAAAATTTATCTATTTTTAAAATAGATGCATATGAAAAATTTAGGTTTTTGATTTCTTTTTTGGTATTAAAATGTTATAGAGTTTTCTCATAGTTCTCTCATTGCTTCTTCAATCTTAAGAAGATATATAATTTCTTCTATTAATTTGTGTTTACTTATTGCTTCTTGTTTGTTGATTACACATTTCTTGTTCTATTCTTGAGGGAGATACTATTGCTATTGAAAGAGGCATTATAAATGCAAGCATGATGGCAAACTTTAGAGTATTTGTCTATACAAAGTCGGCTACAAATGCAATCGTCTTAATGGCAAGCTCCATAATAGGTGCCATTGTAGACTTTGTAGTAGGTATAGTTATAAGCTCCGCAACAAGCAAAATACTAGCAAGCTTTGTGATAGGTCAACAATGGTTCTTGCTTTTCTTTTAGCAATTTGAATAGATAGGTTTTTTTTTGTATTTTGATATTTTATATATTTGAAATAATTTATTATACTAAATTTTCTCCTATTCTATAATGTATAAAATTTAGATGTTGTATAAAATTTTATTGTTTTGAATAGATCAATAAAGCTTGAATGATTTTAAAATAATTTACTTATTTGTATTTAGAAGAAATTGATATATGTTTAGTTGAGATAAGCATTGAAAATATTTCTCTTTGAAAAGAGATTTTATAAATAAATTTGTTATTATATGTGTAGTTGGCACATACTATAATTTGATTTCTTTAGCAAGGAACTTTTTTCTAGTAAAATGATATTTTGTATCTACATGTTTACTTTTGGAGTGATATTTGAGATTTTTACTAAGAGTAATAGCACTTTGACTATTTGGATATACAATAGTTGGTTCAAATTGAAAACATTCAAGTTCATGTAATAGCTTTTGCAACCATATGGCTTCAACTATTACTTTTATTAAAGCCATGTATTTTGATTTTGTAGATGATAAAGCAACAAATTGTTATTTCTTGTTGCCTTAAGAGATAACTCTTCTAGCTAATAATAAGCAAAATCCAAAGGTGGAGCAATAAATGTCCTTGTTACTTGTCCAGTCAACATCAAAATAACCATATAAAATATCACCTTAAGATAAGTATTGATATTTTATTCCAAAATTTAATATATCTTTTATATATCTCTTAATTCTTTTTAAAGTTTGAATATATATAGATCAAGAATTTAGAAAGATATTGTACTAAATTATTGATAGTATAAATACAATTTGATTTAGGATTAACAATGACATATATTAAACTAACAATAATTTGAAAATATAGATAATCTTGTGAAGTAATACAATCTTTATTATTTAAACAAATTTGTAGTTGAATTGGGATATTTAATGGATTAAAATTCAAATATTAAATTTAATTATTTTATTTATTAAATATTTTACTTGATGGGAGATTATCCATTTTTCTTTTTTATTTCTTAAGATGGCCTTTTCTAAAGTGTAATGGATTTTTCTTTCATCTAATATGTCAAATTCTTGTTGTAGAATGTCTTTTACTCAGTAAATTAAAAGAATCTTATTACTTATAATGATAAAATCATCAATACAGATTGTAATTATGATAAAATCCTTGTCATTTTTTCTTTGATGTATATATTTGTATCTGATTTTAGACGTTAATATTTGTGAAGAATTAAGTATTGTTCTAATCTTTAATACCATATTCTAGATGATTATTTAAGATCATATAGGGATTTATTTAACTTACATACCTTGTTTGTGTATATAGGAGATAATCCTTTAGGAATAGTCATATAGATATCTTCTTCTATAAAACCATTTGAAAATATTGTATTAACATCTAGTTGATGTATTTCTAGATTATATTGAGTAGCTAAGGTAATTTTTTTTTTGATGGATTTAAGTTTGCTTACATGCGAATATGTCTCCATATAATAAATACCTTAAACTTGAATGAAATCTCTTATAATTAGTCTTACTTTATACTTGTTAATACATCCATCAACTTTAGTTTTTATTTTAAAAATCTACTTTGAATTGATTGATTTTCTATTAGGAAATGAATTTTTTATTTTCCATGTATTATTCTTGTTTAAAGATGTAAAGTTAACATTGATTTCTTTTTGCTATTCATGAGTATCAACCTCATCCATTATTTCTTGAATGATATTTGGAGCTTCTATATTGGTAGAAAAAAAGTGAACTTAATGATATCAATTATAGTGGCATTTATATTTGTTTCTTCTTTATATAGATCCTAACAATCTTGTGGTTGGTTTAAATATTCTTGTTGCTCAAGAATTAGAAAGAAGACTTAGATCTTGTAATATAAAATGGATTGCATTATATTCAAGAGGTAATATCTCTTTATCATTTGGTAATAGTAGTTTAGTGAAGGCTTCAATGATACCAATATGAGAAGAAGGTTGTTCTTCCACATTTTGAAAAGTACTATGTATTTTTTTCTTATAGTGATAGTATTGATGGTAAAGGCATTCTTTGAACATGAGATATATTTTTCTCATTAAACCTTATAGTTGTTAAAAGATGCTTAAATAATTTTAAGTCTATTAAGAGCTCTTTATTATTCTTTATTAAGTATATTATTGCTTTTTGATTGTATAAATTTTCCACAATATAGGCAAAAATCTTCTTGATGATTCCAAGTCTTTTCTTACTTCGAGTGGAATTTAAAACATATTATATTAATTTATATTAATTTTAACCTTCATGAATAAATTTTTAAAAACTTAGGAGTTATAACTATTACTTAACTTATTTCTATTTACGTAAATCTTTATTCTTGATGTCTTTTAAATAGTTAATTATTATATGTAATAGATTGAGTAATAAATTATTTCAAAGAATCTACTTTTGATATTGTTATTAATAAATCTTTGATATTATCCTTCAATCCATATCAAAATTGATTTATAAGAGCTTTATTATTCCAATCCATATTAAAAGTGAGGTTTTGGAATTCAACAGCATATATAGTAGCTGACCATGATTCTTATTATAAAGATAAGAACTTAATCTTTGTTACTCTTTCTTAATCAATTTCTCTAAATGTGGTTGTAAACACTTTTAGAAATTAATTTAAACTATAAAAGAGTTATGAATCCTTCTCTATGAAAGATAAAAATCAAGAAAGAGTACTTCTAGATAGAAGTGTACTTATCAACCCAACTTGAGTAAATCCATGAAAGTATTGGAAAGGATGCAATCTTAAATAGAACTTAAGTTGTTGCAAAAATCTTCAAAATTTCAATTTTATTCCATCAAACTTCTCAAGCATATTAATTCTTATCTCCTTTGTACTTGTAGAAGCAAGACTTCTTGAATTTGGTGGTGAAGCTGATCTACTTGCTACCCTCTATTACACAATTTCTTGGCATAGACTTTGGACTTCTTCTATAGGTGTAGAAATAGTACTTTCATAGTTAGTATTATTAATTCACGAAATTTCTATCCTAAGAATATTGACAAGCTCATAAAAATCTACATTAATTGTAAATTTATTTTCACTTCAATCAAGCATAGCATCTATGATTTTTTTTTTCAAATAACTTAATAAATCTACATGTCAAATTAAAGGATGATAATTTTCAACCTCTATTATTAAATAATTTTTTTTTAAAAGAAGGATGATCCACTCTTTTCTAAAAAAAATAGTATTAGAAAACTAAACTATTTATTTTAAGAAGGATAGTCCACAACCTATAAATTAAAATAATAGAAGTAGAATAATATTTTCACTTCTAAAACAAGATAAAAATAATGAATTAATGTTCTTGGCAAATTATCAAGGATATGAAAAAAAAAAAAAAATTTAAAATACTCTTATGTAATTCAAAAAGAATAAATATTTATTCTAAAATTAATATAATATTAAATCTAGAATGACTATTATCAAAGATAAGAAGAGTATAGACTCTTGAAATTAGACTAAGAACAAGAAAGATCTTGACAAGAGTGAAGAATGATTCACTCTTATCTTAATATATACTATCTAACTAAGAGCTACAAGGTGATGTTTCATAAGACCTCTAAAATGCATCTAAATTATAAGATACATGTCTTAACTTGCAAGGCAAGTTTTTTGTATGTGCTTTACATAATTAGCTTGTTCGACAAGCTACCAACATGTGTGACATATGACTAAATTTTTGACTATATTTTTAACCTATAAATACATATATAGTCAAAATCACATCTATGAAGCTTTTTTAAAAGATAATATTAAAATAATATATTTTTACCTAATCATATAGGTAATAATTTGAATAAATATACATATATATATATATATATATATATATAGAAAATAGTAACATCTTTATAAGAAGATGTAGTTATCTGAAGTAGATAACATTTTATCCCTTAAAGCATTTCATATCTTATCTTTAAGATATTTCTGATATGAAAAAATCTTTGATGTTGTTTTATAAGAATAGAATTGAATACTACAAAGTGATTCATATCTATTGTATAATTTTTATATTCCTATGGCAAATCTCTATTATATACAATTGTCGTGAACATACTCATGTAAGCTAGAAATTACATATACAAATAGGTGGAAGTAAGTAAAAGTAGGTAGAAGTAAGTTAATTCTATAGTATTTAATACAAAAGCTTCCAAAAAGCTTCATAGACGTTGCATTGACTTCATAGGTGTCTTAAATTGACTTTTTAGATTAGAAACGTGGTCAACAAGTTGGCCATGTGCCACACATGTTGCTAGCTTGAAGATCAAGCTAACTATGCAGCCCACATGTAGAAAAACTTGCCTTATAAGTCAAGGCATGTGTCCTACAAAGTCAATACATATTAGAGGTCCTATAGAACGTCGACACGTAGCCCCTAGTTAGATAGTATATATAGAGACAAGAGTGAAGCCTTCTTCACTCTTGTCAACTCTTTTCTTGCTTCCAATCTAGTTTCAAGGATCTCTAGTTTTCTTGTCTTTAGACAATAGCCATTCCAATTTTTCTTTCAATATACATACTTGTTTATTTTTATTTTGTTACCTTTCTTTGAGTGAAGGCTCACTTATCTGAATTACTTTTTCATCGAGTTCTTGTCCTTGACAGATTGACAAGAGTACACCTATAATATCAGAGCTTTGTCTAATCTTGATTAAGAATAGATTACCCCTTTTTCTTGATAAGATATAAGCATATTAGAAGTTACGGATTACCCTCTTCTAAACTGATATTATCCTTAGTATTTTCTTTGTTCTCAAGTCTTCTCTTCTATTTACCTTGAGCGATATTAGACATCTTCTCTTTTCTAAGTGTTATTATGGCAGAACTTGTTGAAATAAAGAGTGCAATGGCACAAATGCAAGAACAATTTAGGGAGTTAATGCTTGCGATGCTTCAACTCAATTTACCACCACAAGGAGCAACAAGATTGGCAGGAAGTGAAGATATAGAAATGATTGGAGCTGCTTCAACATCTGCACCAAACCATGTCTTTTTTCCTATGGTGGAACGCCCTTCCGGTGTTAGAGAACCAAGAATTGCCCTACCCAAGAGGTTTGATGGCACCAGATCCAAATTTCAAGGATTTATCAATCAAGTGCAACTTGTGATTGAACTTCAATTCCAAAGCTATCCAACTCTAGGATCGCAAGTTAGATTCATTGGTATGCTTCTTTCAGTTTCAGCACTATCGTGGTTTTCATCTTTTCTTGAACGACAAGATCTAATATTAGATAATCTAGAGGCTTTTCTAGTGGAGTTTTGATCCATGTATGGAGAACATGATGCAATTCATGTTGCAACCAATAAGATCCATATTTTACGATAAGGCAATCGATCAGTAACGTTATACGCTTCATAATTTTGATAACTTGCAACTGATATCAAGTGGGATGATACTGCATTTATTAGTCAATTTCTCCACGGATTACAATATGAGGTAAAAAAATTAATGCTCAACTTACCTGATCCTCAAACATTGAGTCAAGCAATTGACTTTGCTCTGAAGTGCAACAATTGCCTTTTTGAATTCCGATCTGAGAACCGTACAAGTGGACCTCAACGTTATTATAATTCAATGGCAAGACCAACACCTCTTCAACACATACATTCGGAAGTAGAGGATATGCAAATTGATGCAGTACGTTTCAAACCTCTTATTGAGTAAGAAAAGACTCGTCGTCGTCAAGAAGGATTTTGTTTATATTGTGGAGAACCAAAGCACACTGCTCAACACTATTCAAAGAAACGACGTAATTACAAAATGAGGAGTATGGCTGTGAAAGAAGACAATATGTCAAAAAATGAGTTTGTCTAGTTACAATAGGAACCGTACCGCTGGAACCTTGCACAACATCTAGTAAAGGTCCTATTCTCTCCTCAGAGCCCTCTCCTTATTTTACATTAAATGTTATTTTAGGACCTAAATATTACAAAGTCTCTGCCTTATTAGATTCAGTAGCCTCAGCGTGTTTTTTAGATGAAGAATTTACTAAAAGACATAGCATAACTTTAGTAAAGAAAACTAAACTTGTTCATGTAGAAGTCATAGATGGTCGTCCATTGTCTTCTGGAGATATTATTCACGAAATCCTTCCTATAGAAGTAATAATCAATGGTCATAATAGCTTTGTAGTATTTAATATCATTAGATCTCCCTCTAATCTAGTCATTTTAGGTTTATCGTGGTTAGAAAAATACAACCTTCAAATAGATTGGATTTCTTGAACTCTTACTTTCTCTAAAAGTATAACTAATAGTGTGGTTAATCAAGTAGAGAGTCATAAGTCCAGTTCAATTAAACCCGTATTTATAGGTACAAAAGCTTTCTTGCATGCTGCTATGAAAGAATCACCATATATTATTTATGCCACACCCGTTTCTACTAGTGGAAAGACTTCAAGTGGCATTCGAAGCCAATATCAAAAATTTCAAGATGTATTTAAAAAATAGAATGTGGATACACTCCCGGAACATCGTCCCTATGATTGCTCAATTGACCTTCAAGAAGGAGCACAACCGCCATTTAGACCAATCTACATTTATCACAAAATGAGTTGACCAAACTCAAGGAATATATTGAAGAAAATCTAGCCAAGAATTTCATACGCCATTCAAAATCTTCGACAAAGCTCCAATTCTATTTGTGAAGAAAAAAGATGGATTATTGCGGATGTGTGTTGATTATCGAAGACTCAACAAGATTATCATCAAGAACAAGTATCCACTACCTTTAATATCTGGACTTCTTGATCAGCTGAATCAAGCTAAGATCTATACAAAAATAGATCTTCGGGGAGCATACAATCTCGTATACATCAAAGAAGAAGATGAATGGAAGACTACGTTTCGAACTAGGTATGGACATTTTGAATACAACGTCATGCCTTTTGGACTTACAAATGCACCTGCAGCTTTTCAACATCGAATGAATGATGTTTTTTGAGAGTTTTTGGATGATTTTGTGGTCTATTATCTAGACGACATTTTGATCTATTCTAAGAATCTAGAAGAACATGAACTTCATGTTTGTTATGTGTTACAAAAATTAAGAGATGTAGGACTCTATGCTAAGATAAAAAAGTGTGTATTTCACACTACTCAAGTCGATTTCTTAGGTTAAATCATTTCAAATGATGGACTTATGATAGATCCTAAGAAAGTTCAAACTATTATATATGGCAAGATCCCAAAAATGATAAGAGATATCCAATACTTTTTGGAACTTACTAATTACTATCAGATCTTTAGCAAGGACTTCTCTCGAGTTACAACTCCACTTACACGTTTGACTTATAAAGACAAACTCTAATGGAATCAAGAAGCGGAAGTTGTTTTTGAATCTTTGAAGACAACGTTTGTTTCTGCACCAATCTTGTATCATGTTGATTTTTCCAAAGCATTCTTTATGGAAACACATGCATCAGACTTTGCTCTGGGTGCGGTTTTATCACAAATGGGAACAGATGATAAACTTCATCCAGTAGCCTTTCATTCAAGAAAATTCTCAGCAGCAGAAATCAATTATGAGATCCACGACAAAGAACTTCTTGCAATTATGGATTCTTTTCAAGAATGGCATCATTATCTAGAAGGTGCTTCCAGTCCAGTCATCATGTATACGGATCACAAGAACCTCAAATATTTTATGTCAGCACGTGTATTAAATCGTCGCCAAGCTCGTTGGAGTATGTCTTTATCAAGATTCGAGTTCATCATTACTTATCGGCCAAGAAAACAACAAGGTTTGTCCGATGCCTTATCTAGACGTTCTTATCTTACACCAAAAGAAGGAGATGCAGCTTTTGAGCAACAAAGAACAGTTCTCTTGAAGCCGGAGCAATTTCATCTTCGAACAATAAAATCAACATTGACTGTTGATTTAACTTTTTTTAAGCAAGTCCAGTTAAGTATGTCTTTAGACCCTCTTGTTCATGATATCAAGAATAATTCTTCTAAATCTCATGATCCCTCTAAATTTGAATTCAAGAACAACCTACTCTATTTCAAAGGACGCCTATATGTTCCAGAAGGAAATGTACATTTACGTATTTTTCAAGCTCGTCACGACTTCCCAATAGCAGGATATTTTGGATATAATAAGACTTTGGAGCTGATATCTAGGGATTTTTGGTGGCTTCAAATGAGAAGGCAATCAAAGATTTTGTATAATCATGTGATGTTTGTTCAAGATCAAAAACTCCCCATCATCGACCTTTTGGACTTCTTCAGCCATTACCCATTCCAGAACAACCATGGTCTTCTATTTCTATGGACTTCATCATAGATCTTTCAATTTCAGATTTGTATGACTCTATATTTATGATAGTAGATCGTTTTATCAAGATGGCACATTTTGTACCATGTACAAAATCTATCATAGGTGAAGAAAGAGCTAAGCTCTTTCTTAACAATATCTATCGCTATCATGGATTATCCAAGGATATTATATTAGATAGTGGAACTCAATTTGTATCAAGATTTTGGTAGACTCTTTTTAAGATTCTAAAAGTAGATATTAAACTATCTTCGACATTCCATCCTCAAAGTGATGGACAAACGGAGTGTGTTAATTAAGTTTTGGAGCAATATTTAAGATGTACCATTAACTACCAACAAGATGATTGGACAACTCTTTTGCCATTGGCAGAGTTTGCTTACAATAACACGATACATTTTTCTACAAAACAAATATCTTTCTTTGCTAATTATTGTTATCATCCACGATTTGATACTTTTGACTTCTCAAAAATTGATAATTTTGTTGCAAAAGATTTAGCAATTCATTTATCTGAGCTACATACAACGATGAAGGGACAGTTAAAAGAGGCTTAAGAACAACAAAAGATCAATGTGGATGTCTATCGAAAGGAACAACCACTATTCCTCTTGGGTGATAAGATATGGCTACTTTGTTGCAATATCAAGACCACTCGTCCTTGTGACAAGTTGGACTATCGAAGACTTGGACTATTTTCTATTTCTATACAAATCAATCCAATTGCATATCCTTTACATCTACCGGAGTCAATGAAAATCCATCCAATATCCCATGTGTCTCTTCTTGAATCATACAAGACGGTGGACATACCAAGAAGACGACAAGCTCTACCTCCTGTTATAGAAGTGGACAATAATGAAGAGTTTGAAATAGAAGAAGTCCTAGATTCAAGACGGCGCCAAAATAAATTAGAATATCATTTCCATTGGCGGGGATATGATATTAGTGAATGCACATGGGAGCCAATAAAGAATCTTGCAAATGCAGCAAAGGCGGTGGAGGCTTTTCATCGAAGACATCCATCAAAATCAAGATAAAAACCTTCTTTATAAAAGAAACAACATCTAGGCAAGATAACATTCTACTTTCAATCTTTGTTTATAGCTTCTTTGTAGTTGTGACGCTCAAGAGATGGAAAACCAACAACCACCGGATTCGACTCAAGAGCCTTCATTTGCTGACCTATCGGATGAGACATTATGATTGTCACAACCTTCAAGATGACGCAATCGAGATGAAGATCTTCAAGAATGACATGTTCTTCCTCGAATAGATGGCGAGATACAACTCGTTTGGTATCACAATTTGCGAAGGGACTCCCGATGTTTGGTGATTTTGCTAGAGATAGGAACAACTCTTGATGGTGTTCCAAATGTTCTATTCGAAAGAAGTTATGAAGGCCTCAACAATGATCAAATAATTGAGTAGTCTTCCCGCCCTGGTATGGGACACTACCGATGGTTGAGAGGCCCTATCAATCATCTTCGAAGAGAACAGAGATCAGAGTATATGGCGAATACAATTCGTCGCATCATAGATTTCTTCAACATATGATAATCGCTCCTTATGGAACTCGTTCCTAGAAGGGGGGGTAATATCACGGACATACTCATGTAATCTAGAAATTACATATATAAATAGGTGGAAGTAAATAAAAGTAGTTAAAAGTAAGTTAATTCTATAGTATTTAATATAGAAGCTTCTTCAAAGCTTTATAGACACTGCTTTGACTTCATAGGTGTCTTTAATTGACTTTTTGGATTAGAAACGTGGTCAACAAGTTGGCCATGTACCACACATGTTGCTAGCTTGAAGATCAAGCTAACTATGTGGCCCACACGTAGAAAAACTTACCTTGTAAGTCAAGGCATGTGTCCTACAAAGTCAATATATATTGGAGGTCCTATAGAATGTGGCCACATAGCCCGTAGTTAGATAGTATATATAGAGACAAGAATGAAGCCTTCTTCACTCTTGTCAACTCCTTTCTTGCTTCTACTCTAGTTTCAAGGGTCTCTGATTTTCTTATCTTTTGGCAATAGCCATTCCAATTTCTCTTTTAATATACATACTTATTTATTTATATTTTGTTATCTTTCTTTGAGTGAAGGCTCACTTGTCTGAATTGCTTTTCCATCGAGTTCTTGTCCTTGAGAACAATGATGTTTGTTTTGGATTTTTAATAAATGTAAATAGATACCATAAATAAATTTAGTTGTTAAATTCTTACAAAATAAGTAATCTATAAATTCTGATGAATGGCATATTATTCTTGAAGGTATAGATATTTAGTAAAATATTTTAAGATTATATTTTTTGCTTCCAACTTATCTTTGATTTTATTATTCAAATTGCTATTGTATTCAACTTCATCATTGAGACTATGTTGAATGGCATGAGCCATGAATTGTTGCTTGTATCATATTATGAACATTGGTCAAGGAGCATAAGCTTTAAGTATGTCAAAATTAAGGTCAAACAAGCTATCTAATACTTGCAATTGGTCTTCATGATCAATTATTTATTTATGAAATACATGAAGTAAATTTGCTCCTTTGTGAGTTTATTCAAGATATAAGGCTATCAAAGTAGTTGATGGTACATCAAATATAAACCATTCTTTTATTAATATTAGATTGGCCAAAATTGACATTGATTTGTTTTGAACTTGCTCCAATAATGTAAGCGGCTTTTTCTTGCTTACAATTCTAATTCTATATATTGTGCTTTTGATTGAAAATTTAGATGTTGCTTGTGCTTCTTATAGTATAGTATTAATTACTTGAAATTCTTTCACTCAAATTTAGAGGTATTTTTTAAGGCCTTTAATATCTCATATTTTTTTCTTGCTACTTAAAGTTTGTTCCATAATTCTCGTAACTCACCTTCCATAGTGATACAACTATATATGAGAGTTGCAACTCCATCTTATTCTTGGAATATAAAGTGGTCTTTTTCCTCAAGTTGTCATTGCATATTCTTCATGTCACATTGTATATTGTTTTTGTCCTAAATGCCTATAGATATTAAAAGGACATTACATAATTGAACTATACCTAAGTTCATTTGGTCAACTTGGATTTATAACATTGTATTAAGTTTATAGTATTTGTAGCTCATAGCTTAGAAGTAGTCTTTATAATGTTATAACTTCTAACTTTTTTTTCTATCTAATGTTACTAACTAGTATATTGTTTATTCTAAGATGTCATGTTGTAACCGAATATCACAAACTACCACTTCTTAGACCATTTTTCAAAGATTGTAGTACCGTAAGTCAACTGAGATGGTATTAATATCAATGTTAGCATAAGATTTTTTTTGCTCAAGTTTCTTGTTGTGTTCTTTGTATTGTCACTTAATCTTAGCATCATTCTTGATTTATTTGGGATATTTTTCATCAACATTTGAGATAGTAGGCATTGAAACTTTGTAATATAATGCTTATATTTGCTTATATACATTGTAAAAAATAAGCCAATGGTGCTATGAAAATACGGATCTTATTGAAGATATCTTAATTCTCATGTGAAGGCATTGTGGACAATCTTTTCACATTCAATTTTTTTATTATCTTCTACCAAAAGATAAACGTCCACCATGACTTTCATAATCAAATTGATTTATTTGGATAAAAATATAATGGTAAGCATGCCATAGATTCACATATGCTTGTTAATATTGTATTAGACATTAGTAGTATTTGTATTGTATCTTCCAACTACATTTGTCTTTGCATTGATTAGATCCTTCTGGTTGGAATATGCATGCTTATATTTGGATTTATACTCAATTATTTCCAAGAAAGTGAAATTGAGCATAACATAAAAATACTTGATATTGTCGTATTTTAAAATGTTATATTAATTAAAAAAATATAAAAAGAATACATTATTATATAGATTAATAATTAATTAATTAATTAATTAAAATAAAATAAAATAAAGGTTGAAATAATAACCACAAATTTTGGCAAGAAGTGTAATGCATATTTAATATTTAAATCTTTAATTCTTTTACTGTTATAATTTTCTATCAAATTCTTTTTTCTCTTTTTAGTCTTAATTTTATTTAGATTTAGGTATCTTTTTACAACTAATATTTTATATTACTCTCTATTTTTTATTTTGGCCATTTATTTAAAAATAATAATAGAATAGATTTAAATAGATTTAAATTTATTTTTTAAATTGGATTTTATTGTTAATAGGAAAAAGAAGAGAAGAAGTTTTTTTTTAATAATTTCAAAGTTTTGAATTCAATAGAAAAATTGGTTTGTCATTTGGAGCTACCATTTGCAAGTAATTGAAGGATGAATTTCAGCCAATGAAGAAGGAGTATCTCTTGGATGGTGGAAATTGATTGGTTAAGGTTGAATAATTAAAGATGATACCATGATTTTTCCTTTACTTTGAATGTATGCTTTTCTTAGAGAAGAGTGTTTTCTTCTTTGGAATAGAATAGTCTTTTTTTTCTTATTAAGACTCCTCTTATCTTGCTTAGTTTCTCTTTAGTTTTTGAGAGTTAGATTTTTTTCTGATGTGTGATTAGAATAGGTGTGTAGAGGCATGGGATCATTCTTTAAGTGATTTTATTCGTTTTTAGTTGTAGGTGATGCCGAATTTGAGTTGGAGAGGCTTATCTAAATTCATTTGCTTGAAAATTATAAAACAATGAAATAGAAATGAAGAGCCTCAACTTTTCTTTAATCAATCTATCAAATTTTTGAATTATGAGATGATTTTTTTTGAATAGGTGGATTTTATTGTTGATGTCCAAAAAGCCAAGGCTTGCTAAAATCTGAATTCATATGAATTTTTAGAGATTTTATAGAAGAAGGAGGTTTGTAGTCATAGTATTATAGATATTTATTTATTGTAATTAATATGTATGTAATATAAATAGGAAGAAGTAAGTAAAAGTAAATTAATTATATAATATCTTCAAAGAAAGCTTCTTAAAGGCTTCATAGATGGTGCTTTGACTTTACATGTATTTGTAATTGATTGATAGGTTAAAAACTTGGTCAACAAGTTAATCACATACTATATGTATTAATAGCTTGTAGAATAAGCTAACTATATGGCACCTATAAAGAAAACTTATCTTGCAAATTAGGATATATGTTGTACAAAGCCAATCATTTTAGAAGTCCTATAGAATACTACCAGAGAGTTCCTAGATAGATAGTATATATAGAATCAAGACTAAAGTATTCTTCACTCTTGTCAATTCTTTTTTTTGCTTTTAATCTAGTTTTAAGAGTCTCTAGTTTTCTTATCTTTTGGCAATAGCCATTCCAATTTTTTTTTAATATATATATATATATATATATACTTCTTTATTTTTATTTTTTTATATTTCTTTAAAAAAAAATTATTTATTTGTTTACTTTAATTTAATTCTTATCCTTGATAGATTAATAAGAATACACTTACAATATCAAAGCGTTGTCTTTTTTTAATTAAGAATAGATTTTTTTTTTATAAGACATAAGTATATTAGAAGTTACAAATTACTTTCTTTTAAACCGATATTATTTTTAATATTTTTTTTTTAAGTTCTTCTTTTTACTTGTCTTGAAAAATATTAGACATCTCTTTTTTTTCTAAGTATTATTATGATAAAGCTTGTCAAAATGAAGAATGCAATGGCATAAATATAAAAATAATTAAGAAAATTAATGCTTGCAATACATAAACTTAATTTACTACCACAAGAAAAAATAAGAATGGTAGAAAGTGGAGATATAAAAATTATTGGAGTTACTTCAATATCTACACTAAATCATATTGCTTATTCTATATTAGAATACCATAGTAGAAAGTTCAAACTAATATAGATTGAAAGATCCCAAAAATAATAAAAGATGTCTAATGTTTTTTGAGATTTGCCAATTACTATTAAATCTTCATGAAGGACTTATTTGAAGTTATAGCTCCACTTACACCTTTGACTTATAAAGATAAACTTTAATGGAATCAAGAAGTGGAAGCAACATTTGAAGCTTTGAAGAAAGCCTTTATTTTTACACCAATTTTATATTGCATTGCCTTTTTTAAGCTATTTTTTATGAAAACAAACACATCAAAGGTTTTTTTAGGTGTTGTATTATTACAAATAGGAACACATGATAAACTTCATATAGTAGCTTTTTATTCTATAAAACTTTTAATAATTGTGATCAACTACAAGATCTATAATAAAAAAAACTTCTTACAATTATAGATTTGTTTAAAAAATGGCACAATTATCTAAAAGGTGCTTCTAGTCCAATAATTATATATATATAGATCATAAGAATTTAAAAAAATTTATATCAGTATGTATTTTGAATTATCACCAAGTCTGCTAGAGTATATTATTGTCAAGATTCAAATTTAAGATCACTTATCAATTAAGAAAAAAACAAGATTTATCAAGCATACTCTTTTGAAGATTTTATCTTGCATCAAAAGAAAGAAATGCCATTTTTGATTAACAACAATCAATTCTGTGAAACGCAAAGCATCTTCATTTTTGAACAATGAAATCAATATTAATTATTGATTCAACTTTTATAAAGTAAGTTTAGTCAAGTTTGTTTTCTAATCCTCTTATTTGTGATATTAAGAGAAATTCTTTAAAGTCTCATGATACTTTTAAGTTTAAATTCAAGAATAATCTACTATATTTTGAAAGGTACTTATATATTCTAGAAGATGAAGTTCAATTAAGCATTTTTTGAACTCGTCACAATTTTCTAATAGAAAAATATTTTGGATATAATATGACTTTGGAACTTATATTCACAGATTTTTAATGGTTTCAAATGTAAAAGGTAGTCAAATATTTTGTACAATCTTATGATGTTTGCTCAAGATCAAAAATTACTCGTCATCAACCTTATGGACTTCTTCAATCATTATCCATTCTAAAATAATCATAGTCCTTTTTTATACATTTTATTATGGATCTTTGTAGAACGGGTAAATTAGTTAGTGCTAAAATTTTGACTTTAGTAGATTAGAACCGGTATTGGTGAAATCAGGAAACCAATAGTCATGTGAAAGGTTCCAAGATACAGTTAACTAACAAAAAAAAACCGGTTGGAATCTGAAAAAGGATATAGTAGGAGAAAGATTGATTAGCTTAGGGCCAGACTTGTGAGTCTTAGAGCCGGGGTATGCTTGGGTGCTACCTCTATTTTTTCTATTTCTTTCCTTTTGTATTTTGATGTTTCGTTGTGTTTATAAAGAGAAGTTTATGAGAATTGTGTATTGATCACAGTGTTACAGTGAATGCTGTATTGGACCAGAATTGGTTCTATACATTGCACATGAAATAGTGTTATAGATTGAGAGATGATAGTTTGAAAATGATTGAATGACCATTGAGTTGGAAAATATAAATGAAGTTAGAATTACAGAGAATTGATAAGAAATTGAGAATGTTGTAATTGAAGTTATTAAATTAGACATGGTACTGAAGAATTAATATTATACAATTCAGTGATTGGGAATTAACTTATTGAATATCAAATGATTATATTCAATTAATGGTGACCTTAACAATTAACTCATGCGACAGTTCTTTCCCTTGTGTTTGAATCGATTTAAACTATACTTAATACAGAAATTGTGGCAATTCGGATTTCCTGACTACATTTTGGCGCCGCTGCCGGGGAAAGACAATAGTTATGAGTGTTGAGCATTAATTGAGAAATTTGATATTGAATGAGAAGTTGTAAGATTGGAGAATTGTGATAATTGTGAAATGATTAAGAAAGAAGGAGATTATGAAATAAAAGGGAAATGATGTTATGATACATCAACATGATTTTGATTATGAAAGATGTATTAAACAAAAAGGAGACCGACAATTGAGATTGGCCGCAAGGAATGTAAACCGTATTGTGGGAGAAGTATTACAGAAAAGGAGGAGACGACAGAGTTGGATTAAACCGTGGTTGCATGCATGTCGACATATACGATCATATTCAGTTCCTGAGAGGGAAGCAATATTTCAGAATTACATTCCTTTATCTAAATTACCTCTTTCATTGGCAGGAGACTCTTCTAGTTTAATAGTTAAGTCTGTCAAACGATTTGTAAAGAAAAGAATATTTACCAAAGAATTCGGCTCATTATTTCAAGGAGCATTATTGCCAAATAAATTTAAACAATTGGAGTTACCTGCTGAGGTATTAAGTAGCCTGGTGGAAGAGATTATTAAAGACATTGAACGAATTACAGAATCAGAAACTATCACACTTCCGATTTTACCACCAATTGTATTATTACCAATGGCATTGGGAGGTGTACCCAGTGTTCCTACAGGACCACCGATACCACCAATAGGGCCAATTGGACCAGCAGTACCAATTTCTGTTCCAATGGGCCAAGTAGGACATCGAACTACAAGTATAGCACCACTACCAATTTTTAGCGGATGGCCCGGTGCTGATCCAGATCAACATCTATCTCAATTTTTGACCGCTTGTGTAGCCAATAATGGACGAACAGAAGATGTATGGTTAAGATGGTTACCTGCAACTTTGAAAGATACCGCTTTCGAATGATATAATCGACAACCAGCGGGTTCATTTCCAAATTGGGAAGCTTTAAGAGCTGCTTTTCTTCTTCATTTTAGACCAATCGGATATGAAGACCGATTGAGAGAACAATTAATGCGAAGTCATATGATACCAGGAGAGGCTGTGGAGTCATATTATGGGCGAGTAGCTAACATAATTCGCCGTCTGCCCAATAATCATTTACCTGAAAATTTCATTTTATCAATATTGATCAATGGGCTCTACCCACCAGAATTGAAAATGTTTGTTAAGGAAAATCAACCCACCACAATTGCATTATCGCTTGTTAGAGCCAAAGTGTGGGAGGAATGTCATTATGACCGAATTCTAAATTCAAACCCGACACTAATTCCTACTGAAGGATCTTCTAAGTTTTCAAATTGGAGTAATTTAGTCAATAGTATTATTGGAGCAATGGCACCTGCGACCCATTCTACCGTACCAATCCAAGGGGTATTTAACCCAGTTCCGTTACAAGCTGTACCATCTCCGATGGCGAGCACTTACCCTCAATTTGCACCGTATCAACTGCCTGGCGTTAATACGCAGGAATTACGTATGTTACCAGGTTCGAAAGAAACCAACAAAACGCTGTTATTGAATTTAACCAAGAAAATGGAAGAGTTGGCAGTAAATATGGCCAAAGAAAAAGAGAAACGACCAAAGCAGACCAATTTCCGAACCAATGTATGGTGTACCAATTGTAAGGGACAAGGTCATATGGTTCAAGATTGTCCTTCACCAGGAAACATAAAAATTCAATGTATGAATTGTGGGGGGAAGCATCCGACTAATAACTGTTGGTATTTGTCAAATCCACATTTTAATAATACCATGTCACCACCAATGTCATGGGATGTAAATCAAATTCAAGGGAGCAATGGTAATGGATGGAATGGTAATCGATTTAATAATCAAAACCACAATTATTCTAATAACCAAAATTTTGGACCTAATTCTCAGAAGTTCCACCCAAATCAACAAAATTATCAAGGAAATAACGGGTTTATGCCCGAGCCTTCTTTACAAACGGGTCAACCAAGATCATTTACTCAGGCTACTTGGAACATACCAAGTCGTTACATCCCAATTGAAACTTCCAATATACCCAGTGGGATGGGACGAAAACCAGTTCGTTATTATCGATGTCGCCAGTATGGGCACTATGCGAATGAATGTTCTAACTCTAGTGCTTCGGAAGAATGTGCACCAATTTGTGGAAATTGTAAACAATCGGGACATACAACAGCCCAATGTAATGCACCTTTTAATTTTAATAATCGCAATCAGCAGGTTCAAATTCAAAGTTCCCAAGAGGATACCAATCCAGTTCTTCAAGACTCTCCAGTTAATCATATTGAAGTGGTCCAAGCAGTACAAACTCGAGGTCAACGGAACCTTCAATCAATTCTTAAAAAGGATAAAATTATTGAAGAACAACCTGAACTAATTCAAAAGAAGGCGACTATATTTGCAAAACCAGCAAACCAATTGCGACCAGTATTGGTTCCTACTGATTCATTCAATTCGACTCCGATTGCACCAGGAGGAGTCAATTCTCAATGTCGAGTATAATCAATTCCAATAGAAACAGTACCAACGTTATCGCATATTCCAATATCTACACCAATCGAACCACCTAATTCTGTTTCGCAATCCAATAAGGTTTCGATATCCAATCCAATTCAGAGTATGCCAATTTCTAAGGGATTGAAGTTTCCAAAGACTCGACGGAAGAAAGCGTTTGGCATTACTACTGATTTAACTCCATATGATATATTAAAGGATCTTGATGAAATCCAACCAGCTATTACCATGAAGCAATTATTGGCTATAGCACCAGAGTGTTGTTCTACTCTAACTTCTTCATTGATATGACGAAGACATCGAGACAAAGAGATTCATGAGGTGAGTTTAAATCCGGATCCTGGAGCACCTACAATTGATGTTACTATTGACGGAGTTTTAATCTCAGGCATCCAAGTAGACGGTGGTTCTAGCGTCAATCTGATGACAGAGGATACCATGGAGAAATTGGGTTTGACTAGGTTATTGCCTACTACTTTATTACTACGTATGGCGGATCATAGTAAAGTCCATCCGATGGGAGTTCTGGTAGATGTGGAGACAATTATTACGGGAATTGCATACAAGATCGACTATGTAGTCTTTCAATTGAAGAGTTCTGCGTTATCATACTCAATTCTATTGAGTAGACCTTGGTTATTTCATGCGAAGGCTCGTAATGATTGGGGACGGGGGACCTTGACGATTGGGAAAAAGTGCAATAAATTGTTTTGCAAATGTATCCAATTTCCTATCATGGCGAATCACAAGTACCCTGCACGGAATTTACTTCAGAAGGATATAGTGAATCAAGCGACGATGACGATCCATTTCATGGAAACGAACAATATGAACAAATTCAATCTCTTACAAAACATACAAGAGTTATTTATCAATGTGGTAGACCAGGGGAGTACTTAATTCATCAAGAAGATACTGACAATTCTGACCATGTCATTGTAAGATGGATGAACAATTACGTAGTCAACCATATTAGTGTGATGGAGCCAGAAATGGATGGTGCCAATTCATCAGAATTGGTAACGAGTTCAGAACCGGATGAACAACTGGAAGCACCGGAATTGGTAGAACCAGTTTGTCAGGAGATTAATCTGGGATTAGAGACCCAGAGTCAACCCATTCAAGTTTATGGTGGTATACAAGGACGAGAGCTTCAAGATTGGATCAATTTTTTCCATAAGCATAAACCTGCATTTGCTTGGACTTACAACGATTTACGAGGGATATCGGCGGAAATTGCAAAACATAGAATTGTGTTAGAAGAAATTGCGAGACCAATTCGCCAAAGACAACATCGGCTGAATCCGAAGTATTCGCTGTTAGTAAAAGAAGAATTGGATAAATTATTACGAGTTGGATTTATTTACGAAGTTCCATATAGTGAGTGGGTTTCCCCAATTGTAATGGTACCTAAAAAGAATGGAAAAATCCACATTTGCCAAGATTATCGCAAATTGAATGTTGTTACTAAGAAAGATTATTTTCCATTACCCTTTACGGACAGTATATTGGATGCAGTCGCTGGACATGAATGTTATTCCTTTTTAGATGGATTTTCAGGGTATAATCAAGTAAAGATTGCTAAGAATGACCAATTAAAGACCACGTTTACAACTGATTGGGGTACCTACGCGTATACAGTTATGCCATTTGGGCTATGTAATGCTTCAGCTACATTTCAACGTGTTATGACTCAGGCTTTTCATAAATATTTGCGTAGTTCCATGGAAATTTTCCTGGATGATTTCTGCACATTTAGTAAACGTTGTGACCACTTGAAATGGCTAGGCAATTGTTTGGATCAATGTGAACACTTCGGTATATCTTTGAATTCCGAAAAATGTACGTTTGGTGTTCCTTTAGGGAAACTATTGGGGCATATTGTTTCCAAAAAAGGAATTGCTACTGATCCAGATAAAGTGAAAAAAATAGCCAATTTACTTAGACCCGATACAATTGCTGGTGTGTGAGGTTTTGTGGGACATGTTAGTTATTATCGAAGGTTTATCCAATCATTTGCAGTAATTTGCCAACCCTTAACTAATCTTTTAAAGAAGCCAACATCCGATGGAATGAGTCCTATTTGGACACGTGAGTGTACCGTTGCTTTCGAGGACTTAAAACGCAGATTGGTATCTGCTCCAATATTGGTCTCTCCTTGCTGGACTAAAGTTTTTCATGTATATGTGGATGCATCCAATGTTGCAATTGGTGCGATCTTAAGTCAAAAAGATGAAAAGAATTGTGATCATCCAATTTATTATGCAAGTCGGCAATTGGTTGCTGTTGAACGTAATTATACCACCACTGAGCGAGAAGCTTTGGGAATGGTTTATTCAGTTCAAAAATTTCGGCATTATCTATTGGGATATTCTTTTGTGTTCCACGTAGATCATGATGCTTTAAAATATATGATTAATAAACCTCAATTAAGTGGACGAATTGCTCGTTGGATATTATTGCTACAAGAATTTAATTTTACAGTTATTGTCAGACCTGGTAAATCTCATGCCAATGCCGATCATTTGTCACGATTAACTAAGGAGATGGGAGATGACCCCGTTCTAGATTCCCTACCTGTTGCTAATTTGTTTGCTGTTGATATAATTTCGGAAGAGTATGCCGATTTAATTCAATATTTAACATCACAAACATTTCCTATAACTTTTACAGAGACAATGAAGGAGCAATTGCTTTATAAGAGCACTCCTTACACAATGATTGGAAATGTACTGTATAAAAAGGGTAAAGATGATGTCTTACGATAGTGTATATATCAAAGTGAAGTTGACTTAATTTTAGAAGGGTGTCACATGGATAGTTGTGGTGGTCATTTTGCTGGAGATGCTACGGCCCGAAAGGCCTTATTGGCTAGTTATTGGTGGCCTACAATGTTTGCGGATGCCCATCAATATGTCCGGCATTGTGACCCATGTCAGCGAATTGGTAGACCAACTGTTACGTCTGCAATGCCACTAGTACCAATTCTAGCTCAAACACCTTTTGACAAAATGGGGTATTGACTTTGTGGGACCAATTGCACCGGCTTCTTGCAATGGACAAAAGCGATATATATTGGTCGCTACGGATTATGTTACAAAATGGGCTGAGGCTGTTGCTACTCGAACTGATAGTGCTGCCATTGTAGCCAATTTTCTGTATGAAAATATTATTATCCGGTTTGGATGCCCTAAGGAATTGGTCAGTGACCGTGGAATTCATTTTATTAATAACACTATCGCTGCATTAACAAATAAGTACGAGATCAAGCATCATAAAACTTCTTCTTATCACCCTCGAGCCAATGGTCAAACTGAAAAGACTAATGGAATTTTATGTAAAATATTAACCAAGACAATTTTGGGTGGAGGCATCGATTGGGACACAAAATTGTTTGCGGCTTTATGGGCTTATCGTACTGCTTATAAGGTTACGACCAATTCTACGCCTTTCCAATTGGTGTATGGGCAAGAGGCTATTTTACCAATTGAATTGGAAGTACCCAGTTTACGGATTGCAGTGGATGAACGCTTAGGTGATACAGCGTCGCTTCAATTTAGGTTATCTGAATTGGAGAAATTGGATGAGAATCCAGCTCACGCTTTGATGGTTATGGAAGCCATTCAAAAACGACGGAAAAGTTATTACGATAGCAAATTACAATTGAAAACTATTAAATCCAATGATTTGGTTTTGTTGTATCATAGCCGGTTTCAGAATTTTCTAGGAAAATTTCAAGTACGATGGCATGGACCTTACAAAGTTATTGACTGTTATCCTAATGGATCAGTACAATTGGAAGATTTTTTTGGCATTAAATTGCCTACACGTATTAATGGTTATCGGTTAAAGTTATATCAAATGTAATTGTCTAATCAGTCCAAATTCATTATTATTTCCTCTTAACCCGAGGACGGGTATGTTTAATGATGAGGAGGGGAGACTTGTTAAGTACGCCATAATTTTGATGTAACCCATTGCAACTGATAGGAGAGGGGCACTTCTGAATCAGTACCTCCATTCTTGCAATTGTAGCCGAGCAATTGAGTACACCGAAAGAGGTGTTTTTGTGTTAGGGTGAGAGGTTTTGTTATTAGGATTTCACAATGGCGAGACGTCTTAAGCGAACAAAAGAGAGGGATGATAGGTCAAGGAATGTGAGGTTTAGGAATGAATTACCAGAATTGGAGCTGGTAACATTCACAAATATGGAGAATTGCCAGATTGACTTGCTGTGGCAGAGGAAATTCGAGAAAGATTTCAAGGAGGCGGACGTTTATGGTTTCTTGCGATATTCAAGAATTTTACCGCCATTAGATCCGTCTATTGTAGAAGAATTTTACCGCCATTAGATCCGTCTATTGTAGAAGAATTTGTGCGACATTATGACCCATCAGATGGTTCGAGTGTGGTGCATAATCGTATTGTGGGATTGGAGGCGCCCATTCTACACAAAGTTTTGTATTTGCCAATTGGAGAACTGGCCGTAGGATCGGAGGTGACGGTGGAGTTCAATCCGGAGCTATATTTTCGTTCGAAGGCCGACGCATTTGTGAAGGGCTAGGATTGGAAGGTACTGGACGTTCTTAAACCAGAAGTGGGAGAGTGGTTACGATTTGTTCAGAAGAGAATAGCGTTAAATAGACATACAACATATATTGCCAAGAACTTGTTGTTCGCAGCAGTAGCTTCAATGGATGGTATGAAGTTTAATTGGGCAGAGTTTGTAGCTCAACGTATGCATAACGAGTTATCATACAAGAAGACGTTAGGGAAGGTTACTACATTACTTTGTTCCAATTACATCTCTGAGGTAGTGAAGTATCAGTTGAAACTCCCTTTACAAGAACAAGAGAAGGCGAGGTTGAAGAAGTCAGGGAAGGTAGTCACCCTTGAAGAAAGACAGAAGGAGACTGAGCGAGCCAAGTCACCTGAGCAGATAGTACAAAATCAGCAGGAGCAAACCAATCAGCCATCAATCGAGGTGGGTACTAGTTCTAAGGGCAAGGAAAAATTGGATCAAAGACCAGAACCATCTTTAGCTTTGGTTTTACCAAACTGGTTGATTGGAGAGACATCTACCCAATTCGAGGGTCAACACAGTTCTGGTGATAAATAGGGAAGTACTAAAGAGATGCTGTTATATCAAGTGGAGACACTCTTATCCCAATTCAACAGGTTGCATAGAATGGTGCACGAATTACAAAATAGTGATGAGCTGAGTAAAGATTTGGAGAATCAGAAGAAATTGGTTGCAACTCAACAGAAGACAATTGCAGAATTGGAAGAGAAGTTGGCTGAGAAAGTGACGAAGTATACAGAATTGGAGGTTAGGTTAAATAAAATGGACAAGGATTGGTGGATGGATAGAATGCTTCATCAAGCTGCAGAAGATCTTTCGAAGCAGGAATGAAATCTAGCAAGGACACAATTGCAGGAATCCCTAGAGAAATGTGTGAAATTGGAGAAAGACCATCAACAGACGTTGTTAGAAGTTGCTACAATATGGGATCGCATTGAAAATTTGGAAGCAGAATTGGATTTAACAAGACAACCGGTGAGTACTTCCAATTCTGAAGAAGTTGTAGAATTGAAGACCAAGCTTGATGACCATCAGAAGTATATTGCAAGGTTGGAAGAGCAAGTGCGAGTGTTGAGATTTGCGAATGAAGACTTAATTGAGCAATTGGAAAAGGCAGAAGAAGAAGAAGAAGAAGAGGAAATCGAAGAACCCAATTTTCAGGCGCAAGCACCAGTTGAAACGATCTTATTGGATGAATTATTGGAGCCAACCAATAATATTAGGAGAATTGGTTCTAGAATTGGATGTTTGCGAGGACGCGGCACAGTTAGGAGTGAGGCTATGTAGAACGGGTAAATTAGTTAGTGCTAAAATTTTGACTTTAGTAGATTAGAACCGGTATTGATGAAATCAGGAAACCAATAGCCATGTGAAAGGTTCCAAGATACAGTTAACTGACAAAAAAAAACCAGTTGGAATCTGAAAAAGGATATAGTAGGAGAAAGATTGATTAGCTTAGGGCCAGACTTGTGAGTCTTAGAGCCGGGGTATGCTTGGGTGCTACCTCTATTTTTTCTATTTCTTTCCTTTTGTATTTTGATGTTTCGTTGTGTTTATAAAGAGAAGTTTATGAGAATTGTGTATTGATCACAATGTTACAGTGAATGCTGTATTGGACCAGAATTGGTTCTATACATTGCACATGAAATAGTGTTATAGATTGAGAGATGATAGTTTGAAAATGATTGAATGACCATTGAGTTGGAAAATATAAATGAAGTTAGAATTACAGAGAATTGATAAGAAATTGAGAATGTTGTAATTGAAGTTATTAAATTAGACATGGTACTGAAGAATTAATATTATACAATTCAGTGATTGGGAATTAACTTATTGAATATCAAATGATTATATTCAATTAATGGTGACCTTAACAATTAACTCATGCGACAGTTCTTTCCCTTGTGTTTGAACCGATTTAAACTATACTTAATTCAAAAATTGTGGCAATTCGGATTTCCTGACTACAATCTTCTAGTCTCAATTTCTTAAACTCTATATTTATGATAGTAGATTGTTTCACCAAGATGGTACATTTTGTACCATATACAAAATCTATCACAAGTTTTTTAAACAACCTAGTTTTTTCTTGACTATATTTATTACTATCATGGATTGCCTAAAAATATCATATTAGATAGAAAAACTCAATTTATATCAAGATTTTAGAAAATACTTTTTAAGATTCTAAAAGTGGATATAAAACTATCTTTAACTTTTTATCCTCAAATTAATGGACAAACAAAGCATGTAAATCAAGTTTTGAAGTAGAATTTAAGATGTATCATTAACTACCATCAAGATGATTGAATAATTCTTTTGCCATTGATAGAGTTTATTTATAATAACATAGTACATTCTTCTATACAACAAATATCTTTCTTTGGTAATTATGGTTATCATCCATAATTTGATATTTTTAACTTTTTAAAAGTTGATAATTTTTTTATAAAAGATTTAGCAGATTATTTAACTAAGATACATACAACAATGAAGGTGTGACTAAAAAATGCTGAAGAATAATAAAAGAGTAATGCAGTTGTCTATTATAAAGAACAACTTCATTTCTACATTGGTGATAAGATATGATTATTTTGTTGTAATATTATAACTATTTGTCTTTGTGATAAGTTGAATTACCATAGACTTTAATTATTTCTAATTTGTGAATAAGTTAATATAATTGCCAATTGATTACATCTACCAAAGTCTATAAAAATCCATCCCATATTTTATATATCTCTTTTAGAGCCATAGAAGACATTGAATATCTTGAAAAGAAGACAAATACCACCACCTTTTATAGAAGATATTATAATAATAAAAAATTCAAGGTAGAAGAAGTCTTAGACTCAAGATGATGCTTATGTAGGTTAAAATATCTTATTCATTAGCACAAATATGATAATAGTGAATGCACATAGCAGCCAACAAAAAATCTTACAAATGCAACAAAGAAGGTCAAAGTTTTTTATCAATGACATCTATCAAACCCAAGATGAAGGATAACAAATCTTTGCTATTTAAAAAATACAATTTAAAAAAGATTCTATTCTACTTTTTATCCTTGTTTGTAGTTTCTATGTAATTGTGGCATTAAGAAGATGGAAAACCAATAGCTAGCAAATTCAATTCAAGAGCCATTATTTGTTAACTTATCAAAGGAGATATTGCAATTACCATAGCCTTCAAGACAATATAATAGGGATAAAGACCTTTAAAAATGACAAGTTTTTTCTCAAATAGATAGAGAGATATAATGTGTTTGGTATCACAACCTAAAAAAGGAGTTGTAAGCTAAAATAAACCTCCTTAGCTAGAGTGGCTTAAATTCCTCTTACAAAATAATTAAATTAAATTTCTTAAATTGAATGATAAATAATCATGTGTTGTTGTTGTTGTTGTTGTTGTTGTTGTTTTTTATTTTTTTTAGGTCCAAACATCTAATTGACTTGTTTTTAAAATAATAAAATAATAATAAAAGCTAAAAATCAACAATTAAGGCAAGAATTAAATATGAAGTAATATAAGTATTAAAAATTGAAGGTAAAAAATAAAATTGAAGTTAAAAATTAAAATAAAATAAAATAAAATAAAGATAAAAATTTAAAAATAAAAAATAAATTTAAAATTAAAAGTGAAGTAAAATTTGAAATAATATAAGATTAAAAATTGAAGATAGAAAGATAAATGGAAGTTAAAAATTAACAAATAATTACCAAGATAAGATAAAAAGTTCAATTAATGTAGTATTAATTAAAGATAGAAAGATAAATTGAAGTTAAAAATTAACAAATAATTACCAAGATAAGATAAAAAGTTCAATTAATGTAGTATTAATTAAAGATAACAAGATAAATGAAGAGTTGGTCTAGAAATTTATGAACTAAAAATTATAATTATAAGGTGATTTGAGAAGAAAAACTTACTTTTGTAATGCCGAATTGAGGCAGCAACTCCTAACCAATTGAAAATCTGTCAAAATCCTCTTAGTTCATATGTGTATGATTATTTATTTATTTATTTATTTATTTTTTCACTGCACCTTCACTTCGATGAGCTCCTATCTCAAATTTTAGCAATACTCTAGTATGCAATGCTTGAGAAGTGATTTTTCAAAGTTGGTCTCCTGGAATTGCCAAGGCAACTAACCTCTTTGCACTTAAAAATTTACTAATAATTCATAAAAGCTTCAAAAATTTCAACTTAAATTTTTTTCAGAACTAGACCTCAAGATGCTTCTATTGTAATAATTTTTATAAAAAGAATTTTGACAAGAATTGCACTATGAAATTCCAAACTAACTCTATTGCATTGCCCTTATACCATCTGGCAATAGATCCCTTCTTATTCAAAAATTTACTAAAAATTCATAAAATCTTTAAAATTTTTAATTTAATTTTTTAAAAAAACTAAAGTTTAGAATATAAAAAACACATCAAACCACTTGAGAAGCAAGATAGAGATTAATAAGCAACGATTTTTTTGAAGTTGGCAGTTTTCCAAGGCCAAGGCAATGCATCCTCTTTTATTTAAAAACTTGCCAATAATTCATTAAAGTTCCAAATAATATGTGTTTGTTATCCTTAGAAAGATAGTAATTAAAGAAAGGTGGTCAAAAAATATTGAAAAATATATAAAAAAAAAATATTTGAGGCAATTGGAAGGCAGAAACTCCAATGGTTATAAAATAAAGGGAATTTTATTAAATTAGAAATAAAGAGAAGAGAAAAAAATTGGCATAGCTTTGTCCTATAAGAAAAAGAGAAAGGGAGAGTTGTTGTCCAATGCTCCTTTAATCTAGTGGAAGGATGCTCTTAGGTAGCAACTACATCTTGACCATCTAGATCTAAAATTGCTAACCAAGATCAAGGATCTACAATAATCCTAAGCTTGAATCCAATTTCAAGGATGGAAATACCTTTAACTAATAATCTAATAAATTTTTGGCAAAAGTAACAATATGAATGCATCCAAAATACATTTTTATCCTAAGATTGCCTATTTACAAGCCCAAATCCGAATTCTAAATCATTAAAATCAATTAATTAGTTAATTTAGTTATAAACTTCAATTATAATTTTAATTCTAATTAGCCTAATTAAGAGATCAGCAAGTGTTCTTGCCATTAAGGCTATTATGATTACTATTCTTCAATTTAAACTCCTTTAAGCATGAATTCTTGGCAAATCAAAATTTCAATTATAATTTGGGCTTGAATTAATACGCTTTTGATTTGATTTTATTTTATTTTATTTAAATTCAAATAGTAATTAAAATCACTAAGAGAGAAAATTCCACTACAAATAATAGCTCATCTCTATCTTCTAAAGATCATCATTGATTTAACAATTAGATTTAATAATTTTGATCTATTTTAAATTACAAAATAGATTTTAAACTTCAAAATCTTGAAATTAATTAGGAAGATAGAGAAATTAACTTTGAGAAATTTATAACCGTAGTCAAATTAGAAATTAGCCTTAAGATTGAACATTAAGATAGTGGATTAAATAAAGATATAATTCCTATAAATTAGAAGAGAAATTATATTAAAATATTAATTTTTGTACAAAAAAAAATTTAAATCAAAACTAGAAAAAAAGAAATTATGAATATTTTAAATTTATTATTTTTAGAATTTTTAATAGTTAATTAATCTAATAATTAGAAGTATTTATATAATTACCAACCTAAAAAATATAATAAAAATCATTATTAATTAAAAAATTAATTTATATCCATTAGTTAATCTTTTTAGTATTAAAATTAATAAAAATATATTAAAAATATCAAAAGTGATTATAACTTATCATTAGAGCTATTAATTGTACTCACAAGAGTTTCAATGTTTGGTGATTTTATTATAGGTAGAAATGACTCTTGATGGTATTACAAATATTTTATTTGAAGGAAGTTATAAAGATCTCAACAATGATCAAATAATAGGGTGGTCTTCTTGCCCAGGAATGAAATATTACCAATGGTTGAGAGGACCTATCAATTACTTTCAAAAGAAAGAAAGATTAGAGTATGTGGCAAATACAATTCATTGTATCTTACACTTCTTCAACATGTGATCATTGCTCCTCATAGAACTTATTCTTAGAACAAGAGATAATATCACAAATATATATTTATTGTAAGTATTACTTAGATAATATGAATAGGAAGAAATAAATAAAAGTAGATTAATTTATGATATCTTCTATAGAAGCTTCTTAAAAGCTTTATAGATGTTGTTTTAACTTTACATGTATTTGTAGTTGATTGATAGGTTAAAAACTTGATCAACAAGTTAATCACATACCACACATATTAATAGCTTATAAAATAAGTTAACTATGTAGCATCTACATAAAATATTTTCCTTACAAATTAAAATACGTATTGTACAAAGTCAATGCATTTTGGAGGTCCTATAAAACATCTCCACATAACTTCTAAGTAGATAATATATATAGAAGTAAAAATAAAGCCTTCCTCACTCTTATTAACTCTTTTCTTTCTTTTAGTTTAGTTTCAAGAATCTCCAAATTTTTTATCTTTTGGCAATAGCTATTCTAATTTTTTTTAATATACACATTTTTTTATTTCTATTTTATCATATTTCTTTGAAAAATTCTCACTTATTTTTTGCTTTCATGTAGTTCTTATCTTTGATACATAGCAGTTTGAAAATTCCAACTTCAAGGAGATATTTTTCATGGCTCAAAATTTTGCTTGCTATAAAATTTGTTAAAACTCACTTGAAAAAATTTAAGAGACTAACTTTAAGTTAACTTTAAATTAAATTAAAGATCATTGAATTTGAAGCAATGAAGAGCTTGAAATAGCCATTTGAATGAAAGAGAGTGTATTTGCAACTACGGGCAAGATTTCATCCATTTTGTAGAGAGATTTTTATCCAATTTTGTTTGAAACTATTTATCTAGTTTTATGCTAAAACCTATCTCAATCTTATACTCAAAATAATGATCAATCTTGCACTTAGTTAACTAATTGTAACAAAGATCCAAATTTTCTTAAAACTAAATACTATCACCATGATATTTGGTATTTTCACTAAAAGCTATTTTAAAGCTTCTAATTTGATTAAGGCAAGATAGAGCATATTAGATAAGATGGTTAAAAATTTTCCGAGGACTTTATAAGAGCAATTCAAATGTTTATGCATCAACAAAGGACTAGTGCAATATGCCATGGAACTACTAAAGCATTGAGAGGTTTAGGATTTTGGGTTTAGGATTTAGGATTTAGGATAATTAAGATTTGAAAAGAGACTTAGAGTTGAAAATTTTGATGAACATATGGAAAGGATATATTAGAGAAGTTTTTTTAATTGGATGGAACAATAATTTAGCAAATACATAGATCCAACTAAATTATTGAAGGCATTTGACAATCAACTACCAACATTGCATACATTGACTTCCTCTTCTTGTAGGTATTGACTTGTAATGGGATCAAATCTCTAAAATATTTCTTGTAAGAAATAACTTAGTAATAGAACACAACCCAAGGCACAATAGGTCTGGATGCATCATGACAAATGTGCTAAAATCCATTGAGTGTTTTCTACCAAACATGTAAATAATTACACCAATATATAAGCCCTATATACCAAAGGTCACCAAAAATGTAATAAAATATTATAAAACCTTATATATCCTTAAGATGATTTTTTTCTAAATTTCAACAGCTCATATTTCATGATTGGATAATCCAAACAAAAAAAAAAATTATATAAAGTGCTGATGTACTTTTAACAACTACTACAACAAATTTCAACTGCAAATTCATTACAAGTCTTGAGATATTGCCAAAATCCTAACAATAGCTTCAACCCTTACTTACATATATTTGTGTGCAAATTTCTTCATATCTCATAAATTAAATATTTAAATAATATGAAATTTTGATATATAGCTTTTTAACCTAATAACATATATTTTTAAAAATTTTGAGCCAAAAATTTATCTAGAAACTCAAGATATAGCTCCAACCATTACTATTAACAAAGTGTTTGACTTACTGCCTTCAAATTACATGTACTATCTTCAAAGCTCTATAACTTCTTTATATAAATTCCAAATACAAAAATTCTTTCATAGTAGATGTAGATCTTGAAATTATCCTTGTAGCTACACCTTTTGATCTCCAAAATCTATTATAAAACTCCTTGTATCATCAAAAGAGTAATAATATGTCTTAAAAAATTATCTTAACTTCAATTGGCTGTAACTTCATCATCTTAACTCTAAATCCTTTAAAATTTGTATACAAATTGTAGTCCAAATTTTAAACCTTAAAATATTTGCTTTTGATTCTCAAATGCTTTTTTTGAAGTTGCCAAAATCCTTGTTATGGTCACAAATAGCCTATTAAATATCTATTGGGCATGGCCTTCGACCAATAAGAATGAAGAATTTTATCTTTTGCCTTCATCCATCCATATCTTTCTTTCATCTCTCTGAATGAGTTTCTTAGAGGTTTGGATCTTCATCTTTGAGCTCCAATCTTTTCCTTCGGTGTTATACTAAATATCTAAATCTTATATAATTTAAATACTATAATCAATATAAATAAACCTCAAAATAAATTTTCTTACATCAATTTTCTTTAAATTAATCTACTAACCACTTTAAAGTACATCAATATTTATAAATATATTATCTATTTTAGTTAATTTTTACATACTATAAATAATTATAATATAATAATGGATACATATATTTATTTTAATAATTACTTATATAATTAATTAAAAGTAGATCTTTTAGAATAGCTTCTTAAAAGCTTTATAGATACAATTTTTACTTTATAAATTTTTAAATGGTATAATTAAAAAATTAAAAATTTATTAAGTACTTAGCTATAGAAAATTTAGAATTAATTTATTGGCCAAGCTCTAATAAATTATTTATTTTTAATATAGAGAATAAATAAAAATAATAATATAAAAAAATATATTAATAAAAATCTTTTGTATTTGAGAAGTTTTATATAAAGCTTTATAAAGCATTTTTAAATTTCCTATCTTTTTTTATACCAAATCATAACTAACCATTTGTAGGTAAGTTAGATTTTCAATATATTCAAAGAAATCTATAATCTCCTTTAAAAAATTCAAATTTACATTAAAATTTTATCATATCTCCATATATCTATCTTTAGTAAATATATAAGTCTTTGTCTTCAAAAATTCCTTTATTTTGCATAAAATGCTCAAATTATAGAAAATCCTTTCAATTTTTTTTTTGTAAAGATAATGTATAATTTATCTTTAAGATTCATCATAAAGAAAAATTGAATAATTAGATTTATTCAAATACCAGCTATCTTCCTTCTCCAACTTTAATATTGATCTTTTAATAATGATTTTTCTTTGTCAAACCATTAAAATACTTAAAGATCTTGCTAGTGTATTGGTATATAAGTCTAAATTATTCTTACTAAATTTTTTTTCATTCAAACTAGCAAATATTATAAAATTGAAAAATCCTAATTGATCTTAAATTTCAATTATCAAAGACCATAATCTACAAAAGCTCTCATAATCTTTAATCTAATTGCTCATTTGATATCAAATTTATTATACACATTTAAAATAAGAAAAATAGAAAATTAGCTAATATCCATCCATAAATATAATATAACTCTTATAAAATCATCAAATTTATAATTATTTTTTTATTTCTTAAAATTCAAACTCACTAAATATACTTCTTTCTTTGAAAAGCTTTCAAATCTTCAATATACCTTTAAATCACATTAAAGTAGCTTTTAAAAATTCTCTCACAATTTTTTTCTCAAATCCCACTCTTCAATCAATCAAAGAATCCTAGAGTTATCATAGATGCACAGGTTTATATTACAAGGTCTGATTCTAATGCTACTTTACAACTAGTCTTCTTTAAATATTAATTCTTGATATTCTAAAGTAATTTTTACTAAAATATATTTTTAATTCTTTTTTTAAGATATATAAATTAAATTTTTTTATTTAATTTTATTTGGCTTATTTATTCTTTTATAAAATAAGTAGAAGTTTTTTTTGCATGAAGGTAGTAATAGCACTTATTAATATTTACCTCCTTTTCTATTATCTATATTTCTAAGATAATTTTTTTAAATATTTTTATTTAAGCTTTTCTATAATAAAATATTTTATTTCTTCTTTTATCTAATAGCCATGTTATTACACAACAATGCATCCTTATCTATATTATTTGTAATTCATTAATAAGCTAGGGCTATTGTTGTCACATAGTTTAGAGTTTTGCAAGCAAATGGATTAACTTATGTGGTTGAAGGCTAGTAATGGTTGCTAAAACATGTCACAACATGTTGGATAAGGAACTAAGTATATTTTCAATAAAGAAAGAAATTATTGGTAGCTTTGACAAGTACCAATAGCAATCAAAATTTTTGAGACAAATACATTACTCTTTACATAATATGGTTTTAATTTTATGTGGATATGACAGACAAAGTATTGTAATGAATATCTCTTTAGAAGGATCAATATTGCCTATAGTATACAAATATACAAGTTTTATTTCCTTATAGACCTTCATCAATGTATAATAAGAAATCAATTGGTTGACATCTTGAAAGATCTCACTATAAATGGTTGGATTGACAAATGTTAAGATGTGCATCATTTTATGAAAGAGTTGTATCACATATTCTATAAGACATGTTCTTAATATCATTTTTCATAAAGATTATATAATTACCAAACTAACAAATCTTGTTTGTCCAAATAACAAGAAATTTCTCCTTATATACATCAATCTATGTATTCTTTGTACACATAATTGCCTTAGAAAAAAAATTATTCTAAATCTCCAAAAAAGTACTCTATTTTACTTTAAATTCTTTCTTAGATGGCACAAATATTACTAAGTGTTAGATTTATAAAAACTATTTTTATTGTTTATTTATAAATTTTTCTTATAATTTTTTACAACATTCTTATCAATATGCCAATAACTTAGAAGAATAATTGTAGATGAAATGACTTCCTTGATTGCATTAATTAAAGCTAGTTTGTAATCCACAACAATGGTGTTAGGCAAAGATACTTCAATAAATAATTATTTAATCCATTCAAGTCAAATTTGATAAGATTAAACTTTTTTTAAGGCCATGAAAGTGAGCACCACTATAAAAGACGTATTGAAAGTTGTGCATCAAATAACATACAAGAGTTGCATTATAGTGACTCAAAAAATTATTTTAATGTTGACATATTTTAATGTATTACAGATGAATTGTAGTGAATAATGACACAAGAATTGTATAGCAAATAAATTACTGTTTTATAGCTACCAAATAATCCAAGGTTAAAAAAAATCCATTGGGTAATTCCAGAGCTATGACTAATCTAATTTGGAGTAGTATTGAAATAATTTTTTTGAATGTGGGGTCTAATTTTTTAATTCTATCAATTATTCAATATTATAGCATTTTATTATCATCAAATTTACTATGATAATATAATTACTAATCTAATGACATCATTAACACTTACTAGCATCTATAAAAGCACCATTCTTAATTATAATTCCTGATACTAACATATTTTAAATTATCACATTTTAGGACCTTCTAGAATCTTTTGCAAATTTTTAGAACCTTCTAGATATGTGTAGAATCTTCCACAATCTTTTAGAAAGTTCTATAATCTATTAAAAGACTCTTTAGACTTCTAAAAACTTCTATAGAAGGTATCATAGACTTTTGTAACCTTCATTAAAGTATAAATAGGAGTCTTTGCTATCACTTTTGCTATCAATTTCATTCTTTGTCTTTAATCTTGACATACTTCCTTCTTAGATTTTTTTGTCCTTGATAATTCCTTGCACAACTATATGTCACGGACATACTCATGTAAGCTAGTAATTACATATACAAATAGGTAGAAGTAAGTAAAAGTAGGTAGAAGTAAGTTAATTCTATAGTATTTAATATGGAAGCTTCCAAGAAGCTTTATAGATGCTGCTTTGACTTCATAGGTATCTTTAATTGACTTTTTGGATGAGAAACGTGGTCAACAAGTTGGCCATGTACCACAAATGATGTTAGCTTGAAGATCAAGCTAACTATGTGGCCCATACGTAGAAAAACTTGCCTTGTAAGTCATGGCATGTATCCTACAAAGTCAACACATATTGGAGGTCCTATAGAATGTTACCACATAGCCCCTAGTTAGATAGTATATATAGAGACAAGAGTGAAGCCTTCTTCACTCTTGTCAACTCCTTTCTTGCTTCCAATCTAGTTTCAAGGGTCTCTAGTTTTCTTGTCTTTTGGCAATAGCCATTCCAATTTCTCTTTCAATATACATACTTGTTTATTTTTATTTTGTTACCTTTCTTTGAGTGAAGGCTCACTTGTCTGAATTATTTTTTCATCAAGTTCTTATCCTTAACAGATTGACAAGAATACACCTACAATATCAGAGCTTTGTCTAATCTTGATTAAGAGAGGATTACCTTTTTTTTTTATAAGATATAAGCATATTTAAAGTTGCTAATTACCCTCTTCTAAACTGATATTATCTTTAGTATTTTCTTTGTTCTCAAGTCTTCTCTTCTATTTGTCTTGAGCGATATTAGACATCTTCTCTCTTCTAAGTATTATCATGGCAGAACTTGTTGAAATGAAGAGTGCAATGGCACAAATGTAAGAGCAATTGAGGGAGTTAATGCTTGCGATGCTTCAACTCAATTTACCACCACAAGGAGCAACAAGATTGGCAAGAAGTAAAGATATAGAAATGGTTGGAGCTGCTTCAACATCTGCACCAAACCATGTCCTTTCTCCTATAGTGGAACGTCCTTCAAATGTTAGAGAATCAAGAATTGCTCTACCCGAGAAGTTTGGTGGCACCAGATCTAAGTTTCGAGGATTTATCAATCAAGTGCAACTTGTGATTGAACTTCAATTCCAAAGCTATCCAACTCCAGGATCGCAAGTTAGATTCATTGGTATGCTTCTTTCAGGTTCAGCACTATCGTGGTTTTCATCTTTTCTTGAACGATAAGATCTAATATTAGATAATCTAGAGGCTTTTCTAGTGGAGTTTCAATCCATGTATGGAGAACATGATGCAATTCATGTTGCAACCAATAAGATCCATATTTTACGATAAGGCAATCGATCAGTAACGTTATACGCTTCATAATTTCGATAACTTGCAACTGATATCAAGTGGGATGATACTGCACTTATTAGTCAATTTCTCCATGGATTACAATATGAGGTAAAAAAATTAATGCTCAACTTACCTGATCCTCAAACATTGAGTCAAGCAATTGACTTTGCTCTGAAGTGCAACAATTGCCTTTTTGAATTCCGATCTGAGAACCGTACAAGTGGACCTCAACGTTATTATAATTCAATGGCAAGACCAACACCTCTTCAACACATACATTCGGAAATAGAGGATATGCAAATTGATGCAGTACGTTTCAAACCTCTTATTGAGTAAGAAAAGACTCGTCGTCGTCAAGAAGGATTTTGTTTATATTGTGGAGAACCAAAGCACACTGCTCAACACTATTCAAAGAAACGACGTAATTACAAAATGAGGAGTATGGCTGTGAAAGAAGACAATATGTCAAAAAATGAGTTTGTCTAGTTACAATAGGAACCGTACCGCTGGAACCTTGCACAACATCTAGTAAAGGTCCTATTCTCTCCTCAGAGCCCTCTCCTTGTTTTACATTAAATGTTATTTTAGAACCTAAACATTACAAAGTCTCTGCCTTATTAGATTCAGGAGCCTCAGCGTGTTTTTTAGATGAAGAATTTACTAAAAGACATAGCATAACTTTAGTAAAGAAAACTAAACTTGTTCATGTAGAAGTCATAGATGGTCGTCCATTGTCTTCTGGAGATATTATTCACGAAATCCTTCCTATAGAAGTAATAATCAATGGTCATAATAGCTTTGTAGTATTTAATATCATTAGATCTCCCTCTAATCCAGTCATTTTAGGTTTATCATGGTTAGAAAAATACAACCCTCAAATAGATAGAATTTCTCGAACTCTTACTTTCTCTAAAAGTATAACTAATAGTGTAATTAATCAAGTAGAGAGTCATAAGTCCAGTTCAATTAAACCCGTATTTATAGGTACAAAAGCTTTCTTACATGCTGCTATGAAAGAATCACCATATATTATTTATGCCACACCCGTTTCTACTAGTGGAAAGACTTCAAGTGGCATTCGAAGCCAATATCAAAAATTTCAAGATGTATTTAAAAAATAGAATGCGGATACACTCCCGGAACATCGTCCCTATGATTGCTCAATTGACCTTCAAGAAGGAGTACAACCGCCATTCAGACCAATCTACAGTTTATTACAAAATCAGTTGGCTGAACTCAAGGAGTATATTGAAGAAAATCTAGCCAAGAATTTCATACGCCATTCAAAATCTTCGACAAAGCTCCAATTCTATTTGTGAAGAAAAAAGATGGATCATTGTACATGTGTGTTGATTATCGAAGACTCAACAAGATTACCATCAAGAACAGGAATCCACTACCTTTAATATCTAGACTTTTTGATCAGCTGAATCAAGCTAAGATCTATACAAAAATAGATCTTCGGGGAGCACACAATCTAGTATGCATCAAAGAAAAAGATGAATGGAAGACTACGTTTCGAACTAGGTATGGACATTTTGAATACAACGCCATGCCTTTTGGACTTACAAATGCACCAACAGCTTTTCAACATCTAATGAATGATGTTTTTCGAGATTTTTTAGACGATTTTGTGGTCTGTTATCAAGATGACATCTTGATCTATTCTAAGAATTCAGAAGAACATGAACTTCATGTTTGTCGTGTGTTACAAAAATTAAGAGATGCAGGACTCTATGCCAAGATAGAAAAGTATGTATTCCACACTACTCAAGTCAATTTCTTAGGTTACATCATTTTAAATGATGGACTTATGATGGATCTTAAGAAAGTTCAAACTATTATAGACTAAAAGATCCCAAAAACGGTAAGAGATATCCAATGTTTTTTGGGATTCGCCAACTACTATCGGATCTTCATCAAAGACTTCTCTCGAGTTGCAGCTCTACTTATACGTTTGACTTGTAAAGACAAACTCCAATGGAATCAAGAAGCAGAAGTTGTTTTTGAATCTTTGAAGACAGCGTTTGTTTCTGCACCAATCTTGTATCGTGTTGATTTTTCTAAAGCATTCTTTATGGAAAAACATGCATCGGACTTTGCTCTCGGTGCGGTTTTATCACAAATAGGAACAGATGACAAACTTTATCCAGTAGCCTTTCATTCAAGAAAATTCTCAGCAGCAAAAATCAATTATGAGATCCACGACAAAGAACTTCTTGCAATTATGGATTCTTTTCAAGAATGGCATCATTATCTAGAAGGTGCTTCCAGTCCAGTCATCATGTATACGGATCACAAGAACCTCAAATATTTTATGTCAGCACGTGTATTAAATCGTCGCCAAGCTCGTTGGAGTATGTCTTTATCAAGATTCGAGTTCATCATTACTTATCGGCCAAGAAAACAACAAGGTTTGTCCGATGCCTTATCTAGACGTTCTTATCTTACACCAAAAGAAGGAGATGCAGCTTTTGAGCAACAAAGAACAGTTCTCTTGAAGCCAGAGCAATTTCATCTTCGAACAATAAAATCAACATTGATTGTTGATTTAACTTTTTTTAAGCAAGTCCAGTTAAGTATGTCTTTAGACCCTCTTGTTCATGATATCAAGAATAATTCTTCTAAATCTCATGATCCCTCTAAATTTGAATTCAAGAACAATCTACTCTATTTCAAAGGACGCCTATATATTCCAGAAGGAGAAGCACGTTTATGTGTTCTTCAAGCTCGTCACAACTTCCTAGTAGCAGGACATTTTGGATATAATAAGACTTTGGAGCTGATATCTAGGGATCTTTGGTGGCCTCAAATGTGGAAGGCAGTTAAAGACTTTGTACAATCATGTGATGTTTGCTCAAGATCGAAAACTCCTCGTCATCGATCTTTTGGACTTCTTCAGCCATTATCCATTCCAGAACAACCATGGTCTTCTGTTTCTATGGACTTCATCACGGATCTTCCAATCTCAGGTTCTTATGACTCTATATTTGTGATAGTAGATCGTTTTATCAAGAGGGCACATTTTGTACCATGTATAAAATCTATCACAGGTGCAGAAACACCTAAACTCTTTCTTGATAATATCTATCGCTATCATGGATTACCCAAGGATATTATATCAGATAGGGGAACTCAATTTGTATCAAGATTTTGGTGGACTCTTTTCAAGATTCTTAAAGTGGATATAAAACTATCTTCGAAATTCCATCCTCAAACTCATGGACAAACGGAGCGTGTTAATCAAGTTTTGGAGCAATATTTAAGATGTACCATTAATTATCAACAAGATGATTGGACAACTCTTTTGCCATTGGCAGAGTTTGCTTACAATAACACGGTACATTCTTCTACAAAATAAACACCTTTCTTTGCTAATTATGGTTATCATCCATGACTTGATACTTTTGACTTTTCAAAAGTTGATAATCTTGTTGCGAAAGATTTAGCAATTCATTTATCAGAGCTACATGCAACGATGAAGGCGTAGTTAAAAGAGGCTCAAGAAGAACAAAAGGTCAATGCGGATGTCTATCGAAAGGAACAACCACCATTCCTCTTGGGTGATAAGGTATGGCTACTTTGTCACAATATCAAGACCACTCGTTCTTGTAATAAGTTGGATTATCGAAGACTTGGACCATTTTCTATTTCTACACAAATCAATCCATTTGCATATCGTTTACATCTACCAAAATCAATGAAAATCCATCCAGTATTTTACGTGTCTCTTCTTGAACCATACAAGACAGTGGACATACCAAGAAGACGACAAGCTCCACCTCCTCCTATAGAAGTGGACAATAATGAAGAGTTTGAAGTAGAAGAAGTCTTAGATTCAAGGCGGCGCCGAAATAAATTAAAATATCTTGTCCATTGGCTTCGATATGATATTAGTGAACGCACATGGGAGCCAATAAAGAATTTTGTAAATGCAACAAAGGCGGTGGAGGCTTTTTATCGACGACATCCATCAAAATCAAGATGAAAATTTTCTTTATAAAAGAAACAACATCTAGGCAAGACAACATTCTACTTTCAATCTTTGTTCTTAGCTTCTTTGTAGTTGTGACGTTTAGGAGATGGAGAACCAAGAACCAGTGGATTCGACTCAAGAGCCTTTATTTACTGACTTGCCGGATGAGACATTACAATTATCACAACCTTCAAGACGACGCAATCGAGATGAAGATCTTCAAGAATGACATGTTCTTCCTCGAATAGATGGCGAGATACAATGCGTTTGGTATCACAATTTGGGAAGGGACTCCCGATGTTTGGTGATTTCGTTAGAGGTAGGAACAACTCCTGATGGTGTTCCAAATGTTCTATTCGAAGGAAGTTATGAAGGCCTCAACAATGATCAAATAACTGGGTGGTCTTCCCACCCTGGTATGGGACACTATCGATGGTTGAGAGGCCCTATCAATCATCTTCAAAGAGAACAAAGATCAGAATATTTGGCAAATACAATTCGTCGCATCATAGATTTCCTCAACATATGATGATCGCTCCTCGTGGAACTCGTTCCTAGAAGGGAGGGTAATGTCACGGACATACTCATGTAAGCTAGTAATTACATATACAAATAGGTAGAAGTAAGTAAAAGTAGGTAGAAGTAAGTTAATTCTATAGTATTTAATATAGAAGCTTCCTAGAAGCTTCATAGATGCTGCTTTGAATTCATAGGTGTCTTTAATTGACTTTTTGGATTAGAAAAGTGGTCAAAAAGTTGGCCATATGCCACATATGTTGTTAGCTTGAAGATCAAGCTAACTATATGGCCCACATGTAGAAAAACTTATCTTGTTAGTCAAGGCATGTATCCTACAAAGTCAACACATATTGGAAGTCCTATAGAATGTCACCACGTAGCCCCTAGTTAGATAGTATATATAGAGACAAGAGTAAAGCCTTCTTCACTCTTGTCAACTCCTTTCTTGCTTCCAATCTAGTTTCAAGGGTCTCTAGTTTTCTTGTCTTTTAGCAATAGCCATTCCAGTTTCTCTTTCAATATACATACTTGTTTATTTTTATTTTGTTACCTTTCTTTGAGAAAAGGCTCACTTGTCTGAATTATTTTTTCATCGAGTTCTTATCCTTGACACTATGAAATCCATTCTCTGCTCTCTCTAAGACAACATCACCTCTATTCTTCTTCATTCTCAAAAATCTTATGGCCAAATTACTTTTCAACTTAGTTGTAGTAAAGCTACTACCTCTAGGCTAGCAAAAAAGATCACTTTTAATAGGAAAAATCTTAAATTAAGCAAACCAAAGAAATTCACTATAATAGATAAAAGAACAATTATTTGCCAAATTAATATTAGGATGGCTGAAAATATTGTTGAGGTTGCTAAGAACCTTAACAATATTATCAATAATCTTATATCAATCTAAATCATTCAAAATGTTCTCAAAAAATGGAATATGAAAGTTGTGGTAAGGAAGAAAAAGCCAGTATTATCTATCTGCCATTGTATTATAATTGCTTATAATATGTAAAAATTAGTTAGAATATATAATATATTCTTAAGTCTTGGTGTATATTAAAATGGCTAATAAATTAATTTAAAGAAAGTGGATATAAGAAACTTTATTTTGAGTTTTATCTTTTTTATTATAGCATTTAAAAAAATTATAGGACCTAAATGTTTAGTATGAAGCCTTGAGACGATATTAGAGCCTAAAGATGAAAATTTTAACTAGAAGGAGGCTTATTGGGAGGGATGAAAGCAAGACATGAGTGGATGAAGGCAAGGAATGAAGATCTTCATTCCTATTGGTTCAAGGAGGCTACCCGAGGCCTTATTAGGGATTAGGATTTTTGTTTCAAGGTCATTTGAGCTTAGGAGGCTAATGTTAGTAAGTTTATATTTTTGGATATGGATTAGATGTAAATTTTGTGTAATTTGGAGTTTTTATAAAGGAATTATTGGTGCTCAAAGTTAAGGTGTCAATTTCATACCTACTGTCACTCTTTGGGGCATAACATACGTTTAAAAAAAGTAATAAAGAATCAGCAACTAGGATTGGAGAGAGAACTTCTTCAAATATACTTTTGACATATTATTTGATGAATTTAAAATTCAAATGAAGAACTTATAGAGAGTTAAATTCAGTGCATTTAAATCAAAGGCAATAAGTAAGTGATTTTGTTCATAGCAATGGTTGGAGCCATATCTTGAAATTTTGGACGAATTTTTTATTCAAACCTTTTAGAAAAGATATATTATTGTGTTAAAAAGTTATACATAAAATATTTGTGGCATTTAAAGGCTTAATTTGTGAGATATGAAGAAAATTACATGTAGGTGTATATAAACTGGGATTTGAAGCTACAATTAGGATTTTGGTGATAACTTTAAATTCGTGACAAATTAGGAATTGAAATTTTTTGTGGTAGTTATTAGAAATACATCAATACTTTATGTAAAATTTTAGTATATTTGGATGGTCCGATTGGAAGATATGAATTTTTGAAGTTCAGAAATAATACCCTATAAGGATATTTAAGGATTTAGAGGTTTTATCATATTTTGGATTTTTTTTGGAAACTCAAGATTTATATATTTGGTGTAATAGAACCTAAAAGTGTTGTATATTTATTTATATATATATATATATATATATATATATATATATATATAGAAAAACTTGATCTTTCTTATCTCAAGACTTGATTGAGTAATTAGTGGCAACTAAGAGTCCAGTACTTTCTTGAAGCAAATTCTCTCTACCCTGATACCACTATCAAAAACAATCCATGGATTTTGCTCTGAAGTACAAAGAATAGACTGTAGATGATTGGAAGAGGTTTATTTTATCAAATAAAATAAAAATCAATGGATTTGGATTAGATTGTAGAAAGTGGATGTGGAAACAAAAGGGTCAGTCTTTGCTTGACAAGTAGATCTAAGAAATACTTAAGCATGGAGGTCGAAATATAATGGTATGGGATTGTATAGGATAGAATGGAATTGAGAAGATGGCAAAGATTGAAGGGAGGATGCATGCCAAGTAATTTGTGGAAATTCTTGAAAAAAACTTACTGCCTAGCATTGAAGAATCTAGCATTTCTGAAGAGGAGGTGATTTTTCAATAAGATAACGACTTCAAGCATAACTCAAAACTAGTATGGAAGTAGTTTGATCATCATGGAATTAAAGTAATGGATTGGCTTGCTCAATCTTGTGATCTTAATTCTATTGAACATCTTTGGAAGCACCTCAAATGCCAGCTCAACACTTGGAAGATAAAACCAAAAAGAGTTTGGAAATTATAGAAAAAAATAGCTACATAATGAAATAATATTGAAGCAATTTTGTATCAAAAGTTAATAGAAAGTATGCCTAGGAGGTTGGAAGTAGTTACCAAGGCCAAAAGAAGTACTTCAAAGTATTGATATGTAATTAGATACCATACTCAAAAAAATGCTTCAATATTGTTTCAAATTGGATTAATCATAGCTCTATAATTACATAATGGATTCTTTTTAACTTAAGCTCATTTCATAGCTATAAAAGAGTACTTTATTTGATATACAAACCATGTGTCATTATTCACTACACTTCAACTATAATACACTATTCTTTCTAAAATATTTCAACATTGAAATAATTTTTTGAATCACTATAGATACTTATTAGTCTTATAAATAGCATCAATCAATAATATTTTTTGATTTATGCAAATAAAGTCGATTGAGATAGGATGAACAAAAAAAAATTAAGTTATTATTTTACCATATATTATTTTGTATGCCATCCAACATCCTTAGCAAGTAAAGTCATCAAGCAATGCTTTGAACAATGTATTTCTATTAAGCAATATCTTGATAAACCTTTGACATATATTATAGATTATTTTTTGCACAACAATAAATCTTCTATCTTATTGGCGCATTGTTCTAAAAACCTCATGCATTCAAACATTATTATATAGCAAATTGTTAATAGTGGCACTCTCAACTGTTGTTGGCTTTCTATATGTAGCATATCTAATAGAAGTAGATGATGGTTCATGATTGTATTTAGAATTAGTAAGCTTGCAATTCCAGCAATTTTCTCCCTTATTTAATTAAGCAACAATCTCAAATAGACAATAATATTAATTTTCAGCAATTGTAGATAATCTTAAATAGGCCAAATTTGGTATCTTTTGTATATGTAGCTACATAATTTTCAATTGCTTTTTAAATTTTCATAAATGTAAAAACTATATATCTTATTTATACATTCATATATTTAATAAAAATCCAAATATAAAAAATAAATCCAATTTTAATAAAAGTATTTATTACCTTTAAAACTATGTTGATTTTAAAATATTAACTTTTATTGTCTTATAAAAAATCCTTTTTTAATTAAAAACCTTGCAGTATGAAATTCTTGAAATATTTTTATTGCTATTCTTCTATTTATGTCTTTTGATCTCCTAAAAAAAGTATCTATTTCTTATAGATCCTTATTTTTGTGCTTTAAGGATATTAAATAGAAAAATAATAAAATTGTTTTTTTTAAAACCATTTATGACCTTATTAAAGTAGTAAAAGCAATTTTAATACAATAGATAGCATAATTTTTTTAATTTGTAGCTGAGAATGATTTAATAGTATTTAAAGCTTAAAAAAACTAATAAACTTAAATTTAGGTTTTTTCTATATATTTTGGATACTTATTAAGAAATTAGACATTGAATATAATTTACTATGATATTATTTAATATGAACATGTGATTATACTTTAAATAAGGTTAAGCTTTATAAAATATTCATTTTTTGTTTTATTATTATTTTATTATATTATTAAATTATTAAATATAATATATTTTATAATAATTAATTAAATTATAATAATAAAAATAATTTAAAATATAAATCCATAAAATATGTGATTAAAAAATATAAATGTAATTAATAATATAATTTAATATAGAATTAAGTATTTATATTAAATAATATTATTTAAATATATATATATTTAAAAAATATTAATTAAATTTTTTAATATTTTCTTCTATTTAAATTTAGTTAATATTTTTTATTAATTCTTATATATTAATTTATTTTTAAAAAAAAAATTATTATAAATTGATTTTGATTTTTTTGTAATCTATTGAGGATTTTAAATTTTTTATATTATTTGAAATATCTAAATTAGATTATGGTACTTTTATGTACTTTAAGTTTATTAAAAAATAGAAATTCTATTAAATTACTTTTTAATTTATGTTAATTCAAGTAAAAATTTATGTTAATAGCATTACTTGAATTAACATAAATTTTACTTTTTTTTTCAAAATTTCCTGAATTTATTAACAATATATATATATATATATATATATATATATATATATATATATATATATCTATGTATGTATGTATGTATGTATGTATGTATAATTTCTAGCCAATTTTATTATAATATTATTTAATCTTTGCTACCTATGTGTTAAAATCACTGAGTTGTCATTAATTTCTACTTCATTCTAATAAGTTTATAGTATATTTTAAATGATATTGTTAAATAATTACTATCCATTCCAAAAAATTTCATATAATACATCTTTTATATAAATCATACTTACCATTATTTAAGCAATTTCATTTGATTCTACTTTTCTATTTTATTATTTAAAGTCAATTTTAATAACTTTACTAATGTATAACTGCATAGTCAAGAAAAATACTAATTCCTCAATCTAATCAAAATTATTTCAAAATTTCTATTTTTTTCCAAACTTCTTGTTATTATTTAATAAGACATGAATTTTATTAAGAAAAATGTTAAATTGAGCCTACTTATTGTTATTTCAGTTCCACCAATATCAAATTTAATACAAAGTACATCATTATTCAAAGATGGCAATACCTATGGAAATATTAAATTAGAAATTAGATTAGCAATATACAATGTAATACAATTAATATTATTATTTTTGAATTGGATTATTTATGGTAAATTTGTATAAACATAATATATTTATACAAATATGATTGATAAAATTGTTCAAACTTGACAACCACTATAAAATAATAATAATGGATTTATATCATTCAAGTTAGTAAATTCTTTGTCATTCTAAATTTATAATTTTTTTTACCTTCTTTTACTTTTTATAATTTTATTATTATAATTTTATATTATATTATATTTTATCTAAAAAAGAAGATTGTAAGAATCTTTAAATTCTTCTATTTTGAAATGGAAAATGCACTAGGTATGGATCTTCTACTAAAGGGGTCATTTACCACATATAAAGAAATGAAGAGATCGTTAGATTGGTTTTTGCATGCCTAAGGATATGTAATTTTTCAACATTTCTCTAACCAAAAAAGCTATTGGATATTTTTTTTAAATATGGATTTTCCACAAAGAATAATTTATCAAATTCTAGACAAATAGTACTCTCTATCTTTGTTACATCACCATGTTGCATACAAAATGGCAACACACAACCTTAAAGCTATACGTGAAGGTCTCTACAAAAGTTCTTTATAATATACAAATTATTCTACCTCTTTGTGTTGAAAATTCAATTAGAGCAATTAAGTCTCAAAAAAGATCTAAGCACTTGAATATATTCTACTATTACAACATCAATTTTTTCAAGAGTATTATTATGAGGGTGTGAATGTACACACTAAATCTCCTATTTATGCAATTTTAATTAGTTATCATACCTTCGGATTCCAATACCACTACATATTCAGGTGCATTTGTAACACTTGGCCTTTTTTTGTCAACCCCAAATTAGGAAGGTATTGCACTTCGTTTAAGTATACTTAAAACTCAGAGTGATCCATTAGCCAAGCTACTTGAATGAATTTAGACTAAAAAGTTCTACTTTAGTAAGCTAATGTACTTTTTTTAGTATTTATATATTAATAGGAGATTTTATGCTTATGCAAACAAATGTAATTTTTGTTTCAGCATCAATTTAGATTATTGCTTAAGTATAATGCTGAAACAACCTACCTTAATTTCTTCATCTTATCACAGATTTGCTTGATATTTGCAACCATGTCTCTTATCCTTTTCTTTGCCATAAGTACATGAAATTTGTCATTTAAAAGATTTGTCACTATTTCTTTACAATATGTAGAAGAATCAATACAATTTTTGTCAATAGTCCGCAACAAATGGCTACTTAATATGTAGTATTTCAAAACACTAATATTTCAAAATAGAAACAAATTATGTTTAGAAAAAAGTCTAATTCCATTCAATAAAATAGATACATACAAGCTTAGATTAAATTTTATTGTTTGGTTTTTCTTATTAAAATTAAAACTTCTTCAATTAGAGTTTTAGGCCTTGAATAATTCTTGTGCAAAGTATTTTTGGTGCATATAGTTTTTTACAAGTAATTTTTTTCTTTATTCTAAATTCATAATTAGATATTAAAAGTATTTTATAAATAAAAATCTTATATAATTAAGATGAGCTAATTAGTAGCTATAATAAGAAAATATTTTAATTATAAAAATCCTTCAAGCATACAAATTTGGCCCTTATCAGAATCTAATATTATGAATCAAAACTTAATCTAAAGAAAGATTGTTTCAACTTATAGTATCATATAGTGCACAAGACAAGTCCATATTTGGTTCTACTTGCACAACTATATATACTCACAATATCATATACTTAAGTGATCCAAACAAACTTATGCACTTCATACTGTCACGGCCATAATCATGTAAGCTAATAATTACATATAGAAATAGGTAGAAGTAAGTAAAAGTAGATAAAAGTAAGTTAATTCTATAATATTTAATATAGAAGCTTCCTAAAAACTTCCTAGATGCTGCTTTGACTTCATAGGTGTCTTTAATTGACTTTTTGGATTAGAAACGTGGTCAACAAGTTGGCCATGTGCCACACCTGTTGTTAGCTTGAAGATCAAGCTAACTATGTGGCCCACACGTAGAAAAACTTGCCTTGTAAGTCAAGGCATGTGTCTTACAAAGTCAACACATATTGGAGGTCCTATAGAACGTTGCCACGTAGCTCCTAATTAGATAGTATATATAGAGACAAGAGTGAAGGCTTCTTCACTCTTGTCAACTCCTTTCTTGCTTCTAGTCCAGGTTCAAGAGTCTTTAGTTTCTTGTCTTGTGGCAATAGCCATTCCAATTTCCTTTTAATGTACCTACTTGTTTATATTTTGACTTATTATATCGAGATAGCCTTTTGGTGTATATTTTCCCTCATCGAGTCTTTGTCCTTGACAGATTGACAAGAATACACTTACAATATCAGAGCTTTGTTTTTTCTTGAGTAAGAGTGGATTACCCCTTTCTCTTGACAAGACATAAGTGTATTAGAAGTTTGCGGATTACCCACTTCTAAACTGATATTGTTCTTAGTATCTTCTTTGTTATCAAGTCTTTCTTTTCTTTTGTCTTGAGCAATATCAAACAAATTTTTCTTCTTAGTGTCATTATGGCAGAGCTTGTTGAAATGAAGAGTGCAATGGCACAAATGCAAGAGCAAATGAGGGAGTTAATGCTTGCGATGCATCAACTCAATTCACCAACACAGGAAAGAACAAGAATAGTAGAAAGTGGAGATATAGAGATGATCGGAGCTGCTTCAACATCTACAACAAATCACGTTCCTTCTCCAATTGTACAACACCCTATAAGCACTAGAGAACCAAGAATTGCCTTACCTGAGAAATTTGATGGTACGAGATCATAGTTTCGAGGGTTCATCAATCAAGTACAATTGGCAATTGAACTTCAACCGCAAAGCTATCCAACTCCAGGATCACAAGTCAGGTTTATTGGCACTCTACTTTCTGGTTCTGCATTATCGTGGTTTTCGTCTTTTCTTGAACAACGAAATCTAATATTGGACAATTTGAAAGCTTTTTTGGCGGAGTTTCGATCTATGTATGGTGGACACGATGCAACTCGTGTTGCAACAAATAAGATCCGAATTTTGCGACAAGGAAATCGCTCAGTAACAGTATATGCTTCACAATTTCAACAACTTGTAATTGACATCAAGTGGGATAATGCTGCACTCATCAGTCAATTTCTTTATGGATTGCAATACGAAGTAAAGAAATTGATGCTCAACTTACCTGATCCTCAAACTTTGAGTCAAGCAATCAACTTTGCGGTAAAATGTGATAATCGACTTTTCGAATTTCGATCCGAGAATCATTCACGGGAACCTCAACGTTATTACTCAATGGCAACATCAACATCTTTGCCAAACGTACATTCGAAAGTAGAAGACATGCAAATTGACGCGGTATGTTTTAAACCCCTAACTGAGCAAGAAAAGATTCGTTGTCGTCAAGAAGGATTATGTTTATATTGCGGAGAACCTAAACACACTGCTCAACATTGTCCAAAGAAACGACGCAACTATAAAATGAGGGGTACGGCGGTCAAAGAAGACAACATGTCGGAAAACGGATTCGTCCAGCTACAATAGGGACCGTGCAGCTGGAACCTTGTACAATTCCTAATGAAGGTCCTATCCTCTCCTCAGAACCCTCTCCTTGTTTTATAATAGACTTATATTTAGGACCTAAGAATTACAAAGCCTCTGCTTTATTAGATTCGGGAGCCTCAGCATGTTTTTTAGATGAACAATTTGTTAAAAGTCGTAAAATACCCTTTGTACAGAAACCTAAACCAGTACATGTAGAAGTCATAGATGGTCGTCCCTTGTCTTCTGGAGATGTCACTCATGAAACTCATCCTATAAAAGTAACAATAGACGGTCATGATAGCTACATAGCTTTTAACATAATTAAATCCCCCTCCAATCTAGTTATTTTAGGTTTATCCTGGCTAGAAAAATATAACCCTCGAATAGATTGGAATTCACGTAAACTTGACTTTTTCCAAAGCGTTATTAATAGTTCTACCAATCAAGTAAAAAATTATAAATCTAGTATAGTAAAACCCGTACTGATAGGTGCAAAAGCATTTATACACGCAGCAAAAGAAGGATCAACTTTTGCTATTTATGCTGCACCTATTTCTGAAAACGTAAAGACTTCAATTGGCATTCCAAGTCAATATCAGGAGTATCAAGACGTTTTTGAGAAAAAGAATGCAGATATTCTTCCTGAGCATCGCACATATGATTGTTCAATCGACCTCAAGGAAGGAACTCAGCCACCATTTGGACCAATTTACAGTTTATCGCAAGATGAGATGGCTGAACTCAAGACATATATTGACGAGAATTTAGCGAAGAATTTCATACGCCATTCAAAATCTCCAACATGAGCTCCAATTCTATTCGTAAAGAAAAAAGATGGATCTTTACGAATGTGTGTTGATTATCGAGGACTCAACAAGATCACAATCAAGAACAGGTATCCATTACCTTTGAAATCAAGACTCCTTGACCAGTTGAATCAAGCTAAGATCTATACAAAAATAGATCTAAGAGGAGCATATAATCTAGTACGGATCAAAGAAGGAGATGAATGGAAGACTGCGTTTCGAACCAGGTATGGACATTTCGAATATAATGTCATGCCCTTTGGACTCACGAATGCACCAGCTGCTTTTCAACATCTCATGAATGATGTATTTCGTGAATTCTTAGACAATTTTGTCGTCTGCTATCTAGACAATATCCTGATCTATTCTAAGAACGTCGAAGAACATGAAATATATGTTCGTCAAGTATTACAAAAACTTAGAGATGCAGGATTGTACGCCAAGATAGAAAAGTGTGTATTTCACACTACTCAAGTTGACTTTTTAGGATACATCATTTCAAATGATGGTCTCATGATGGATTCTAAGAAAGTCCAAACAATCATGGATTGGAAGATTCCAAGGACAGTAAGAGATGTCCAATGTTTCTTGGGATTTGCCAATTACTATCGGATCTTCATCAAAGATTTCTCACGAATTACAGCTCCACTTACATGCTTGACTAGTAAAGATAAATTCCAATGGAATCAAGAAGCGGAAGCAGCATTTGAAGCCTTGAAGACATCCTTTGTCTCTGCACCAGTCTTATATCGTGTTGACTTTTCCAAGGCATTTTTTATGGAAACAGATGCATCAGATTTTGCCTTGGGTGCAGTTTTATCACAAATGGGAACAGATGACAAACTTCATCCGATAGCTTTTCATTCAAGAAAATTCTCAGCAGCTGAGATCAATTATGAGATCCACGATAAAGAACTTCTTGCGATCGTGGATTCCTTTCAAGAATGGCGTCATTATCTAGAAGGCGCTTCTAGTCCAGTCACTGTGTATACAGATCACAAGAACCTCGAGTATTTCATGTCAGCACGCGTGTTGAATCGTCATCAAGCTCGTTGGAGTATGTCTTTGTCAAGATTCGAGTTCATTATCACTTATCGGCCAGGAAAACAACAAGGTTTGTCTGATGCCCTATCTAGACGTTCTTATTTTGCACCAAAAGAAGGAGATGCAGCTTTTGAGCAACAAAGAACGGTCCTCTTGAAACCGGAGCAATTTCATCTCCGAGCAATGAAATCAACATTGACTGTTGATTCAACTTTTCTCAAGAAAATCCAGTCCAGTATGTCCTCAGACCCTCTTATTTATGATATCGAGAATAATTCTTCCAAGTCTCATGATCCTTCTAAGTTCGAGTTCAAGAATAATCTATAATATTTTGAAGGACGCCTATATGTTCCAGAAGGAGAAGCACGTTTACGTGTTCTTCAAGCACGTCATGACTTTCCAGCAGCAGGGCACTTTGGATATAATAAGACTTTGAAACTCATATCAAGAGATTTTTGGTGGCCACAAATGTGGAAGTCAGTCAAAGACTTTGTACAATCATGTGATATTTGTTCAAGATCAAAAATTCCTCGTCATCGACCTTACGGACTTCTTCAGCCATTACCTATACCAGAACAACCATGGTCTTCTGTTTCTATGGATTTCATAACAGATCTTCCAAGCTCAAGATCTTATGATTCTATATTTGTGATAGTAGATCGATTCACCAAGATGGCACATTTTGTGCCATGTACAAAATCTATCACAGGTGAAGAAACAGCTAAGCTTTTCATTGATAATATCTATCGCTATCATGGATTACCTAAAGATATCATATCAGATAGGGGAACTCAATTTGTGTCAAGATTTTGGAGGACCCTTTTCAAGATTTTAAAAGTGGACATAAAGCTATCTTCGGCTTTCCATCCTCAAACTGATGGACAAACAGAGCGTGTAAACCAAGTCTTGGAGCAATATTTAAGGTGTACTATCAACTACCAACAAGATGATTGGACAACCTTTCTGCCATTGGCAGAGTTTGCTTATAATAATACGGTACATTCTTCCACGCAACAAACACCTTTCTTTGCCAATTATGGCTATCATCCACGACTTGATACTTTTGATTTTTCAAAAGTTGATAATCCTGCAGCAGAAGATATGGCAAATTGATTGTCAGAGTTATATGCAATAATGAAGACGCAATTGAAGGAAGCTCAAGAATGACAAAAGATAAACGCAGATCTATATCGTAAGGAACAACCACAAATCAACGTGGGTGATAAGGTATGGCTACTTCGTCGCAATATCAAGACTACTCGACCTTGTGACAAGTTGGACTATTGTAGGCTTGGCCCCTTTTCTGTTTCTAAACAGATCAACCCAATTGCATATCGGTTACATCTATCGGAGTCAATGAAGATCCATCCTGTATTCCACGTGTCTCTTCTTGAACCATATAAGACAGTGGATATACAAGGAAGAAGACAAATGCCACCGCCTCCTATAGAAGTAGATAATAATGAAGAATTTGAGGTGGAAGAGATATTAGACTCAAGGCAGCGTCGAAATAAGTTGGAATATCTTGTTCATTGGCACGGATATGATATTAGTGAATGCACATGGGAGCCATCCAGGAATCTAGCAAATGCATCAGCTAAAGTCAAAGTTTTTCATCAACGACATCCATCAAAACCAAGATGAAAATCTCTCTTATAAAAGAGACAAGATTGAGGCAAGATAACATTCAATTTCCTATCCTTGTTTGTAACTTCTTTGCATTTGTGACGCTAATTAGATGGAGAGCCAAAAACCAACGGATTCAACTCAAGAACCTTCGTTTGCTGACCTGTCGGACGAGACATTACGATTGTCAAAACCTTCAAGACGACGCAATCGAGATGAAGATCTTGAAGAATGACATATTCTTCCTTGAACAGATGGTGAGATACAACGCGTTTGGTATCACGATTTGGGAAGGGACTCTCGATGTTTGGTGATTTTGCTAGAGGTGGGAACAACTCCTGATGGTGTTCCGAATATTCTATTCGAAGGAAGTTACGAAGGCCTCAACAATGATCAAATAACTGGGTGGTCTTCCTGCCCTGGTATGGGACACTACCGATGGTTGAGAGGCCCTATCAATCATCTTCGAAGAGAACAGAGATCAGAGTATATGGCGAATACAATTCGTCGCATCATAGATTTCTTCAACATATGATGACCGCTCCTCGTGGAACTCGTCTCTAGAAGGGGGGGTAATGTCACGGCCATAATCATGTAAGCTAATAATTACATATAGAAATAGGTAGAAGTAAATAAAAGTAGATAAAAGTAAGTTAATTCTATAATATTTAATATAGAAGCTTCCTAGAAACTTCCTAGACGCTGCTTTGACTTCATAGGTGTCTTTAATTGACTTTTTGGATTAGAAACGTGGTCAACAAGTTGGCCATGTGCCACACCTGTTGTTAGCTTGAAGATCAAGCTAACTATGTGGCCCACACGTAGAAAAACTTGCCTTGTAAGTCAAGGCATGTATCTTACAAAGTCAACACATATTGGAGGTCCTATAGAACGTTGCCACGTAGCTCTTAATTAGATAGTATATATAGAGACAAGAGTGAAAGCTTCTTCACTCTTGTCAACTCCTTTCTTGCTTCTAGTCCAGGTTCAAGAGTCTTTAGTTTCTTGTCTTGTGGCAATAGCCATTCCAGTTTCCTTTTAATGTACCTACTTGTTTATATTTTGACTTATTATATCGAGATAGCCTTTTGGTGTATATTTTCCCTCATTGAGTCTTTGTCCTTGACACATACTTAGGTTCATATCTCTTTGTTTGGTAGTTTGGACACATACCTTCTTGCTTGATAGTTTGGACACATACCTTCTTGCTTGGTAGTTTGGACCAAATCTCTTTATTTGGTATTTTGGATATAAACCTCTTTATTTGGTAGCTTGGACATAGACCTCTATATTTGATAGCTTGGGTGCAAATCTCTCTACTTAGTAGCTTGGATTGATTTCTATCCTAAAACTCATCATGTACTAGCATTGAATTGTATCACTTACTACCAAAGTGCGCAAAGGCTATTATTATTTAGCCACTCAAATTTCTAAGGATTTATAAAAATAAAATTATAATTTAGAATGAGACAGCAAGAAAAACATGAAGAAAATAAAAGCCACCAATTTTCTCCCATATTGCCTTATCATTCAGCTAAATTCTTGTCTTTCCAATCTTATTAAATTAACAAGGTTGTGGACATTGTGGATATTGGCTTAAAAATATGAAAGAGATCATAGACATTATAGACATTGTAGATATTGATTGGATTAGGAACATTATGGTCAAATCACTTTAGTAATGTCATGGGTACCAAAGCTTGCTTTGATATTGTAGCATTGTTCAATCTCATATAAAATTCTTAATATAAATTTAGATTATAATTTTGGGCTAATGCCATATGCAACTTGATTCAATACTAATTCATTTGATTTATATTGGAAGCATTTATAATAGCCATGCTATAATATGGAGTATTTTCAATAAATAGTCATATCATTCTTGCTCACCATAAAACAATCTTTGACATGTAATGTTTCATATAGTTTTTATAGATATAAAAACTCCATATAAGCTTTGAGTCCAATGGATTTGTTATCAATGTCAATCAAGACATTATTTTTTCCATCAAAAATATAAAAAAGAAGTTATGATTTCATCAACTAAACTTAGACTATCAATGCCAATTCTTCCAAGACTTTATATATAGTCAGCTATAAAAGAACTACTCCAATAGCCCGTGACTTGCAAATTATCTCAATTGGAATGCATAATCTTACAGTTGGCAATCTTAATAAGTACTCAACCTTAGTCAGCAATTTATATACATCAATTTTTGACCATTTAAGAATATTAGATAACATCTATAATTTATTAAATATAAATTTTCACCTCTAATTATAATTTATTTTTAAAAAATATTTATATTCTATACCTATAATAAAATAAATAAAAAATTACATGATAGTGGTATAAGTGTTTGAATGCTTCTGAGAGTTCTGTCTACTAATTCTTAAACTTGACAATATTACTAAGATATCTAATTGCCATAATAATTGTAACATGAATATTCTATTTTACGAGGTGTTTATTTTCTAAAAAAAGAAGAATTTACTAGAATATTACATAATAAAGAAGAATTAGGTACATACCAACTTTCATTGTTTCATATTTTTCTTTTGTTTCTCTTAGATCTAAAAAAGCATTGAATTGCTTTAACAACTCCTTTGAATGCAAGAACATCATCTTCTTCCAAAATATCATAGTCTAAAATAAGGACAAGTAGTGAAGATCATATGACATAATAAGATTGTAAGTCAATATGGTACAAATCAATTTTTCATATAATTCATCCATCTAAGATTTCTATTGGAGAATTACAATATGTCTGCTTTACACAAACTCTTTTTAGTGTCTTTATTGTGGTTTAGAAAGCTTGTATTTAATACAACAAATCATTTCTCTTTTTGAAGTTTGCACATTCCAATGTTACACTAAGAAACCTTAATACTCTTATTGCAACTTAGAATGAGGATTTGAATATTAGGTGTTATGCTAAAAGGCATTGTCATATTATTTGGTTCTCTATCTGAGAATACCTTGGGTACCTAGTTGTAGAGAATTTAGTTTTAACTTATTAGCCAAGCTCCAATAAGTTATTTAACCTTAAAAGTAGAAGACAAATAAATACTATAATATCAAAAAGATATTATACTAATAAATCCTTTTATATTTAAGAAGATTTATATATAAGGCTTTTTAAAATATTTAGAAATTTTCAAACATTCTTGGCTATACCAAATCATAGCTAACCATTTGCTGATAGATTAGGTTTTTAATAACTTCAAAGGAAATCTACAATCTCCTCTCAAAAGCTCATCTTTATACAAAAAATAAACCATAGCTCCATATATCAATCTTCAACATATATATAAAGTCTTGGCTCCCAAAATACTTCTTTACTTTGTATAAAATGCTCAAGTTATAATAAAATTCCTTCAAAATATAATATTCCCTCAAAGGATTTCTTCTTCCTAAACTTTAGAAATTCATATCTCTTGATCCAACCGTTCAGATTTTGCCAACTATATAGATATTATAGAATTCATCCTTAAGCTTTACCTTACAAAAATTCAATAGTAAATTCACTACCAATCGTTTGACATCTTAAAAACCATAGCAGGTGCTTTAAAGTCCTAATTCACAAGTACCTAAGTACTATTTTCTTCATATCTCACAAATTTAAAACTCAAATGTCACAAAACTTGTGTATAAAGTTTTATAACATAAAATACACATTTCTAGAAATTTTTAGCCAAAATCTTGTCAAATTGCACAAGTTATAGCTCAAAACTCAACTACTAGCAATTCGGATCACTTACAACTCCTTAGATTCTAAATGCTAACTTTAACTTCCAATATCTCCTTCATCCTAACTTAGAATTTATCAAATAATATATGTAAAGTATAGCCAAAAAATTGTTCTCTTCAATCCTAGTTGCCGATCCTCAATTGCTTTTTGTATACGTGTGTTATATCCAAAAGAGTGAAAATAAGTACAAAATCGACACTTCAACTTTGAGTGCCTATATCTCCTTCTTAAAAACTCCAAAGGACTAAAAATTTTCACCAAAACCATAGCCAAAAACCTGAATCTGGAGACCCTAGCCTCCGATGTTTGAATCCCTCCAAAAGACTAACCCTAATCCCTAATATGGCCTCAAGCAGCCTCCTTGAAGCCCAAAATAAGACTTCAAGGGTCATCAATGTCTAATAAAGGTGACTATAAATATTTAAAGTTACTACCAACAAAATCAATCTCAAAAGCCACTATCAAAAGAAAATAAAGTTATACAAATTCTAATAGTAATCCCTTTAAACAACCTCTTTTTAAAGTAGTAATTTAACCACACTCTACAACCAACTAAAATCTAATAACATGGCTCTCACCATGTTGCTAAGTAAATTGTATAATAATTACATAATCACATTATTTTCACATGGTAGCCAAATCACAACACAACAGTATATATGCATCGCATTTTATCATGTCAAGTCCTATTGCCATTGCTAACACTGCAACAAACAATGCAAAAGATATTAATAAAGCATCTTTGATAAATCAAGTACCCATAATTAATCCAATTGCAAAGCCAATGACATGTTGCACCTTACCAATATAATTTCCAATTATAATATTCACAAGGATATTACTGTCATTGGATAATGATGTACTTTCTATTGAATTTGATGATGATGACATTGAAATAATGACATGTGGGGTTGATTTAAGATGTCTCTTTATTATTAAAGGACAAACAATGCACAATTTTATAAAAAAAAAGCCCAATGAAATGTATTAGTACCATTTCATCTGGTTGTATTATAATTAGTTAAAATTTTAGTCAAATCTTTTGTCAACAATATGTAAATCTTCAATACTCAAACATTTTAACTGTTCTTATCCTTGAAAAAAAACTGTCGCCTGAAACAATAATTCATGGCGGGGAATGGACCTTCTTGCAACAGTGTCTGTTATCAAAAAGATAGTATCCTGGCAATCAACAATGATGGTATGAGCAGGCCAGGTGATGTCAGATGGGTGGAAGCAACTGTGATTCTCGAAGCACAGCGAAGCTCTGGTTCTGAAGCGCTCCAAGGAGTCTCACGTGAAAGCCAAGCTGGAAGTGGGTTACACACTAACAGCATATTCTATCATTTATTCATTGCTTTGTTGTCTAGAATCCGTAACAGTTGAAATTCCTGCAAACATGATCCAATCATCAGAATAGACAAGTTTTCCACCCTTAGAAAACTTCCCCACTTAGAGGATATTCAACTACAGTGTAGAACACTGTGAGCCCCATGAGGATGAGTTGGCTTTTCGTCCCTCACGTCCCTTTTTGACAATGGGTGATGATTCGATCAGGAGCTAGCATTATGTGAACTTGAGCAAGTGAAGCTGCACATTGATGAGTTAAAGTGGTCGAAGAAAAGGACGGGCGAGTTGGAGTCGTCCAGCGTTGGACCTTTCCACAATCATTTGGAAGTGGAAAGAAGAAAATGAAACGTTAGAGGAGCTTGGCAGTACCTTGTAACGAAACCCAGTAAAAGGGGAGAAATCACCCCCTAAATTGAACGTGTTGAGTTTGAAAGCATTTCTTGCATGCCAATCGAGGCACTGAAATAGTCTCGTTTAACCATTGGTATAGCTTGCTTGGATCCTCTGAACTGTGCCGTGATACCAGAGAAAAGAATTGGACGATGACAATCAACTACCGACGTTGCATGCGTCGACTTCCTCTTCTTGTGGGTGTTGACTTGCGATGGGATCAAATCTCCAAAACATTTCTTGTAAGGGGTGACTTAGTAACGGAGCACGACCCAAGGCACAATGGGTCGGGATGTGTTACGGCAAATGTGCACAAGTCCATCGAGGATTTTCTACCAGACATGTAGATTGCGGGTTATTCTAGTTAATCTGGGTAGATTTGATAAACCGATTTTAACAGATATGTCGGGGCCTAAAATTTTACCTTGTTATAGAGGACAGTCGAATCTAATCAGTGGTCAAGGATAAGCTCACAATGATCATTACAAGTTAGCCACTGAAAGCACGAGACATCTCCTTTATAAATCCCTTAAATTTAGAGATTAAATTCTTCATAGCCCCCACATATTTGTGTCTCTAAAGCAACAGAACAAGTTGTATTTCTTTCAACCAAACTCGAACTCAGTTGAGGTGCACACTAGAGCTAGGGGAGTGAGATTACCAGGAAGACCAGGCCTATGCCTGAATAATGCAACCTAAACTAGACTTCCACTTCAAAAAACTCAAATGAAGAAACTATGCACGTACTATAATTGAAACAAACGATGCAACGTTGGAAATTGAATCAGATCACAGAACTCTAGAGAAAAGGAACTAGAATAAGACGTAAAAATTTGTCATTTGAACAATCATGTACACCGACGTCCCATGGATAGTGTCGCAGCGAGCATTTCTTTAAATTGATTGAGGCGAGTGTAATAAAAGGAAAATCATAGAGTAGGAGTCTCCAGCTACACTATCTATTAAGGTCGCATAGCTGCAGATTGGAGGCCTAATAATACAGAACGCAGCCATGCATCAGGTTGTGATCATGTGCTAAAAGTAATGATCCTGCAGCCACCAAGGATTGTGAACTTGCAACCAGGAAGACCTAAACCTAAATTGGTAACCTAAGTGTAATTTACCGCTTTCATAATACATCAACATTGTAGCACCAGGGCTAAATGAGCATTAGGAGCTGTAGGCAGCACCATCCTCATTAGAGTTACCGAATGTGTGTTCGTCCAAGACTCCAGACGCCCGCATCAGGGACAGCATTTTGAGACTTCGAAGACGGGAACACATTCCAAAACCGTAACGTCTCATCGCCAGCCCCTGTCACGATCGTTTGGCCATCTGGAGAAGTGGCAAGGTACAAAACCCTCGTTGTATGTCCTGTCAATGTAGCAAGCTTAGTCATTGTTGGATGTCTCCAGACAATGATCTGATTCTCAGAATACCCGTGTGTACTCACAATCTCATTTACATTCTTCGACCACGCTAAATTGCACACTTGACTCCCGGTGTCGTAATGTTTCAAAGGAGTGCTCGTAGCAGTGTTCCAAAATCGTATGCACCGGTCGGCAGTGCCGCCCCCAGATGCTAATAAATTATGTTGATGAGGTGACCAAGCAATGGCCTTCACAGCAGCGGTATGATCGCTGAATTTCACTACCGGTTGGGTGGATTGCTGATTCCACACAAGTAGCTGGTTGTCATTTCCTCCAGACGCAAGCTCGCGATCGTCACAAGACCATTTCAGTCCACAAACTTCAGACTTGTGCCCTTCAAGTTTACTTACAAAATCCTCTGGCACTCTAACATCTCGCTGAAGGATGTTTCGATCTCTGCTACCAGATGACAAAATACATGAACTCCATGCTAGCGCACCAACTCGCGTCCGATGCCCGCTCATTGCCCGCACCATTCTGTACCTAGTGACATCCCATAGCTGCAATTGTCCCAGATTGGTTCCAACGGCGAGGTATGAGCCTCTTTGGGTCCACGCTACACTACAAACGCTATCCGTAGGCCCTAAATCGCAGAGCTTCGTCACCTTGCTAGTGCACGCACTCCATAGATACACACAAGTGCCTAATCCGACCGCAAGCACATTGTGCGATGACCAATCCACCAAATTAAGGTAGAAATCGTCTTGCAACGCCGGTGCATCCAACACCTTGTAGGGCGACCGCGCAATTCTCCTCGGTGCTTTCCGAGGGGACACGGTTGCCCTGTCCAGCATACTATTGATTCCCACCGAAGAATGGGAGTAAGGACTCTCTGACCGACCATTTAGCCCCAAATTGCCTTTGACGTCACTCTTGAATCTGAAAAGATTCCGACTGGTCGGGCTGATCGGCGACCGCATCTGATCTCTGCTGCCAATCCCCATGGGTTTCTCCGGCGTAGCTGGTAAACTAGTTTCTTGCCCAAGAAGCTCTGACCGCAACAGCATTGAATAGGCTGCAAAACCATCCTCTCTGTAATCATTCGATTGCGCGATGTTGGCCCCAGAAGGAGACCGATCCAATAGAGCAAATCCTGTCAAGTTGGAGCTCGATCGGCTTGGAATAAACCTATCGCTGTATGAAGTCCTCGCGGGTGATGGGATATTGACTGTGCCTGCCATGTCCATCGGGGACTCCAACCCCTGCCATGATCGCCTGGCAATTGTATCGAGATGCAATGCATCTCGCGACATGCCAAAGGGTAGGTTCAGAGACCGTGCAATCCTACTCTGAAACCCATTCTCACTGTCTCCTGATCCGTCCATTGGGTGATCCATTCTATGGCTTCTGTTTCGTTTCAATCGTCCCCTGTAGACTACAACTGACTAGGTTACGACTGATTCTTGATGCGAAATCACATCCGCGCCAATGTCATCTACAAATGCTTGGTGTGCACTTCAGCACATCCAACTCTTTTCGTGTAAATGCATACCTCAACGGGGATTGTACAGCGGAAAATGAAAGTCATCCCAATTTCACCAATTTCAGGTGCCTTCAATGTAATAATGTACAACATGTGTCAAAAAATTTCAAGCCCTTTCCTCAGGCATTCCATCTCATTCTCACCTCTACCTACCTATACAACCATGTGACAGCGGTTGTACGCTTTAAGGCAAAGTATTGAACCATGATAGCACGACACTTTCACAATTCACACGTGGTAAGCTAGATTTACAGGAAGTGCGCACTGCCACATCCACTCGATACCACTCCTCGACGAATTGACCCAACCAAGCGAGGCTGGAGGGATGCTAAGCACTGCCTCTTCTCCTAGAGAAATCCAGTGCTGCAACTTCCGTGTCAAATCAAAGACGACTGCCCAAACAGAGAGGTTCTCTTTTGAACTTTCGAGCCTTTCCAGATGCTGTACACTTTTTCAGCGACACCCACCATCCACTGAAAACCCCAAAAAACTTACAAAGTGCTCACCACTCCCAACCAACATGAGCTTCATTCACACCACCTCCGATCATCCAAACCTCACCACCAAAACCACCAACGAAATTCCCATAACCTCAACTCGCCTGCAATCATCACCCAAGTCTCTCATTACCCCATTAACTCACTCAAACCACGCAATCGAAACTAGCCATTCAGAACAGACAACGAAAACCCAACCCTCCCAATTAACAACTCATTCTCGAAGCTCTCGCCACAGAATTCTTACACCGATTCCCAAAAGAAAGCCAGAAAAAGGCTCCGTTCACTCAGCTTCCCACCCCGCTGACAACCCACCCACCGAGACAAAAAAGAGCACAATCATCAATGACAGAATCAAAGAAACTCCACCGACAAGATGAGTGTGCGAATAGCAAGCGATGAAAGGTAGTGTGCACAAGCGGCTACAGCGACAGTGTGGAATGCTCTGAAGAGGATTAGGAGAGCAGGAGTTCTCGGTGAAGGAAGGAAGCGAAATGCAGCACCGAGCTGCAACAAGTTCCATGGCTCCAAGGGGAATGATGGTTTTGTGCAACGGCTACCCCAGCCCCCGCGTCAGGGGGGAGGGGGCATAGGCGACCGGATTGACCGAATTGACCGGTAACCCGACCCGATTTCTCACAAATGGTCATATTACGATTGTCTGTCCGACGGGTAAGATCAGCTGGACCACAGGTAAACTGGTCCAGGCAGGTTTTCCCGGCAAGGATTGTTCCCGGCACGAAGGCGATCTTTTATAGTAGAGCCCTCCAGAGGCATGGCGGGAGATGTTAGGGTTTGGCGGGAGCGTCAAGGGTGAGCCGAAAATCCTGGTCCACGTGTATCTTGAATGTGACGCTTTCGCGCTATTCCACATAGAGCCCGCATCAGTGACGAATGCTGATGGATGACGATGGACGACGTCTAGCCTTTCCAAGGTTTCCGCGAATGGATGGCCTTCTAATGAATGACTTACCGACTCGATTCAAATCGTTATTCGCATTGATGAGGCCCAAAGCTTCAGTTATTAGCTCTCCGACGGTGGTCTCCTTTTCCTCTGTCGCCGGATGGATGAGTAAATTTCGGTGTATTGTACGGTTGTCGTATGTGCGAATTTGGGTGGTTGTCGTACATACGTCAATACATTGAAAGGAAGAACTTCATAAGTGTTGATTTTCTAAGCAAGAAGGATTCCATTTGTTATGCAACACTTGGAGGGTTGTTCTTTTCTTCTTCTTCTTCTTCTTCTGTTCTTTGACACAAAATGGTGTTTATCAGATGCTTTGATTAAAGCTTAAGATGTACAAACACAGCTACTTTTGTCCTAATGTCCTTAAATCATGAGCAGACATAAGAGCAACAAAATACAGTAACAGATCTCACTAAAATCCTACTTTGCACTGAGCTTCATTTTTGTGGATTATTGAGCAATTTCGTGGAACTCAAGTTCCAGCAAACAAACATGCCAGTTGTACAGAGTTGGCTTTTTCTGGTGGATTGGATTGAAAGTTGAGATTTGAGAATTGAGAATTGAGAATTGTTAGAGGTGAGTATTGCAGGAAGCTTCTGGATGAAGTACTTTTCACATGTATCACTCTTGTTAAAATAAAAATTTAAACTCCAAGCCATGTCAAGGGGTAATGTGAATGAGATCATAATAGGCACAGAATATGGCAAAAACTTGACACACATTCCTGCTTTTAAGCAGTCCAAGACTTTTGTTGCCTGAGGTTTATCTTTGGGATAGAGACATAGGCCAAGTAGGCTTGGAACAATTCACCTATTACTTCAAAAGAGATTCAATAAAAAATTGCATACAATGTGTAGCTTGAAGCTTTGTCAGTTTGAATGTTTCCTTTCTGGAACCATGACAAAACAAGCTCCAATTATCTTACCCTGGGGAAATAATGTGTTGGACCAAGCGTGGGAGGTGGAGATAAGTGACCTAATAACCTTGTATTTCAAAGGGCACAGATGCATGTCAAAACGGATCAGGAGACAATTGAAAAGTTCAGCATGGAACAAACAAACAAACAAACCTATTTTTTTTCAGTGTACAATGACAAGATTTAAGTTGTATGATCATTGATATTTTTTTAAAGGGGCAAAATTTGAATATGGTGACCAGGTTTGAGTTGGGGCCAATATGATTATTGAATGGGCGGGCCATGTAAGACAGGAGGATGGGGAGGAGATAAGCCTGCTGTCTCATGGGCAAGAGGCAAGGCATTTTGGTTCATTCAGTGCTAAGCATGTGATCTGAGAATAAGGCCAAGCAGAGGATATTTGGGGCCCTCTTTGCCATAGGACTCCTACCACAGGACCCTTTTACTCAATCATGCCAATTAGACTATTAAATTCAATGACCCCAATGTAAGTGAAAAACAATAAAATCTTGCATTCTAGTTGCTGCTGTGGCAATCCCCTGTAATACTGGAGGGGAGCAAGTCCTTTGCAAGGTATTCATGCTACAAGACCCACACCTACAACCTTTTAAAAAATCAAGTCAAATAATATTTATAGAGTTAATGTATATGTGTCTCTCTGCATGTACAATCACCAAAGACAATTTTCAGCTTCATGATTTTCTGGCCTCCCTTTGGCTGATTGCATGTGAAACACATTTGTTTGGTTTTCTGTATTTTTCTGTGCTTGATCTCATTCTTTAAAGCTTTTGAAAGATGATTTTTTTAATGTTCTAGTTGTTGAAATGTTAGTGTGGCATTTAAGTCATTTTTATTTCCTAAGGAGGTGTAATAATGTGATAAAATGTGTTATAGCTCAAATCCTTCCATCATATGTTTTGAGAATAGCATTGAATCAAGAAAACATAAAAATTTTCCTCCTTAGGTTTGCAATATTATTTTGATGTATCAAATGTTGAAATTCTGTTGTTTGCTCCAATCCATTAATTACAATGCATCACAAACTCAATGATAAAAGTAAGTTGGTAATATATTGCAGCTGTGATTGGAATATTTGGCCATAACAGAAAACATACCCAACTAGTACCTCATACTTGATGAATGGAAAATTCAAATAGCTACCAATAACAGAACATTTTGATAAATTCTAAACCTCGTCTAATTGCTCATGAATGGTTTTTCTTTTTCTTTTCTTTTTAATAAATATTCAAAGTGCTAATCCAACACCCTTCTTACCAATAGTTTATGGACTCCCAACAATTGGTTGTCAGTCATTAAATTACTTACAAAATTTGATAGAGCCACTTCACATCTATGTTTGTACACACATATAGTTGATTGATGGATGAAGTAAAAAGGTCAAAGTGCAAACTAGATACCTATCTTGCAAAGTTGACAATATTATAGTGCTTAAAAGTTGTAAGTATCTTGTAAAATATACAACTTTGTAGTTTTTTTTACTTAAAATTAAACAAAAATATACCTTTTGTAAATATAATTAAGAATAAAATTAAGATTATAAATTAAATATAAAAATATATGAGATTTAAAAAATCTATATAATAAAATATTTTAGGTGTAAGATAAAGATATAAAGAAGCTTTATCATTGGCTGAATTTTTTTTATAAAAATGCTGCTATGAAAACAAATGTATAATTCTATTTTTAACCATATTGCATTTTGTCTACAATTGATTGAGCTATAAAAAACTGTTGGAAGACACTCAAGGCATTTATTGTAGGTGCAAGTAACATAGAAAAGAGAGCAGAATTACAATAAAGGTTTGCATGAATTGGTTACAATACTCTGAACTGAAATGGAGGAGAACATGTGCATCCATCTTTAAAATTACTGGATCTTGCATTCATGTTACCAAATTATTAAAGCTCCAAGCAATCAAACACTTTGAACCTTAAACCGCAATTTACAATGGTGTCAATGCGCAAATTTCAAATACATTTAATTTTTAGTATTTAAAAGTTAAAAAATACTTATTTTTATTAAAGATTTAAATATTTTTTTTAAATTATTAAAATTTTAAATTAAAATATACTTATCTTTATATATAATAGAATTGATATTTTTTTGTTTGTGATGGCAAAGCTAAAAGCATCTATGTAGTTATATCTCCATATTTGTGATGGTGAAGTTAGAAAGATGAGAAGGTCAAGACATGGGCTAAGAATAGGGACAAGATAGTGAGCATGGACATGGCTAGGATTTCTAGTACTAAGGCCATGCACAATTTTCAAATGTGCAGTAAAGTAGAAAAAAAATAAAATAAAAAATAAAAAATAAAACTATATATGTATTTAATGTTTAATATTTTATAAAAAGTAAAAAATGTATATTAAGTAGGTGGCAAGTTGTAGTAGAAAATATTATTGTGACATTAGCAATATCTTATTTTCTTCATATTAAAATACATAAATATTAGAAAATATACTATGTTACCATTTTAATCTGTTTAAAGAATTATTTATGCTCCTTTGATTCTTACTTCTTAAATACATTTATACAATCTAAATCTTTTTACATATCCCAATGCCATTAATAACCTATATGAATATAGGTAGAATAAACAAACACTCTTTGTAAAGCATTTACAATAATAAAATACAAAATAATAAAAAAATTTGGTCCATATATATATATATATATATATATATGTATTTTTTTATTTTTAATTAAAAACTATAATATTCAAAATTTTGTTTAAATATATTTTTTGATAAAATACTATCTATTTTCTTCAGACTTTCTTTTTATTTTAAACGTTTAAAATATAACTACTTCTATCATGCTTCTAATACTTTAATTGTGTATATTTTCTTGAAGATTATTATTCGAAAAAAATTACTTTTAAAATTTTATTATTTAATTAAAAAAACCAATGTGTATTTTTTAAATAAAATATTTAAAAAAAATCCACGGTATTAGATTATACTTTTTTAATAGCAATATAGTTAAACATAAAACTAAAAAAAAAATTAAAATTTATATTTAAATTATATATATATTTATATGATTACATTCATGATTTTGTATATGAATCTTAAATAAATTCGTATTCATGAATTTTATTGGGGTGTATATGAAAGATTCAAATTCTAGCTCTGATTTATAAACAAGAACGTTTATTCAAATTAAAAATATATTCCATGAATAAATCTTACAATAATTTACTTATTATTCTTTATTTTATGAGAGTAAATATATCCATATCATTTACATTGCAAACATACACCATTCAATCCATCTAATTTCTGAAGTTATAAAAATTAAAAAAAAAAAAAAAAAAAAAAAACTTTATCTTCTTAGATAGCTGTAAAATTATACATATTTTCTTTTAGATTTGAAATAAATTTAGTTTTTAGTTTTAAAATTTATATATTTTTTATTTTTATTTTTAAATAAAATAAAATATATATAATCAATAAACTATCAATTAAAATTAATATTTTATATTATATATATATATATGTATATATAATTATCTTAAAAATAAAAATAAAAGCTTGAATAATTCGATTTTTCTACATATATATATATATTTTTAAATATTACATATTTTAATTACTTGTAGCTTAACAATGCCCTTTAAAGTATTTAAAATACTTATTACAAAATTTTATTATATTTAGGAGATACATATATTTTACATCAACATATATATATATATATATATATATATATATACCTATAATTTGTATATAAGGAATATATTTTATTATTTTAAAGGGTTTTTTCAATTTTAAATTTAAAAAAAATATATATATATATAGTGAATTTTTGAGAAAATATTTTAAATAATACATAAATATGATTAGAAAAGATAATTAAACCTTTAGCTCGTAATTTCAAAATATAAACCAGGAGTAATTGGAATTATAATCCATGATTAATTTTATAGTAAAAGCGCCTTTAATTGCTGAAAATAAAACATGCTAATCATATATATATATATATATATATATATTCTCAAAAATTCACTATATATAATTTTTTTAAATTTAAAACTTAAAAAACCCTTAAAAATAATAAAATATATTCCTTATATACAAATTATAGGTATATTTTTTCAAAGATCTTACTCCTAAATTTGTACTTGTTTGTGTGTCTAAGTTTCTATATATATATATATATATATATTCTTAAGCATAGACTATCAATAGATAATACTTTTAGATTCTTAAATTTATTTAATAAATTTATTCTTTTCTAGTAGATTTAAAAAAATTTATGATATTTTAAATTTTTATTTTAAATACTTTTATTGTTATACATATGATATTTACTGTATATTATTTTTCTTTAATATTTGTAAAATTATAATTTTTTTATTTACAATTACTAATTAAAATTTTAATTAAATTTGTGAGATTTATTTATATACATTAAAAGTTATTCTAATTTTTATAGTCTTTTTTTCTTCATTTTTGTAATTTGAATATCTTTTTTCATTATTATTTTATATTCTATGTGTATATTTTATAAAAATCATAATTTTTACTATTTTTATTTTTATTCTATTTTCCTATTATAATTACATAAATAATGAGATAATATTAATATTTAATCAAAATATTATTACATAAAATAAATAATCAAAAGTACATATGTATCTATATACATATGTATCTATATATATATATATATACATACATACATATTTATTATTTAAAAATAAATAAAAAGTTTTTTTGATAAATTTAAATATATAAATTTGATAAAATTAAACAAATTAGAATAATATATTTACTTATCTAACTAACTATTTATCTACCTATGTGTATATTAAATTTCATATCTTATTTGTTATTTTTTGGTATGAATCAATGTCATAATGGTGGAATCTTATTTGTGCTATGATTTTTGTTTTTATAATAAAAATCATATAACTTAAATAATGATATGATAATAATTTAGAATTATATAAAATAAAAGAAAAATACTAAATATACCTCCCAAATTGCTATGTCCACCTTGTATATGACTTTTGGGTTGCTTCTAAAATGCCCCACAATGTTATATATTAGCTCACCTTCCAAATTGGTATTTCTACCCTCTATGTGACTTTTGGATTGCTCATAAAGCACTTGCAATGTTAAATACACCCTCTAACACCATCAACCTTATTACATTCTATACAAAGATGTTACCTCCATCCAGAGCTTCTACAACTAATAAGAAGAAATGATGTGCTTTATAAAGGCATTTTCTTATATCTAAGGCTATGCTCTTATAAAGCTATACTTAAATCTTGTGAGAATACAATATGACTAGTACAAGTATTATATGCATTATGGCCAATTTGATTATACATTGCAATTTTGTATGAACAAAGATTTTTTTGTAGATATTGGAGTACAATTTGATTATACATTGCAATATCTTTAAAAAATCACACTTGATCTAAGAGAGCAAGAATTAGTGGACAACCACCAAGCTCAACTTTTAAGATGCATACTTTCTTGTTATGAATGGTCTTTGCTATTGCATGTGTGCTTAGATTGTTTTAGCTTAGAATGAAAAAAATGTCCTTAAGAACACTGCCAACAAGAGCCATTTATTGCACTGCTTCATAGTAATCAAACTTAAGACAATACACACTAGGATGTCTAGCAATTTTGCTCAAAGGCTTGTGGTTTAGCTTAGCTTTGGTGATTGTAATGTACCAAATTACATCCGACTTGCATAAGCCTTTATTAAGTTGAAAGGAATAGCCAATCTTTTGTATGAATCCTTTGCAAATTTGTTTTGCATCTGTTGGACCCTATGATGGATCATATTTGCTTTGAGGTTACATTTTAGTGCAATCTTTTTTTGATCAAGATCAAAGCATAGCTTTGTAAGTGCATAGCCCTAGATAAGAGCAAATGCCTTCATAGAACGTAGCATCTCTTTTTGTAAGTTGTAGGAAGTTTTGGATGGAAATAACATTTTTGTATAGAATGTAGCAGGATTCAAGATATTAGGGGATGTATTTAGCATTGCTCATGCTTTAAGGATAGTCCAAAAGTCATGTAGGAGGTAGAATTAGCAATTTAGAGAGTGTATTTAGCATTCTCCTAAATTTATTACATATAAGTACAAATTATTATAACTAATTATTTGATTTTAAAATCTAAAATATGTTTTGAGTTCTTATGCTATATATAATTTATATACTTAAAATATATTCTTATATTAATCTTACTTCTAAAAATTATATATACACATAGATATATACATATTAAAAATGTGTGTGATTGTACTAAAATACTGTCAATGTAATTCTGTGTCACTGGATGGATAACAAAGCCAACAACAAAAATAGTCTAGTGTGTCTTTTTCAGAATCAAAACTGTGTTTACACAAATGCACATATTCATCCAAATAACACATGTCATGTTCTACAGGAATGAGATGTAATCACGTGGAGTCCCCAAAGACCCATTCACATTGAAACAATGGTAGACATTCATAGAAAGACAAAAAATAAAATAAAAAGAAGAAGAAGAAGAAGAAGAAGAAGGCGCAACACTTGGGGCGCTTGGTCAAAAGAGGAAGAAGAGGCAGCATTTGACTTAGATCCATTTGGGAACCTTTAGGACCAATTTAATGAATGGGGAATAAGGCACACAATTGGATGAGGGATTCTTTGGAAACTACTCCCCCTCACCTCTTTGCACAGTCTATCTCTCCCTCTTATTATTTGTTTTGGCATAAAAGGGAATTGGCTTGGTCTTGGATTGCACTCCACCATGGAAGACATTGATTTACCTCATTTTTTTATATTTAATTTGTAATTATTTTTAGTGAAGGGGCCTGAGTGACCTCAGTCAGTGAATGTCAATGTCTGCATGAGAGCTCACTTGTGTTGTCAAAGGTGCCCATCTGGACACAGCAAAGAAAGAACCAAAGCTGAATAACAAAAGACAGGAAGTGTGGGTTCTTTTCTTATCATAGTCTTGTTTATCAAAATGATTGGATTGTCTAGTCATGTTTAGGAAGATGATGTTGTTGATGATGCTCTTTTTCCTCCATTATTGACACCAAAAGAAGGAAGAAGCAAACTAGGTTGGTTGAAAGGATGCAGATTTCAAGCAATCGCCAAATATGTAGGTAATGATTCCTCACCCATATGAATATGTTAACTTTTGTAAGAAAAGAAATGCATCATAAAAAAAATGTCTAAGTTACGAGTGTGTGTCTATATATACACAATGTTATATTATATTGAATCAAATGGGTAATAGAGGATAAGTGGTAGCATCATTTTGGTCCCAAAACATCTTATCTTAAGCATCCATTATTAGATTAGAGTCGTGCAAAAATAAATGTGGTTTTGGATGATGTATGTGGTTTAGTGTCTTTCTAGTGAAACAAGCATCTATTTGATGCCCCTTTTAACACTCTATAGTTCTCTAAATCCAAAATTTAAAAAAGAAGGCTATGTGTTGTTTTAACAAAAATTAAAGTATATTGGGTTAAGGAAAATCACAACATGCAAGCTTGGAGTTTGGAATTATTGCTATGATCAAGGAATAAAGAAGTTGACAACAAATGGACCTTCAAACAGGTGTAAAAAGTCTATTGAGCTCACATCATTGAAACAGCTGTTAGCCAAATTAAGTTGATTTTTAAATCCACACCTGTATGCATCATGAACACAGTGCTTTGATTTGTATTTTTTAAAAAAAGGAAAAGAAAAAGGAAAAAAATTGAAAGAAATTAGTGAATATGAATGTCCCCTCAAGAGAATATTAGGGGTCAAGGTATCTTTTTCCTTCAAAGACAAATATAAAATGAAGTATATATGTAATTACAATGTGGGTAGAAAAAAGAAAGTCAACATCTAATCAAATATTGGCTGACTGAGTCATTCAGTTCTCTTTCTTTTTTCTCATTTTTACATTTTTCCACCTCTATTCTTTATGTTGTGAATGAGAGCTAAGGAAGAATGAAACACTCCCAAGGCAATGAGTCACAAAGAAAACCCCACAACTCTCACAAGTACAAACTGTCTTCATGTGTAAGCTTTATCAACATCATTCATATCATTTTTGTTAGGGCTTAAGTCAGCATCTTATATGTCAAAGAATCTTTCTTCCTCTTCATCTTCTTTTTCATCTTTGTAATTGTCTTTCCAAAAGCTTCAGTCCTCTTTTGTCCATGGCAGGAAGGAATGTGTAGGCTTCTTCTGCAGACTAGTCACTCCCCAATTCCTCCATCAATCTCACTCTTCCTCTTTCTCTGATTTTTATGTGCTTTTCATTCTTTGACTTGGACAGTTCCATGGTTGTAGAGTGACACACAATTCACCCATGGATACCTTGGCAAAATATTGTCTTTCTTTTCTTTTCTTTTCTATCTTCTTGCAAAGGCATTTTCCCACAAACACACACACACACACACATGTATGTATATATATATATATATATATAATCACTCATTCACACAGACAGAAAGGGACTAAGTCTTGGCTTGCGAGAGAGGATTTGATGGGTTTAAGAAGAATGCAAGAGTGGCACCCTTTGTACTAGGATTCCATGCCCTTCCAGCCCTGTGCAAGTTTGCTTCCATTAGTTAAATGGGTGCATGAATCCAGATGGCATGTGCTGATTCTAAAACCAGACCACCAGGTCTCCCAAAGCAGATGCTGACCCTTGCTTGTAATGGGAGCTTGATTTGGCTCTTTTGGAGTGGAATGGGCATTCTCAAGGCTACAGGTATTCATATATATATATATATATATATGAATGAGTGTGTGTGTGCATTCTTACATTTCTTTGCACTGTCCAATTCTTACATTACTTTTCATTGAAAGGTAAATCATAGGGTTGTTAGAACCATACTCCTCTTCTAACCACCATTACTTTGCAATAGGATATAAATATGTATATATATGTATATATATATATATATACAATAACAATCTTGATAAGCAATCAATGTTGCTCCAATTCAAAAACAAGCAACATTTTGGTACAAAGGCAAACAAATAAAGAAGTGTTGGTTTAACAGATTTGTTTGTTGATGGAAATCATATCAAGTTCTTTAATAATCAAGTTTATTTTTAATCACTTATCATGAGATTGGCAAACAACAAGATATATAAACAGAAGAAGAAAACTGTTTCTGATCTTGTGAATGCTTTCTTTTGTGATCTTACTAGTCCTTGGAACTAATGATTTATTCATATTTGTGTATGTGTATGTGCACATGTACACACACACACACACACACACATATATATATATATATATATATATATATAACAAAAAAATGTTTTATTTATTCATTTTTACAGTGTAAAATGATATTTTGTTTATCTGTAACAATTTGGTTTAACTTCAATTAAGTCAATGAAGCACAATATTAATAGTCATTTATTCAATTTGCTCTCAAAATACTAAGATTATTGTAATATTTTAGACTCTGTAGTAAATATAAAAAATTAATTGGTTTATTGTGAAATATCATAAATATATTCATCTTGATTATCAAGAAAATTTTATGTTGAAAGAAAAGGCATCAAGAAAAATAAATTAGTTATACAGAATTATTTTATTCAAAATACATGTTTATTTATCTATACATCTAAATTAAATAATTATCATTTCATATCAAGTAAAATAGTAACATATTTATAGGATAACTTGTAATAAAATAAAACTGATTTTTATATAGATTTTCAATTGTTTCTAAGAAAATAGTTGAACATTTAATTATAAGATAAAATAAAATAATGAGTTTCAATTTGACTTTTCAGAAATTAAATTTGTCTTACAAGTATTAAAACTTATTAATTTTTTTCTTTTTCTCATAAAAGTCCTTAATAAGTAAGAATATAAATTTATTTATTTATTTAAAGGTATCTAGATTTATATAAAAAAATATTTCTATATAAAAGTCATATCGGTTTAATTTTTTTTTACTATTTAACTTTCAAAAATATTATTTATTATGGTTGAAGTAAAAAATTAAAATAAACATGAATATATGCAACTATTTGTGAAGAAATATTTAGCTTAAAAGAATAGAATTCAAAATATTTTTGTACATTCTGTAAAACCACCTGTCTATTTATAGTAAAATAACTAAATATATTTTAATTAATACTATATATATATAATAAACAGTAATAAGTGAATCTTTAGATTATGTGTTAAAATTATGTATTACACAATAAGATACTGTGACCGAAACTTGATCGATTCAGTAAAAACCCTAGTCAACGTATTAATTATGTGTATATACATATAAATAGAATTTTAAAGTATTGATAATTAATTTTGATATAATTTGTGTGTGTTTCTCTATCTAATTCTTTTGAGAATTCAATAAATAAAAAATAAAATTTAACTATTATTTTTTTATTAAATTATCTAATTTTTGATAATTAAAAATAATATGAGATTAGTGTGTTATACTAAAAATAATATTTTATTAATATTTTATTGCATATTCTTCAAATTTTGTTAAGATAAATAAAAAATCTATAAATAAATCAGACTAATAAAAAATTAAAATCAGAAATTTTTATTTCTAACACCATCAATCAATAGTTCTATTAAATTCTAAGAGTTTTATGTATTTTAATAGCATAAAAAATACAAATCTTAGTATTCATCAACATTCTTGGACTTTGAGTTTTGACCTAGTTATAAATAGTAATATTGATTTCCAATTATTATTGTGTTAATTTTTTAAAGGACTTGAAATAAAAAAACACACAAACTTTAAAAAAATTAATTGTTACAAAAATTGTTGTGTAGTAACTTTAATCCAAGTTCACAATTGAAGACCAAATTTAGCATCTAATTTATATTTTTAATTAATTGAAAAATAAATACTTGTATTATTACTTAAAAGCATATAAGACTTTAGGGACTTGTTAAAGTAAAATATTATTTGAAAAAAAAATGAAATTAATTTATAAAATTATATTACAAATATTTGGCTAAGAAGTAAATAAATTAAAATGTTCTTTTCTTTTCTCCTTTTTTTTTTTTTTTTTTTTTTTTTTTTTTAACATTAAGTTTTTCGAAACCATAATAGAATCATTGTATAAGTCAAAATAAAAACACATACTTTTTTTAGGTCTAGCGGATTTATAAATAGACACCTTAAACAAAATATGAGACCATACTTTATAGGTGGGTTTGCATGTTAAAGAGAGGTTAGTGCCAAAAACTGTCTCCTTGATAATGGGATAAATACTCCAAAATTAATGTATAGTAATTTTAGTAGTATATAAAAGGCATATCTCGCAATGTTTTTTTCAATTTCTGAAGAGATTGTTTTTCCTTAGATTAATATTGAATTTGTGATAAAGGAGCCAATTCAACATTAATAGATTACAATTAAAAATAAAATTAGAGAATTTAGTTATTTACCATTTGTAAAGTTGTGAGGACAGGACGAAGCATTAATACATATTTTGAAGGAAAAAAACTTTGTGCTAAATTGGATGGAGTTTTTCACCTTTTCCAAGAAATTAAAGAACTGTCCAACATTCATTAAAATATTAACTTTACTACCCCATTTATTGCAACATTGATGACCAGATATTGGTTTGGTACCTGGACAATGATCCATGCATGATACAGGAACTGAATGATTTCTAGTTGAAGTGCAATATTTCCATGATCAATGATCAAAAGCCTGGTCAAAAGGCCTGGGTAGTTTTTAATCAAGAACCTCTTCCAATGTACCCTATACGCGTGTACTTCTAAAAATGAGTCAATCCTTTCCATGTAATTTAAATGTCTGAGATTTTTTCCCAATCTTCACCACAGCAACTTGTAGCAATTAGTTCATAGTGCAAATGATGTAACAGAATCCCTTCAGTCATTCTTTATCCACCAGAAAACTAACAAGCTAAATGATTCTCACTTTTGGAGTACAAAATAAAAACTGGCACAAATTCACGGTCAATGGCTCTCTTGGTTCTCACAAACAACTTTGGATCCTTGTTTGTAGATATCCATATGTCAGCACAGGAAGCGTTGCTATTTGATACAGACTGGACTACCCAAATGGCCAGTTGTTACAGCATAGTTCCTTGGTTCTTTTAGGCAGCCTAATCTCTAGCCAGGCAGAGAGAAGTATATAGATGTAAAGCCCATGCACAACTTGTATACAGCATCTGAATGGCAGTGATAAGGGGTTTACATTTCCAAGGAAAGCTCAAGGACAAAGGCATTTGTGGAAGTCAACATGGGCCCACTCACTAGAGACATAGAGGCATCAGGAGCTACAAGTATCGTTGAGGCACTCCACCTGCTTGAAGACTTGTTTCAGAAAGTCATGGGAAAAAAACCCGACAGTGGATACAATGTTCTTTCTGGTAAATGGGAAACAAACAGAAACTCTACATAGGTTTGACTGCCTCGTACTGCGCCACAGCCTCTCGCATGGCCTCTATTTGGCCAATAACACACTCTAATTTCTTCACACTGATCTCTGAGTTTATCCTGGCAGGATAATCAGAGTTTTCATACGGTCGATACTCACACATGCTCTTGATCTCGTCACGCAGAGTGGTTTGGATTTCCTGGTCACACCAAAGTCCATGATTCGTTTAGTGCAAAAATGAAACGTGGTTGAAACTAGAGCCCTAACAGGAACGAAGAAGAAGGGACGCATCAGAAATCATGCCATAGGATGTAAATAGTTTACTACATTTAGACTTAAATGCACATCATATTTTATAGTGAACAAACTATCCCCCTAGTACAGTTTTTAAATGTATTCACTTGAGGGACCTAAAATGAGGACGGATACTTTCACGGCTTGCATAAATTCTTGACACTGAACGTTGACAACTTCTTGTCGAGGTCCGCCTGTTTTGGCCAACTCTTCCATTACTCTGCCAGCAAGCTCCACAGTATGAACAATTTTCTGCAGCAAAGAAGCAGGAGTCTGTACAGTTAACAAATTGAAAAACGGGAGGAATTCTTGCACGTGCATGATGTAACAAGAACACTAAAAATGACAAAATAATTCCACAGCATCTAATTGATGAGTTATACCTTCTCCACATGATGGAGGCGTTGCAAGGACGTTGAAGGATCTCCTGGTCTGGGAGTAAGTGCGGACATTTTTTCTTGCCTCACACTATCATTGAACGTGATGACACATTAAGTCAGAGAATAGCCACAACCTGAAAATAACACCATCTAATCCAAGAACACACACACAGATATATACATATCTCTATGTATTAAATGTGGTGAATTGCAAATACGATCAAGAAATGTGAAGATAGCTTCAACAATCAAATATGCATTCTTGATCCGTTAAACTGTGGATACAAGCACGGCAATAACTGCTTAGACCTGATTCTGATCCTAGGCTGTTAGCAAAAATCCAAAACTCTCACGCACATTGTCTCCAAACTTTTAGAAACCTTCACGACCTTTTCCACTAAGATGATGTTGGTGATACGAGTTGGCTCTCTATAAAGTGGACATGTGTGTAGCTTTCCGCAAGAGATCACAGAGCACCTGAAGTACGCCAATAGCAAAAAATTAATATCGAAATTCGCGCTAGTCATCATAGAACTCTCTCGCGCGGTCTATATATATATATATATAAGTGTGTGTGTGTGTGTACGCGCGACGTCTGAACAGGCAGATCCCTTTACGTTGGTTCATCACCATCAAAGACAGTAATGAATCGAGATCCACAATGAAGGATTATCACACTCCATTGCTAGAGCTGAAAAAATTCCCGTGCTAAAGCAAAATCTACTCGTTCAACAACATCACATAGTAAACATCAATTCAATAAACCCTAATTTCAAAATACCATCTGGACCCAACAAAATCGAAACAAACCTCGATTGTGCTAAACCCTCGCAAAACCCAACTCGAGATTTTTAGTCGCCACAATCTCGCAGCTCCCAATTGAACCCAAAAATCAGTCAAGTGTCATTCCAATGCAATCGTGTGAAACAAAACCACCTTTTACTCCACACACCTCCCCACTCAACAAAACGCACACACACACAAATTCATGTATATATATATATATATATATATAATACAAAACTTTGATAACATTCACTAAAAAAACACCGAAATACAATATATAGATAAATAGACAACAAAAAGAGAGCTCAATGAGCACAAAACACTCACCGCACATGCAATGACAATTGCTACGGTTCGAGCAGAAACCACAGGAAGATTGAAACCGGATTACATTGTGTAAGCGAGGGGTTCAAGAAGAAGAACGCAGTGCGTACCATTCAATCGGCTAGAGCACGAAATGACATTCCTCGATTCAATGTGAAGTACGCGATTTCAATTCTAATGAGCAAAATTGTATTGACCAGCTATGCAATAAATAAATGAAAAGCCACCATCATAGGCGTGAAGCCTCGATCCGCGCTTTGTCTCCACCTGCGACGAAGTGTAATACGTAATATCTAACTGATTAGAATTCGAACCTTATTAGAGACTCTCAGTTCAGAGCTTCCCTAACACTCTCGTGGATGACCTAGTCTTGGATACCGTCCATGATCCGAGGGATGCCCCACACCATTGTACTCTCACTGATCGTATCAACCGATTCAATCGTGGGGTGTTTTTATTCTTATTATTTTCAATAGTGGGACTCGGTCAAAAAACCACATATACTCTCGACATTTTCTTGATTTTCAATTGATATACCATAATTAGGATATTAATAGACAAATATCTTTCAATTGACATTTCATATTTCAATGTCGCTCTCTGTACCGAAGGTGGACGACTCCATCTTGGATGCACTCGACTCTGCAACTCAGGCGCCAGCGTGGCCTGTTAGAGTTGCTGGTATGGAGCAGAAACCGACCGTCACTATATCAATCTCATTGTGAGTACAGAAATGCAATTATGGGCGATTCACAACTATGAATTGCTTCTCTCAAGTACTAAGTTATTCTAAAAGATAAAAAATGAAAATTTTCTCACAGATGTACACATACCGTCATAATGGAGTTTTCCCATTCATCAAAAAGGGTCTTTCACCAAAGAATCTCAGATTCTCAGTTTAGGGATAGCAAGTTCATAATACAATCTTTTTTAGCCTTTTCATTCCTTGTCATTCCTAGGTTTTTATTATTGACATGAGATAATTTAAAGTACAAATTGGACTTATCCTTTTCTGTTTTTTGGTGGCATTTCTACGGCATCGCCCATCGACAACCTTACCCGTCGCCCTCCTACCCGCACCAGCAAACCTCAATCCAGTGCTTAGCTAACAGAACCTTCTGTTATCTTTTGGCAGTTTCAGTATAGTTGAGTTCAGTTTTTGAGGGTCATGTGCACAAACTTTCTTACATAAGAATCTCATCTTCTGAAGTGATATGTATATTACTACAAGTACATTATGGATTTTGTACCCTCTTGAATTTTATGTATACATTTATTTTTTCTTCTTCACTGTTTTTATTTGATTCCTGATTTGTTTTTCTTAGTATATCTATTTTCTTCTTATTGAGTAACAGAATTTGTTTAGTAACGGAAGTTCAATACCATTGATAAATGTGAAGGGTTTTAGCTGATTAATTGTGTTGGAGTTTATTCTCAGATCTGTCATTACAACCAAATCCTACTTTTCAACCAAGCTCATTGAACATTACAAATAGAATCAATAATATCATTTAGTTAGGATTGGGCTGTCACATGTTAATTAAAATTAATTCCTTCCTTAAAACTATAAAGTTGACCACTTGTTCACTTGTCTTGTTTAGTTCCAAATAATGAAGTATTATCATTTTATCTTTTCATGGTAATAAAGCAGTAGAGTCTCAATCCTACAACTTAACATCCTAATATAGATCTTATAAAGTTCAACTTTCAGAAGAGTAACAAGTTAATAGGAGCCAGTAACTATTCCATTTGATCTTTCATAGTTGAACAAATCTTGCAAGCTAATAGTATCTGAGACATGTGCATGCCTACTACATCATCAACTAATTCATAAGGTAGTGATTTTGTTAGGTCTAGCTCCATATTTAGTAAAGATTCTTCCAATTTCATTGTTCGGGCCTTTATTACCACAATTGCTACAAACATTGCCATTGATGCACAAACAATATAGCTTAAGAAAAGAAACAAAGCAATTATGAGCATCATTGCCATTATCTCTAAGAAGATAAGCTTTATTGTAAAATAATTCAAGGCTGATCTATTAGTTTTATGTCTAATGTTTGAACAATGTTTTGCTGTAGAAGAAGTAACATAATTTGGTGTAGATGTTGAAGCAACTTCAATTATCTCTATATCTTCACTTTCTACCAATCTTGTTATTCCTTGTCAAGATAAATTGAATGGATGCATTGCAAGCATTCACTCTTTCATTTGTTCTTACATTTGTGCTATTGCATTTTTCATTTCAACAACCTTTGCTATGATAATACAATAGGAAAAAAATGTCTAATATTACTCAAGACTAGAAGAGAAGATCAAAAATAAAGAAAATTCTAAAAATAATATTAATTTAAAAGTAGATAATCTATAACTTCTAATATGCTTATATCTTATTAAGAGAATGAAATAATCTATTCTTAATAATAATAATAATAATAATAAAAAATAAAGCTATAATATTATAAGTATATTCTTGTCAATTTTTCAAGGGCAAGAATTAAAAGAATATAAATAACCAACTAAGCCATTTTTTAAAGAAAGATGATCAAAAATGAAATAAGTAAATTCAAGTAGAAATTAGAATGACTATTGCTAAAGACTAGGAAATTAGAGACTCTAGAAACTAGACTAAAAAGAAGAATAGAGTTGTCAAGAGTGTGGAAGGCCTTACTTATACCTCTATATATACTATCTAACTAAGAGCTATATGACAATATTCTATAAGACTTCCAATACATATCTTACTTGCAAGACATATGTCTAATTTGTAAAGCAAGTTTTCTAGATGTACGCTACATGTCCAACTTGTACCACAAGTAGCCAATATGTACAACGTGTGGCCAATTTGTTGGCCTATTTTTCAACATATAAACATGTTTAAATACAAATCCACATCTAAGAAGCTTCTAAAAACCTTTTTTATAAGTTATTATCAAATTTACCTATTTTTACTTATTTTTACCTATTTATATTATTTAGGTAATTATTAAAATAAATATATATGTCCATGATAATGAACTTGTAATATGTGAAAAATTAACAAACAAAAAAATAAAAAATAAAAAATATTTTTAACAACATCAAATAAAAATGAAGTAGTCATGGCATGAGAGTGCCAAGTTAAACAAAATATTTTAGCATTCTATGAATTTAATATTTTTATAATTGAGCTTAGTCTAAAAACATAGTCAGAATGTCAAGATATGCAAAAGCCAAATAGTGTGATACACACTAATTACGGATATTGGTGTAGCAAGCTAGAAAATGATCAAAGAAACATCTGCCAGCAATAGTTGGAGAGGAGTAAGGAACGGAGATGAGAGGTGAGCAAAGAGCACCAGCGCCATCGTCCATGGACATTACTGCAATACCATTACCGCCAGCAAACCATCCATGAAAGTCTATAAGAAACAGCAACGCTGTCAGTATGCAACGTTGCTGTTTCTTTTAGACTAGGTTGGGATCGGCATCTGGTGGACTGGTAGGGAGTTGGGTGGATTCACGAGTCTCCTGCGTGATGTCTACGACTTCGGCGTGTTGAGCAGTTCAGAACTTGGCAGCTGAGATGTGGAGTGCACCTTGAGGACCAAATGGATAACCCGTTTTTGTTCGTGGCAGTTGCTCGATGTGCCGCATCAGGGGTCCCGATCGAGTTGTAGGCTTTGTGGATGATGGGTCTAACACACCTTCACCTGCACAGCTACGAAGTCGATGTTTGGGCTGAGTCGTTTCTGAGGATTTTAGACGCAGGCGCAGGCTCATCGAGCAGGCTAGGCGATGATGCAGCGATTGGAAATTCGGCGTGTCACTACGTAAGGCAATCAGTGGATCATAAGAAATAACGCTGTAATGGACCTGCATTGTCAGCTTGCAGAATAGGTGTGATAGTCGACGGTGTGAGAAGTTTCGTTCTTTTGAGAACACAGAATGTGCGGGATTGCAGAGGTGGAATAGACGAGTGCAGGATAAGAAACGAAAATTGTTAAACACTTGGCAGGAGGTGCATGCATCAGAATTGTGTTGGCATTGGGTACTTGGGTGAGTTCGTCATGGATTTTCGAAGCGTTGCGGCGTTGCTATTGGCACTGTGTATATCCATACCCGCGAATTTCTGTGGAGAAGCAAGATTGCAGAGAAGGATCGACGTGCCGGCATATTTTGTGTTTGGAGATTCCTTCGCAGACGTGGGGACCAACAATTTCCTACCTTATGCTGCGTCGCGAGCCAACTTTCCACCATACGGCGAAACGTTCTTTCATAAGGCAACGGGACGCTTCACAAACGGCAGAAACATTGTCGACTTATTTGGTGAGGTCGATGGAATCTCGAATTTTGAGTCATGAAATACTACAATCCTTATTCATTGTGCTGGAGTGTCACATGAAATCGCCAAATAGAGGCCATGAGAAAACTGATATAATTCATGTTACATGGTTTTGTGGTGGGCAGCGCAAACAGTGGGACTCCCAATCGCGCCACCATTTTTACAACCAAATTCTTCATTCATTGCTGGAGTTAACTTCGCCTCAGCCGGAAGTAGCCTCCTCAACAGCACCATCTTCAACAATGTAAGGAATTCAGTCCTTCCTCTTCTTCTGCTGATCTTTAACAGCAATTAGGTTTTTTTATTACCCATATGCGTGTGACTCTACAGAAGGAACTGGTCGGCTCAACTGGCTCGCCTCAGGCAGTACCATTGAGTGAGCAAGTGGACCAGTACAAAACAGTGCGGATCTTGTTGCGGAACGTGCTCAGCCCCTTGGAAGCACAGAAGCTGATATCGAAGTCAGTATTTCTCATACTCAGCGGCTCGGATGATCTCCTAGAGTACCTCTCCAACTTCGAGATCCAAAACCGAATGAACGCTACCCAGTTCATGTCTAACGTTGTGGAAGCTTACCGAACTACACTCACTGTAAGTGCATAGATATGCTTTTGTCCAATTCGATCAATGCAAGCTGCTTTGATAGTATGGCTTATGAGTGACCTTAATGTATGGAAACTGGCATCGCCTTGCAGGATCTGTACAAAGGTGGCGCGAGGAAGGCACTCCTGGTTGGCCTTACGCCCCTCGGATGCTCGCCTTCGGCAAGAGCCACAAATCCTAGGAACCCTGGGGAGTGCTTGGTTGAAGGAAACGAACTAGCGATGCGTTTCAACAACGATGTAAGGCAGTTAGTGGATGAGCTGCATGTCACGTTTCCAGACTACAACGTCATATTTGGCGAGAGTTATAATCTCATCGAGGCAATGATAAATGACAAGAAGTCATCTGGTAACCTCCAAGCTTAAAACCTCCAAATAACTTGAATAAAATGAACAGAGGGAAAATTCATTGATGCCTTAATATTCCTAAGATTCTTGTAGACACACTCGTCAACTATTGCTATGTTGGAACTTATGGAATTTCCGCTGCCGTTAAATGTGCAGGATTAGACAATGTCAATGCAGCTTGCTGCGGAGCCGGGTTTTTGAATGCACAAGTTCGCTGTGGACTGCCAATGCCATCCGGCATGCTCGATGTTGGCCAACCGCTGTGCAAGCACCCATCGAAGTTCTTGTTCTGGGATGTTGTTCATCCCACGGAGCAAGTAGTGAGGCTTCTGTTCAAGAGCTTCTGGGCCGGCAATTCAAGTACATCATATCCCATGAACATAAAAGCCTTGGTTTCTTTGTAGCAGGAACTTGGAGAAGTCTACACGATGTGTGGAGATTGGAAAGATTACGCTCAGACACATTGTGAGAATAATCCGAATATACATTAATCTAACCAGCAAAACACAGAGACACTGAGATTAATCGTCAATGGAAACATCATTATGTTGAGATTCAATCCTGATTGTGACATTTGATGTGCTTGGAGGGCACTCGAGCATTTAAGGGCTTAAAATGACAGGAGTGGGTTAATTGATTGGTGTCAGCTTCAAAACCAAGATAGTTGATAGTTACAAGACGAGCAAAATTATTTGTTTGATGCTCAATTATGTACCGTAACCAAGCAACATCAATACCTAAGGATACATGTATACATTGCCTTCATAGCCAAGATGTAAATTTTTGGTATTATGTACTCATATGTAACTGTGTGAGTGTGTTAAAGTGAAGTTAAGATGCTTTTCAAAGGACGTTCATTCTTAACGGCTATTTTCTCATTCAAAACCTGTTTCTGAATCCGGAACATTGAGAAAACGGTGAATAGAGGAAGAAGTAATTTTTTATTTTTTGAAACAAACAGAGAAAAGATTCATTGCCATGAGGATAGTACCCCTTGTGAGTTTGAATTTATCCTAAAAGAAAAGAGACCCCGGCAACACCGCCTCTTCTCAAAGTATTGTACAAACTTGCTAATGAGTTCTGGTCGGGCTTTCTTAGTATTACATGCAATTGACCACTCTACGTTGCTTTGTTAACAATTCTAATCTACACACATTGGAATAACGTGCTTAGGTGTAGTTTAACATTATTAAATACTATGTTGTTTCATTCCTTCTATAGCATCAAAAAGATAATTATTCTAATTTGAGTCCTCAATAGACTAAATTGGGTGAATTACTAAAAAATTCTTTCTTAGAAAAGTCCCTACTATCATGTAAGACGGTGCTATAGACCACAAGTGCTTAAGATGTGGATCAAAATATTAAGTGTGTGGATGCCCCATTGCCATGTATGTTGGACAAAGGTGCATTTCCAAAATATTTGTAGTATCAATTCATCAACTCTCTATGGATATACAAGGCACTGGAGGGTAATTATGTAGTTGATGTAATATTGCCATTTGTTGACTATAAATTTTTAATAACAAATCAAATACAAAAAATTAGATTCTTTGTAAATTTGGGCTTTCACCTACACTATTTTCCATTAAAGTTGATAGTCTTTAGGAAGCACTCTTGGCTGCTTTTTCACCATAGGATTGAAAATAATGTGTTTTTTTCTCAAATTTTTTTGACTTAGCTTTGTAAAATAAGCCATGAAGAATATCAAACTTTTCAATGATAATGACTAGAATTTATTTGGATCCCAAATAACGGTGTCAATCTACCCATAAAAAAACTTAACAAGCTTCTATTTTAGACCTTGCAACACTTATAATATCCACATACAATGGTATAAATCTTATATAGTTGAAAAGAATGGAGTTTGGAAAAGCTTGCTTTCATTAGAAGAAAGGATGAGAACTACCATAGTGGTTCATATATTACTTCTTCAATTAATTAAGATTACACCAGTTACAAATCTTTTATTAGACTTCTCTTAAAAGAGTCTATATTGGACAACACCTTTGATTCTTTATTAGCTTAGAATTGAGATAGAATGAAGTATTCTAAACTAAAAGTCTATCTTCTTCATAAATAAGGTTAGAAATTGTTAAATTAGAATCTTAGTAGTACATGAAACTTAGACATTCTAGATTCACAAGCTTTAAAAATCTATTGTGCAATGAAAGATACCAATGCATTCATGGGATTGATTATTTTGATGCCACCAATTTTTTTGAAGCGAGCAATATTACAACCATGAAATCTTCATGCATTTTCATTGTAAGATTCCATTTCATAAGTAGCTCTGTATTTGCAATCAAGCTTTCAACATTCATACCTTTGTGCCTCTTCATATTGCAATAAAAAAAAATATGCATAAGAATAAAATCCTTTCATGTAATTACAACTTTTTTTCATCAAATTTACCTTGGTTGTGCTCTAATATTACATTTTTTTTTTAATATATTTTTTTTATTGATTTAGACTTATAGAAACTTTTTCATCTCTAATGAGGACATATTTAGTGTAAATGGGATGTCTAATAGCTTATTGACGTACTTATCATCTATCCATGTGATCCCTAGTGAACTTGTTTAAGTCAGTTTCAAGTCATCAACTTGCTAGTATTTACATGATTTGCTTCAAATTAACACTAAGCTAGAATTTAAATAAAATATATTTAATACTTAAAAATAGCTCTTGTATCAAGCTCTTCTCTTTTTTCAATGTAAAGGTGATATCATCCTCAAATTTTATAACTTATTTTTTTTATTAATTAAAATAATTATTCTTTAGATTAAATATAAATCTACTTTTTTTATTATGTAATTTAATAAATTTAAAATAATAATAAAAAAAGATATGGTACCAGAAGACATCTTTGTCATATCCTCCAAGCAATATCAAAAGAAAGAGCTTATGAGCCATTGACTTTGATACTTATAGTTGTATTATAGAATAATATTTTAGTCATAGCTACAAATTTGCAAAGACATCCAAATATGAATATTATCTAAAAAAAAAGGATTAGTTCCTAATATCATAATTTTTAGAAAAGTTCAACTTTAGGAGGATGAGCGATTACTTTAAGTATTCCACTTACTTTATTATTTTATGAATAAAGAATATATTTTCCAAAATAAAGTGTATTAATGTAAAAGCCAACTAGTCAAAAGATATGATATCTATTAAAACTAATTGCAAGCAAATTTGCAAAGCTTATGCATAAAATTTATGAGCTATATTAAAAAGAGTGATAGGTTGCTTATTCATCAATTGTGTCCATGCATTACTTTTAAATAATAAAGAAATATTGCAATATGTAATATCTAATAGAAATTGGTTTATTTTTATTGCTTTTATAATCATTACTAAGTAATCCATTTTAATAATATCTCAATTTTTTTTAAAGAATTTAGTAATTATTCCATTACATCTTAGACATTTTTCTAAGACTATCTCAATTAGAGCAAAATCCAACTCACTCATTGCAATAAGAGCCCTTAGCACAACTTGTATCTTTGATGTTAATCAATTGATGATGTTGCTTTGGATGTATTTTATAGCTTGAAAAAACTCTATCAATAGATATAAATATTATATAATAATTAAATCAAATTAATTTAGCTTAAAAAATTCTATCAATAGATATAATTAGCTAGAGAAAATTCTATCAATAGAGTTTCTTTGACATGTAGTTTAGTACAAAATTACAAATACATCTTTTCAAGCCCACCTTAATCAATATAAATGATACTATGCTCATCATCTAATGTTGTGATTTCCGCTGCCCTTGCTTGTTCTTTGGCCACTTAAAAAAAGTTCTTAAAATTAAAATTATTCACTTGCTTTTACTTAATTTAATTACAAATTCTTTGTCTTTTATTTGTTTGTTGTTTGAATCCTTGCATTTTATCTATTGCTTTACCTAGCTAGCCCTAGAATGTTATATAAAGTGGATTCAAATAAAAATCTACCATAGTTTTTAATGATTTCTTTTGCCCTTGATCTTCTTTACTTCAAAATTATTATGTTTTATATACATGGTAGCCACAGTAAAACTTAACCACATTTTGTAGTTTATGTAAGAAATTGAATTGAGGGTGGATAGACCAAATTTTTACCACTCAAATATGCACCACCACATCTTTGATATATACCGCAATTATCTAAAAGAAAGAGGTGCATCTTACCTAAGCTTTGAGCTAAATCAAGCAACTCATTGGAAAGAAGTTATCAAAGTTATAATCTCTCTAAATGAAGTAGTCCACCAATAGATGTATTCCTACATCTTCTTATTTGAAGACATATACCTCATTTAGCCAAGCCATAATTTATACTCTATCTTTGTGGTAGTTATTTCAGAAATATTTTATTCTACTAACAGCCGAATACCTATCAACAATATATTATGCCTTGGTGAATATGGCAAAGACTCATTTTTCATCTTTTTGTGTTTATTTCCTACATTCTAAGGACTTTTCTTCTCTTTTTTCAACAAAATTCTAATCTCTACAAAAGTATCAATTATAATTACAAAAAAAAAAAAAAAAAAAAAAAATTGAATTCTTTCTACAACATATAATATTTGGTAAGGAATATAGATGCATAGAGATTTAATACAACTATATAAATTCTATGGACTCTCCCTAACTTCACTCATATAACACAATTGTACTAAAAGTATCTCAAATTTAGAACCAAGTGCTAAATAAGAGGTGCGACCCACATGCACATCTTTCTCTTATCCACGCCTATATTGTGGCTATTATAACCATAACCTTTGGTGGCTTCCATCTCAACAAAGCTAGTATGTAGCCATGTCAAATTCTTCAATGTAAGTAATTTAGTTCCTCTCAGTTAATGTTCTTTATAACACATAATATTGATATTAGAAAACAATGGCTGGTACGAGTTTTTGATTAAGTCAATATTTTTATGATTGTTAAAATCTTCTAGGTTATAGGTAATAATTGTGATATACATTATAGGTGTGGAATTGAAGAAGGGGGGGGGGGGGAGGGAAGAAGGGAGGAGGAGAGAGAGGATGGAGAAAGAGAAAAAGAGAGAGATGCTTGTGCAAAGTGCATCACCTTAAACCATATTATAGTTTGTCATAGTGCCTATATAAAGGGCTACATTAGTATAAGGTGAAGCTTATTGTATGGTTGCTCTCCCCTTCTCCTTCATCATGACTTCTTGTTGCACCAAGAACAATGCCCATGGATTTTTCTACTATCATCCTTGAATCCTCAATTCCTTCTAACTTACTTACTAATGTAGGATGAGTAGTCATTTGTGAGAGAGGTTTAAAAACTCACTATAGATCTTTTTAGTATGTGGTGTAACTGTCACGGACACAAAATACAGACTTGAAATCTAACAAGAAATTCAAGAAGAAGTGGTAGAACTAGATTAAACATATGAGTACAAGAACAACACCAGAAAGGTGAGCTAGAACTCCAAGAGATGTGTTGTCGAGACTGAAGAACTCTTCAGCCTCGATCCCTATATATACTCCTACTTAGGAAGCTTCTCGAGCTACTTCTATTAACTAGGAAGCTTCTAGAAGGTTCCAGAGGCTTCCTTTCTAGAAGGTTCTAGAAACTTCTCGAGCTACTTTTATTAACTAGGAAGCTTCTAGAAAGTTCTAGGAGATTCCTTTCTAGAAGCTTCTAGAAACTTCTCGAGCTACTTTTATTAACTAGGAAGCTTCTAGAAAGTTCTAGGAGATTCCTTTCTAGAAGCTTCTAGAAACTTCTCTTCTAGAAGGTTCCAGAGACTTCCTTTCTAGAAGCTTCTAGAAACTTCTCTCTAAAAGGTTCCAGAGGCTTCTCTTCTAGAAGGTTCCAGAGGCTTGTTTTCTAGAAGGTTCTAGAAACCTCTCTCTAGAAAGTTCTAAGGAATATGTCCCTAACATCATCCCGTCCTTTAGCTTCGAGGTCTCTGAGAAGCAATGTTGTTGATCAGTACCAACGCAAGAAAATGAAGATCTGTCGCATAACTTTTGCTATGAACTCCAACTGTTGTTCACGAGGTAAGTGATTCATCGACCCTTGAAGCCAACGGTAGTGGCCCACGCCTTCGACTTCTGACCAAGCATGAACTTCCGTGTCCTCATTGTGAAATTGTCCTGCAAACACGCCTTCTGGTTGACCATCGTAAGTAGGCTCGATCTCAAATACGATCACCAGTGATCGATTACTCGGTATCCTCCGTCGTCGTCGTGGTACATGTAGTTCTTCATCTCGGGGTCGCCTTCGTGAGCTACTCGGTTGCGATACTCTGACTGGCATAGTATCTATCTCTTGGCTATCCATATCAAAAGACCAAACTACGATCTATCTTGGAGAAAATAACTACATCAACTATGAATTTTGCTGGTGCTCTCCCTTTTTCTTATATTGTTGGGAGAACAAGCTTCAGAAAGAAGCTATCATCGAATTGATTTAGGTTTATCGGGATGTCGTTGATGAAACTCCTGTACCTTTTGTGGCGCATTCGCAAGATTTTCAGCTGGCTCCCATGTTCGCTCATTAATGTCATAGCCACACCAATGAACAAGATATTCTAACTTTCCCCACCTTCGCCGTGAATCCAATACCTTTTCAACCTCGTATTCTTCGTGGTTCTCGATTTCAATACTAGGTGGCGGACATTGCACTCTTCCAGGAAAAGATGACTCTCGATAAGGTTCCAACAGAGAAACATGAAAGACTGGATGTACCTTCATAGAAGCCGGTAACTCCAGCCGGTATGCCACTGGATTAATTTGCTTCTGGATGATAAATGGTCCCAATCTTCGATAGTCCAACTTATCACATGGTCGCTTGGTCTTGATATTTCGTCGAAGAAGCCAGGCTTTGTCTCCAACTTTGAAAGTAGGTGTTGGATTCCGAAATCTATCTGCAGACATCTTATAGGATTCTTGAGCGGATTGTAATTGAAGCTTCAACATAGTTTGAAGCTCTGATAGTTGCTTCACAAATCCTTCAGCTGCTGGATTGAAATTTGTTGACGGACTCAATAAATCAAGCTTCGGATGATACCCATAGTTGGAAAAGAATGGTGTTTGTTGAATCGACGCATGGAGGGTGTTGTTATATGCAAACTCGGCTAGTGATAGATATGCAGTCCAATCGTCTTGCTGATAGTTGATGCTGCATCGTAAGTACTGCTCCAAGACTTAGTTCACCCGTTCTGTTTGGCCATCAGTTTGAGGATGAAAAGCTGAAGAAAGCTTGATATCCACCTTCAATATCCCAAAGAAAGATCTCCAAAACTTTGACACGAATTGGGTACCTCGATCTGATATGATATCATGTGGTAGTCCATGATATCGATACACATTATCGAGAAAGAGTCTTGCTGTGACTTCACTAGATGAAGTCTTCTTACAAGGAACAAAGTGTGCCATCTTCGTAAGCCGATCTACCACGACAAAGATGGTGTCAAATGAATTTGATGATGGCAAGTCCGTGATGAAGTCCATAGAAATTGAAGACCATGGTCGACGTGGAATTGGCAATGGCTGTAGAAGTCCAAAAGGGCGATGCCGAGGATTCTTAGATCTTGAACAAATGTCACAAGAGAGGACAAAATCTTTCACATCCTTCCACATTTGGGGCCACCAAAAATCTCGGGAAATAAGCTCCAAGGTCTTATTGAATCCAAAATGTCCCGCAGGTGGAAAATCATGGCGAGATTGAAGAACTCGGAGTCGTGCTAGTCCTTTTGGAATGTACAATCGCTCTTCAAAGTATAAAAGATCTCTCTCCACCTTGAACTTGTCGTCATTAGTACGTTGCTTGATATCAATGGCTACTGAATCTTTAATGGTCATAGCACGTACCTAGTTTAGGAAGTCAGCATCAAATGATACAATAGTAGCACAAAGTTGAAATCTCTCTGGCTTCAATAACGTTGTACATTGTTGATCAAACGCTACTTTTCCAACCTTTGGTGCAAGATACGATCACCTTGATAAAGCATCGGATAGTCCTTGCTGCCTTCCAGGTCGATAAGTGATAACAAAATCGAATCTAGATAGCGACATATTCCACCGAGCTTGACGCCGATTTAAAACTCGAGCCGTCATGAAATACTCCAAATTCTTGTGATCCGTATATACGGTTATTGGATGTGCAGCTCCTTCAAGAAAGTGACGCCATTCTTCGAAAGAATCCACTATAGCAAGAAGTTCCTTATTGTGGATCTCATAATTGATTTCAGCAGCAGAGAACTTCCGAGAATAGAATGCAACTGGATGGAGCTTCTTATCTTCACTCATTTGTGAAAGCACAGCTTCCAAAGCAAAATCTGAAGCATCAATTTCTAAATAGAAGGCCTTTGTAAAGTTTGGATGTACCAAAATTGGAGCTGTAGTAAATGCTGTCTTCAAATCTTGAAACGCCTTCTCCACCAAAGGTCCCCATTCCAACTTATCTTTGCATGTTAATCGAGTGAGAGGAGCAGCAACTTGAGAATAATTCTTGATGAAGATCCGATAGAAGTTAGCAAACCAAGAAAGCATTGTACGTCTCTAACCGTCTTCGGAACCTCCCAAGACATGATTACTTCTACTTTCTTGGGGTCCATCTTCAAACCTTCTGTAGTCGCAATGAACCCCAAAATTCCATCTCCGTCTGGTGAAATAAACACTTTTCTAATTTGGCATATAGTCCTCGCTTGCGTAGTTTCTCCAAGACCAAACGAACATGCTCCTCATGCTCTTCCTCGTTTTTAGAGAATATTAGAATATCGTCCAAGTACATGACAACAAAATCGTCGAGGTGTTCTCGAAAGATGTCATTCATCATATGTTGAAAAATCGCTGGAGCATTGGTAAGACCAAAAGGCATGACATTATATTCGAAATGACCATACCTTGTACGAAATGCTGTCTTCCACTCATCTCCTTCCTTGATTCGTACGAGATTATAAGCTCCCCTTAGATCAATTTTTGTAAAGATCTTCGCACGTCCAAGTTGTTCTAAGAGACTAGAAATCAAGGGTAATGGGTAACGATTTTTCTTTGTTACCTTGTTGAGGCCTCGATAGTCCACACACATCCGTAATGATCCATCTTTCTTCTTCACAAATAAGATGGGTGCTCCAGCTGATGATTTTGAATGACGAATGAAGTTCTTGGCTAGATTCTCGTCGATGTACTTTCGTAACTCTGCCAACTCCATTTGCGATAGATTGTAGATTGGGCCAAAAGGTGGTTGTGCTCCTTCTTGCAAGTCTATGGCACAATCATATGGTCGGTGTTCCGGTAGTATGTCGGCGTTCTTCTTTTGAAACACGTCTTCAAAATCTTTATATCGCTCCGGTATACTTACTGTTGAGATCTTCTCCTCGGTAGTTGGAGCCGCATAAATGACAAATGGAGTGCCTTCCTTAGATGATCTTATAAACGCTCTTGCTCCAATGAATAAGGATTTCTTTTTTCGAGGTTTTTTACTAGGTTTTTTCTTAGGTGGTTTTGTGGGAAAAGTCATCTTCCGCAACCTCCAATCTATCAATGGATTATGTTTTTCCAACCAAGAAAGACCAAGAATAATAGGATTTGATGGGGTTCTAATAATATTAAAAATAATATGACTACTATGGTCTTTAAACGTTACTTCTATAGGTTTTGATTCATGGGTGATGCTACCAGACAATAAAGGTCACCCATCTATGACCTCAACATGAACAGGTTTTGATTTTTGTACTAAAGGGATCTTATGACGCTTTGCAAATTCTTCGTCTAAAAAACAAGCAGATGCTCTTGAGTCTAGTAGTGCTAAGGTTCTCAGTTTTTGAGGGCCGATAAACAGAGGGATTGTAAAACAAAGGACAGGTTGGGTAGAAAGAAAGGAACCTGATTGTTGTTGGGATATTTCATTGTCCAGCCGCACGATTCCTATTGTGGCTGGGCATCCTCGTTTTCCTGAACAAATACTCCCCTAGTCTTGACTATGCCTCGATTTTGTTTTTTGGGGCAGTTTCCGACTTTGTGGCCTTCTCCACCGCAATACAAGCATAAATTTTCTTCCATACATCGCTTTTTTTCTTCTATAGTAAGAGATTTGATACGTACAGCATCAATTTGCATGTCTTCTACCTCTGAATGCGAATTTATACTGCTTGCCGACATAGTTGGAGCATGGCAAATTGTATGTTGTCTTGAGCGTTGGTCTTGGCGACGTTGGAATAGGCGATTATCGCACTTCACAGCTTGGCTAATGGCTTCATTGAGCGTTCTTGGATCAGGAAGAGTTAACAGCAAATCCTTCACATCATCTCTTAAATCCCAATAGAATTGACTCATCAACGCTTCTTCATCCCAATTGATGTCGCATACTAATTGCCTGAAATCCGAAGCATAGACTGATATAGAACGCATCCCCTGTCGTAGCGACCGGATCTTTGTTGTAGCCCATCGAACCTTATCGTGTTCACCAAATGCTTCCGCAAATGCTTCCAAAAAGGTTTCGAAGTTGTTTAATATGGATGATCGTTTCTCAAATAAAGGAGCAAACCATGATAGAACTTGACCCGTAAGTAAGGTTCCAACAAGTCCAACACGTGACTCCTCCGTTGGATATCGTTCGGGCTGTAAAACTGTTATCAACCTGATTTGATTGACGAATCCTCGAAACTTGGAACGTGTTCCATCAAACTTATCTGGAAGGCTAACTCGAGGCTCCTTATGTTGTAGAACTAGTGGTTCTTGTCGAACCTGAGGTAAAGTTGTTTCTCCAAGTGCAGAAGTTTGAGGCTGGTGCAGTTTAGATTGTGCTATCCCAGATACTCCATCATTATGAAGCCTTGCCACCACTCCTTCAATCTCTGCAATTCTTTGTGATAACGTAGCGAGGGCATTTATAATAGCATCTAACTTAGACTCCGAACTTTCTGTCATACTAATGTCTTGACCTCCGGTCATTCTAAAACAAGGACAAAAATGACCCTATAAGAGGCAATATTGGTTTATAGGAGGGTAATCCACAACCTATAAAATGCCTTAAGAATTTCAAGAAGAGGGGTAATCCACTCTCTCCAAGAAGAATAAGACTCCAATATTGTAACAGAAGAAGTATCAGTTTAGAGGAGGGTAATCTGCAACCTCTAAAAAATGCTAGTATACCTTCAAGTAGAGGGGTAATCCACACTCTACTAAGAAAGAACTAGCTCTGATATCTCAAGTTAGTGTAGTCTCAACAAACTGTCACGGACACAAAATACAGACTTGAAATCTAACAAGAAGTTCAAGAAGAAGTGATAGAACTAGATTAAACAGATGAGTACAAGAACAACACCAGAAAGGTGAGCTAGAACTCCAAGAGATGTGTTGTCGAGACTGAAGAACTCTTCAGCCTCGATCCCTATATATACTCTTACTTAGGAAGCTTCTCGAGCTACTTCTATTAACTAGGAAGCTTGTAGAAGGTTCTAGAGGCTTCCTTTCTAGAAGGTTCTAGAAACTTCTCGAGCTACTTTTATTAACTAGGAAGCTTCTAGAAAGTTCTAGGGGATTCCTTTCTAGAAGCTTCTAGAAACTTCTCTTCTAGAAGGTTCCACAGACTTCTTTTCTAGAAGCTTCTAGAAACTTCTCTCTAAAAGGTTCCAGAGGCTTCTCTTCTAGAAGGTTCCAGAGGCTTGTTTTCTAGAAGGTTCTAGAAACCTCTCTCTAGAAAGTTCTAAAGAATATGTCCCTAACAGTAACATATATTGCAAACTAACTCTTCATAAGTGGCTCTTTTAATGGTATAAAAGATAATGTCATGTTCTTTCTACCATCATTTTGTGCCAAAATATGAATCCATGAATTATTCTTCTTTGAGGTTTAAGAAGTTACCATTCTATTATTATGAACCAATTCAATTGAGATGGACTTGCGTAGTGTTGTGATTTTTGGAAGAAGAGATTAAAGAGAGGATTCTACCAAGATCTAATATTGCCTTCTTTATCTTCTCCTCCTTCTTTCTCCTTTCTCTATTTTCTCCTCATTTATTGTTGAGTTGACTATTAGTGACCTAATGAATCCAATTCAATGCTTTAATCATGTTAGGGCCATACATGTATTGCCTTCTTTTGGTGGTGTACTTTCTCTTATCCATTCTTCTTATATTTAAGAATAAGCCTTGATTCTCCATTGAAATAATAATTTCCAAATTGATTTGTGTCTTGATTGAATAGTCTTCTGCTATACCTTAAATCATTCATTGATGATGCAAAAAAGCCCATAAGAATAATAGGATTCTATTTGACAACTTGAAAGGAGGGAAGGGGAGGAAGAAGAGAAGATGAGGAAGAAGGGGAGAAATGATAGAAGAAGTAACATTCTATTTGCATTTGAAACAAAATAGCCTAAGGTATTGTGAAAAAAAAATAACCACCCACCCGCCTCTGGATCACAAACACCCAACAAAGATGGGTTCTAATGATAGATTATGCACTGTGTGTGAATAACCAAAGGCAAATTGAACTTAACGCGTACTCAAGCACAATTGATTTATGATCCACAGCAATAGCCCTCAGCTACGCCAAGCTGGTGCCTTTGGAGCTTCATAGCGCTCTCCGATAGAGGAAGATGTTTCACTGATCAATCCTTCTCCATGAAAAGTCCTAGTGGATAAAGAAGTCTGCCAACTTCCGTGGCAGAGCTAAAAAGAGGACTTAAAACAAGATTTGATGACTTGAAACCTCGCACATTTTGGATTAGAGGCAATATTTCGATAAAGTCTCCAAGTTGTTTGTTGCCATATTTCAAATAATAGTCATGTGATTCCTGAAGTGATGTGGGGTTTCACTTTAAATGTGTCGCTCCAGTAAAGGAAATCAAGAGATTGTGCGAAGTCCTGCTCGTACTTCGTGCATATCAGGTTCAACGCTTCAGATTATAAGACTTCAATTCTATGATTATATGACCATCATTGCATCAAACGATCCATTCAGAATTCAACCTTAGCCCGACAATTTAGGTCATCAAGGCAAGAAACTCTAGAAACAAGGGTGATGGAATCACCGAAGACGAACGTTTAACCTCATCGTTCTTTTCTGCCCAAACACTTGACAAGATCAACCATTCCTGAAGATATTGATTTAGCAAGCCAATTCCATCCAAAAAGTTACGTACCACAAGTGTGTTTCCAGTCGAAACTTCTGCTTAATCCTGAAAGCATCCAACCACTGTCCATCACCATCACTTTCATATAACTCCTACAACCCTAATTTTGAAAGTGCTACTTCATAATCTGTCCCACTGCAGTTTGAGTCATAATCCTGAATTTCTAGTGTACAGTGCTAAAATATTAATGCAGCTTCAAGACTCAATACTGATTCTCTCTTCAAAATACCCTTTTAAAGATACTAACTCTACTCAGAGGCTGGAGTGAAACAAATCCATCTTCACAATCCTCCTGCTTCAACCGCTGATCTTTTCTATCATGCTCCTTTATCTTTTTTTTTGATGAGGTTCTTCATTGTTGAACAACCTGTAAGCTAACTCACTAATTCACTAAAATGCTAGGACTCCGGCATTTTGAGATGAGCGACTCAAGAAGCAAAAGGAATTGGAACTAGAAGCTCATCAGCGCTACTATTGAGATCCAATAGAACTATGGACGATTCCAGGAAACTAGCAGCTCAAATCAGTACTGGCTTCACAAAAAAGAGCAACACTGCACCTTCGTATATTGGCCAACACACCAATTCCTTTAACGAAGAATTAACATGCTCATCTGACGGGTGTGCTGTTGCAAGAACTGGAATCTACTTTACATCGGTCGGGTGCACACAAAGGCTTTTGTGCTCTTTTGAACGAAGATTGGATCCATTTATCAGAGACACCCAGAAGCAATCGTTACTTTTAAGCACAGAAACTACAACACAGCAACAAGTAAAGAATTTTGATAATGTGACTCCTGGTATATACATTCAAGCTCTCTCATTCTAGTAGAGCTCCCTTCACCAGGTAATTCTCTCTTCGTGTGGCAATGGAGCAGCTGGCAGCGACTACAGCACACATGACATAACACAAAACATCTTATGAAATGAGCAAAATTGCGAGTAATAGGGTGAGCAAACATTCTAAATTTATTAAGATCAGTTGAGCATGAGGATTAGCTCACTATTCTTGTGGGTCACTCAAATTTTGTGTCGAAAAGACACAGTTCTCAACAGCTAAAACCATCGACACGCTCTTCTAGTATTATAGTTATCCACCTATCAACCTGTGCTGCAATTAATTTTCTGAGCGCGTGGAAACAAGAAGTCACGCATATTTGGCCAAGTCTTTTTTGAGGCGCCAGACGTATTGAACTTTCAAACTCGAGCCTCCAAAAACTGTCGCAAACAACTCCGAAAAGTATGATGCCAACAGAGAGATGGCGCAAATACGCTTGGGGCCAACTTGGCCCCAAAAAACTAGGAGTTTTGCGAGGTAACGCTGAAACCTTCCTGTCGAGATGTCCACGAGATGCATACCGGTGATGCAAATTTCGAACCCCACTCAAAAAGTGACGAATAAAAATCGGTTTATGGTTTCTCAACCTGGAATCTTATCAAGAGAAATACCATCTGGCAACTCGTAATCCCGTCAAAAGGGACGACAGGGCGAGAAAGAGAAATGCCCCAAATCCGAGTCCGATCGACGCCCGAGCTTGAGTACAGAAAACTCCTGCGTCCGAGCACCGGTATGCACCGTGAATCAAGGAATTCCCTGATTGCAGGAGTTGTGCCATCGCAATGCCGGCGGAGTTGGCTGAAAACAAGAGATATGCGAAGCCTTGGTCGTGACCATAGTCGAACCAAACTTGAAAGGTTTCAGGTAAGAAGAGTGTGTCCTTCAGGTATGTGTACACCGCTAGCCAGATCTCCACAAATGAGTAGATGCAGATGATTGCATTCACTGCCAAGACATACCTGGAAGGATTGATTTCGAAGAACACGAGCTTAGAAACTTCAGCGAGGTAAATAATTGACGCCATTCCACGACAAAGAGACTTCAAATGTCACGAATTAAAGATAGGAAGGGAAATAGAAAGGTTGGGGCTTACCGAAAAGGATCAAAATCGTACCACGCCACCCTTGATTGCGCATCGATTCTGTGCCTGTTTGTTCCCATAACAATGACGGATGTCAGCGAAAAGGAGAATGTGAGAGCCCGGAAGATGAGGATTATACCATTCGAGCGCCGGTGCTTCTGCGCTGTGCTTTTCCCATAGTAATGAACGTCCTGGGAAGACTTCACTGCGCTATCACCGGTTTCCATAGCTTCAAAAATAATTCAGAATATGAAAAGGTTCAATAACTCTTCGTTCAAAAAGTTAATATCAAATTTTCAGTAAATCTGAATCGTACTCCACAGTCCTCAAAGCTCCCGATGATCTCCACTTCGCAACTGCTTCCTCATCAGAAATCAAGCACGAGCAGAGTGAGCAAAATTACAAAAATCACAGGAAAAGGGCCTCAAACTGATCACCAAGATGTAAAGTACAAAAACCTAGATTTGTTGTCACACCAAGAAGCTGAAAAGTGGCATGCACTCAAGCACAGTGTGAAACCGCACCGGAAGTTCACATGAGTTCACGTGAGAAGCTCCAATGTGGGTGTATCCAGAACAAGCTAGAGGTCGCAGCATGTAAGGATAGCGCTCGCGGATCAACAACTCAAGCTAGCGAGAGAGAAGACTCATCAATCACACAAGTACGCAGAGAGGCGGAAATGATTTCTCTCCAGCAACGATCAATGCCACACCCAGCGACACACTCCACACAAAGACTAATCCACTAATCAATCTGTGTGTGTGTCTCCGTTCCCCCAGCTCCAGTGAGAAATCAACCCGCCATGGAACCACTACACCAAACCTCCACTTGAAGGCCCACTACACACACTCCCTCCAAAGATGCCAGCGAAAAAGTGCACTGGGCGAGCTCATTCGCAAGGGGAAATGGATGAAGGCTCAAAAATCCTTTTCCTTCGAGATGAATCATAACTCAGTCAATGAAATTAAATCAGATAAAAACAAAACTTTCAACTTTCAAAAAAAAGATATAAAAAAAAAAAAAAAAAAAATCATAGATGACATGTAAGATCAAAATTGGATGGCTTTATGTACAATAAAACTTTATAAAAAATTAAAATTTTTATGTGCAATTTAATTAAAAATAAACTACATTAAATCTAAAAGGTGAAGAAGAATAGAAGAGATGTACGAATAAATCACTTTAGATTCTATAAAGATTTCAATATTATAGAGATTTAATTTGAACTAATGAGACAAAAAAATTAAAATAAAATAAACAAAAGTGGATTTTACTGTAAAAAGAAGAGGCAAACAAAGAGTTAAAGTCAAATTAAAATGGGCATTTAAATAGTTTTTCTCGGAAATAAAATTATTTAGTGTAACTAAAGAAGAAAAAAAAATGAAAAAGAAAAGACTTGAGTTTATCTTTCAAATATTGGTTGGATGTGTAGGCGACACAATTTGTTTTAATTGTACTATGTCTAGTGACATTATCCAAAAAGTATACACTGAAAATAAAATAAAAAAAAAATCCATGTTGAGAATACTCTATTTGTGTTCAATATAGAGTATTAAGTAGAGAATTTTTGTGATTGAGAAGCACCTCTAATTGTGGCCCTTTCCTACGTGGTGACGAATCAAAACACTAACTGAGTGTCTTCGCAACACTTTTTTCAAATCCTTTATAAAAGAAAATACTCACTCACATATTCACATGAAGCTTTGCAAACGATGGTTAAGTTTTAACTGGAAATAGATTCTGCCTGGAAACACACCATACAACTGTCACCGGGAGCTTACAGTCTTTGTAATCAGTTCCATGTTAAAACATAAAATAAAAGAAAACAGCAAATTGTCGCAGCAGGCGAGGCTGTGATACCAACCCCGGCGGGTCGCAACGCTCCCGCGTCGCTCTGACTGCAGACAGAACATAATCATAGACCCACACTGCAGGTAGAGTCGCAGTGTGAGCAAGTACTAAATTCAAGCGATAAGTCGGCGCGTTTGAATCCCAGACGACGAGGACAAAGCCAAATCTTGGGTCGAGAGAAATGACACACTGAAGGAGGTTGGCTTGGGTAGTATCAGTTTTTGGAAGGCTTTTGAGTGGGCGTAGTTGAAGAAGTGGATGACGAGCCCGAAGCAGGGCTGCAGGATGCGGGCGCTGGAATGGCGTGGTGATGCTAGAGGGTGGGGTTGGACGATGGCGATGGCGATGGCGATGGCGAGGCTTGCACTGAGTTGCAGCGCTTTGCAGACGCTTTGCAGACTGTGGACTGCCAGTGAGAGATCGATCACGAGAACCAACCCTTCTTCTGACCCCATTTCTGTCGGACCTTCATACCGACGTGGAATGCTGATGTGGACTGCTGTCAGCATCTGCTGTGAGGTTGGTGTGTTCCCGTTTAAATCGAGATTCCAGGACTGGGCACTTTGACATTTAAAATAGTTGAAATACTGGGGCAATGTACTGCTGGTTTTAGTGAGTTGAAAGTCAAGATAGTGTTTAATTTGTTTCTCAATCCGCTACTCTTCTTCTTCCTCTCTTTCTTTCTATTATTATTATTATTATTATGATTATTATTATTATGATTATTATTATTATTCTAAATAGCATTTAGTTTGACAAACTCTGCCTACAACCAAAGCAAGAAACATTTAGAATAAAAGATACTTATGGAAATGATTAATATTTAACCATTGTATGAACATAAGCAGCATTAGGTGCAAAATAATATTTGAATTGTGGTAATAAAACAGAAATGGTTCAAGATATATGTTGTTTGATTATATTATAAAAAACATAATATTCTTATATTTAATACCTTGTGATTTAGTATTCAACATGTGTAAGCATATATTTTGAGTATAATTTATATATTTTTTGAATTTATAGAAAATGATTTGCAAATGCAATGTCTTAAAAGTAATTTTTAAAATTAAAATAATTAAAGTATATATATGCATTAGCATATTATTTTTTAAATCATTAAAATATTGAACCTATGATTGTTATAATTAAAAAAATGATGATAATTTAAAGAAAATATTAAATTGATTCACAATCAAATTCTATTAAATTCTATCAAAGTTTTGAATCAATGTATTTTGTCTTGATTATTTGATGTTTGTGCAGCAAAAGAAGTTAGGAAATTTTTTTCAATAACATAATGAAAGTTTATCTATCAAGAAAAACAAGGAAGTAATTATATGGCAATATTGATCTATCCAATAAGAAACATTATTGTAGTGAAAAACAAGAAGATTCAAGGACTTATTGCAAACTAAGTTTGCTCAAGCACCACCTTCTTCTTCTACCATATTCAAGTAAATATCATATTAGATCTTTTCTACCTTTATTTCTAAATACTTGCATATTCCTTCAACTTCAACTACTACGATGCAACTCCATTTCCTACAATGCCTCTCCTATTAGTTTGGCTCTTCTTTAACTTATTATGCATACTTCTATTTTGTTGCAAACTTCTTTTCCACCTTTCTTATGTTGTATATTTAGGTGGTGTCAGCCATTACAATTAATAAATCAACTACAACAACCACAAATTCTTATAACATGTCTTCATTCTAATGCATCAAGATTCATTTTTGCTCCCGGCTTTATGAAGGATGATCGAACCTTTTTCAACTCTTGCATCAATTCTACACATTGATTAGAAAAAATAAAAAGAAAAGAGGCAACAAGGGAGGTAAAATTGCATCATAACAATTGTGGTTGAAGAAAAAAATATGTATGTAGAAATGAAAGTAGAGATGATTTAATATGACTATACTTGAATATATTAGAGGAAGAAGGCAATGAGCCTTGTTGAAATGGTGGAATTAGATTAGCCTTGCTATTTACTGAGCCTCTAAATCACTTCTTATTTGTCATGATATAGTTTCTTACTAAATAGATACATATACCTATGTCTCTGCTGACTTCTTATTTATAGATGAACTTTTATTATTTTGTCAAATGATTCCATCAACTTTTCTTGTTATTAGAGTGGATGGAAAATAAGTAGAAATCATCTTTTTTATATTATAACATAATTATTTGGTAAAAAGAAAAAAATAAAGTAGAAAATTATTTCAAAAAATATAGTAAAAATTAGATAGGTAGTTAAAAATTTTAATATCAATGTCATTTTTTTGTAAAAAAAAAACTTCTTTTTATTTTGTAGGACTATAAATAAAACAAAAAAAAATTAGATTAAAAAAATATTATAAGCATCTTTAAGAAAAATTAAAGATTAACTTTTAATAAAAATTGCTAAAAAAAACCTTAGATTAATACCCAATAAGGACTGTTTATGAACCATAGTCAAAACCAGATTCTAAGATACAAAATTATACATCTATGGCAAATGTGAGATTCTTCTATTAATTAAAAAGTAAAGTTGGAGACGAATCTTGATGCGGATTTTTGGACATTAGTTAAAGGATTTTAGTAAATAATGTCTTTGTGAGAGCTTTGCAAAGTCAAAATTATTCTTAGTAATTTTTTTTTATAGAATAAAAAAAGGATTATATTTTGGAGAATTGTATGAATTTTTTTGCAAATCTCTAAGTGACAATTAATAAATTGTTATAGACATAAATCTCAAAAAACCAAAAATTCAATATACTCTTATGTAACTCAAAGAGAGTAGATATTCAATCAAAACTAATATAGTATTGAAACTTGAATGGCTATTGCTAAAGATATAAAAACTAAAAAGTCTTGAAATAAGACTAGAAACTAGAAAAGAATTGATAAGAGTGAAGAAGACTACATTCTTACCTCCACATATAGTATCAATTAGGAGTTATGTGGCAATGTCCAACACATATCTAATTTATAAGACATGTGTCTTAACTTGGAAAATAAGTTTCTTATATGTATGCTATATTATTAGCTTGTATCACAAGCTATCTATACATGTATCACATGGCTAATTTGTTGGCTAGGTTTTTAACCTATTAATCAATTATAAACATGTATAAAATCGGATACATGTTTATAAAGCTTTTAAAAAGATTTGCTACAAGATAATATCAAATCTATTTATATTTATGTTCTACCTAATACTTCTTATTTTGGTAAATACATATGTCTATTGTCGTATGGCATGATTTGAAATCTAGGAATACACAAGATATCTAGCTATAGAGAGATTAGTTTTAATTTATTGGCTAAGCTCTAATAAGTGATTTATTCCACCTTTAACTTATGTAGAAAGTCTTGGCTCCCAAAACCTCTTTATGTCATATAAAATATCCAAATTGTAGTAAAATCTCTCAAAATATATTTTTTCCACAAGGATTTTTTCTTTTCAAACTTTAGAAATTCATATCTCTTGATCCAACTATTTAATTTCTTTTCAATTTTCATATAATTTAGCTATTATTCTTAAGCTTTAATACAAAAAAAATAAACTATAAATTCTCTATCAATCGTTTGGTATCTTAGAAATCCTAGTTGGTGCTCTAAATCCTAACTTACAAGCATCTGAATACTATTTTTTTCATATCTCAAAAATCCAAAATTCAAATGCTACAAATTTTGTACAAAAAATATATCAACATAATACTACACATTTTTTTGGAAATTTTGGGCCAAAATCTCATCAAATTACTTAAGATATAGCTCAAAATACAACCATTAGTGAATCAAATTACTTACTATCTTTAGATTTAAAGTGCTAACTTCAACTTCTAATATCTCTTTCTACCTAACTTAGAATTCATCAAGCAATATACAAAAAATATAGTCAAGAAAGTTTTTTCTACAACTCCAGTTGCCGATCCTTCATTTCTTTCTATACACATACATTATGTTCAAAAGACTGATAGTAGCTACAAAATCATCACCTTAACTTTGAATGGACATTTCGAATACAACATCATGCCTTTTGGACTTACAAATGCACCAATAGCATTTCAACATCTAATGAATAATGTCTTTCAAGAGTTTTTAGATGATTTTGTTGTTTGTCATCTAGTTGAAATCTTAATCTATTCTAAGAACATAGAAGAATATGAACTTCATGTTTGTTGTGTGTTACAAAAACTAAGAGATGCGGGACTCTATGCCAAGATAGAAAAGTATGTATTTCACACTACTCAAGTCGACTTCTTAGGATACATCATTTCAAATGATGGACTTATCATGGATCCTAAAAAATTTCAAACTATTATGGATTGGAAAATCCCAAAAACGGTAAGAGATGTCTAATACTTTTTGGGATTTACCAACTACTATTGGATCTTCATCAAAGAATTCTCTCAAGTTGTAGCTCCACTTATACATTTGACTTATAAAGACAAACTTCAATGGAATGAAGAAGCAGAAGTAGCATTTGAAGCTTTGAAGACAACCTTTATTTTTGCATCAAACTTATATCGCATCGATTTTTTTAAGCTATTTTTTATGGAAACAGATGCATCAAACTTTGCTTTAGGTACCGTATTGTCACAAATGGGAACAGATGATAAACTTCATTCAATAGCTTTTCATTCAAGTAAATTTTCAGCAATGAAGATCAATTACAAGATCTACGACAAAGAACTTCTTACAATCATAGATTTGTTTCAAGAATGGCGCCATTATCTAAAAGGTACTTCTAACCTAGTCACCATGTATACAAATCACAAGAACCTTGAATATTTTATGTCAGCATATGTTTTGAATTGTCGCCAATCCCGTTGGAGTATGTCTATGTCAAGATATGAATTCAAAATCACTTATTGACTAAGAAAACAACAAGTTTTATTAGATAGGCTCTCTAGACAATCTTACCTTGTACCAAAGGAAGGAGATGCTGCTTTCGATCAATAATAAATAATTTTCTTGAAGCCAGAGCATCTTCATCTTCAAGCAATGAAATCAACACTAACTGTTAGTTCAACTTTCATTAAGTAAGTTCAATTAAGTATGTCTTCTGATCCTCTTATTCGTGATATTAAAGAAAATCCTTCAAAGTCTCATGATACTTCCAAGTTTGAATTCAAGAATAATCTACTATATTTTGAGGGATGCCTATATATTCTAGAAGGTGAAGCTTGATTACATGTTCTTCAAGCTCGTCATGACTTCCCAACAGCAGGACATTATGGATACAATAAAACTTTGGAACTAATATCTGGAGACTTTTGGTGGCCTTAAATATGAAAAGGAGTCAAAGATTTTATACAATCTTATAATATTTTCTCAAGATCAAAAACTCCTTATCATCGACTTTACGGACTTTTTAACCATTATCCATTCTAGAACAACCATGGTCTTCTATTTCTATGGATTTCATCAAAGATCTTCTAATCTCAGATTCTTATGACTCTATATTCGTTATAGTAGATCGTTTTACTAAGATAGCATATTTTGTATCATGTACAAAATCCATCACAGGTGAAGAAACAGCTAAGCTCTTTTTTGACAATATCTATCGCTATTATGGATTATCCAAGGATATTATATCACATAGGAGAATTCACTTTGTATCAAGATTTTAGTTGATTCTTTTCAAGATTCTAAAAGTGGATATAAAACTAACTTTGGCATTCTATCTTCAAACTGATGGACAAACGGAACATGTTAATCAAGTTTTGGAGCAGTATTTAAAATGTACCATCAACTACCAACAAGATGATAGGACAATTCTTTTTTCATTGGCAGAGTTTGTTTACAATAATACGGTATATTCTTCTACAAAATAAAACTTTTCTTTGCCAATTATGGTTATCATCCACAACTTGATACTTTTGACTTTTCAAAAGTTGATAATCTTGTGGTGAAAGATTTGGCAATTCATTTGTCAGAGCTACATGCAATGATGAAGGCGTAGTTGAAAGAAACTCAAGAACAAAAAAAGATCAATGCAAATGTCTATGAAAAGGAACAACCACCATTTCACATGGATAATAAGATATGGTTACTTCATCTTAATATCAAGACCACTCGTCCTTGTGACAAGTTGGACTATTGAAGGCTTCGACTATTTTCTATTTCTATATAAATTAATCCAGTTGCATATCATTTATACCTACTGGTGTTGTATTACATGAAGTCTTGCTTGAGAATGCATTGGGCACCTGACTGTGGAAGGTAAAAGAAAATTGCAATAAAAGGTCTAATTAGTTGATGACCTCAAAATTCTACTCAGATGTCAATCAGCCTCTCCTTCTCCAATCTAATGCCAAACTTCCAATGCCGATATCTCTTTTTTCCACCATTCGATTGCTTCCAAATTTTACTTGCATATAGAAAATCAAGTCTTCTAGTGATAAAACTAAAAATCTCTCCAATCCAACTGACAAATTGCTAGATATCTAAGAAAACCTTATTGGTCTTCAAAATCCTAAATTCCAAGATCTTAGCTTACAAAACCTTCATATGTATCGATCTAGCCATTCGATTGACTTCAAACCTCTTGTACACATTCACAACAAGCATACCAATAAGTCTCTAAATTTTTATCCATAAAAATGCTACAAAAATCACGAAATCTAAAAATTTGTAAACCAGTTTTATTTTTCAAAAATCTAAAATCACAAAGAACATCACTAGCTTTGAAAATCCCTCAAAATCCAATACTGATCCAAAAAATATGAAATCACCTCTCTCCCCCTAAAATTCCTTCGTAGGTCTGCCTCTTTTTATTCGGCTCTCCGATCTCCCCTCCCCTAATACCTCTGCCTATCTGTCTTTTTGAATTGGTCCAGTCGACGGAGCTTTTTCATCCCATACGATCCAATCCTCCCGCCTTGGACTTCCCAAATTGGTCCAGGCGACGGAACAGCTTACCCCCTCACACGGTCTAATATCCTCTCACCTTGGACTTCCCGAATTGGTCCAGTCAACGAAATAGCTTACCCCTCATGCAGTCCAATATCCTCCCGCCTTGGACTTCCCGAATTGATCCAACTGACGGAACAGCTTACAATGGAGCCAAAGTCTCCGTATTGGGACCTCATTGGATTGCCAATCGAGTTAGGTCTCATACTGGATAAGAAGCCGTAACAGGACCTGGATTGGACGTCTCTGTAATTGGATCAGATTAGCCCTTCACATCAAGCTCACTCAACATTGAATTAGTCCTGTCCCCTTCTGCTGACTCCTGTTATTGGAATGAAACGAAGCATTTCATTACTGGTAAGTATGCCCCGACTGACTACGACGGGGTGATAGTAACTGGCCCCTATATATTGGCAATGGAATTGGCAGCTACTACTAACATTCAAGGTGACTAAATATTAATAAAAATCTTCTTCCTTTGTATTTTTACCATATAGTTGTGTTATAACACGACATCCACCGCCCCTCAACCTGTGCATCCTTTGGTATGCACCAATTAACTTAGTTGTTGTGCGACTCATAATATGTTCTTCAAATCTTTGTTCAATCCATCTTTATCATCTTTATTATCCAGATTAATTTCATCTCCTCCCTGAAAAATATCTATGTCTTCACTATCGTCTTTTATATTTATTTCTGAGTATCTTTGTTTAAATATTTTTACTCACTTCCCTGCAATTGATATTTTTAACCTCATTCCATCTAACTCCCGCAATGAATAAGTTGCATTATCATGAACAGCTGTTACCACATACGGTCCAAACTATCGCTCAGAAAACTTTCTTAAAGTACTGTGTTGATTGTCTAAGCTACTATCATAGATCAAAATCTAATCACCTTCTTCAATTGCTTTAGGCCTCAATCGATGTTGCTTATCAAATCATGTCTTATTTTGTAACCTTACTTTTTTTGATCTTTCCAATGTTATTTATACATCTTTTGATCTTTGCTCTAATTGTCGAATTCTAATAGCTAGAAGTTCTTCTCTTGTTAATCCATCTTCCCATGATAGTACACTCCAAGTAAGTACATTTTCTTCAACTGGCATAATTGGTTTTTGACCAGTCATAAGTTCAATAGGCATATATTCCATTACTGAGCTATGAGTTGTTTGATCAACCCATAATGCAAATGACAAAAGTCGTGGCCATTCTCTAACCTTCCCATTACAAGCTTTAATTAATGCTTTCACAATTGGTGGGTGACCACGTTCACATTTTGCATTTCCTTCCTGATTATAAGTAGTAGTTAGTGATAGTTTAATCCCACATCTTTCAAAGAATTGACGAGCTTTTTGTGCATTTAATTCTCCACAATCTGCAGTGATTTTTCCTACACATCCGTAGCGGCAAATAACATCTTCAAGCAAAAACCTACAAATTTCCTCCGTGGACTTTATTTTCAATGCTCTTCTTTCTACTTGATTTGATAAATCTTCACGAGCTAAGACCAAATATCTCATTTGTCATAATCCGATTGGCATAATAATCAAATCAATAATCCATTTAAAATAAATAGCCAGAGGATACGTTGTCGTATTACATGCTTTCCTACTCGAGAACGTGCCAGGCGTCTGGATATAGAAGATTGGATGGAGATTCGCTAATATTCAAGCAGTTTATTGGTTTTTTGACTATTGGAATATAAATAACTACAAGAATATACCGTAAATCTATACAGATGTCCTTTGACTGCTCGCTGAAATTCTTTTTGCCCTAGCCGGTAGGTCTCTAGACGTTACAGAGAACCCCGAACAATCCAAACTGTTAATCTTCAATACCGCTTTATACTCACGATCTTGTATCCACTGACTGTCTCGTTAGATTAACCCAATAAATTTCATTCACTTCGCATACTCAATCTTATAGATACCCTTTTAATTCTTCATCACAGATGTAACTCGATTTCACAAAACAGTCAAGAGTAATCACACCTACTTCATTAAAATCCCGATTCACCAGTACAATACTGACTTCAGCAACGATTGCCTTAGTCTTCCCAAAACCCTATGAAGAAAAAAAAACCCCAATTCTCTGTCTTTTTTCTCCGCCCCCGAAGAATGAAGCTAGCTCTTCGATCCTTCTAAAACTTATTCTCTCCCCTTTCAAACCCTAGCTTCTGAATTTCTTCAATCTTCTATCTTGGATCCGGAATTGGCTCTGTCGACAGAGCTTTCTCCCTTGTTTTTACTTTTAAGAGATCTTTTTACTGAAAGGATGTTCCCGGAATAGCACAAAGGACGAAACAGCTTGAAACAGAATCGGAGCCCCGTAATCGGCACCACATTGAATCGCCCGACCAATTCAGGTCTCATATTGGCTAAGAGGCCCGTAGTAAGACCTAGATGTTTCCGTAATTGGACCGCATTGGGTTGCCCGACCAATTCAGGTCTCATATTGGGTAAGAGGCCCGTAATAGGATCTGGATTGGATGTCTAGAAATTGGATCCAATTGGCTCTTCGAACCAGGCTCACCCGTTGTTGAATTGGTCCTTTTCCTTCCTGTTGACTCCCGTTATTGGAATCGAACGGAGCATTTCAGTATGCCCCGGCTGACTATAATGGGATGACTGAACCTGGCCTCCCAGTATTTGTACTGGAATTGGTCGTTGCTCCCAATATTCGAGGTAACTGAATATTAATAAAAGTCCCCTTTCTTTATATTTTCACAGTATACTCGTGTTACAACACGACATCCACCCTCTCTGAACCTGTGCATCTTCCGGTATGCACCAATTTACCCAATTGCTGTTTGATTTAGAATATATCCCCTACATCTTTATCCAGTTCGTCTTCGTCATCTTCATTATCCAAATCACTTTCATCTTCTTGCTGCGGAATCTCTATACTTTCATTAAGGTCTTCTATATTCATATCCGCATGTCTTCGTTTAAATATTTTTACTCGCTTCCCTGTAATTGGTATATTTAATTTTCTACCATCTAACTCCCGTAATGAGTAAGTCACATTATCATGAACAGTTGTTACTACATATGGTCCAAACCAACGTTTTAAAAATTTCCTCAAAGTACTATGTTGATTATCCAGACTATTGTCATAAACAAATACCCAGTCACTTTCCTCGATTGCTTTAGGTCTCAATCAAAGTTGCTTATCGAATCGCGCCTTGTTTTATAACCTTGCTCTTTTTAACCTTTCCAATGCTATCTGCACATCTTCCGATCTTTGTTCCAATTGTTGAATCCTAATAGCCAGAAGTTCTTCTCTTGTCAATCCATCTTCCCATGGTAGCATACTTCAAGTAAGTACCTTTTCTTCAATCGGCATAATTGGTTTTCGACCTGTCATAAGTTCTACTCGCATATATCCTGTCACCGAACTATGTGTTGTTCGATCAGCCCATAATGTAAATGACAAAAGTCGTGGCCAGTCTTTAACTTTCCCGTTACAAACTTTAACTAATGCTTTCACAATCGGTGGCTGACCACGTTCACTTTTTGCATTCCCTTCCGGATTATAAGAAGTAGTCAGTTATAGTTTAATTCCACATCTTTCAAAGAACGTACGAGCTTTTTGTGCATTTAATTCTCCACGATCTACAGTGATTTTTCCTATGCATCCATAGTGGCAAATGACATCTTCAAGCAAAAACCTACAAATCCCCTCTATAGATTTTGTTTTCAATGCTCTTCCTTCTATTTGATTTGATAAATCTTTACGAGCTAAAATCAAATATCTCATCTGCCATAACCCAATTGGCATAATAACCAAATCAACAACCCATTTAAAATGAATAGTCAGAGGATACGTAGGATGAAGACCATCTCGATGTCAGATATTAGAATACGATGGACAGATTTCACATGACTCTACAAATGAGAGCACATCTTGATACATATTTTTCCACCAATGTCATTCCTTGAGTTTAGCAAAAGTAGCCCAAATTCCTCTATGCCCTGCCCATAAACTATCATGAAACTCCTTTAATAATTTTAGTTTTTCTTCCCTTTTGCCTATCACTCGTTGTGGCATCCCAATTCCTTTCTTCGGTCTCTTCCATAAGAATCCATCTCGAAGTAAAAATCCATATGCTTTTTTTCTTATTTGTTTGAATTTTTCTGTAGACCAATTCCCCTGTTTAGTCAAGGTATTCAAGTAATGACCAATATCCAATAATTCTCCTTCATAAGATTCTTCAAGAATTAGCTTGTCTTCTCTGTTGAGATTTGATATTGAATAGAATTTGAATCCGACGTCATCAATGTCTTCAACCATTTCGTCCTCCCCCTCGTATCTTGCTCGAGATAGCATGTCTGCTACTAAATTGTCCTTCCCTGTAACATGCTTAAATTTTGGATTTAGTGACTTAATATAAGCAATTCATCTCAACATTGCAATATCTGGCGTTGAACAGTTAATAATCATTCCAAGCAATGGCAAGCAATGTGTTTCTATTACTACTACTGCCCCAATCAAATAGTCCTTTTCAGCTTTCATAGCCAAAACGACTCCCCAAAGTTCTCTTTTGACTTGCGAATATGCACGCTGACAAATACTTAAAACTTTAGCTGCAAATCGAACTGCAAATCTACTCCCATTCGAATCATCTTGACCCACAGTCCATCCAACGGCAATTGGAGTAGCGTCTACAGTAGGAATCACTGGTCTATTGCACTTATAATCAACCTTCCTCAATATTGGAGGTGACATCAATAATTTCTTCAATCTTTGCATTGCCTGAATATGCCTTTCTTTCCATTCAAATCGGTAACCCTTGCGTAACAGTTCATATAATGGATCCGCTATGTAAGCATAATGAGGGATCCAGATTCGAAAAAATATGCATGCACCCAAAAACCTGCGAAACCTCTGTTAAAGAATCACAATCCTCTTTCATCCTTCCAATTGCATCAACTTTAGTCGGATCTGGTTTTCTTTCGTAAGATCCACATAAATATCCAACAATTACAACCTCTCGTACTCCAAATACGGACTTCATACCCGATAATGTAAGATAAACTTCTCCAAGTTGAGTTAAAATCTTTTCACAATCATGTATATGATCAACAACATATTTACGACACCCCCTCTTATCTAAAGTTTCATCCTTGTCTCCTTCTCTACACCCTTTTATAGGAACATCATCCAGAAAAGGCATAGTCTTTTTTGGAATAAAATCTCTCAATACCTTATTCATTCCATTCATCATATGCACAACTGAGTTGGTCGTGCCTTGAGGAAGAGTGCACATTCTAACCAATCCAAGTGGTATCCTCATCGTTGTCATATCTCTACTTCCTTGGACAAGTTGAAATTGATCATAATCTGAATACAAGTCACCCATTGAATAGATCGCCCTTCTAGCAAATGCCTCAACAAATTCATCCACAATAGGTCCAATTCCTGCATTCCTGACAGTTACTGCATTCACCGGTTGCATATCTTGAATAAACCGTAGTGACCCATTCTTCTTAGGTACCATAAACCATCGACTAGAATACAGCGCAAATGAGGGTTCGAATATTTTCATCTTCATCTTTTCTTTCAATAGTTCCACCAATTTAGGTAAATGTGCCCTCGGTACTGGAATCGGTCTTAGATTCCAAGGTACATGCGGTACAGTGAAGTTAACCATAGGTGTTATAATATTCGGATCGACACACCCAATTTCATGAGATTCGAAGGCAAACGATCTACCTTGTTTAGCCAACATCTTTTTGAAGTAAGTATTTTCCTCCAGCAATAAAGAACCATCAGAACCAATCTTCAATTCTTCAAAAGTCTCTTCAGTAAACTGATGTCCAATACTCATTGGATCTCTTAAACTTGCTTCTTTTGATGCTTCTCCTATTTGTTCTTTAGAATCCTCTGGTAATGGTCCGGCAACAGGCTTTACCTTCTTATTTGCCGTTTTATATCTCGTCTCTACTGTGACTTCTGGTGCTTGAAAAGATTCAAGCATGGTATAAACCTCTCTCGAATGAATCTCAACAATCTTATCATTATCCTCTAACCCAATAGTTGTAATCAATTCCAATGAATCTTCCAGTCCATTTTCTTCATAAACACCTAAAATCCTCTCATCATCTTGCAATGTACCTAACTTGCGTACTTCTCTTTCAATATTATATAATCTTTTTTTTTTTTTTTTTTTTTTTAAAAAATCATCAACTTTCTTATACATAATATTTCCATTCTCCAAAATACGAATAAAACTCGCATCAAAGGTACCTTCATCTCGTGAGAGTATACCCTCTTTTGTACCTCCATAATCTCGCTTTACAGTGGTACCTCCCCAAAATCCTTAAATCCTTCAACAATCTTTGGCAATGGTTTTTCCCTCAACCTATCTCGATTCGGTTCATGGTTAGGAGGTACTATTAGAAATTGTACAGCTTTCCTCCCATCTTCGCTACGTACCCTTGCATAAGCACAACCATCATCAAGTACTTTTGTTTCCATCCGTGTTGCCGTAATATAAGGTTGTTATAAAATCAACAGATAAGATGTTGTATCTTGAACAAAAAAATGTTGCTCCGTCGCAACATCTTCAATCCAAATTTTGACATGTGGATAAACTCCATATAATTCGCCCCGTGTGTTATTAGCTGCTCGTATTGCCCATCCATGTTCCATATCAATTGGCCATTTTGGCTTCTTATAAAGATATTTAGACATGAGATTTATTTCAGAACCATGGTCGACTAAAGCAACAACTGATTCTTCTATATCTCCTACTTTCACCAATACCTCAATAGTTGCCCTTGCCCAATGCTTTCGAGTATAATGGCTCAAAGTTTCCATTTCCTTATCACTATAATCTTTGAAACGTACTTGTTGATTATACCCATTCTTTTCATTTGTTGGTTGCTTGTATCCAATATCAACCTCTTCTTCATCTCTATATATTCTTGCATCAATAGCTTGACTCATTCCAATTTCATCCATTAATTGCCTCTTTCGCTTAATGCTGTCAATGATAACATCATGAAACTCCTTCTTTGCAATTCCCAAGACTTCTTTCAATGTGAATTCCACCTTAGCGTTTAATATACGTTCTTCCAACACTCCTTTCAAATTTGTTGCTACTTCAATGTCAGAAAGTAGCTTATAAGCAATTGATTTGCTCTTATCTTTTGTCTCGTTTGTTTTTTCTTCCAATGATGCTGAGGTATCCTTTACAGGTAATTCTTATGAAGCTACCTCTCGAGCCTTGTCTCCTCGAGTTTGCCTTTTAAAAGAATTTCTTTTTCTCGTATCTTCAAAATTTCTTCGTCTCTTTTCTTCCATCAAAGCTTCATGTTGGCTCTTAGCAATATATGCATGAACTGAAAGAGACTCAACAGGATCCTCTCAACTTGTTGCACCTTGAATTGCAGCTGCAGTCCTCAATAACGCTTCTTGAGATAATTTTTTTTCTTGCATTGTAGAAATGGCAGAAGTCCAAAACTTACTAATTTCTGTACTTCCACCAAGGTCATAATCTACTCTAGCACCATAACTTGCACTTTCTCGTGCTGCTGTTTCATGCTCTTTTAAGTAATCTTGAACCAATGCTCTCATTCCTCCCTTGCCAAAATTGGTTTGAAGAAGATCCTCCCTATCTTTTAATGCTATCTTTCCATCTTTCGAGCAAATAATTCCTGGCCGTATCATATTATTAAATTCATTGCAATATTTTCTAGTATGTGAAGCGTCATCACACCAAATGCATCTTTATACATATCCTTGTTTTGAAACATTCTTCGAATTGTTTGTAGAAGTGTTCTCTTCAAGTCTTGCCAATTTGATTTGAAGATCTCACATTCCTCGTATAATTTCTTCCATCCCCATATTTGCCTTCTTTGATAAGGATGTCGAAGGATGAACTGTAGGCATTGTTGGTGGTGTTATACGTACTGGAGCTTTGGGTGCTTGTACTATTTTCGGAATATTGTTCCTATCCTTCCTCTTTTCTCTTTTTGCAAGCAATCCCACCGCATCTTTAACATTCTTCTACTTTGTTGTCAATCCTTCATCTTCTTCTTTGTCTTTAAGAAGGAGTTCTAATTTCCCTTGCAATTTCCCATCAGCAGCTTGAAGAAATAGATCAACTTTGTTCGGCTCCAATGTCAATTTTTCTACCTTCGATAATTGAGAGTACTGCCTCTCAAATTCCCTTAGTAGCTCTGTTGCTTGCAAATTCCTATTGGGCCGTTCAATCCATCCCAGAAACAGCTTCTTAGTAACGCGATCAGCATCTTCCAAGAAATATTCGTCTTTCAATGCATGTGAAAAATCCTCCCATGAATTCCCACAACAATCCGTAATCGATGTAATGTGGTCCCTTATCTCCGGTATCGTGGCAAGTCCAAATAGTGCAACCATTTTCTTCTCAGAAACCCGATTTAATTCCATTTCACGAACATAACATCTTAAATACCTTGAAATATTCCTTCCATCAAATTGATCAATTTTATTGACTACTGCTTGCAATGCTTTGGTTGCCAAAGCTTCCTTTCGATCATTGCTTTGCTGTTGCTGCATCGATAATGAGAAGGCTTGAAACAAACTAGCAATAGATGGATCCATGTGCATACCTTGTCCTTTAGAAGAACCCCCACCAGAAACTCCTCCCAAAGATTCTTCAAAATTTTTATTTTCGTTTTCCATAAAATAAAAATAAAAATAAAATTAAACGAAATCCAATACTTTCTACCTCAAGCTTTCACATCGAATTCACCACTTATGTAGTATTACGTGCTTTCCTGCTCGAGAATGCGCCGGGCGTTGTCGTATTACGTGCTTTCCTGCTCGTGAACGCGCCGGGCGTCTGGCTGTAGAAGGTAGTATGGAGATTCGCCGATAGTCAAGCAGTCTATCAGTTTTTGACTGCTGGAATATAAACAACTGCAACAATGTACCGTAAATCTATACGGATGCTCTTCGACTGCTTGTCAAAGTCTTTTTTTTGCCCCAGCCGGTAGGTCTCTAGACGTTACAGAGAACCCTGAACAACCCAAACTGTTAATCTTTAATACCCTTTTGTACTTACGATCTTGTATCCACTGACTGTCCTGTTAGATTAACCCAATAAATTTCATTCACTCCGCATACTCAATCCTATAGACACCCTTTTAATCCTTCAATCACAGACATAACTCGATTTTACAAAACAGTCAAGAGTATTCAAACCCACTTCATTTAGAAATCCCGATTCACCATTACAACACTGACTTCAGCAGCGATTGCCTCAGTCTTCCCAAAACTCTACGAAGAAGAAAAATCCAAATTCTATGTCTTTCCTTCCCCGACCCGAAGCATGAAGCTCCTCTCTCTAATTCCCTTGATCTTCAAAACCCTCCAATGAAACCGAACTGGTAACCTTGCAAAAGCTTGAAAACTAGCTCCCCCCCGATTCCCTCGAAAAAAAAAAAAAAAAAAACCTCCCTCCCTAAAACTATATTCTCCCCTAACCTTATCCTCTGAATTTCTTCAATCTTCCATCTTAGATCCGGAATTGGCTCCCGCCGTCAGAGCTTAGATCCGAAATTAGCTCACGTCATCAAGGCCTTCTCCTCTGTTTTTACCTTTAAGAGATCCATTTACCGTAAACAACGTTCTCTGAAACGACACAGAGAATAGGACAGTCCGAAACAGAATCGAAACCCCGTAATCGGGACCACATTGAGTCGCCCGACCAATTCAGGTCCCATATTGGGTAAGATGCCCGTAGTAACCTGGATGCTCGCATAATTGGGTCAAATTGGTCTTCGCGTCAGACTGGCTGAGGCCCGTAGTAAGACCTGGATTTTCCTGTATCTAGACTGCATTGGGTTGCCCCACCAATACAGGTCTCATATTGGGTAAGAGGACCCGGATTGGATTCTCGAAATTGGATTTAATTGGCTCTTCAAACCCGTCGTGTGAATTGGACCTTCTAATCCTACTAACTCCCGTTATTAGAATCGAATGGAGCATTTCAGTATGCCCCAGCTGACTGTAACGGGGTGACTGAACCTGACCACTCAGTATTTGCGCTGGAGTTGGTCGATGCTCCCAATATTCGAGGTAACTGAATATTAATAAAATTCCCTTTTTTTTTTTTTTTTTTTTTTTTTTTTTTTATTTTCACTGTATACTCATGTTACAACACGACATCCACCCCCTCTGAACCTGTGCATCCTCCGGTATGCACCAATTTACCCAATTGCTGTTTGATTCAGAATATATCCCCTACGTCTTTGTCCAGTTCGTCTTCATCACCTTCATTATCCAAATGACTTTCATCTTCTTGCTGCGGAATCTCTGTACCTTCATGAAGGTCTTTCATATTCATCTCTGCTTGTCTTCGTTTAAATATTTTTACTCACTTACCTGCAATTGGTATTTTCAATTTTGTACCATCTAACTCCCGTAATGAGTAAGTCGCATTATCATGAACAGTTGTTACAACATATGGTCGAAACCAACGTTTTGAAAATTTCCGCAAAGTACTATGTTGATTATCCAGACTATTGTCATAAACAAGTACCCAGTCACCTTCCTCGATTGCTTTTGGTCTCAATCGATGTTGCTTATCAAATCGCGCCTTGTTTTGTAACCTTGCTCTTTTTAACCTTTCCAATGCTATCTGGACATCTTCCGTTCTTTGCTGCAATTGTCGAATCCTAATAGCCAGAAGTTCTTCTCTTCTCAATCCATCTTCCCATGGTAGCATACTCCAAGTAAGTACCTTTTCTTCAATCGGCATAATTGATTTTTGACCTGTCATAAGTTCTACTGGCATATATCCTGTCACCGAACTATGTGTTGTTCGATCAGCCCATAATGCAAATGACAAAAGCCGTGGCCACTCTTTAACCTTCCCATTACAAGCTTTAACTAATGCTTTCACAATCGGCGGGTGACCGCGTTCGCTTTTCGCATTCCCTTCCGGATTATAAGCAGTAGTCAGTGATAGTTTAACTCCACATTTTTCAAAGAACTTATGAGCTTCTTGTGCATTTAATTCTCCACGATCTACAGTGATTTTTCCTATGCATCCATAGTGGCAAATGACATCTTCAAGCAAAAACCTACAAATCCCCTCTGTAGATTTTGTCCTCAATGCTCTTCCTTCTACTTGATTTGATAAATCTTCACAAGCTAAAATCAAATATCTCATCTGCCATAACCCAACCGGCATAATAACCAAATCAACAACCCATTTAAAATGAATAGCCAGAGGATACGTAGGATGAAGACCATCTCGATGTCGGATATTAGAATACGATTGACAGATTTCACATGACTCTACAAATGAGAGCACATCTCGATACATATTTTTCCACCAATATCGTTCCTTGAGTTTAGCAAAAGTAGCCCAGATTCCTCTATGTCCTGCCCATAAACTATCATGAAACTCCTTTAATAATTTTAGTTTTTCTTCCCTTTTGCCTATCACTCGTTGTGGCATCCCAATTCCTTTCTTCGGTCTCTTCCATAAGAATCCATCTCGAAGTAAAAATCCATATGCTTTTTTTCTTATTTGTTTGAATTTTTCTGTAGACCAATTCCCCTGCTTAGACAAGGTATTCAAATAATGACCAATATCCAATAATTCTCCTTCATAAGATTCTTCAAGAATTAGCTTGTCTTCTCTGTTGAGATTTGATATTGAATAGAATTTCAATCCGACATCATCAATGTCTTCAACCATTTCGTCCTCCCCCTCGTATCTTGCTCGAGATAGCATGTCTGCTACTAAATTGTCCTTTCCAGTGATATGCTTAAATTTTGGATTTAGTGACTTAATATAAGCAATTCATCTCAACATTGCAATATCTGGCGTTGAACAGTTAATAATCATTCCAAGCAATGGCAAGCAATGTGTTTCTATTACTACTACTGCCCCAATCAAATAGTCCTTTTCAGCTTTCATAGCCAAAACGACTCCCCAAAGTTCTCTTTTGACTTGCGAATATGCACGCTGACAAATACTTAAAACTTTAGCTCCAAATCGAACTGCAAATCTACTCCCATTCGAATCATCTTGACCCACAGTCCATCCAACGGCAATTGGAGTAGCGTCTACAGTAGGAATCACTGGTCTATTGCACTTATAATCAACCTTCCTCAATATTGGAGGTGACATCAATAATTTCTTCAATCTTTGCATTGCCTGAATATGCCTTTCTTTCCATTCAAATCGGTAACCCTTGCGTAACAGTTCATATAATGGATCCGCTATGTAAGCATAATGAGGGATCCAGATTCGAAAAAATACGCATGCACCCAAAAACTTGCGAAACCTCTGTTAAAGAATCACAATCCTCTTTCATCCTTCCAATTGCATCAACTTTAGTCGGATCTGGTTTTCTTCCGTAAGATCCGCATAAATGTCCAACAATTACAACCTCTCGCACTCCAAATACGGACTTCATACCCGATAATGTAAGATGAACTTCTCCAAGCCGAGTTAAAATCTTTTCACAATCTTGTATATGATCAACAACATAACTGCGACACCCCCTCGTATCTAAAGTTTCATCCTTGTCTCCTTCTCTGCAGCTTTTTATAGGAACATCATCCAGAAAAGGCATAGTCTTTTCCGGACTAAAATCTCTCAATACCTTATTCATCCCATTCATCATATACGCAACTGAGTTGGTCGCGCCTTGAGGAAGAGTGCACATTCTAACCAATCCAAGCGGTGTCCTCATCGTTGTCATATCTCTACTTCCTTCGGCAAGTTGAAATTGATCATAACCTGAATACAAATCATCCATTGAATAGATCGCCCTTCCAGCAAACGCCTCAACAAATTCATCCACAATAGGTCCAATTCCTGCATTCCTGACAGTTACAACATTCACCGGTTGCATATCTTGAATAAACCGTAGTGACCCATTCTTCTTAGGTACCATAAACCATCGACTAGAATACGGCGCAAATGAAGGTTCTAATATTTTCATCTTTATCTTTTCTTTCAATAGTTCCACCAATTTAGGTAAATGTGCCCTCGGTACTGGAATCGGTCTTAGATTCCAAGGTACATGCGGTACAGTGAAGTTAACCATAGGTGTTATAATATTTGGATCGACACACCCAATTTCATGAGATTCAAAGGCAAATGATCTACCTTGTTTAGCCAACATCTTTTTGAAGCAAGTATTTTCCTCCAGCAATAAAGAACCATCAGAACCAATCTTCAATTCTTCAAAAGTCTCTTCAGTAAACTGATGTCCAATACTCATTGGATCTCTTAAACTTGCTTCTTTTGATGCTTCTCCTATTTGTTCTTTAGAATCTTTTGATAATGGTCTGGCAACAAGCTTTACCTTCTTATTTGCCGTTTTATATCTCGTCTCTACAGTGACTTCCGGTGCTTGAAAAGATTCAAGTATGGTATAAACCTCTCTTGAATGAATCTCAACAATCTTATCATTATCCCCTAACCCAATAGATGTAATCAATTCCAATGAATCTTCCAGTCCATTTTCTTCATAAACATCCAAAATCCTCTCATCATCTTGCAATGTACCTAACTTGCGTACTTCTCTTTCAATATTATATAATCTTTTTTTTTTTTTTTTTTTTTTTTTTAAAAAAATCATCAACTTTCTTATACATAATATTTCTATTCTCCAAAATACGAATAAAACTCGCATCAAAGGTACCTTCATCTCGTGAGAGTATACCCTCTTTTGTACCTCCATAATCTCGCTTTACAGTGGTACCTCTCCAAAATCCTTAAATCCTTCAACAATCTTTGGCAATGGTTTTTCCCTCAACCTATCTCGATTCGGTTCATGGTTATGAGGTACTGTTAGAAATTGTACAGCTTTCGTCCCACCTTCGCTCCGTACCCTTGCATAAGCAGAACCAGTGTCAAGTACCTTTGTTTCCATCCGTGTTGCCGTGATATAAGGTTGTCCTAAAATCAACGGATAAGACGTTGTATCTTGAACGAAGAAAAGTTGCTCCGTCGCAACATCCCCAATCCGAATTTTGATATCTGGACAAGCTCCATATAATTCGCCTCATGTGTTATTAGCTGCTCGTATTGTCCATCCATGTTCCATATCAATTGGCCATTTTTGCTTCTTATTAAGATCTTTAGACATGAGATTTATTTCAGAACCATGGTCGACTAAAGCAACAATTGGTTCTTCTATATCTCCTAGTTTCACCAATACCTCAGTAGTTGCCCTTGTTTAATGCTTTCGAGTATAATGGCTCAAAGTTTCCATTTCCTTATCACTATAATCTTCGAAACATACTCGTTAATTATACCCATTCTTTTCATTTATTGGTTGCTTGTAACCAATATCAACCTCTTCTTCATCTTTATATATTTTTGCATCAATAGCATGACTCATTCTAGTTTCATCTATTAATTACCTCTTTCGCTTAATGCTGTCAATGATAACATCATAAAACTCCTTCTTTACAATTTCCAAAACTTCTTTCAATGTGAATTCCACCTTAGCGTTTAATATACGTTCTTCCAACACCCCTTTCAAATTTGTTGCCGCTTCAATGTCAAAAAGTAGCTTATAAGCAATTGATTTGCCTTTATCTTTTGTCTCTCTTGTTTGTTCTTCCAATGATGCTGAGGTATCCTTTACAGGTAATTCTTGTGAAGCTGCCTCCCGAGCCTTGTCTCCTCGAGTTTGCCTCTTAGAAGAATTTCCTTCTCTAGTATCATCAAAATTTCCTCGTCTTTTTTCTTCTATCAAAGCTTCATGTTGGCTCTTAGCAATATATGCATGAACTGAAAGAGACTCAACAGGATCCTCCCAACCTGTTCTTCCTCGTATTGTAGCTGCAGTTCTCAATAACGCTTCTTGAGGTAATTTCCCTTCTTGCATTGTAGAAACGGCAGAAGCCCAAAACTCACTAGTTTCCGTACTTCCACCAATTTCATCATCTACTCTAGCACCATAACTTGCACTTTCTCGTACTGCTGTTTTATGCTCTTTTAAGTAATCTTGAACCAATGCTCTCATTCCTCCCTTGCCAAAATTGGTTTGAAGAAGATCCTCCCTATCTTTCAATGCTATCTTCCCATCTTTCCAATAAATAATTCCCTGCCGTATCATATTATTAAATTCATTGCAATCTTTTCTAGTGTGTGAAGCATCATCACACCAAATGCATCTTTGTACATATCCTTGTTTTGAAACATTCTTCGAATTGTTTATAGAAGTATTCTCTTCAAGTCTTGCCAATTTGATTTGAAGATCTCGCATTCCTCGTATAATTTCTTCCATTCCCATAGCTACTTTCTTTGATAAGGATGTTGAAGGTTGAACTGTAGGCATTGTTGGTGGTGTTATACGTACTGGAGTTTTGGGTGCTTGTACTATTTTTGGAATATTACTCCTATCCTTTCTCTTTTCTCTTTTTGCAAGCAACCCCACCGCATCTTTAACATTCTTCTACTTTGTTGTCAATCCTTCATCTTCTTCTTTGTCTTTAAGAAGGAGTTCTAATTTCCCTTGCAATTTTCCATCAGTAGCTTGAAGAAATAGATCAACTTTGTTCGGCTCCAATGTCAATTTTTCTACCTTCGATAATTGAGAGTACTGCCTCTCAAATTCCCTTAGTAGCTCTGTTGCTTGCAAATTCCTATTGGGCCGTTCAATCCATCCCATAAACAGCTTCTTAGTAACGCGATCAGCATCTTCCAAGAAATATTCGTCTTTCAATGCATGTGAAAAATCCTCCCATGAATTCCCACAACAATCCGTAATCGATGTAATGTGGTCCCTTATCTCCGGTATCGTGGCAAGTCCAAATAGTGCAACCATTTTCTTCTCAGAAACCCGATTTAATTCCATTTCACGAACATAACATCTTAAATACCTTGAAATATTCCTTCCATCAAATTGATCAATTTTATTGACCACTGCTTGCAATGCTTTGGTTGCCAAAGCTTCCTTTCGATCATTGCTTTGCTGTTGCTGCATTGACAATGAGAAGGCTTGAAACAAACTAGCAATAGACGGATCCATGTGCATACCTTGTCCTTTAGAAGACTCCTCACCAGAAACTTCTCCCAAAAATCCTTCAAAATTTTTATTTTCGTTTTCCATAAAAATAAAGATAAAATCAATCGAAATCTAATACCTTCCACCTCAAGCTTTCACGTCGGATTCACCACTTATGTCGTATTACGTGCTTTCCTGCTCGAGAACGCGCCTGGCGTCTGGCTGTAGAAGGTAGTATAGAGATTCGCCGATAGTCAAGCAGTCTATCAGTTTTTGACTGCTGGAATATAAACGACTGCAATAATGTACCGTAAATCTATACGGATGCTCTTCGACTGCTTGTCGAAGTCTTTTTTTTTTTTTTCCCAACCGGTAGGTCTCTAGACGTTACATAGAACCCCAAACAACCCAAACTGTTAATCTTCAATACCCTTTTGTACTTACGATCTTGTATCCACTGACTGTCTTGTTAGATTAATCCAATAAATTTCATTCACTCCGCATACTCAATCCTATAGACACCCTTTTAATCCTTCAATCACAGACGTAACTCGATTTTACAAAATAGTCAAGAGTATTCAAACCCACTTCATTTAAAAATCCCGATTCACCATTACAACACTGACTTCAACAGCGATTGCCTCAGTCAGTGTCGAAACCCCGTAATCGGGACCACATTGAGTCGCCCGACCAATTCAGGTTCCATATTGGGTAAGATGCCCGTAGTAACCTGGATGCTGACGTAATTGGGTCAAATTGGTCTTCGCGTCAGACTGGCTAAGGCCCGTAGTAAGACCTGGATTTTCCCATAACTAGACTGCATTGGGTTGCCCCACCAATACAGGTCTCATATTGGGTAAGAGGATCCGGATTGGATTCTCGAAATTGGATCCAATTGGCTCTTCAAACCCGTCGTGTGAATTGGTCCTTCTCATCCTGCTAACTCCCGTTATTAGAATCAAACGGAGTATTTCAGTATGCCCCGGCTGACTGTAACGGGGTGACTGAACTTGACCACTCAGTATTTACGCTCGAATTGGTCGATGCTCCCAATATTCGAGGTAACTGAATATTAATAAAATTCTTTTTTTTTTTTATTTTTTTTTATTTTCACTGTATACTCGTGTTACAACACGACAGCGTCTGGCTGTAGAAGGTAGTATGGATATTCGCTAATATTCAAGCAGTTTATCGATTTTTTGATTGTTGGAATATAAACAACTACAAGAATATACCGTAAATCTATACGGATGTCCTTCGACTGCTTGCCGAAATCCTTTTTGCCGCAGTCTGTATGTCTCTAGACGTTACAGAGAATTCCGAACAACCGAAACTGCTAATCTTTGATACCGCTTTATACTCATGATCTTGTATCCACTGACTGTCCCGTTAGATTAATCCAATAAATTTCATTCACTTTGCATACTCAATCCTATAGACACCCTTTTAATTCTTCATCACAGATGTAACTCGATTTCACAAAACAGTCAAGAGTAATTACACCTACTTCATTAAAATCTCGATTCACCAGTACAACACTGACTTCAGCAACGATTTCCTTAGTCTTCCCAAAATCCTATGAAGAAGAAAAAAACCCCAATTCTCTATCTTTTTTCTCCGCCCCCGAAGAATGAAGCTAGCTCTCCGACCCTTCTAAAACTTATTCTCGTCCCTTTCAAATCCTAGCCTTTGAATTTCTTCAATCTTCCGTCTTGGATCCGGAATTGGCTCCGCCGACAGAGCTTTCTCCCTCGTTTTTACTTTTAAGAGATCCTTTTATCGAAAGGATGTTCCCGAAATGGCATAAAGGATGAAACAGCCTGAAACAGAATCGGAGCCCTGTAATCGGGACCACATTGAGTCGCCCGACCAATTCAGGTCTCATATTGGCTAAGAGGCCCGTAGTAAGACCTAGATGTTTTCGTAATTGGACCGCATCGGGTTGCCCGACCAATTCAGGTCTCATATTGGATAAGAGGCCCCTAATAGGATCTGGATTGGATGTCTTGAAATTGGATCCAATTGGCTCTTCGAACCAGGCTCACCCGTTGTTGAATTGGTCCTTTTCCTTCCTGTTGACTCCCGTTATTGGAATCGAACGGAGCATTTCAGTATGCCCCGGCTGACTATAACGGAGTGACTGAACCTGGCCTCCTAGTATTTGCATTGGAATTGGTCGTTGCTCCCAATATTCAAGGTAACTGAATATTAATAAAAGTCCCCTTTCTTTACATTTTCACGGTATACTCGTGTTACAACACGACAACGTAGGATGAAGACTATCTTGATGTCTTATATTAGAATATGCTTCACTAATTTTACACAACTCTATAAATATGAATTTATCTCGATACATATTTCTCTACCAATATCGTTCTTTGAGCTTAGCAAAAGTAGCCCAAATTCCTCTATGCCCCGTCTATAAACTATCATGAAACTCTTTTAATAATTTTTGTTTTTCTTCCTTACTACCTATCACTCTTTATGATATCTCAATTCCTTTCTTCGGTCTCCTCTATAAGAATCCTTCTTGAAGCAAAAATCTATATGCTTTCTTCCTTATTTATTTGAATTTTTTTACAGACCAATTTTTTTGCTTAGTCAAGGTATTTTAGTAATGACCAATATCTAATAATTCTTCTTCATAAAATTTCTCAAAGAATAGCTTGTCTTCTCGGTTAAGATTTGATACTGAATAGAATTTCAATCCAACATCATCAATGTCTTCAACCATTTCGTCTTCTCCTTCATATTTTGCTCGAGATATCATGTTTGCTATTAAATTGTCCTTTCCAGCAATATGCTTAAATTTCGGATTTAGTGACTTAATATAAGTAATCCATCTTAACATTACAATATCCGATGTCGAACAATTAGTAACCATTCTAAGCAATGGTAAGCAATCTGTTTCAATTACAACTTCTGCCCTAATCAAATAATCCTTTTCAGCTTTCATAGCCGAAACAACTCCCCAAAGTTCACTTTCGACTTGTGAATATGTACATTGACGAGTACTTAAAACTTTAGCTCCAAATCAAACCGCAAATCTATTTCTACTTGAATCATCTTGATCCACGGTCTACCCAATAGCAATAGGACTGGTATCCTCAATAAGAATTATCTGCCTATTACAGTCATAATCAATTCTTCTTAAAATTGGAGGTGCCATCAATAACACCTTTAGTTTGTGCATTGCTTCAGTATGCTTTCGTTTCTATTTAAATTAATAATCCTTATGTAATAATTCATACAATGGATCTACTATATGAGCATAATAAAGAATCCATATATGATAAAATATACAAGCCCCTAAAAACCTGCGTACCTCTGTTAAAGAGTCACATGAATCTTTCATCTTTCCAATTACATCAACTTTGCTTAGATCTGACTTTCTCCCATAAGACCCATACAAATGCCCAACAATAAGAACTTTCTGTACTCCAAATGTAGATTTTGTTCCTGACAGTGTAAGATAAACTTCCTCAAGTCGAGTTAAAATCTTTTCACAATCTTGTATATGATCAACAACATATTTGTAATATCCTCCTTCATCTTAAGTTTCATTTTTTTCTCCTTCTTTACATCCTTTGATAGGAACATCATCCAAAAAAGGTATAGTTTTTTCAGGGATGAAGTCTCTTAGTACTTTGTTCATTCCTTTCATCATATGAGCAACTGAGTTAGTAGCACCTTTTGGAAGAGTATACATTTTAAGCAATCCAAGTAGCCTTCTCATTGTCGTTAGATCTCTACTCCCATGCGTAAGTTGAAATTGATCATAACCCGAATATAAATCACCTATTGAATAAATTATCCTTTCCGTAAATGCTTCTGCAAACTCATCTACTAAAGGTCCTATACCTGTATTTCTTATAGTTACGGCATTCATTGGCTGCATATCTTGAATAAAATGTAACGATCCATTTTTCTTAGGCATCGTAAATTGGCAACTAGAATACGGAGCAAAAGAAGGCTCCAAAATTTTCATTCTCATCTTTTCTTTTAGTAATTCTACCAATTTAGGTAAATGTGCCCTTGGTATTGAAATTGGCCTTAGGTTCCAAGGCACATGAGGTACTATAAAGATAACCATAGGATCAACAACATTAGAATCTACACATCCTATTTTTCAAGATTCAAAGGTAAACGATTTATCTCATTTAGTAAGTATTTTTTTAAAATATTTGATTTCTACTGGAAATAAAGAACCATCACATCCAATCTTCAATTCTTCAAAAGTCTCCTTTGTAAACCGATGTCCAATATTCTTTGGATTTCTTAAACTCTCTTCTTTTGATACTTCTTCCATTTATTTCTTAGAATCTTCTGGTAAAGGTCTGGCAACAGGTTTTACCTTTTTATCCACTATTTTATATTTTGTCTCTATAATAACTTTTGGCGCTCAAAAAGATTTCAGTATAGTATAAACCTCCTTCGAATGAATTTCCACAATCTTGTCATTATCCCCTAATCCAATAGATATAATTAATTCCAAAGAATCCTCCAATTCATTTTCTTCATAAACACTGAAAATCCTCTCATCATCTTCTACTATCCCTAACTTGCGTAATTCCCTTTCAATACTATATAATTTTTTTTCTTTTCATCAATTACTTATACATAATATTTCCATTGTCTAAAATATCAATAAAATTAACATCAAAGGTACCTATATCTTGCGAGAGTACCTCCTCTTTTGTACCTCGATAATCCCGCTTTATAGTGGTACTTCTCCAAAATCCTTAAATTCTCCAACAACCCTCGGCAAAGGTTTCTCCCGCAACCTATCTCGATTTCACTCATGATTAGGAGATACTATCAAAAATTGTAGAACTTTCCTTCCATCTTCATTACGTATCTTTGTATAAGCAGAACCATCGTCAAGTACTTTTGTTTCCATCCATGTTGTCGTAATATAAAGTTGTCCTAAAATCACCGGATAAGACATTGTATCTTGAACAAAAAAGTGTTGTTCTGTCGCAACATCTCTAATTTAAACTTTGACATCTGGATAAGCTTCGTATAATTTGCCCCATGTGTTATTAGCTGCTCGTATTGCCCATCCATGTTCCATATCAATTGGCCATTTTTGCCTCTTATAAAGATCTTTAGACATAAGATTGATTTTAGAACCATGATCAACCAAAGCAACAATTGATTCTTCTATATCTCCTACCTTCACCAATACTTCAATAGTTGCCTTTACCTAATGCTTTCGAGTATAATGGCTTGAAGCTTTTATGTCCTTATCAGTATAATCTTCGAAACGTACTCGTTGATTATACCTATTCTTTTTCTTTATTGAATGCTTGTAACCATTATCAATTTCTTCTTTATCTTTATATATTCTTGCGTCAATAGCATGACTCATTTTAGCTTCACCCATTAGTTGTCTCTTTCGCTTAATGCTGTCAATGATAGCATCATGAAATTCCTTCTTTGCAATTCCAAAAATTTCTTTCAATGTGAATTTCACCTTAGCATTTAATATACGTTCTTTCAACACCCCTTTTAAATTTGTTGCTGCTTTAATGTCAGAAAGTAGCTTATAAGCAATTAATTTACCATTATCTTTTGGCTCCTTTGTTTTTTCTTCCAATGATGCTGAAGTGTCACTTATAGGCAATTCTTGTGAATTTGCCTCTCGAGCCTTGTCTCCTCGAGATCGCCTCTTAGAAGGACTTTCTTCTCTCGTATCATCAAAATTTCTTTGTTTCTTTTCTTCCATCAAGGCTTTGTGTTGGCTCTTAGCAATATATGCATGAATTAAAAGAGACTCAATAGGATCTTTCCACCCTGTTGCATCTCGTATTGTAGCTGTAGTCCTCAATAATGCATTCTAAGGCATTTTTCCTTCTTGCATAGTAGAAATGGCAAAAGCCCAAAATCCACTAATTTCAATATTTCTATCAAAGTCATCATCTATTCTAGTACCATAACTTGTACTCTCACGTGCTGCTGTTTCATGCACTTTTAAGTAAACTTGAATCAATGCTTTCATACCTCCCTTACCAAATTGGTTTGAAGGAGAACCTCCGTATCTTTTAATGCTATCTTTCCATCTTTTCAGCAAATAACTTCTTGTCGTATCATATTCTTAAATTTGTCACAATCCTTCCTAGTATGCAAAGCATCATCACACCAAATACATCTTTGTACATACCCTTGTTTTGAAACATTCTTCAAATTATTTGTAGAAGTATTTTCTTCAAGTCTTGCTAATTTGATTTGAAGATCTCGCATTCCTCGTATAATTTCTTCCATCCCCATATCTCCTTTTTTTGGTAAAGATGTTGAAGGTTGAATATTAAGCATTGTTGGTCGTGTTGTATGTACTGAAATTTTAGGTGCTTATACTACTTTTGGAATATTACTCCTATCCTTCCTTCTTTCTCTTTTTACAAGCAAATCCACCACACTTTCAATATTTTTCCACTTTGTTGTCAATCCTTCATCTTCTTCTGTGTCTTCAAGAAGAAACTCCAATTTTCCTTGTAATTCTCTATCAGCAGCTTGGAGAAATAATTCAACCATGTTCAGCTCTAATGTCAATTTTTCTACCTTCGATAATTGAGAGTACTGCTTCTCAAACTCCCTTAGTAGCTCGGTTGCTTACAAATTCTTATTAAGCCGCTAATTCCATTCTAGAAATAGTTTCTTAGTAACATGATCACTGTCCTCCAAGAAATATTCATCTTTTAATGCAAGCAAAAAAATCTCCTATGAATTTCCATAATGATCCATAATCGATGTAATATGTTCTCTTATCTCCGGTATCATGGAAAATCCAAACAATTCAACCATCTTCTTCTCAAAAATCCGATTTAATTCCATTTCTCAAACATAACATCTTAAATACCTTGAAATATCCCTTCTATCAAATTGATCAATTTTATTGACCATCACTTGCAATAATTTGGTTGCTAAAGCTTCCTTGTAATGATTGCTTTGCTGTTGTTGTATAGATAATGATAAGGCTTGAAACATACTAGCATTGGACGGATCTATGCACACACCTTGTCTTTTAGAAGAAATTCCACTAGAAACTCCCTCAAAATTTTTAATCTTGTTTTTCATAAAAATAAGAATGAATATAAATAAATTCTAATATCTCCTACCTCAAGCTTTCATGTCAAATTCACCACTAATGTTGTATTACATGAAGTCTTGCTTGAGAATGCACCGAGCACCTAGTTGTGGAAGGTAAAAGAAAATTGCAACAAAAGATCCAATTAGTTGATGACCTCAAAATTCTGCTCGGATGTCAACCAGCCTCTCCTTTTCCAATCTGATGCCAAACGTCTAATGCTGATATCTCCTTTTTTCACTGTTCGATTGCTTCCAAATTTTACTTGCATATAGAAAATCAAGTCTTCTATTGATAAAACCAAAAATCTTCCCAATCCAATTAGCAGATTGCTAGATATCTAAGAAAATCTTATTAGTCTTCAAAATCCTTAATCCTGAGACCTTAGCTCACAAAACCTTCATATGTATCGATCTAGCTATTCGATTGACCTCAAACCTCTTGTAAACATTCACAACAAGCATACCAATAAGTTTTTAAATTTTTATCATAAAAATGCCACAAAAATCATGAAATCCAAAAATTTGTAAACCAGTTTTATTTCTCAAAGATCTAAAATCACAGATAACATCACTCGCTTTGAAAAACCTTCAAAATCCAATACTGATCCAAAAAACACGAAATCACCTCTCTTCTCCTAAAATTCCTTTGCAAGTCTACCCTTTTTTATTCAGCTCTCCGATCTCCCTCCCTAATCCCTCTACTCGTCTGTCTTTTTGAATTGGTCTAGCTGACAGAGCTTTTTCCTCCCATGTAGTCCAATCTTTCCGCCTTGGACTTCTCGAATTGGTTCAGCCAACGGAACAGCTTACCCTCTCATGCGGTCCAATATCCTCTTGCCTTGGACTTCTCGAATTGGTCCAGTCGACGGAACAGCCTACAATGGAGCCGAAGTCTCCATATTGGGACCTCATTGGATTGCCAATCGAGTCAGGTCTCATATTGGATAAGAGGCCGTAATAGGACCTAAGTTGGACGTTTCCGTAATTGGATCAGATTGGCCCTTCACATTAAGCTCACTCAACATTGAATTAGTCCTTTCTCCTTCTGCTGACTCCTGTTCTTGGAATTAAATGAAGCATTTTATTACTGGTAAGTATGCTCCGACTGACTGCGACGGGGTGATAGTAACTGGTCCCTATATATTGGCACTGGAATTGGCTGCTACTACTAACATTCAAGATGACTTAATATTTATAAAAATCTTCTTCCTTTGTATTTTTACCATATAGTCGTATTACAACATGACAACGTGCCTCTTCTTGAACCATACAAGATAATAGACATATCAAGAAGAAGACAAGCTCGACCTTCTCTTATAGAAGTTGACAATAGTAAAGAGTTCAAAGTAGAAGAAGTCTTAGATTCTAGGCGGCGTCAAAATAAATTAGAATATCTTGTCCATTGGTGTGGATATGATATTAGTGAACGCACATGAGAGCCAGTAAAGAATCTTATAAATGTAGCAAAGGTGGTGGAGGCTTTTCATCGACAACATCCATCAAAATTAAGATGAAAAATTCTTTTATAAAAGAAACAAGAACTAGGCAAGATAACATTCTACTTTCAATTCTTGTTTGTAGGTTATTTATAGTTGTGACGCTAAAGAGATGGAGAACCAACAACTAGCGGATTTGACTCAAGAGCCTTTATTTGTTGACTTATTGGATGAGACATTATGATTGTCACAACCTTTAAGACGATGCAATTGACATAAAGATCTTCAAAAATGACATGTTCTTCCTCAAATAGATGGCAAGATACAACGTGTTTGGTATCACGACCTTGGAAGGGACTCCCAATGTTTGGTAAGTTTACTAGAGGTAAGAACAACTCCTAATGGTGTTCAAAATATTTTATTTGAAGGAAGTTACAAAGGCCTCAACAACGATCAAATAACTAGGTGGTCTTTCCGCCCTGATATGGGACACTATCGATGGTTGAGAGGTCCTATCAATCATCTTCTAAGAGAAACAAGATCAGAGTATATAGCGAATATAATTTATCGCATCATAGATTTCATGAACATATGATGATCGCTCTTTATAGAATATGTCTCTAGAAGAGAAGGTAATGTCACGAACATACGCATGTAAGCTAGTAATTACATATATAAATAGGTAGAAGTAAGTAAAAATAAGTAAAAATAACTTAATTGTATAATATTTACTATGGTAGCTTCCTAAAAGCTTCATAGATGCTGTTTTGACTTGAAAGGTGTTTTTAATTGACTTTTTGGATTAGAAACGTGGTCAACAAGTTGGCCATGTACCACACGTGTTGTTAGCTTGAAGACCAAGCTAACTATGTAGCCCATACATAGAAAAACTTGCCTTGTAAGTCAAGGCATGTGTCTTACAAAGTCAACACATATTGGAGGTCTTATAGAACATCGTCATGTAGCCCCTAGTTAGATAGTATATATAGAAATAAGAGTGAAGCACTTTTCACTCTTGTCAACTCGTTTCTTGCTTCTAGTCTAGTTTCAAGGATCTCTAATTTTCTTATCTTTTGGGAATAGCTATTCTAGTTTCTTTTTTAACATACATATTAAGTTATTTCTATTTTATCATCTTTATTTGAAAAAAGTCTCACTTGCTTATTTATTTTTATCAAGTTTGTATCCTTGACACATTGTCATCTAAAGTCTCATCTTTTTTTCCTTCTTTACATCCTTTGATAGAAACATCATCTAGAAAAGTTATAATATTTTTTAAGAATGAAGACTTTTAATATCTTATTCATCCCATTCATCATATTTGTAATTGAATTAATGGCACTTTGTAAAAGAGTATACATTTTAAGTAGTCTAAGTCGTATTTTCATTGTTGTTAAATCTTTACTTCTATGTGCAAGTTGAAATTGATCATAGTCCAAATATAAATCACCTATTAAATAAACCACCTTTTTTGCAAATGCTTCTGTAAACTCATCTACTAAAAGTCTTATATCTGTATTTCTAATATTTATTACATTCATTGGTTATACATCTTGGATAAAATACAATGATCCATTTTTCTTAGAAACTATAAACTAGAGATTAGAATATGGAACAAAAAAAGTTCTAAAATCTTTATTTCCATCTTTTTTTTCAATAACTCCACTAATTTAGGTAAATATATCTTTGGCTTAGAAATTGGCCTTAAGTTATAAGGCACATGTAGTACTATAAAGATAATTATAGAAGTAAAAATATTAGGATCCACACATCTTATTTCATGAGGTCCAAAGACAGATGATTTATCTTGTTTTGCAAAAATTCCTCTAAAACATTCAATTTTTGCAAGTAATAAAGAACCATCACATCTAATCTTCAATTCTTCAAAAATTTCTTTTGTAAATTGATATCCAATATTCTTTGGATCTCTTAAACTTCCTTTGTTTGATGCTTTTTATACTTGTTCTATAAAATCTTTTAATAAAGAATTGACAACAGGTTTTATTTTTTTATCTATTATTTTATATTTTAACTCAATAATCACTTTTGGTACTTCAAAATATTTAAATATAGTATAAACTTTCCTTGAATTAATTTCTTCAATCTTATTATTATCTTCTAATCAAATAGATGTAATTAATTTCAAAAAATCTTTTAATCTATTTTCTTCATAAACACCTAAAATCCTCTCATCATCTTCTAATGTCCCTAATATATATAATTCTATTTTAATATTATATGTATATATATATATATATATATATATATATTATTTTAAATTCTCAATTTTCTTATATAATTATTCAAAAAATAATTTTAATATTGACATATTTTTAAAAGAATGGTATATTTTAAATGAATTGTATTGAATAAAGATACGTGGTTTGTATAGCAAATATAATATGCTTTTATAGCTACCAAATGAATTTAGATTGAAAAGAACTCATTAGATAATTGTGGAGCTATGACCAATCTAATTTGAAATAAAATTGAAATATTTTTTGAGTGTGATATGTAATTATATATCAATACTTTGTAGGACTTCTATTGGCCTTGATCACTGCTTTCAACCTTTTAGGTATACTTTCTATTAATTTTTGGTATAAAACTACTTTAATAATATTCTATTTTATAACTATTTTTTCTCATAATTTCCAAACTTCCTTTGATTTTATCTTCTAGCTATTGAGTTGGCATTTGATGTGCTTCCAAAGATGTTTAATGGAATTAAGATTAGAAGACTAAGTAAGCCAATCCAGTTCTTTAATCCCATGATGATCAAACCACTTCCATACTAGTTTTGAGTTTTACTTGAGATGATATTGAAAAATAACTTTCTTCTTAGAAATGTCAAATTCTTTAATGCTAGAGAGCAAATTTTTTTCAAGAATTTTCACAAATTGCCTAGCATCCATCCTCTCTTCAACATCTACTATCTAATTCCATTTCATCCCATAGAACCTCATACCATTATATTTTTACCTCTATGCTTAACTATTTTTTAGATCTTCTTATCCAGTAAGAACTAACAATTTTATTTTAATATCTACTTTCTACGATTTGATCCAAATCTATTGCTTTTTGTTCCATTTAAGCAATTAATCCTCTTTCAATCCTCCATAGTCAATTCCTTGTACTTCAAAGTAAAATCCAATCATTATTTTTAATTATGGATAAATAGTAGTGGTTTTTTTTTTTTTTTTTTTTTTTTTTCTTTAGTATGGCTTTTATATTTCAATTCTTAAAAAAAATTAAGATGGTTTGAATTGACACATGATTATTGATAATATTGTTAAGATTTTTAGCAATCTTAACAATATTTTCAGCCTTTTTAATGTTAATTTGAAAAATGATTACCTTTTCATCTACTTCAGTAAACTTCTTTGGTTTGACTAATTTAAGATTCTTCCTATTAAAAATAATCTTTTTTACTAATTTAGAAATAGTAACTTTATTATAGCTAATTTTAGGAGTAATTTGGCCATAAGATTTTTGAAAATAAAGAAGAGAAAAGGTGATGTTAACTTGGAGAGAGAATAGAATGGATCTCATAGTTATTTAAAGAATTGTCAAGTACATAAGATCTGAAAAAGAAATATGTCAAGATTAAAGACAAAGAATGAGATTGATAGCAAAAGTGATTCCAAAGACTCCTATTTATACTATAATGAAGGTTATAGAAGTCTATGGTACTCTCTATAGAAGTTTGTAGAAGTCTAAAGAAGCTTTTAGAAGTCTAAAGAGGCTTTTAGAAGGCGATAAAACTTTCTAAAAGATTATGGAAGATTTTACAAGTATCTAAAAGGTTCTAAAAATTTACAAAAGATTCTAGAAGGTACTAAAATGTAGTAATTTAGAATATATCTATACTAGGAATTGTGATTAAGAAAATACTTTTATAGCTATTAGTAAGTATTAATGATATCATTAGATTAGTAATAACATTGTTATAGTAAATTTGATGATGATAGAATACTATAATTTTGAGTAATTGATAGAATCCAAAAATTAGACAAAATACTTAAAAAATTGTTTCAATACTATTCCAAATTAGATTGGTCATAGCTCTGCACTTACATAATGGATGCTTTTCAATCTAAGCTCATTTGATAGCTATAAAAGAGTACTTTATTTGCTATATATACCATATATCATCATTCACTATAATTCATCTATTATATATCATTCTTTCTAAAATATGTCAATATTAAAATTATTTTTTGAGTCACTGTATATAATACTTTTATTTTCAAAAATGACAATATAACTTGTATCAAAAGCACCTACATCTTATAGGAGTACCTTTTTTTATACCTCCATAATCTTGCTTTATAGTAGTAATTCTACAAAATTCTTAAATCTTTCAATAATTCTTGAGAATGGTTTCTCTGTCAATCTATTTTGATTTTGTTCATGATTTGGAGGTATGATTAGAAATTTTACCACTTTCTTCTCATCTTTACTACATATCCATGTATAAGCTAAATCATCATCAAGAATTTTTGTTTCCATCTATATTGCCATAATATTAGGTTGTCTTAAAATCATTAGATATGATGTTGCATCTTAAACTAAAAAAATGTTGTTTTGTTGTAGCATCTCCAATCCAAATTTTAACATCTGAATAAGTTCCATATAACTTACCTCGTATGTTATTAGGTACTTAGATTATCTATATATGCTCCATATTAATTGGTCATTTTTGCTTCTTATAAAAATCCTTAGACATAAGATTTATATTGAAACTACAGTCAATTAAAGCAATAACTGATTCTTCTATATCTCTCACCTTCACCAATACCTCTATAGTTGCCCTTGCTCAATGCTTTTGAATATAATAGCTTGAATCTTTCATTTCTTTATCACTATAAACTTCAAAACGTACTCGTTGATTATAACAGTTCTTTTCATTTGTTGATTGCTTGCAATCATTATCACCTTCTTCTTCATTTTTATATATTCTTATATGAATACCATAACTCATTCGAACTTCATCTACTAATTATTCTATTTTTTTTTTATTTTTTTTTTTTTTTTTTTAATACTATCAATAATAACATCATGAAACTAATTCTTTAGAAATTTTAAAATCTCTTTTAACCTTAGTCTTAGTATTTAATATATGTTCTTCCAACATTCCCTTCAAATTTGTTGCTGCTTCAATATAAGAATAATTTATAAGCTATTGATTTATTTTTTTTGTTTTTATTTTTTTAATTTTTTTTTTAATATCGTTGAAATATCATTTATAAGTAATTCTTATGAAGTCATGTCACAAGCTTTATCTCCTCAAATCTGTCTTTTAGAAGAATTTTCTTCTCTTATATCGTCAAAATTTCTTCTTCTCTTTTCTTCAATCAAGGCTTCATCTTGACTCTTAGTAATAAATACATGAATTAAAAGAGCTTTTATATGATCTTTCTAATCTATTGTACCTTGTATTGTAGCTACACTTCTTAATAATGTTTTTCAAAGTATCTTTTCTTTTTGCATTATAAAATAGCTAAAGTCCAAAATCTACTTGATTCTATACTTCGTCAAAGTCATCATCTACTCTAGCACCATTGTCGTAATACATGGTGTTTGGCTTGAAAATGCACCAGGCACCTGGTTGTGGAAGATAAAAAGAAAATTATAAAAATAAGTCTTAACAACTCTAATAGATTCTTAAATAAATTACAATTAAAGATTAGATAGTATAATCAAATATCAATCAAATTGAATTAAAATTATAAAAAAATTATTGAAGAAACAAAAAGTATTTCTAAAGATCTTTTATAGAAATCATAAAGAAATAATATACAAATTCAAAAATATACTAAAATAGAAATCTTAATAAAACATTAAAATAAAAATCTTAATTAAATCCTAGTCAAATCCTTAACCAAATCTTAATCAAATCCTTAACTAAATCTTAGTCAAATCCTTAACCAAATCCTAGTCAAATCCTAATAAATCCTAATAAAATCCTAATCAAATCCTAAACAAATCTTATCCAAATCCTTATCAAATCTTAAATAAATCCTAATCAAATCCTAATCAAGTTCCAAACATATCCTAACCAAATCCTAAATAATTCCAAATAATTCCTATAGTAGATTTAAACCTCAATAACTAATGGATGAACCATTGATTTTAACTCAAATTTTTCACACCTCTTCACAATTAAGTTGAAAACAAGTAAAATTTTTTAAAGAATATTGAACTCACTAAAAAGTAAATCAATTCTAATATTTGTAAGGATGTTGGCCGGCCCCCTTCTCCAATCTAAATGTTAAATATTTAGTACCAATATTTCATTATTGACTTGTTTAATTGATTTTGAATTTTTTATATTTGTAGAAAAATAATTTTATTATCCATACACATAAGTTTTACTCAACTCCAACTAATAGATTCCAAGAAATCTTAGAAACTCTCACTAGATCTAAAACTCTACTTTTCAAGACCCCAATCCACTTAAACCTCAATAATCCTCGATCCAACCATTTGATCTAGCTCAAACTCATAGCATATACTTAATACATATAAATCCACAAACCTTCAAAATTTCATCTATAGATCTAGGGCCAAATTTATAAAATTCTCCAAAAATTATCATCCACTTTATTTCACAAATCCAGAGTCATCCAAAACAAACTCTAACTTTGTAAAGCTCTTACAAAGTCAATACCAATCCAAATCATACAAATCTAATGCTCATTAAAATCTTATCAAGTCTACTCTATAATTCCACTTTTTGTTCTACCAAAGAACTCCAAAATCGTTGCCAGAGTTCAATTTTATGCCTCAAGGTCAGATTTCGACCCTAGTTCATAACCAACCCTCTCCGAATATCAATATTTAGTTTTTCTAGATAATTTTTTCTGAAAACTATTCTTAATTTCTTTCTAAAGGTGCCTATATTTTTTATTTTTCTAATCTATCTTATTTTTTTTTATTTGTGGTCCTACAAAATGAGTAGAAGCCTATTTTACAAAAAGGCAATATAAGCACCTTTAATTTTTCTACTCCTTGACTATTATCTATTTTTCTAAGATAATTTGTTATAATATATTTAAAATAAGAACTTCAAAAATATGATATTTTTTTCATCCTTTCATCTATTAGCTATTTTACATCACAACACTATAACTTACGTTTTCTTATTGTCATAATATGTATCATCTTGTTTGAGAATGCATTGGATATCTCACATGGAAGGTAGGATTGTATTTTACAAGTATCGAAGAATCCTAATATGTTTCATCCTTACAAGAAAAATTCAATTTTAATTTTAATTCAAAAGTACTTAAATCTAATACAAAGTGCTCAAAAATACTCTTCTTAATAATTTCAACCATACATAAACTCCGATTCCCCTATTACTTTTATAATTAGGTAATTTTAAATTTTCTTTGCAAATCTTAATCTTAACTAGCAAGCTTTAGCAAGTTGTAGCTCCTATTCTAATTATCTACTTAGAGAAAAAAATTTCATAAAAATGCCACTATAAGTCTTTTATGTGCTCAAAAAAAATTCACTTCAATTCAACTTATAGATTGTAAGAAAATGCTTAAAAACCACACTGATGTAACTTGGCTGCCAACTTGAAAGTTGATACAAATGTTCTAGTATTGATTTCTTCTTTTCTAATTATTAGCTTCAACTCAAAATTGGTGTATAACTTGATCTTTAAGTCTTTTAATACCATGTCAAATTTCACTTTGATCTGACTAGTAGATCTTAAGATATCATAGAAATCCTATTTAACCTCAAAGTGCCAACTTTTGATATCTTCTTGTATAAAAATCTAGATATCTCTCAACCGCATTGTTAGATTATCAAAAAAATTTATATACACTTATTATACCAAATTAAAAAAAATATTATCAAATTTTGAATTTTAAATGTGACACCAATTGCATGAATTAGCGAAGAATGCTAGCTCTAATTATATTAGATAAATTCCAAGTCTTTAATACAAATCTTAATTTTGAACAACAATTGAAAAGTTCAATCAAATCCTACAACAACAAGCCTTATATCTCTAGAACAAGCTTTAAGCTAGCTCTCTAGTTCTAATCACTAATCTTTGAATGCTCCTATATTTTATTCTTGGTAGTAATTTTAAAGGCTAGAGGTCTAATTTTGATCTTGCTTTATAAATGGTAGATCCTTAGATATCAATCTAATCTTTTTTAGAGGATTTTTACTTCCGATCCTATCTTCATTTGAATTCTAACATCAATCATGCTAATTATTTATTTCTTTTAACCTGATTTTACTAATTTATATTCTTTATAAATTAATAAAAGAATCTCTATAGCCTAAAAGGTGAAATTACTAACCAATTTTTAATCTACTAACTATTAAGACAAAAAAATAAACTAAGAGGCTTTTATAAAAGCCATGTTTAAGTAACTTGAATTATTATTGAATCAAGATAATTAGATATTAATTAAAAATTTATTTTTGATTATATTTTTATTATATAGTTGTATTGCATTACAACATCTATCCCCTCTTAATCTGCACATCCTTTGGCATGTGCCAAATGAACTATATGTCATAATTGATATCACACCATCTATTTATTTTTTGTATCAAATCCTTCATTTTTATTTTCACCATCTACTTCAAAATAATTATCTTCTTCAAATATATTGATATTTTTAGTATGATTCTCCAGATTGATTTCTCTATCACATCTTTTGAAAAACTTCACTCATTTTTTAGCAACAGATATCTTCAATCTCGTACCATCCAACTCTTTTAATGAATATGTAGTATTATTATGAACCGTTACTATCATATATGATTCAAATCAATGTTTTGAAAACTCCTGCAAAGCATTATATTGATTATCTAAACTATTTTCATAAATAAATATATAATCACTTTCTTCAATTATTCTAGGCCTTAGTCGATGTTGCTTATCAAATCAAGTCTTATTCTTTAACCTTGCTTTTAGTAACCTTTCTAATGTTAGTTCTATTTATTCCAATCTTTGTTTAAGTTGTAAAATTCTTATAGCTAACAATTCCTCCTTTATCAATCCATCTTCTCATGGTAGCATAATCCAAATTGGCACATGTTCTTCAATTAGCATAATTGATTTTTGACCTATCATAAGTTCCACCAGTATATATTTTGTCACTGAACTATATGTTATATAATCAGCCTATAATGCAAAAAGCAAAAGTCAAGGCCATTCTCTCTCTCTTTTATTGCAAGTTTTAATCAAGACTTTTATAATTGGTAGATGTTCATGTTCATTCTTTGCATTCACCTCTAGATTATAAGCAATGCTCAATGATAACTTAATCCCATATTTTTTAAAGAATTCACAAGCTTCATATATATCTAATTCTCCATGATCTACAGTGAGCTTTTTCACACATCGATAGTAACAAATAACATCCTCAAGTAAAAACCTACAAATTTTCTTTGTAGACTTTATTCTTAGTACCTTACCTTCTACTTGATTTGATAAATCTTCACAAGCCAAAATAAATTATTTCATTTGCTATAGTTCCATCAACTTAATAATCAAATCTACAATCTATTTAAAATGAATAGTCAAACGATATGTCAAATTTTAACTATTTTAATCTTGTATATTTAAATACATTTGACAAGTTACATAAGATTCTGTAAATGAAGCTATATCTGTATACATATTCTTTCATTAATATCATTCTTTTAATTTAGCAAAAATAGCTCAAATTCTTCTATATCCTACCTATAGACTATCATGAAACTCTATAAGTAGTCATTGCTCATCTTTCTTGGTACCTACTACTTGTCGTGGCATTTCAATATTTAATTTTGGCCTCTTTCATAGAAATCCTCCTTGTAATATGAATCTATATGTTTTTTTCTTGATCTTTTTAAATTTTTCAATTGACCAATTAGTATGCTTGATTAATAAGCTCAAATAATATCTAATATTCAATAACTCTTCTTCATAATTTTCTTCATGAAATAGCTTATTTTCTTTGTTTAATTGTGCAACCAAATAATTTTTTTTATCTATATCATCAATATCTTCAATCATCTCATCTTTTCTATCATATATTTCTCAAGATAGCATATCTGCTATCAATTTTTTTTTTTTTTATAATGTGCCTAAATTTGAGATTTAATGACTTGATATAAGCAATCCATCTCAACATTGTAATATCTGGTATTGTACAATTATTAATCATTCTAAGTAAAGACAAAAAATCCATTTCAATTACCACCATTGCTCCAATCAAATAATATTTTTTAGCTTTCATAACTGAAAGAATTCCTCATAATTTCTTTTTTACCTATGAATATACATATTAGCAAGTACTTAAAACCTTAGCTCTAAATTGTATTGCAAATCTATGTCCATTCAAATCATCTTGACCTACACTCCATGTAATAGCAATTGGATTAATATCCATTGTAAGAATCACTAGTCTATTGCACTTATAATCAATTTTTCTCAACACTGGAGGTGATGTTAATAATCTCTTCAATCTTTGTAATGCTTTAATATGCTTCTTTTTTCCATTTAAACCAACAACCTTTACATAATAATTCATACAATAGATCCATTATATGAGCATAGTGAAGAATCCAAATATAATAAAATATGTAGGCATCTAAAAACCTATGAACCTTTATTAAAGAATTGCAATCCTCCTTTATTCTTTCAATTGCATCAAATTTAGTTGGATTTGATTTTTTTCCATAAAATCTATATAAATTTCCAACAATTATGATCTCTTATACTCCAAATATAGATTTTATAGTTGATAATATAAGATGAAGTTTTTTAAGCTAAATCAATATTTTTTTAGAATCTTGTATATAATCAAAAATATACTTGGAATATCCCGTCTTATTTAAAGTTTCATCCTTGTCTTCTTTTTTGTATCCCTTAATAGAAATAATATTTAAAAATGGCATAGTCTTTTCAGAAATAAAATCTCTCAATACCTTGTTCATTCCCTTCATCATATTCATAATTGAATTAGTTGCATATTGAAGAAGAATATACCTAAGGAGTGTTCTCATTGTTATTATATCTCTACTCTCTTCTACAAGTTGAAATTGTTCATAGTGCAAATACAAATCACCTATTGAATAGATGGCCCTTCTTGCAAATACTTTAGCAAATATATCCAGTATTGGTCTAATTCTTACATTCTTGATAGTCATCGCATTCATTAGCTGCATATCTTGAATAAATTATAATGATTCATTTTTTTTAGGCATTATAAATCATTGGCTTGAATATAGTGCAAAAGAGGGCTTTAAAATCTTCATCTTCATCTTCTCTTTCAATAATTCTACTAAGCTTGGTAAATATGCCTTTGGTACTGAAATTGGTCTTAAATTCCAATGTACATGTAGTACAGTAAAAATAAGCATAGGTATTAAAATATTTGGATCCATACATCTAATTTTGTGAGATTCAAAGGCAAATGATCTACCTTGAAAAAATTTCTTTGATTCCTTAAGCTCTTTTTCTTTGATGCTTCTTTTATTTGTTCTTTAGAAACTTTTAATAAAGATCCAATAATAAGTTTCATCTTTTTATTTATTATCTTATATTTTATTTCAACCATAATTTCTAATGCTTGAAAAGATTCAATCGTATCATAAATTTTTCTTGAATGAATTTCTATAATTTTATCATCATTAACTAATTCAATAAATGTAATAAATTCTAAAGGATCTTCCAGTCTATTTTTTTTTATAAATATTGGTAAGCTTTATATTATCTTTTAATATTTTTAATCCATACAATTCTTTTTAATAGTACATAATCTCTTTTTTTCTTTTCTTTAAGTCATCAATCATCTTATACATAATACTTCCATTCTCAAAAATATTAAAAAATCCCACATCAAAAGAACTTACAACTTGCAAGAGTACCTCTCTTTTTGTACCTCTATAATCTCGTTTTATAGCGGTATTTTCAAAAAATCCTTGAATTCTTCAACAATCCTTGCCAATGGATTTTCTCTCAATTTGTCTCGATTTTGCTCATGATTTCGAGGCACAGTCAAAAATTATATTGCTCTCCTTCCATCTTTACTACAAATTTGTGCATAAGCTGAACTATCATCAAATACTTTTGTTTCTATTTGAGTTGCAATAATATATAGTTGCCTAAAAATAAAAGATAAAATATTCCATCTTGCACAAAGAAATTTTATTCCATTATAATGTTGTCATACTATAAATACTTATAGTATGTAAAAAACTAATTATAGATTATTTTTATAAGTCTTAATGTAGATTAAAATGGTTAGTAAGTAAATTTAAAGATATTTGATATAAAAAAATTTATTTGGAAGTTTATCTATTTTGATTATAGTGTTTATATTATGTAGGATTTAGATATTTAGTATAAAGCTTAAGAGAAGGTTGGAGTCTAAAGATGAAAGTCTAAACTAGTAGGAGGCTTTTTGGGAGGAATGAAAGCAAGGCATGGTCGGATGAAGGCAAGAAATGGGGATCTTCATCCCTATTGATCAAAGGCCATGGCCAATGGGCTTCAAGGAGGCTGCACGAGGCATTATTAGGGATTAGAATTTTTCTTTTGAATTCAGCAAGTTTAGATTTTTAGATATAGATTGGGTACAAATTTTGTATGATTTGGAGTTTTTATGAAAGAGTTATTGGTACTCAAAATTAAGGTATCAATTTTGTATCTACTATCACTCTTTAGAGCATAACATACATTTATGGAGAGTATCAAAGGATTGGCAATTGAGGTTGAAGAGAACCCTTTTTTTGCTACACTTTTTATATATTTTTTTATGAATTTGGAGCTTGAAGAAAGAAATTATAGAGAGTTGAAGTTAGTGCATCCAAATCAAAAGTAGCAAGTGAGTGATTTTGATCATAGTAATGGTTGGAGCCATATCTTGAGTTTCTGAACGAATTTTTGGCTCAAAGCTTATAAAGAAGATAGATTATTGTATAAAAAAGCTATACATATAAATTTTGTGGTATTTAAGTATTTAATTTGTAAGATATGAAGAAAATTGCACATAGATGTATAAAAACTAGGATTTAAAGATATTGTTAGGATTTTGGTTATATCTTAAGATCCGCAATGAATTTGTAATTAAAATTTGTTATAATAGTTATTAAAAATACATGAATAATTCATGTAAAATTTGATTGTGTTTGAATGGTCTGATTGAGAGATATGAGTTGTTGAAGTTTGGAAATAATATCCTACAAGGATATATAAGAATTTAAAATTTTTTATCATATTTTTGGTATTTTTGGGAACTTAAGACTTATATATTTGGTGTAATTGTTCCTAAAAGTGATATATATATAAATTTGGCCTTTTTTATCTCAAGACTTGATTGAGTAATTAGTGACAGCTAGAAGCTCAGTGCTTTCTTGAGGCAAATTCTCTCTACCTTGATAAAGTCACCAATTCAAATTTTCATATTTAGGCAAGTACCATATAACTCACTTTGTGTATTTTTGGCTATCTGTATTGTCCATCCATACTCCATATCAATTAGCTACCTTTGCTTTATGTAAAGATGCTTAGATATAAGATTTATCTCGAAACTATGGTCAATCAAAGAACAACTGGCTCATCCATATTTCCAACCTTTACTAATTCCTCTCTAATTGCTTTAATCCAATGCTTCCAAGTATAATGACTTCAAACTTCTTTATCCTTATTACTTTGATCATCAAAACATACTCTTTAATAGTGACTTTTTTCTCCAATTGCTGATTATTTGTAACAATTATTAAATTCAACTTCTTCATCCTCATATATATGTGCATCAATAGCATGATTCAATCCAGCTTCTTCTATTAATTACCTATTTTATTTATTACTATCAATAATGACATCATAGAATTTTTTCTTTGTAATTCTTAAAATCTCCTTCAATATAAACTCAACCTTAGTATTGAGCATATGTTCCTATCAAGGACATGAATTAAAAGATGATGCATAAACCAATAAAATCTATATCAAAGAAAGAGTAACAAAATAGAAATAAGAAAGTACATATATTAAAAGAAACTGGAATGGCTTATTATCAGAAGACAACAAAACTTGAGATTCTTGAAACTATATTAGAAGCAAGAAAAGAGTTGACAAGAATAAAGAAGGCTTCAGTCTTGTCTTTATATATATTATCTAATTAGGGGCTATATAGTGATGTTTTATAGGACCTCCAATATGTGATGACTTTGTAAGACACATGCCTTTATTTACATGCCAAGTTTTTCTATGTGTGGGCCACATAGTTACTTTGGTCTTCAAACTAACATTATATGTGGCACATGGTCAATTTGTTGACCATGTTTCTAATCCAAAAAGTCAATTAAAGACACCTATAAAGTCAAGTAGTATCTATAAAGCTTCTAGGAAGCTTCTATAGAAGATATTATAGAATTAATTTACTTTTACCTACTTCTACTTACTTTTAGTTATTCATATAGATAATTATTGGCTTACATGCATATCTTTGTAATATTATCTTCTCTTTTAAGGATGAATTCTACAAAGAGCGGTCATCATATGTTGAAAAAAATCTATGATATGATAAATTGTATTCACTACATACTCAGATCTTTGTTCACTTTGAAGATGGTTGATAGGACCTTTCAACCATTGATAGTATTTCATATCAAGGTGAAAAGACCACCTTCTTATTTGATCATTGTTGAGGCCTTCATAACTTCTTTCAAATAAAATATTTAGAACACTATCAAGTGAGCAAATAAAGGCTCTTTAGTCAAATCCGTTGGTTGTTGGTTTTCCATCTCTATAGCATTACAACTACAAAGAATCTACAAACAAGGATTGAAAGTAGAATTTTATCTCGTATAGATCTTGTTTTTTTTATAAGAAAGGTTTCCATCTTGATTTTGATGGATGTCGTTGATGAAAAGCATCCACCACCTTTGCTTCATTTGCAAGATTCTTTATTGGCTTTTATATGTGTTTACTAATATCAAATCTATGCCAATGGATAAGATATTTTAATTTATTTTGGTGCCACCTTGAATCTAAAACTTCTTCTGCTACAAATTCTTTATTATTATTTATAGGAGGTAGAGCTTGTCTTCTTCTTGGTATATCTACTATCTTATATGGTTCAAGAAGAGATATATTGTCATGTAGTATGATTTTTTATCTGGAAATATACTAGGTATCTAGCTATAGAGCGTTTAGCTTAAAATTTTATATATATCTTGTCTTAGCTTTCAAACTCCTTTAATTTGCATGAAACTCAAAATATAGCAAAATCCCTTTAAAACATATTTTTTTTACAAAGGATTTTTTCTTTTCAAATTTTAGAAATTCATAATTCTTGATCTAACTATTCAATTTGTCTCAAATTTATAGGGTAGGTAGAATTCATCTTTAAGTTACCGCAAAAAAATAAAACAACTACAAATTCACTCCTGATCTTCTCGCATCTAAAAAACCCTAGTAGATGCTTTAAATCCTAATTTACAAGCATCTGAGGAGTATTTTCTTAATATCTTAAGAATCCAATACTCAAATGCCATCATACTTATGTATAAAGTTTACTAATATGAATATACACATTTTTTGAAATTTTGAGCCAAAACCTTATGGAATTGCTCAAAATATAGCTCAAGTCACAACCATTAGTAAATCAGATCACTTACTACCCTTAGATTGCATGTGCTTAATTCAAAATCCAATAACTCCTTCACTTCAACTTGTAATATAGCAAGAAATATGCAAAAAGTATAGCCGCAAAAGTGTTGTATCTAGTCACATTCACTGATCTTCAATTGCCCTTTGTATACTTGCATTATATGAAAAATAGTGACAGTAGCTCTCAAATCAACACCTTAACTTTGAGCACCTATATCTCTTTTATATAAACTCTAAATCATATAAGATTTGCATCAAAACCATAGCCAAAAATCTAAACTTGCTGATCTTAGCTTTCAAAGCTAAAATGGCCCTGAAAAACTAACCCTAATCTCTAATATGGCCTCGGGTAGCCTCCTCAAAGCCTATTGGTCATGATTTTTGACCAATAGGAATGGAAATTTTCATCATCCATCTCCATTCATCTATATTGGTATCCTAATTATTCTCTTTGCTACCAAAATCCTTCTTCAATCATTTTTCTTATAAGATTTATATAATTTATGCTCTAAACACCAAATAAAAGAACCAAATAAGTTTTCAAATGTTACCAATGTCTAACAAAGGTGATTCTAAATATTTAGAAGTTACTATCAATCAAAACCAATCTTAAAAGCCACAATGAAAAGAAATTAAAGTTATACAAATTCTATAGTAATCTTTTTAAACAACCTCTTTTCAAGGTAATAATCAAATTATATTCTACAACCAACTAAAATCTACTAACATGGCTCTCATCATGTTATTTAATAAATTATATATTAAATACATAGTTACATTATTTTCATATAGCAGCCGAACCACAACACAACAATAGTGACTAGATTAGAAGCGCCTTCTAGATGATGATGTCATTCTTGAAATGAATCCACTATTGTAAAAAGCTCTTTGTCATGGATTTCATAGTTAATCTTACTTGCTGAAATTTTTTTGGAATGAAAAGCTACTGGATGAAGTTTATCATCTGCTCCTATTTGTGATAATACAACATCCAAAGCAAAGTCTGATGCATCTCTTTTTATAAAAAATGACTTGGAAATTTGACGCAATATAAGATTGGTGCAGAAATAAAAACTGACTTCAAAGTTTCAAAAGATGCTTCAGCTTCTTTATTCCATTCAAGATTATCTTTGCAAGTCAAATGTGTAAGTGGAGCTGCAACTCGAGAGAAGTCTTTGAAGAAGATTTGATAATAGTTGGCAAAGCCCAAAAAATATTGGACATCTCTTACCATTTTTGAAATCTTCCAATCCATAATTATTTGAACTTTTTTAGAATCCATCATAAGTCCATCATTTGAAATGATGTATTCTAAGAAGTTAACTTGAGTAGTGTGGAATACACATTTTTTTTTTATCTTGGTATAAAGTCCTGTATCTCTTAATTTTTGTAACACACGACGAACATGAAGCTCATGTTCATTTATATTCTTAAAATAGATCAAGATGTCGTCTAGATGATGGACAACAAAATCATCTAAAAACTCTTGAAAAATATTATTCATTAGATGTTGAAAAGCTGGTAGTGCATTTATAAGTTCAAAAAGCATGACGTTGTATTCAAAATGTCCATACTTAGTTCAAAATGGAGTCTTTCATTCATCTCATTTTTTAATACATACTAGATTATATGCTCTTTGTAGATCTATTTCTGTATAGATCTTAGCTTGATTTAGTGGATCAAGAAGTTTGGATATTAAAATTAGAGGATACTTATTCTTGATGGTGATTTTATTGAGTCCTTGATAATCAACACACATTTGCAATGATTCATCTTTCTTCTTCACAAATAAGACTGGAATGGCATATGAAATTCTTGGCCAGATTTTCTTCAATACATTCCTTGATTTCAACCAATTCATTTTGTGATAAACTATAGATTAGTCCAAAAAGAAGTTGTGCTCCTTCTTGAAGGTGAATTGAGCAATCATGGGGACGATTTTTTGAAAGAGTATATACATTCTTCTCAAATATATCTTAAAATTCTTGATATTGGTTGAGAATGCTACTTAAAGACTTTGCATCATTAGAAACAGGTGTGGCGTAAATGATACAAGGTGATCCTTCTTTTGCATCATGCAAGAAAGCTCTTGCACCTACAAACATAGGTTTAATTGCAATAGACTTCTGACTTTCTACTAGATTAATTTCACTCTTAATTATGCTTTTAGAGAACTCAAGGATATAAAAAATCTAATCTATGTAAGGATTATACTTTTTTAACCATGATAAACCTAAAATGACTAGATTAAAATGAGATTGTTGTTCTCAATGTGTTTAAGCTTCAATATACCAAAGCAATTGAACTAATAGAGATGGGTTCAAACATGAGGAAAGACTCGTTAGATCAATTGGGTCTGTTAGTGTCACAATTGACTGTACTCGAGCTATCTGAAATCAATTATGAAACTACAAAACATTAAGGCTTACTACTTCTATCTTAATTCAACACCTAATCCATTCTATGACTATCAATTCAACAATACTTCCATACTTTTATCCGTTCATCTCTCACTTACTTTCTTTGTGGTTTATATATATTGAATTATTGATCTCCAACTTACCTATTGTATTCAATTTCTCAATTCATCACACAGAATTCAATATCTCGGCTTATGGCTCTCATAGTTTGGCACTCCAGATTAACTTCTCAGTATTCAGAAACTATCTATTACTCGACAACAACAAAGAAATAAAAAGAGGAAGCACCAAGCTTGCCCCAACTTACAACTCTCATAGTTTGGCCCTTGGCTTACGACTCTCACATTTTGGCCCCTCGACTTATAATTCTCACAGTCTGGCCCTTGGCTTATGACTCTCACATTCTGGCCCTTGGCTTACAACTCTCACACTCTGGCCTCGATCTCTCTTTCCTCAACTTCTTTATCCTACCCAAAAGATGGACCCTTGTCGTATTACGTACTTTTCTAGTCGAGAACGCGCCGAGCGTCTGGCTGTAGAAAGTAGTATGGAGATTCGCCAATAGTCAAGCAGTCTATCAGTTTTTGACTGTTGGAATATAAACGACTATAAGAATACATAGTAAATCTATACGGATGCCCTTCGACTGCTCGCCGAAGTCCTTTTTTTCCCAGTCGGTAGGTCTCTAGACGTTACAGAGAACCCCAAACAACCCAAACTGCTAATCTTCGATACCGCTTTATACTCATGATCTTGTATCCACTGATTGTCTCGTTAGATTAACCCAATAAATTTCATTCACTCCGCATACTCAATCCTATAGACACTCTTTTAATTCTTCATCACAGACGTAACTCAATTTCACAAAAACAGTCAAGAGTAATCAAACCCACTTCATTAAAAATCTCGATTCACCATTACAACATTGACTTCAGCAATGATTGCCTCAGTCTTCCCAAAACCCTATGAAGAAAAAAAACCCAATTCTCTGTCTTTTTTCCCCACCCGAAGCATGAAGCTAGCTCTCTCCTATCTTCAAAACCTCTCCAAAACTTATTATCTCCCCTAACCTTATCCTCTGAATTTCTTCAATCTTCCGTCTTGGATCCGGAATTGGCTCCCATTGTCAGAGCTTGGATCTGAAATTGGCTCTCGCCGTCAGAGCTTTCTCTCCCATTTTTATCTTTAAGAGATCTTTTTACAAAAAATAATGTTCCCTGAAACGGCACAGAGAATAGGACAGCCTGAAACAAAATCGAAACCCCGTAATCAGGACCACATTGAGTCGCCCGACCAATTCAGGTCTCATATTGGCTAAGAGTCCAGTAGTAAGACCCAGATGTCCCTGTAATTGGATCAAATTGGTCCTTCGCATCAGATTGGTTGAGGCCCGTAGTAAGACCTGGATTTTCTCGTAATTAGACTATACTAGGTTGCCCGGCCAATTCAGGTCTCATATTGGGTAAGAGGACCCGGATTGGATTCTTGAAATGGATCCAATTGGTTCTTCGAACCAGGCTCACCCGTCGTGTGAATTGGTCCTTTCTCTTCCTGCTGACTCCCATTATTAAAATTGAACGGAGCATTTCAGTATGCCCCGGCTAACAGTAACGGGGTGACTGAACCTGGCCACTCAGTATTTGCACTGGAGTTGGTCATTGCTCCCAATATTCGAGGTAATTGAACATTAATAAAAGTCCCCTTTCTTTATATTTTCACGGTATACTCGTGTTACAACACGACATCCACCCTCTCTGAACCTGTGCATCCTCTGGTATGCACCAATTTACCCAATTGCTGTTTGATTCAAAATATATCCTCTACATCTTTGTTCAGTTCGTCTTCGTCACCTTCATTATCCAAATCACATTCATCTTCTTGCTGCGGAATCTCTATACCTTCATTAAGGTCTTCCATATTCATCTCCACGTGTCTTCGTTTAAATATTTTTACTCGCTTCCCTGTAATTGATATTTTTAATTTTGTACCATCTAACTCCCGTAATGAGTAAGTCACATTATCATGAACAGTTGTTACTACATATGGTCTAAACCAATGTTTTGAAAATTTCCGCAAAGTACTATGTTGATTATCTAGACTATTGTCATAAACAAGTACCCAGTCACCTTCCTCGATTGCTTTTGGTCTCAATCGATGTTGCTTATCGAATCGCGCCTTATTTTGTAACCTTGCTCTTTTTAACCTTCCCAATGCTATCTGGACATCTTCCGTTCTTTGCTCCAATTGTCGAATCCTAATAGCCATAAGTTCTTTTCTTGTCAATCCATCTTCCCATGGTAGCATACTCCAAGTAAGTACCTTTTCTTCAATCGACATAATTGATTTTCGACCTGTCATAAGTTCTATTGGTATATATCCTGTCACCGAACTATGTGTTGTTCGATCAGCCCATAATGCAAAGGACAAAAGCCGTGGCCACTCTTTAACTTTCCCATTACAAGCTTAAACTAATGCTTTCACAATCGGTGGGTGATCGCGTTCGTTTTTTGCATTCCCTTCTGGATTATAAGCAGTAGTCAGTGATAGTTTAACTCTACATCTTTCAAAGAACTTATGAGCTTCTTGTGCATTTAATTCTCCACGATCTGCAGTGATTTTTCCTACGCATCCGTAACGGCAAAGGACATCTTCAAGCAAAAACCTACAAATCCCCTCTGTAGATTTTGTCCTCAATGTTCTTCCTTCTACTTGATTTGATAAATCTTCACAAGCTAAAATCAAATATCTCATCTGCCATAACCCAACCGGCATAATAACCAAATCAACAACCCATTTAAAATGAATAGCCAGAGGATACGTAGGATGAAGACCATCTCGATGTCGGATATTAGAATACGATTGACAGATTTCACATGACTCTATAAATGAGAGCACATCTCGATACATATTTTTCCACCAATATCGTTCCTTGAGTTTAGCAAAAGTAGCCCAGATTCCTCTATGCCCTGCCCATAAACTATCATGAAACTCCTTTAATAATTTTAGTTTTTCTTCCTTTTTGCCTATCACTTGTTGTGGCATCCCAATTCCTTTCTTCGGTCTCTTCCATATGAATCCATCTCGAAGTAAAAATCCATATGCTTTTTTTCTTATTTGTTTGAATTTTTCTGTAGACCAATTCCCCTGCTTAGACAAGGTATTCAAATAATGACCAATATCCAATAATTCTCCTTCATAAGATTCTTCAAGAATTAGCTTGTCTTCTCTGTTGAGATTTGGTATTGAATAGAATTTCAATTCGACGTCATCAATGTCATCAACCATTTCGTCCTCCCTCTTGTATCTTGCTCGAGATAGCATGTCTGCTACTAAATTGTCCTTCCTAGTGATATGCTTAAATTCTGAATTTAGTGACTTAATATAAGCAATTCATCTCAACATTGCAATATCTGGCGTTGAACAGTTAGTAATCATTCCAAGCTATGGCAAGCAATCTGTTTCGATTACTACTACTGCCCCAATTAAATAGTCCTTTTCAGCTTTCATAGCCGAAACAACTCCCCAAAGTTCTCTTTTTACTTGTAAATATGCACGCTGACGAATACTTAAAACTTTAGTTCCAAATCGAACTGCAAATCTATTCCCACTTGAATCATCTTGACCCACAGCCCATCCAATGGTAATTGGACTAGCGTCCACAGTAAGAATCACTGGTCTATTGTACTTATAATCAACCTTCCTCAATATTGGAGGTGACATCAATAATTTTTTCAATCTTTGCATTACCTGAATATACGTTTCTTCCCATTTAAATCAGTAACCTTTGCGTAACAGTTCATATAATGGATCTGCTATGTAAGCAAAATGAGGGATCCAGATTCGATAAAATATACATGCACCCAAAAACCTGCTAACCTCTGTTAAAGAATCACAATCCTCTTTCATTCTTCCAATTGCATCAACTTTAGTCGGATCTGGTTTTCTTTCGTAAGATCCACATAAATATCCAACAATTACAACCTCTCGTACTCCAAATACGGACTTCATACCCGATAATGTAAGATAAACTTCTCCAAGTTGAGTTAAAATCTTTTCACAATCATGTATATGATCAACAACATATTTACGACACCCCCTCTTATCTAAAGTTTCATCCTTGTCTCCTTCTCTACACCCTTTTATAGGAACATCATCCAGAAAAGGCATAGTCTTTTTTGGAATAAAATCTCTCAATACCTTATTCATTCCATTCATCATATGCACAACTGAGTTGGTCGTGCCTTGAGGAAGAGTGCACATTCTAACCAATCCAAGTGGTATCCTCATCGTTGTCAAATCTCTACTTCCTTGGACAAGTTGAAATTGATCATAATCTGAATACAAGTCACCCATTGAATAGATCGTCCTTCCAGCAAACGCCTCAGCAAATTCATCTACAATAGGTCCAATTCCTGCATTCCTGACAATTACTGCATTCACCGGTTGCATATCTTGAATAAACCGTAGTAATCCATTCTTCTTAGGTACCGTAAACCATCGACTAGAATATAGCACAAATGAGGGTTCCAATATTTTCATCTTTATCTTTTCTTTAAATAGCTCAACCAATTTAAGTAAATGTACCCTCGGTACTGAAATCGGTCTTAGATTCTAACGTACATGCGGCACAGTGAAGATAACCATAGGTGTTATAATATTTGGATCCACACACCCAATTTCATGAGATTCGAAGGCAAACGATCTACCTTGTTTAGCCAACATCTTTTTGAAGCAAGTAATTTCCTCCGGCAAAAAAGAACCATCAAAACCAATCTTCAATTCTTCAAAAGTTTCTTTAGTAAACTGATGTCAAATACTCATTGGATCTCTTAAACTTGCTTCTTTTGATGCTTCTCCTATTTGTTCTTTAGAATCTTTTGATAATGGTCTGGCAACAAGCTTTACCTTCTTATTTGCCGTTTTATATCTCGTCTCTACAGTGACTTCTGGTGCTTGAAAAGATTCAAGTATGGTATAAACCTCTCTCGAATGAATCTCAACAATCTTATCATTATCCCCTAACCCAATAGATGTAATCAATTCCAATGAATCTTCCAGTCCATTTTCTTCATAAACACCTAAAATCCTCTCATCATCTTGCAATGTACCTAACTTGCGTACTTCTCTTTCAATATTATATAATCTTTTTTTTTTTTTTTTTTTAAAAAAATCATCAACTTTCTTATACATAATATTTCTATTCTCCAAAATACCAATAAAACTCGCATCAAAGGCACCTTCATCTCGCGAGAGTACCTCCTCTTTTGTACCTCTATAATCTCGCTTTATAGTGGTACCTCTCCAAAAACCTTAAATCCTTCAACAATCTTTGGCAATGGTTTTTCCCTCAACCTATCTCGATTCCGTTCATAGTTAGGAGGTACTGTTAGAAATTGTACAGCTTTCCTCCCATCCTCGCTGCATATCCTTGCGTAAGCAGAACCATCGTCAAGTACTTTTGTTTCCATCCGTGTTGCCGTAATATAAGGTTGTCCTAAAATCAACGGATAAGATGTTGTATCTTGAACAAAGAAATGTTGCTCTGTCGCAACATCCCCAATCCGAATTTTGATATCTGGACAAGCTCCATATAATTCGCCTCATGTGTTATTAGCTGCTCGTATTGCCCATCCATGTTCCATATCAATTGGCCATTTTGGCTTCTTATAAAGATATTTAGACATGAGATTTATTTCAGAACCATGGTCGACTAAAGCAACAATTGATTCTTCTATATCTCCTACTTTCACCAATACCTCAATAGTTGCCCTTGCCCAATGCTTTCGAGTATAATGGCTCAAAGTTTCCATTTCCTTATCACTATAATCTTTGAAACGTACTTGTTGATTATACCCATTCTTTTCATTTGTTGGTTGCTTGTAACCAATATCAACCTCTTATTCATCTCTATATATTCTTGCATCAATAGCATGACTCATTCCAGTTTCGTCCATTAATTGCCTCTTTCGCTTAATGCTGTCAATGATAACATCATGAAACTCCTTCTTTGCAATTCCCAAGACTTCTTTCAATGTGAACTCCACCTTAGCGTTTAATATACGTTCTTCCAACACCCCTTTCAAATTTGTTGCCGCTTCAATGTCAGAAAGTAGCTTATAAGCAATTGATTTGCCTTTATCATTTGTCTCTCTTGTTTTTTCTCCCAATGATGCTGAGGTATCCTTTACAGGCAATTCTTGTGAAGCTACCTCTCGAGCCTTGTCTCCTCAAGTTTGCCTCTTAGAAGAATTTCCTTCTCTAGTATCATCAAAATTTCCTCGTCTCTTTTCTTCTATCAAAGCTTCATGTTGGCTCTTAGAAATATATGCATGAACTGAAAGAGTCTCAACAGGATCCTCCCAACCTGTTCTACCTCGTATTGTAGCTATAGTCCTCAATAATGCTTCTCGAGATAATTTCCCTTCTTGCATTGTAGAAACGACAGAAGCCAAAAACTCACTAGTTTCCGTACTTCCACCAATTTCATCATCTACTCTAGCACCATAATTTGCACTTTCTCGTGCTACTGTTTCATGCTCCTTTAAGTAATCTTGAACCAATACTCTCATTCCTCTCTTGCCAAAATTGGTTTGAAGAAGATCCTCTCTATTTTTTAATGCTATCTTCCCATCTTTCCAGCAAATAATTCCATGCAGTATCATATTATTAAATTCATTGCAATCTTTTCTAGTGTGTGAAGCATCATCACACCAAATGTATCTTTAAACATATCCTTGTTTTGAAACATTCTTCGAATTGTTTATAGAAGTATTCTCTTCAAGTCTTGCCAATTTGATTTGAAGATCTCGCATTCCTCGTATAATTTCTTCCATCCCCATATCTGCTTTCTTTGATAAGGATGTCGAAGGTTGAACTGTAGGCATTGTTGGTGGTGTTGTACGTACTGGAGCTTTGGGTGCTTGTACTATTTTCGGAATATTGCTCCTATCCTTCCTTTCTCTTTTTGTAAGCAACCCCACTGCATCTTCAACGTTCTTCCACTTTGTTGTCAATCCTTCATCTTCTTCTTTGTCTTCAAGAGGGAGTTCTAATTTTCCTTGCAATTCCCCATCAACAGCTCGAAGAAATAGATCAACTTTGTTCAGCTCTAATGTCAATTTTTCTACCTTCAATAATTGAGAGTATTACCTCTCAAATTCCCTTAGTAGCTCTGTTGCTTGCAAATTCTTATTGGGCCGTTCAATCCATTCCAGAAACAGCTTCTTAGTAACGCGATCAACATCTTCCAAGAAATATTCGTCTTTCAATGCACGTGAAAAAACCTCCCATGAATTTCCATAACGATCCGTAATCGATGTAATGTGGTCTCTTATCTCCGGTATCGTGGCAAGTCTAAATAGTGCAACCATTTTCTTCTCAAAAACCTGATTTAATTCTATTTCACGAATATAACATCTTAAATACCTTGAAATATTCCTCCCATCAAATTGATCAATTTTATTGACCACTGCTTTCAATGCTTTGGTTGCCAAAGCTTACTTTCAATCATTTCTTTGCTGTTGCTGCATTGATAATGAGAAGGCTTGAAACAAACTAGCAATAGATGGATCCATGTGCATACCTTGTCTTTTAGAAGAATCCCCACCAGAAACTTCTCCCAAAAATCCTTCAAAATTTTTATTTTCGTTTTCCATAAAATAAAGATAAAATCAACTGAAATCCAATACCTTCCACCTCAAGCTTTCACGTTGGGTTCATCACTTTTGTTGTATTACATGCTTTCTTGCTTGAAAACACGCCGGACGTCTGGTTGTAGAAAGTAGTATGGAGATTCGCCAATAGTCAAGCAGTCTATCAATTTTTGACTGTTGGAATATAAACGATTGTAAGAATATCGTAAATCTATACGGATGCCCTTCGACTGCTCGTCGAAGTCCTTTTTGTCCCAGCTGGTAGGTCTCTAGACGTTACAGAGAACTCCAAACAACCCAAACTGCTAATCTTCGATACCGCTTTATACTCACGATCTTGTATCCACTGATTGTCCCGTTAGATTAACCCAATAAATTTCATTCACTTCGCATACTCAATCCTATAGACACCCTTTTAATTCTTCATCACAGACGTAACTCGATTTCATAAAAACAGTCAAGAGTAATCAAACCCACTTCATTAAAAATCTCGATTCACCATTACAACACTGACTTCAGCAACAATTGCCTCAGTCTTTCCAAAACCCTATGAAGAAAAAAAACCCAATTCTCTGTCTTTTCTCCCCGCCCGAAGCATGAAGCTAGCTCTCTCCTATCTTCAAAACCTCTCCAAAACTTATTATCTCCCCTAACCTTATCCTCTGAATTTCTTCAATCTTCCGTCTTGGGTCCGAAATTGGCTCCCATTGTCAGAGCTTGGATCTGAAATTGGCTCTCGCCGTCAGAGCTTTCTCCCCCATTTTTATCTTTAAGAGATCTTTTTACAAAAAATAATGTTCCCTGAAACGGCACAGAGAACAAGACAGCCTGAAACAGAATCGAAACCCCGTAATCGGGACCACATTGAATCGCGCGACCAATTCAGGTCTCATATTGGCTAAGAGTCCAGTAGTAAGACCCGGATGTCCCTGTAATTGGATCAAATTGGTCCTTCGCATCAGATTGGCTGAGGCCCATAGTAAGACCTGGATTTTCCCATAATTAGACTACATTGGTTTGCCCGGCCAATTCAGGTCTCATATTGAGTAAGAAGACCCGGATTGGATTCTTAAAATTGGATCCAATTGGCTCTTCGAATCAGGCTCACCCGTCGTGTGAATTAGTCCTTTCTCTTCCTGCTGACTCCCGTTATTGGAATCGAACGGAGCATTTCAGTATGCCCCGGCTGACTATAACGGGGTGACTGAACCTGGCCACTCAGTATTTGCATTGGAGTTGGTCGTTGCTCCTAATATTCGAGGTAACTGAACATTAATAAAAGTCCCTTTTCTTTATATTTTTACGGTATATTCGTGTTACAACATGACACCGTCAACTAGCAGATTCCATAGGTTATGATCTTTTGAATTCTTAACCATTTATTCTACTAACAACCTACTGTTACCAACTAAACTGCGTAACCATCAGTCTAATTGTCAAGGTTATCAATAACCAACTAATAACTTATCACAAAGTTTATTTGCCTATTCTACATAGCTCCACTCCTATCTGTGCAGCGTCCTCGCAAACATTATTTAGCTTCAACTTATAAAGACATAGCAGCGTTGGCTTCTTTACTCAATGGCGTTGCTTTATTACCTTTTGAATTGATGACCTTCTCTTCTTTACATCTTCGTCCTATGCCTCAGTGTTCGAGGGTTCTCCATCTAAACGTGTCGTCAGATCTTCATTCAACAAACCCAATTCTCGTACTTGAGACTCACCTCGGGCAATTTGGTTGTTGCGTTCCTTCAACATCTTCTGCCATCCTTCTATTGATTTCAAAGGTATCTCTGAAGGTGTTGTCACTAAAACTGGCATATTGGTTTGCACTAAATTATTCGCCTCCTTTGCTAATGTGGCTAATTTAGTCTGCAACATCGCAACTTCTACCTTCAATCGTTCTTGCCGTTCCTTCCAATCGGTCTCCATCCTTGCTTTCTCAGATATCATGTTTGCCATCTTCTCCTTAACCACAAAAGAAAATACGGTGCTTGTCAAGAGGCTCCCTCCTACTTCTTACTATTGTCCAATTAATTGGGTCGACTCCCTCTTATTTCTCACGATTCATCATGATGAAATATCCTATCATCATCATTATTTATCCCCCCTCTCTTTTTGGAACAAAAAACCTGTTCCGAATTTATATATAGTAAAGTTTAAGCTGATTGCCATTGATCCGTGTTATAAATTTAGTACCCATAAAATCTTCCAATTATACGGAACCATTTGGAAATCCGTCAATAACTCGATATGGCCCATGCCATCGAACTTAAAATTTTCTTGAAAAATTTATAAATCGACTATCATAAAGAAGTATCAAATCATTTGGCATAAAAATCTTTGGTATAAGCTTACTATCATAATAAGTCTTCTTTCGTTTTTGTGTAGTTTCTATTATCATTAATACATTGGCTCTAGTTTCATCCAATTTTTCCAATTCTTCTAAACAATATCGTAATGAATCATGATCTTCCAATCTATTATCTACAGTAATTTGTAAACTTTGGACTTCCAATTCAATAGGTAATATGGCTTCCAATTCAATAGATAATAGGTAATATTGCTTCCTGGCCATAAACCAATTGAAAAGAGGTAGCATTGGTAGTAAATTTCTACGTAGTACAATGTCGTATGGTGTGATTTGCTATCTGGGAATACATTGGGTATCTAGCTGTAGAGAGTGTACCTTAAACCTTTATATGATACTTTTCTTGGCTTCCAAAACTCCTTTATTTTTGTATAAAACTCCAAATATAACAAAATCCCTTTAAAACATATTTTTCCTGCAAAGGATTTTTTCGCCTCAAACTTTAGAAAATCATAACTATTGATCTAACTATTCAATTTGTTTCAAATTTACAAGATAGGTAGAATTTACCCTTAACTTGTATCACAAAAAAACCAACGGCAAATTCACTCCCGATCTTCTGGCATCTAAGAAACCCTAGTAGACACTCCAAACCCTAATTTACAAGCACCTGAAAACTATTTTTCTTATATCTCAAAAACCCGAACTCCAAATGTCATAAAACTTATGCAAAAAGTTTACTAATATGAAATTACTCATTTCTTGAAATTTTGAGCCAAAATCTCACAAAATTGCTCAAGATATAGCTCAAGAGACAAACACTAGTAAATCGGTTTACTTACTACCCTTAGATTGCATGTGCTGACTTCAAAATCCAATAATTCCTTTATCCCAACTTGAAATCTAGTAAGCAGTATGTGAAAAGTATATCCACAAAAGTGCTCTCTCCAGTCGCAGTTGCCGATCCTCAATTGCCATCCGTACGCGTGCGTTATGCCCAAAAGACTGACAGTAGGTCCAAAACCAACACCTTAACTTTGAGCGCCTATAACTTCTTCATAAAAATCCCAAATGGCACAAAACTTGTACCAAAATCTTAACCAAAAACCTAAACCTTCTAACCTTAGCCTTCAAATTTCGAATCGGCTCGAGAAACTAACCCTAATTCCTAATATGGCCTCAATCAGCCTCCTCAAAGCCCATTGGTCATGATTTTTGACCAATAGGAATGGAGATTTTTATTTTTCATCTCCATTCATCTATGTTGGTGCCCTAATTCCTCTCTTTGCTACCAAAATCCTTCTTCAATCCTTTTTCTTATAAGATTTACATAATGTATGCTCTAAATACCAAATAAAAGAACCAAAAGAAGTTTTCAAATGTCACCAATGTCTAACAAAGGTGACTCTAAATATTTAGAAGTTCCTATCAACCAAAACCAATCTTAAAAGCCATTATCAAAAAGAAATTAAAGTTATACAAATTCTATAGTAATCTTTTTAAACAACCTCTTCTCAAAGTAATAATCAAATTATATTCTACAACCAATTAAAATCTACTAACATGGCTCTCACCATGTTACTTAATAAATTATATATTAAGTATATAATTACATTATTTTCATATAGTAGCCGAACCACAACACGACAACAGTATGCCCATAAAGCTGCAAACAACTTAGTATCCCAATTTGTTCCCGCTCCTGAAACTATTTTTGTTAAGATTTTACATAAAATTCCATTAGTCTTTTCTGTTTGTCCATTGGCTCTAGGATAATACGGTGTAGTCTTTCGATGTTTTATCTCGTATTTAGCCACAAGTGCTTTGATTATACTATTTATAAAATGAGTTCCTCGATCACTAACTAATTCTCGTGGACAACTGAACCGTGTAATAATATTTTCATACAAAAAGGTTGCTATTGTACTTGCACTATCGATTTTCATAGCTACGGCTTCAGCCTATTTCGTTATGTAATCCATTGCTACCAGTATATACCATTTTTGTCCATTTTTTGAGGCTTGTGTAATTGGTCCCACAAAATTAATTCTCCATTTTTTAAAAGGCGCTTAAGCTAGAATTGGTATCAATGGCATTATTGAAGTTCCAGTAGGTCGACTTGTTCTCTGACATGGGTCACAATGATGGACAAATTGGTGGCATCTGCAAACATTGTTGGCCACCAATAACCAGCTTGTAAAGTTTTACGAGCCGTGCTGTTTCCCGCAAAATATCCACCACAACTGTCTAAGTGGCAACCTTCGAATATAGTACGCACTTCAGTCTGATAAATATAGCATCGCAAAATTCCATCCTTGCCTTGTTTATATAAGCGTCGTTTAAGCATCATTTAAGCTTTTCTTTGAAATTAGGTGGAAAGGTTTGAAATGTCAAGTATTGAATTATTTCACTATACTCTAGAGTAATTACATCTATCACAAACAGTTTCACATTAGATAGTGCATCGTTAATGGATTTATTATGCAATATATTGAATAATCGAGATAAATGGTCTGCATTGGAATGTGATTTTCTTGATCTTATCTGAATAGTAAAGTCAAATTCTTACAAGAATACAATCCATCGTGCAATACGACCACTCAATTGAGGCTTATTAATCATATATTTTAAAGCATCATGGTCGATATGGAAAATAAATTTATAACCAAGAAGATAATGTCAAAACTTTTGTACGGAATAAATCATCTTCAATGCTTCTCTTTCGATTGTTGTATAATTTCTTTCAGCTGCTACCAATTGACGACTTGCATAATAAATAGGGTGATCAAAACCCCGGTCATCTTTTTGGCTTAATACAGAACCTATCGTAATATTAGATGCATCTATATAAACTTAGAATGGTTTTGTCCAACAAGGTGCCACCAATATTGGTGTTGAAACTAATTTCTGTTTTAATGTTTTGAATGCAATTGTACATTCCTTTGTCCGAAATAGATTGATTCCATCGGTTGGTGGTTTCTTTAAGAAATTTGTCAAGGGAAGGCATATAACTACGAATAGATAGATAAATCACCGATAATAACTGACATGGCCGACAAATGCTCAAACACCCATAACAGTGTTTGGTTGCTTTAATTCTATTATAATCTTCATTTTATCCGGATTTGTAGCAATGCCTGCCATCAAAACTATATGAGCCAACAATTTACCACAAGGCACACCAAATTGGTACTTTTCCAAATTTAAAGAAATACCATATTTTGCACATTGATTCAAACATTGACCTAGATATTCTAAATGCCTGGCTCTCGTACTAATTGTACAAAAATCATCTAAAAATACTTCCATTGAAATTTGTAGATAATCTTAGAATACTTGCATCATTACCCATTGAAATATAGCTGGTGCATTACAAAGCCCAAACGACATAACCTTATCGGCAAAGGTCCCCCAATCTGTAGTAAAAGTAGTTTTTAATTGGTCTTCTTTTCCAATCTTAACTTGATTATAACTGAAAAATCCATCAAAAAATGAATAACATTCATGTCCAATGACAGTATCCAATATACTATCCGTGAGTGATAAAGAAAAATAATCCTTCTTGATAGCTGCATTTAATTTACGGAAATCTTGACAGATGTAAACTTTTCCATTTTTTTTCGGTACCATAACAATTGGTGAAATCCATTCATTGAAAGGAACTGGATAGATAAATCCAACCTCCAAGAGTTTATCTAGCTCTTCTTTTACCATAAGTGAGTATTTTGGATTAAGTCAATGTTGTCTTTGGCGTACTGGTGTCGCGTTCTCTTCCAATATAATTTGATGCTCACAAACTTCAACTGGAATTCCTTTCAAATCTGCATATGACCATGCAAAAGTAGTTTTATGCATTAAAAAGTAATCCACCCAAATTTCTTTCTCCTTGTCTTTTATACCATCATAAATTTGAATGATTTGGAAAGCCTCCTCTATACCTAAATTAATTGGTTGACATCGTGGAATTTCAGGTATTTTTGGATTAATTTTTGTCTCAATTACAGAATCTTTCATAAAATCTGACACATTAGAACTTTCCAACTCTAGTTCCATAGCACTAACGTGATAAACATCCCGTCTATACATCCAATATGCAATCATATGATCAGAATCGTCAATAACATCTAGAGGAACTAAGTACTCTCTTGGTCCCTTACACTGGTATTTCATTCTAGTGTACTCAACAACTTACCTTGTATCAGCATAAATTGGGTCAAGTGCACCAATTTCTTCTTCTATAGACTCATCTTTACAATCCGACATGAATTTTGAACTGGCAACTCAAGTTTCTCTAAGATATTGGATAAGGTACATTTGAAGCACAATTTTATCATTACCTTTTTCAATTGTCAATGTACCAAGGCCCTAGTCATTTCGAGCTTTAGCTTGATACAACCACGATCACCTCAATAAAATTGAATATGACAATATAGAGCTTAGTAATCAAAAAAATATAACCAATTTTGAAGTTAATCCCCGCAATTACTGTATCAATACTTTCTAAAATATCCATAGGTTTAATTCAACTGGAAGCAGTCATTTTCAAAACTACTATAGTAGGCAATAAGTGATCCAAATCCAACTCTTCCATTGTAGCGTCATTCATAAGATTTGCACTAGATCCTCTGTCTACTTCACTCTCGATAATAACACTCCATCAATTGAGACATCAATCATTGGTGGACCCGGATCGAGATTCAAATTTATTTCTCGAATTTCTTTATTTTGAGATTTGCGACAAATTAATGAGGAATTCAAGATAGTTGGGCACTCAGGTGCTACTGCCAATAGTTGCTTCATGGAGATCGTGGGCTATATGGTACCCAAATCTTTTAGAATATCATATGGTTCTGTATTAGTAGTAATTTCTAATGTCTATTTTTTCTTTCCAGTCCTAGACACCGATGCAGATAAATTGGTTTTCTCTATATTAGAAATTGGTAAAGCTACTAGAATTGAATTTGACGGAGCCTCTAAAATTTATTCTTTCAACGAGTAAGATTGTTCTCCCAATTGGGCTGATATTGATTCCTTAGAATTTACGCCTCTGAGAGGATCTTTCAACAAAAAGAACATTTCTTGAAACTATGTAGAGAATGGAACAGCTTGACACGAAATCGAAGCCTCCGTAATTGGGTACGTCATTGGGGTGCACAACCGATTCAGGTCTTATACTGAGTAAAGGGCTCATATCAAGACTTGGATTGGATGGCCCATAATTGGGTCCAATTAGCCCTTCGCTTTAGGATCATCCAATTGTTGATTTGGTCCTTTCTTTTTTTGTTGACTTTTTGTAAGGACAGCTTGGACTACTTCTACCAGAGGAATTAGTGATTCCTATGTCCTGTTATTTTTTTCTTCTATAATTTGTACAATCAATTGTATCTTCTGATCATGATTATTAGGATTATATGGAATATTTTCTTGATAATAAAAATGACCTGATTGCTTGCAATTTCCACATACTAGAGCATATTCATCTATAAACCTTGGATTAGGACATTCACTGGCATAATGACCAATTTGTCTGCACCAGTAGCAACATAGTGGTTTTTGACCTATACCATCAAGTACACTTGGAGTCTCCACTGGAATATATCTACTAGGCCGATTTTAGGTAGCCATAGTGAATGATCCTGATTGACCAGTTGCTATTGGTCAAGAATTGAATTGCTGAATCGATATAGTTTGGAGATTACTCTCTTAATTATTTCCACCGTTTTGCATCTTTGTTCCATAAACCGGATTATAATTAGTATTTTGAAAATTTTCAAAGCCATGATTAGGTTGATTTGAGCAATTACTATTCCAATCATCCATATTTCCAGTCTGTACTTGATTAACATCCCATTGAGTTGGCTGTATCATTTGGTTATTGACCTGTTGTTGCCTTTATAAATACCAACAGTTTTGGGTAGGGTGCTTTCCTCTACAAAATGTACATTGAACACCCATTTGTTTGGGTGATGGACATTTCGTATCAAAATGACCTTGTCCCTTATAATTATTATACCATACATTAGGTCTCGTATTAGAAGGCTTATGTCATTTTTCCTTATCTTTAGCCAAATTTATGGCCAATTCTTCCATCTTCTTTGTTAGATTTAATAATAAGGCTTCATTTGGATCTTTAATAGTCACATTTGTGAACAACTCTGGTTGTTGATAGGTTGGCAATATAAAATAAGGTGTCATTGTTATTGGCGCTATTGTATGGAGTAGTGTAGCATTAATTGATTTTTGCAATATAACATTCTTCATATTGGATGCAGCCATTTGTGGATAATTATCCATCAACACATTTCTCAATTGTATTTGTTGGCTTCCTGAACTTAGAATTATTGTAGCTCCTACTATTAATAATTGATCATAATGACATTCTTTCTACATCTTTACTTGTACCAACAATGCCTCTATCGTAGCTCATCGAGCCTCTTTTACAAATATTTTTAATTCTGGTGGATGCAAACCATTAATTAATATCGACAATATAAACGCATTTGGTATTTGATTATTTGATTATTTATGAAGTATATCCGTGATCTGGTAATAATAGGACTCTATGATTTCTCTCGCAAATATCCTGCTATTTTTAAAACTTTCTCAAAGTTGATCTTCAAATCCAATTGGTCTAAAATGACTTAGGAAGGCGTTCCTCAAGGCCTCCCAATTGGAAAATCTACCCACTGATTACTGAATATACCATTCAAAAGCTGTATCTTTTAAATTTATTATCAACTATTTCAATCAAATGTCTTCATTTTTACTATTATTAGCCATACAAGCTGTCAAGAATTGTGATATATGGTGATCGAGATCAAAGCCCGACCAACCACTAAAAGTAGTTAATGGTGCCACACTTGTAGTTCGGTCTCCTACTGCTCCTATTTGTACTGCTATTGGTACTTCTGGCACTCCTACGGCCATTGGTGTTATCTCTAGTCTTCTTACTATTTGAATCTGAATTTTTCCTCCTTTGGTTTTTCTTGGACCTGCAATTCTTTTTTTTCATTTTCTTAGGCTATTTCTTATGCATAATTGCTCTTGTCTTTCTTTTGCTTATCTATTAATTCTTTGATAATCTTCCCCTCTATGATTATCACTAATAATCTTTCATTCTTCTTTACAAAATCAATACTGCATTATAACTCACATATTTGTAACTCTAAAACTAGTTCTTCTCATGTTCTCATTCAACATATAATTTCATCTCCCATACAATCAATTTCTAACATTTCATATTGTTATCATTTCTTCGGTAGCGGTGCCAAAATATTGTTCTCATTGCATTCAAGCTTCAGTAGACCAAAGTAATTGAACTAATAGAGGTGGGTTCGAATACGGGAAAAGACTGGTTATATGAATTGGGTCTGTTAGTGTCATAATTGATTGTACTCTGACTATTTGAAATCAATTATCAAACTACAAAATACCGAGGCTTACTACTTTTGTCTTAATTCAACCCATAATCTATTCTACGATTATCAATTCAATAATACTTCTCTCAATCATAATTCTTCATAAGCAAATAATAAAGAAAATAAAGAGGTAGCACCAAGCTTATCCCACCTTACTACTCTCACAGTCTGGCTCTCGGCTTACGACTCTCATAGTTTGGCCCTTGGCTTACCTTTCTTCAACCTATTTATCCTACCAAAAGATGATCTGTCGGCCAGTGGATTCCAAAGGTTATGATCCTTTGAATTCTTAACTATTTATTCCACTAACAACCTACTGTTACTAGCTAAACTGCCTAGCCATTAGTCTAATTCTCAAGGTTGTCAATAACCAACTAATAACTTACCACAAATTTTATTTACCTATTCTATAGAATGAATTAAACAACCTATCAAAAATTTACAAGCTATAGAATTATTAAAAAAATTTGAAAGATAATTTTCTTGATTATCAAAAATAAAAAAATTAACATTAGAATCAAATAAGGTTGAATTATTTATTTGAATTATTGATGGATAATTACAAGAGAAGTTAAATTTCTTCTTACAGAGAAAAAAGAGGATGAAGGGTTGACAACAAAGTAGAGGATTATTGAAGATGCTATTGGATTTTTTGCCAAAAGAGAAAAAAAAAAAAAAAAAAATAGAGTTGGTGCTTGAAGAGTGGTACAAGTACCAATGATTTCAATACCTACTACACAATTGACTATGCTTATTGTCCAACTTCTACTTGCTACACCAAAGAAAGAAAATATGGAACTTAAGAAGATTGTACATAGGATGTGAGATCTTCAAATCAAACTTATAAGGCTTAAAGGAAAGACTATTATAATAAGTTCAAAGGCTACTTTTAAATAAGGCTATGTGCATAGATGTATTTGGTGTGATGATGATTCTCATTCTTGAAAAGTTTGTAGTGAATTCAATAGAATGGTATAATAAGGTATTATTTATTGAAAAGATGAAAAAATTACATTGAAGGATATTAGTGATCTTCTCCAAATTAACTTTGTTAAAGGAGGTATGAAAACATTGATTAAGAATTATTTGATAATACATAGGATTGCAACAATAGAAAGTACAAGTTAAAGAATTAGGGTGGATAGTGATGGCAAAAAAAAATTTGTTGAAAAAGTTCAACCAAGTAGACTTTGGTCTTCTATCATTTCTATAATACAAAAAGAGAAAATATCATGAGAAGCTTTATTGAAAACTGCAGTAATAATTTGTGGTGCTATAAGCTCAGAGGATCCTATAGAAGTTTTGTTAGTACATATATATATTACTAAAAGCCAACATAAAGCTTCAATAAGAAAAAAAAAAAAAAAAAAAAAAAAAAAAAATGATGATGATACAAGAGAAAGAAATACTTCCAAGAAAAAAACTTGAAAAAATAAGACTTGTGCAGTGGCTTCACAAGAGTTTCCCACAAAAGTTACTTCAACAATATTAAAAGAAAAAGTAAAGGAGACAAAAGATACAAGAAAATTAACAACTTACAAACTACTCTCTGATATTGAAGTTGCAACAGATTTAAAGGGAGTGCTTAAGGAACTGTCACACATATACACATGAAAGCTAATAATTACATGTATAAATAGGTAGAAGTAAATAGAAGTAAGTAAAAGCATCCTTGGCACAAGCATAGGTGTGGAAAGAATGTCATTATGACCAATTGTTAACAATGGGGGCCACAATGATTCCAAGTTCAGGAAGCCAATAAATACAACCAAGAAATGTATCGATGGATAATTATCCACAAATGGCTGCATCCAATATGAAGAATATTATGTTACAAAAATCAATTAATGCTACACCACTCGATACAATAGCGCCAATAATAATGATACTTTATTTTACATCGCCAACCTATCAACAACCGGAGTTGTTTACAAATGTGATTGTTAAAGATCCAAATGAAGCCTTGTTATTAAATCTAAGAAAGAAGATGGAAGAATTGGCCATGAATTTGCGTAAAGACAAGGAGAAATGATATAAGCCTTTTAATATGAGACCTAATGTATGGTGTAATAATTGTAAGGAACAAGGTCATTTTGATACGAAATGTCTACCATCTAGACAAACAGATGTTCAATGTACATTTTGCGGAAGAAAGCACCCTATCCAAAACTGTTGGTATTTACAAAAGTAACAACAATTCAGTAATCAGACCATGATCCCACCAACTCAGTGGGAAGTCAATCAAGTTCAAATAAAAAATATGTATGGATGGAATAGAAATCTATCTAATTGATAAAATCGAACATTCAATAATTTTTAAAGGTTCCAATTTTAATTAGGCGTCTGCATCAAACTCCCAGAACTATACGAAAGAGCAGCAGAGGTATCAGCAATATGCTCCACTGGTATCATCGAACCAAGTACCCTTCGTACAAACGGGATAACCATGATCATTTTCTAATCCTACATAGAACAAGCCTAGTAGGTATATATCGGTGGAGACACCCAATATGCTGGATGGAGGTGCAAGAAGACCACTTCATTGTTTTCGTTGCAGATACCTTGGTCATTATGCCAGTGAATGTCCTAATCCAAGGTTTATAGATGAATATGCTCTAGTATGTGGAAATTGCAAGCAATCAGGTCATTTTTATTATCAAGAAAATATTCCATATAATCCTAATAATCATGATCAGAAGATACAATTGATTGTACAAATTATAGAAGAAAAAAATAACAGGACATAGGAATCACTAGTTCCTCCGGTAGAAGTAGTCCAAGCTGTCCTTACAAAAAGTCAACAAAAAAAGAAAGGACCAAATCAACATTTGGATGATCCTAAAGCGAAGGGCTAATTGGACCCAATTATGGGCCATCCAATCCAAGTCTTGATATGAGCCCTTTACTCAGTATAAGACCTGAATCGGTTGTGCACCCCAATGACGTACCCAATTACGGAGGCTTCGATTTCGTGTCAAGCTGTTCCATTCTCTACATAGTTTCAAGAAATGTTCTTTTTGTTGAAAGATCCTCTCAGAGGCGTAAATTCTAAGGAATCAATATCAGCCCAATTGGGAGAACAATCTTACTCGTTGAAAGAATAAATTTTAGAGGCTCCGTCAAATTCAATTCTAGTAGCTTTACCAATTTCTAATATAGAGAAAACCAATTTATCTGCATCGGTGTCTAGGACTGGAAAGAAAAAATAGACATTAGAAATTACTACTAATACAGAACCATATGATATTCTAAAAGATTTGGATACCATATAGCCCACGATCTCCATGAAGCAACTATTGGCAGTAGCACCTGAGTGCCCAACTATCTTGAATTCCTCATTAATTTGTCGCAAATCTCAAAATAAAGAAATTCGAGAAATAAATTTGAATCTCGATCCGGGTGCACCAATGATTGATGTCTCAATTGATGGAGTGTTATTATCGAGAGTGAAGTAGACAGAGGATCTAGTGCAAATCTTATGAATGACGCTACAATGGAAGAGTTGGATTTGGATGACTTATTGCCTACTATAGTAGTTTTGAGAATGGCTAATTCCAGTTGTCACGGACACAGAAATACAGACTCGAGATCTAACAAGAAGTTTAATAAGAACTGGCAAGAACTAGATTAATCAGATGAGAACAATACCAGAGAGGTGAGCTAGAGCTCCAAGAGATGTGTTGTCGAGACTGAAGAACTCTTCAGCCTCGACTCCTATATATACTACTGGCCTATGGTTCTAAAGAAGTGCATCAAGAAGCTTCCCATGAACTATGAAGCTTCTCGAGCAACTACCCAAGAGCTAGGAAGCTTCTCAAGTAACTTCCTAGAATCTACTAGAATATTCTAAGAATCTTTTAGAGCCTTCTAAGGGAATCTTTAGGAAATCTTCAAAGAATATTCTAAGAGAATATTCAAGGAATCTTCTGGAAGTTTCTAGAGACTTCTTTCTAGAAGATTCTAGAAACTTGTCTCTAGAAAGGTCTAAGGACTATGTCCCTAACATCACCTCCTCCTTTAGCTTCGAGGTCTCCGAGAAGCAATGTTATCGTCAGTCAATACCAACGCAAGAAAATGAAGATCTGTCGCATAACCTCTGCTATGAATTCCAATTGTTGTTCACGAGGCAAGTGATTCAATGGTCCTTGAAGCCAACGGTAGTGGCCCACGCCTTCAACTTTTGACCAAGCATGAACCTCCGTGTCTTCATTGTGAAATTGTCCTGCAAACACTCCTTCTGGCTGACCATTGTAGGCATGCTCGACCTCAAATACAATCACCAGCGATCTGTTGCTCGGAATCCTTCAACGTCGTCGTGGTGCAAGCGGTTCTTCATCTCGCGGTCGTCTTCGTGAGCTAGTTGCTTGAGATGACATGACAAGTGTAGTATCTTGGCTATCCATATTCAAAGGCTAAAACAATAAGAACAAACTTGGGCTACTAACAAAGTTCTACGCTATCTTGGAGAGAATGACTACATCAACTATAGATTTTGGTGGTGCTCTCTCCTCTTTTCTGTTCTCTGGATGAGCAAGCTTCAGTAAGAAGCTATCGTCGAACCGGCTTGGGTTACTCAGGATATCGTCGATGAAACTCCTGTACCTTTTGTGGCGCATTCGCGAGATTTTCGGCCGGCTCCCATGTTCGTTCATTAATATCGTAACCGCTCCAATGCACAAAGTATTCTAATTTATCCCGTCTTTGCCGTGAATCCAGGACCTTTTCCACCTCGTATTCTTTGTGGTTCTCTATTTCTATGCTAGGTGGTGGACATTGTACTCTTCCAGGAAAAGACGATTCTCGATAAGGCTCCAACAAAGAAACATGAAAGACAGGATGTACCTTCATAGTAGCTAGTAACTCCAGACGATACGCTACAGGATTGATCTGCTTCTGGATAAAAAATGGTCCCAATCTCCGATAGTCCAATTTGTCACATGGCTGCTTGGTCTTAATATTTCGTCGAAGCAGCCAAACTTTGTCTCCAATCGTGAATTTAGGTGCCTGATTCTGAAATTTGTCCGCGGACGCCTTGTAAGATTCTTGGGCAGTTTGCAATTGAAGCTTCAATGTAGTTTGAAGCTGCGAAAGCTCCTTCACTAATCCTTCAGCTGCCGGATTGTTAATCGTTGACGAACTCCATAAGTCAAGCTTTGGATGGTATCCATAATTGGAAAAGAATGGCGTTTGTTGAGTTGACGCATGAAGGGTGTTGTTATATGCGAACTCGGCTAGCGGTAGATATGCGACCCAATCATCTTATTGATAGTTGATGGTGTAACGTAAATATTTCTCTAAAACTTGATTCACCCGTTCTGTTTGGCCGTCCATTTGAGGATGAAATGCCGAAGAAAGCTTGATATCCACCTTCAATATTTCAAAAAGAGATTTCCAAAACTTTAATACAAACTAGGTTCCTCGATCTGATACGATATCATCTGGTAGACCATGATATCGATACACATTATCAAGAAAGAGTCTTGCTGTGTCTTTGCTTGACGATGTCTTCTTGCAAGGGACAAAATGTGCCATCTTTGTAAGCCGATCTACGACAACAAAAATGCTGTCAAATGAATTCGATGGTGGTAGATCCGTAATAAAGTCCATGGAAACTGAAGACCATGGTCGCCGCGGAATAGGCAATGGCTGTAGAAGTCCATAAGGTCGATGTCGAGGATTTTTGGATCTTGAACAAATGTCACAAGATACAACAAAATCTTTCACATCCTTCCACATTTGAGGCCACCAGAAATCACGGGAAATAAGTTCCAAGGTCTTATTGAATCCAAAATGTCCCACAGCTGGAAAGTCATGACGAGATTGAAGAACTCGGAGTTGTGTTGGCCCTTTTGGGATATACAACCGCTCTTCAAAATATACTAGATCTCCTTCCATCTTGAATTTATCATCACTAGCATGTTGCTTGATATCAAGGGCTAGAGAATCTTCAATAGTTGCGGCCCGTACCTAGTCGAGGAAGTCAGCATCAATTGGTACAATAGCTGCGTTGAATCGAAATTTCTCTGGCTTCAACAATGTCGTGCACTGTTGATCAAATGCTGCATCTCCAGCCTTTGGCGCGAGATATGATCTCCTTGATAATGCATCGGACAACCCTTATTGCTTCCTAGGTCGATAAGTAATAACAAAGTCGAACCTGGATAGCGACATACTCTACCGAGCTTGACGTCGATTCAAAATCTGAGCTGACATAAAATACTCCAAATTCTTGTGATCCGTATATACGGTCACTGGATGTGCAGTTCCTTCGAGAAAGTGGCGCCACTCTTGGAAAGAATCTACTATAGCAAGGAGTTCCTTATCGTGGATCTCATAGTTGATCTCAGCAGCAGTGAATTTTTGAGAATAGAACGCAACTGGATGGAGCTTCTCATCTACGCCCATCTGTGAAAGTACAGCTCCCAAAGCAAAATCCGAAGCATCTGTCTCCAAATAAAAAGCCTTTGTAAAATTCGGATGTACCAAGATTGGAGCTGTAGTAAATACCATCTTCAAATCTTGAAATGCTTTTTCTGCGATAGGTCCCCATTCGAGCTTGTCCTTACACGTTAACCGAGTGAGGGGGGCAGCAACTTGAGAATAATTCTTGATGAAGATCCGATAGTAGTTAGCAAATCCAAGAAAACATTGTACGTCCCTAACCGTCTTCGGAACTTCCCAAGACATGATTGCTTCCACCTTCTTTGGATCCATCTTCAAGCCTTCCGTAGTCGCAATGAATCCCAAAAACTCCATCTCAGTTTGGTGAAATAAGCACTTCTCCAATTTGGCATAGAGTCCTCGCTCGCGTAGTTTTTTGAGTACCAGACGAACGTGCTTCTCATGTTCTTCCTCGTTCTTAGAAAATATCAAAATATCATCTAGATAGATGACAACAAAATCATCTAGATGCTCTCGAAAGATGTCATTCATCATATGTTGAAAGACCGCTGGAGCATTAGTAAGACCAAATGGCATGACATTGTATTCAAAATGGCCATACCTTGTTCGGAACGCTGTCTTCCATTCATCTCCTTCCTTAATTCGCACAAGGTTGTAAGATCCCCTTAGGACAATCTTTGTAAAGATCCTTATAAGCCCAAGTTGTTCTAGAAGACCAGAGATCAAAGGTAGTGGGTAGCGATTCTTTTTTGTTACCTTGTTGAGACCTCGATAGTCCATGCACATCCGTAGTGAGCCATCCTTCTTCTTCACAAATAAGATTGGTGCCCCAGCTGGCGACTTCGAATGACGGATGAAGTTCTTGGCTAGATTCTCGTCAATGTACTTCCGCAATTCAGTCAACTCCGTCTGCGACAAATTGTAGATTGGTCCAAAAGGTGGTTGTACTCCTTCTTGCAATTCAATGGCACAGTCATAGGGTCGATGCTCTGGCAACATATCAGCATTCTTCTTTTCAAAGACATCTTTGAATTCTTCATACTGCTTTGGAATAACCAAAGTTGGAGTTGCATCTTCTCGAGTCGGAGTTTCGAAGATGACAAGAGGTGTATTTTGCTTGGCTTCCTTCATGAAAGCCCTTGCACCTATAAACAAGGATTTGTTTCTAGACATTGTCTTGGCAGATTCCACCTTCAAGGAGTTTGTTAGAAATGTCACTTTCCGCAACTTCCAATCTATCAATGGATTATATCTATCAAGCCAAGATAGTCCCAAAATGATAGGACATGAAGGGGTCTTGATAACATTAAACACAATATTACTCTCATGGTTTTCAAGACGTACCTTCAATGGTTTAGTTTCATGGATAACATTGCCCGAAGACAATGGTCGTCCGTCTATGACTTCTACATGGACAGGCTTAAGTTTCTTTACAAGAGAAATATTGTGAAGCTTGGCAAACTCTTCATCTATAAAGCAAGCGGATGCACCCGAGTCTAATAAAGTATCGACTTGTAGTTCTTGAATACCCAGATGTAAAGGTACCATAAAACAATCTGAAAGTTGAGCTGAGAGAAAGGGACCTTGATTAATTTTGGATGTTGAGATGTCCAGCCGCACGGTCCCTATTGTGGCTGGGCGTCCTTGTTTTCCTGCATGCTTGTACTCCTGAGTCTTGTTGTTTGAGGCTTTTGTTTCTTCCGACAATCTACAGCTTTATGGCCCGCTTCTCCACAATATAAACACAAGTTTTGTTCAAACCGTCGCTTCCTTTCCTCAGCTATGAGGGGTTTGAAACGTACCGCATCAATTTGCATGGGTTCAGGATCTGTGGAGTGATTCTCTGGACCTTTTGAAAATGTAGCAAATGCTCCATCATTTCTCCAGCTTGATCGTCTTTCTTGCCGTAATTCAAAGAGGCGGTTGTCACAAATAATTGCCTGAGATATAAGTTCTTCTAAAGTATCCGCCTTAGGCATGGTAATCAATAAGTTCTTGACATCATCTCTCAGACCATATCGAAATCGTGTCATGAACGCCTTATCATTCCAATCAAGATCACATGTAAGCTGTTGAAATTCTGCAGCATAGATTGCAGCAGAACGTGATCCTTGTCGTAGATTTTGTATCTTTCTTTCAGCCACTCTTTCTCGATCGCTATCTCCAAAAGCAGCAGTAAGTGTCACGGCCATAATCATGTAAGCTAATAATTACATATAGAAATAGGTAGAAGTAAATAAAAGTAGATAAAAGTAAGTTAATTCTATAATATTTAATATAGAAGCTGCCTAGAAACTTTCTAGACGCTGCTTTGACTTCATAGGTATCTTTAATTGACTTTTTGGATTAGAAACGTGGTCAACAAGTTGGCCATGTGCCACACATGTTGTTAGCTTGAAGATCAAGCTAACTATGTGGCCCACACGTAGAAAAACTTGCCTTGTAAGTCAAGGCATGTATCCTACAAAGTCAACACATATTGGAGGTCCTATAGAACGTCGCCACGTAGCCCCTAGTTAGATAGTATATATAGAGACAAGAGTGAAGGCTTCTTCACTCTTGTCAACTCCTTTCTTGCTTCTAGTCCAGGTTCAAGAGTCTTTAGTTTCTTGTCTTGTGGTAATAGCCATTCCAGTTTCCTTTTAATATACCTACTTATTTATATTTTGACTTATTATATCGAGATAGCCTTTTGGTGTATATTTTCCCTCATCGAGTCTTTGTCCTTGCGAGATTGACAAGAGTACACTTACAATATCAGAGCTTTGTTTTTTGTTGAGTAAGAGTGGATTACCCCTTTCTCTTGACAAGACATAAGCGTATTAGAAGTTTGCGGATTACCCACTTCTAAACTAATATTGTTCTTAGTATCTTCTTTGTTATCAAGTCTTTCTTTTCTTTTGTCTAAAGCAATATCAAACAAATATTCTTGTACAATATCCTTGTACAATTCCTAATGAAGGTCCTATCTTCTCCTCAGAACCCTCTCCTTATTTTATAATAGACTTATATTTAGGACCTAAGAATTACAAAGCCTCTGCTTTATTAGATTCGGGAGCCTCAGCATGTTTTTTAGATGAACAATTTGTTAAAAGTTGTAAAATACCCTTTGTACAGAAACCTAAACCAGTACATGTAGAAGTCATAGATGGTCGTCCATTGTCTTCTAGAGATGTCACTCATGAAACTCATCCTATAAAAGTAACAATAGACGGTCATGATAGCTACATAGCTTTTAACATAATTAAATCCCCGTCCAATCCAATTATTTTAGGTTTATCCTGGCTAGAAAAATATAACCCTTGAATAGATTAGAATTCGCATAAACTTGACCTTTTCCAAAGCATTATTAATAGTTCTACTAACCAAGTAAAAAATTATAAGTCTAGTATAGTAAAACCCATACTGATAGGTGCAAAAGCATTTATACATGCAGCAAAAGAAGGATCAACTTTTGCTATTTATGCTGCACCTATTTCTGAAAACGTAAAGACTTCAATTGGCATTCCAAGTCAATATCAGGAGTATCAAGACGTTTTTGAGAAAAAGAATGCAGATATTCTTCCTAAGCATCGTCCATATGATTGTTCAATCGACCTCAAGGAAGGAACTCAGCCACCATTTGGACCAATTTACAGTTTATCGCAAGATGAGATGGCTGAATTCAAGACATATATTGACAAGAATTTAGCGAAGAATTTCATATGCCATTCAAAATCTCCAGCAGGAGCTCCAATTCTATTCGTAAAGAAAAAAGATGGATCTTTACGAATGTGTGTTGATTATCGAGGACTCAACAAGATCACAATCAAGAACAGGTATCCATTACCTTTGATATCAGGACTCCTTGACCAGTTGAATGAAGCTAAGATCTATACAAAAATAGATCTAAGAGGAGCATATAATCTAGTACGGATCAAAGAAGGAGATGAATGGAAGACTGCGTTTCGAACCAGGTATGGACATTTCGAATATAATGTCATGCCCTTTGGACTCACGAATGCACCAGCTGCTTTTCAACATCTCATGAATAATATATTTCGTGAATTCTTAGACAATTTTGTCGTCTGCTATCTAGACGATATCCTGATCTATTCTAAGAACGTTGAAGAACATGAAATACATGTTCGTCAAGTATTACAAAAAACTTAGAGATGCAGGATTGTACGCCAAGATAGAAAAGTGTGTATTTCACACTACTCAAGTTGACTTTTTAGGATACATCATTTCAAATGATGGTCTCATGATGGATTCTAAGAAAGTCTAAACAATCATGGATTGGAAGATTCCAAGGACAGTAAGAGATGTCCAATGTTTCTTGGGATTTGCCAATTACTATCGGATCTTCATCAAAGATTTCTCACGAGTTGCAGCTCCACTTACACGCTTGACTAGTAAAGATAAATTCCAATGGAATCAAGAAGCGGAAGCAGCATTTGAAGCCTTGAAGACATCGTTTGTCTCTGCACCAGTCTTATATCATGTTGACTTTTCCAAGGCATTTTTTATGGAAACAGATGCATCAGATTTTGCCTTGGGTGCAGTTTTATCACAAATGGGAACAGATGACAAACTTCATCCGATAGCTTTTCATTCAAGAAAATTCTCAGCAACCGAGATCAATTATGAGATCCACGATAAAGAACTTCTTGCAATCGTGGATTCCTTTCAAGAATGGCGTCATTATCTAGAAGGCGCTTCTAGTCCAGTCACTGTGTATACAGATCACAAGAACCTCGAGTATTTCATGTCAGTACGCGTGTTGAATCGTCGTCAAGCTCGTTGGAGTATGTCTTTGTCAAGATTCGAGTTCATTATCACTTATCGGCCAGGAAAACAACAAGGTTTATCCGATGCCCTATCTAGACGTTCTTATTTTGCACCAAAAGAAGGAGATTCAGCTTTTAAGCAACAAAGAACGGTCCTCTTGAAACCGGAGCAATTTCATCTCCGAGCAATGAAATCAACATTGACTGTTGATTCAACTTTTCTCAAGCAAATCCAGTCCAGTATGTCCTCAGATCCTCTTGTTTATGATATCGAGAATAATTCTTCCAAGTCTCATGATCCTTCTAAGTTCGAGTTCAAGAATAATCTATTATATTTTGAAGGACGCCTATATGTTCCAAAAGGAGAAGCACGTTTACGTGTTCTTCAAGCACGTCATGACTTTCCAACAGCAAGGCACTTTGGATATAATAAGACTTTGAAACTCATATCAAGAGATTTTTGGTGGCCACAAATGTGGAAGTCAGTCAAAGACTTTGTACAATCATGTGATATTTGTTCAAGATCAAAAATTCTTCGTCATCGACCTTACGGACTTCTTCAGCCATTACCTATACCAGAACAACCATGGTCTTCTGTTTCTATGGATTTCATAACAGATCTTCCAAGCTCCAGATCTTATGATTCTATATTTGTGATAGTAGATCGTTTCACCAAGATAGCACATTTTGTGCCATGTACAAAATCTATCACAGGTGAAGAAACAGCTAAGCTTTTCATTGATAATATCTATCGCTATCATGGATTACCTAAAGATATCATATCGGATAGGGGAACTCAATTTGTGTCAAGATTTTGGAGGACCCTTTTCAAGATTTTAAAAGTGGACATAAAGCTATCTTCGGCTTTCCATCCTCAAACTGATGGACAAACAGAGCGCGTAAACCAAGTCTTGGAGCAATATTTAAGGTGTACTATCAACTACCAATAAGATGATTGGACAACCCTTCTGCCATTGGCAGAGTTTGCTTATAATAATACGGTACATTCTTCCACGCAACAAACACCTTTCTTTGCCAATTATGGCTATCATCCACGACTTGATACTTTTGATTTTTCAAAAGTTGATAATCCTGCAGCAGAAGATATGGCAAATCGATTGTCAGAGTTACATGCAATAATGAAGACGCAATTGAAGGGAGCTCAAGAACGATAAAAGATAAACGTAGATCTATATCGTAAGGAGCAACCACAAATCAACGTGGGTGATAAGGTATGGCTACTTCGTCGCAATATCAAGACTACTCGACCTTGTGACAAGTTGGACTATCGTAGGCTTGGCCCCTTTTCTGTTTTTGAATAGATCAACCCAGTTGCATATCGGTTACATCTACCGGAGTCAATGAAGATCCATCCTGTATTCCACGTGTCTCTTCTTGAACCATATAAGACAGTGGATATAGAAGGAAGAAGACAAATGCCACCGCCTCCTATAGAAGTAGATAATAATGAAGAATTTGAGGTGGAAGAGATATTAGACTCAAGGCTGCGCCAAAATAAGTTGGAATATCTTGTTCATTGGCGCGGATATGATATTAGTGAACGCACATGGGAGCCATCCAGGAATCTAGAAAATGCATCAGCTAAAGTCAAAGTTTTTCATCAACGACATCCATCAAAACCAAGATGAAAATCTTTCTTATAAAAGAGACAAGATTGAGGCAAGATAACATTCAATTTCCTATCTTTGTTTGTAACTTCTTTACATTTGTGACGCTAATTAGATGGAGAGCCAACAACCAGCAGATTCAACTCAAGAACCTTCGTTTGCTGACCTGCTGGACGAGACATTACGATTGTCACAACCTTCCAAGACGACGCAATCGAGATGAAGATCTTCAAGAACGACATATTCTTCCTTGAACAGATGGTGAGATACAACGCGTTTGGTATCACGATTTGGGAAGGGACTCTCGATGTTTGGTGATTTTGCTAGAGGTAGGAACAACTTGTGATGGTATTCCGAATATTTTATTCGAAGGAAGTTACGAAAGCCTCAACAATGATCAAATAACTGGGTGGTCTTCCCGCCCTGGTATGGGACACTACCGATGGTTGAGAGGCCCTATCAATCATCTTCGAAGAGAACAGAGATCAGAGTATGTGGCGAATACAATTCGTCGCATCATAGATTTCCTCAACATATGATGACCGCTCCTCGTGGAACTCGTCTCTAGAAGGGGGGGTAATGTCACGACCATAATCATATAAGCTAATAATTACATATAGAAATAGGTAGAAGTAAGTAAAAGTAGATAAAAGTAAGTTAATTCTATAATATTTAATATAGAAGCTTCCTAGAAACTTCCTAGACGCTGCTTTGACTTCATAGGTATCTTTAATTGACTTTTTGGATTAGAAACGTGGTCAACAAGTTGGCCATGTGCCACACATGTTGTTAGCTTGAAGATCAAGCTAACTATGTGGCCCAGACTTAGAAAAACTTGCCTTGTAAGTCAAGGCATGTGTCCTACAAAGTCAACACATATTGGAGGTCCTATAGAACGTCGCCACGTAGCCCCTAGTTAGATAGTATATATAGAGACAAGAGTGAAGGCTTCTTCACTCTTGTCAACTCCTTTCTTGCTTCTAGTCCAGGTTCAAGAGTCTTTAGTTTCTTTTCTTGTGGCAATAGCCATTCCAGTTTCCTTTTAATATACCTACTTATTTATATTTTGACTTATTATATCGAGATAGCCTTTTGGTGTATATTTTTCCTCATCGAGTCTTTGTCCTTGACAGTAAGTCTCTCTATGAAAGCCTCTGGGTCGTACAATATTGGAGAATCCTTCTCCAATAGTGGAGCAAACCAAGAGTGAGCATTTCCTGATAGAAGAGTACCTATGAAAGCAACTTGGATAAATCCATTCGGATAACGAGAAGGGTATAGGCGTAGGTAAAGCCGTACTTGTTGCACAAAACCTCGGAAGTTGGCTCTTGTTCCGTCAAACTTGTCTGGCATACTCGCTTTTGGTTCTTTCATACTAATCCTTGAAGTATCCATAGGGGTCGTATGTGACACATGTCTTGCTTCTCTCAGTCGAATAATCTCTTGTTGTAGGCTATGAATTTCGCGTCTAGCTTCTTTGGTCACTAGATCAATTTGAGGTTCTTTACTTGGATTGCGAAGAAATACAATCTCCTTTCGTACACTATTCATAAGAGCTTGAAGATCTGCAAGAGTTGCCACTCTATTGTCTACTTGTGGAGATGCACTGTCTATGACCTGGTCTACTTCCATATTTAGAGAATAGATGGATTAAAATTTTGAGAGAAGAAGAAATTGCTAAGTCTCTTGGAGAAAATTGTAGCACTACTTGTCACTAAAACCTACTTGGAGAAAAGAAAAAAAACACTAAACGATTTCAGTTTTAGAGGAGGGTAATCCGCAATCTCTAAAAATGCCTCAATGCTTTCGAGAAGAGGGGTAATCCACACTCTATCAAGAAGGCAAAGCTCTGAAATCAATATTAACAGTCTTTTTTACTAGCTATGCTAAACAAAAAGAAGGAATTAATATCAGTCCAAGAGAGGGTAATCCGCAACCCTTAGAACGCTCAAGTATCTCCAAGGAAAGAGGTAGTCCACTCTCTGCCTCAAAGAACTAAGCTCTGATATTGTGATTGAGAAAATATCAGTTTAGAGGAAGGTAATCCGCAACCCCTAAAGCGCTAAAATACCTTCAAGAAGAGGCGTAATCCGCTCTCAAACAAGAAGGATTCAGCTCTGATATTAAGATAAAGGTAGTCTCGACAAACTGTCACGGACATAGAAATATAGACTCGAGATCTAACAAGAAGTTCAACAAGAACTGGCAAGAACTAGATTAATCAGATGAGAACAATACCAGAGAGGTGAGCTAGAGCTCCAAGAGATGTGTTGTCGAGACTGAAGAACTCTTCAGCCTCGACTCCTATATATACTACTGGCCTATGGTTCTAAAGAAGTGCATCAAGAAGCTTCCCAAGAACTATGAAGCTTCTCGAGCAACTACCCAAGAGCTAGGAAGCTTCTCAAGTAACTTTCTAGAATCTACTAGAATATTCTAAGAATCTTTTAGAGCCTTCTAAGGGAATCTTTAGAGAATCTTCAAAAAATATTCTAAAAGAATATTCAAGGAATCTTCTGGAAGTTTCTAGAGACTTCTTTCTAGAAGGTTCTAGAAACTTGTTTCTAGAAAGGTCTAAAGACTATGTCCCTAACACCAGTTGAGTTAAACCTATGGATATTTTACAAAGTATTGATATAGTAATTGCGGGGATTACCTTCAAAATTGGTTATATTTTTTCGATTACTAAGCTCTATATTGTCATATTCAATTTTATTGAGGTGACCATGGTTGTATCAAGCTAAAGCTCGAAATGACTGGGGCCGTGGTACATTGACAATTGGAAAAGGTAATGATAAAATTGTGCTTCAAATGTACCTTGTCCAATATCTCAGAGAAACTTGAGTTGCCAGTTCAAAATTCATATCGGATTGTGAAGATGAGTCTATAAAAGAAGAAATTGGTGCACTTGACCTAATTTATGTTGATACAAGGTAAGTTGTTGAGTATACTAGAATGAAATACCAATGTAAGGGACCGAGAGAGTACTTAGTTCCTCTAGATGTTATTGACGATTTTGATCATATGATTGCATATTGGATGTATGTATGGGATGTTTATCATGTTAGTGCTATCGAACTAGAATTAGAAAGTTCTAATGTGTCGGATTTTATGAAAGATTCTGCATTTGAGTCGAACATCAGTTCAAAGACACTTCAAATTCTATGATGTCAACCAATTAATTGAAGTATAGGAGAGGCTCTCCAAATCATTCAGATTTACGACGGTGTAAAAGGTAAAGAGAAAGAAATTTGGATGGATTACTTTTTAATGCATAAAATTAGTTTTGCAAGGTCGTATGGGAATTTGAAAGGAATTCTAGCTAAAATTTTTGAGCATCAAATTATATTGGAGGAGAACGTTACACAAGTATGCCAAAGACAACATCGACTTAATCCAAAATACTCACTTATGATAAAAGAAGAGCTAGGTAAACTCTTGGAGGTTGGATTTATCTATCCAGTTTCTTTCAGTGAATGGATTTCATCAATTGTTATGGTACCAAAAAAAAATGGAAAAGTTTACATTTGTCAATATTTCCGTAAATTAAATGTAGCTATCAAGAAGGATTATTTTCCTTTATCATTTATGGATAGTATATTGGATGCTATCATTGGACATGAATGTTATTCATTTCTTGATGGATTTTTTGGTTATAATCAAGTTAAGATTGGAAAAGAAAACCAATTAAAAACTACTTTTACTACGGATTGGGAGACCTTTGCTGATAAGGTTATGTCATTTGGGCTTTGTAATGCACCAGCTATATTTCAATGGGTAATGATCCAAGCATTCCAAGATTATCTAAAAATTTTAATGGAAGTATTTTTAGATGATTTTTGTACAATTAGTACGAGAGCCAGGTATTTAGAATGTCTAGGTCAATGTTTGAATCAATATGCCAAATATGGCATTTCTTTAAATTCAAAAAAGTACCAATTTGGTGTGCCTTCTGGTAAACTATTGGGTCATATAGTTTCAATGGCAGGCATTACTACAGATCCGGATAAAATAAAGATTATAATAGAATTAAAGCAACCAAACATTGTTATGGATGTTTGAGTATTTATAGGCCATATCAATTATTATCGGTGATTTATCTATCTATTTATAGTTATATGCCTTTTCTTGACAAATCTCTTAAAGAAACCACCAACTGATAGAACCAATCTATTTCGGACAAACGAATGTACAATTCCATTCGAAACATTGAAATAGAATTTGGTTTCAACACCAATATTGGTGGCACCTTATTAGAAAATACCATTCCAAGTTTATATGGATGCATCTAATATTGCGATTGGTTCTGTACTAAGCCAAAAAGATGACCGGGGTTTTGATCACCCTATTTATTATGCAAGTCGTCAATTGGTAGCAGCTGAAAGAAATTATACAACAATCGAAAGAGAAGCATTGGAGATGATTTATTCCGTACAAAAGTTTTGACGTTATCTTCTTGGTTATAAATTTATTTTCCATATCGACCATGATGCTTTAAAATATATGATTAATAAGCCTCAATTGAGTGGTCATATTGCACGATGGATTTTATTCTTGTAAGAATTTGACTTTACTATTCAGATAAGACCAAGAAAATCACATTCCAATGCTGACCATTTATCTCGGTTATTCAATATATTGGGTAATAAACCCATTAACGATGCACTATCTGATGTGAAACTATTTGTGATAGATGTAATTATTCTAGAGTATAGTGAAATAATTCAATACTTGACATTTCAAACCTTCCCAACTAATTTCAATGAAAAGCTTAAACGATGCTTAATATTAAAATGTGCTTCTTATATGATGATTGGTGATGCTGTCGGGATAGAGAGAGTTTGCCTCAAGAAAACGCTGAGCTTCTGGCTGTCACTAATTATTCAATCAAACTTGAAAATAAGGGAAGCCCTAAGTTTATATATAATTTTTCTCTTTTGAGTAATTACACCAAATATACAATGCTCAAATAACCCACAACTTCCAAAATATGATAAAATCTTCTAAAACCTTGTTTATTCTTATGTGGAGATTTTTCCAAACTTCAACACCTCATATCTCCTAATCCGACTGTCCAAAAAAATCAAATTCTACATGAAATACTGATGTATTCTTATTAACTTCTACAACAAATTTCAACTGCAAATTCGGTGCAGATCTTGAGATATCTTGAAAATGCTAACAGTCACTTCAAACCCTTGTCTTTATACATCCGAGTGCAATTTTCTTCATATCTCACAAATTATAAGCTCAAATGCCACGAAATTTGTATGTATAGCTTCTTAATACAAAAATTTACATTCTCCAAAAGTTTGATCCAAAAGTTCATCCGAATACTCAAGTTATGGCTCCAACCATTACTACAAACAAAACCGCTTACTTACTGCCTTTGATTTGGAAGCACCGCCTTCAACTCCTTACAAATCCTTTACATGAACTCCAAAAGCAATAATTCTTTCATGAAAGATGTAAGCCTTGAATTCATCATTCTAGTTGCACCTTCTGATCTTCAAAAGCTGCTGTAAAACTCCTCGTACTCTCAAAAGAGTAACACTATGTCTTAAATAAACACCTTAACTTCAAACGGCTATAAATTTTTCATCCTAACTCCAAATCCTCTAATTTTTGCACACAAATTGTACCCCAAATCCTAAACTTTACAATTGTAGCTTATAATCTCTGAATTCTCTTTTTGAAGTTGCTGAAAACCCTTCTTAAGGTCACGGGCAGCCTCCTCAAAGCCCATTGGGCATGGTATTCGACCAATAGGGATGAAGTTCCTCATTCCTTGCCTTCATCTGACCATGCCTTACTTTCATCCTTCCCAATTAGCCTCCTATTAGTTTAGATTTTTATCCTTAGGTTTCCTTCTTCTCCCAAGGCTTCATACTAAACATTTAGGTCCTATATATATATATATATATATATATTTTAATGTCAAAATCAAAAGAAGTAAAGAAACAAAGTAAAGTTTCTTATACCAACTCCTTTTAATTTAATCTACTAGCCACTCTAACACACATCTAGATTTATCAACATATAATATATTTTAACTAATTTTTACATACTGTAAGTATTTATAATACGAAAATGCTTTATATAAATAAGGCAAGGATGGAGTTTTACAATACTATATTTATCAGATTGAAGTGCGTACTATATTGAAAGGTTGCCACTTAGACAGTTGTGGTGGAAATTTTGCGAGGGACAGCATGGCTCATAAAGCTTTACAAACTAGTTATTGATGGCCAATAATATTTACAGATGCCCACCAATTTGTCTGTCAGTGTGACCTATGTCAGAGAATGGGTCGACCTACTGGAACTTCAGCAATGCCATTGGTACCAATTTTGGCTCAAGCACCTTTTGAAAAATGGAGAATTAATTTTGTGGGACCAATTGCACCAACCTCAAGAAATGGACAAAAACGGTATATATTAGTAGCAACGGATTACGTAACAAAATGGACTGAAGCCATAGCTACGAAAATCAATAGTGCAAGTACAATATCAACCTTTTTGTATGAAAATATTATTACATGGTTCCGTTGTCCACAAGAATTGGTTAGTGATCGAAGAACTCATTTTATAAATAGTACAATCGAAGCACTTATGGCTAAATACGAGATAAAACATCGAAAGACTACACCTTATCACCCTAGAGCTAATGGACAAATGGAAAAAACTAATAGAATTTTATATAAAATCTTAACAAAAATAATTTCAGGAGCGGGAATAGATTGGGACACTAAGTTGTTCGTAGCTTTATGGGCATACCATACTGCGTATAAAGTTACTACCAATACTATCTTTTTTTAATTGATTTATGGCCAGGAAGCAATATTATCTATTGAATTGGAAGTCCAAAGTTTACGAATTGCTATAGATAATAGATTGGAAGATTAGGATTCATTACGGCACCATTTAGAAGAATTAGAAAAATTGGATGAAACTAGAGCTAATACATTAATGATAATAGAAACTATTCAAAAATGAAAGAAGAATTATTATGATAGTAAGCTTATACCAAAGACTTTTATGCCAAATGATTTGATACTTCTTTATGATAGTCAATTTAAAAAATTTTCAAAAAAATTTCAAGTTCAATGGCATGGGCCATATCGAGTTATTGACGGATTTCCAAATGATTCAGTACAATTGGAAGATTTTATAGGTACTAAATTTATGACCCAGATCAATGGCAATCGGCTTAAACTTTACTATATATAAACCCGAGACAGATTTTCTGTTACAAAAGGAGGAGTCGACCCAATTGATTGGACCATAGTAAGAAGTAGGAGGGAGGCTCTTGACAAGCATCATGTTTTCTTTTGTGGTTAAGGAGAAGATGGCGAACATGGTGTCTGAGAAAGCAAAGTTGGAGACCAATTGGAAGGAACGACAAGAACGGCTACAGGTAGAGGTTGCGATGTTGTAGACTAAACTAGTCATATTAGCGAAGGAGGCCAATAGTTTAGTACAGACCAATATGCCATTTCAGCAACAATACCTTCGGAGATATCTTTGAAATCGATAGAAGAATGGTAGAAGATGTTAGAAGAGCGTAATAATCAAATTGCGTGACGTGAGTCTCAAGTACGGGAATTGAGTTTGTTGAATGAAGATATGATGGTGCATTTTGATAAAGAACCTTTGATTACCGAGACAGATGATAAAGATGTAGCAGATGAGAAGGTCACCAATTCAAAGGGTGATAAGCCAATGCCATTGACTGAAGAAGCCAACGCTGCTACGTCTTTATAAGTTGAGGCTAAATAATATTTGTGAGGATGCTACACAGATAGGAGTGGAACTATGTAGAATAGATAAATAAACTTTGTGGTAAGTTATTGGTTGGTTATTGACAACCTTGAGAATTAGACTAATGGCTAGGTAGTTTAGTTGATAACAGTAGATTGTTAGTAGAATAAATGGTTAAGAATTCAAAGGGTCATAACCTTTAGAATCTGTTGGCCAATGGATCATCTTTTGGTAGGATAAATAGGTTGAGAAAAGGTAAGTCGAGGGCCAGACTATGAGAGTCGTAAGCCGAAAGTCAGACTGTGAGAGTCATAAGTCGAAAGTCAGACTGTGAGAATCGTAAGCCGAAAGTCAGACTGTGAGAGTCGCAAGCCAAGGACCAGACTGTGAGAGTCATAAGTCGAAAGCTAGACTGTGAGAGTTGTAAGCCAAGAATTAGACTAAGAGTCGTAAGTCGAGGGCCAGACTATGAGAGTCGTAAGTCGAGATAAGCTTGGTGCTACCTCTTTATTTTTTTTATTATTTGCTTATGAAGAATTGTGATTGAGAGAAGTGTTATTGAATTGATAATCGTAGAATGGATTATGGATTGAATTAAGACAAAAGTAGTAAGCCTCGATGTTTTGTAGTTTGATAATTGATTTTAGATAGTTAGAGTACAGTCAATTAATACACTACCAGACCCAATTCATATAACTAGTCTTTCTCCGTGTTCAAACCCACTTCTATTAATTCAATTGCTTTGGTCTATTGAAGCTTGAATGCAATGAGAACAACACATTCCAAGAATGATTTTTTAGAAAGTCAATTAATATCTTCTTAAAAATATTCATCATTCAATACATATAAAAATATCTTCTATAAACTTCTAAATTATTTTATAATAGATCTTATATGCTTTCTTATTTCTGGTACCATACCAATATCAAATAATTGAATCATCTTTTTCTAAAAAATACAATTCAATTCTATTTCTCCTACATAACATCTTAAATATTTGAAAATATTCCTCCCATCAAATCGGTCAATTTTATTGACTATCACTTCTAATGCTTTGATTGCCAAAGCTTCTTTGCAATCATTACCTTGTTATTTTTGCATAAATAATAAAAATGCTTAAAATATTTTTGCAATATTTGTATCAAAATATATACCTTATTTACTAATAGAAAATCAACTTGAAGTTCCATCCAAAGGTCTATCAAAAATTCCAAAATCAACCTTCTTGCTTTTTTATGCTACTAATTTTAAATAAACTCAAATACAATCCAATACCTTCCACTTCAAACTTTCATGTTGAGTTCATCACTTAGGCCATATTAAGTGTTGTCATATTCGAGAATGCACTGAGCAACTCACTTTGAAAGGTGAAATTGTGTTTTACAAGTATCCAAGAATCCAAGTATGTTTCACTCTCACAAGAAAAATTTAATTTGAATTTTAATTCAAAAGTATTTAAATTCAATAAAAAGTACTCAAAAATACTCTTCTTAATAATTTCAACCATGCATAAACTCTAATTACCCTATTATTTTTATAATTAGATAATTTTGAATTTTCTTTGTAAATCTTAATCTTAATCAGTAAGCTTTAGTAAGTTGTAGCTCCTATTCTAACCATCTACTTAGAAAAAAAAATTTGCATAAAAATGCCACTATAAGTCTTCTATGAGCTCAAAAAAAATTAACTTCAATCCAATTTACAGATTGTGAGAAAACGCTTAAAAACTACAATGATGTAACTTGGCTACCAACTTGAAAGTTGATGCAAATGTTCTAGTAGTGATTTCTCCTTTAATCAATTATTAACTTCAACTCAAAATTGGTATGTAACTTGATCTTCAAGTCTTTTAATACCGTTTCAAATTTTACTTTGATCTGACTAGTAGATCTAGAGATATCATAGAAATCCTATTTAACTTCAAACTGCCAACTTTTGATATCTTCTTGTATAAAAATCTAGTTATCTCTCAACCGCATAGTTAAGATTATCTCAAAATTTTACATACACTTATCACACCAAATTAACAAAGTATTATCAAATTTTGAATTTTAGATTTGATACCAATTGCATGAACTAGCCAAGAATACTAGTTCTAATTGTATTGGATAAATTCTAAGTCTCCAATACAAATCTTGATTATGAATAATAATTGCAAAGTTCAACCAGCTTATAAAATTGACCGATTTGATCTAGAAATACAAGGCTTATATTAATTTTTAAAAATAAGCCTTGTATCTCTAGAAGAAGCTTTAAGCTAGCTCTTTAGTTCTAATCACTGATCTTTGAATGTCCCTGTATTTTATCCTAAGTGGTCATTTTAATGGCTAGAGGTCTGATTTTGACCTTGTCTCATAAATGGTAGATCCATAGATATCAATCTAACCTTTTCTAGGGATTTTTTTAGTCCAATCCTATCTTCACTTTAATTCTTGTATCAACCATGCTTATTATTTATTTCTTTTAACCTGATTTTACTAATTTATAGTCTTTTCAAGATAATAAAAGATTCTCTACAGCTTAGAAGATAAAATTACTAATCAACCTTTAATCTACTAACTATTAAGATAAGAAAATAAACTTTTATAAAAGCCATGTTCAAAGAACCTAAATTATTATTAATCCAAGATAATTAGATATTAATTAAAAATTTATTTTTAAATTATAATTTTATCATATTATCATATTATATCACATTATTATATTACTGCTACATATGTTATTAAATAGTCTTGAATCTATGCTTTTATACCTCTTTTATCAAAATTAGTTTCTAAGAGGTCTCTTATATCTTTTACTATTATCTTTCCATCTTTTCAAAAAATAACTCCTTGTTGTACCATATTATCAAATTTATTACAATCCTTCCTTATATGAAAAACATCATCATACCAAATGTATATATATATATATATATATATATATATCTATATCTTTGTTTAAAAATAGCTTTTAAATTGATTATAGAAGTTTTTTCTTCAAGTTTTATCAATTTGATTTAAAGTTTTTGCATACCACGTATAATTTCTTCAACTTCTATATCTTCTTTCTTGAATGTAGATGCTAGAGATTGAATAATAAGTACTATTAGCCATGTTGTATGTACTTGAATTTTATGTGCTTATATTACTCTTGGAATATTAATCCTGTCCTCCCTCATTTCTCTTTTTGTAAGCAAATCCATAGCATCTTCAATATTTTTTTACTTTATTGTCAATCATTCATCTTCTTCTTTGTCATCAAGTAGCGACTCCAATTTTTCTTGTAATTCTCTATTGACAGCTTGAAGAAATAAGTCAACTTTGTTTGGCTTTAATGTTAAATTTTTCACTTTTGATAATTTAAAATAATATCTTTTAATTCTTTTAATAATTTTTTTGCTTGTAAATTCTTGTTAGGTTGCTCAATCCATTCCAAAAATAATTTCTTAATAACACAATCAATGTTCTTCAAAAAATATTCATCTTTTAATGCATGTGAAAAGTTCTTCCATGAATTTTCATAATCCTTTATAATTGATGTAACATATTCTATTATCTCTAATATTATTGCAAGTCTAAATAATTTAATCATCTTTTTAAAACTTGATTTAATTCCATTTCTTATACATAACATATGAAGTACATTGAAATATCTCTTCCATCAAATTGATCAATTTTATTGACCATTGCTTATAATACTTTGGTTGCCAAAGCTTCTTTGCAATCACTGCTTTGCTATTGTTGCATAGATAATGAAAAAACTTGAAACATACTTACAATAATTAAATCCATGTATATATCTTGTCTTTTAGAAGAAAATCTACTAAAAGCTCTACTTGAAGCTCTTTCTATAGCTCCTTCAAAATTCTTTCTCTTGCTCTCTATTAAATAGAAAAAAAAAAAAAAAAAAAAAAAAAAAAACTTCAATTCCTTCTACATCAAGCTTTCACATTAAGTTCACCACTTATGACATATTATATGAAGCATTACTTAAGAATGCACCAAGCACCTAGCTATAAAAGGTAGAAAGAGTATTACAACAATAAGAATCTAATTCTAATGGAATCTTAAATAATTCTAATTAAATCTTAATAATGCTAATCAATCTTTAATCAAATTAAAAAAAACCTCAAAGAAATTATAAATAAAGCATAAAAAATCCTAAAAAAATTCAAAAGAAGTATTAAAATAAAATCTAAAATATATCTTAAATAAATTCTAATCAAATTTTAATTCAATCTTAATTAAAATCCTAATAGTTTTTATTTAAATTCTAAATCAAATTCTAATTAAATCCTAAAAAAATCCTATATTTTAACCAATTCTTAAATTTTAAACCAAATCCTAATCAAATTAATTTAACTCTAAGATAATTTAGAACCTCAATATCTATCAATTATATTGTTGATTATGCTTAAGATTCTTCACATCTTTCAACAATTAAGTTAGAAACAAGCACATAGAATTTGAAGAAGATCAGACTTACCAAATAGAGGATCAAATCTAAATTTTGCTCAAATGTTGGCTAGCTTCCTACTTCAATCTGAATATTGAACTTCTAGTGCCAATATCTCCTTTTTGAACTATTGAATTGCCTTCAAAATACACTTAAATTGTGGAAAATTAAATCTAGCCTCCAAAAAAAAAATCACTTCAATTCAATTAATAAATTTTTAAATATCTTAAAAATACTCATTGACCCTCAAATTCTAATTTCTAAGGCCTCAACCTACAAAAACCTTCACACACTTCAATTTAACTTTTTAATTGACCTCAAAAGTTTTACACATGCTAACAACTAAAACATCAACATATTATCTAAAATCCTACTATACTAATACAACAAAATTCAAGAAATCGTTAATTTTATAAACATAATTTTATTTTTAAAAATCTAATCTAATCAAAAATATCATTAATTTTAAAAATCTTCCAAAAATTAAATATTTACTTGATTGATATAAACACAATGCTCAAAAATCTCTTTACTAGTATTTTTTCAAATTCTACTCTTAGAACAACCTAAAAACCTTGAAGTTGTCATAAGTACATGGTTTTGTACTTCGAGGTTTGATTTTGATTCAAGTTGACAACCAGTCCTCTCCAAATATCAATATTTGATAATTTGAGATAATTTTTATTTGAACCTATTAGTAATTCCTTTTTAAACATGTCTATATCAATTAATTATCTCTTTCACTTTGATTTAAGGCATTTATATTTCTACAAGCCTTTTTTAAAAAAAAAATATTAAGATTAAATATTTTATTACCATTTTAGTATTTATTCTTATTTTTTTACTATCTTTCTACTAGGTTCTTCTATAACAACATCCATGTTTTCATTTTTTATCATATAGTTGTCTTCTATACAACACCATTGATGTCAATTCAAATTTTGCACACTTCTTATTCTCTTAGTTAAAAATAAGCATAAGAAAGATGAAATCAATTGTATTTATCAATTGAAAAAAAAACTAGATAATCCAATTGGGTATTAAGAGACCTCTTATTCCAATCTGAATGGCAAACTTTCAATACAAATATTTCTTTTTTTAACCATTAAATTGTACTCAAATTTTACCAAAAATATTAAAAATCAAGTCCATTAACTATAAAAAAATATTCACTTCAATCCAATTAATATAATGCTAGAAATCTTAGAAATGTTCATTGACCCTCAAAGTCTAATTTTTGAGACTTCAATCCATAAAAATTCATTACACACTTAGATCTAATTATTTGATTGATCTCAAAATTTGGACACATATTAACAACTAAAATAAAAACATAATGTAAAAAACTCACTTATATGCATACCACAAAACTCAAGAAACCTTCAAATTTATAAATATATTTTTATCTCTTAAAAATCTAAACCAATCAAGAATATCACTAAGTTAAAAAATTGTTCAAAAACTTAATATTAACTTGATTGATATAAAACTAATGTCCAATAATCTCTCCTTAAGTTTTCTCTCAAATCGCATTCTTTAATCTACCAAAGAATCCCAAAGTCACTACAGAAGTGTAGTTTTGTGCCTCAAGGTCTGATTTAACTGAGGCTGACAATTAGTCCTCTCTGGATATCAATTCTTGACTTTTTGAGGTAAATTTTTCTAAAATCTATTCTTAAATCCTTCCTACATATGCCTATATTATATTTTATCTCATTTACTTTGATTTGGCTTATTTATGCCTCTACAAAATAAATAGAAGTTCATACTACAAAAAAACAGAATTAAAACTAAATCTTTTACTACCTTTTTATTATTTATTCCTATTTTTCTACATCTTTTTACTAGATTTTTCTATAATAATATCCATATTTTTATTTTTCAATATGTAGTTGTATTACCACATAAACAGTTACATTTTTTTGTGGCTCAAGATATTCAATCATGGCCTTAGATAAGCATAGTAATAAGGTCCATGAACAAAAGCCATTTGCCATCATATGATTCATAGTAACTAAGTAATACAATCAAAATTTCTTTTTAGTTATAGGACTATAGTAATTGATGTGTAGCCATAGGCCTCATTGCATGGTTATAAACATTTAAAAAAAAAAAAAAAAAAAAAAAAAATTATGTTATCTAGGAGTCTTAAGTATTAAATTTAGAAGTTCATTCCAAATACATATGGAGTTTAAATTTGATTATTTTTGGATCAATTTTATGTAAAAAAATCCCAAAGAATTCTTCAGCATATTTGATTTTTGAAGTAGAAGTCATTTGGAGCATTGAAAAGGTATTTACTAAATACCGATTGCTTTCTAAATAAATTTTTGATTTTTTATTATTTTTTAACATTTCATTTTATTACAATTTTCTTTCATTGTCACATATTTTGTAATTTGTAACCATCAATTGTAGGTAGGTATTGATTGCTCTAGCTCACTTTTGATTTTTGCTTGTATGTTGTTGAGGATGACAATCCAATATGGATTTCTAAATTTTATTTTTCATACCCTCTCCTAATTACGGATATTGTTCTGAAAGGTTTTCTATAATTACCTCATTTTGTGTTTGTACTAGTTTGTATTGATAGACATACTATAGGAATGAAGTTGGATTGATGGTTGACGAGATTTTTTTATTTGTAGATATGTTGGGCCATAGTAATTCAAATGTGATTACCAGTGAATTACAAAGCTTGATAGTTTTGCAAGCATAGGTTGCTCTTTTAGCCTTAAGATAGTTGCAAGTACCTAAATAGTTATTTTTATAGTATATATTATGAATTGATATTATCAATCTCCTTCACTAGACTACTTGCATAGTGACTACACCAATGACTTTGGACCATGGTGTCGTATTACGTGCTTTCCTGCTCGAAAATGCACCGGGCATCTGGCTGTAGAAGGTAGTATGGAGATTCGCTAATATTCAAGCAGTCTATTGATTTTTTATTATTAGAATATAAACGATTGTAAGAATATACCATAAATCTATACGGATGTTCTTCGACTACTTGCCAAAATCCTTTTTGCCCTGACCGGTAGGTCTCTAGACGTTATAGAGAACCCCAAACAACTCAATCTGCCAATCTCCGATATTGCTTTATACTCACGACCTTGTATCCACTGATTGTCTTGTTAGATTAACCCAAAAATTTTCATTCACTCCACATACTCAATCCTATAGACACCCTTTTAATTCTTCAATTACAGACATAACTTCAATTTCACAAAACAGTCAAGAGTAATCACACCCACTTCATTAAAACCCCGATTCACCAGTACAATACATTGACCTTTCAGCATTGATCGCCACAAGTTCCTTTTCTGACCCCTATCCAAAAACCTTGTATCTTCTCTTTTTCTTAACCTCCCTAATTCCCGAATCTCTGAATCTTTTCTTCCACCTTAACCATTTCCAAATGAATTTTTTTCTCTTTTCCTCTCAAATCCTAGCCTCTAAATTTCTTCAATCTTCTGTCTTGGATCTAAAATTAGCTCCACCATCAAAGTTTTCTCCTCCATTTTTTTCCCTTTTAAAAGGTTCTTTTTTTGGAAACAACGTTCCTTCAAATGGCACAGAGAACAAGACAACCTGTAATGGAATCGAAATCCCCGTTAGGGGACCACATTAAGTCGTCCGACCAAATTAGGTCTCATATTGGCTAAGAGGCCCATAGTAAGACCTGGATGTTATCGTAATTGGGTCAAATTGGTCCTTTGCGTCAGGCTCGCTCAGTCATCGATTTAGTCCTTTTGATTCTATTGACTCCCACTATTGGACTCGAACGGGGCATTTCGTTACTAGTAAGTATGCCCTGACCGACTATGATGGAGTGTCTGAACTGGCCCTTGAATATTGGCACTAGAATCGGTCGTTGCTCCCAATATTCGAGGTAACTGAACATTAATAAAAGTCTTATTTTTTTATATTTTCACGGTATACTCGTGTTACAACATGACATCTACCCCCTCTAAACCTGTGCATCCTCCGATATGCACCAATTAACTTAGTTGCCATTTGATTCATAATATGTTCTCCAAATCTTCGTCTAGTCCATATCCACTGTCTGTTCTATCCAAATCAATTTCATCTTCCCACTATGAAATATCTGTGTCTTCATTAAGGTCTTCTATATTTATTTCTGCATATCTTTGTTTAAACAATTTCACTCTCTTCTCTGTACTTTTTTATAGGAACATCATCCAGAAAAGGCATAGTCTTCTCCGGAATAAAATCTCTCAATACCTTATTCATCCCATTCATCATATGCACAACTGAGTTGGTCGTGCGTTGAGGAAGAGTGCACATTCTAACCAATCCAAGTGGTATCCTCATCGTTGTCATATCTCTACTTCCTTGGGCAAGTTGAAATTGATCATAACCTGAATACAAGTCACCCATTGAATAGATCGCCCTTCCAGCAAACGCCTCAACAAATTCATCCACAATAGGCCCAATTTCTGCATTCTTGACAGTTACTACATTCACCGGTTGCATATCTTGAATAAAACATAGTAACCCATTCTTCTTAAGTACCATAAACCATCGACTAGAATATAGCGCAAATGAGGGTTCCAATATTTTCATCTTCATCTTTTCTTTTAATAGTTCCACCAATTTAGGTAAATGTGTCCTCGGTACTGGAATCGGTCTTAGATTCCAAGGTACATGCGGTATAGTGAAGATAACCATAGGTGTTATAATATTTCGATCCATACACCCAATTTCATAAGATTCAAAGGCAAACGATCTACCTTGTTTAGCCAACATCTTTTTGAAGCAAGTAATTTCTTCTGGCAATAAAGAACCATCAGAACCAATCTTCAATTCTTCAAAAGTCTCTTTAGTAAACTGATCTCAAATACTCATTGGATCTCTTAAACTTGCTTCTTTTGATGCTTCTCCCATTTGTTCCTTAGAATCTTCTGGTAATGGTCCGACAACAGGCTTTACCTTCTTATCTATCATTTTATATCTCGTCTCTACAGTAACTTCTGGTGCTTGAAAAGATTCAAGTATGGTATAAACCTCTCTTGAATGAATCTCAACAATCTTATCATTATCCCCTAACCCAATAGATGTAATCAATTCCAATGAATCTTCCAGTCCATTTTCTTCATAAACACCTAAAATCCTCTCATCATCTTGCAATGTATCTAACTTGCGTAATTCTCCTTCAATATTATATAATCTTTTTTTTTTCTGTTCTTTTTAAAATCATCAACTTTCTTATACATAATATTTCCATTCTCCAATATACCAATAAAACTCGCATCAAAGGCACCTTCATCTCGTGAGAGTACCTCTTCTTTTGTACCTCCATAATCTCGCTTTATAGTGGTACCTCTCCAAAATCCTTAAATCCTTCAACAATCTTTGGCAATGGTTTCTCCCTCAACCTATCTCGATTCCGTTCATGGTTAGGAGGTATTGTTAGAAATTGTACAATTTTCCTCCCATCTTCGCTACGTACCCTTGCATAAGCAGAACCATCGTCAAGTACTTTTGTTTCCATCCGTGTTGCCGTAATATAAGATTGTCCTAAAATCAACGGATAAGATGTTGTATCTTGAACAAAAAAATGTTACTTCGTCGCAACATCTCCAATCCGAATTTCGACATGTGGACAAACTCCATATAATTCACCCCGTGTGTTATTAACTGCTCGTATTGTCCATCCATGTTCCATATCAATTGGCCATTTTTGTTTCTTATAAAGATCTTTAGATATAAGATTTATTTCAGAACCATGGTCGACTAAAGCAACAATTGGTTCTTCTATATCTCCTAGTTTCACCAATACCTCAGTAGTTGCCCTTGTTTAATGCTTTCGAGTATAATGGCTCAAAGTTTCCATTTCCTTATCACTATAATCTTCAAAACATACTCGTTAATTATACCCATTCTTTTCATTTATTGGTTGCTTGTAACCAATATCAACCTCTTCTTCATCTTTATATATTTTTGCATCAATAGCATGACTCATTCTAGTTTCATCTATTAATTACCTCTTTCGCTTAATGCTGTCAATGATAACATCATAAAACTCCTTCTTTACAATTTCCAAAACTTCTTTCAATGTGAATTCCACCTTAGCGTTTAATATACGTTCTTCCAACACCCCTTTCAAATTTGTTGCCGCTTCAATGTCAAAAAGTAGCTTATAAGCAATTGATTTGCCTTTATCTTTTGTCTCTCTTGTTTGTTCTTCCAATGATGCTGAGGTATCCTTTACAGGTAATTCTTGTGAAGCTGCCTCCCGAGCCTTGTCTCCTCGAGTTTGCCTCTTAGAAGAATTTCCTTCTCTAGTATCATCAAAGTTTCCTCGTCTCTTTTCTTCCATCAAAGCTTCATGTTGGCTCTTAGCAATATATGCATGAATTGAAAGAGACTCAACAGGATCCTTCCAACCTGTTCTACCTCGTATTGTAGCTGTAGTCCTCAATAACGCTTCTCGAGATAATTTCCTTTCTTGCATTGTAGAAATGGCAGAAGTCCAAAACTCACTAGTTTTCGTACTTCTACCAAGGTCATCATCTACTCTAATACCATAACTTGTACTTTCTCATGCTGCAGTTTTATGCTCTTTTAAGTAATCTTGAACCAATGCTCTCATTCCTCCCTTGCCAAAATTGGTTTGAAGAAGATCCTCTCTATCTTTTAATGCTATCTTCCCATCTTTTCAGCAAATAATTCCTTGCCGTATCATATTATTAAATTCATTGCAATCTTTCCTAGTGTGTGAAGCATCATCACACCAAATGCATCTTTGTACATATCCTTATTTTGAAACATTCTTCAAATTGTTTGTAGAAGTATTTTCTTCAAGTCTTGCTAATTTGATTTGAAGATCTCGCATTCCTCGTATAATTTCTTCCATTCCCATAGCTACTTTCTTTGATAAGGATGTTGAAGGTTGAACTGTAGGCATTGTTGGTGGTGTTGTACGTACTAGAGCTTTGGGTGCTTGTACTATTTTCAGAATATTGCTCCTTTCCTTCCTCCTTTCTCTTTTTGCAAGCAACCCCACCGCATCTTCAACGTTCTTCCACTTTGTTGTCAATCCTTCATCTTCTTCTTTGTCTTCAAGAAGGAGTTCTAATTTTCCATGTAATTTTCCATCAGCAGCTTGAAGAAATAGATCAACTTTGTTCCGCTCCAATGTCAATTTTTCTACCTTCGATAATTGAAAGTACGGCCTCTCAAATTCCCTTAGTAGCTATGTTGCTTGCAAATTTTTATTAGGCCATTCAATCCATTCCAGAAACAGCTTCTTAGTAACACGATCAGCATCTTCCAAGAAATATTTGTCTTTCAATGCATGTGAAAAAACCTCCCATGAATTCCCATAATGATCCGTAATTGATGTAATATGGTCTCTTATCTCCGATATCATGGCAAGTCCAAATAATTCAACAATTTTCTTTTCAGAAACTTGATTTAATTCCATTTCACGAACATAACATCTTAAATACCTTGAAATATTCGTTCCATCAAATTGATCAATTTTATTGACCACTGCTTGCAATGCTTTGGTTGCCAAAGCTTTCTTTCGATCATTACTTTGTTGTTACTGCATTGATAATGAGAAGGCTTGAAATATACTAGCAATAGATGGATCCATGTGCATACCTTGTCCTTTAGAAGAACCCCCACCAGAAACTCCTCCCAAAGATCCTTCAAAATTTTTATTTTCGTTTTCCATAAAATAAAAATAAAAATAAAATCAAACGAAATCTAATACCTTCCACCTCAAGCTTTCACGTTGGGTTCACCACTTATGTCGTATTACGTGCTTTCCTGCTTGAGAACGCACCAAACGTCTGGCTGTAGAAGGTAGTATGGAGATTCGCTAATATTCAAGCAGTCTATCGGTTTTTGACTGTTAGAATATAAACGATTACAAGAATATACCGTAAATCTATATGGATATCCTTCGACTGCTTGCCGAAATCCTTTTTGCCCCAGCTCGTAGGTCTCTAGACATTACAGAGAATCCCAAACAACCCAATCTGCTAATCTCTAATACAGCTTTATACTCACGACCTTGTATTCACTGACTTTCTTGTTAGATTAACCCAAAATTTTTCATTCACTCCGCATATTCAATCCTATAGACACCCTTTTAATTCTTCAATCATAGACGTAACTTCAATTTTACAAAACAGTCAAGAGTAATCACACCCACTTCATTAAAACCCCGATTCACCAGTACAATACATTGACCTTTCAGCATTGATTGCCAGAAGTTCCTTTTCTCATCCCTATCCAAAAACCTTGTATCTTCTCTTTTTCTTAACCTCCCTAATTCTCGAATCTCTGAATCCTCTCTTCCACCCTAACCATTTCCGAATATTTTTTTCTCTCCTTTCCTCTCAAACCCTAGCCTCTAAATTTCTTCAATTTTCCGTCTTGGATCCAAAATTGGCTCCGTCGTCAGAGCTTTCTCCTCTATTTTTTGCCTTTTAAAAGGTTCTTTTTCCACAAACAACGTTTTTTAAAATAGTACAAAGAATAGGACAGCCTGAAATGGAATCAAAATCCCCGTAATCGGGACCACTTTGAGTCGCCCGACCAAATCAGGTCTCATATTGGCTAAAAAGCTCGTAGTAAGACCTGGATGTTCTCGTAATTGGGTCAAATTGGTCCTTCAAGTCAGGCTTGCTCAGTCATCGATTTAGTCCTTTTGATTCTATTGACTCCCACTATTGGACTCAAACGGAGCATTTCGTTACTGGTAAGTATGCCCTGACCGACTGTGACGAGGTGTCTGAACTGGCCCTTGAATATTGGCACTGGAATCGGTCGTTGCTCTCAATATTCGAGGTAACTGAACATTAATAAAAGTCCCCTTTCTTTATATTTTCATGGTATACTCATGTTACAACACGACAACGGATAGATACTAATGAGACTTTTTAGCCTATTTTAGTATTAGATACCACTTAAAAGCTTTAAATTCTAAAAGTAGATATATTTTATAAAATAGAAGACAATCCTCAAAACATGGTAAAGAATAGATTCTTAAGAAGAATTAGAGGCATTACTTTGTCAAATTAAAAACTTAGATTTTAAACGTGGATGAAAATAAAGCATGAAAAGTCTCTCATTTTTGATAAATAGTATACTTTTGAGCTCTTACTACAAGATTTGAAGCATGAGATGCTTCAAACCTATAGAAAATGGAATGAGAAATACTCACTTGAATTGCATGAAATAGAGCATTATTAAGAAGCATGCACAGAACTTATTTCAATTCTTAAAGAGGGCACAATTTCAAATGTCAAGCATACGGTAAAGAGAAAAGATTCAATTAAAGAAAAAGTTGATATATCTTTAGAAGATACTAAAAGAAAAGAAATAGCTACTTCTTTAACTAAAATTTCAATTACTTTGGCTTGGATGGCTCAAATATTGAAGGCAACTTTATGTGTAATAAAATAACCACCATCATTTAAACCTTTCTAAATCTTTATGAATCACTTAAAATACAAGTATGGAGGTTTTAGGCATGATTAAATATAATGCATTTAAGACTTTTGTTATAAAAAAGAAGATATTCAAAGATTGATAAGAGATTCTTTGATTTAGCCATATTAAGTATTATTCTTAACTATAATATAAAACAATATTGGCACAAGGATTTACTAAAGTTGTGAAATATAATAAAGTACTTTGTTAAGATAATGCTATTGACATAATAGCTTGAATGTTGGATGTCTCTAAGTCCAAGAAGTTGGCAATTATTAAAAAGGGATTGCTAGAAACTCAACCTAAAAAGACTATATATTATTAGAGATATAGTAAATTTGGTCATATAAAGAATGATTCCAAATGTTTGGAGAAAAGAAAAACCTTTTATATAAAATAATCTTAGGCAAAAGCTAAAATGGCTAAAATTAGAGATAAATCTAAAAAGAAGCAATTAAAGTGTACTCATTATAATAAGCTTAATTACAATAAAGATAATTTTTTCATATTGCATCTACACAAATGACTTGCTTTGAATAAAAAAAAGGCTTTAGAAGTTAAAATTACAAAACAGAAAAAGAGATTCAATAATGTGGCCTTATTAAACAAAGTCATAAGATTTCATGTAGCTTCTAGAAGTGGGACAAGTTCTTCTTTTCTAAAACATTATATTTTTGGTGCAACAAGACAAATAGTAGTTAGAATTACTACAAGTGTCTAAATAATAGCTAAAAATATGGCACCTACAACAAGTGACATATTAAAATCTTTATTTGATTGTCTAGGCAATTGTGGAGATTCTATCACTCATATGTAATTGTCTTTATCATTTGGCCTTGTAGATATTAATTTTGTAGCAAAGCCTTCTATTTCAATTTCAATATAAGATGAAGATACTAGTATAAAAAATACAATATATACTTTGACTTATAAAGTATTAAATATGCCTATATTCTTTAATATTATTTTTTTTGGCTTCAAAATTTAAATCAATAAAGATCTTTCAATTGGTTGATAAATTATTAGAAGGCAAAGTATCTATCCTATTATTAAAAAGAGCTCAAGTAGTAACAAAGCCTTTAATACAAGAGTATTTAGCTAAGTTACAAGAAAAACTTGTAACTAAAGCTATTGTTATATTTGACAAAAATCACTTGGAGGCCACAAACATAAATCCTTCAAGTGAGATGTCATTTGCTATAGAGGTAGTATTTTATTTAATGTTATAGCTAGACTTACTTAGAAATGTTAAAATTTGCATCTAAGAGTTGTATAATTATTTATTAATAATAATACACTTATTATTAATAATATTAGTAGAAATATCACTTATATTATATTTTTTCATATTATACTAGATTTTGAGGCTCAACTAGATATGATTGATAAGTGGCTTGTTCAAGAATTAGGTCTTATTCTTGCAAACTTTGAACCTTGTCTTTTCACCATTGTTACTTCAATAAAAAGCCTATAGCAAGCAATTGGCTATACTAGGTAATATTTGTAATTAATATTTTGCATTGGATTTTATGCACTTTATTCATACTTATGTCTAAAGCATGTAATAATTAGTGCTATTAACTATAATATTTTAATAGAACAATAGGACCTTTATCTATTTTATTTAGCTTAGATAATTAGATTAAAGAAATATGGATTTGACCAAGATGGTCTATTAGTAATAAAAAAAAATGAATTCATTCCAGTTATATTTACAACCACTATTATAATAATGCCAGTAAAAATCTTATTTGATTGTAGTTCATTGATATCTAATTTTTCTTATGAAATTAAAATAAAAATTAGTATTTATATTCTATTCTATAAGACCAAGTAATCCACCGTCTTTAAAAGTTTATGCAAAATATTAGAAGAATCTATCTCTTCCCTAAAAAAACATATACAAAATTTTTTTATCAATGTAAAGAGATTGTATCTTCATTGAATATATTGAAGATATTTAAATCTTCATTCTTATCAAAATGTGCCTAACTTATTTATTGGCATCTACTAAATGAGACTATTATCCTTGTAGAGTTCTTCATAAGCATTGATATAAGTTAGATAGAAGTATTAGAGGCTTAGCTTATTGTTTGACAATATATTCATATGGATATTGGAACTACAGTTAATAAAGCAGTCCAATATCATCTCCAAAGATTATTAGTTATATATACCAAAAAATTATAACGTCTTATCATTTTTGGTTATTTTAGCCAATTTTCTTTGAATTTCACCTTCATTAATGATAAAGATTTAAAGAGATTAAGCCACATAAACTTATTGATTTTTGGATGGCCTTGTCAAGGTTATTTACCTAGTGGAACAAATCATAGGTTGAATGATCTTAAATCTACTTTATTTATAGATTTGATGCAACTTATATAATAGTAGTTTATACATGAAACTATACTACTTGGATATATTTTTAAAAATATACTACTATTGTATGACATTCAAATAGAAGTGTTAGAGAATTATCAATATATTAATTAATTCCTTCATCTTCTAACCTTTGTAGATGTCGAGCTTTGGATTCCTATGCCTATCAACTTTGTTTGATTTGAATCAATCTGGTATTTTCTTATGTGTTTGCAAAAATAATTTTTAGAATTAAATGACCTCTTGGATGCCATATTGATGAAATTTTGGATGATAATAAAAAAGAATTGGTTGTCACTAAAGTTGATGAACCTCTTCTTACCTTCATCAATAAGATAGAGACATCTTGTGGTTTATTTTCTATTTTTATAATATTTCAAACAACTTTTATATTTTGAACACGTTGTCATAGTGTAAAAGCTTATAGTATGTAAAAATTAGTTAAAATATATTATATGTTAATAAATCTAGATATATGTTAGAATGATTAATAGATTAATTTAAAGAGAGTGGATTTAAGAAACTTTATTTTGAGTTTTATCTTTTTTGATTATAGCATTTAAAACAATTGTAAGACCTAAATGTTTAGTATAAAGCTTTGAGAGGAGATTAGAGCCTAAAGAAGAAAATCTTAACTAATAGGAAGCTTATTGAAAGGGATGAAAGCAAGATATGGTTGGATGAAGGCAAAGAATGGAAAACTTCATTCCTACAAGTCGAAGGCCATGCCCAATGAGCTTCAAGGAGGCTGCCCGAGGCCTTATAAAGGATTAGGGTTTCTCTTTTGAATTCATTCAAGCTTTGGAGGCTAGGGTCATCAAGTTTGGGATTTTGGATATAAGTTTGTATGATTTTGAGTTTTTATGAAGGAGATATAGGTATTCAAAGTTAAGGTATTAATTTAAGACATATTGTTACTCTTTTGAGGATACGAGGAGTTGTACAGTAGCTTTTGAAGATCGGAAAATGTGGCTGGGAATGGCGATTTTGAGACCTACATCTTTTATAAACAAATTGTTGCTTTTGGAATTTATATGAAGGAGTTATAAGGAGTTGAAGGCGGCACTTCCAAATCAAAGGCAGTAAGTGAGCGGTTTTGTTTATAGTAATGGTTGGAGCCATAACTTGAGTTTTCGGAAAAATTTTTAGCTCAAATTTTTTTGAAAATGTAAAATTTTGTGTTAAGAAGCTATATATATAAATTTCGTGGCATTTTAGCTTATATTTTGTGAGATATGAAGAAAATTTCACGTGGGTGTCTAAAGACAAGGGTTTGAAGCGACTGTTAGTATTTTCAAGATATCTCAAGATCCGCAATGAATTTGTAGTTAAAATTTGTTGTAGAAGTTAATAAGAATACATTTGTACCTCATGTAAAATTTAAGTTTGTTTGGACGGTCGGATTAGGAGATATGAGGTGTTGAAGTTCGGAAAAATTTCCACATAAGGATATACAAGGTTTCAGAGGATTTTATTATATTTTCGGTGTTGTTGGTTACTTGAGGCTTGTGTATTTGGTGTAATTACTCAAAAGGGAAAATTTATATATAAAATTAGGGCTTTACTTATTTTGAAGCTTGATTGAATGATTAGTAACAGCCAGAAGCCCAACGTTTTCTTGAGGCAAATTCTCTCTATCCCGACAACGTGGATTTGATATGGTTTGGAATGTCAATTTTTAAACCTATAAAGAATCTAATGCTAATAAAAAAGAGCATGCTGTAGGCTTTTTAATTAAAACCATAGTTGCTTATGAGCTTACTTAAGAACAATGTCATATTTTCTTATGTCAAGTTATAAATCTTAATACTTTGATATGAATTTTTGGCATATATTTTATTATTCAAAAGCATTTTTATAACTATATTAATACATTGAGATCAAAGAACAATGGTCAAAGGGTAGTGGATCTTAAATTTACTGAGGTTGAAGAATTTAATTCATTTTTTTGCTTACACAAGCATGCAATAAATGAGCTACAAGCTCAATATATCTTTGGAGTTTTGGCTAAAGATTTAGAAAAAAAAAACACTCAAGAGACTCTCTCATGGAATTTATTTTTAAAAGATATTCCATATTCTACCAACATTTCTAATTTGCTTAAATATTGTGGTCATGAAATCCTTCATTTGGTTAGAATTGAGGATATTGAAGGCATACAAGTTTTTTTTTCAATAATTTAGTATTTAAAAGCCATGCCAACATATAGTATTGCTTCATTGGTGAAGAAGGAGACCTTAGATTTTGATGATTGGCCATTGGAATTAGAACATCTTATTAATTCCAAAGAATAAATGATACGAGCTTTTATCTCCTTGTATTGTAATTATTTTATTTGTCAAGATCATGAAGGTTATGAAGGTAAAACAATTCACATCCAATTAAAAGATGATAATCTAATATTTTAATGACCTTATAGGCTCAGTACTTGAAAGAAAGTTGGTGCTTAAGCTTATTGCCAAGAGATATTAGTTGTAGACTTGATTGAGCTTTCAAATAGTGAATATGCTTGTACTACTATCATTCCATTGAAGAAAGATGTTTTTGGCAATTGGACAAAGAAATAGATGTGTAGAGACTATCATTGAGTAAATTATAAGACTAAATTTAATCAATATTTAATGCAAATATCAAAAGAATTATTTAATATAGTAGAATTTTCTCAAGTATTCAATATTTTGGATTTAAGATTCAATTATCACCAATTATTATTATTTGTTGAAGATCAAGTGAAGACAATATTTTGGGGAGTTAATCAAGATTACAAAGATCAATTCTTTTATTAGAAGTTTTTTTTATTTGGTCATAAGAATGTACCAACTAAGTTTCAATGGATGATAGATCAAATTTTTTCTAGCTTGTCATTTGTTAGATGCTACATTAATGATGTTATCATTTTTAATAGTACCTCATAAGATAATGTGAGGCATTTATTATTATTTAAATAATTAAAATAATAGAGATTATACATGCATCATGAAAAATATAAATTCTTCCATGAATGATTATTATATATGGATCACATGATTATCTCACAAGATCTTGGCATACAACAAGCAAAAATAGATGCCTTATAAAAAATCTCAATACCATGTGATGTTTCATAACTTTGAATATTTTTAAGATTGACAAACTACTATTCAAAGGTTTATTAAAACTTTAATGTCATTTCCAAGCTTTTAACTATTTTCATAGATAAAGATCAATCATAGACTTGGAGTAGTAAGCAACAACATGTATTTGATACATTGAAGCAAAAGTTGGGTTCAACTCTAGTACTTAGATGTCTAGATGTAAATAGACCTTTTGAACTATATACAAATTAAAATGATGTAGGATTGGAAGCAATCTTAAGAAAAAAAGATGATGTAAGATGGAAATATGACATTTCATTTGTTTCTACAAAAAATAACAATATAGAGTCAAATTACTCATCTTATGAAGGAAAAGCTTTGGCAATAGTTTGGACTATTATTCACTTTCAACCTTACTTGTATAGTCAACATTTTATATCAATAACTAACAATCAACCTTTGAAGTGGCTTATGGAGTGAAACAAGCTTATTAACAAGCTTATTAACAAGCTTATAAGATAGATTTTGTTACTTTAAGAATACAACTTTGAGATTGTGCATTGAACAAGCATTACTAATTTGGATGTTGATGGACTTTCTTATAATTCATGTTCTTCACAAGAAGACTTAATAAGAGCTCAATGGCATGGAAATCGTAATTAAAAAGCAGTCCTAAGATGGCATACAATAATATACTTGACTTTAATATCAAGTTTCATAATTATAGTTCTTGACTAGAATTCAAATGAAAAATTGGATGAAAATCAAGTAATTAGCAATGTGTAAGAAGATCTTGTAGTCTTCCACAAGCTTGAAAAAAGAAAATTTTCTTGAACTATTTTTAACATAAGAAGAGATAGGATTAGTATTCAAATAATAAGATTTTGTTGAAACAATAATTTTTTATTTCATTTGTGACTTGATGGAATTAGATGCATAGTTCCAAGGTCAGATCAAAGAGCCTCTTAAATATACCAAATACATAAAAAACTTAGATATTTTGATGTGTGCAAGATTTATTCTATCATATGTAATTAATATTGATAGAGTGGTATCTATCAATAAATAGCCATATATATTTTTCAATGTGAAGTGTGTGATTGAATTAGATCAAGTTTTAATACTTTATCACTTCAATTGAATCTATTGTTGAATCACTTATTGTTATCTAATATAGAGCTAAATATGTATTTGTGATAGTAGAGAATCTTAACAAGTAGATTGAATTTGTGACTTTATTACAAAATTCTTCAAAATTAGAAGCTATGGCTTTTCTTAAACAAATATTGGCATGTTTTGGAATACCTATTGAAGTCTTAATAGATCAAAGAAGAGAGTTTTTTGGAAGTTTTGAAGCTTTATGTATTAAAGCATTGATAGATCATTGTATCACATCTAGAAATCATTCTAAGGTAGATGGCTTTGTTGAGCAAGTTGTTCAGAGTGTCAAATGTAGATTATGGAATATGTATTACTTCATGGAAACCATCTTAATTATGATCTAATCTTGCCATGGATTATAATGGATTATTACTTCAATAGATAAGCATCTTTGATATCTTATAGTTCTTATTAGTTGTTGTATAAACAAAAGTCTATTCTTCTCAACTTAGTACATGAGAAGTTAGCTCTAGTTGTAGACTTAGAAGATCTTGATATTTGAATTCAATGTCTATATGATCAGATAAATTTTTTTAAATAAGCCATACCTATGGCTATGGAAAACTTATCTATTACTCAACATTGTGATACTTTACAATACACTTGTATTTGTAGTCGAGCTTATTGATACTAGTTGCAAAGATTTTCTAAAGAAGATTATGTATATTTGCAATGTGAGGTGTCTACAATACTTGATGTTAAGGTAAGGCACATAATTCTATATGTAAAGAATGTATTTTTTAGTGATATTTTATTTTTAGAAGGTAAGAATCGACAAGAGTATCAAGAGCATTCAAAGAATTGTGCTTCTTGTCATCTTCCTTTTAATGACTTTATACATCTTGAATTGGTAATTGTGTCAATTGATCTTCTTTGTTTTATATGAGGTGAGAAGAAAAAGACTACTATGATACTTTTATGTGATCAATGCCAACATAGGTGGCATATGGCATATTTGACACTATTTCTTTAGACTCTTCCATTAAGAGATTGGATTTGTCCTTATTGTAAGAAGTCTTCTAGCCATGCTTCATCTCTTGATAAGAATTGAAGATTTCTTCTATTATGTGTATGACACTCTTTGGTGGTCTAATTACTACAATACTAAGTTTAGAAGAGTACAGTTTGGCATTCATATTATAGTGGCATTCATCTTCAAAAATATGTGTTTGTAGTACTAATTGATTGGAAGAGCTCTTAATCAACTAAGAAGAGTACTTGAGAGTGTGTTGGGTATACATTTGTATTTGATTTAAATTACATACTTATAATTGGTTGGTAGTATTTAATGTGTTATATGTAACAATCTTTATTTACATAACAAGTACTTTACTTGTTATAGAAATCTTCTAAAATTTGATCTTCTTCCATTAAACTTCACCGATATAGTTATCCTTGCCTCTTTCATACTTATAGTAGCAAGACTTTTTGGATTTAGCTATGAACTTGATCTAATTCTTTCTTTCAATTGCATGACTTCTTAGCACAAATTTTAAACTTTATTATTAATTGCTTCTATAGGTATTTAATTACTACTTCTATAATTGATATTAGAGATATACAAGATTTCCACCTTAAAAGTTTTGATAAGCTCATGAGGATCTACAATGGTTGCAAATCTATTTTCACTTTTTCCAAGAGTAGCATCTATAATATTTTCTTTCATTGATAACACAAAAAAATCTATAAGTCAAATTAGAAGATAATAATCCATAACCTTTAATATCAAATGAAAATTTTGACAAAGAGACGTTATCTTCTTTTTTTAAGAAAAAAATCACACTTAGGAAACTAAAAAATGAAATTGAAGGTAAGTAGTTTGCAACTTTCAAAATACAATAATAAAAGTAGAATAGTCCATTGACTTCTAAAAAAAAGATAAGAATAATAAATTAGCAATCTTGTCAAATTGTCAAAGATATGAATCTCAAAGAACCAAAATCTCAATACACTCTTGTGTAACTAAAAAAAATAGATATTTATTCAAAACTAATATATTATTGAAACTAGAATGGCTATTGATAAATTCAAGGAAACTATAATTGCAAAACAAATACATAAGAATATTGATAAAATTAAACTTTGTAGTTTTTTTTTAGTTTAAAAGGACTTATGCAAGAATTTAATTTTTTTAATGCATCTATGACTCTTGTATTATTATCTACAAAAATAATCCATATTATGACGTCTTATATTAATTCTAAGTAGTTATTATACAGTAACTTATTTATTCTAAAATATTCTATCTTTAGACTTTAATAAATTATAATAAAAAAAACTTGTAAAACAATAGATAAGGTTAAGTGTGCCAATGAGGAGACTAGAGCACCAAATATTTTTGAATATTAATTTGTATTAATAAAAAAAGAGGATAAATGATCCTAAAACAAAGAAATAAAAATATTTATCTTTTTAATATTAATAAAAACTTAAATATTTAAGACTAAGTTGTAGTGATTGAAAAAATATAATTGACATCCAACTTTAAAGTATCCACTTAACAAAGCTACATCTATATAAATTAATAATACTTTCTATATTTATGCTTTGACATATAAATTTAAATACATAGCAAAAACCATATATTCTGCTTTGTATTTATAAAAAAATTAAAAAATAAAAATTAAAGAAATATATAATTTAATTTTTAAAGAATATTAAATATTTTAAATTATAAAATTATTTATATAAAATATATATAAATATAAATATATATATATATATATATATTTAAGCATAGATCTAAAAGCACATAAATTTAAAAAATATTATAAATTATTAAATATATATATATATATATATATAATAAAAATAAAATAAAATAAAATAACAGCTTAAAAATAATCTTTTTATCTATACATGCATTATCATAAATATTTGGAAGCCTTTAAAATATTCTTAAAATTAAAATTTGATAGATCTTGTGACCAATAAATTAAAGTTAAAGTTAAGTATTTTAGCACATAAAATACATCTATATATCCTTAAATATAAATATAAATTTATTTTTTATTCATGGATTTTTTTTTATCTTTTTAGAAAACTATGTTTGACCAAAAATTATAAACATAAATGGTATTAAAGAAACTTTATATGGACATCTTATCATTAAGCTTTTGTGGCATTTTTAAAATGATATGATTAGTGCACTTTATAATTTATAATTGTTATATATTATAATAGATATTAAAATTTATATATTTTAATATTATAGAATTAATTAATATAATTTTTTAAAATATTTTAGAAATAAATCCTAAATTCTTGTATTTATTTCTTTATTATTATTATATTAAAAATATTATATAATTGTTTCATCTTTTTAATTTTCTATTAATTTTGTATAATTAATTATTAAAACCAAAATATTTTAAATAATTTAAATTTTATTAAGATATAAAATATACACCTAATTAAAGTTTTAAAGTTTGTAAAGAATATAATTTTAAAAATAACACATATTTTACATTATCAATATATCAACATGTATTAATAACGATAAAATCGAAATACTAGTATATCACAATCAAAATCTAAGAAAATTTTTAAATGATTAATTTTTTTAGTTTTAATAAATTTTTATCACAATCAAAGTCAACTACATATGCTTGGATTCTAAAAAAATTGGAATAAAATAAAATAAAAACACATTCAGATCAATTGCCAAATATGTCAACTAAAGTTCTTTGAAACAATTATAGAAAATTGGCAATTTTATTATTTAAAAAAGATTACCCCTATTTTTTTTTTTTTAAATCATATGATTGTATTTTTGTAAAAATGTCATTTCATCCACAAATAAATAAATTATCACTAAGATTTTTACACGGAATTCCTTCATGCTTTGAAAGTCAATGGAATATCCATTTGAAAGCATTTCTATGTGCATGTCATGCTAATAGACTTCAGGTGAGAACAATTATCAAACAAGGCAAGTTCCCTTTGTATGTATGATACAAGACATTAAGGCCCACCAAGTCCACTTCTCTTTTGAGTGATTATCAACTGTAAGACAATGATGATAAGAAGATAAGATTTGACATGGCTCATTTTACCATTGCATCAAGTCTACATCAAACATGCCTTGAACCTACTTTTCAACAAGCCAACTATGGATGGAATAATATTAAGTTGTAGATCATGTCACAATTTTGGTTTCAAGCCTTTTAGAGTAACCTCATGGAGAAGATACAAGATAGGATACTTATCAACAGAGTCCCTTAGATTTCTCACCACTGTGATGATTAGATCAATTCTTACTTTGAGAAAGCAATTTGAACCATACAGAAGCAAGGGTAGAAATTTCAGTGTCAAGAACTCATCTATCCAATGGCAATCCAAGCAACGTATATTGGGTGAAACACAACTCACTTCAAACTAACTTTCATTTGAAGATTCAGGAAATGCATAGAACTTGTCTTCAAGAATCACTTTTGCTGCAAATAGGAACTTTTGCATCTGGCAAAACTACAAACACAATAGAGATAGGGGCTACTGAAACAGGAGAGAAGTTCTCTCTTACAATTGGCTCCATGTTTGGAAGATCTCCAGTTGATGTTAATTCAAGCGGTACTCCATTCAACACAGCAGTTTGGCTATGAAGGTCCTTGTGCTGAGGAGTCAAATGATACTCAGATCTCGTAACTAGAGCTTTGGAAGTCTTGAAGCTTTTGGGTATGAGGGAATACTTGGGATTCTTGCCGCCTTGTGACTTTGGTTCATCTTTCGAATGTGATAAGAGGTTAGCAGCGACACTCACCGTGAAGTTTGATAGGTTTATCAGTAGTAATGTAAGACCACCCTGCACAGACGAGTATGTGCCAATCAGGTCATGTAGAATTGTCAGATAAGGTAATATTTGGAATGAAAGATACGTGAATTAGGAAAAGTCTAGGCAATGAAAGCAAGCGCTGCCATAAAAATCACCCGAAGATGTTCAATTAGGCGTTATATCTAGTGACATGCATGCGAGTTCATCTAAGCAGGTAACTAAGCTGAAGCTAGAAATGTACGTTACGCAAATCCAAAACCACTACCGTAGTTGAAGTAACTCGTAACAAGTAGGTTGTGCAACTAAAAAACATGAACATATCATTAAGCGTCTTTCGTACCGTAGTGGTCCCTTGTTGGCAATGTGAATATGTTCTCAATTGGGGATAACCATCCACTGTTGTTGTTAATACTCTGCTCCCCATCATACGTTTCCACAAAAGAGCACTGCAGCAAATGTTTTACAAACCTGTTAAGATCAACCTCACCGAGACCTCGAACGCAAAAGAACATGATGACAGTCAGCCTATCGGACATCCAACATTAGCTTCGTGCAATCTGCACAGTATCTTTTGGCTATTTGGATGCTCCGAAGCAGTCAAACCCAAGTCTTTATATGTTTGTTGCAAATTGTTTACAAACAACCATTACTCGTCGACCAGGCAAATGAAAAAGTGCAAAATATATTCACCTGTACATATCTGGATTCGGCCGAAAAGTTGTCGTATTGAGTAGACCATAGTTACCGCCGATTAAACTTTGGCGACAGTAAGCCTTGTTATTAAAGGAAGCAGCCATTGCCAATTGATCCAAGTACCTGCTCGGTACAATGCATCTCACTAGGAATCATAAAGCATGAACTTGAATCCCTGATAAAATCTTCCAATTAAGAACTTGTTTTCTAACAAAACTAGGTATAAATAGAATATGTAACACAACTCTAGTCCCATGACAAGTTACCGATCTCTTTTTGTGTCGGATTCCTGATCTACCCGGGGATACATGGATTGAAATGGTCTTTCCACAGCGACATGATTCAGCACCTCTGAAAGAGTTCCTGTTGCAGCCCTCTTCGGAGTTGAAAAGCTAGGTGGATGGATGAACTTACCAGAAGCTGAAAACAAAAGCATCAGTAACAAGGTGGTGGCCACTGTTGTAAGCTCCACCTGCTTCACCCACCCAAGCTGATGGTGAAGGATCTAAAGTTTGAAGAATATCTCGAACTGCACGGAAATTACCTAATTCGTTGTCTAAGTAAGAAGGATTAAGTATCTTGTCCACCAGATCACCGCTTACTCCTGTGTCAAGAGGCATAGTTAGATTGTCATGCGCTTTTTGGCAAAAAGTTAGGTAACATCTTTGGGTTGTCTGCAGAAACCTTTTTGTACATTAAGCATGATAAGCCGGTACCGACGTGACGTATTTACTAGGATTAGAAACGAAGAGATCATATACCCAATCAATTGAGGGAACTTGATAACTCAGTCAGAGCAAGCGAGAAGACCTGGCCCAAGATTATAAATATGCCGCGTAAACACGTCCACAACGCCGGGACCTGAGGCATTGAGGAATGCAGTATCCCACTGACCCTCGAGGAATCCATCAGGTGCAACTACCAATGGCCGCCGATCAAAATCTACGTAAAGAGTATCTATGATAAAGCGAAGCTCTCTCATATCTTCTGCATACTGTTGAGCTGAAATGGTCGTCCCAACACCATTTCCACTGAGCTCGTTTCCTGCAATTGCAGTGTTAATTTGTGACCGTCAATTTCAGAACTCACTTCACATCTACCTTACAACAATAATAGCTGCTTGCTTAATCTAAAGCCATCGACGAATAGATCCTGAACGATCTGAAAAGATTTTTTTTGAGTATTATAAAAAATGTGTGAAAGAGAACGCAAACCGAAAATCTAACAAAGCAGTGTGTTACCCAATTCCCATGCCTCTACTTGAATGCCTTGCTGAATTGAAAACTCAATAAGGCTCCGAGCATTGGATGAATCCCAAGGACCCCAACCATCTCCTACTTGGAGGCGATTATATAAAGCATTCAGTCCAAAAGCGACCAAAGTTCTGCAAAATATGCACCAACCAAATCTTAAATCTCCCTTCAGCGTAAATAGGCTCTGCAGATGAGCGTCCTTCGATTATGAACTCAAGTTGTAGTTTCATTTTTTTGAGCTTGAAATAAGCACCCAGAAAAATACAATGTGAGTACTCACAATAAACATACACCGTTGTCAATAATTAGCATGCACATGCTTGGCTAGTTACTATCAATTCATGAACCAATGCATCCAAAGACAAATGTTGAATCCTAAATTCAGAAAAGACACTTTCAGAATTGTGTTTTCTATGCAGACCACGGCAACCAATAAAATCAAGAGTGATCATACCCAGATTTTGCAAATAAATTATTGAGAGCAATCCATCGGTTCATGGACAAACATCCTTCTCGAAATCCAAACATATATGTTTCGTCTTTCGCTATTGGCAGACATGACTCTTCAGAGTTTAATCCTATTTCGTAGACAATGTGATCTTGCAGGGTACCACCAAGTCGGATACGGAAGGGATATAATGCTGTACCCTCAAATCATCAGAAAGAAGTAATCGAGGAGGTGAGTTAGCTGGGGCTTGGAATGTCAGATGACGAAGATGCGAGATAAAGTTAGAAAAAATACATACGTTTCGGTAGTTCGTCAAAGCACATGCGATTTCGACTTTATGTTCACCAACTGCACCGCATGCTTGTTGAGATGAAATATACCATTATCATGTATTTAAATATACGGTTGCATATTGAGAAGAAAATTTCATACCGAAAATGGTAAGGAGAAAAAATCGTACCTTTGAGAAACTTCTCAAGCAAAGGATTATCAAGATCCTGCAGGATCGTCACAGAAAGAGGAGCGTCATGAAACAAAAGTTAGCAATCTGTCAACATGGCATGGTGATTGAATGCAATTTGCAAATCATTTAAACTTAACCATCATGATTTGTGACTTCTAATCGTGGCATCATTTGTCATAAAGCAAGAAGGATACGAATGACAAGTCAAGGCCGTTTCGATGCAGGAAGCTCGTTAGACCGTAGAGACAAGATAGGTAAACAAACTAAAGGAAGGTTACGGTATCTAATATCTTAACATAAGACCTTATTTTGCCTTCAAGGAAGTGACCTTATGCACTTCTTGAGAAATAGTGAGTTGGCGTCATGAAATCGGTCGATTAGGCAGTTGGTGGAGCCCTCAAAAATGTGTCGAGGATTTCTCTAACTAATGGTTGGGGCCGATGGTAATTTAGTAAGGGAAAGTGAGACATTTTACAAAGCCGAATATATGTAGAGGACAGGCTCGCATCTGCCAGTGTCCATGTGCGAGGAGGAACCAGTAGTTTCAGATGAAGGATGACGAAATGCCGGTGCATCAAAGTGAGAGCAAAAGAGAGAAAGCTAGGAGGATTCGATCTGTTCTACCTAATGATGTACTTATGTCACTTCTTCTGCACCGGCAAGAGTCGGATAAGTTACAGTTAGTCTTCGCTTGATTATAGGTATGGCAGTAATATTCTTGTGATTGTAGGATATCCAAAAAGAAAATTGCGAAAAATTTCGACTATCCATACGGACTAATTGACGACTTGGTTTCGTATAAAACGTACGTTCGCCTTTATCTTCCAAACCTCATATCCAATAATACTGTCCAATTTAATCGTGCTCGAGATACAGACTTCACTTCAGATGCGGGCAGGAACTGCAGACATCGCTAAATGGAAATAATTGGCATTTTTTTTTTTTTTTTTTTTTTTTTGTTTTCCCACAAAGTTTGCAGGTGATCCAACAGTAGAGTGTAATACAAGCCGAAGAATTCGATAAAAACAGCATCAGTGGCAATACATGATGGTGACGATTGGGGCTTAGTCGAAATGATAATACAGCCAGAAGACAAGACGAATTGAAGAGCCTGAGCTTTGAACTTTGACTCACGAGGTTGAGAAGCGAGGCTTGACCCCAGGCACAAGTGCCATAGTCGCATTTGTCAGGAGGCCACCAGTCCAATGTTGCACACAAAAATGCCTCATCCGTAGTGGCCAGGAGAGAGCTGGCGTCCACGTCAACCGTGAGAACATTGTCTTCGTCTTCCGCACATACTCGGGTAATATTAGAACAACTATGCGATGTGGACACAGACAGGAGCATGGACGACAACAGCAGGCACAGAAGTAGTGCCGCCATTGATGCACACACTCGTACTAGTTCCCAATCCTCGTTTTTCACATGGATGTCCACGGCCTCATTTATACTGCAGTGCAAATTGCCGAGCTGCACGACACTCAAAATTCTTGAAAACGCGTCGACGTAAGCTCCCCTCTCCTCCGCAGACAATTACGAATCCTTCGACAGCATCTTTCCCGATTATTCACCAGCCGAGAGCAATATGTTGCTCCAACCGCAGAAACATCTTGATCGTTCTTTCCCTCTACTCAATTACCTCTATGCAGAAGACTGTGCCATGCTACTGCAATTACAAACTGACAGTCGCTTCTAATCACGAAGCCATAAGTGCCTCAATAACGCAGTTCCTTGAAGTCGATACAATCTGAGGAAGAGCAGTAAACCAGCTCCCCTAAACAAGTGACCACCTGCACTCATAGTCTCCTTCTCAACGGAGGAAGCGAAGCTAATAGGTGCTAGAATCAGTTTGATCGTGTGTCTAAACTCAGAATCTTAATTCTGTCTGCGTGATCCTCCATGTCCCATTCAATCTCCCAAGCTTACAGTGGAGACGCGGAGCAGACCTCCATTCGGAAGTGAAGTGCTAGCTGCCATTCTCAGCAGTAATGGAGCAGAGCGTTGGGATCCTATGGCCGTGGGAGGAAGACGAAGTCAGCAGGATACCAAGGGTGGGGACGATGACCGTGGAGACAGAGTGAGAGGGACTGTCCCAGGGAGTTTTCTTCTTGTTGCCAGCTAGGCTGCATTATAAGTCACTATCGCTGGTAAGCTGGATCCTTGAAATTGCACCTAACTCGTGATTACTCCATCTTACAATTTAAGTGCTAATTCTTATTTACACTGCAACAGAGCTGTCTCACTATTATGCCACCCATTCAATATAATTTCTGCAAATTTTAAAAAGAGAAAAGAAAAAGCAAAACAAAGTTAGTCATAATGAATACAATTTGATAACCAAAGCATCTTTTGATAGGTCATTGTATTAATCTCATGTTTACATCTCTTATAATGCAAGTTCATTCTAGTTGAATATTACAAAATTTACCAAAAATAATTATCTTTCAAATAATTTTTGGGTTTTTTAATAATGTGATGTGAAGAAATTGTTAATCATGAGATGTATGGTAGAACAAACTAAGAGGGGAAAACTACAATAACAATAACAATAATAAATATTCTATTTTTTTATGTTATTCTTTGATATAATGTATAAGAAAATATTTTGAAATGATCATACTTTTATGAGCATTAAAGGTTGTCCTATAACCACATGAATTTATTTTATTATAATTAGTACTACTTTACAATCAAATGATTTTCTAAGTCCACCATGATGATGGAAAAATGTAAGAACTCTAAATTTACTACAATTTATCAATATATTAAAATAATTTTCTGTTATTTACATCTTTCCTTATGATTTCTGAAATAAACTTTACATTGGTATTGTGATTTTTGAGACACACAACATTTTACTAGTAAAGATCACTATTAAGAATCAGATCATAAAATCTCAAAACAAATGAACAAATTATGTGATATGCAATGCAAAATGTAACTATCTTGGTATCAAGTCATGTGGGAACATTTGAAAATTTTTCAAAAAAACATTTTTGCAAGAGTGTGGTAAGCATGAATTGAACATGCAACCTTCAAATATTTAGTCTAATGCTCTCCTAATTAAGACAAATATTCCATTGGGAGTAAATAAATAGCAAATATAATATGCATGTACTTTGCAAACAACCATTGTTGTAGTACAAAGAATTTACCTCAACAAAGTGTTGGGCCTCTAATTGCCCCTAATTGCTCAAACAAGTTGCAATTTTATAAAACAAAAATCTTATTTGTAGCTTGTCCTTACAAAGACATTTATATCAAATATACAAGTCTAAAATGCATAAGAATTTCCAAGATATGACTAAATATCCTAAAACCACTTCTATTTTTATGGAAATTCCTTCCAAATATATATTATCTTATAACTTTCAATCTATCTATTGTTGTATTATATGTTTTCTTGCTTGAGAATGCACCAAGCACCTAGCTATGGAAGATAAGTAGAAATGCAACAATAATCCTATTAAGTCTAATTGAATCTTAAATAAACTTTAAATAAACCATAATAATCTTAATCAAACTTGAAACAAATCAAAATAAATTTAATAGAAGTTATAAAAGAAACACAAAGAAGTCCTAAACTAATCTCAAAAAAAATAAAAAATAAATCTTAAAGAAGTATAAAAATAAACCTTTAAAGAAATAATAATAATCTTAAAGAAATATTAAAAATAAAAAAATTAAAGAAAAATAAAATAATTCTAAAGACATGTTAATAATAAAAAAACCTAATTAAATCTTAACCAAATCCTAGATCATATCTTAATTAAAATTCTAATGAAATCCTAAATCCTAGTCAAATCCTAAGTAAATCCTAATCAAACTTTAAATCTTAAACAAACTCTTAATAAATATTATAGTGGATTGAATCTTCAACAACTAATGATTGAATTGTTAATATTACCTCAAATTTCGTAAACTTCTTAATAACTTAGTTAAAAAAAGTATAAGAAAGATGAAATTGATCACACTTATTAATTGAGAAAAATGCAAGATAATCCAATTGGGTATTGAAGGGCTTCCTACTCCAACCTAAATGCTAAACTTTTAGTGTCAATATCTCCTTCTTGAATTATTGAATTGCTCTCAAATTTCATCTAAATGTTAGAAATTAAGTCTAATATTCATATAAAAAAAAAATTTACTTCAATGCTATTGACAAGTTACTAAAGATCTTAGCAATACTCACTGACCCTCAAACTCCAATTTTTGAGACCTCAATCCACAAAAACCATTATATACTTCAATCTAATTATTTAATTGATTCCAAAATTTGCATACACATTTATAACTAGCATACCAATACATTGCTCAATTTTTACCTATGTACATACTACAAAACTTAAGAAATCTTTAAATTTATAAATATATTTTTATTTCTCAAACCTTCATCCTACCAAGAATATTATTAACTTTAAAAATCCCTCAAAATCTCAATATTGATTCAAATGACATGAAACTAATGCTTAATTTTTTTTTTTTAAGTTTATTCTCAAATTCCACTCTCTAATCTCTAAAAGGACTTTGAAGTCATATTTTGAATGCATTTTTGTACTTTGGAGTTTGATTTTGTTCCTAGTTGACAATCAATTGTGAACCAAAATAAATCCCCACTAGTTGGAAGGCTAGTCTAATTTATAATAATTAAATTATCTAAATATTTTGATAATTATTAATTAGTTTTTTTATTTGATGCTCAAATTTTTTAATAATATACTAGTTTTTAAATAAAACAACCATCTATTATTTTAAATAAAACAACTACCTTAGTAGGTGATCCCATCCAATTCACAACTATTAATTAACTTATGAATAATTAAATAAATAATTCTTCTTACTTATTCAGATAATTTAATCAATTTAATAAATTAAATTCACACTCAAGCAATCACAATCCACAATACAAGCCATACAATAATACTAATACCATATTCAATTAAGAGATTATTATTTTTTTTATTTTTTTATTTCTTATTATTTAATTTTTAATAAAAATTCATCTAAATTAAATCTTCTTCTAATAATTTTTCATCTATGAATAAATTTTCATGCACAAATGAGAAATCAACTAATTCAATCAAGTTCCATCCACCATTTATTATCAATTTTTAAAATTCATCTTTAATTGAAATTCTATTCGGATTGGTTCATCTGACAAATTCTAATTCAATGTAATGCTAATTAACTTCTTCTTAACCTAGAATCCTTGACAACTTGAATATCATTAGTCACCTTTTGATTATAATCGGTTTGAAGAGTCCTAGTCCACATTGCTCCTTCTTCCTTAATGGCTAGATTGTGAATCTTCTCGCAATTCTATAGTCAAATGGATTTTGAACAATAAGATGCACACTTTATCGAGTTGCAGCATATCCTTCTCCAACTTGTTCTTGTTGTATAAGAAGGACCTCACCTCAGCCATAAGGCCTCAAAAGAATTTGCAGCTAGTCAATTTGTGAACCACTTTTGATCCTCCACAATTGCTTGGTCGATGGCTTTCAATCTTCTGCTATGCCTTCATGTGGCCTTCAGTAGCTTCCAAAGTTTGTATTACAACTTAGGTCCTACTCAATGATCTTACACGACAATGTTGACTATGAAGACATTGATTGAGGGCTAATATATAATATCAAGGACCCTTCAATGCTTTATTAGAAGAAATCCTTACATGAGCTTGAATGCATATTGGCAACCATCAGTCAAGTAGCATCGCAAGAGGTTGTTGTGGCTGTGGCTCCAATAAAAGATCCTGAACTTATTAATTTAGCATAGCATGCTCTTGTGAATATGACCACTATTTCTACAACCTAGCTATATTGCCGCCTATTACATGCTCTTGTGAATATGACCACTATTTCTACAACCTAGCTATATTGCTGCCTATTACATGCTCTTGTGAATATGACCACTATTTCTACAACCTAGCTATGTTGCCCCCTATTACATCGATGACTATGTTAATCGACATCCTCCTAGTAGTTTAAAATTGATCCTTTAAAAGGTGGTCCGTTACAACTAGCAAATCCTATATAGCTTGTAATCGGAGAAGGTGTAGGTTACAGCTTAGCTATTTTTCTTCTTCAAAAACTAGTGTTGATATGTTCGTGACTCGATCTAACTTCTAGCAATATTGTTGCATTCTATTTTGTCCAATATGGCCAAGCAAGCACCTCCAACATCTAGAGCTTTTCACCGCACTAAGATTGTTGCAATGAAAAATCTTCTGATGATCGGCAACAATGTCTATCAACTGCCTACAATATAGTTTTATTGCCATTAACGGCGAACAAGCAAGAAGAACCCCCACAAGAGATCAGAATACTATCGCCACCGGTAACAACTCCAAACTATAAATCAATCAAGGAAAAAAAATAATGCATAGCACAGCCGCACATCAAAAAGAAGAGACAATTGCTGATTCTAAGTGAGCCTCTACACCATTGAGCCATACCATGAGCTAACCGCAATCGCCATCGTGCCTTCGTTGATCTTTGCTATCTTAAGGCGCTATCATCAATAATTGCGCTAAACTCCAATCCAGCACCACTTGAGAACTTATAATGCCACTTGTACAATTCTCCAGCCTCCACACGACACTTGCATGGAAAGAACCTTTCACACCGCAAAATCAAGCCGAGGTTGCTAATCTATCAACCGCAAGATCACCAACGTCAACCTTGGCATTACGCTGCTGATGCACAGTGCGTATGAAAAAAAATACAAGACTTGTTGGCTCTTGAAATGTTGCAATGCAGTACCTCTCCGCGCTTCTTCTACCGCACGTCAGCTTACACTACCACACCATGCTACGGTTGCTACAACACCCGTAAGTCCAAACCAAAAACACAGTCTAGAATGCCACTTGATGAAGACACGCAGAGAGATAAATCGAAACCAAGAGGATAAGGCATAGCTGCACCGCAGCACTCCAATCGAGCAAAAACAAAATAGAAAGAGGAAAAATACTGCATCGGAGTACCTCTACTACGTGAAAGAAATGGATTTTTTTTTTTAAAATGCTTGGAGCTTGTGAAGACGTGAAGAAAAAAACCAAAAAAAACCAGAGAATGAGGGATCTAGTAGCCGGACCCCTATCGATGAGGGAATTGCTGCCATTTAAGGGCAGCCTCTTGCTACCCTGATCATCTTTTAATTTAATTAATTAATTAATTAATTTTCTTTTCTTTCTTTTTTTTTCTGCCTTCTTTCTCTTTTCCTTTTTTTTTTCTTCTTTTTTCTTATTTTTTTCTATTCTTTTGATCTTTTTATTTATTTTATTTTTATATATTTTTTATTTTTTAATAACACATATATATGAGATTTTTTTTCCTTTTGACCATGAGGGCTACTCCCATTGGCCATCATCTACTGTTAACTTAAAAAAAAAAAAAAAAAAAAAAAAAATCATCTTTGAAATATGTCTTAATAAATTCTATCTTAGGTTGCATATCGGCTATGAGCAATCTATTTTCTATTTTTTCCTAAAACATCTGCTTTGAACTTACAAAATTTGTGATTTTAAGCATAATAAGTGCATTTTTTGTACTAAATATTCAAGTGTGTTAATTCAATGACTCACATATGGTGACCATCTAAGGTAAACTCAAATAGATAGAGAATCTAAAATTTTTGCTTTGAAGATAAGTTCTTATCTAAAGTTAGGCATATTGGATTTCATATTCTAACAAGACTATTTTAGTAGTGCTATAGCATCAAAGTAAAAATACTCACATAAAAGATCGCACTTAGTATTGGTACACTCCTATTTTCTAATGCTACTTCTCTTGAGTTAAAAGACTATCGAAGAAATTAGTCTACTTAATAAAGTAAAATAAGATAATTATATGGATTAAGATAAAATAAAATAAAATACTTCAATAAAAAAAATCTAAAAGTTGATGCTATATAATTCTTATCCAAAGAGAAGAATTTAACTTACAAGCCATGAGGCCTGTATATCCTCTAAGTTGCATAAGTTGGCCACTTTCCTGCTATAACATTAGCTCATATGGATAGCTATCTTTGTAGATCAAATTCAAATTTAGGCCAACTCTTACATAACCACTTTTATTGCCAACTACCTACTAATATGAGGATGATAACTAATTCCAAGCCATTTTCAAATCCAACATAATATTTTTTTTTCCATAAGATTTATTAGTTCTTAATAAGTAAAAAGAATAATATTCTAATAGAACTAAAAACCATATAAAGAATAATTCTTATTTTTTTGATAAATTAAGATCTCTATTTTTTTGATAAAAATCAAGTTTGACTAAGTTGTTTAGCTAGATTCTTATTCATTTATGTAAATAGAGAGTATAATTGTTCTTTCTATGAAATAAATTTCTCACATTTTATACTCTTTATATCTATTTTTAAATATTTTTTTTAGAAATAGTTTATCATTTAATATTTTTAACTATAAAGAGTGGTTATCAAACACTTCTTTGATATGATAAGGTTCTAACCAAAGAGCATAAAATTTGCTAGGAAAATATATTCTCTTGGCATCTTATAATAATATTAACATCTCTGGCTATAAGACCCTCTTCTTGTATTTTTTATCAAAAGCAATTATTTTCCTTCTTTGCATTGCTTCTATATGTTGAGTTCCAAACTTTCAAATTTCATCAAAGCCTTTCAATTATTTTAATCTATCCCTCAAAGATTTTTAGATGGTTAATCTATTATCTATTCCTATCTTTAAAAAATTGATCTTAAATTCTATTGGTAGTATAGTTTCTACTCCATATATTAAAGTAAAAAGAGTGGCCTTGGTTGTGACCTTGTAGGTTGTACAATAAGTCTATAAAGGTGCTCGTAATTTTGTGTCTCAAATCCTCTTTGAATCTTAAATTTTTTCCTTTAGGATATTTATTAAGAATTGATTTATTCTTTTTGTATGATCATTAGTTTGTTGATGATAAGGAATAGTTATAAAATGGTTTATATTAAACCTATTAATCATCTCTTCTATCACATTGTTTAAGAATTGTGTTCTTTGATCACTAATCAAGATTTTAAAACAACCAAATTATGTAATGATTTGCTCATACATAAAATGAGTCACATAGATAGCATGATTGATTTTGACAGCTCTGAATTCAATCCATTTTGTTAGATATTCTATAGCTATTACTATGTACTTCATCCTTCTTGAAGAATTAGGATGAATTTTTCTTATATAATCGATTCTCCATTTTTTGAAGGAAACCAAAGGTAAGGATATGTAAAAAAGAAGTGCCATGTGAAAATTATTTTTTACTTAATGTTAATAAGTGTCACATCTTTTAGCATAATCAGGTATATTTTGAAATATAGTAGGATAATTTTACTTGGTTCTCATTACCTTTTGAGCCATCAGTCTATCCAAGAAGTGTTTTCCATATGTGCTATCCTGGCATAGCATTAATAATGGCTACTATATTACTAGCCACTATACATTGTCTGAGTAGACCATCTACTCTTTAATGATATAATCATTTTGTTATGATAGCAAAATGAGTGCTATTAATTCTAAACTTATATCATTTATGCTTAGACAATTTGTTTGGAAACTAATTAGAATTTAAAATTTTTGCAATGTAGTTGTATCAAGTAAGATAGATAGAAATGATAAAAAAAAAAAAGATTCATCTACAAAGTTATTATTAATAGGAGTAGGGCTTAATTTTCTTTCTAACCTTGAAAGATGATCGGCTTGATTATGTAATTTTTGAGGTTTATATTCCACCTTGTAGTCAAATTTTTTCAATAATAATATCCATTGAACTATATGACAATTCAAATCTATTTTATTGACTAAGTATTTGATAGCCATATGGTCAACAAAAAATACGATAGAATTTAATAAAAAATAATGTCAAAATTTCTTTACAAAAAAGACCATGATTAAGCATTTGTTTTTTAGTAGTACTATTATTTTTTTCTTTTGTATCTAACTTTTTGCTAGAAAATGCAATAGAATAATCTTTATGCCTACTTTTTGTTGATTGATATAATGTACTATATCTGCTATGGATGAAGCATCTTAATAGATATAGAAAGAATGATGTCAATTAGATAGTTTTAAAATGGAGTATGAGTTTAATATTATTTTTATCCAATCAAAGGCATCTTGACATTCTTTTGTCCATTCAAACATAACCAACTTCCTTTTGAGGTTGGTAATAGATGAAGTTTTTGTGGCATAGTCAAGAATTAATTTCTAGTACCATCCAAGATGTCCTAAGATCCTTTCTAACCTCTTAATATTTGTAGAAGGTTGGATTTTGACTATGACCTTTATTTTTTCTAGGTCGATTTTTCTTCCCTCTTTAAAAACCACATAATCCAACAAAATCTCATGCTAGAGTGCTAAGTATATTTTGTCAGAATTTAAAACAATTCTTATTTTTCTACACCTTTCTAAGATTTCTTCTACATACTCTAAATGGTCTTTGATATTGGATTGGGTACTAAAATCATCTATGAATATAATCATAGATTTGTATAGCAAATCCAAAAAGACAATGGTCATGCCTCATTTCAAGGCAAAAGAGGCATTATAAAGTCCAAAAGATATGACCAAAAAAATGAAAGCATTCCAAAGAGTGGTAAAAGCCATTTGATGGCAATCTTTTGAGACTATAGAAATTTGATTATTATCCAAATATCCATCTATAAATATGTAGGTTTTGTAACTTGCTACTTCATCTAAAATATTATTAATGAAATGAAGGAAAAAATGGTCTTTTTGAAAAGGCTTATTTAATTTTTTATAATCTATGCATATTCTTTATTTACCATTCTTTTTCTTCACAAAAATCATAAAAAAAACTCAATATATTATTTCTACTAGCTTAATAAAACCAACTTGTAACATTTTTTTAACTCACTTTTAATAATCAATTGGAGTTGAAGGTTCATACATCTTTTTTATTGTTTAATTTCTTTGGCATCAAAAAAAAATATGTGGTATTGAGCCAATTCAAGTTGTATATCCCTCAAATTCTTATAGGACCATACTAAAACATCTTGATATTTCATGATCAAATCATAATATCTAGTCACATCATCTTGATTCAAATGAATTCTAATTTTAATGTTCTTAGATTCTTTTTCTTCATGAAAAAAAACTATAAGTTTCCATTGAGATTCTCATATTAGAAATTTTTTTGAAGAATTTTTATACCAATCACTAGGTAAAGGAGGGTAGTTGGCGATTCCATTGCCAATAAAAATTCTTAATGAAGTGTTTTGAAATCTAAGAAGTAGAACTAACTGGTCATCTCTTTTAAGGACTTCAATTTCTTTTTCTAACATTCCATCTATATTGATGCTAAAAACTTTGATACCCTCAACTTCCATAATCTCCAATATTTCTTCCATAAAATTGAGTGATTTAAAATAACCAAAATTAGAGTCAAAATGATCATCTAATCATTATTTAAATTTTCCATTATTCTTTCAATGATAAAGATGGAGACCTAGGCATTCTATTTTCTTTGAATCTTAGTCAATTGAATTCAATATCTTTATTAAATTATCCTATTTTTAATTAATTGGATATCCTTCTAAGAGCCAATGGAATTATTTTTTTATTGATCAAATACAATTCATATAGATATTTTGGTTTTATTTTCCTATCAACCAAAAATAATGTAGGATTTGTCTCCTCTCCTGTTAACTATGGCTTTTGAATCTTTCAACCATGGCCTATCAAGCAATAAAGAAAAAGAATTATTTGGTGTATACATTTGAATGACATGATATATTAAGATATATTCTTTTTCTTCAATTTAAGTCTTATAATTTTTTATTTGATCAACTAGAATAGATAGACTTTGATTTGTCATCTTAATAACAATAGAAGATGGACAAGTGATATTCAGTCCTAGTTTTTTTATAGTTTAGAAAGGCATAATATTCAAACTACTACCACCATCTACAATGGTATAAAAAATTATTTTATACACATTAGAAACCTCAATTTTTATTACCTTCACTTCACTTTATTTAGTATAGGCATATATTTTTGCTATCATCTTAATCTTAGGCCTTCTTTGATTTCTTATGAAAATACATGTCTTATGTGCCTTTTTAACCATTGAAAAAAAAATTAATAGTTGAATAAAGGTAATATTAGCCTTAAATTTATTAAGATCATCTCATAAATTATACTATTGTGTATTGAATGCTTTGATATCCTTGAATTTATCACAGACATACTCATATAAGCTAGTAATTACATATACAAGTACGTAAAAGTAAGTTAATTCTATAGTATTTAATATGGAAGCTTCCTAGAAGCTTCAAAGATACTGCTTTGACTTCAAAGGTATCTTTAATTGACTTTTTGGATTACAAACGTGGTCAACAAGTTGGCCATGTGCCACAAATGTTGTTAGCTTGAAGATCAAGCTAACTATGTGGCCCACACGTAGAAAAACTTGCCTTGTAAGTCAAGGCATGTGTCCTACAAAGTCAACACATATTGAAGGTCCTATAGAACGTCGCCATGTAGCCCCTAGTTAGATAGTATATATAGAGACAAGAGTGAAGCCTTCTTCACTCTTGTCAACTCTTTTCTTGCTTCCAGTCTAGTTTCAAGGATCTCTAGTTTTTTTGTCTTTTGACAATAGCCATTTTAGTTTCTCTTTCAATATACATACTAATTTATTTATATTTTGTTGCCTTTCTTTGAGTGAAGGCTCACTTCTCTAGATTTTTTTTTCATCGAGTTCTTGTCCTTGACAGATTGACAAGAGTACACCTACAATATCAGAGCTTTGTCTAATCTTGATTAAGAGTGGATTACCCCTTTTTCTTGATAAGATATAAGCATATTAGAAGTTGCGGATTACCCTCTTCTAAACTGATATTGTCTTTAGTATTTTCTTTGTTCTCATGTCCTCTCTTCTATTTGTCTTGAGCGATATTAGACATCTTCTCTTTTCTAAGTATTATCATGGCAGAACTTCTTGAAATGAAGAATGCAATGGCACAAATGTAAGAGCAATTGAGGGAATGAATGCTTGCGATGCATCAACTCAATTTACTACCACAAAGAGCAACAAGATTGGCAAGAAGTGAAGATATAGAAATGGTTGGAGTTGCTTCAACATCTGCACCAAATCATGTCCTTTCTCCTATAGTGGAACTCCCTTCCAGAGTTAGAGAACCAAGAATTGTCCTATCCAAGAAGTTTGATGGCACCAGATCCAAGTTTCGAGGATTTATCAATTAAGTGTAACTTGTGATTGAACTTCAATCCCAAAGCTATCCAACTCCAGGATCGCAAGTTAGATTCATTGGTATGCTTTTTTCAGATTCAATACTATCGTGGTTTTCATCTTTTCTTGAACGACAAGATCCAATATTGGATAATATAGAGGCTTTTCTGGTGGAGTTCTAATCCATGTATGGAGAACATAATGTAATTCGTGTTGCAACCAATAAGATCCGTATTTTATGACAAGGCAATCGATCAGTAACATTGTGTGCTTCACAATTTCGACAACTTGCAACTGATATCAAGTGGGATGATGCTGTACTTATTAGCCAATTTCTCTATAGATTACAATATGAGGTAAAAAAATTAATGCTCAACTTACTTGATCCTCAAACATTGAGTCAAGTAAATGACTTTGTTGTGAAGTGCGACAATCACCTTTTGAATTTCGATCTGAGAACCATACAAGTGGACCTCAATATTACTATAATTCAATGGTAACACCAACACCTCTTCAACACATACATTTGGAAATAGAGAATAAACAAATTGATGCTGTACGTTTCAAACCTCTTACTGAGCAAGAAAAGACTCCTCGTCATCAAAAGGATTATATTTATATTATGGAGAATCAAAATACACTACTCAACATTGACCAAAGAAATGATGGAATCACAAAATGAGTAGTATGGCTATGAAAGATGACACTATGTCGGAAAATGAGTTTGTCCAACTATAATAGAGACCGTGCGACTGGAACCTTGCACAAAACCTAGTAAAGGTCCTATTCTCTCTTCAAAGCCTTCTCCTTGTTTTACATTAAATATTATTTTAGGACCTAAACATTACAAAGTCTCTGCCTTGTTAGATTCGAAAGCCTCACCGTATTTTTTAGATGAAGAATTTATTAAAAGACATAGCATATCTTTAGTAAAGAAAACTAAACCTGTTCATGTCGAAGTCATAGATGATCGTCCATTTTCTTCTGGAGATATTACTCACAAAATCTTTCATATAGAAGTAATAATCAATAGTCATAATAGTTTTGTAGTATTTAATATCATTAGATCTTCCTCTAATCTAGTCATTTTAGATTTATCGTGGTTAGAAAAATACAACCCTCAAATAGATTGGATTTCTCGAACTCTTACTTTTTCTAAAAGTATACTTAACAGTGTAGTTAATCAAGTAGAGAGTCATAAGTCCATTTCAATTAAACTCGTATTTATAAGTACAAAAGCTTTCTTGCATGCTGCTATGAAAGAATCACCATACATTAATTATGCCACACCTGTTTCTACTGGTGAAAAGACTTCAAGTGGCATTCCAAGCCAATATCAAGAATTTCAAGATGTATTCGAAAAAAAGAATGCGGATACACTCTCGGAACATCGTTCCTATGATTGCTCAATTGACCTTCAAGAAAGAGCACAATCGCCATTCGGACCAATCTATAGTTTATCACAAAATGAGTTGACTGAATTCAAGGAGTATATTGAAGAAAATCTAGCCAAGAATTTCATATGCCATTCTAAATCTCCGGCAGGAGCTCCAGTTCTATTTATGAAGAAAAAAGATGGATTATTGCAGTGTGTATTGATTATCGAGGACTCAACAAGATTACCATCAAGAACAAGTATCTACTATCTTTAATACCTGGAATTCTTGATTAACTAAATCAAGCTAAGATCTATACAAAAATAGATCTTCGGGGAGCATACAATCTAGTACGCATCAAAGAAGGAGATGAATGGAAGAGTACATTTCGAACTAGGTATGGACATTTTGAATACAACATCATGCCTTTTGGACTTACAAATGCACCAACAGCTTTTCAACATTGAATGAATGATATTTTTCAAGAGTTTTTAGACGATTTTGTGGTCTGTTATCAAGATGACATCTTGATCTATTCTAAGAATCCACAAGAACATGAACTTCATGTTTGTCATGTATTAAAAAAATTAAGAGATACAGGACTCTATGCCAAGATAGAAAAGTGTGTATTCCACACTACTCAAGTCGATTTCTTAGTTTACATCATTTCAAATGATGGACTTATGATGGATCCTAAGAAAGTTCAAACTATTATAGATTGGAAGATTCCAAACATGATAAGAGATGTCCAATATTTTTTGGGATTTGCCAACTACTGTCGAATCTTCATCAAGGACTTCTCTCGAGTTGCACCTTGACTTACACGTTTGACTTAAAAAGACAAACTCCAAAGGAATGAAGAAGCGGAAGTTGCTTTTGAATCTTTGAAGACAGCGTTTGTTTCTGCACCAATCTTGTATCGTGTTGATTTTTCCAAAGCATTTTTTATGGAAACAGATGCATCAAAATTTTCTCTGCGTGCAGTTTTATCACAAATGGGAACAGATGACAAACTTCATCTAATAGTCTTTCATTCAAGAAAATTCTCAAAAACAAAAATCAATAATGAGATCCATGATAAAGAACTTCTTGCAATCGTAGATTTATTTCAAGAATGGCATCATTATCTAGAAGGTGCTTCCAGACTAGTCACCGTATATATGGATCACAAGAACCTCCAATATTTCATATCAACATGCGTATTAAATCATCGACAAGCTCGTTGGAGCATGTCTTTATCAAGATTCGAGTTCATCATCACTTATCGACTAAGAAAATAATAAGGTTTGTCCAATGCCTTGTCTAGATGTTCTTATCTTGTACCTAAAGAAGGAGATGTAGCTTTTCAGCAACAAAGAACAGTTTTCTTGAAGCCGGAGCAATTTCATCTTTGAGCAATAAAATCAACATTGATTGTTGATTTAACTTTTCTTAAGCAAATCCAGTTAAGTATGTCTTCAGACCCTCTTGTTTATGATATCAAGAATAATTCTTCTAAATCTCATGATCCCTCTAAATTTGAATTCAAGAACAACCTACTCTATTTCGAAGGATGCCTATATGTTCCAGAAGGAGAAGCACGTTTATGTATTCTTCAAGCTCGTCACGACTTTCCAGCAGCAGAACATTTAGGATATAATAAGACTTTGGAGCTGATATCTAAGGATTTTTGGTGGCGTCAAATGTAGAAGGCAGTCAAAGATTTCGTACAATCATGCGATGTTTGCTCAAGATCAAAAACTTTTCATCATCGACCTTTTGGACTTCTTCAGCCATTATCCATTCGAGAACAACCATGGTCTTCTTTTTCTATGGACTTCATTACGGATCTTTCAATCTCAGGTTCTTATGATTCTATATTCGTGATAGTAAATCGTTTTATCAAGATGGCATATTTTGTACCATGTACAAAATCTATTACAGGTGAAGAAACAGCTAAGCTCTTTCTTGACAACATCTATCGCTATCATGGATTACCCAAGGATATTATATCATATAGGGGAACTCAATTTGTATCAAGATTTTGGCAAACTCTTTTCAAGATTCTTAAAGTGGATATAAAACTATCTTCGACATTCCATCCTCAAACTGATGGACAAACGGAGCGTGTTAATCAAGTTTTGGAGCAATATTTAAGATGTACTATTAACTACCAACAAGATGATTGGAAAATTCTTTTGCCATTGGGAGAGTTTGCTTACAATAACACGGTACATTCTTCTATAAAACAAACACCTTTCTTTACTAATTATGGTTATCATCCATCACTTGATACTTTTGACTTTTCAAAAGTTGATAATCCTACTGCGAAAGATTTGGCGATTCATTTATCAAAGCTACATGCAACGATGAAGGCGCAGTTAAAAGAGGATCAAGAACAACAAAAGATCAATGCGGATGTCTGTCAAAAGGAACAACCACCATTACTCTTAGGTGATAAGGTATGGCTACTTCGTCGTAATATCAAGACCACTCGTCCTTATGACAAGTTGGACTATCGAAGGCTAGGATCATTTTCTATTTCTACACAAATCAATCCATTTGCATATCATTTACATCTATCGGAGTCAATAAAAATCCATCCAATATTCCATGTGTCTCTTCTTGAACCATACAAGACAATGGACATACCAAGAAGACGACAAGCTCTATCTCCTCTTATAGAAGTAAACAATTATAAAGAGTTTGAAGTAGAAGAAGTCTTAGATTCAAGGCGGCGCCAAAATAAATTAGAATATCTTGTCCATTGGCACGGATATGATATTAGTAAACGCACATGGGAGCCAATAAAGAATCTTACAAATGCAGCAAAGCCGGTGGAGGCTTTTCATCGATGACATCCATCAAAATCAAGATGAAAACCTTCTTTATAAAAGAAACAACATCTAGGCAAGATAACATTTTACTTTCAATCCTTGTTTGTGGCTTTTTTTTAGTTGTGACGCTCAAGAGATGGAGAACCAATAACTAGCGGATTCGACTCAAGAGCCTTCATTTGCTGACCTACCGGACGAGACATTACGATTGTCACAACCTTCAAGACGACGCAATCGAGATGAAGATCTTCAAGAATGACAGGTTCTTCCTCGAATAGATGGTGAGATACAACGCTGTCGTAGTGTAAATGCTTATAGTATGTAAAAATTAGTTAGAACACATTAAATGTTAATAAATCTAAATGTATGTTAGAGTGGATAATAGATTAAATTAAAAAGAGTTGGTATGAAAAAACTTTATTTTATTTTCCTTACTTAATTTGATTATAGTATATAAAAGTTATAGAACCTTAATGTTAAGTATGAAGCCTTGAGAGGAGATAGGGGCCTAAAGATGAAGATTTAAACTAATAGGAGGATAATTGGAAGGGATGAAACCAAGGCATGGTTGGATGAAGGTAGAAATAAGGATCTTCATCTCTATTGGTCGAAATCCATGCCCAATGGGCTTTTAGGAGGCTGCCAGCGGCCTTGATAAGGGTTTCGGCGACTTCAAAGAGGCCATTAGGAAATCAGAGGCAAGGGTTGTAAAGTTTAGGATTTTGGCTACAATTTTTGTACAAATTTTATAGGGTTTGGAGTTAGGATGAATAAATTATAGCTGTTTGAAGTTAAGGTGTCAATTTGAGACCTACTGTTACTCTTTTGAGTTTAAGAGGAGTCTTACGGAAGCTTTTGGAGATCGGAAGGTGTGGCTGGAAGGAAAACTTCAAGATATACATCTATGGCTAATTAGAGCTAAGATACATCTTTGGGACAAATTAGTGGTTATAAGATGATAATGAAAGGTAAAAAATATTTTCTTCATTTTTCATTTGATTTATATGCATTCTAACAAAAATTCATATCTATTGCTTCTCGGTAGATCATGATTAATAGCATCAAAAGCCAATATTAATTGAGGTGGTAAAAAGCCTCACATCATTTATGGTCCACAAAAAAACATCATGAAAATCTTTATTCGATCCCAAAGTTTATTGTTGGAAAAAACTTCACCTAATTCTTCAAAAAAAAAAGATTAAATTCTACAACATAAAGAAGATTTCAAAAAAAAGTAAGATTTATTAATTTAGAAGAAAAAGAATTAGCTCATACTAGTATGGTCCAAACTATTCTATTAAGTTGCAAGGGCCCAAGACTATATGATTGAGAAGATATTAAGGAGTTCATCTAATGATTGGTAAGTCACTCTATATCTAGCATAGATGAAGTAATTCATATCAACTTCATAGATGATTTTGCCACTTGGCAAAATAATGTAATAGATATTAACTTAGCTACTTTGATAGACAACATCAAATTGAAAGATACTATTAGAATGAACTTTGACAATATTAAAGTTTACGAGTTAAATGACTAAATAGAAGAAGGTGATCCTATTCTTCTTTTATAATTTAAACAAACTTCTAATAGTCTTATGATTAAAAATTATGTAGCCATCTACCCATATATATTAAATGATTGGTATAAATAATCCATAGAGCAACTTCATGTGTACAACCTTGATTATAAATTGACAGATGTGATTTTAAAAATAAAGATTCAAAATTCATTAAGATAGAATTCTAATTAATCTAGGCTATAAAAAGAAGAATAAAAATTGTATGAAATAAATGGTAAAAGGTTAAAATCCTTAAGCCTAATATAGAGGTCTTTTTATAAGATGCTAGAAGATTAGATTTTCCAGACAAGTTTGATGCTATTGTCATATTATAATTATTTATAGTATATAAAAATTAACTAAAAAATATAATATATTTATAAGTATTGATATATATTAGAATAGTTAGTAGTTTAATTTAAAGAGAATTGATATAAGAAAATTTATTTTGAGGTTTATTTATTTTGATTATAATATTCAAATTATATAGGATTTATATATTTAGTATAAAATTTAAAGAGAATATTGGAGCTCAAGGATGAAGATTCAACCCTCTAAAAAGCTTATTTAGAGAGATGAAAGCAAGGTATGGATGGATGAAGGCAAGGAAAGATGGTCTTCATCTCTATTGGTTGAAAGTTATGCCTAATAGATTCTCAAGAGATTATCTACAACCATAATAAGGATTTCGGTGACTTCACAAGGAGTATTTGAGATTCAAAACCAAAAATTATAAGGTTTAGGATTTGGACTACAATTTTTATACAAATTTTAGAAGATTTGGAGTTGAGATGAAGAAGTTATAGCCATTTGAAAATAAAGTAACTTTTTAAGACATACTATTACTCTTTTGAAGATATGAAGAATTATACGATAGTTTTTGAAGATTGAAAAGTGTAGTTGCAAGGATGATTTCATGATCTATGTCTATTGTTAAAGAATTGCTATATTTGAAATTTATATGAAGGAATTATAGATTGTTGAACATAGTATATGTAATTCAAAGGCAATAAGTGAGTTGTTTTATTGATAACAATAGTTGGAGCCATATCTTAAGTTTCAAGACGAATTTTTGGCTAAAAATTTTTAAAAATATGAATTATTAGGTTAAAAAGCTATATACCAGATTTTGTTATATTTGAATTCTTGGTTTATGAGATATAAAGAAAATTGCATGTAGATATATATAAACAAAGATTTGAAGCTACTGCTAAAATTTTGGCAATATTTCAAGATCCGTAATGAATTTTTAGTTGAAATTTATTGAAGAATTTGTTAAAAGTACATCTATACTTCATATGAAAATTTAATATGTTTGGATGGTCCAATTATAAGATATAAGTTGTTAAAGTTTAAAAAAAATTTCACCTTAAGGATATATATGGTTTTAGAATATTTTTATCGCATTTTAAGTGATCTTTGGTATTTAGGCCTTACATTTCGATGTAATTGCTCTTGTAGGAATAAATTTATATATTAACTTTGTACTTTTTTATCTTGAAACTTGATTGAGAAATTAGTAATAGCCAAAAGTCCAAAGCTTTTTTAACGCAAATTCTTATTATACCAACATCATATGCATAGAATCATATCTAATCAAAGAAGTCTTTTCAAACAATTCAATTTGGTTGCAAATTCTCAATAGAAAAGATTTTTCTACTAGAACTTTGAAAAATAGATGTAAAGAATTGTCAAGGATAAAGACTCGATGAGGGAAAATATACACAAAAAAGCTATCTCGATATAATAAGTCAAAATATAAACAAGTAGGTATATTAAAAGGAAACTGGAATGGCTATTGCCACAAGACAAGAAACTAAAGACTCTTGAACCTGGACTAGAAGCAAGAAAGGAGTTGACAAGAGTGAAGAAGCCTTCACTCTTGTCTCTATATATACCATCTAACTAAGGGCTACGTGGCGACGTTCTATAGGACCTCCAATATGTGTTGACTTTGTAGGACACATGCCTTGACTTACAAGGCAAGTTTTTCTACGTGTGGGCCACATAGTTAGCTTGATCTTCAAGCTAACAACATGTGTGGCACATGGCCAACTTGTTGACCACGTTTCTAATCCAAAAAGTCAATTAAACACACCTATGAAGTCAAAGCAGCGTCTAGGAAGTTTCTAGGAAGCTTTTATATTAAATATTATAGAATTAACTTACTTTTATCTACTTTTACTTACTTCTACCTATTTCTATATGTAATTATTAGCTTACATGATTATGGCCGTGACATTACCCCCCCTTCTAGAGACGAGTTCCACGAGGAGCGGTCATCATATGTTGAAGAAATCTATGATGCAACGAATTGTATTCGCCACATACTCTGATCTCTGTTCTCTTCGAAGATGATTGATAGGGCCTCTCAACCATCGGTAGTGTCCCATACCAGGGCGGGAAGACCACCTAGTTATTTGATTATTGTTGAGGCCTTCGTAACTTCCTTCGAATAGAATATTCGGAACACCATCAGGAGTTGTTCCCACCTCTAGCAAAATCACCAAACATCGAGAGTCCGTTCCCAAATCGTGATGCCAAACGCCTTGTATCTCACCATCTGTTCGAGGAAGAACATGTCGTTCTTGAAGATCTTCATCTCGATTGCGTCATCTTGAAGGTTGTGACAATCGTAATGTCTCATCCGACAGATCAGCAAACGAAGGTTCTTGAGTTGAATCCGCTGGTTGTTGGCTCTCCATCTAATTAGCATCATAAATGCAAAGAAGTTACAAACAAGGATAGGAAATTGAATGTTATCTTGCTTCAATCTTGTCTCTTTTATAAGAGAGATTTTCATCTTGGTTTTGATGGATGTCATTGATAAAAAACTTTGACTTTAGCTGATGCATTTCCTAGATTCCTGGATGGCTCCCATGTGCGTTCACTAATATCATATCCGCGCCAATGAACAAGATATTCTAGCTTATTTCGGCGCCGCCTTGAGTCTAATATCTCTTCCACCTCAAATTTTTTATTATTATCTACTTCTATAGGAGGCGATGGCATTTGTCTTCTTCCTTGTATATCCACTGTCTTATATGGTTTAAGAAGAGACACGTGAAATACAGGATGGATCTTCATTGACTCCGGTAGATGTAACCGATATGCAACTGGGTTGATCTATTCAAAAACAGAAAAGGGGCCAAGCCTACGATAGTCCAACTTGTCACAAGGTCGAGTAGTCTTGATATTGCGACGAAGTAGCCATACCTTATCACCCACATTGAGTTGTGGTTGCTCCTTACGATATAGATCTGCGTTTATCTTTTGTCGTTCTTGAGCTTCCTTCAATTGTGTCTTCATTATTGCATGTAACTCTGACAACCGATTTGCCATATCTTCTGCTGCAGGATTATCAACTTTTGAAAAATCAAAAGTATCAAGTCGTGGATGATAGCCATAATTGGCAAAGAAAGGTGTTTGTTGCGTGGAAGAATGTACCGTATTATTATAAGCAAACTCTGCCAATGGCAGAAGGGTTGTCCAATCATCTTGTTGGTAGTTGATAGTACACCTTAAATATTGTTCCAAGACTTGGTTTACGCGCTCTGTTTGTCCATCAGTTTGAGGATGGAAAACCAAAGATAGTTTTATGTCCACTTTTAAAATCTTGAAAAGGGTCCTCCAAAATCTTGACACAAATTGAGTTTCCCTATCTGATATGATATCTTTAGGTAATCCATGATAGCTATAGATATTATCAATGAAAAGCTTAGCTGTTTCTTCACCTGTGATAGATTTTGTACATGGTACAAAATGTGCCATCTTGGTGAAACGATCTACTATCACAAATATAGAATCATAAGATCTTGAGCTTGAAAGATCTGTGATGAAATCCATAGAAACAGAAGACCATGGTTGTTCTGGTATAGGTAATGGCTGAAGAAGTCCGTAAGGTCGATGACGAGGAATTTTTGATCTTGAACAAATATCACATGATTGTACAAAGTCTTTGACTGACTTCCACATTTGTGGCCACCAAAAATCTCTTGATATGAGTTTCAAAGTCTTATTATATCCAAAGTGCCTTGCTGTTGGAAAGTCATGACGTGCTTGAAGAACACGTAAACGTGCTTCTCCTTCTGGAACATATAGGCGTCCTTCAAAATATAATAGATTATTCTTGAACTCGAACTTAGAAGGATCATGAGACTTGGAAGAATTATTCTCGATATCATAAACAAGAGGGTCTGAGGACATACTGGACTGGATTTGCTTGAGAAAAGTTGAATCAACAGTCAATGTTGATTTCATTGCTCGGAGATGAAATTGCTCCGGTTTCAAGAGGACCGTTCTTTGTTGCTCAAAAGCTGCATCTCCTACTTTTGGTGCAAAATAAGAACGTCTAGATAGGGCATCAGACAAACCTTGTTGTTTTCCTGGCCGATAAGTGATAATGAACTCGAATCTTGACAAAGACATACTCCAACGAGCTTGACGACGATTCAACACGCGTACTGACATGAAATACTCGAGGTTCTTGTGATCTGTATACACAGTGACTGGACTAAAAGCGCCTTCTAGATAATGACGCCATTCTTGAAAGGAATCCACGATCGCAAGAAGTTCTTTATTGTGGATCTCATAATTGATCTGAGCTGCTGAGAATTTTCTTGAATGAAAAGCTATCAGATGAAGTTTGTCATCTGTTCCCATTTGTGATAAAACTGCACCCAAGGCAAAATTTGATGCATCTGTTTCCATAAAAAATGCCTTGGAAAAGTCAACATGATATAAGACTGGTGCAGAGACAAACGATGTCTTCAAGGCTTCAAATGCTGCTTCCGCTTCTTGATTCCATTGGAATTTATCTTTACTAGTCAAGCGTGTAAGTGGAGCTGCAACTCGTGAGAAATCTTTGATGAAGATCCGATAGTAATTGGCAAATCCCAAGAAACATTGGACATCTCTTACTGTCCTTGGAATCTTCCAATCCATGATTGTTTAGACTTTCTTAGAATCCATCATGAGACCATCATTTGAAATGATGTATCCTAAAAAGTCAACTTGAGTAGTGTGAAATACACACTTTTCTATCTTGGCGTACAATCCTGCATCTCTAAGTTTTTTGTAATACTTGACGAACATGTATTTCATGTTCTTCCACGTTCTTAGAATAGATCAGGATATCGTCTAGATAGCAGACGACAAAATTGTCTAAGAATTCACGAAATATATTATTCATGAGATGTTGAAAAGCAGCTGGTGCATTCGTGAGTCCAAAGGGCATGACATTATATTCGAAATGTCCATACCTGGTTCGAAACGCAGTCTTCCATTCATCTCCTTCTTTGATCCGTACTAGATTATATGCTCCTCTTAGATCTATTTTTGTATAGATCTTAGCTTCATTCAACTGGTCAAGGAGTCCTGATATCAAAGGTAATGGATACCTGTTCTTGATTGTGATCTTGTTGAGTCCTCGATAATCAACACACATTCGTAAAGATCCATCTTTTTTCTTTACGAATAGAATTGGAGCTCCTGCTGGAGATTTTGAATGGCGTATGAAATTCTTCGCTAAATTCTAGTCAATATATGTCTTGAGTTCAGCCATCTCATCTTGCGATAAACTGTAAATTGGTCCAAATGGTGGCTGAGTTCCTTCCTTGAGGTCGATTGAACAATCATATGGGCGATGCTCAAGAAGAATATCTGCATTTTTTTTCTCAAAAACGTCTTGATACTCCTGATATTGACTTGGAATGCCAATTGAAGTCTTTACGTTTTCAGAAATAGGTGCAGCATAAATAGCAAAAGTTGATCCTTCTTTTGCTGCGTGTATAAATGCTTTTGCACCTATCAGTATGGATTTTACTATACTAGACTTATAATTTTTTACTTGGTTGGTAGAACTATTAATAACGCTCTGGGAAAAGTCAAGTTTACGCAAATTTCAATCTATTCGAGGGTTATATTTTTCTAGCCAAGATAAACCTAAAATAACTGGATTGGACGGGGATTTAATTATGTTAAAAGCTATGTAGCTATCATGACCGTCTATTGTTACTTTTATAGGATGAGTTTCATGAGTGACATCTCCAGAAGACAAGGGACGACCATCTATGACTTCTACATGTATTGGTTTAGGTTTTTGTACAAAAGGTATTTTACGACTTTTAACAAATTGTTCATCTAAAAAACATGCTGAGGCTCCCGAATCTAATAAAGCAGAGGCTTTGTAATTCTTAGGTCCTAAATATAAGTCTATTATAAAATAAGGAGAGGGTTCTGAGGAGAGGATAGGACCTTTATTAGGAATTGTACAAGGTTCCAGCTGCACGGTCCCTATTGTAGCTGGACGAATCCGTTTTCCGACATGTTGTCTTCTTTGACCGTCATACCCCTCATTTTATAGTTGTATCGTTTCTTTGGACAATGTTGAGCAATGTGCTTAGGTTCTCCGCAATATAAACATAATCCTTCTTGACGACGACGAATCTTTTCTTGCTCAGTTAGGGGTTTAAAACGTACCGCATCAATTTGCATGTCTTCTACTTCCGAATGTAAGTTTGGCGAAGATATTGATGTTGTCATTGAGTAATAACGTTGAGGTTCCCGTGAATGATTCTCGGATCGAAATTCGAAAAGTCGATTATCACATTTTACCGCAAAATCGATTGCTTGACTCAAAGTTTGAGGATCAGGTAAGTTGAGCATCAATTTCTTTACTTCGTATTGTAATCCATAAAGAAATTGACTGATGAGTGCAGCATCATCCCACTTGATGTCAATTGCAAGTTGTCAAAATTGTGAAGCATACACTGTTACTGAGCGATTTCTTTGTCGCAGAATTTGGATTTTATTTGTTGCAATACGAGTTGCATTGTGTTCACCATACATAGATCGAAACTCCGCCAAAAAAGCTTCCAAATTGTCCAATATTGGATTTCGTTGTTCAAGAAAAGACGAAAACCACGATAATGCAGAACCAGAAAGTAGAGTGCCAATAAACCTGACTTGTGATCTTGGAGTTGGATAGCTTTGCGGTTGAAGTTCAATTGCCAATTGTACTTGATTGATGAACCCTCAAAACTTTGATCTCGTACCATTAAATTTCTCGGGTAAGGCAATTCTTGGTTCTCTAGTGCTTATAGGGTGTTGTACAATTGGAGAAGGAACGTGATTTGTTGTAGATGTTGAAGCAGCTCCGATCATCTCTATATCCCCACTTTTTGCTATTCTTGTTCTTTCCTTTGTTGGTGAATTGAGTTGATGCATCGCAAGCATTAACTCCCTCATTTGCTCTTGCATTTGTGCCATTGCACTCTTCATTTCAACAAGCTCTGCCATAATGACACTAAGAAGAAAAAAAATTTTGATATTGCTCAAGACAAAAGAAAAGAAAGACTTGATAACAAAGAAGATACTAAGAACAATATCAGTTTAGAAGTGGGTAATCCGCAAACTTCTAATACGCTTATGTCTTGTCAAGAGAAAGGGGTAATCCACTCTTACTCAAGAGAAAATAAAGCTCTGATATTGTAAGTGTACTCTTGTCAATCTGTCAAGGAAAAAGACTCGATGAGGGAAAATATACACAAAAAAGCTATCTCGATATAATAAGTCAAAATATAAACAAGTAGGTATATTAAAAGGAAACTGGAATGGCTATTGCCACAAGACAAGAAACTAAAGACTCTTGAACCTGGACTAGAAGCAAGAAAGGAGTTGATAAGAGTGAAGAAGCCTTCACTCTTGTCTCTATATATACTATCTAACTAGGGGCTACGTGGCGACGTTCTATAGGACCTCCAATATGTGTTGACTTTGTAGGACACATGCCTTGACTTACAAGGCAAGTTTTTCTACGTGTGGGCCACATAATTAGCTTGATCTTCAAGCTAACAACATGTGTGGCACATGGCCAACTTGTTGACCACGTTTCTAATCCAAAAAGTCAATTAAACACACCTATGAAGTCAAAGCAGCGTCTAGGAAGTTTCTAGGAAGCTTTTATATTAAATATTATAGAATTAACTTACTTTTATCTACTTTTACTTACTTCTACCTATTTCTATATGTAATTATTAGCTTACATGATTATGGCCGTGACAAGAATATAGGGTGTAATTTTTATCATATATGTGGTCAATCCATTCACCCTTAAATTTACTCTTATTCAACTTCTTTAGTGGCAGATCATCAAAATTGGGTGAAATTTAGAAAACTAAAACTTTATAATTCAAGACTAGTAACTAATATAGTCATTCATCTTTTCTTCTATTCAATTTATTTCTTCACAAAAAATCCCACATATTCTAAGTAAATAAGAAGAGTACTTGATTAAATTCTTAAAAAATAAAAAAAATAAAAAATAAAAATGTAGATATTAGGAAGTGATGGTTAAATCTTGTTTAACCATCAAAAGATTGTAGAATTATTGGTCAAGTGAAGAATTGTTAATGGAATGTCTTGGATTAAAATCTGATAGAAAAGAAAAGAAAAGAAAAGAAAAAAAAGAAAAAAAAGAAAAAAACTATTCCAATGAATTAGTATTAGTGCAAGAAAGACCAATAATAAATACTCAAGAAATATGTAAGTTTGATAAGGCTTGATTCATGTTCTTCTCAGTCCAGAAGAGTTTTTAGAATATTAATCTTTTTAATTTTTTAGTATTTTTCATTTTTTAAAGGATTTATTAAAAGATAGATTTTTTTTTTAATAGTATTCAAAAACAATCCGATTTAATTGAAATATCAAGTAGTAATAGCTCATTCATTCAAATTATAGAAAATTGATAGCTTTTGAAGCCAATTTCTTTTCAAATAATAGATTTTTCATAATCAATTCTAAGTTCTTTTATTTGCAAGTTATCTTGACTGGTTACCATATTTAAATCACCAATTTGACTCACTAATTATTTTAAGACAAAAATATGTATTTAGAGTTCTTAAAATCATAATATATGGTGAATAGTATAGAAATATTTAGTCAAATAGAAAATTAAAATATTAATTTTAGAAGTAGAGTCTTAATAAGTCTTCAAGGTAATTATCTTAGTTGGTTTAGTATTTTTATTTATTATTAAGTATTAAAAAATATTTATTAAGATAAATATTTTTAATGATATTTTATTTTAATATATTATTTATAAAAAACTATAAATATTAATTAGTAGTTAGAAGAAGCATGATAAAGAGGTGCACAAGTTTCATATGAATTGTAGCACCTTAAAGGTAGATAGGAAGATAAGAATAAGGCCTCAAGGGATCTTTTAAGAATCATATATACTATATTTGAGCCATGGTGAGGCTCAAATCCTTGAACTATAAGTAAATTCTTCTTGAGGTAAAATATTTTTATTTAATTATTTATTTATTTATTTATTATTTTTAAACCTTCATAACTTAATCATAGTAACTTGTATTTACATATTTATTATATTATTGAAATATTAAAAAAAATATCTTTTAAAATAATAATAATAATAATAATTTTTTGTTTTTAGATAAAAACTCAGTGAATAGACTATGATTAAGTTTTGGATTGTGTAATTGCTTGATTTTTTTATTTCATTTTTTTCTATGTTTGTGCTTCTTTTGCTATTTCTATTTATTTCTTTTATTTCACACCATCAAATACAAGTAACTCTTAATTGAAGCCATCTTGTAATTTGAGTTGAAGTATGAAATTTTTTTTTACAAATTTGATAGAATTTGATTTGGATTTAGTATTTTATAGGAATTTTTCTAGAATTAGGATTTAGGATTTGATTAGGATTTAGCTTAGAATTAGGATTTAGAATTTTTTTAGAATTTAATTAGGATTTGGTCTAAGATTAAGATTTAAGATTTACTTAAGTTTTATTTTAAAATTAGGATTTAAACTTTGATTAGGATTTGATTAGAATTTTTTCATAATTTGATTAAGATTTATCTAAGATTTTATTAGGGTTTATTTAGAAATTAATTAGGATTTGGCCTAGAATTAGGATTAAAATTTATATTAAGATTTGATTAAGATTCAATTAAGTTTTCTATTTTTGATAGTTTTTAAAGATTTTTTTATTATATACATTTTATTAAGATTAATTTATGATTTCTTTATATTTATTTTGTAAATTCTTGAGACTTCTTTTGGATTGAATTAAAGATTTATTTTTATTTTTATAAATTAATTAAAATTTATTTAGGATTTTATTAAAGTTGTTAGGATCATCTTGTTGTTAGTTCTATTTTTTCTTCATAGCCAACCAATATATTTTCAATCAAATTTCACAAAATAAGAAAATATATATAACTAATTTAGATATGCTAGATAAGTATGTTCTTTGGGCTTTTGTATTGGTTTTTATTGTCTCATCTTTGATATAGAATTATTTATAATAGCCTTAAGCATAAATGACTATATCTTTCTAGCATCTTGCAATGAAACTATTGGTGTTAAATCCTTGTATGTAGATCTTGCAATAGTACTATTGTATTGTGATTTGGCTACCATATAAAAAATAATTTATATATATATTTAATATATAATTTATTATACAATGTGATAAAAGCCATATTATTATATTATAATTAATTATAAAATATGATTAGATTACTATTATGAAGTAGTTAGTCTAAAAAGGCTACTATTGAGGTCGATTTTATATTGATAGTAGTTTTTATATATTTAAAGCCATCTTTATTAGACATTAGTGACTCTTGAAATCTTATTTTGTTTCTTTTATTTAGTATTTAAATCATATACTATATAAAACTTATAAAAAAAAAATTAGAGAATAATTTTAGTATAAAAAAGAATAATTAGACTATTCATATGGATAAATGAAGATGAATGATGAAAATCTCCATTCCTATTGACTAAAAATTATATCCAATAGGCTTGAAAGAAGCTGCCTAAGGCCTTATTAGAGATTAGAGTTACTCTTTTGTGACATTCAAACATCAAAGATTAAGATCATTAAATTTAAGATTTTGGCTATAGATTTGAGACATAATATATGCATATGAAGAATTTTTGAAGATCGGATTATGCAATTGAAAAGTTGGATTAAAAAATTATATTTTTTTTATAAAACATACATATATATATATGTATATATATATATATATATATATATATATTTAGATAAGAAACAACTATTTGAAGACAATACTTTTGAACTAAGCTTTTTCAACAAACCAATTTCATGAGGGATTTGGTTCTAGCCATATCTTAGGCATTTGAACAAATCTTTGATTAAAATTTTCTATAAATATGTATTATTATGTTTTAAAGCTACATACTGAATTTTTTAGCATTTGAAATTTAGGTTTTTGAAATCTGAAGAAAATAATACTTAAGTACTTATAAATTGGAGTTTAGAATACTTGCAAGTATTCTCAAGATATTAGAGGATTGAAAGTAGATCTATAGCTGATTGTTTTTAGTAGTAAATCTTGAGGATATAAGGTATATTTTTAATAAATTTGAAGAAAATTTAATGGTCGAATTAAAATATATTGGATCTTAAAATTTAGAAAAGAAAAAAAAAAAAAAAAACAAATCTTATAAGTAAAAAAGATATAAGAGGTTTTTGGCCATAATTTTGAATCTTTTGTATAAATCAAGGGATTTTAAGAAGTCAGAATTTATATATATATATATATATTAAAGATAGATATATAATAAAATTCTAATATAAAGATGAATTTTTAAAACGAGATTATAGATTTTTTTTTTGAAATTATTGAAAATCTAACTTATCAATAAATGGTTAGTTATAATTTGGTATAGCAAAGAATGTTAGGGCATTTCTAGATGCTTTAGAAAGCCTTATATACAAATCTTCTTAAATATAAAAGGATTTTATTAGTAGAACATCTTTTGATATTGTTGTATTTATTTACCTTCTATATTAAAAATAAATTACTTATTAGAGCTTGGCTAATAAGTTAAAGCTAAACTCTCTATAGATAGGTACCTAATGTATTTCTAGATTATAAATGATATCATATGATAGCACACTTTATAATATTGAAAGAGATTTAAATTACATCTATCTCCTATCTTGATCCATTTGATAGAAAGAGAAATAAACTATTTTTAAGAGAACAATGATAGATTTTTTAAAGTTATAACTATGTTGCATTGAGTGTATGTTAGGCAATCTGGTCATTCTAATTTTCTTATAAAAAGAATTCTACTATGAGCATCATCATTAGTTGATGTTAATATTGTTGTTTCTGGATTTGTCTATTTTTCTTAGCAATGACTAAATTTGTTTCTAAGACTACTTATAAAACAACATGTATTTTATTACATCATATATGTATCAAGTGATTTAATATTTTTTAATTTTAAGAATTAGTGAGTAGCTATTGCTTTGCTGTTATATCCAACTATCATTTATTGAAGAAGAGTGTCTAAGATAAGACCAACTTGTTGGTTTCACCTTGATAAAGACTAAGATATGATTAAAGATATTGGATTGTAAAGGTCATATGCCATATGTGGTGCTTTTGTCTTGTAGTATTTTATATGTATATTCTATCAATTTAGGTAAATATAGTTTTAGAGGTTAGGTGTCCATTGCTCCAAGTAAATTTTTTGGTATATATTTTAAAGAATTCTTCTATGTAAAAGATGACCTGCACTTATAATTTCATGAGAAGATTATTCTATATGATTAGTTCTTTTATTTTTTAGCCAATATTTTCATTTCTGCCCTACTTGTCATAAAATGATTCTACAAAATTAAAATTGCCTCTCATAATCTAATGTGCATTTGATAGGAGGGATTTGGTGATCTTTTGCCACAATGGCATTTAGAATCCTATGTGATTGTAGCCATAGATATTTATAAGTCTAATTCACACTATTAATGTTGATTCAAAGATGGAATATTAGGCTCTATCTCTAATTATAACTTCATGTTCTTATAAACTATTGGATAATTTATTGGATGCAAGAATGGTTATACTTCCAGCAAGACTATCTTTGTATGCAAATTAGATTGATACATTTAAAAGTAGTCATCTTTTTATAAAGTCTATTAGCAAGGAGTATTTTTTACAATCATTTTAATTAAGTTGGTGTTTTGTCACGGATATACTCATAATTACATATACAAATATGTAGAAGTAAGTAAAATTAGATAAAAGTAAGTTAATTCTAAAGTATTTGATATGAAAGCTTCTTAGAAGCTTCATAGATACTACTTTGACTTCATAGATATCTTTAATTAACTTTTTGGATTAGAAACGTGGTCAACAAGTTGGCCATGTACCACACATGTTGTTAGCTTAAAGATCAAGCTAACTATGTGGCCCATACATAGAAAAACTTACCTTGTAAGTCAAGGCATGTGTCCTACAAAGTCAACACATATTGGAGGTCTTATAGAACGTCACCACATAGCCCCTAGTTAGATAGTATATATAGACACAAGAGTGAAGCTTTCTTCACTCTTGTCAACTCTTTTCTTGCTTCCAGTCTAGTTTCAAGGATCTCTAGTTTTTTTGTCTTTTGACAATAGCCATTTTAGTTTCTCTTTCAATATACATATTTATTTATTTATATTTTATTACCTTTCTTTGAAAGAAGGCTCACTTGTCTAGATTACTTTTTCATTGAGTTCTTGTCATTGATAGATTGATAAGAATATACCTATAATATTAGAGCTTTGTCTAATCTTGATTAAGAGTGGATTACCCCTTTTTCTAGATAAGATATAAGCATATTAGAAGTTGCAGATTACCCTCTTCTAAACTGATATTGTCCTTAGTATTTTCTTTGTTCTCAAGTCCTCTCTTCTATTTGTCTTGAGCGATATTAGACATCTTCTCTTTTCTAAGTATTATCATGGCAGAACTTGTTAAAATGAAGAGTGCAATGGCACAAATGCAAGAGCAATTGAGGGAGTTAATGCTTCCAATGTATCAACTCAATTTACTACCACAAGAAGCAACAAGATTGGCAGGAAGTGAAGATATAGATATGGTTAGAGCTGCTTCAACATCTGCACCAAACCATGTCCTTTTTCCTATAGTGGAACGCCCTTCCAATGTTAGAGAACCAAGAATTGTCCTACCCGAGAAGTTTGATGGTACTAGATCTAAGTTTTGAGGATTTATCAATGAAGCACAACTTGTGATTGAACTTCAACCTCAAAGCTATCCAACTCCAGGATTGCAAGTTAGATTCATTGGTATGCTTCTTTCGAGTTCATCTTTTTTTGAACGACAAGATCTAATATTAGATAATCTAGAGGATTTTTTGGCGGAGTTTTGATCCATGTATGGAGAACATAATGCAATTCGTGTTGCAACCAATAAGATCCGTATTTTATGACAAGGCAATCAATTAGTAACGTTGTATACTTCACAATTTTGACAACTTGCAACTGATATCAAGTGAGATGGTGCTGCATTTATTAGCCAATTTCTCTATGGATTACAATATGAGGTAAAAAAATTAATGCTCAACTTACCTGATCCTCAAACATTGAGTCAAGCAATTGACTTTGCTGGGAAGTGCGACAATCATTTTTTGAATTTCGATCTGAGAACCGTACAAGTGGACCTCAATATTACTATAATTCAATGGCAATACCAATACCTCTTCAACACATATATTTAGAAGTAGAGGATAAACAAATTGATGCAGTACGTTTCAAACCTCTTACTGAGCAAGAAAAGACTTGTCATCATCAAAAAGATTATATTTATATTATGGAGAATCAAAATACACTACTCAACATTGTCCAAAGAAACGATGTAACCACAAAATGAGGAGTATGGCTGTGAAAGAAGACAATATGTCAGAAAACGAATTTGTCCAGCTACAATAGGGACCGTGCGGTTAGAACCTTGCACAACATCTAGTAAAGGTCTTATTCTCTCCTCAAAGCCTTCTCCTTGTTTTACATTAAATATTATTTTAGGACCTAAACATTACAAAGCTTCTATCTTGTTAGATTCAAGAGCCTCACCGTATTTCTTAGATGAAGAATATACCAAAAGATATAGCATATCTTTAGTAAAAAAAACTAAACCTGTTCATGTAGAAGTCAAAGATGGTTGTCCATTATCTTTTGGAGATATTACTCATGAAATCCTTCCTATAGAAGTAATAATCAATGGTCATAATAGTTTTGTAGTATTTAATATCATTAGATCTCTTTCTAATCTAGTTATTTTAGATTTATTATGATTAGAAAAATACAACTCTCAAATAGATTAGATTTCTCGAACTCTTACTTTTTCTAAAAGTATAACTAATAATGTAGTTAATCAAATAGAGAGTCATAAGTTGAGTTCAATTAAATCCATATTTATAGATACAAAAGCTTTCTTTCATGCTGCTATGAAAGAATCACCATATATTATTTATGCCACACTTGTTTCTACTGGTGGAAAGGCTTCAAGTGGCATTCCAAGCCAATATCAAGAATTGTAAGATGTATTTGAAAAAAAAGAATGCGGATACACTCCTGGAACATCATCCATATGATTGTTTAATTGAACTTTAAGAAGGAGCACAACCACCATTCGGACCAATCTACAGTTTATCACAAAATGAGTTGACTGAATTTAAGGAGTATATTGAAGAAAATCTAGCCAAGAATTTCATATGCCATTCTAAATCTCTGGCAGGAGCTCCAATTCTATTTGTGAAGAAAAAACATGGATCATTGGGGATGTGTGTTGATTGTCGAGGACTCAACAAGACTACCATCAAAAACAGGCATCTACTACCTTTAATATCTAGACTTCTTGATCAGCTGAATCAAGCTAAGATCTATACAAAAATAGATCTCCGGAGAGCATACAATCTAGTACACATCAAAGAAGGAGATGAATGGAAGACTATGTTTTGAACTAGGTATGAATATTTTGAATACAACGTCATGCCTTTTGCACTTACAAATGCACTAGCAGCTTTTCAACATCGAATGAATGATATTTTTCAAGAGTTTTTAGACGATTTTGTAGTCTGTTATCCAGATGACATCTTGATCTATTCTAAGAATCCACAAGAACATGAACTTCATCTTCGTCATGTGTTACAAAAATTAAGAGATGTAGGACTTTATGTCAAGATAGAAAAGTGTGTATTCCATACTACTCAAATCAATTTCTTAGGTTATATCATTTCAAATGATGGACTTATAATGGATCCTAAGAAAGTTCAAACTATTATAGATTGAAAGATCCCAAAAATGGTAAGAGATGTCCAATGTTTTTTGGGATTTGCCAACTACTATCAGATCTTCATCAAAGACTTCTCTCGAGTTACAGTGCATTTGACTTGTAAAGAAAAACTCCAATGGAATGAAGAAGCGGAAATTGCTTTTGAATCTTTGAAGACAGCGTTTGTTTCTGCACCAATCTTGTATTGTGTTGATTTTTTCAAAGCGTCCTTTGTGGAAATAGATGCATTAGACTTTGCTCTAAGTGTGATTTTGTCACAAATGGGAACAGATGACAAACTTCATCCAATATCCTTTCATTCAAGAAAATTCTCAATAGCAAAAATGAATTATGAGATCCATGACAAAGAACTTCTTGCAATCGTGGATTTATTTCAAGAATGGCGTCATTATCTAGAAGGTGCTTCCAGACTGGTCACCGTATATACGGATCACAAGAACCTCCAATATTTCATATTAACATGCATATTAAATCGTCGTCAAGCTCGTTGGAGCATGTCTTTATCAAGATTCGAGTTCATCACTTATCGGCCAGAAAAACAACAAGGTTTATCCAACGCCTTGTCTAAACCTTCTTATCTTGTATTAAAAGAAGGAAATGCGGCTTTTGAGCAACAAAGAACGGTTCTCTTGAAGCCGGAGTAATTTCATCTTCGAGCAATAAAATCAACATTGATTGTTGATTTAACTTTTCTCAAGCAAGTCCAATTAAGTATGTCTTCAGACCCTCTTGTTCATGATATCAAGAATAATTCTTCTAAATCTCATGATCCCTCTAAATTCGAGTTCAAAAATAACCTACTCTATTTCGAAGGACGCCTATATGTTCCAAAAGGAGAAGCACGTTTATGTATTCTTCAAGCTCGTCACGACTTCCCAACAGCAGGACATTTTGGATACAATAAGATTTTAGAGCTGATATCTAGGGATTTTTGGTGGCTCAAATATGGAAGACAGTAAAAGATTTTGTACAATCATGCGATATTTGCTCAAGATCAAAAACTCCTCATCATCGACCTTTTGGACTTCTTCAGCCATTATCCATTCCAAAACAACCATGGTCTTCTATTTCTTTGGACTTCATCACGAATCTTTCAATCTCACGTTCTTATGACTCTATATTTGTGATAGTAGATCGTTTTATCAAAATGGCACATTTTGTACCATGTACAAAATCTATCATAGGTGAAGAAATAGGTAAGCTCTTTCTTGACAATATCTATTGCTATCATGGATTACCCAAGGATATTATATCAGATAAGGGAACTCAATTTGTATCAAAATTTTGGCAGACTCTTTTCAAGATTCTTAAAGTAGATATAAAACTATCTTCGATATTCCATCCTCAAACTGATGGACAAACAGAGCGTTTTAATCAAGTTTAAGATGTACTATCAACTACCAATAAGATGATTGGACAACTCTTTTGTCATTAGCAAAATTTGCTAACAATAATACAGTACATTCTTCTATAAAACAAACACCTTTTTTTCTAATTATGGTTATCATCCACGATTTGATACTTTTGACTTTTCAAAAGTTGATAATCCTGCTATGAAAGATTTGGCGATTCATTTGTAAGAGCTACATGCAACGATGAAGGTGCAGTTAAAAGAGGCTCAAGAACAACAAAAGGTCAATGCGAATGTCTATCAAAAGGAACAACCACCATTACTCTTAGGTGATAAAGTATGGCTACTTTGTCGCAATATCAAGACCACTCGTCCTTATGACAAGTTGGACTATCGAATGCTAGGACCATTTTCTATTTTTACACAAATCAATCCAGTTGTATATCGTTTACATCTATCGGAGTTAATGAAAATCCATCCAATATTCCACGTGTCTCTTCTTGAACCATACAAGACAATGGACATACCAAGAAGAAGATAAGCTCTACCTCCTCTTATAGAAGTAAACAATTATAAAGAGTTTGAAGTAGAAGAAGTCTTAGATTCAAGGCGGCGCCAAAATAAATTTGAATATCTTGTCCATTGGCACGGATATGATATTAGTAAACGCACATGGGAGCCAATAAAGAATCTTACAAATGCAGCAAAGCCGGTGGAGGCTTTTCATCGACGACATCCATCAAAATCAAGATGAAAACCTTCTTTATAAAAGAAACAACATCTAGGCAAGATAACATTTTACTTTCAATCCTTGTTTGTGGCTTCTTTGTAGTTATGATGCTCAGAAAATGGAGAACCAACAACTAGCGGATTCGACTCAAGAGTCTTCATATGCTGAGCTGTCGGATGAGACATTACGATTGTCTCAACCTTCAAGACGACGCAATCGAGATGGAGATCTTCAAAAATGACATGTTCTTCCTCGAATAGATGGCGAGATATAATGCATTTGATATAACGACTTGGGAAGGGACTCCCGAAGTTTGGTGATTATGCTAGAGGTAGGAACAACTCCTGATGGTGTTCCAAATGTTCTATTTGAAGGAAGTTATGAAGGCCTCAACAATGATCAAATAATTAGGTGGTCTTTCCACCCTAATATGGGACACTACCGATGGTTGAGAGGCCCTATCAATCATCTTCGAAGAGAACAAAGATCAGAGTATGTGGCAAATATAATTTGTCGCATTATAGATTTCTTCAACAAATGATGATCGCTCCTCGTCGAACTTGTCCCTAGAAGGGGGAGTAATGTCACGGACATACTCATAATTACATATACAAATATGTAGAAGTAAGTAAAAGGAGTTAAAAGTAAGTTAATTCTATAGTATTTGATATAGAAGCTTTTTAGAAACTTCATAGACACTACTTTGACTTCATAGATATCTTTAATTGACTTTTTGGATTAGAAACATGGTCAACAAGTTGGCCATGTGCCACACATGTTGTTAGCTTGAAGACCAAGCTAACTATGTGGCCCACACGTAGAAAAACTTGCCTTGTAAGTCAAGGCATGTGTCCTACAAAGTCAACACATATTAGAGGTCCTATATAACATCGCCATGTTGTCGTGTTGTGGTTTGGCTACTATATAAAAATAATGTAATTATGTACTTAGTATATAATTTATTAAGTAACATGGTGAGAGCCATGTTAGTAGATTTTAATTGGTTGTAGAATATAATTTGATTACTACCTTGAGAAGAGGTTGTTTAAAAGATTACTATAGAATTTGTATAACTTTAATTTCCTTTTGATAGTGGCTTTTAAGATTGGTTTTGGTTGATAGTAACTTCTAAATATTTAGAATCACCTTTGTTAGACATTGGTGACCTTTGAAAACTTCTTTTGGTTCTTCTATTTGGTGTTTAGTGCATAAATTATGTAAATCTTATAAGAAAAAGGATTGAAAAAGGATTTTGGTAGCAAAAGGAGTAATTAGGGCACCAATATAGATGAATGGAGATGAATAATGAAAATCTCCATTCCTATTGGTCAAAAATCATGACCAATGGACTTTGAGGAAGCTCCCGAGGCCATATTAGGGATTAGGGTTAGTTTCTCGAGGCCATTCAAACTTTGGAGGTTGAGATCAAAAGCTTTAGGGTTTTGGATATGGTTTTGGTGCAAAATTTGTGTCATTTGGGGTATTTATGAGGAAGTTATAGGCGCTCAAAGTTAAGGTGTTATTTTTTGGACCTACTGTCACTCTTTGGAGCATTGCGCACGCATACAGATAGAAAACGAGGATCGGCGACTAGAGTTGGAGAGAGCACTTATTCGGCTACAATTTATGTCCACTGTCTATCAAATTTCAAGCTTTGATAAAGGCAATATTGGCAGTTGAAGTCAGCACTTTGAATCTAAGGGTAGTAAGTAGCCCGATTTACTTGTACTTGTGATTTGAGCTATATCTTAGACAATTTGACGAGGTTTTCACTCAAAATTTCTAATATTGTGTATAATCTTATTATAAAACTTTCTACATAATTTTTGTGGAATTTGGAGTTTGGGTTTTTGAAATATAGGGAAAATAGTTTTCAGATGCTTGTAAGTTAGGGTTTTGTGCACCTGTTAGGATTTCTAAGATTCTGAAAGATCGGTGATAGATGTACGGTTCATTTTTGTTGTAGTAAGGGTTACGAATAGCATCTATCTTATGTAGAAATTTTAAACAAATTGAACGGTTGGATCGAGATATATGAGATCCTAAAGTCTGATGTAAAAAGGTCTTTGAGGGAAGAAAAATGTTTTGAAGGATTTTAATATATTTTGAGTTTTTATACAAAGCAAAGAGGATTTTTGGGACCTAAGGCATAATATAAAAGTGAAACCTAAACTCTCTACAGCTAGATACCTGGTGTATTCCTAGATAGCAAATCATGCCATATGACAATGTAGCCCTTAGTTAGATAGTATATATAGAGAGAAGAGTGAAGCCTTCTTCACTCTTGTCAACTCCTTTCTTGCTTCCAGTCTAGTTTCAAGGGTCTCTAATTTTTTTGTCTTTTGGCAATAGCCATTCTAGTTTCTCTTTCAATATATATACTTGTTTATCTATATTTTGTTATCTTTCTTTGAGTGATGGCTCACTTGTCTGAATTGCTTTTTCATCGAGTTCTTCTCCTTGACATATTCTTGTAATAGTATAATGTTAGATATGAAATATGTATTTTTCATGAAGTTCCTAAGCTTGCTATATTTTTTTATGCCATTTAGTCTTTTTTCAAAGCATTTGATGCTATATAAAGTTATAATTAGACCATCATCTATAAGAAAGAATTGTATTGTCATCTTTTACTTTTTACTCAAAATAAGCAAGTAAAGAAAAATATGGTTGTATTTTGGGCTTTCTGTGTTGTATATAGTCAATCACTTATTTCTATTTCATATGGAGAATTGCCTTTATTTGTTCAAATATTAAAGCTTAATAATTTTTTGTAGAAGAGATAATAGTTTTTCAGTATATGGCTTGACTTTGTTTGATCATAGTAATTTATTTGTCATAGAAAAGTATAGCCAATCAATCATATATTAGTAATGTATCTAAATTATTCCATTCTATATTTTATATTGCATTGGTCCAAAGACACAAAAGATTGGATCTATTATTATTATTGATGATTTTTAACTTAAATCTTTGAATTATAGAATTGATTATTTGAGTTTGCACTGATTCTAGTATCTAGTCCTTCTCATTGGATATATGTTTCACTTATATTATATACAATAGGGCCTCATTGATTTTGTACACCAATGTTTTGAGGAAATTACTTTGGGATGCACATACCAAAATTGTTGTAATTTGATAATGTGTTGTATCTTCAGAAGAAACTAATAGAAGGGTTAGTTTCTAGAGCTATCCAAAAACTCAATTGTATTATTGTGAGTCATATGTTATTGACCCAGTTGAAGCATTGAATCCTTCATTCATTTGTAGTATTTTGGTGGATTATTTTTCATCCATATAAAGTTGGTCCTTAGAAGTGTTGTCATGGTACGTTTTTGGAGGCCAAGACCACTATTCTTCAAGGTTTCAAAGTGTATGGTCTTGTACTGGAGTTGTTTTTGTTCTGCTTATCAAGGAAGTATGCACTATTTAATATGATGTGATGTACTTCTATAGTGGTTGCACTGAGTGGACAAATCACTATATTCTATTTTGTATACTTTTTCATGTCTTGTAAAGTTAGATATAATCAACGAGTACGATATAGTAATCAAACTTTGAGTCTTCTTGCTTTACTTTAGTAAGATTCAAAATAATATATAGCTTTTAATATTTCAATGTTACAAAGGCATCTGTTCATAAATATATTGAATTGGAAATCCGTTTTTACCGTTGTGAAACCTCACGCACTCACAAACCCTAATCTGTGGCACTACCAAGTGACACCTTAGACATGATTAAGGCTAGCTCAATCCGGCATTAGGATTGATGACATAAACGCGTCAGCTCTATCGATTAAGGAGCTTGGTGTTTAAAAAACCCTGGCTTGGAACCCATTGCTCTCCTCCAATTAAGATACTCTTGAAGTAAATGATTTGCCCTGCGTTCTTCCCATGATTAATCATGAAAATCAAGTTGGGTCATGTCGCAAATGGATCATCTCACCTCAGATGTGCCACTTCTCCTAAGTCATTTAGACCCAGCAAGCGACATCATGGGGCTCGTTAAACATCCCCCATCTAGCCTCTCCCAGAGCCCTGCCCGCTTCTGCTCCCAACACTATCCTCAAGTTCACTTGTGTGCTTCATCATTGCACACAGCGGTGCACACAAGCACTCAGATTGATACAAACTCGAGGCTGAGTGGAAGGAGTCACATAATGCCGAGAAACCAGCAAGCATAGCCAAGCATACAGGCGACCTTGGATGAGGGACGGGGTAGAAGGATGAATAGAGCTGAGGGGATGAACAATCATCGATGAGGAGCTCTGTCTGTAAGATGTTTCGTTGTAAACAACATAAATGTTTCCAAGATTGTAATTATCCTTTATTACAAATTATCGTAGAAATTTTATATATAAATATTTTAATAAAATTTACCAATTAAATTAGGTTTTTTTTTCAATAATGTAATATCTCCTAGAAAAGTGATAAAATTTATCACATTTTTTATTCTTTGAATGATCTATAAATCTATTTATATTGTTAAAATTCATAAATAGCTATATATAAAAAATTACAAGAATTTTTTTTGTAATTATTGATACTTTTTTATTATGCTAAATTACATAATAGAGACATTATTTTAAAGAATTGTTAGGGGGACATCTCTTTATTACTATGTAGACATCTCTTTGTACTATGTACCCCTCCATACATAAAATAATATCATTGTGATATATATAAAATTACAAAAATTATAAAAAAATCATTAAGCATTAAAATATAACCATTATATATATTATAGTAGACTTTTTCTCTAAAAAAAGAAAATTTTGGTTACACTTTATTTTAATTATGAGCATCAAGAACCAACACATTTTTAGTTTTATTACCTTTTATTATTGAGAGTTTAAACTGATATACTAGTAATAATATGGCAATGATTTTATTGAATGTATGCACAATTGCAAGATGCAGAGATATTTATGCAACAAAAGGAAAGTTTCATCTTGTAATTATCTTATATTAACTTTTATAATTTCAAAAAAACTTTTTCTTATAACCTAAACCATTTAAAAATTAAATGATATTTTGATCTATCTAATTTTTTTAATTTAAAATTATAAATGGACTTAATTTTATATATGTGAACATGTATATTTTGCAAGTATAGTTGTTTAACAAAAACACAAATTTGTAACATGCAATGCAATAAACCTTCAAGATAAGCTATACAAACTTCATTCTTTTTTTGATTACCTCATAATCGTTAAAGATAAGAAGGAGAAATTATCCATTCTCTATTTTAACAATTAGTTATCAATACAAATGTTAATTTTTTTTTAAGAAAAATAGTTAAAAATCCTTATATTTGTAGAATATCTTTATAATTTTAAAAAATAATCAACAATTAATTTATTTTATATATTATATATTAAATTTTATATATATATATATATATATATATATATATATATATATTTAATGGATTTTGAGAATTGATTTGTTTATAAATATTATGAAGAAATTCTTACTCTAAGTATAATTATAAATTTATTAAACTTATGTTGATAAATCAAAGAAACAAAAATAGTAACAATATTTGTACTAATAATTTGAAATTATGATATTAATAATACTTTTTCAGAGACTTAAAATTGATATAGAATTCTTCGTTGAGATTAATAAGTCAATCTAGTATTTTATTTATTATAATATCAACTATCAAATATTAATTATATGATTATATACACCAAATTCAATTTTGTTTTGGATGCACATCTTGAAAAGCGTGAATATTTCTACAATAAAAATTGTGAATAATTCTAATCTTTTTAATTTAAAAAATACATGTAATAATTATTTTTATATTAAAAAAATAATAGTAGCCAAAAGAGACTATTTTGTATCAAATTTATTGGTGTAAAGAATTAGAGATACTTTCAAAAGAATTGTTTTTAATACATATGTATATTTTAAATTAATAAATATGAGTTTCAAGTCTCCTCTTAAGCAAAAAAATATTTCAATAAATTTCATCCACAAATTCTCAAATAGACCATTTGCAAAAAAAATCTTTTAAGGGCCACTTCACACTATCGAAAAATTGTTGAGTGGACAAAGTATTCCAGCATTATGATTAGTAGAGAGAATTAAAATTAATTTCTTTACCTATATGCTGAAAGCAAATGGCTACCAAGCATTTTGGTTGAAATTGCCGACATGGCAACAATTCATGGCAGTTTTGGTGTCAAGGTGTTTTCAGATTAATAAGAAATTGGGCCGACCAAATTAAGGCGGGCAATCATCAATTGAGCAAATAAGTCGATAGTCATATTAATTATATTTTAAAGACTTCTACATTGACCTTTTGTCCAATTTTAAGTAGAGTTGTCTAAGATCCATTCAATCAAACTACCATACTTTGAAGTGGCCTTAAATACTACACATGCATAGCTAAATAAATTATAAGTATATATATATATATAGATAGATATATTCAAGCCACTAATGGCAATCAAAATTGTCAACTTTCAAAGACTTGCCAACCTACATTAACCTCTAGAATGCATTTAGATAAGGCATATTCATCAATAACGTGATCACACATGAACAAGATGTAGTTAATTTTGGTAGGCTTTGTACTTGTTTAAATTTTGTTTTAATTGCTTTCAAGGCATAATGTAAAATTTTGTGAACAATCTTATATCTCACAAGATTAAAATATATAGTAAAGTGGTGTGTGGCATTCAAAATAAGCTTTTATCAAATTTTAGCTAATTGAGCATTAATAACTAAGCTAATCTTCTTATGTACATTGTTGAAATTATCCATGGACATTGAGATCTAGTCTTTTATTGCACCATGTAGATCCTCAACCTACAATGTTAGGTAATGGCCATAATAGCAAATGTAATTAGTCCAAAGTTTTACAAACTTTGTGTAATATGGGAACATCCAAACAACATCAATATATCTCCCAACATCACTGTTAAAGTCATGTTTTAGGCTATTCACGACTTCTTTGTACTACTTGATACTAATTGCATAAACCACTCCTTTTCATATAGTTATAAAGGCCTTAAAATTATAGCATCTTGGATAATGGACTTGACATTTGATAGTACATTTTTCTTGATGTGCCACATATAGAGCAAGCATTGTATTATAATATCTGAAAATACAATGTCAATTGCATATATCAATAAGAGCTTACAATCAATTATAAAAACAAATAGAAGTATTGATGCAAATACAAATTATATGTGTCTCAAAGCTCAAATATAATTATCTTCTTTCTTTGCTTGAATGAAGCAAAAGCATAGCAAACAAGAATGATTTGTGCTTGTGCTAGTAGCAACATGTTGTAATGGCATTTAAAATTAATTTGTATTATATATTGAGTCTAATAAGATGACATGAAGTGCATAGTTGTATTAACATTCAAGTTCAACTACCTTGGAAGGCATAAAAATAAATGAGAAAGACTACTATTGCTATTCAATTTTTTTATATGGAAGACATTGTTGCTCTCTAACTTATTTAAGAGTACTTCTAAAAGAATATGATTGGTAAATTCTTCTCATCTTAAAGAATCTTAAAGGTTATATATGTTCCTTCAAGTGCATCTACTATTGGAATACAATTGCATCTCCTTAGTATGGATGACTTGGAAAGAAGCACAAACTTCAAATAAGTTTTGAACTATTTCAACTTTGTCTATTGATAAGATTCTTCTTGATGGATAGGCTATTATAACAATTGTTAGATTGTAATTGTGGTCAGTGTTAACCACATTAGATGTCCATGTTGCATCGTCTTCTTATGAGATATGTGATAGTTTGATTTGGAAGGAACATTAACCTCATCTAAATGTGATAGCTTGACTTGTAACATTAATAGTGTATTCACCTTGATGGACTTAGTAGAGAAAGATAGTGCACGTAAATCTTGTATTGAAGAATGTGTGGTTGTGTAGTTGTCAAAGCACAAATCTACGACAATAGGTGAAATATTCTAAATGGATTTTTTTTTCTTTTAGTGTCGCTGTCATACTGTAATTGCTTATAGTATGTAAAAATTAGTTAGAACATATAATATGTTTATAAGTATTGATGTGTGTTAGAATGGTTTATAGATTAATTTAAAGAAAGTTGGTATAAAAAACTTTACTTTGTTTTTTTTTTTTTTTTTTTTTTTTTACTTGTTTTGATTATAGCATTTAAAAAAATTATAAGACCTAAATGTTTAGTATGAAGCCTTTAGAAGAGATTAAAGCCTAAAGAAGAAAATCTTAACTAATTGGAAGCTTATTAGAAGGGATAAAAGCAAGGCATGGTTGGATGAAGGCAAGGAATGGAGATCTTCATTCCTATTGATCGAAGGCCATATCCAATGGACTTCAAGGAGGCTGCCTCAAGTCTTATTAGAGATTAGGGTTTTTTTTTGAAGTCATTTGAGCTTTGGAGGCTAGGGTTAGGAAGTTTAGGATTTTGAATACAAATTAGGTACAAATTTTGTATGATTTGGAGTTTTTATGAAAGAATTATTGGCGCTCAAAGTTAAGGTGTCAATATTGTACCTATTGTCATTCTTTGGATCATAACATACATTTGCAGAGAGCAACATAAGATCAGCAACTAGGGTTGGAGACAACACTTCTTCGACCTCACTTTTTGTATATATTTTTTTTAATCAATTTGGACTTTGAATGAAGAAGTTATAGAGGATTGAAGTTAGTGTATCCAAATCAAAGACAGTAAGTAAGTGATTTTATTCATAGTAATGGTAAGAGCCATATCTTAAGTTTTTAGAAGAATTTTTGGTTCAAATCTTTTGGAGAAGATAGATAATTATGTTAAAAAATTACATATACAAACTTTGTGGTATTTGAGTATTTAATTTGTGAGATATGAAAAAAATCACACGTGGATGTATAAAAACTAAGGTTTGAAGCTATTGTTAGGGTTTTGGTAATATCTTAAGATCCGCAACGAATTTGTAGTTGAAATTTGATGTAGAAGTTGATAAGAATACATCAATACTTCTTATAAAATTTGAGTAAGTTTGAATAGTCGGATCAGGAGATATAAGGTATTGAAGTTCAAGAAATTTTTCACATAAAGGTATACAAGGTTTTAGAAGATTTTATCATATTTTGGATGCTGTTGGTTACTTGAGGCTTATGTATTTGGTGTAATTGCTCCAAAAAGGGAAATTTTATATATAAACTTAGGCTTCCCTTATTTGGAAGCTTGATTGAACAATTAGTGACAACCAGGAGCCTAGTGCTTTCTTCAGGCAAACTCTCTCTACTCTGACACTCCACAGATCCAATCAAGAAGTGGCTGAATTTATTGCTGTTATTGTTGCTCAACACATGTTGCTTGGTAGCTAGTGTTTATAACATCTACTAGGTTTACTAGAGGCCACAGATTCCACAAAAAAAACATGAAATCATCTAAACATGGTCATGGTTGCAATTACCACATGTAAGATTAAATTGAAATGCTCTCTCGCACAAAGGCTATGATTTGCAAAAATTTTAAAAAATAAAACATAAAAAAACAAATAAAACAAATCATGAAAGAAAGGCTTCAATCACAGGGAATTACATCTTGATTGCCTGATGTGGATTCTTATTTTAAAATTGTGGTCACATAGTTCTAACCATTGCTGCATGATTAAAGAACATGAAATCCTTCAAATACTTCATTGCATTCTTTACACAAATTTATGGATTATCTTTCTGTTTGATGAACTAACTCATCAGCTGATTTCACATGTAACAAAGGATGAAAAAATAAAAAATAAAAAATAAAAAATTTAATGGGGCATTTGTTCATTGTGAACAGAAAAGTTGATGAACTTATGAGTTCATTTACAGTTCACATGAAACTTCGTTCACACGTAATGAAGTATGAAATGAATTGTGAACAAATATTGTGAATGAAAATATATAAATTGTGAACACAAATAACGCACTTAATTATTCAATTTTGGTTTTAAAAACCATATGCACAATATTTTGGCTCTGCAGTATATCAATGAACTAGGTCAGGTGACCAAATTTGGCTGCACAGTACATAAATGAACATACATGTTTATTAAGGACCCCTACACGTGAACTAGGTTAGGTTACCAAACCATGTCATTTTAGTAAAAACCCAGGTCAACCTATCAATTCCCATATATATGAATCCGACCACTAACTCCGAGTTCACTCAAAACCATTTAAAGACGTTTTTCTGACAAAAAGAATCGTTACCCCATTCAATAGAGGCTGTTTTTATTGATATTCAGATTGAATGAGGAAGCCAGCACGAATCATGAACTCACTCTGAAACTTTGGAATCGGAGGGTGGGAGCCATTCCCAACACGCGCCTATCGAATTCAAAATCCTAGCAGAGCGCTGTCATTCCCCGTCAGCCCGCCTCGCCGCACCCGAGCAGCCCTGCTACTCAAATAATCTGTCATTGGTGACAAAATTTTGTGGTGAGAAGCAGCCTAAGCTGTGGATGCTTCAGTACTGAAGATCGCATGCCTTAGCATGCAGTTGCGCTAAATTGTTTTGTTTTGTGGTGTATGCAGGAAAAAGATTCGTGTGTTGGTCACCGTCGTAGTGGTTTTGCTCGTCTCCGGCGAAATGGCCGTTTGGGAGGCAAGGAGGTGATTCGTCGGGGTTGCTGTTGCTACGAGGACTGTGATCCGCCTCCAGAGAGGCCAAGGCTGCCAAAGCCTTCATCTCCTTCTCGCTGCTGGAAAGCCTCTCCGTGCACAGCTTGTACTGGAAGACGCCTGTCTTCAGCCGTTTGAGCTGAAACTGGCGGTGCGCAGTTAGTTGCTGAGCATTTGCTAAGCATTCCTCCAGTTTTTGCGACTTGCTTTTTAGGGCGGCGATTGTGACAACAGCTTTCTCCACCACGCTCCTGAGACTCGCAACTTTCTCCTCGAGCCCTCGCCGATTCTCTTTGGCGTTCTCCAGCTCTTCCAGCAGGTTGCGCACATCCTCTTCGTCCTTCTCTGCGGCGATGCGGGAGCTGAGGTTGGGGACTTCCTTGTGTAAAGATTCCTCTTTTATTTCGTTGCCCTCGGAGCTTGGGGGAGACACCGAGCTACGGGTACCGTGTGACCACTCTCGTTCCTTGAGCTCTGCGGATTGGTATCTTCCTGCATTGACGAAGGGGCTATTTCCTCTTCTTGGGCTGCCTTCTATTGCAGCTGGACTACTTTTCACAGGCGTGGGGGAGCGGCTTCGTTGGGGAACCGGAGATCTGGTGCGATGATGCATTCGCTCACGGGACGGTAGAGATCCTCGGCGCCGAATCCGTTCTTTCATTCCTCGAGATCTAAAGTCTCGATCTCGGTCGCGGAATCCTAATCCTTTTAAGTTCTTCCGTACCTCGTTGACGCGGATGGTACGGCCTTCAATTTGACCTCCATCCATGTCGCGAATCGCCATTGTTGCCGATCGAGGGTTGGTGAAGGAAACAAATCCGAAACCACGAGACTCCCCGCTCTCACGGTCATATACAATTTTCACAGAAACCACTTCGCCAAATTCGATAAATGCTTTTTTCACTGCGTCTTCGCTACTTTCATATGAAAGCCCTCCAACATGCACCGAATTTGCGTCATCCATCTCTAGAGTGCCTCTCCCCGATTTTTAGAAATGAATTCCCGATTGACGTAAGGGCGAGTTGATTTCACGAAGGAGATCCTTTGCGTACTTGAGAGCAAGATGAGTAATTATTCATTAAATTCATGACAATCATGATCGTCCAGCGTCAGTGACGGCTCCCTTCATTCTCAGATCCACAACTAGGTTCAATGAACACTTAAAGATGGAAACACGCGGCGGTTTACCCCGACGCCGGAAAACTACAGGAGGGTATTTGGCGTTCGCTCACTCTGAGGTTTTCGACTTTGCCCTTTTAAGCAGAGGAAATTACATCATAACGGATTTCACGTTTAATTGACGGCTTCGAGATTGCAGAAATAGCTATTCCCAGTTACCCAATTACGACAATTCGCTGTTCGAGGATATTCGGCGGGATATGCTTCTTCGACCTTGTTAAAAGCAATTGACGAAATGTATTTTTCGACTTGCCAAGAATTCGTTACGAACTCAGATGGTATTAACCATACCGGCACAGCTAGTACGAATAGCTGATGCGCGTCCCTATTTAATGTCAATAGGTAAAATTCCTTACTGTTATACCTATGTATACCCTCCATCGAATTTGCTTCCCTCACTGAAACAATACATCATTGTAGTAAATCGACGTGAGCTTCGAAGACTACAAAGCAATTCTCTGATGCCAAAAATCAACGAAACGTTACGTTCCTCCTAACGTTACGTTCCTCCTAACGTTGTTCACCAACCGTCAATCTTCTTTACTACAACCACAGAATGACATCTCCTCGGAAAGACCAACACGGGGGCCGCTGTATTACTTGGCTGTGAAGGGTGAAAGTTTCAATTTGGGGAGCTCTTTCCTCACTTCTAAGCAAGAGCAAATACGCACTTTTAAAACCGAAAGCTTCTACTCTTGATTTGACATTCTCTCAATCGTTACAATCTCATGAAAAACCTCGCTCACCATATTGACATTAGAAAACAGGAGCGCACATCGAATGTTTGTACTGAAAAGTTATAGCAAACTATATTGGACCCAAGTGCGTTCATGGAGCGAATTGATCATATGAAACCCGTCAAGCCAGACTTACTTTTTGCAAGAACTCGGAAAATTAGACCAGAGACGTAATTAATCAATCGTCATCAGAATCAGGAAGGTGGTGGATAGAAGATAAGCATAGTGGAGAAACAGCCTATAACCACATGCATCTTCCTCTCACTGACAATGCATGGAAGTTCTTGTTCCGGTTTCTCAGACTTGAGGGGATCGACCACCGGCTGGCCGTAGTGGCGAAGGAGTTGAGTTCGACTGCCTGTACCAGTCTCCACCGTTAACCTTACCAGACAAGTGAATGAGCTAACTATCCTAGCAACCTCCTATCACCTGGCAGAAAACTACCGAAAAATCAGCCAACGCCCTGCAGCACGAGACTTCGCGATCAGCCTAACGTTGATGTGAATGTGATTGCTTCCTCGACATAACTCCGTGAGGGCTACGTAGGCTTCGAAATTAAAAATGCCACTCGTATACATGCGAGGTGATAACTTTTACCTTCAGGGATTCTGGGTTGGTCCCCTCAGCTCTCGGCTGCCTCTACGTTCTGGGAGATTAGAGTCTGACTCACATTGACCGGTTCGGATTCAATAGCATAAACGCGTAACAAAGATTCTCCTTGATGTATGACGTTGAGAAATTGGATTGAGAGGAGGTGAATTGGAGAAGACAAATTGTAATACTGGTTGTTACTCTAAAATTGTCATGCAGACACCAATAGATCCATTCCGAGGAAGATGCCTGAAACGTCCGACACGCTAAGGCACATACTTTCTTGTGCAAACTCAAATTACGATGCTTTGAGCATAGATCCCCCAATTCACCAACTTTCGTCGCTCCACTAACAGTAAAATTTTATTCAGAAAAAGATATACGGGAAATCAAAAAGTGAATTGTTTCTTCTCTTAGTAAGGGTGTATTCTTTAAGCTCAAAGAAAGATTTGTTCAGATGAGTCCAACGTTAGAGACATTTTCAGCTTCAGATTCAACACATTAAGTGGATTTTGATTACAGACATCGTGCTTCATTCATCACACAATGTTACCCAAAACCCTATTCTTTGCAGGACTAACGTTCTTTACAGACCAAAACCCTATTCTTTGCAGATTGCACCAGTAACACATCGTTCACCAAGATTACGATAGCTCAGTAGAATAACATAACTGACGAGAGCCTGAAATGTTTCGAAAAGGAATAGACTACGTTGGTTTTGTATGCTTATTGATACAATTGCCGCTCGGTGAGAGCCCAGCGTCAGGAGATTCTTCAATAACGATTGTGTACATGTCAGAAAAATTATGGGAGCTAGAGTCTGAATTGAATAATAATAATACACTTGCGCGGAATGAGGACTATCTCTTTGGAAGATCATGGAGGAGGTTGGAGTCAGGATCGTGGTAATCAGAAAAAATAAGATCTTCGTCATACGACCCTTGACTTAGTGAATGTACTGTTCCCCATGAGCCTGTTGAAGTATCAACTTGGACTCCTCTCGCCATCTGTCTTTCTTCCTGCAGGATTCACAACCCCATCGTATCCTTGCATTGAGGGTGCTGACGGATAAAGTCCAAGGAACGCATGGACTCATATTCAATTCAGACTGCTAACGTAAAAAAGGTAGGAGCATTATCACTCAATCAAACAATCAATCAAAGCTTGAAGATCTCAGCTCGAAACAATTCCAAAAGAATGAAGAAAGTCCTTTAAAAAAAATGAATGAGGATCCCATCCACATTTAGAGACTCGTTTGTGCGTTGATACCCAACACGACTTCTAGTTTCTGTTTGAAAAGAGTGCAAGCCAGAATTAGTTAAAACAAAATACAATAGGTTAAGAACGCTCACCAGCCAACGGATGTGATCCTCCATCGTAAATACCTGGGGTCCATCATCTATACTGAACTCATCAACAAAATCTTCGTACTGATCTGAAAGGCCTTCGAAACGAACACAACAGAAGGATAAGACACATTCTCATTCGCAGTTTGTCTAAGGGATGCGACTGGAGGACGAACTCTTCACAGCAATACATTCGGATACTGAGGTCCTCACATCTCTGATACCATGAGTTACTAAAACCCTATATGCAGCTTCTTGAGAAAAGATCGAGGTTACAAACAAAACTATCTTGACTGAGTGCAAATACACCAGTAGTTCAGACGAATTTATCAAATTGGAGCATACGCAAGTGATCGCCATGAAGTCACCGACAAGAGCAAGAGCAAGAAATGCCAGCACATCAGGCGACGGTCTAAAACTTTCAAAAATTCGGCACATACTCTCAGAATCTATTGTCCCATTCTCGCTTCTTACCGAAGCTAACAATCAATGGACACCACAATGGTACCGACTACAATCCCCCAGAGGTCAACAAAACCAAAAAATAAAATAAAAAATTGAAAAAAAATAAAAGATAAATCCTCCGAAGTCAGGTCTATCCATGACGCCAAGGCGAAAGGGTGATGAGTGCCACACCTCGGAGCACCACCACTCTTGAATCAAGCTACGCGACTCTGGCCATCACACAGCCTCGCTTCGCAAATCGTCGACCGGAGGTCGCCGGCGGAAAGAGAGGGCGACCCCTCGCTCCGAATTCCGGTTCGTCGTATTAAATTCGGGGGTTGCCCGTCCGCAGTCCAACCTGGTGTGGATTTGGCTATTATCTAGCCCGAACGAACTTAGCTGGCCTCTGTCAAAGACTAGGGTTAGATAGGACATCCCCTATCGAACTGTCGCGATGTCTCGTGGACGGATTATCATCCATGGCCCAGTTCATCCATGTCACAATTCATCCATGTAATCTGTCCAAATTCTTGCAGCCAAACCTATGATGTTTTAGCCATTAGTTTCTTTCATGTCATCCTGTTGTGGGGGTGTTTCTTAAACTATTACTTTTATGCAACATTATTATTTTTTTAGTGATATTTATATGAATTTGATTATGTATATATATATATATATATATATATATATAATATTTTTTTTCTTATTTCATAAAATAAAATTTGGAATAAAAATATGAAATCAAAGTTAGCTTTTATTATCACAAATTCCATCAATACTTAGTTTCTAATAATTAATGCTTAGAACTATAGTTTTAGAAAATCATATATTTAATACAATAGGATAAATTATAAAAATATTTTATTTTATTTTATTTTATTTTATATTAAGAGAATTTATAGAAAAACAAGGATTGTTTCTAGTTTTGAATAAATTGGTACTTTTGTGCAACTTATGTAATATGAAAAGATGTATGTGTAGGTATTAAAGATCCTAACTTAAGTAGCATCAACAAAAAGAAGCTATACCATTAAAGAGCCTTAATAGTTAAATTAGGAGACCATCTAATATAATTTAAATAATTTTCTCTAAAATAAATAAACTAAATAAAATAATTTATTTTTAATAAAGAGTAAAAGTAATATGCTACTATAGAAAATATAATTTTTTTTATAAAATTAGTTTTAAATTACTTATTAAATAATATTAATAAAAATCTAAGCCAATTTATAATATGTTATTAGCACATAATATTGAGTAGTAAAATGAGACATGTACTACTATTGCCAATAGAACATACCACATAATATTTTAGTAAAGTTGAAGAAAATAAATCACTTCTTAGAAATCAGGTTATGCAGATGTTAAAAAATACCAATTTAAAACCAAAAATCAATTTTTTTTGAGGAATTTAGAATCCAATGAATATTTTTTTATTTCATTTTATATTTTATAAGTATCATAAAAATATGAACTAATTTTAGAAGATTTATTATAATAATTTTATTTTTAGATAAATATAAGTAAAATAATTTTTTATGTTCAGATTTTTTTTCTTGAAAATAATCTGAAACTATTTAAAAAATCAAGTGTTGAATTAGATAATTTTAAAAAAAAGTATATTTTAGATAAAATAAAGTTTTAAAATTGCACCTTACCAATAACAAAAAGTACTTAAATTTTAATTATTTGACCGTAGATTTTTTATCACCTTTAGATAGATATGTTACATAAAAATAAATTTAAGCATATTAATATTATGTATAAAATTATTTTTTTAAAGATTTTATATTATTTTATTTTATTTATTTATTATATTCTTGAATAATTTTACATAGACTAGATTTTTTTTATTGTTAGAAATTTATCTAAGAAATTACTCTATAGAATGTGCTATTATTTATACTTGAAAGATATATATTCAAATATTGAATAATTTAATATCTTAAAAAAATAGTTTTATTGAAATTAAGTTTGAATTTGTTTTTAGAAATAACACGTTAGTATTCTTGATAACTTTACTACATAGTGAAAAATGCAATTAATACAAACTATCTCAGTGCAATTAATTTAATTTAAAAGAATATTTTTTATCATAATTTTTCAAAACAGATAGAGACCTAAATTACAACAATAAGTAGTATTGTTTTTTGAAATGTTATTTGGAACTTTAGGTGCACCATAGAGAAAAATAAAATTAGCAAGGATTTATCAAAAGTGCACAAAGAATAAAGAGAGCAATACATAAAGGAGTTAATAAGTGCAATCAAGAGATAATTGATTAGTGGCGACAAAAGAGTACTAGTAGAGAGACAAAGTGTGCAAAGAATATTCAAAGAAACAAATAGGAGGTAGTAGCAAACAAATTAATAGGTAAAATTAAAATATAAAAATTAAAATAACATTTAAAAAACATAGATCTTGTAGATTTTGGATGAAAATCTTGATGCCTTACTATTACATAAATATTTTATCAAAAAAATTAGTTATAAATTTGGAGTTTAAAACTTTTAATAGGACTATAAGTTTATCTAGAATTCAACTTGAAGCTTTGTGTTTGAATAAAGAGACTTTCTTTTATGAGAAAATCTTTATTATTTCAAACTTTAAAAATGTATCTTTTTCAAAAATATTATGTTGAAAATATTTATAAACATTAGATTTATAATTTCTAAATAACATATAGATATATTAATTAAAAATTCATATGTTAATTGACTTGAAAGAAAATAAACATTTTATATAAAACAAAAAATATTATCAAATATTTATTAGCTATATTTTAAAACTAATAATTTTTACTTTATAATTTAAAAGATCAAATATTTTAAAGTATAAATTCAATAAAACCACAAACAAAATAATTATATTTAATTTCTTTAATATATATATATATATATATATATATATAATTGTTAAAGCCACACTCCAATATTGTTCTTAGTTCTCTGTCCATGTTTCCTTCTCATACCATTTCATGATTAATTTTGTCTATTCTAGTCTTTGTCCCCCATTTCTAATCCCGTGTCCCCTGTTCTCTCCCTTATTCCATGTTCCCCTCCCTTCCCTTTGTTCCTTGTTCCCAACCTAAGATGGTTTTAAAATTGGTGCTTAAGCTTATATGGCATGTGCTTATGTGGAGGTCACACATCTCCTCCCCCCTCCCTCCCTCTTTCTTTCATTTTCTCCCCTCCTTCCTCCATGGAAACATGCTTTCTATAAAACTCCATTTGAAGAGAGTTGGTAGAAGTAGAAATATTGCAAGGGATTTTTTAAATTTTTTTAATAAAATATTAAATTATTATTTTTATTAGTAGAACATGTAGTTTGGATTTGAAGATTGGATAGTGAAGAAAATTGCATAGAGGCCAAAGCCATGGAATACGGAAGCCACAACCTTGGTTTAAAATAGGTTGTTGTGTTTGGTGTTTTCCAATCCTAGAGACAACTTTTATTCCTAAATTCTAGTATCCATTTACATCATTCCACTTATTTACTAGTAATAATCGTCAAATTTTATAATCTTTTATTATTATTTTCACAATGTACCTTGAAATGAAGAAGATAATTAGAAACCAACAAAAAAAATTGAGATTACATTATATTTTTGGAAGTTTATAATACTAATTTAATAAATAATTCAATAGATTGTAGAAAAGCTAACCAAAAAAAGAAGAAAAAATAAAGGCATTCAATAATTACATAGCATTATTCTTACTAAAAATATAGAAAAGAAATGAATACTTTTGTGAAATAAAATACTTTTAATACATAAATAAATAAATAAATATTTTAAAAAAAAATCTTGTTCTTTTTTTTTTCCTACTTTAAGTAAATATTAATATAAGTTAATACTATTCCAAAGTAGTAAATAGAAGCATCTTTGAGCTTTTGTAGCATGTGACATACATTAACTCTATTCCATCAAGAATATTAAAAATGCCTACTTATTAAAATTTCACCATATTCAAATTTCATGTTGATATATTAATTTGTTATTTAGCCAATATTAACAAAAATTAGTTTATATTTATATTTTAAATATTAAAGTAAAATAAAATTTATAAAGTACAAATAGGGATGGAAAACAAAGAATGAAGGACAAGAATAGAGATGTGGAATAAAGAATGAGAGACAGGAATGAGGATATAGAATTAAAAAGAGGGTACAAAGATGGAAGATGGACGGAATCAATCATAAAATGGCAAGGGAGGGAAGAGTGTGGCTTTAATAATTATATATATATATATATATATATATATTAGACTAAAACTTACAATAATTGTAATCTTTTTTTTTTAAAAAATAAATCCTTAAATAGTGTTTTATTATAAAAACTTATAATTCATAAAAAAATATAAAAAATAAATGTATAAAATAATTATGATCTATTATGAATAATAGATCGTAATTATTTTCTTATTTTTTTATTTCCTTGAATTATTATGCACTCCAAAAATATAACTAAAATCAATCAAATTTTGGTAGTATTATACAAAAATTATTTTTGATAAATTAATATGTGTTGAAAAAATATAATTGTTTTAACAAAATATTAGACTTGGAATTTATGAAATTATTGGACTTGGTATATAAACATCGGAGATAATATTCCTTAGTAGTCTTAATTTTTATATCCACAATTACTTAACCCCATGATTATATTTTCTTTTATAAATTTGATCTAAAATTTTCAATAAAGTAAAAAATTCATCAAAAACTCTACCTGTAAGTGTGCACACACACGCACATATATATATATATATATATATATATATGACAATGTAATGAACAGTTTATTTCATAATTTTTTGTTTTATTTTGAAAGGCAAAAATGTAAAGTCCAGGAGTTCCTCCATTTATCATCCTTCAAACATAGTATAAGTCATTGATATATATGATCTGATATTTCTCATGACGGTCAGGCCTCTTGGAGAAGGAAAAGAAGAAGAGGGGGAAACAATAATTTATGAAGATTTCACAACTACGAAATGCTGTAGAAGCCAAATGTGCAAGACCAAGCAATGCCGTTGGAGCCAGGTTAAGAGCATCCGAGCTGGCATCCACCAGGCATAGTAATGTTAGACCCATTCTGCCAGCAGGCAGTGAAGAGAAACACACATCCACCTGAACTTAGCCCATCAATTTCCGAAGTGAAAAAACCAAAAAAACAAAAAAAAGCAAAAAGGGAACATCCCCAAATGCACAGAAAGGCTTTCATCTAGATCACGCAGGAAGCAGTGGGTTGGGGTGTCGTCCACTTTATATGCTAGATCAAGCATTAGCACATAAAACAATTGGGAGGTGGGGGGAGGTTTTTGAGAACACGACAGACAATCCATCGCCGAACTTTTTAATGCCGTCTTGCTCAGACAGGCTAGCAGTCGCAAAGAGAGCAGAAATTTGTGCACGTGACGAATGCAGCTTCGTACCTGGACACATCATAAGCTTGTACGAAAGGTGGACTAGCATGAATTTGCTGTAAGAGCCTAAGGGGGGCGGTGGCAAGGGAGGGTCCATGTCCCTGGTACTCTCAGCTCAGGTGGTGTCCGGGTGCATGCCAGTTATTCTGCCAGCTTGATTTTATATCTACTCAACTCATCCAGTTTCGTCACAAACTTATTCGTCGAACCAGCGCCCATGTCACCACACTCGATGCGGAGTTCCGTCGCTGAATTCCTTCTAGATCGATCTATCGATCAGAAGCTCCACAGGCGTGGCTCCCAGTTGTAAGTCGTGGCTTCATCACCGTCTACCTGGAAGCAAGTTTCGGCCACCATGGCTGTTGGAGGAGGTACTAGGCACATGCCGTCGTATAGACTGGTGACGAAGCCGGACAGATTGTTCAGCATCATGTCCTCCTCCAGAAACTGCAGTTCTAGCCTCTTCTGGTGCATCTCCGTGGGTGATGATGATGATGATGCTGGATGCAGCCTGCTCGACGTCGATGTTCTCTCTTCCAGCAATTTCTCCAGATTGTCTGGGCAGGATTGAGGCACTCTCCTGTCGAATTCCTCGGTCATGGTCTTCGCTAGTTGTAGATCAACTTGGTCATTGGAGATTCCGACCTGCGTTCGACTTGATTGTGATAGAATTCCTTTCTTTGTGCCCAGATCTTCTCGAATCATTGCGGCGTGCGTGGGGACTGCGTCTATCTGTAAGACTGCGTCTTCGAGTCTTCCATGCAGTGAAGAACGAAACAATGCTCGAACGCGATGCTCTCTTGGGATGTTCGAGTTCGATTTAGTGGTGAGTAGGGGTAATCTCGTCTGCTTACTGGAAAAGAAATATTCCCCTGAATTTTCAGGCTCAATTTTACACGCCGTCAGTACTGATCTTCTGGAGAAGGAGTTGGGCACATCGATAGCATGCAGATTGCAATGCGACTGAGAATCAACAGCATTTGACATTGATGAGGAAGCCGTTGCATGAAGCCTGTAGAGCCGTCTTTGAGACTTGACCTCTCGTGAAAATCTCTTTGCTGCGTCATTGGCAGCTGCTTGTATGCTCTTGTCTGAGAGATCCAGCGGACGAGGCAGCGAACTCGCTAGTTTCGGAAAGTTCAGATGTGCTCCAGGTCCTCGTAGACACAGTGCCGCTGCAAAGATTGACGAATTACAAAGAATATCATGAGTTGGTACCGTCATAATATTGCATCTGATTGTTCAACAAAACAACTACAAGCAAGAGTCCAGTTGTGTCAAAATGCACTTCAGCTGAGAAAAAGTTGCGAAACTGTGGCTTCGAATTACGAATGCTGAAAATCATGAGTAACACGATCAGATTACCGGTATCGTATGCCCTGGCAGCCATTTCCGCTGTTTCGAATGATCCTAGCCAAATGCGAGCTTTCTTCTTCGGCCTTCGAATCTCTGTCACCCATATGCCCCAAGGTCTTCTCCGCACGCCCCTATACATCGGATGACGAGAATCCCCTCCTACTTCGAGCTTCGATACCTTTTTCGACGGCGACACATTGGATGCGCACATCTCAGTAGAACTGGAGCTCCTCGAGATCTTCTGAATCAAACCGAACCGATTCTCATATGCTCCTCTTTTAGCTCACAAAAATTACTGCGCGACGGCTATACCGATCACTACAACAGGCAGTTGAAGGTTCAACTTCAAAAATGCGCTTATTTAGCTCATGTAAAACAAATAATACAAATAATGAATAAATAATAGAAACACCACTCATACATATCCTAGCTTCGAAATATCAATCAAAGTAACTGTTACATGAGTTCCGAGTCTCTTAAAAACTGGTGAGGTGGCTTGACAACAAGATTTGTGAGGTATCCAAAGTTGTCCTAATTTAACACACCCGCCGTCTTGGCTTGCACCATCGAAGGTTTTGTGTTTAGAGTTCAATGCCAGCTGGAGTGAATACTGTGTCCGACCATTTGGGTACCCCGGGTAGGATATCGACAATTGAAGTTGCTCTTTTAAGGGGTATAGCCTAGCTGCATACGGTTGTGTAGCATGTAGACCAATGCGTACATCGAGGCTGCTTCCGCTGTTCAGTGGTCCCTTTCTGTCAAAATCTCTCCACTTCAAGCAGCTCCGAACAATGATACGGTCGGTCGCTCATCTCAGTCCTCCGTACTAGCACATAAATTTGTCTTTCTCCCTCCAACTCCTCTCCCTTTCTTCCAGAATTTGGGTGGGCCTCCGTCCGCACGAGTCTGGTCTGCCTGTGTTCACTCTGGCCGATACAAAATATTCAGTGTTCGTCCATCCTAGCAACATAGGCTCCTGCCACTAAGGATAGGTCGCAGCCCTAATCTCGGTCGTCATGCCCCCTCACTACATGCGCATCGTTCTACGGTTTTGACACGATACCTCAAGGCCGGCTCTAAGCCACTGAAGTTGAAGCCATTTCATGATTCTTCCCACTGGCACATCCAGAAGCTGACCAACGCTGGAGCATTGAATCACATGTCATGATTGGGTTCCATGAATAATAGCCCCGTAATGGGACCTGGCTCTCTATTTTATCAGGGACCCATCCAGTATCATGGCTCTCACTTCCATTATGGAAAGAGAGAGATGTCATGAGAATAATTAACAGGACCTCCTCGATCGCTCATGCATATACGACATGGAATTGAAAGTGCTGCGTTGCCAGCTCTTGAATGAGCTTGACAGCATTCGACTTTACATCACATGGCCTTGATATTTTCTATTGGCCTTCAACGTGGGCGTAGACGAGCCCCATTGCCAACCTCAAGTTTCGTAGAACTCACAGTCATATTCAATGGTTGAAGTGAGCATCCACACATACCTCGCCTGGTTGATGATACTAAAAGCGAGCGCAACCTCGAGCACGCGGGACGACAGAGGCTGATGGGAGGTTGACCTTGTTTAATATTCCCTTTTCGATATTCTCCTCTCCATTGAGACAAAAAGTTGATCTGGTGCTAATATTTCTCGGCTGACTGATTGTTTGATGACTGTCTGTGTGGCACCTCAGAGGCTCCTACTTTCAGTCCTCTGCTCTAACAACTGCAGCAAGAAGCAAACTATGCGTGTGCTTGCAAACTGTGAGCTACGGCGACAGAAATAGTCAACGAATGATCATTCATGTTAACATAACATTCCAACATGGTATGTAGTTTCGGCCCGTGCCGTTTGGAGAAAACTTCTTCATGAGTGCTTTCACGCACAAACAACAAGGGGCTGCGAGTCAAGAGTTAACCTTCAAAGCATCTGTATCAAGTTGCGAACAACAAATGCCGACAACGATAAGTAGATCCTCGGCACTTGTGTTCAACAGCCACAACTCGAACTTGATCCTCTACCAAAGCTTACTGGTCCCTCTTTACTGCCCAAGTGCTCACTCCAAGAATGCCGTACATATTAGTCGATAAGTCACTACAACGTATGATAAAATTACGGTAGTGCAAATGACTAACATTACGCTAGACTTATCTACGGATAATCACACCACGCGCACCTCATGGTTAGTTCCAATTTTATTAGTTGACCGATAAATCGGAACAAGTATGAGCATAGTAAAAATAAGGGCGAGCGTGCACTGAAAGCAAGAAAACGTATGGTCTTTCTAGATTTCGACACCTTGCCATTAAAAATTTCCTCGCAGTTTGAAAAGGAGCTTAGACGCAACATCAAGTTGATTTGATGGTTTGAAAGGTCACTTTCGAAATGATTTCAAGCCCGCTTGCATTCTTCTTTCACCTTTCAATGCACTGACATATCGCCATTTGCCAAATTGATCTACAGCAGCCGCAAAAGTAAGTGGGCGGTTGATTAAACTTCTCCGTAATTTCTATTTTCGTCCTCAAGCTGCAAATATTGGTAAGGATCAGAGCTACCCAAGGAACCCTCTCGAAGTACGGTAAGAACTTTCATACAAGCTTAAATCATGTTCCGCAGAAGGTCAACATGACACAGCCCAATCAACCGATTGGACTTGAATGTCGACAGACACTGTTATGCTACATCCAATCATGTCCTTTTCCGTCTTCAGGATTATGAAACCAGCCCCATCTCCAGTTGATTAACAATTACAAAGCATCTTGATGTAGACGATTGGAAGAGGTTATAAGAAATATTTAAATAAATACCAAAATCGAAGATAGAAAATCATCACAACAGATCAAGAGAGCTGAACTAGTAATAATACAGCCTCGTCCATAAAATGTCTGATTAGAAACTTAAAGCTCCGCTGCACCTCCAATAGGTATCGAAAAACTTCGTTAAAGTTGCAAACAATCGTCGATGATCTCTTTTGAGCTTCATGTATTGATTGTGGCACACAAACATCTGCCCCATCAAAACCTTTCAAAATCAGTTGAATACTTAATCTGAGCTGTGGCGAGTTAAATTTAGAAGTGACTAAACCTGGCTACAAAACAACAAGTGATCTATTTCTTCACTGAGAAAATTTAATCAACTGCAAAAATTGGTATCTTGTGTATCTCTGGTGCATCCTCGACGTCTTAGGTGAATGAATATTTTTAAATTGCAGTCTATTTGACAATCGCTTGCGGTTCATATTTAGGTTCAAAACTACCTGTTAATGTAATGAAGTGAACGTCCATATGCATGTTTCATCACGTGAAACGATTAACATAAATCTGTGTGGATTTCAGATACCTGCTAAAGTGCAAATACTAACATGCTGGAGTGAGATTGTGAACATACTCCAAAATCGTATGCAATCAAACCATCAGTTTCACACTGGTCGTGCACATATAACAGATCGCAGTAGAGATGAATCTCCACGACTGCAATTTAGTTCCGTGTGAATCCTCAATGAACATCCTTTGATCGAAAACTGGCCATGACGCATGGCTTTTAATATCCTTCGAGCACCAAAGCGCTATTGCAGAAATAGCGACGCGGAGGTGGTTCACGCAACCATCATCTTCACTGGTGGCGTTGGATTCTGGAACTAAGGGGTAATTTTCAAGCTTTAGGTGACACTCATGATTTCCAGAATGAGTGACTATCAACTCAATCTCTCAGGTACAAATGCTGCAAGTTACATCAGCAAAATTGCAGTATCCCTCCCCTGGGGATTATACAACTTTGAACGACCAACGGACGAAATACTCAAAGTGTAGAATCAAAAATCTGAAACGGTGAAAATGAAAGGCGAAGCCCAGGTCCATGCCCAGACCTTTTCACAGGGTGTACAGAGCTTCAATGCACGTCACTCACATAACCATGTTTCGAACAAACTGTCACAAACTGTGTAATCTCTCAACTGTTGGGATAAACTTCGCCTTGTTTTTTTTCTTTTGTCTCTGGTTGCTCTCCATCAGATCATGCGAAAAGGCAACTACTGTGATCAGAGCACTGTAAAGGCAGTGACCATGTTGCTGTTGTGACAGATACACATTCTCCCTTGCAAATGTGGAATGAAAAATACCATCTCTGTTTTCATTAAAGAATGCGGGCTTCAAGCCTGGTATTTACATACATAACAAGTTGTTTCTCAATTTGCCTTATTAAGTGGCAGCTACCATAATTACAGGAAGGAATGACCTGGTTGTTGTTGCGTTGCTTCAAATGAAGCTGCGGCCAAGTGAATATTGATGACTACTTGGGTGAATTTGCTAATATACTTGGTGGAGATTAATCCTAGTTGTCAACTTCTACGATGATCCTAGGTGGCACTAAGGGGGCTGATGTGTAGTTCCTGCCGACACTCTTCCTCACATCAGCCCTCGGGTACTTTCTTTTCTGGAAGAGTGATGATATTCTCCCTGTCTTGTTTTCCCTTGCCTTATCGTCAAAATCAATCATGGCGTTGCATGCTGATGTTGAGAGATTATGGACTCTGAAATTGCTTTCCTTAGTGTTGTGGGCTCTTGTCAAGTTAAGTTGTCGTGTAGTGGCAAATTGGTTTGAACCTCTTGAGGAGGTACTCTCAAGAATTTTGTTTGTTTTGGAATCAATTGATGCACTGGTTCCTGGCCTTCTTGATTACTTGGTTCGTAAGTTGATTTGGCGAAAGATAAGTTGTCTGGATGATCTTTATCTCCTTCTTCGACCAAGGCGTGTGAGTATGCGATGGTATGAGGAGATTAGTTCAACTTTGGATTGGTGCGCCGTAGATTTTGCGAGGCTTGATGCTGCCGGCTCTGCTTGCTATGTTAGGAAGATGGGGTATGACAAAGTGCTTGTGCATGTGAGGTACGAAGAAAATGTGGCGGCCTTCAAGGAGCTTCTGCAAGAGGATTTAGGCCCTTTTGTGAAGAATTTTGGAGATGACAAGAATCTTGATTCTAATGCTAATGAAATGATGCTTGATGATTTGAAGCAAGAGTCGTGCTCGGAGAAAGATCTGCCATAGCTGGAAGTTTGAAGTCTTGCTTCATTTTAGTATTGTGTAGTCCTATCTTCATTGATATGTGATCAAACTTGTTTGCCCTATGGACTTAGTGAAGATTTCGGCCTCCTGGAGGTCTGTAAGTATAAAAACTTCTTTAATGTTTTTAGTTGTTGTTTTCTCCTTAATGAAATGATGTAATTCTATATGCTTAATGCATGAGTGTAAGACTGGATTTTTGACACGTTTCACAGCTCCCAGATTGTCACAGTGGAGTAGGGTTGGTCCTTTCACATAAAATGCCTAAATTTGTAAGCAATTCCTATGCCCATGTTATTTCCTTCACAGCTTCTATGAAAGCACAACACAACTTTTGTTATAGACATTGCAACTGTGGCTTGGAACTTGGAACTTGCTTTTTTAAGAAATTGGTACTCATCCAAGTTTTAGCAGTGTTTTGGATGTGGATTTCTACCAATTGAGGTTGTGTGTCCAATCCAAGTCAAAAAAGGCTTGTAGGTCCAGTTTGTTGGTGCTTAGAAAGAAGATTCCAAGCTTTGTGATGCCTCGGAGATATCATAGCATCTTATTGGCAGCATCTATGCGGAGAGAAGAGAAGTCATAAATCTACTAATCATAAAAAGAAAATAAGAAATATTGGTATAGAAGTGAGTTCAAAATGTTAAGCTATCCACCAAGCTTTAGTATGCATGCTACTTGATTAGTGGTGAGTCCATTTGATGCTGGAACTTAGTGTTGTCTTCCATCAGTGTATATGAGAGGTTGTACATTTGCATGTCGTACTTGTAGAAGGATTGCTTGGTGTAATGCTCTTGATAATCAAAGATTTATTTCTCATTGAATTAAAATTGGAGCCTTATATAAAGTGATAACATGCCAAGTACAAACATTTGATAATTTGTTTGTAGAGAGACCTCAAGGCTTTTGAGTTTTGTAACCATATCACTTATAAGCATGATATTATCTATGTAAAATACGAATATAATATACTATTTATTACAAGTGGTTTTGATGTACATCATCTTGCCTAAGGTTGATACTTCATAGAAAACCATTAATGTCCAAGTACCACCCCTAATGTCATATTACAAATTGTCTTAATTGGAAATGCACCGGATACTTGGCTGTAGAAGGTAAAGTTATGTTTCATAAGTATTCAAGAAATCCTAATAGGTTTCATTTATATAAGAAGAATATAATTCAAACTTCAATTCAAAATTACTTAAAGCCAATAAAAATTACTCAAAAATACTCTTTTTAATAACCACAACCATATACAAACTCTAATTGCCTTATTATTTTTATAATTAGGTAATTTTGATTTCTATTTATAAGCCTTAATCATAATTAGTGAGCTTTTGGAAGCTATAAATCATAATCTAACTATCTACTTTGTAAAAAAAAATTGTATACAAATGCCTTTAAAAGTCTTGTATATACTCAAAAACATTCAGCCCAATCTAACTTATAAATTGTAAGAAAATGTCCAAAAAACTATATTGATGTCACTAAGCTACCAACTCAAAAGTTGATGCAGATGTTTCAGTAGTAATTTCTCCTTCTCCAATTATTAAGTTCAGCTCAAAATTTGTATATAGCTTGATCTTCAAGTCTTCTAATATCATGCCAAATTTCACCTTGTTTTGATAAGTAGATCTTCAAATATCATTAAAATCCTATCCAACCTCAAACTACCAACTTTTGATATTCTATTATATCAAAAACTAAAAACATTTCAACTACACTATTAGATTAATACAAAATTTTACACACACTTAGCACACCTAATCAACTAAGTACTTTCAAATTTTTAACTATAGATGTAACATCAATTGCTTGAACTAGCCAAGAGTACTAGTCCTAATTATATTGCATAAATCCAAAATCACTAATACAATCCTGATTTTGAACAACAATTGCAAAGTCATCCCAAATCTTGTAAAAATAAGCCTTATGCTTTTAAAACTAGCTTGAAGCTAGCTCTCCAATTCTAATTTTTAATCTTTGAATGCCCCATACTTTGTCCCAAGTGGCCATTTTAGTGGCTAGAGGTCTGATTACAACCTTATCCTACAAACAGTTGATCCCCAAGTATCAATCCAATCTATTGTAGAGATTTTTTAGTCCAATCCTACCTTCAACTTAATCTTAGTATCAACCATATCAATTATTTATCTATTTTACCTTATTTTTATTGATTTATGGCCTTTTTAAGGCAATCAAAGAATTTTTTCAATCTAAAAGGTAAAATTATTAATCAACCTTTAATCTATTAGCTATTAAGACAAGAAAATAAAATAAGAAGTTATTATAAAAGCCATATTTAAATATCTTGAATTATTATAGAATAAGATGATTACATATTAATTAGAAATTTATTTTTGATTATATTGTTACCAAATAATCATGTTATGACTTGACACTAGTTAGATTGTTTTAATTTGTAGATTTTCTATTATAATTTATAAATTAAATGTTTACTTTTCAATTTAATGAAGTCCTATGATTAAATCATAAAAACCTCTTTTTATAATGGTGCTATTCAAACATACCACCTTCTGTCACGGCCATAATCATGTAAGCTAATAATTACATATAGAAATAGGTAGAAGTAAGTAAAAGTACGTAAAAGTAAGTTAATTCTATAATATTTAATATAGAAGCTTCCTAGAAACTTCCTAAACATTGCTTTGACTTCATAGGTATCTTTAATTGACATTTTGGATTAGAAACGTGGTCAAGAAAGTTGGCCATGTGCCACACATGTTGTTAGCTTGAAGATCAAGCTAACTATGTGGCCCACACGTAGAAAAACTTGCCTTGTAAGTCAAGGCATGTGCCTTACAAAGTCAACACATATTGGAGGTCCTATAGAACGTCGCCACGTAGCTCTTAGTTAAATAGTATATATAGAGATAAGAGTGAAGGCTTCTTCACTCTTGTCAATTCTTTTCTTGCTTCTAGTCTAGTTTCAAGGGTCTCTAGTTTTCTTGTCTTTAGGCAATAGCCATTCCAGTTCCTCTTTCAATATATATACTTATTTAAATATATTTTGTTATCTCTCTATGAGTGAAGGCTCACTTGTCTGAATTATTTTTTTCATCGAGTTCTTGTCCTTGACAGATTGACAAGAGTACATGTACAATATCAGAGCTTTGTCTAATCTTGATTAAGAGTGGATTACTCCTTCTTCTTGATAAGATATAAGCGTATTAGAAGTTGCGGATTACCCTCTTCTAAACTGATATTGTCCTTAGTATTTTCTTTGTCCACAAGTCCTCTTTTCTAGCTGTCTTGAGCGATATTAGACATCTTCTCTCTTCTAAGTATTATCATGGCAGAACTTCTTGAAATGAAGAGTGCAATGGCACAAATGCAAGAGCAATTGAGAGAGTTAATGCTTGCAATGCATCAACTCAATTTACCACCACAAGGAGCAACAAGATTGGCAGGAAGTGAAGATATAGAAATGGTTGGAGCTGCTTCAACATCTGCACCAAACCATGTCCTTTCTCCTATGGTGGAACGTCCTTCAAATGTTAGAGAACCAAGAATTGCCCTACCCGAGAAGTTTGATGGCACCAGATCCAAGTTTCGAGGATTTATCAATCAAGTGCAACTTGTGATTGAACTTCAACCCCAAAGCTATCCAACTCCAAGATCACAAGTTAGATTCATTGGTACGCTTCTTTCACGTTCAGCACTATCGTGGTTTTCATCTTTTCTTGAAAGACGAGATCCAATATTGGATAATCTAGAGGCTTTTTTGGCGGAGTTTCGATCCATGTATGGAGAACATGATGCAATTCATGTTGCAACCAATAAGATCCGTATTTTATGACAAGGCAATCGATCAGTAACATTATATGCTTCACAATTTCGACAACTTGCAACTGATATTAAGTGGGATGATGTTGCACTTATTAGCCAATCTCTCTACGGATTACAATATGAGGTAAAAAAATTAATGCTCAACTTACCTGATCCTCAAACATTGAGTCAAGCAATTGACTTTGCTGTGAAGTGCGACAATCTCGTTTTTGAATTCCGATCTAAGAACCGTACAAGTGGACCTCAACGTTACTATAATTCAATGGCAAAACCAACACCTCTTCAATACATACATTTAGAAGTAGAGGATATGCAAATTGATGCAGCACGTTTCAAACCTCTTACTCAGCAAGAAAAGACTCGTCGTCGTCAAGAAGGATTATGTTTATATTATCGAGAACCAAAGCACACTGCTCAACATTGTCCAAAGAAACGACGCAATCACAAAATGAGGAGTATGGCTGTGAAAGAAGATAATATGTTGGAAAACAAGTTTGTCCAGCTACAATAGGGACCGTGTGGCTGCAACCTTGCACAACTTCTAGTAAAGGTCCTATTCTCTCCTCAGAGCCCTCTCCTTGTTTTATATTAAATGTTATTTTAGGACCTAAACATTACAAAGTCTCTGCCTTGTTAGATTCAGGAGCCTCAGCGTGTTTTTTAGATGAAGAATTTACTAAAAGACATAGCATATCTTTAATAAAGAAAACTAAACCTGTTCATCTAGAAGTCATAGATGGTCGTCCATTGTCCTCTAGAGATATTACTCACGAAATCCTTCCTATAGAAGTAATAATCAATGGTCATAATAGTTTTGTAGTATTTAATATCATTAGATCTCCCTCTAATCTAGTCATTTTAGGTTTATCATGGTTAGAACAATACAACCCTCAAATAGACTAGATTTCTCGAACTCTTACTTTCTCTAAAAGTATAACTAACAGTGTAATTAAGCAAGGAGAGAGTCATAAGTCCAGTTTAATTAAACCCGTATTTATAAGAGCAAAAGCTTTCTTGCATGCTGCTATGAAAGAATCACCATACATTATTTATGCTACACCCGTTTCTACTGGTGAAAAGACTTCAAGTAGCATTCCAAGCCAATATCAAGAATTTCAAGATGTATTTGAAAAAAAGAATGCGGATACACTCCCGGAACATCGTCCCTATGATTGCTCAATTGACCTTCAAGAAGGAGCACAACCGCCATTCGGACCAATCTATAGTTTATCACAAAATGAGTTGGCTAAACTAAAGGAGTATATTGAAGAAAATCTAGCCAAAAATTTCATATGCCATTCTAAATCTCCGGCAAGAGCTCCAATCCTATTTGTGAAGAAAAAAGATGGATCATTAGGGATGTGTGTTGATTATCGAGGACTCAACAAGATTACCATCAAAAATAGGTATCCACTACCTTTAATATCCGAACTTCTTGATCAGCTGAATCAAGCTAAGATCTATACAAAAATAGATCTTCGAGGAGCATACAATCTAGTACGCATCAAAGAAGGAGATGAATGGAAGACTGCGTTTCGAACTAGGTATGGACATTTTGAATACAACGTCATGCCTTTTGGACTTACAAATGCACCAGCAGCTTTTCAACATCTAATGAATGATGTTTTTCGAGAGTTTTTGGACGATTTTGTGGTATGTTATCTAGACGACATCTTGATCTATTCTAAGAATCCAAAAAAACATGAACTTCATGTTCGTCGTGTGTTACAAAAATTAAGAGATGCAGGACTCTATGCCAAGATAGAAAAGTGTGTATTCCACACTACTCAAGTCAATTTTTTAGGTTACATCATTTCAAATGATGGACTTATGATGGATCCTAAGAAAGTTCAAACTATTATAGACTAGAAGATCCCAAAAAAGGTAAGAGATGTCCAATGTTTTTTGGGATTTGCCAACTACTATCGGATCTTCATCAAAGACTTCTCTTGAGTTGCAGCTCTACTTACACGTTTGACTTGTAAAGACAAACTCCAATGGAATTAAGAAGCGAAAGTTACTTTAGAATCTTTGAAGACAACGTTTGTTTCTGCATCAATCTTGTATCGTGTTGATTTTTCCATAACATTCTTTATGGAAACAGATGCATCGGACTTTGCTCTAGCTGTGATTTTATCACAAATGGGAACAGATGACAAACTTCATCCAGTAGCCTTTCATTCAAGAAAATTCTCAGCAGCAGAAATCAATTATGAGATCCATGACAAAGAACTTCTTGCAATTGTGGATTCTTTTCAAGAATTGCATCATTATCTAGAAGGCGCTTCTAGTCCAGTCACCGTGTATACGGATCACAAGAACCTCGAATATTTTATGTCAGCACGCGTATTAAATCGTCGCCAAGCTCTTTATCAAGATTCGAGTTCATCATCACTTATCGGCTAGGAAAACAACAAGGTTTGTCCGATGCCTTGTCTAGACATTCTTATCTTGCACCAAAAGAAGGAGATGCAGCTTTTGAGCAACAAAGAATGGTTCTCTTGAAGCCGGAGCAATTTCATCTTCGAGCAATAAAATCAACATTGACTGTTGATTTAACTTTTCTTAAGCAAATCCAGTTAACTATGTCTTCAGACCCTCTTGTTCGTGATATCAAGAACAATTCTTCTAAATCTCATGATCCATCTAAATTTGAATTCAAGAACAATCTACTCTATTTCGAAGGATGCCTATATGTTCCAAAAAGAGAAGCACGTTTACGTGTTCTTCAAGCTCGTCACGACTTCCCAGCAGCACGACATTTCGGATATAATAAGACTTTGAAATTGATATCTAGGGATTTTTGGTGGCCTCAAATGTGGAAGGCAGTTAAATATTTTGTACAATCATGTGATGTTTGCTCAAGATCGAAAACTCCTCATCATCGACCTTTTGGACTTCTTCAGCCATTATCCATTCCAAAACAACCATGGTCTTTTGTTTCTATGGACTTCATCACGGATCTTCCAATCTCAGGTTCTTATGACTCTATATTCGTGATAGTAGATCGTTTTACCAAGATGACACATTTTGTACCATGTACAAAATCTATCACAGGTGAAGAAACAGCTAAACTTTTTCTTGACAATATCTATCGCTATCATGGATTACCCAAAGATATTATATCAAATAGGGGAACTCAATTTATATCAAGATTTTGGTGGACTCTTTTCAAGATTCTTAAAGTGGATATAAAACTATCTTCGGTATTCCATCCTCAAACTGATAGACAAACGGAGCGTGTTAATCAAGTTTTGGAGCAATATTTAAGATGTACTATTAATTACCAACAAGATGATTGGACAACTCTTTTGCCATTGGCAGAGTTTGCTTACAATAACACAGTACACTCTTCTACAAAACAAACACCTTTCTTTGCTAATTATGGTTATCATCCACGACTTGATACTTTTGACTTTTCAAAAGTTGATAATCCTACTGCGAAAGATTTGGCAATTCATTTATCAGAGCTACATGCAACTATGAAGGCACAGTTAAAAGAGGCTCAAGAACAACAAAAGGCCAATGCGGATGTCTATCGAAAGGGACAACCATCATTCATCTTGGGTGATAAGGTATGGCTACTTCGTCGTAATATCAAGACCACTCGTCCTTGTGACAAGTTGGACTATCGAAGGCTGGGACCATTTTCTATTTCTGCACTAATCAATCCAGTTACATATCGTTTACATCTATCGGAGTCAATAAAAATCCATCCAATATTCCATGTATCTCTTCTTGAACCATACAAGACAATGGACATACCAAGAAGACGACAAGCTCCACCTCATCCTATAGAAGTGAACAATAATGAAGAGTTTGAAGTAGAAGAAATCTTAGATTCAAGGCGGTGCCAAAATAAATTAGAATATCTTGTCCATTGGCACGAATATGGTATTAGTGAATGCACATGGGAGCCATTAAAGAATCTTGCAAATGCAGCAAAGGCGGTGGAGGCTTTTCATCGACGACATCCATCAAAATCAAGATGAAAACCTTCTTTATAAAAGAAACAACATCTAGGCAAGTTAACATTCTACTTTCAATTCTTGTTCGTAGCTTCATTGTAGTAGTGGCACTCAGGAGATGGAGAACCAACAACCAGCGGATTCAACTCAAGAGCCTTCATTTGCTGACCTGCCGGACGAGACATTGCGATTGTCACAACCTTCAAGACGACGCAATCGAGATGAAGATCTTCAAGAACGACATGTTCTTCCTCGAATAGATGGTGAGATACAATGCGTTTCGTATCACGATTTGGGAAGGGACTCCCGATGTTTGGTGATTTTGCTAGAGGTAGGAACAACTCCTGATGGTGTTCCAAATATTCTATTTGAAGGAAGTTACGAAGGCCTCAACAATGATCAAATAATTGGGTGGTCTTCTCGCCCTGGTATAGGACACTACCGATGGTTGAGAGGCCCTATCAATCATCTTCGAAGAGAACAGAGATCAGAGTATGTGGCGAATACAATTCGTCGCATCATAGATTTCCTCAACATATGATGACCGCTCCTTGTGGAACTCGTCCCTAGAAGGGGGAGTAATGTCACGGCCATAATCATGTAAGCTAATAATTACATATAGAAATAGGTAGAAGTAAGTAAAAGTAGGTAAAAGTAAGTTAATTCTATAATATTTAATATGGAAGCTTCCTAAAAACTTTCTACATGCTGATTTGACTTCATAGGTGTCTTTAATTGATTTTTTGGATTAGAAACGTGGTCAACAAGTTGGCCATGTGCCACACATGTTGTTAGCTTGAAGATCAAGCTAACTATGTGGCCCACACTTAGAAAAACTTGCCTTGTAAGTCAAGGCATGTGCCCTACAAAGTCAACACATATTGGAGGTCCTATAGAACGTCGCCACGTAGCTCTTAGTTAGATAGTATATATAGAGACAAGAGTGAAGGCTTCTTCACTCTTGTCAATTCTTTTCTTGCTTCTAGTCTAGTTTCAAGGGTCTCTAGTTTTCTTGTCTTTTGGCAATAGCCATTCCAGTTCCTCTTTTAATATATATACTTATTTAAATATATTTTGTTACCTCTCTTTGAGTAAAGGCTCACTTGTCTGAATTGTTTTTTTCATCGAGTTCTTGTCCTTGACACCTTCATCTCTAAATGCTTGATTTTCCATCCTTTGCAAGTTATTATTGCAATGACGATATATATTATTATCCACTTCATCTTTAGAAAGACGATCTCATCAAAATCAATGCCAAGTTATTGCTAAAATTTCTTAGTAATAAGACAAGCCTTCAATTTTTTTGTATATTTATCAATTAAAACTTTTATATAAAATACCCATTTGAATGTGATTAGGTGTTTGCTGGCTATTAGCTTTCTAGATTCCAAATTCCATTTGAAATTAGAGACTCACATTCTTCCACCATTACTTTGTACCACCTAAGGTGTTGATTCATTGTTTCAAAGTCTTCAAGCTTTAATGTAGCAATAAAGACATAGTTAATAGACTTAGTTCGTGTCCCTCATAATTTGGTGGAGGTTTAAGTTGGTCCGATTGCTTATTGTTGTCATAAGCATCTTTGTAAATTTTTTGTTGTGGTCGAAGTGGTCATAGGATTTGTAAACTTTACTATGTCTAATGTTGATGTTGTCTCTATGTTTGTCTTAGGTATAGAATCTTAATTTGTTTTGCTTTGTAGTATTGGCTGATTGTAATGCTTTGTCAATGTTGATTAGTTGTGTTCATTTTAAAATTGCAAGGAGATAATTGTCACTTTAGTCAATAAAATATGCATGTTGGTGTATTTGGTGATTGCATTTTTTGACTTATTAAATCTTTAACTTTGATTATGAAGATCTTACATTTTGTGAAGTAATAGAGGTGATAGGTCTTCAATATTAGCTTGTAGCCTCCCATCATATATAAAACAATATGTGATTCTAAATTTGTTTGTTCTTCTTTCTGGATTTACGCATATAAACTTATGTATATATATATATATATATATATATATATATATATATATATATATATATATATATTATTATACAATGTGATGAAAGCCACATTATTAAATTTTAGTACTTTAAAATAATTAGTATAAAAGGGCTATTATTGAGGTTGATTTTATGTTGATAATAGTTTTTATATATTTAGAGTCACCTTTATTAGACATTGGTTATTCTTAAAATCTTATTTTATATCTTTTATTTAGTATTTAGGATACATACTATACAAAACTTATTAGAGTAAATATTAGAAAAGGATTTTTGTATATAAAAGAATAATTAGATCTAGATAACCACCTTAAGTCCTTTCTAGAATATTTCATGGTAGGTCCTACCTAAATAACCATCTTAAGCTCTTCTAGAATGTTCCATGGTGGATCCTACATAACCCACTAACCTAGTCCAAATTCTAGAAACTTCTATAAACTTCTCAAACATGGCTCCAACTATCTATCCCCATGCATCAACAATACAAACATTTCATGTATATCTCGTTACATTCATAATAGGAATAAATCACTTATTGAAACCTAAAAATTTATAAAAAAAATCCTAATATCTTAATTAAATATTAATATAATTTTAGACTAATTATAAAAAATTCTAATAAAATCCTTCAAATATCTTATAAGTTCTAATAAAATCCTAATTAAAACCTAATCAAATCCAAATTCTAATACAACACCATTTTTTATATGAATCTTTTTGAGCCATATAAGATAGGAGATAAACCAAGAAAAAGATAGTTATGACTTTCTTTCAAAAAAGTGAATAAAAATCAAGAATTTAAAGTAGAAGAGGACTTAAACTTAATTTTATTGTTATATCCTATAAAAATCAACCTAAAAATATATTAGACATTTGGCTTTAGAAAAATTTGATTTTATCTTGAATTTAATTTTATAATTCAAAAAAATACATAAGGTGATTAAAAACACTTTTGTTGTAATGTTGAATAATCTAAAAAATATTTTTATACTATATTTAATTTAAATAAACTTCCAAAAATCCTTAAAAAATCCTTCATTAAATCCTAATAAAATCATAATTTTTTTTTAAAAAACCATAAAGAAAGAAATCAAAGTAAAACATTTATTAAAAGATCATAAATAAGTATTTAAAAAAGTAATAAGAATTAAAAATACATAAAGAATAAATACTAAATATTTTATAAAAAATCATAAGAAATTCTTTAAAAAATCTTAGTTAAATCTTAATAGAGTCCAAAAGAAATTCTTATAGAATCTTAATCAAATTATCTTCTAAAAAATTCACATAATTTAAAAGTTTCAATATTATATTTATTGAATATAAAATTGAATTATCCAAAAAATCTTAATTTTTGAAAGTTTTCACAAAGTCATTATGCACTAAAATTTCTTAAAAGTAAAGCTTAAGAAAATATTTTAAATTTTTTTTAAAAAATATTCCTTTTGAATCAACAAACAAATCTTACATATGTTGTAGATGCAATGTTGTGTATCCAAGGATTTAGATTCGATCTTGGTACATAATTGGCCCTCTTTGGATTTCAATCTATAATATTTTTAGATAATATTTTTTATTAGTTATTTTGTATTTTCAACTAAAGATGACTATAATATTATTTTTATTGATCATCTTTTCTTTGACGTATTTATGGCTCTTCAAAGTAAATAAAAGCTATTTTTATAAAAAAATTATCATTAATATTAAAAAATATATAATATTTTAAATTTTTATTTTTTCTTTTAAAATAATTTCTTATTAGAATTTCTTCTATAATATAATCTTAAATTTTATCTTCCATCCAATAGCTGTATAACAACATGATATTGTATCAAAATAAGTTGAAATATCTTATACATTAGTATGGATATGATAATAATAATTGCACATAGAAAATATTTAAGAATCTTTTAATTAAAAAAAAAAAGTTGATATTTTTTTATCAACAACATCTATCAAAACCAAAATGAAAAATTAAGATATCTTTTGTTAAAGAAAAAAGGAGGTTTAACGAAAAATTCATTTTATCTTTTATTTTTTTGTGGTTTTATTGTATTTATCATAAAGAATCAAAAACCAAAAAATTAAATTCAAGAACTAAAATTTGTTGAGTTATTAAATAAGCCATTAAGAATTAACACAACTTTCGAAGAAATTCACAACATTTGATGATAGTATTTGAGGTAGAAACCTAATATGGAATATTATTAATGATTGAAAGGATTTATAAACATCTTGTAGTTTAGATATTAAATTTAAATATTTTTAAATGCTTATTATTTTTACAAAATTAAATAGTTAGTTATTAGTTAGCTTATTAGTAGATTATTAGACCAATATAAATTATCAAATAGATTGTTACAATTTAATTAATGGTTATAACCAAACACCCTAATAATTAATAAAATCTAAGTAGAAAAAATACACTTCAGTCAAAGAGGTATTACCAACCGAGAAAGGTTGGATATTGAAATAATAAAGCATCTTATTTTTAAATATATATTAAAAAAAAAAAAAAAAACACAATTCAAGAAGTGTACAAAGGGCAATAATTATAGCAAACTAGATTCCTTAATCATTGATAAGTGGTTAAATACTTGATGTTTTTCTATTGTTAAGATCTTAGAATAAAATCAAAAAATATTAGAAGCATTAGCAAGAAGTTAAATTGAATTGCAATTCTTATTGTGTAAGATCCAATTGGTATGTTGTGATGACTTGAAATAACTTCACTCAAGAAAAAATTGGATATGTGATTGAAGTGGATTGCCTACTTAGTGTTTGATTTTTTTCTACTACTAAAAATCCAATAGACTAATATTAACCATTTAAAAAATAATCATACTATTCTATTTAAGAACTTTAAATTAAGAGCTTTTTAATTGAGCTTTTTACTATTTCAAATAATATTATAAAAATATTAAAAATCAAATAAAAAATAAAAAATAAAAAACTTGCTACTTAAATTAGTTGTCAACACCAATTAGATTAAGTCTAGTATAGGACAAATATTTGGCAAGTATGGTTTTATTGATTATAATTAAATACCAATTAGTCTTATTGATAAATCTCAAGTGGTTTAAATTGATTGACAAATTCTTTTATATACATTAACTTTTATATTTTACAAATTTCTTTCATATATTCAAACCTATAGGAAATTACCTGAAATAAATTGGTAGAAAAAAATAATTTAAAAAAACCTATCAATTACCATTAAATAGAAAAAAGAATGATATCATGAACATTAATATTGATACTAATAAATAGGAGGATAAGAGGGATTATATAGGAATATATATAAATAGATTAAATTAAAATTATCATAATGAGTAGCTTTTTAAAAGCTTCATAAACACAAATTTGATTTTATAAGTGTTTGTAGGTGATTGATAAGTTGAAAACTTAGTCTACACGTTGGCCATGTGATATATTAACGAATTTTTTTTTATAAATTAGACATGTTTTTTATAAATTAGATATGTGTAAAATGATCTATAGAATATTACTATGTATTTCTTTAATTAAATTATATATATATATATATATATATATATATATATATATATATCTACATATATGGTTTCTAATTTTTTTTAATTCATTTTCTTCACGTTCTTGTTTTGACACCAATTTATCTTCTTTTCTTTAGATCCTATTAATTGATGTCTTTCTACTAGTTCAATTCTTTTAAACCACATTTAGTTAATTAGATTGGTAAATATATGAAAATATTCCAATAAGACATTTAACAAGTCTTCATATTTTTCTAAAAAAGTATGTGATACTAAATACAAAATATAACAAACAAATATCCCAACAAACTCAACAATAATATGAAATATATATTGATATCAATTATTCAAATCTTATTATTAATATAAGTTTTAAATAAAATATAAGTACTTTTTTAATGATGATATTATTCATAAAATGAATCTATTAATAAAAAAATAGTTTTTTCAATTATATGATTAATTAAAATTTATTCTATAAATTTTTGATTTTTTTTCATCAATTAGAATTTATAGAATGAATTTTCTTAGTTGCATTTATATTTTTATCAAACTACAGCTTCAGCAAAGTTTAATGCATTTGATTCTATAAAATATGGCTTAAGAAGAATTTAATAGTATAAAATAAAAGTTAATATATATTTTTTTTAAATCTTATATATTGCTTCTATATTTTTAGTCTCCTCTAATTTGTCTTTACAAGTTAATTGTGTAGATAAAGAATGAACTTAAAAGATTTTTTTAATAAATTTTTGATAATATTTTGTATATAATAAAAAATATATATAATAAATATCATAAATAATTCTTGAATTTGTCTAATCTATAATAATTAGTATTATATTAGAATTTATTTGCAAACCATCATCTGCAATAATCTATCATAAAAATTCTACTTGAATTATCAATAAACATGCATTTTTCTATCTTGACATTTAATCTTATATTTCTAACTTTTTGTAATATAAATCAAATATGTTGTTTTTTGTTTCTGTATATTTTTAAATTAGATAATATTGAATAAAAACCAAAGGATAGTATCTATTATGAGATTTTATTTTTTAAAAATTAATAATTTCTAAAAATACAAAAAAACATAATATTAAAAAAATTACTAAATTAATTTTCAAAACATTACAAATATATAATAAAGAATAATTTTAGATGTCTTCTTAAACATTGAAAAATGTTTTAAAATTTTATAAAGATATTTTTTACTCTCTTTAAAACCTAAAAAAACATCCGAAAAGAATTTAGATCTTACATAAGATTTTAAACCATTCAAATAAAAAAATTAAATCTAAGCTAGGCAGCACATTAATATCCTTTGCTTTGTCTTGACTTAATTGATATAGATTGCAACCTTGAACATTAGTACCTTCCATATTCTTTGAAACACTTTTATAACCCTTGAAATTATTCAAATAATATCATTGTATTAATTACAAGTTTTTATAAACATATATATATATATATATATATATATATATTCTTCTATAATATTCTATAAAATTATAAGATTTTTTTTATAAATTTTGTGCAACAAAATCATAAAAGTGTAAGTATAATAATATTATTTTTGATTTTTTATCTAATATATTTTATTATTGTATGTATATTTTTTGAAAAATAAATAAATAATAATAAATATTTTAATAATAATTTTTATTTTTCTTAGATAATCTAATAAAGAATAAGGCATGGATTAATTTTGATATATATATATATATATATATATATATAGATATATATATATACATATTTACAAACTTGATAACAAAGAATAAAAGTATAATTATATAAATACAAAAAATTCTTTATTCATCCGTGTGGTCTTATTTTTTGTTGTCTTATTCAAAGATAATATATATATATATATATATATATATATATATATAGTAAAAATAGAGAATATTTTATAATTTTAGTTCTAGAATTTTTTTAAGTTATAAAATAATCATTTATAAGAAATAGAAATTAAATAAATAATTAATTAAGTAACTCATATTAAATTATAGTCTCACCAACTAAACAAAGTTCAGTTATAAGATAATATTTTAGAAGTAGTAATCCAAGTACTTGATAGAATATATTACATATGTAATCGTGTAAATATATAAAATAAAAATAAAAATAAAAACTAAAGTCCCAAAAATTATTTATATAATAATATTCTTTTATTTTTATTTAAATATGTAAATAAAATTAGATCTTTTAAATATCTAATAGTTTTTTAAGAAAAATGATATAAAATATAAATATAAATATAAAATTTTAAATATATTAAAATTAAAAATTAAAAATTTTATAATTAAAATTAATAAAAAAAAAATACTTTTTTTATTAAAGTCTATTGAGAGGCACTTTGTACATAGAAGACACAATTAGAGGCCACAAATTTAAAATAATTTAGTTGGTTGAAAACAAGAAGTCTTTTTAGTTTAGATTTATGTTTTTTAAAAAACAAGCTCATTTACCTTAAGAAGAAAGATGTGGTGGAGTGTATTTTTGCATGTATAAACCATGAATAGTATTGCCTTTCAAAAAGTTTATTGGACCCATCTCAGAGAGGTGTTTTTTTTTAAAAAAATAAAAAAGCCATGTAAGAAAGTGCTCAAAATAACTATTAACAAATAAAAAATGGTTTTTTATATTTCTCATAGCTATTAAAATAAAGATACAAGTTGACATATTTAGATTTGTAATGATAGAATAATTTGGTCCTTTTCATGGCTCCTTCTTAATATATACTATATCCAAAGGGCAAGTCATTTAAAAAATGATACTTCTTTACCAAACAAAAGACCTTGGTAAGTCTTTGGACCAATGGTGTTTTAAAGTAGGCTTTTGATCCCTGGCCTTTTATATCAGTATTAGTTTACAAAAAAAAAATTACACCTACCTATTTATAAACATACAAAGAATCTTGAGTAAGCTATCCTTGCACAAACTTCAAATAACTATTAAATCAACCTAGTGGCGTATATGTGACATTCATTACTTTATTAAAAATAAATAAAAATACTCTTACACACAATCTAAACATGGCATTTATATCTGAAATATGTTGTGCATATTCCTGGCCAACCGATGTGAAAAAATTAGATGCTATGTTTTGCTCAAGTATAGATATTATGGATCAAAACAAATGTTGAAATTTACACTCCTGCAGGGTCAGTTAAGCAATACATGAATCGGAAGGTGACGTGGAAGGCCAGGGCAAAGGGTGGAGGGGGGTGTGTGGGTGGGCTGTACAGGAGCAAGGAAACTAACGACTCTGGGTATTAAACAACCGCCTCTGGGAAATGGGTATTGGTTGGGGTGTTCTTAATGTGATAAGATTCTTAATGACGGAGCCCCATTCTCTCTCTCTCTCTCTGCCAAGTCTCCTCCAACGGCTCTCCAAACAGTGATTGGCCTCCACTACCTCCCCGATTGGCCATCAATACACAGACCCCCCTCCCCCCTCCCTCACCCGGCCAGGCCCGGTAGGTTAACCTCTAAACTTGCATGGAGTTGGAAGTGAAGGCCCTCTTTTCTTTGTTATACTCCCTCCTTGTGAGCATTTCGTGGAGTCCTTTTTCACATGGAGAGGATTGAAGCGTCCCTCTTTGTCCTCCTAAAGGATCAAATGCACGATGCAATGATAAGGAAGTTTTTGAAATAGCCTTCTTCTTGGAAGAAAAGAAAAGAAAAGAAAAAAAACAAGTATGATCTTATGTAAAAAATGCTTCAATTTTAAAAAATGTATGATGTTATGTGGTTTTACTTCATTTTGGATATTCCTTCGGAGCAACATGAACAGGTTGTTTCATGGGGATTTTAGGGTGGCTTTTGGGGCAAGAATTGATTTACTCAATTGTTTATTGTTGCTTCTCTGTTGGTAGTGTGTGAGTTTGTTATCCTTGGAGTGCGAATTTGTTGGTAATTAAATAATCAATCATACTAGTACTGTTGTTGAGAGCATACCTTTAGAAATCCACTACTACTTTTTTCCATTTATATACATATATACATATATTTATTTATTTATCGTTGGTCCTTATACAACTAAACCAATTTTGACAATTGTAGTTCAACGTAACAGGTTGGCAACAACGGTAGAAAAGTCCAATCAACGCAAGACATTGAATGGTGTCGTTACTCTCACCCACACCCAGAACATGCAAATAAATAAATATACCTTTTTTTCTCCTTCCCCCACCCGTCAAAAACCATCCAACTTATGCATGACAAGTAATGAGGTTGTTGACTGGCACCCCTCTCCAAAACTCACAGCACTAGTGCACAGAGCATTGAAGAGGTTAATGTAATGGAGGAGTGGTTACATCTTCAACTGCCAGTACGCCTTGGAGCAGTGACTGACTGGTGGCAGTCTCGCCTCCCTTGGGCACTGAAGGCACTGGGGCCCCTCTCCAGTCTGTGTCTCCCTCTGCTGCTCATGCGTCGTTGAATGCTCGCATCGATCAACTAATTTTGAAGCTTCGCATCCCAAACGTGTGCTGCTTTCTTTGAGGAATTGTGGCAACAGAATGGCTAGAAATTATCTGACGTGGGTGCCACCGACAACCGGAAGTTTACGGCGAGGGGTAAAGCCGTAGGGTGGAACTCCTGGCTCAGTTATGCGACTCTTCTTTTCGGGGGAAATTCGCCTAGTCACCCGCCAGGATCCCCAGGAAATTCACTCCACTAATGACGCACATCGCGGCATTGAATGAAGTGATCCGAACGATGAACCCGATTTTTAAACCGTAAAGTCAATCACCCCAGCTTCCGACGGCGGCCATTGATAAGCCTCCACCAGTCGGGGTTTGCGGCGGCAGCAACAGCAGAAAGTCCCCGTTTCATGAACTCGTTGCGGTTGTTCTTCCCAGAATCGGCTGCTTCCGAGAGTTGCAAGGGGCGAGGACAAGAGTTATGTAGAGTTGGATTGCACTGGGTTTGTGAACAAGCCGGCTCTGCGATTGTAGGTGAACTTGGAGTTGGAGCGTGACTGATCGGGGTTGTGAGCTTCTGACACCACGGTAGGATCCTTATGGTAGTGGTCGGAGAGTGATCAGGTATAGATAATGTGTTGCAACAGGATGATTGTATCTGTGTAGATAGATCAGCATATTTTTGCAAGGAGAAGATTTACGTACAGGATGAAGGGCTTGGTTTAGGACTTGAAGTTCAGCTTTGTATCAACGTCGAGATGATGTGCAATACTCCGCTCGATCAACATGTCTGTTGAGTCTAAATTTGCCAGATTCGTGTTTTCATTGTCTATGGCTCAAATGTTTTCATTGCCTATGTTTTCGTCGACCATCCGACAATTCATTAAGAGCGACCATGATGCTGTCTCTGTGACACATGCCTGAAAAGCGTACATTGCGAGAGAGAGATGGAGAGGGAGATCAGACACTTGTACGCAGATCTACCATCTTCTGAATTTTGGTTTTATCCCCCAAAGCTTCATCAAGAGTTGTTGACAATTAAGTTGGCTTGTCTAGCAGTGCGATTGTCCATCACTGGCTTTGCCTGGACTACACATAATAGCGTTGAGGAGGGGACTGCGAAGGTGAGGCTTGCAATGACGGGCCTTCCACTCGACGAAGCGAAGAAGCCGCACTCTCGCCACACACGCAGCCAGGTACGCATTCGCTTGTGGAAGTTATAAAGGAATTCAAGTTCCCCTGTTCTTCTACTCTCTTATGTCACGAATGTTGAATTGTAGAGAGAAGTCTGAATTGGCCACCAGTGTCTTCCAATATTAATTACACTAGAATTCTCGCAAGTGTAATGTGGCATCAAAACGTCTAGTCTCGCTCGATTCATCTCAACCTGCAATATTCCCACCTCACGCCGTGCGTTCCTGTCTCTGCAGTCAATGCAGGGACGCGATTCCAAATCTTCGGCGAGCTTGTGGACCACGAATCATTTGTTTTCCCAGGCAGATTCCGCACTCCAAGCTCCTAAACCCTCATCCGACAGTCCTGTCCGCCGAGGTATGCATCTCTAGTCTCCCAATATCTAACTTGCCTCCCCACGTCACAGCTCTCCATGATCAATGTAGCCTGCTTCGGACTGTTTCACATGAGATGCCCAGCGTCTCCCAACGCTGGGGTTCTCAAAGCCCTTCCTAGCTCTTGTGATTGACGTTGTGTAGTCTTTGAACAGGTAGTAGCCGAATGAGGACGATTGATTCTCCTCTTATTTTCAACAGTGGGGAGTCTTTTCACGACGTAATTAGCAGCTCAGGAAGGTGCCGGCCGTTTGGTATATTTACCAGCGGTTTTTCAGACTTACTGTCATGTGTGATGCCTCGCGTCAGTTCGGAATCGACAGGCTGGACCAAAAGCAGGGCGAAAGCACTCCTTGAACTTAGCAAAAGGCAGCAGTCAGCGCTTGTTAATCAACAAGACGCAATTGATATGCTTGAGTTTAAGCTCCGTAAGCTTCAGGCGATTGATGCGAAAGGCATTGCGTCGGAGACTTCCAATAGCTCAGCTGCACATTCCCCACAGTACTGTGCCATTAAGATTATCGACGACACTAGCTCGGAAAGCTCTGGAACGTCGTTGTCGTCTAATTGCAGTTCAATGGATAGCAGCGATGGCTCCATGACTACATTTGCTACAGCTGAGCCTCCTTTGGCGGATCTCTGCCGAGATGCGAAGAAGAGCTTTTCCGAGGACTCGTGGAAAGTAGAGGAAAAGCGTGACAGTTTATACATGCCAGGATTCAAAAACATGACGATGAACGACAGAGTTCCGGTTTTTGAAATGGCATGCACTCGTGCTCGAGTGGCCGTCCGGTACTTCTGCAAAGTCTTCATGATGCAGATGGAGTATTCGGGGTACTCTGTGTGCAGGACACTCGCGTCGATTGATGCGTCAGCAAAATTTATGAAAAGGGAGCATACGTCGTTCGCATTGGAGGCTAACATAAATAAGGTAAGGTCTTGTCTCAATCAGATTTCCTAATTGTCGTTATGCTCTTGCTGTGATCTTCAAAGGCTGTGATCCAAAGTTCGATATTTTCATCGTTGAGCTATGTAACGTTTCGATCACGGGAGCTCTTTTCTGATCACAATAATGTGTCAACCTGTATTTTTTGAAGGCGTTGTATCACTGTTTCGAGAATGACAGCTTCGATGACACCGGGTTAACCCTCATCATCGATCCCAAGGAGAGATGTGCAGCCCGGTTTGAAGAATTTCAGCGATTAAGGTTAGTGGATTCTGTAGATGCAGCGAATACAGCACATGCCGATTTTGAACCGAATTTTCTAGCTTTTTGTGAGCAGAAGATGCGAGAAATCTGGTTTCTGTTTCCTTGGAACATAGTTTTCCGAGACACGGAAGGAAGAAAACAATTCACTGGAGCCTTCCTAGACGCTGCGAAGTGTATATGGCTTCTGCATCGCCTTGCATCGTCTCTTTATCCTGCTGCAACAATCCTTCGAGTTGGCAAAGGCATGGAGATTAACTGCCACTACGTAGAGAGTCTATCATGCTCGGAAACTATATGTACGAAATGCGAGAAAGCCAAGGTTCAGTTTATGGTGGCGCCAGGATTCCAGGTGCATCAAAAAGTTATCAAATGTCAAATCTACGAACACCTGCTATGTGACTGACTAAGGGAGAAATCTTAAGTCGCGGAAGTGCTACTCCTTCCCTATATGTCCACGAACATTGAAAATAAGATGCGGCTAGAACACAGTTCATAACTCAGGGGACAGAACTCAGCTCGACTTCGGCTTGCTAGTCAGACGTCCCTCGCATTCAACCATGGATCATTCGAAATGCGGCAGATTTCCTACCGCCTACATGATAAAAATGCTCTCTATTCCCAGTTGGGCTTCAATGGCTTAGTAAAACCTGTGAAAAGTGATTCTGTGGCAAGTTACGCCCATGAAACATTTTAGGAAACATGGTTGAACTCCAGGTGAAGGCTTTATCATCCACATCTGAGCGGGTATTTGCATTCCAAGGTGCAAGGACAACTTCAACATTAGTCAACTTGGTCGAAATTAGTCGATATATTGCTCATGCGAAGCTTAATGTAATCTTAGTTAACAGCAAGTAGCTGTGGCTGTAGCATTCACCTCCTGCGAGCTCACGTAAGTTAAGTGTACGTCTTCAGATGATGACGACATTGGTTACATAAACTCATATTCTAAGACTTGTTGTATAATGACCTACTCCTGAATGACTATGTATCGTGAAAACTGGCCTGTTATTTAACCTCAAATCTCCACATAGTACCCAATTTTTTGCTTGACTCGTGATTCATGTAGGAAATTATACGCCCCTTAAACTCAAATCCTTGGTCCATAAATTTGCTAGAATTAACCGTTCCTTATCAGCTGCCGTAGCCTGGGTTATATTCAACCACTTAGCCACTACCCGTCTTGCGCGTATTTGTGAGAGTCTGGAGTGTTGAATGAGGAGTTTAACTGTTGAGAGACCAAATCGGAAATGTGATTTTACTTCCAGCTTCCAATTCTGCTCTGATTCGATACAATGCGGGTCTTCCTGATATTTACTAATTTTGCAAATGTATCAAACATTTAACTAGAGGAAGTGCCGAGGTTCAGAATTATACCAAAAAACCAGAAATATTTTGCCTTAAATTGTGTAGATATATGTGTACGATGCACTAGTACTACAGTTTGTTCTTAGATGAAAGTGTTTGTTGATAATTCAAAGTAATCTGTATAAAAAATGGTAACATGGACAGTAAAAGTAAGAAGCTTAATGTGGAACAAATAATCATTGCAATTAAACTCTGAAGGGTTATTCTTCTAAATTAAAGTGTTAATTCAAATAAATAAAAAAATCAAACATTTTAATAATTTAAATTTGATGTCAATTGAACGTTTTAATAATTTTATTTAATTAAATTTGGTAATTGCATTTGAAACCAGTTATATCAAAAAATAGATTGGAAGTAGTTTCATATTAATTTCCATTAACATCTTTACAGATTAAATATTAGCTATGGAAAGAGAAGAATTATAATTTCTATTCAAATTTTAAAGTATTTAAAAAATATATTACAGTAACTTACACTTTTATGCATTCTAAGTTGAATTAGTTATACCTATAAATAATAATTAAATATTACTTATTCCAGCTTATTAATTTAAATATTTATGATTTATATATATTATATCTTTAAAATACTTATAGCATAACTAATTAATAATTAGTATATTAAAATATTATATGAGAAATTTTAAATAAATATTATTTGCATTCAATAAGATTGTCTTGAAAATATTTTAATATTTATTTAAAATCTTTAAAATAAATATTTTAAATAAAATATTTATAAATATATAAAACATTTTAAATAAATATTAAAAGATTGCAATTATTCGCATTCAATAAGATTGTCTTGAAAATATTTTAATATTTTTGACATAAATGATATATGTATAATAAGTATTTCTAATAAAAATAATTATTTTTACTAAAAACCTTGTAAGATAATTTTAAAGAATTATTAATACTACATCTCCAATTGACATTGTTATATCGTAATTAAGACTTGCAACAACTGGAAGGAGGGAGAAACAATTGGGTACAAAAACTTCTCTGTTGTCCAATTGCATTTTAATTGGAGGAACAAGCATGCATACATGAAAGAAAGAAAGACACAATTTCTAAGGCTATGATTTCTAAAAAAATCTCGTTATTTCTACAATCACTTAGTCCATACTAAGTCCAAAAAGTATTTATGTATAAAAGATTTGTTTCTAAAAACCTTTACAAGGGCATTACTCCTAGACCTTGCTTATTGATTAGTAAGCTTGGTTGCTAGCAAGAGAGTTGCCAATCTTCTTAATCTCCTCACACTTGTTGCAAGTCTTAATTATGGTGTGGCAATATCAATTGGAGATGTAATATTAATAATTCTCTAGTTTTAATAAAAAAAAAAATATATATATATATATATATAATTTAAATAAAATAAAAATTATAAATAATGATAAAATTTAAAAGTACTTTATAAAATAGATTTGATAAAAAAAAAAGTAATTTAAATTCCAATTCTTAGTATTTTAAGAATTTAATTTAAAAAAAATAAATAACTAATTTCAAAATAATCTTTGAACAATCTTTAACATAATTTAATTAAATCTTAATCAAATTCTAATAAAATTCTAAATGTATTCTAGTCAAATCTTAATCTAATCCTAATCTAATCCTAATCAAATCTTAACCAAATACAAATTAAATCCTAATAAAATTCTAAATCTTAAATTCTAATTAATTTCTAAATTCTAAATTCTAATCAAATTCTAAATCCTAAATCCTAGTCAAATCCTTAATCTTAAATTCTAATCCTATAGTAGATTAAAACCTCAATAATTAATAATTCTAATCATTTATTTTAACTCAAAATTTACATACCTCTCAATTATTTAGTTAAAAACAAGCACAAATAATTTGAAGAAGATCAAATTTACCAAATGAGAGATAAATCTCATTAACTGCTTAAGTGTTGGCCGGCCTTATTTTCTTATCTTTGGGACTAATCTCCTAGTGCCAATGTCTATTAATTTCATTGTTAAATTGCTCTCAAAATTTGCACATTTTTAAGAAATCAATTATGCTACTAGTGAATAAATTTTATTTCAATCTAATTAATAGATTACTGAAAATCTTAGAAACCTTTGTTGGTCCTTCAAACTCCAATTTCTAAAATCCAAAGCCACTTGAGTTTTATTAACCTTGAATTCAATTAGACTTTTACTTTCAAAAATACATTTGAATCAACTACCATTACAAACATAAAAAATTTCAATTGTAAATCCACTAAAAATCTTATGAAATGCTCAAGAGTATAAACCCTTTTTACTTCTTAAAGATTAAATTCATCCAAAAATAACCATGACTTTGTAAAACTCTTATAAAGTCATTATAAATCCAAATCACTCAAAATCAATGCCTAAAGAACCTTTCTTTGATTTGTTCTTGAATCTTGCTCTTCAATCAACCACAAAAAAATTTATTTGCCTTAGATGCCTATTTTTGTGTCATGGAGTTTGATTTTGACCATGATTCAGAACTCGTCCTTTTTATGTATCAATCTAAGGTTTTTCTAAAAACAATTTGCCAAAAGCTATTCTTTACTATTACCTAAAGATTCTTATAGTATTATTTTTGTTAATTTACTTTAATATACAATGGCTCTACAAAGTAAGTAGAAGTCTTTTTTTACAAAAAGGCAATATTAGCTCTTATTAATTTTACTACTTCTTTCACTATAATCTATAATTTTAAGATAATTTGCTATAGTATTTTTAATTATGCTCTTTTATAATATGATTTTTTTTTTCTTTTATTTAATAGCCATATTATAACATAATATCATTTACTTGCTTTTTAAATTAGAAAAATTATTAAAATCCAAGCTCATTATATGCTCGCAAAATTTTACTTCAATTCAACCAAAAAATTACTTAAGATCATAGAAACTCTTACTAAACCTAAAAATCAAATATTCAAGACCTTAATCCAATCAAATTCTAATATCTCTTTTTTTTAACCATTTAATTAATATTAAATTTACAAAACACTTTTATGACAAGCTTATTAACAAATCTACAAATTTTCACCTATCTATTTGCTACAATACTCACAAATTTCTCAAATATGTATACTTCTTTTTATTTCTTAAAAATCAAAAATCATTGAAGACATCTCTAACTTTGAAAAGCTCTCACAAACTTAAAAATTTATCCAAATTTTTTAAAACCAATGCTAAAACAAAACTCTTGATATTTCTTTTCTAAACTTATTCTTTAATCAGCAAAAGAATCCCAAAATCACCATAAGTGTGTGATTTTGTGCCTTGAGATTTAATTTCAATCTTGATTCACAACTAGTATTTTTTGGGTATTAAATCCTTATTTTTTAAGATTGTTTTTACTACAAACTACTCTTAACTTCATCTTAAAGATGTCTATGTAGTTTATTTTTGTAATCTACTTTATTTTTCTTTATTTATAGCAGTAAAAAGAAAATAATAAAAAAAATATATATATATACAAAAAGTGGTATTAACACTAAATGTTTTTAATACCTTCTTATCTTTTATCTTTGTTTCTCTACTATATTTTTTAATTAGGCTTTTCTATAGTAAAACTTTTTCTTTTTTTCTTTTTTTCTTTTTTCTTTCACCATATAGTTGTGTTACAACACAACAACAATAAATGGGTGGATTATATTGATTATATTGTTCTACTAATAAAGAGGATTTTTACCTAGCTTCTATGTACAAACACCCATCAAGAGGTTGCATTCACTTCCTTGCAAGTCTTATCTTGCAAGATATATATATATATATATATATATATATTTCTTTTTAAAAGTTAATTTTCTTATTAAACCATTTAACTGAAGTTGCAAGTAGAAATTTCATTGGTGACAACATTCATTTGAAACTCATATATATAAATATTAAATACAACTCACAACATGTTAATGACACCCTAGAACATTACTTTCATTATGTATATATTAAAAAATTATTCATCAAAGGTTTTAATTTAATATTTTTAAGAAGCACAAGCTTGGTTTATTCATGTATTTCATGGCAAGAGCTAAATGGAATGTTATGTGCAATTGACTCCCAATTCACCATGGTTTTAATCAATCAACAAATACTTCAATCACCTGAAAAAGTCATACAAAGTTTAATTTGTTGATGAAAATGGCATTATTGATAAAAGCATTTCTAATTGTGAACTGGTGTGGAAGTGAAGCCTGTCTGTTACAGATATCAATGCAGTATTGATGGGCTTAAACTTACTGTGTGCTCAAGTTGCACCAAAAATTGCAAGGCTTTTCTTCATTTCTGCAAAATCGTAAATTATTTTCAAATAATGTGTTCCACGGTATTAAATTAGTGTTAATGTTCGGCAGATAATAGTATGGGCAACGGACCACCAATGATGGCAAAACCCAGGCCTTTGAAACCTACATTGTATTTCATCTAACACAATTTTAGTGGCTAAAACAATGGATATTCATAAATCATTCTGTGACTACACAAAACTTTTTGCTCTGCCTTGGAAAGCAAAAGAGAAGATCCAGAAGTTCCAAATTGCTACATAATCTAAATGCAGGTGGCTAAGTGAGCAAGCCTCTGTTCAATGAGTTTGGTTAGAGGACTAATCTAAGGCACGCCTCTTAATTTTTCAGTTTCATTTAGCTTGCTAAATAGGTTTCTCCTTGTGTGTGTGTGTGTGCATATATATATATATATATATATGTATATATATTCATATAAATATATAATAAAATTTTACTTTTTTTGTGATAAAACTGAATTTAAAAAATAAAAGTTATAAAAAAATTTAGTAACAAGTTCATATGTAGCTTTATCTTAACTACCACACACACACAAAAAAAAAAAAAAAAAAAAAAAAAAAAACTGCAAATTATTTTAAAATCAAAGCAATAGTCTCAATCATTTATCAAATAAATAAAAGACAATTATTATAAATCCACAAAAAAAATTGATAGTAAAAAAATAAATACTTACTAATACAAGATTTAATGGCCTTTTAATAATTACTGGCATGTAGAATATTTGCATAATTCACATATATATATATATATATATATATATATATTGTTTTTTATTTTGTTAAAGATGAGACAAATGTTGCAAGCAACATATTGTTTCCTCATGTCATAGTTTTTTTTTTTTTTTTTTTTTTTTTTTGGATCCAGATCTTTTCTACAATTTTGTATCAATCAACAATTAAGATTTCAAAATACAAAAACTATTTAAGGCATATTACACAATAGTCATGAAATACTATTAAAATATTTTAAATTGTACTGTAAAAAAGAAAAAAGAAAAAATCAAACATAGACTCATATATCTTTACACATATATCTACCTACAAAATTTTAAAAACTGCATTTTTTTTTCGCATATAAACAGCACATACAAGAGTATAAATCGTTTTTAAATTTTTGGTAGTAACAGCAATATTTTGTATTTATATTACAATCTTAACATAATTTGATGTCAATTTTAGCTATCTTGCTTGCTGTAAAAGTTATAAATTAAAGAGACTTATTAATATCTAATAATACATAATATAATGTCACTTACAACATAAAAAATGTAACCAAGGATCCCAAAAATATATGAATTATAGAATAAAAAAAATTTATTTTAAAAATAATAATAATTTAAATTTAATGATTCTTTCATATATCATAATAATTATTAAAAGATATTTTAATGGAAAAAAAATCATATCAAGATTATAAATACATATATACACACATATACCTATATATGTATATATGTATATGTATATGTATGTATAAACATAAAAGATATATAACCAAATATACATTTATTATGCAAATAAAATTTTAGCACTAAAATCTATATAGTTTTTAATAAAAATATTATTAAATTATTTTTAAAATTACATTTGTATGATAGATAAGAGACTTTTCTTACAATTTAAATAATAAAATATTGTCCAAAGGTTGCAATGATTCTACAAGTAAATTTTTCTAAAGTAGATAAATTATATTTCTATAAATAATAAGTACAAAAAAATATAATTTTTAATTTATATAATATCATATACATTATTAATACTTCTAATTTTTATAGTATTATTAGTACACAATTATTTTATAATATTATAAATAAAGATATCTATTTATTATAATTATATGCTGTTTAATAATTTTATTTATAGTGCAATACAAAATTTCAAGTATAATTAATCTTGTGCCTAGTAAGAGGACTTGTTGCTCTTCTTGGTTTGTCTCCATTTTAACTTATTGAATAATAAGCAAAAAAATGTATGTACACATTAATAAATAAAATTATATATCTATATATATATATATATATATATTAGAGGATGCTAAATAGAACCAAGCTTTTACTAAATTGGCTTGTCTATCCTAACCATCTTGAAGAAGAAAAAAACAAAAAAATAAAAAAACTCCAAATTCATCTTTCTACTATTGGATTTGAAATGAATGAAAATCAACCATATTTATCATGATTAATATATTCTTTATCATGTGTTGGTTGGTTTAGTTAAAATCTAAGTCTATTTAACATACTCCTCTCTATCTATATATATAGGAAAATATTAAATAAATCTTATCTTTTATTAAAGTGACTCACTCATCATTACAATCATGAAAAAACAATGATCTTTAGATTCATTTCTCTACTACTAGATCCGCAACCAATGAAAATCAACCACGTTCATGATAATTATTTAATCTTCATTGTTGTTACAATCATAGCTACCTCCATGTATTGCAATCCTTCTTGATGAAATCCTAATTATTTGTTTAAAAGTGAGCAAGAGACTCATCTTGGATCAGTCTTACTGCCTTGCTCCTACTTCATAGCTTAGGTCCTCTCAAATCTATTGTTTGTTACAAGCTTATCTTTATCATGAGCAATGCTACTGCTTTGGTGGTATCCTTGCTAGCAATAGAATGTAAGCTTGCTAACAATGCTACATTTAAGAGCATGTGCTTTGCATCCATGGTGACCAAGTCTGCAACTATTAAAGTTAACATTATTAAGCATGCTAGTAATTCTGATGAAATCAATTATTATAGCTTTGATGCTTTGCTTAAATGTTGTTGGTATATATCAAATATTAATAAATTGCATTGTAGTTTGTGTTACTTATACAATGGGTTTGTCTTGTCTTTATACCCCATCTATGTTGTGCAAGGTGATTCCTTGTAGGACATGTGAGATGGATAAAGGCACTTGCTCTAATCATAGTGATGTTGTTGTCAAGTGATTTATATCTCATGAAGTAGTTGAAAGAATAACAAATTTGAAAGATCTCCATCAAAGGTTGATCATGGGGAAAAATTGCCTATATTTATTTTATTTAGTTGTAGCTCTTTATACCTCCACGAAACCTCTCACCTTGCTCCACGAAACTCTTGTTTAAGTGCCATGATTTGACTTGCGAATGATATCATCTAGTTGTAATACTATGCCTTCAATGCATACTCGTCACTATTGGGAAGTAGCTGTTGGGAACCATTGCTGCCAGTCATTTTCATGATTGTATAAATTGTATTTATGAGAAACCATGATTTTGTTAATCTAAATGTGAATGATGGTTTTAATAATGAAAAAAATCTATACAATCCATGTGCCAATTCGTGACTATGGGTAGGTCAATTTTTGTAAAGTCTAGGTATGTTTAACATTCCTCAATCAATCAATATATATAACCACACACAAGTAAAGCGGTCGCAATTCACACAAAGAATTGGTGTTAAAAGAACGTTAAAAAGACTGGACGTCGATGATGAATGACCAACGAACCCGGAGATGGATGAAAATGTCGATCTCCGCAACAGCATCACCACCAGATGGACAGACAGCTTTCCCTGGCGATGGGGAAACTGGGAGCGAGCGAGAGATATTGGAAACGCCGCCGTGCATTTTTCATCTTCTGCGCACAACCAACAACCCCATCTGGCAAAATCGCGGCGTCGTGCGCGTAATTGCACAATTGCAGATGGCCAGGGATTGGATGCATCCATCATCAACTGCGTTACGGGGGTTGGAAGCGATTTGTCGGCCCAGATCCCTGGATCTTCCGATTTGGTGCCAGGCCCGAATCGCAGCACAGCAGCAGAGCAGAAGGCGGGAGGGAGGGAGGGAGGGAGGAATCGAGGGAGAATCGCAGCGCCACTGCACTGAATTGCCCTGCACTGCATAGCACGGCACAGCACGGAGTACGGCTTGTGCTCATGCGGAAGCACGGCCTCCAGCCCCCTCTCAAGTTCTGGTGCCAGGATTCATTGTTCTCGTAGATTTTTATGATTATTATTATTATTATTATTATTTCTTATTCTTATTTTATTTGATGATGTGAGTTCATTGTCAGTCGCTGCAGTGTAGTGTGGTGTGTGTCTTTGATGTGAAGCAGAAGCCTACGATGACATTGGCTTCCTCGAGGATTGCTTCGCACGTCACGATATTTGTGTCGCTTCTGGCGGTGGAAGACAACGGATGGAGAATCAGTCCTCAGGGTGTCCAGTGCTAGTGATGTGTTGTGGATTTTACATAAGTGGCGGAGATACTGTAGTGTTTATGACTTTTGTGAGTGAGATTGAAAATGTCATAATTTCATTTAGAAGATCGTTAGTAGAATGATACAAAACTTTCATTATCTGATGTACGCAACTTTGAAGTTTCTCTTTTTTTAACTCTTTTATTTTTTATTTCATAAAATTAATTTAATGCCTCAAGTATGTATGTGTGTGTACGTGTGTGAGTGTGTATAAATATATATATATATATATATGTATATGTATTGTTGCATCAGAAATATCTTGTTCATGTATCCAGAAAGAGAACTGATTTAGGCCACTTCAATTGTAATATAATTCGATAGGAAAATCTCTTTTCATGATCTAGAACTGATTTGGATTAATGTGCTTAAATTCAGAGGAATCTGACATCCAATGGATGTATAATATTGAGATTCCTTTTATTTTGAAACTCCAATTACTAAAATAGAGTAAAATCCTACCACAACCTAGTCATTCACACAAAAATCTGGGTTCTATGAAAGCCCGACAATACAAGTGAGCTATCCATTGCTTAATCCAACAAAGTTTGTATCTCCTATAGATGATCTTGGAATTAGCACCAACTGGAAGTTGGGGGTTAGCTCCCCACAGTGCATGACTTTCTCAACCCACACCCACACCCACACATCAGAGCAGTTTACATCCACCAATCTAACACAATTGGAACTTATCAACTCTCTTGTCCCAAGGCACAAAGCATGAATTGCTGCTGGACCCACTTCATTGCTTGAAGCAAGTTGACACCAACCAGTTGAAAGGGAGAATAAGCCAACCACCCCTTTTTCTGGAACCCCCAATTTGAGGGGCTGTGAAACTTCTGCACTGTGCCCATCATCTCCATGTCTTTGTGCAACTGACCTAACTGCTCAATGCTGGAGTAGTGTGTCAACAAGCATCAACCAGACATTTGTCATGGAAAGACAATCATGTCAGGCAACCCTCCCCCACTTTTATCAAGCCCTAGAGGTATGTCACATGATACACAGTGGATGTGATGCTAGGACTAGGTTAGAGCAAGAAGTTAGAAAAGTATGTTGGTGTCCCCAGTTGGACCACATCAAATGGTCCAGATCTACTTTGGTCTTGGACAATTCTGACAAAAAAATTATCCTTGGCATCCCATGCCTGAGATGTATGGGGCCAGAAGGTTCTTTTTGTCTGGATTCAGTTATCTGCCTGAGTACATCAACTATCTGGTCTTACTGTTGACCTCTGGGCTCTGAAATACTTGAAGCTGTACATTTCCCAGATTTTCCTATGGCCCCTGCAGTCCCCCTTAGCCAATGTTAAAAAAAGATTTGCTACTAGTCACTTTTTCACCAACCAATGTGAAGACTCAATGCAGGCAATCAAATCCTGTAAGTAGCCAATGAAAATGTTCCCTAATGATCTGAATGACAATGATGATGAGTACTAGTCACTATAGAAGAAAATGACCACTAAGGAAGGGCAGGACTTAGATTTGTTGATAAACTGGGACAGAGTCCACCGATGGAAGAGGCCTTCAATGCAACCCTACACATCCTGACAAATGGTGTGAGGAAAGTAATATCTTCAGCTCTTGAGAAGAGACAGACTCTGCAACCCATGCTCTTACATCTATCAACATTCACTAGGTTCAGCTTACCAAATCTGGAACATGAGGTGTAGTTGAAAACTCAGGTTTGACGTCCTAAATGAGATAAAAATGTGAAAACTTGCTTTGGATTGTACAAACCGCTTGAGTACCAAGTCCTTTTCCAGCCCACAACCTGTGTGAATGCCCAGTTTCCAACACACCCTACTCCACAGCATGTTCCAACACAACATGTTCACAATGCAACCCCGCATGGAAACCATACGATCAGAAAGAGGACGACAAGGATTGCAGATGGGAGTTGGGAAGGAAGGAGTTACAAAATGTGGAAAAGAGCTCCTTATTACATCCAGGCCATAAGGCAGGGAACTTTCACAAAACTTCCACAGATGAAGAACCCAACAGCCTACTGAAGCACTGAACACCGAAGTGATCTTGTTTCTGTGCATGTGGGAGAGGTGGAGTGGCTCTAAGAATTTTAGACCAGCCCTCGTTCAGCAACATCCCAACAGTGGCAAATATAATTTTACAGAATGGCCCTATCCTGAGAAGAAAGAAGAGATTCAACCTTCTCAGCCGCAACTGCAGCATTGTACTAAACGATATCCTCCGCCTTTGAAATGTCCTGTAGCCAGAGAATGGGTAAAGAAAGACTTCTAATCTGACGAGGATCTTTGATTCTAGCAGGCAAATATCAGTCTACGCCCCTTTTGCCTGGCACTTCTCTTTCTCAAGCATCCTTATTCCCCAAAATTTGGAAAAAGGAACGCCTCTTTTGTTAGTCCCCTCAATCTGGATGATCGATCCTTTTTCGGCCTGTACCTGCACACTATTTTTTAATGGCATTTGCTATACACTCAGCTGACAAGCAGAGCTAACCACTTCGCGTGTAATCAAAGAAGAGTGGCTGAAACCAGGTATATTGGCATGATGTGTCCATGAACACCTTTAATTCCTGGTATGTCATACCGCTATCAGCAAATGAGGACTACTAGTAAGATTAAGATAAACCGCCTGCTAGCCCTGAAATTCTGTTCCTCTGCAAAATCAACTACCCGCATCGCCCACCGCCGTGCTACCGTCCTGTTCACTCAATAAATTGTTCGATTCCACTACAAGTTCTGATCCTGATCCTGACCCTGCTTTCTGTGTTTCCTCGGAGGAGTTTGTTTTTACTCCTTCCCCGATGTTGATTTCTGCTACTCCAGTGGTTAATCTATCGACGGATCCAATCTGCGAACGATTCTCATCAGAATCATCATTGTCAAACATTTGAGGAGTCAAAGCATGTGAACCTTCAACAGGCTGAGCTGCAATGGTCTCTTCAGGATTATCAGCTGCTAAACGTTCTACAATCTGACCATGATTTGGCAGAGTGGAAACTTCCTTAATGGAAGCAGACTCAAATTCATTGCCAACAGTCCGTCCCCCTCCCTGCAATTGAAACTCCACCTTAGTAGGAATTCGGTATGCAGAACCACATGGCAGAAAAAGAGTACAGCTGCAGGCAAAATCAGGCATACAAGCGTCCCTCTAAACAGTTAAGTCCTGATGATGTCTAATTGCAGCTTCCAGAAAAAGATGACTCTGGCACCTTCTGAAGCATTAAAACAAATATGCGGGATTAGGCGAATATAAAATATGACAGGCCAAACCTGACGATGCAGTTCCCGCTGCTTCTGGGCCTGCTGCCTGGCTCTTTTCTCCGACAAGGCTCGCTGCCGGTTTTCATAAAATTGGAAATCATCCAGGATCGACGTTTTGGAAGCGAAGTTTTTAAATATATTTAGCATTCCAAATCCTTGTTCAAACTTGACCTGGATATCACAGAATTAACATATCACTAACTCCATTAGTATGAAGGAAATGGGCTATTATATTATGCTTAAAAGACTGAAAACCATGTGAACGAAGTCGAGGGATACAAATATTTAAGCGCCAAAAAATGAGCCGGATGTTTTACCTCCTGAGTGTCCCTGCTGTTCGTTACAGGCTTGTTATCATTATTTTCCAAAATAATATGGCGAAACTGGCAATTGGGAATGTCTTTAATTATGTGCCATACTACAGGAAATCGACCATTCCACTTATCCTGCTGCCAGAAGTCCACGCTCTTTGAAAAATCAACAGGACCTGTCATCTGTGCCACACCACAAAACTGTCCACTAGCATTTACCTGAAAAATGAGACAGGATGTCAGAAGGATCTTCCAATATCAGCATTCAACCAAAAGAGAATTGATCAAGGAGAAGACAAACGAAAATAGATCACCATACAAGCTACTTGTATCCTTACAAAACCTAACCAGGTACGAGATATCGACCAAGTTTACGGCCTTACCGAAAAGAACAGAAATACTGGAAAGCTCTTCGTATCCCCATTACTTTTGGCCAAAGCCTCCAGGTATGCAGCATCTAACCTTTTATTACCAACCGGAGTGCTAGCCCATACGTTGTACTTAATACTCTTATGAACATCGTCTTCACTGTAAGATTTTATCACAAAAAACTTGGCGTGGTCATAGTTGATGATGAACTCTGGTTTATTGTATTGTTCTCTGTTTACGAAGGCATTAAGAGCATCGCTGTTTCCTGATGAGATCACACCTTGACCCCTGGTATGTCTTAAAACACCTGGGATGGCCCGCTGATTCCTGGTTCTGATAGTTCGGGGTCCTCTGTTTTGCTCGTTCAAAGGATCAAGAGAACCGTTACTATTACCAATAGGTCCGCCACCTCGACATCTCTGTTTCCCCTTGTCGATGCCAATCCAGCCTCCACGCCCATTTGGCCTGGGGTCCACGAATGTATTCCCCAGCTGACGAGCTCTCACAGGACCATTGTGCCCGTTCACAACTCCGGAAACAGGAGGATAGCCCCTGGCTAGGGCCCCAGGACCAAGATTGAAAGGTCCCAATCCCGATGGATTTCTCGATTGCTGAGGTGATTGGATATGTATCTAAAATCAAGCCACCTGTAAGTGTTAATACCTTCGTGCCAAAAGAAGATCAAAGACCATAATTTTATCCAAATCTCCATTTCGAAAATTTTCAACTTTCTTTTGAAATCTGCATCTAAGTCACGAACCAAGTGACAAGCAGTTCTCAAACACAAATCGAGAACGGCTATCTAAAACACACAAGATGGCTCCCATTCAGCTGTGTATTTCCGTCGGGAGCATTACTTGAGAGAGTTCTTGCCTGCAACGGAGTAATTGGTCTCAATGATTGTGCAGGAAGGCCTGGCGCTGACAACTGCTGAGAAGCCATAGAGTGCATGCCTGTTGGGATTCCTCGTCTCTGCAGACCTTCGGGTATTTTGGAAACATCCACCCATGAGGGTGCAGCAGCGCTAAGTCCATCATATCGTACATCCTGGGAACCTGGATTGTGCATTGCCAAAGGTAAGACACCTCTAGCGTACGGTCCATGTGGAGGAATGAGTGCCATGGCTGGGTAACCCGGCCTGGGGCCGCCATTAGAAAGCGCAATCTTCCCATCGACTCCAGGAGGAGCAGGCTCGCCATTCCCTGTCGTTGCTCTCTCACCTCCAGTTATCGCAGTAGGTGATCCCACATGGTACTGTGTACCTGGAGACACTGGTTGTGGATACAAGTGGCTAGGATACTGGAATGCCTGGGGACCGTACAGCTGACCATCAGCACCTATGGTCGGTACTGGCGCCCCAGGAGTGTATGGAGTGTAAGAAGGATTCGATGCATAGCCGTAGCCAGTGGCATGCACATATACAGATCCATTATCACTATAAACACCCTGCAGAGAACAGAAAAATATAGAGTCAGTGTTATCGTACTAAGTTCCCGTAAGAGTGGTAAATAAGTAAAGGAGCAACGCTTCATTCAGTGTGCAATATGTCTATTAACTGGAATCAGTCTGGATACAAATAGTCCCGACTGCATGCAGCGTCCAGAATTCAAGGATTCTAAATAAAAAACCTTATTACACAAGATGACACACCTATGAAAAAAATAAGATGAATATACTAGCAATAACTTACTGGGGATGGAATCTCTACTCCGTCGACGACGTATCTCGAGTAATCATCCCATTCCCCTGCAACCGAAGGTTCAAATCCTGCAAAACAAGTTCCGAAATATGAGGTTAGCTTCTTTGACTAGATGACTTGATTGATGACGAAAGCACAATCATACATTCCAGTGAGCACTAGGCTCTCAAATAAAACACAAAACCCAGGCAGCTAAAATCTAAACTATGAAACACAAATCTCGAATCAAACGCAACAAAGCTGGAGCGTCACCCAGTGATCATCCTGCCATTTTTCTAGAAGTGAAACACGCTAAGAGCTAGACAATGTCAACCCCGACCTCCATGAACATAATCGTAGACATAACCGTGGGGAGGATAGCCATTCATGCCACCCAGATAGTAAATAGATCCTCCTTCAGCAGACCCATCATGTACTCCATTTGTACTCGCTGCATCGCCAGTTCCAACTGATGCAGAGGCATCTTCACTGGCATCAGAGGAATCTTCATCATTGGTTTGAGGTACCTATATTAACATGGCAGTAGGAAGTCTAAAAGTTACGATGTCTGCTCGTGGTCTCTGCTGATCAGGACCTCAATTAGGCTATCACAACTGCATGAAAATGAAGAAGACTTTCGCATGAAACACAACAATCTGCAAATAACGTACTACAATACTAGATACGTCCGTTATTCACAACCACATACACGTCTACTATCCAATTCTAACCTATGTAAGCAAGACTGACGAGATGTGTTACAATTACTACAACGTCACCTACCAGAACCTCCCGAAACATACGTTATTCTAGTGAAAGTTTTAAGAAGACATAAATCTAGACAGTTCAAGACAAATAAGCTAAGAATGGAGGATGCACCTCTGAACTGTTCCTAAAAAAGTCCAAATCTCCTGCACTACCACCATCAGCACCCAAGGCAGGTGTATCCTGCAAATAATAGGATGTTTCCGCATTTGTGAATATATTTGCTAAAACTCACAATAATTAGTAGCCCCATCCACGATAAGTATGACATGTAGTCCTGTCTAACCTGAGGTAAAAGTTCTGGCGGAGCCGCGTTCGGCCCAGACACAGGGACGACTGCATGAGCTGGAACAGCGGAAGCTATGCTTGGAGCTCCAGCAGAATTTTCTAGTAATGTGCGGGACATAGAAGGCGCAAGTTCGGTTGTCTCTGGAATATCCTGCACACAGGACAGCGTTGTGAAAATAAAACCTGTGTAGGGACAGCCGGTAATCTATCGAACTTCTCCAACCATAGATCAAGGCATTACATTCAAAAGTCTGATGATCATGCATGAAACCTCGGCATTACTGCGATCGCTTACAGAAGATAAACATTGCAAAGCTTGCTCTAAATTGTTGGAGGCCGCACGTAAGGCACGCAGAACACTGTCTCGATCCCAACTTCCTCCACCGATGTCTAAAATTTGCTGCACCGCAGTTTCCGAGGTGCTCCCAGCAGACAGATGTGGAACAGCTTGTATATGTGCAGCTCTGGAACAGATAATGAATTTTAAACTATGAAAACTAAAAGGACCAACAATTCTCATTTACAAAGAAGAGAACTAGTTCATCCCATTAATCTTCACTAAATTTCTTTGACCCATGTTGAGAAACGATGTGCAAACGGGATGATGCAGTAGCCTGTGGCTATAAACTCGTCTTACCCGGAAGGTACTATTGCGACGGATGCGGTAAGAGGTGTAAATGTTTGCGCAGGTGTTGAAGATGAGACATCAGTGACGACTCCCTGCTGACGATTCGAAACATTTCGTAAGTAATGAAAGAGCAGGGTGCAGCCGCCCACGCCAACACGTCAATACCTCCCAAAAAGCAGTTCGACACATATTTTAACTGGCATCGGCAAGCTCACCATTCCAACATCACTCACTTGTCTCAATTTGAGGTCTCCTTAAGCACAAGAGACGAAAGAGAGCATTAACTATACCTGGTTTGGTTCAGGGGAAGATGTTGGGGTAGCACCAGCTCCAGCTTTACCCTGTCAGCGAGTGTGCAGTTAGAAAACTCGTACATTTTTTCCTTTAATAATCTTAGATTGGGTCTAAGAGGAAAAAAGAACCATGAACTTCAACTACTCTAAAATCCTTTCCTGAGCTAACTCTTCTCAGATATATCTCTCCTAATGATTTGACATCTTCAAGAAAGGGTCTAACATCTCCGCATGCATGGTTAAAAAGGAAATAAACTAATTCACTTCGATTCATTTAATCCCATTCGCTCAAGTTTATATCCAAACCCTATAAACTACCTTTGATAACGTGAAAACAAGGGACCCGTTCTCCAAGACCTTATTTTCCTCCATTGTGGTTTCGCCTTTCAAGACATTGCCCTGATACATAAGCAGCTGCTGTGCAAAAGAGTATGATTCTTATCCTTGAAAAATTTCTATCCGCGTCTTCACAATTGTAACCTGTGTTACAAGGAACAAGATCCAAAATCGCAATAGATTAGCCTGTGACTGAAATTTATCGCGGTACAGTTCCTTCACAGAGTGAACATTACGTAACCATCAGTCAAAGACCACTCCGGCGATCACCAACACGTCATATCAGTGAAATGCTTCAATCCGAAACACAAACAATCCCCCAGAATAACAACAAAGACGTGACATGATCGTAGAGTTACCGCAAAAAATCCCGCCACGCGCGGCAACAACGGCATATATCCAAATCGTGCAATCAAGTGTCAAACATGATCAGTTTCATTCCTAAAACCTATCACTCTTAACGGGAAGATGAGCATCCCTTGGATAAAACAGTAGGCCACCAAACCTAAAATCGGTAGTAATCTGCACAAGAAACAAATGCAGATAATAATCTGCCTCTTAACACAATCGCAGATTGACAGAAATGCTCTCAGTGCACTCTAACCGTCCTTAAAGCATGATAGCTACCGAAAACGTACAATCGGCACGTCACAATCAACACCCGCTTCACACCAGCTCCAAATGTTTCCGAACCTTCAATCGTCCGTAAAATCTCGCTTGTATCATGGTGACTAGCACCACTAACCCCTGCCCATGCTGCAACCGATCGCTACCTTGCAACGAACACTCTCGACAATAAGAGAAGCTGTGCAGTCATTACCGTCTCTGAGGGAGTGACGTTAAAATGGTTTCCTTTCAAAGTCTTCAAAATTATCTTCATCCTGCCTACGTAATCTACCACTTCAGGAAGAAAAAGCAGAATAGAAGCTGAAGCCGCAAATTGAGAATCCGAAAAGCAAAAATTCAGCAATAATCATGCAACAACTCGGTGCTAGGTCCTTCTCTCCTCCGGTATCGTTCTGTGAAAGCACTAACCAACCATGGTAACCTTAACCTAACCACACTGGAGCTCCAAACCTTAACCTAACCACACAGTAAAGAAGTTAAAGAAGTCCAGGCTCATTGTCTCGCCAAATCAAAGACAATACCGCATTGTCGTACAACGTGTTCATCAAACACACACACCAGACATGCTATCATTTTGTTTCCCGAGAAGTAGCACCCTACAGATTTTATCTTTAACGCGAATGACGCCGACTCCGCAGTAGCACGCAGAAAGCAGGGCGATCGCCAACAACGATAACTTTCTACCCAAGCCTTTCCGCTGCACGTTATTTATTTTCAGCGGGCACCGCGACGGACGCCATTTCTAACAAACTCCCCAACCTCACGGCAGAGGCACCGCCACCGCCGCCGTGCACGAAGCCACCACCATCAGTAACCAACGCAGACTCCCCGCTCTTCCACCAATTCGCGAACTCTCAAACTCACAGCCATTATCAGCTTAAATATATATACTTTAAATCACAACACGTCGTCCCGAATTTGGACGTCCTAAACACACGACCAGCGTCTGTTCCACTCCGTAATTCTACACCACCGCAGCTACTAAAACACTGATCTGAAGCGCTGTCAAAACTTCAAAAAACTATCCCTCTCATTCCAATTCCTCCCTCACACACACTAACTTACCCCAACGGACTTGAAGAGCACCGCTGCTTTCACCGACTTCTTTCAACTCCAGCTACACAAAATCACCGCCCGCACAGGTCCCCTAACACGACAAACACCATCACTCTCCCACTCGTATGCTTGTTCCTACCTATATTTGCAATCACGCTCTTTTCGAGCGTGCAAACGAGAGACTCGACGTCTCTCGCTACACAGTGCCTCGACGAGACGTGCCTGCCTCACTTGCTGACTGATCAGTACTAGCTCCGTGTATGCGGTAGGAGAAGCGGGTCCGCCACGGGACGCCAACTCCAGCATGACATTACACAATGGCCAACAATAGGCTGCTCCAGACACAAGTCTTCTTTCTGCTGCGTCCCAGGCTCAACACGCATACACACACACGGGGAGGGAGGGGAGTGTATTGCCACAGTCGGCTCTGGCGAGTCCCTTTCTCGAGTCGCTCCACCCCGCGCAGCTCCTCCGCTGTCCCCCCCCCCCCCCCCAAACCCTCTTCCTCTGGGCGGGTCCGCTTACTACTTCACGGGGCCCACCCATTCGCGGGCCCGCCGGTTCGTTCGTATTTGACCAAGTACCCGTCCTGGACCCGTCTTCTCCACTATTCTCTACACTCGTAGCTCGCGCTTTCCATCCTTCCCGGGGGGGGAGCACACTTGGCCCCTCCGTATGGTCCTTCCGGAGGCTTCCACGGCCACTCGTATTCTTTCCCGCGAATCATATGTATTCTACTTCGTCTCTCTGTGTACACATTGAATGATGTATATACATATATACACTAGGTCTCTCTCTGTGTACACATTGAATGATGGCTCTTCTCCACCATCTGGTACATGCTAAAGATCAACAAAAATGAGCACAGGCCCTGAGAGTATGTTTTGGATTTAGGGCAAAACTGTATCATCCCCCCCCCACAAACCTCCTTTCCACTTTTACCCAAAAGTGAACATGGAAACAGGTCCTGAATATGTTATGCCCTTGACTGGTGTTGAAGTTTCTAATAATTAGACCTAATTTTAGTACTCATCTTTGCTGTATTCAGATAATGGGTATACACACACACACTGGTGTATATCTATGAGAAGCTCTGTGCCTTGTATTAAGTGCAGTGAAGCTTCCTTGTGGAGGGGGGGCAGACCAGCAGCACCATACCATCATAATGGGGAAAGCCCTAGTTTGAATTGTCACTTCCAATGACACAGGCCCCCTGTGTGCTTTGAGCTTCAATGGAGTTGAAGTTATGATACCAATTGAGTGCATTGACCAGCCCCATTCTGCAAGGAACAGGAATGCCATGCCCCCTTCCACTGTGGCTTCCAAGTAAAAATTGGACAATCCAATCCCCATTCCACTGATCAGCTGCAGTGTCACTCACTTAACCTTCAAACTTGAATGACAATGTCACAGTGAGACCCCAGTTTCTATTCATTTATTCAACAGCATGCCTTCAAAAAATAAACCAAAGGAGGAAGCATTGTTACACTGACAGGTGGATCAGAAGGTAGACCCAGATGGTTCATCATGGAAGCAATATCCCATTTTATGATATAAAAAAGGAAAAAACATGTGTAATAAGTTATAATCCACACTAAGAGAGTGAAATCCACGACGGAAGAACCTGGAAGTCACGGAGTCATCGTGACGTCACAGCCCCGTGGGACCCAGGGCCCAAAATATCATTCGTTCGTTCGAGCTAGTGGATGAATGAACGTTCGCCCCCTCTGAATTCGTGATGACTGATGGGCACAGTTAACCGCAATAACCACTTGGGCATGGACAAAACATTAATAGGCGGGCAGCGGGCAGGGCAGCATCTTTTTTAACTGCTCGTAGAATATTGGGGGAGTCCAATTTTGGTGTTAAGAGGCCATTGGGTGCGAAATTGGGGGGCCCTTGTCCTGCGTGGTTCAAAACCAGGTGCCGAATTAGCCACCGAGGATCTATTCTAGACATGAGAGGCCCCCAAATTTGGCCTCCGAGGGGATTCTTCATGACAGGAGTATTTAGAAACGACGTGGAAATCAAACTCAGGGCCAAATTGGAACATCCCACCCAGAGTTTGGGCATGTCTCTCTCTCTCTCTCTCTCTCTCTCTTGCTCTCTCGCCATTCCTATGTAAAGAATGCTGGTCACAAGTATCATCTCATACACTAATAATGGAGCGAAACCCAAATAAATGTAACTGTGCGCACCTCTCAGGAAGTATTCCCCATTCTAATTCTATTAGTGGATCGGAGGGTCTTTTATAGAGATTGAGGGATGATTGAGGTGCCACGAATTCGGGGGTCCACATCCTGCTTCAGCGAACAATAAGTTATTCTATCCATGTATGCGTGATTTAATAGGGGTATTGGTTCACATAACCATTGTTTAGGTTGAGACCACATTCTTCTAGTAGTATCTTTATGTTCCGGGTCAAGTGATGCTCAATGCATGCTAACTCTGGTGTCATATTAAAGAATGATTATGTTTGTGTGTTACTGGAGGCGGATGCTTTGGAAAGGATGGAGAAAAGTCTGTCGAGATTAGGATGGGTTGCATTCGTTAACTAACTAAACTTTACTTAGATAACTTCCTTGAAGTTACTTAGGGTTTGATTAGTGGGGGGGGGGGGTGGTAGTGGTGGTGTTCGAGCTGGGCTGAGAGCATTGTATTCCATTCCCCATTCCCCAGTACATGAGCCTCACACACTTGGGGGCTCCTCCTTCAATTGATTATTAATGAAATGGATGGATGAGAACATGGATGGATGAAAGGAAGGAGAGAGGAGTACAACAACAAGGGAGAGGACAGTGCAGGGCTTCCCTCGTTTTTTCTTTTCTGCTTCTGCTTCTGCTTCTTCTTCAAGTGTGTCCACAACACTGTTTTTCGAACTTCTCAACCTCCAAATCAAATCTAGCATTGCCCTCTCTTCCATGCCACATCAGCCCCACAAACAAACAAACAAACAAACTTAGTCACAAGCAAAAGGTGAAAAAGGCAGAAAAGAAAAATCTCTTCAGGGAAAGGGATGATTTGTACACACACTTTGTAATGGATGGAGACCTCTATTCAAGCAGAAAAAAACACATATAAATATATATATATATATATATATAGATACATTCTCTATTGAATACGGATTAACAACAATAACCACTAAGTTGAAAGTGCCTCATGGTATAAACGTTAACTTATGAACTATCTAAATGTGGATTTTGAATATTTTAAGTTTGTCGGAATTTTGGTTATGAAATTGTACATATTTTTATTTTTTGAGATTAAAGTAATTGATTCTCTTTAACAAAAGATCTGTATGCATCTCTCCTTCACAAAATATTTATAAACTGTTGCAGAAGGTTTTGAATATTTAGAATGTTTTGTTTTGTTTTGTTTTTGTTTTTGTTTGTTTTTTTTTTTTTTCCAAATTTTGCTTTAGAAAATATTTTTCATTTTTCCCACCTTTGTGTTATTGCCAATTTCAGATGCATACAAATAAGCATCTCACACTGTCTGCAACAATGATTCATGTAATTTTTTTAAATGTTTTTTATTTTTATTTCAAACACATTTTCAAAGGTTGTTACAATGATACAAGTGCTATACTCTATAATTTGACGCTGTCATCTTAATACAACATAAAAATAAAATAAAGTAGCAAGGAATCAGTAATTATTGAAGCATAAATTGAAACAAAACCAAAATGCTCCTTTCCTTTTCACAGCAATTTTAAAAATACTTCAATGCAACATTTCTATTTTGCAATTAACTTTAAACCCTTTCAAAATGCAATGAAAATCTTTCCAATAACAAGATATAATTAATATTGTGTTTTCTAATATTCAATAAAACATAAAATTCAAATGAAGAAAAATGTCTATAAATATTATGTTTAATCATAAATGTTTTGATGGAACTTAGTGTCAACAGTTTCTTCTATTTTGGAGTTGTTAAAAGGCCATTCTTGTGATTATATCATTATACAGTATGTAGTACAAATGTAGTTTTAATGATTTCATTCATTCAAATTCAATTAACATGTGTACATTTATTTTGTTGGACCTTGTGATAGCTTCTTGATAAGTTGCTATATGTATAAACTAGTTGGTGGTCAATATGATGACTATAGTTTAATATTCTTTCATGCAAAATCAGACTTGATAAAAACTAGTGAGATATTATGTAGCTGTATACACTTTGTGAACAAATATGTGTATATAAGTAAACAAATTAATTAACTGTATCTGTAGAAACATGTAATCATAAATGTAATTTATCTAGAAGTATATGATGAACTTTATTTTACTGGATTTTAATAAAGTCCTACATAACCCACCCAACATTAAATTAATTAGCTCTTTTAAACCAACTAAATTAGATACAACAATCATAAAGATGCATAAAACAGATATGCTACTTAATATTGTAGACACTCAAAAAGAAAAATGCTAAATTAACTATTACACTCAATTCTGTAATATCTTCAAAGATCTTGTAGTATGTAAAAATCATAAATCACTATATGTGCTAATATTGTATTCCACCTCATGTTTACAGATTAAATAAAATTACATATTAAATAAAATTAATTTTAGTTGATTAAAATTTCTTGTATATGGATACATTTTAACAGTTCTACAAGAAAAAACAATACTAGCTCCAGTCCGTTATTATCATTTTAGTGTGTTTAAGATAGAATGAACTAAAAAAAAGTTATAAATTTTATGATTATGAATTTCAAAGTAAATCACTTTCAATTCCCAGTGATGGGGTTAGTGGTACAGTCTTTTTATATGTATGTATAATGAATGATAAAAGGATAAATCAATAATTGAAGTGTAAAAGTATGAATAGGAGAGTAATATTTTAAGCAAGTAGTGGATAATGTAAGAATGAGAGTTGAAAAAGAATGATGGAATTGTGGGCTATACTTAGCAATGTGATAAGTTGGCCTCATGAAGCAAATCAAATGCCATTGGTGGAATTCAATGTAGCTTTTCAACTTCACTCATTCTATACTTCTTGTAGAACTGTTAAAATGTACCCATATACAAGAAATTTTAAACAACTAATATTAATTTTATTTAATATGTATTATTAGATCGAGCATATTGAAAACACATCATAAATTTTCTTTGATTAAAAAAAATGAAAAACTTGAAAAACTGACAAGTAAATGAATAGAATGTCTGGAACTACCAAAGAGATGAATAATTACCAACAACTTCACTTTAAAAATGTTTGGTAATTCCTCTAAAAATGTAATATAATTTAAGACATATGTAAAAATTTCAATTGGTTTGAAATATATATATATATATATATATATATATATATCTGTATATATATATATATATATATATATATATATATATATATAAAATGTAAATTGAGATTCTAGACTCTTCAAAAGTCATACCTTACTTTTAAACACACTTCAGTTATTAGATTTTCTTTTAATAATCTTTAATATGATGTTATCTATGTGTAAAATCTCAATTCAATGATCACATATTTCTTTTAAGCAACACAGGTAATAACTTTAGGGAAAAAATTATTATTAAACAACAGTAACTTTTTAAAAATAAATTTCCAAGTGTATATATACACATATTTAAATTTATTACGGCATGAATTCAAATAGATGATTGATATGTATTCTTAGTGTTCTTTAAAAATAAAAATAAAAACGTTATTCAGCTATGATATATTTTTATACAACAAAATTATTCAAAATTTATGTACAACACAGACTCAGCAGAATATAAATGCGTTGATACATACAAAACTGATTTTTTAAAACCTTGTATCATTGAAATTATCGACATACTTTATTCTAAAAACTTGAAATGAAATTAAAGTATATTTGATATTTTTGAATACCATATAAATGTTAGCAATACCCAATAAGCCACTACCTAGTTTGGATAAATGATTTGATTCTCTTTAACAACTGGAGTCCAACCACCTACAAAATCTTCAAAGATATTGTGATTTAAGAAATAACTCCATTCTAATACTCAAAGAAAGTGAAATTTTGACTTCCTGAATGGATGAACCCTTCAATTCAAAGATGTCATTCAAATAAACATTTTTTAGTGGTCTTAAGAATGGAAAACATTTTGTCCTCTATTACTTCCAATCTCAAGTCAAAAACAAAATATGAAATCTATCTTTATGTTACAAAGTATATCAGATTTTTCTATTTTCAATTTGTGTTTTGAAGCTCCAAAAAATGTAAATAAATGTAGTTGGAAAGAATTTTGGATTCCATAATTCAATATGAGTAAGAATATATCGAAACATAATTTTATGAAAAGAAATGAAGACCGGAGCTTTTCTTTTTACACACATTTAACCAAGTGAAATTTCATAAAGTGATTTGTTTAACAATTTTTTATTTCATTTTTAAAAATAAGTTTGATTGTGATTAATACTTCTAAAATAAGAATATCAAAAATAGATTACATATAGAAAGACATAACATAATATATATATATTTTTTGAAAATGCAAACATGTCCTAACTTACTTCAATACATTCCTGTACAGTAAATTTCCTAACGTTTAGTAACAAGTGTTAACACAACAATTTTACACTTTATTTACATGGATGATTTAAGGAATAATTAGTAATTTAGGCATCCATGATGTGTGATCCTTTAAATAAGAAAAGACAGAGATGAATTAGTTCTCTTTCACAATTTTAATTGTTTTTATTTCTTTTGTTTATTGTGTGTGTGTGTATATATATATATATGTTTGATTCATGAATAAAATCCACATTCCAAATTGTTGACAAAATGCAAATTTTATCACAAGACAAAAAACACCACATTCTCTCAACTTAAACAAACACAAAACATGCTTCTCATTAAATGCTTGTTTGCAGTATGACGTCATGGAATCTATGGTTTATTGAAAGGGCTAATTTCTGACACCTTTCATGCATTTTCGTCTTGGATTACATACTTTGTCTTGCATTGTCTTCTGTATGACTCGACAAGAAAAAGCTGTGGACAAATCAAGCTGAAGATTTCCTTCTTTTTTTGGCTTTTAAGAATGTTTATTTAGTTAAAAACAGTGATGTACTTTTTCTTACATGGACCATGTGTGGACTAATCAGAGATGTATTCTGAACACAATGTTGTCAAAAGAATGACACCACTCAATTATTTCAAAGAAAAAAAGAAAACAATCATATTTCAAACAATCCAAGTCTTCATCTTCTCACTCAATCCTTTTCAAAAGTTAAAAGATAAATTCAAAATCATTATATTCATGCAGTTGAATGCAAATTGGAATTACATTTCTCTTGTGCATTTTATTTTCTTTCTGCTGAAAGACCAAGAGGAAAAGATCTGACAAAATAGTGAAACTTGACTTGCTTAAGAAAAAGAGAAACAGAGAAACAGAGAAACATAACTTCATAAATTCATGTTTTTATAAGCATTCGAATAAGCTGGAATTACAAAAAACTGTAATCAGCAATTGTTCAATTGAAACCAAAGATCTCCAAATTTCACTTGAACATTCTTTCAACATTCATATATATATATATATATATATAATTTGGCTTTACAAGGGAGTTTTTTTTTGTATTTTATTACATGGAATATACCAAGATTTCTTACTCTGATTCAAGTGATGGAAAATGACCTTGAGAAGCTAACCTAAGAAGGCAAAAAGACATAGTCAATATCATAAAAAGGGCATAACTCTTGGCCACATTATGACTCTCCCCACTCACCATTCACAAAAGGCTAAGTTACTTGTCACACCCCAACCCCACCCCCCTCAAAATCCCCAAGTACTCCTACTACTACTACTCCTACTCCCACACTCCACTCCCCATCCTAAGCCCTACATGTACAATGAATGAATGCCCCAATTTCTCAATCATCATTCACACCTTGCAACAGAGGGTTTCAACTTGATTGCAAAACCACAACATGGATTCGACATGGCTCTCAAGTCCCCCATTAATGCTGCCCCTTCACACTCTCTCAAACGGTTCATGTAGTGGGGTTTTTGCCATGGCCACCTGTGAATTAGGGCTTAGGGTGGATTTCAGTTTTAGGGTTTGTTGGGTGATGGCTGAATTCGCACATAGAATGTGACATGTCTGTGTGGGTACTTCATTTCATTTGTCCATTGAATAAGTAAAACACATGTGTGTTTGTTTTGTTCCTTTTATCTCCACATTTGTTGGTTTGTTTATTTATTATTATGTTTTGATTTGTTGATTTGGACATGAAGAGATGAGTGTTTAATTTAAGAGACTGACGATCATGGTTTGAGAAGCAATGGCCTGAGGAGTGGTGTCAACTTCAATCTCATGGCAGCCACAACAACACTGACTGGCTGACTAACAGATGTCCTTGCAAGGAATAGGGGAGAATTAGGCACATGTGAACATGGAGTAACAACTCCCATGAGAAAGTGGGTCATAAAAAACAGCTTCAGGGAAATGGTTTTTCTGTACTCTATCAAACAATCTGAACCCTTGCTTTCTTACCTGCAAACCCTAATTTCACATGGGAATTATGTGCTTTTCGTTACCATAGTTTTGAACCCTTTCCTCTTCATCTTTGCATGGGTGTTGCAAAGCTCACACTTTTGGGTGAAAATAAGGGGAAAAATAAATCAGTTGTGATGGGTTTTCACTTGATTTTATTTCACAAAGGAAGGAAAAAATAAAATAAAATAAAAAATGGATTGTTGAAGTTTATGATGCAAAGCAATTGCTTAACACGTTTTGCCAATTGGTGTGGATGCTGTTCTTTATGTTTGGTGAACAGAGCAAAAGGTTGATGAGAATAAGAGATGATTGCAAATGATGAAAAAGTGTAGAATCAAGACGATTAATGACGTAAGCGAAGCAGTTGATGTATATGTTTCTGGTTTAATATTTTCAGCTTGTTGAAAAACCTTCTAACTCTTTTGCTTTTAAAATAAAATCTCCAGTTTGTGCATTAAATTTTAATGCATTTGAATTTTCACAGTGGATTTTGTGTATCACTCCTATGTTGAATCAAACCTAATCATTGGAATACATAATTTTTTTTGATTTTTTTTGTTGAAGCTCAATGTTTGAATTATGCAAAGAAAAATTAAAATAAAGAACCAAAAAATCAAAATCTTACTTCTCTGTCAATATTTTAACATTATATTGAAAATTAAATGATTTTAATTCACTAAATAAAATAGGTATTTTTATATTAATGAATCCAGCACAAGTTTTGGTTGCTATAATATATTGAATTTGATTGAGATCAAATTGTCTACAAAGATTCATATTATTATTATTATTACTATTATTTTAATTTAAAAATGAAACAATAAAAAACTTTACATTTTTTTTGAATAGTCACATAATAGTAAAAGAAAAACATTTTGAAGATTCACAAGACATAACTTTAAGTGGTACTAAAAATATGCAAAATATGAAAATTCATCTTAGCGAATTCAATCTATTTGATTAAAATCAGAGTCATTCTTTTTTGTTTACAGTTTAGAAATAGAACAGAATGTGCTAAAATGTTGATGCTATCATTTAATCGAGTTACAGATTTAAAAAATGAAATATGTAAATTAAAATAAAACATATTTTGCAAGAGGAAAATTCTTCAAAAATCTATAAACAAACAAGTTCTACAATTTTTCTGACCACAACCAATCTCCCACACTACTCCCCCCCTTTTTTTGGTGGGTGTTTAAGCTGGTTGTTTGGTGAAGCCTTTACATTATGTTGGTCAACATATCAAAGAAATTATAATTATATATTTTTAATAGGATAATTTAATCTTAATGTGATATAGAAATTTTATTCATTAAATCGTTGTCATAGATTATGAAAATTAAAGCTCAAGTCTTGGTGTATGTTAGAAAAGATACTATTGAAAGGTAGATTTTATAGATAAAAGTATTGTTTCATAAATCTTATTGAGAACTTGTATTTTACACAATACCATTGCATATTTATTATAATTATTTTTATAGTTTTTTAATATATATATATATATATATATATATATATATAAATATTTTTACATAATATTGATACTAAAAGCTCATTATTTTGCTATATATATGTATATATATAAATATTTTTACATAATACAATATGATGACAAAAATGTAGTTATTTCATCAAAATGGAATGTTGGTAACTCAAGCGACTACTTTTAACATGATATTGATTGATAAATGAAACAATACTAAAAATTAGAATTTTCATTATATCAAACTTTTCAAAAAAATCCTTTCTACTATGTTTATTTAAATGAGTAAATTAAATGCTAGAAAGAAGCAAAATTATGATAATATTAAAGATGCTTAGTGCAAATTTTAAAAACTTAAAAAGCCAAAAAATAAATTTTCATAATTTTGCTATCATGCTATGGAAATATCAAGACAAGTTCTACTTACAAAAATAGCCATAGAAGGTTACTACATTATTCAATTGCAAGTCTCTATTCTTTCATAAAATTTTCACTTAATATATTGTCTACAAAGAAATACAATGAAAGCAACATAAATTTTGAGGCTTTTATAACTACCTTCAAATAATACATTTTGCATGCTATGACATGTACTTATTTTTAATATTACTATTGAGTATTAAGAGCCTCTTTTATAATTATAATATCAAACATCTTATATCTTACCATTGTTAGGGACATAGTCCTTAGACCTTTCTAGAGACAAGTTTCTAGAACCTTCTAGAAAGAAGTCTCTAGAAACTTCCCGAAGATTCCTTGAATATTCTCTTAGAATATTCTTCAAAGATTCTCTAAAGATTCCTTAAAGATTCCCTTAGAAGGCTCTAGAAGATTCTTAGAATATTCTAGTAGATTCTAGGAAGTTACTTGAGAAGCTTCCTAGCTCTTGGGTAGTTGCTCGAGAAGCTTCATAGTTCTTGGGAAGCTTCTTGATGCGCTTCCTTAGAACCATAGGCCAGTAGTATATATAGGAGTCGAGGCTGAAGAGTTCTTCAGTCTCGACAACACATCTCTTGGAGTTCTAGCTCACCTTTTTGGTGTTGTTCTTGTATTCATCTGTTTAATCTAGTTCTGCCACTTCTTCTTGAACTTCTTGTTAGATTTCAAGTCTGTATTTTGTATCCGTGACACTTTGTCGAGACGACCTTTATCTTAATATCAGAGCTGAATCCTTCTTGTTTGAGAGCGGATTACCCCTCTTCTTGAAGGTATTCTAGCGCTTTAGGGGTTGCGGATTACCTTCCTCTAAACTGATATTTTTTCAATCACAATATCAGAGCTTAGTTCTTTGAGGCAGAGAGTGGACTATCCCTTTCCTTGGAGATACTTGAGCGTTCTAAGGGTTGCGGATTACCCTCTCTTGGACTGATATTAATTCCTTCTTTTTGTTTAGCATAGCTAGTAAAAAAGACTGTTGACATCGATTTCAGAGCTTTGCCTTCTTGATAGAGTGCGGATTACCCCTCTTCTCGAAAGCATTGAGGCATTTTTAGAGGTTGCGGATTACCCTCCTCTAAAACTGAAATCGTTTAGTGTTTTTTTTCTTTTCTCTGAGTAGGTTTTAGTGACAGGTAGTGCTACAATTTTCTCTAAGAGACTTAGCAATTTCTTCTTCTCTCAAAATTTTAATCCATCTATTTTCTAAATATGGAAGTAGACCAGGTCATAGACAATGCATCTCTACAAGTAGACAATAGAGTGGCAACTCTTGCAGATCTTCAAGCTCTTATGAATAGTGTACGAAAGGAGATTGCATTTCTTCGCAATCCAAGTAAAGAACCTCAAATTGATCTAGTGATCGAAGAAGCTAGACGCGAAATTCATAGCCTACAACAAGAGATTATTTGACTGAGAGAAGCAAGACATGTGTCACATACGACCCCTATGGATACTTCAAGGATTAGTACGAAAGAACCAAAAGCGAGTATGCCAGACAAGTTTGATGGAACAAGAGCCAACTTTCGAGGTTTTGTGCAACAAGCACGGCTTTACCTATGCCTATACCCTTCTCGTTATCCGAATGGATTTACCCATGTTGCTTTCATAGGTACTCTTCTATCAGGAAATGCTCGCTCTTGGTTTGCTCCACTATTGGAGAATGATTCTCCAATATTGTACGACCTAGAGGCTTTCATAGAGAGACTTACTGCTGCATTTGGAGATAGCGATCGAGAAAGAGTGGCTGAAAGAAAGATACAAAATCTGCGACAAGGATCACGTTCTGCTGCAATCTATGCTGCAGAATTTCAACAACTTACATGTGATCTTGATTGGAATGATAAGGCGTTCATGACACGATTTCGATATGGACTGAGAGATGATGTCAAGAACTTATTGATCACCATGCCTAAGGCGGATACTTTAGAAGAACTTATATCTCAGGCAATTATTTGTGACAACCGCCTCTTTGAATTACGACAAGAAAGACGATCAGGCTGGAGAAATGATGGAGCATTTGCTACATTTTCAAAAGGTCCAGAGAATCACTCCATAGATCCTGAACCCATGCAAATTGATGCGGAAAACAAGGATGCCCAGCCATAATAGGGACCGTGCGGCTGGACATCTCAACATCCAAAATTAATCAAGGTCCCTTTCTCTCAGCTCAACCTTCAGATTGTTTTATGGTACCTTTACATCTGGGTATTCAAGAACTACAAGTCGATGCTTTATTAGACTCGGGTGCATCCGCTTGCTTTATAGATGAAGAGTTTGCCAAGCTTCACAATATTTCTCTTGTAAAGAAACTTAAGCATGTCCATATAGAAGTCATAGACGGACGACCATTGTCTTCGGGCAATGTTATCCATGAAACTAAACCATTGAAGGTACGTCTTGAAAACCATGAGAGCAATATTGTGTTTAATGTTATCAAGACCCCTTCATGTCCTATCATTTTGGGACTATCTTGGCTTGATAGATATAATCCATTGATAGATTGGAAGTTGCGGAAAGTGACATTTCCAACAAACTCTTTGAAGGTGGAATCTGCCAAGACAATGTCTAGAAACAAATCCTTGTTTATAAGTACAAGGGCTTTCATGAAGGAAGCCAAGCAAAATACACCTCTTGTCATCTTCGCAACTCTGACTCGAGAAGATGCAACTCCGACTTTGGTTATTCCAAAGCAGTATGAAGAATTCAAAGATGTCTTTGAAAAGAAGAATGCTGATATGCTGCCAGAGCATCGACCCTATGACTGTGCCATTGAATTGCAAGAAGGAGCACAACCACCTTTTGGACCAATCTACAATTTGTCGCAGACGGAGTTGACTGAGTTGCGGAAGTACATTGACGAGAATCTAGCCAAGAACTTCATCCGTCATTCAAAGTCGCCAGCTGGGGCACCAATCTTATTTCTAAAGAAGAAGGATGGCTCACTACGGATGTGCGTGGACTATCGAGGTCTCAACAAGGTGTCAAAAAAGAATCGCTACCCACTGCCTTTGATCTCTGGTCTTCTAGAACAACTTGGGCGTGCAAGGATCTTTACAAAGATTGACCTAAGGGGAGCTTAAAACCTTGTGCGAATTAAAGAAGGAAATGAATGGAAGACAGCGTTCCGAACAAGGTATGGCCATTTTGAATACAATGTCATGCCATTTGGTCTTACTAATGCTCCAGAGGTCTTTCAACACATGATGAATGACATCTTTCGAGAACATCTAGACGATTTTGTTGTCATCTATCTAGATGATATTTTGATATTTTCTAAGAACGAGGAAGAATATGAGAAGCACGTTCGTCTGGTACTCAAAAAACTACGGGAGCGAGGACTCTATGCCAAATTGGAGAAGTGCTTATTTCACCAAACTGAGATGGAGTTTTTGGGATTCATCGCGACTACGGAAGGCTTGAAGATGGATCCAAAGAAGGTGGAAGCAATCATGTCTTGGGAAGTTCCAAAGACGGTTAGGGACGTACAATGTTTTCTTGGATTTGCTAACTACTATCGGATCTTCATCAAGAATTATTCTCAAGTTGCTGCCCCCCTCACTCGGTTAACGTGTAAGGACAAGCTCGAATGGCGACCTATCGCAGAAAAAGTATTTCAAGATTTGAAGATGGTATTTACTACAGCTCCAATCTTGGTACATCCGAACTTTACAAAGGCCTTTTATTTGGAGACAGATGCTTAGGATTTTGCTTTGGGAGCTGTACTTTCACAGATGGACGTAGATGAGAAGCTCCATCCAGTTGCGTTCTATTCTCGAAAATTCTCTGCTGCTGAAATCAACTATGAGATCCATGATAAGGAACTCCTTGCTATAGTAGATTCTTTCCAAGAGTGGCGCCACTTTCTCGAAGGAACTGCACATCCAGTGACCATATATACGGATCACAAGAATTTGGAGTATTTTATGTTGGCTCGGGTTTTGAATCGGCGTCAAGCTCGGTGGAGTATGTCGCTATCTAGGTTCGACTTTGTTATTACTTATCGGCCTGGGAAGCAACAAGGGTTGTCCGATGCATTATCAAGGAGATCATATCTCGCGCCAAAGGCTGGAGATGCAGCATTTGATCAACAGTGCACGACATTGTTGAAGCCAGAGAAATTTCGGCTCAACGCAACTATTGTACCAATTGATGCTGACTTCCTCGACCAGGTATGGGCCGCAACCATTGAAGATTCTCTAGTCCTTGATATCAAGCAACATGCTAGTGATGATAAATTCAAGATGGAAGGAGATCTAGTATATTTCGAAGAGCGGTTGTATATCCCAAAAGGGCCAACACGACTCCGAGTTCTTCAATCTCGTCATGACTTTCCAGCTGCGGGACATTTTGGATTCAATAAGACCTTGGAACTTATTTCCCGCGATTTCTGGTGGCCTCAAATGTGGAAGGATGTGAAAGATTTTGTTGTATCTTGTGACATTTGTTCAAGATCCAAAAACCCTCGACATCGGCCTTATGGACTTCTACAGCCATTGCCTATTCCGCGCCGACCATGGTCTTCGGTTTCCATGGACTTTATTACGGATCTACCACCATCGAATTCATTTGACAGCATTTTTGTTGTCGTAGACCGGCTTACAAAGATGGCACATTTTGTCCCTTGCAAGAAGACATCGTCAAGCGAAGACACAGCAAGACTCTTTCTTGATAATTTGTATCGATATCATGGTCTACCAGATGATATCGTATCGGATCGAGGAACCCTGTTTGTGTCAAAGTTTTGGAAATCTCTTTTTGAAATATTGAAGGTGGATATCAAGCTTTCTTCGGCATTTCATCCTCAAACGGACGGCCAAACAGAACGGGTGAATCAAGTTTTAGAGCAATATTTACGTTGCACCATCAACTATCAACAAGATGATTGGGCCGCATATCTACCGCTAGCCGAGTTCGCATATAACAATACCCTTCATGCGTCAACTCAACAAACGCCATTCTTTTCCAATTATGGATACCATCCGAAGCTTGACTTATGGAGTTCGTCAACGATTAACAATCCGGCAGCTGAAGGATTGGTGAAGGAGCTTTTGCAGCTTCAAACTACATTGAAGCTTCAATTGCAAACTGTCCAAGAATCTTACAAGGCGTCCGCAGATAAATTTCGGAATCAGGCACCTAAATTCACGATTGGAGACAAAGTTTGGCTGCTTCGACGAAATATTAAGACCAAGCGGCCATGTGACAAATTGGACTATCGAAGATTGGGACCATTTGTTATCCAGAAGCAGATCAATCCTGTAGCGTATCGTCTAAAGTTACCAACTACTATGAAGGTACATCCTGTCTTTCATGTTTCTTTGTTGGAGCCTTATCAAGAATCGTCTTTTCCTGGAAGAGTACAATGTCCACCACCTAGCATAGAAATAGAGAACCACGAAGAATACGAGGTGGAAAAGGTCCTGGATTCACGGCAAAGACGGGGTAAATTAGAATACTTTGTGCATTGGAGCGGTTACGATATTAATGAACGAACATGGGAGCCGGTCGAAAATCTCGCAAATGCGTCACAAAAGGTACAGGAGTTTCATCGACGATATCCTGAGAAATCCAAGCCGGTTCGACGATAGCTTTTTACTGAAGCTTGCTCATCCAGAAAACAGAAAAGAGGAGAGAGCACCACCAAAATCCATAGTTGATGTAGTCATTCTCTCCAAGATAGTGTAGAACTTTGTTAGTAGCCCAAGTTTGTTCTTATTGTTTTAGCCTTTGAATATGGATAGCCAAGATACTACACTTGTCATGTCATCTCAAGCAACTAGCTCACGAAGACAATCGCGAGATGAAGAACCGCCTGCACCACGACGACGTCGAAGGATTTCGAGCAACAGATCGCTGGCGATTGTATTTGAGGTCGAACCTGCCTACAATGGTCTGCCAGAAGGAGTGTTTGCAGGACAATTTCACAATGAAGACACGGAGGTTCATGCTTGGACAGAAGTTGAAGGCGTGGGCCACTACCGTTGGCTTCAAGGACCATTGAATCACTTGCCTCGTGAACAACAATTGGAGTTCATAGCAGAGGTTATGCGACAGATCTTCATTTTCTTGCGTTGGTATTGACTGACGATAACATTGCTTCTCGGAGACCTCGAAGCTAAAGGAGGAGGTGATGTTAGGGACATAGTCCTTAGACCTTTCTAGAGACAAGTTTCTAGAACCTTCTAGAAAGAAGTCTCTAGAAACTTCCCGAAGATTCCTTGAATATTCTCTTAGAATATTCTTCAAAGATTCTCTAAAGATTCTTTGAAGATTCCCTAAAGATTCCCTTAGAAGGCTCTAGAAGATTCTTAGAATATTCTAGTAGATTCTAGGAAGTTACTTGAGAAGCTTCCTAGCTCTTGGGTAGTTGCTCGAGAAGCTTCATAGTTCTTGGGAAGCTTCTTGATGCGCTTCCTTAGAACCATAGGCCAGTAGTATATATAGGAGTCGAGGCTGAAGAGTTCTTCAGTCTCGACAACACATCTCTTGGAGTTCTAGCTCACCTTTTTGGTGTTGTTCTTGTACTCATCTGTTTAATCTAGTTCCGCCACTTCTTCTTGAACTTCTTGTTAGATTTCAAGTCTGTATTTTGTGTCCGTGACAACCATATATTTAATTAAAGACATGTTTCTCTAAAGGATCTTCATCACAATTTTGACAATATTGAAGTAAGAAAAATCTAATTGTTTCATTTTTTAAATTTACAAATAACAACTCTTAATATGAATCTCCTTGTTATTGGATCTCAATGTTGCTAAAATATTTTACAAGTTGATCCTTGAATGTGTTTCTCTAAATTTTTTACCATCTTATAAATAATAGTTGAACATATTTATTGATGGATATTTTAAATAATAAATAACAACTTTTGAGGCTTTTGCAATAATTTTAGATAGTTTCTATGTGAATTTTCTATTAAAGACATGAATTACAAATAGTCAAAAAATCAATACACTCTTATATTACTAAAAAAGAGTAGATAATTTCTTAAAGATAGTACAATATTAAAACTAGAATAGCTATTGCCAAAGACAAAAAGACTAGAGTTTCTTAAAATAAGACTAAAAACAAGAAAGATATAGATAAGTTTGAAGAAGGCTTCACTCTTGTCTTTATATATACTATCTAATTAAGAGCTATATAACAACATTCTATAGAATCTCTATCACCTATCTAACTTGTAGGATACATGTCCAAATTATAAGATAAGTTTCTATATATGCATTATATGATTAACTTGTATCACAAGTGATCAATATGTGTAATACTTTGCCAATTTTTTGGCAAAGTTTTTAACCTATTAACTACCTATAAATACATATAAAATCAAATCTATGTTTAAAAAGCTTCTATAAAGCTTTTTAATAAGATATTAAATAATTTATTTACTTTTATTTACTTCTATTTAACTCCTCTTATTAATGTAATTACAAATATTAATCATGTCTATGACATCATCTCGTACTTCTAGAGACAAGTTCCACAAAGATGAATAATCATATATTGATGAAGTTTAAGATGCAAGTAATTGTATTTGCTACATACTCTAATCTTTCTTTTCTTTGAAGGTAGTTGATAGGTCCTATCAACTATCAATAGTATCATATACCAAAACTATCCTATTATTTGACTATTTTTGAAGCCTTCATAATTTTTTTTGAAATAAAATATTTAGAACAACATTTGATAGATATAATTGATAAGCCATTAGATTGATTTTTTTACAAATAAGAAATGGTCTAAGTCTATAATAATCTAACTTAATATAAAATAATTAATCTTAATATTATAACAAAATATCATTCTTTTTATAAATATAAAATGATTTCTTTTTTTATAATAGGTATACTTATTAATATTTTTTTATACTTGAGCTTTCTTTAATTGTACATTCATTGTTGCATGTAGCACTAATAAATAAAATTTTAATTTTTTTTTCATAAATTTATCAACTTTTGAAAAGTAAAAAATATCAAGTTTTTGATAGTAATCATAATTAATATATAAAGATGTTTATTGAATAGAAGAATGTATTTTGTTATTATAAGCAAATTATTATAGTAAAAAAAAGGTTGTTAAATCATCTTTATGGTGATTGATAATGCTTCTAAAATATTACTTTAAAAATTTATTTATTTATTTTAATTACCTATTAATTTAATAATAAAAATTCAAAGATATTTTTATATTTATTTTCAATATTTTAAAAAAGAATCTCTAAAATCTTGATACGAATTTAATTCTTTTATTTAATATAATATCCTTTGATAATCTATAATAGCAATAAATATTATCAACAAAAAATCTGATTATTTCTTTACATATTATAGATTTTTTATATAATAAAAAATCTCTCATCTTGAATTTTCTTTCATATCTAAGGCCACCAAAAGTCTATTAATATTAATTCCAAATTCTTGTTGTATCCAAAAAAAAATTTAGTTAAAAAATTATAATCAGCTTAAAGAACATATAATTGCTCTTTATCTTTTGGAACACATAAGAATCCTTTAAAATATAATAGATTGTTCTTAAATTCAAACTTAGTAGTATTATGAGATTTAGAAGGATTATTCTTGATATCATGAATAAAAGGATCTATAGACATACTTGATTAGAATATAGTTAAAAAAATTAAATTAAAAATCAGTGTTGTTTTTATTACTTAAAGATGAAATTGCTTTGGCTTCAAAAAATTATTAATCAAAAGTTATATCTCATTTTTTTGTATAAGATAAAAATATTTTAAAAAGGTATCTAATAAAGCATATAATTTTTATGATTGATAAGTGATATTGAATTCAAAACTTAATAAAGACATGCTTTAATATGCTTGGTGAAAATTTGAAATACATGCTCACATAAAATATTCAAGGATCTAATGATCTATATAAAAAATCACTAGACATAAAGTGTCTTTTGAATAATAGTATTATTCTTGAAATGAAGTTCTTTTTTGTAGATCTTGTAATTTGTCTCAATTACTGAAAAGATTTTTGAATAAAAAGCTATTAAATGAAGTTTGTCATTTGCTCTCATTTGTAATAATATAGCACCCAAAGCAAAGTTTTATGTATTTAATTTTTGCAAAATAATGCCTTAAAAAAACATAACAATATAAGATTAGGATTGTAATAAGAACTCTCTTCAAAGCTTCAAATGTTGCTTCAACTTCTTTTTCTATTAAAGTTTGTTTTTACAAGTTAAATATATAGGTAGAATTGTAACTTGAGATTTGTTTTGATAAAAAATTAATAATAATTAAAAAATCTCAAAATAAATATTAAATATCTTTTATTGTTGATAAAACCTTTCAATCTATGATAGTTTAAATTTTCTTAGGATCTATTATAAGACCATAATTTAAAATAATGTATCCTAAGAAGTCAACTTGAGTTATATAAAATATATATTTTTCTATCTTAGTATAAAATCTTATTCCTCTATCTTTTTACAAAACACAACAAACATAAAGTCATATTACTTTATATTCTTAAAGTAGATTAAAATATTGTCCAAATAAAAAATAATAAGTTTACATAGAAAACCTTGAAGAAAATCATTTATTAGATGTTAAAAAATAGTTAATGCATTTATAAGTCTAAAAGGCATGATAATATATTTGAAATATTCATATCTAGTTTAAAATGTATTTTTTAAAATTACTTCTTTCTTTGATGCATATTAAGTTGTATTTTTTTAATAGATCTATTTTATATCAATCTTTTTCTTGGTTTAATTGATGAAAAAGCCTTGATATCAAAAGTAAAGGATACTTATTTTTGATAGTAATCTTATTGAGTCCTTAATAATATACATACATCTGCAATAACCTAACTTTTTTTTTCTCAACAATTAAGATATGAATTCTTATTAGATATTTTAAATGATGTATGAATTTTTTTTCTTAATTTTTATTAATATATTCCTTAAGTATAGCCAATTTATTTTATAATAAGCTATAGATTGATTAAAGTAGTTATTTAGGTTGTGCTTAAAGTTTAATTGAATAATTATAAGGACAATGATTTCAAATGATATCTTCATTATTTTTTTCAAAAAAATCTTGATAATCTTTATATTGGCTCAAAATGCTATTTGAAATATTTTTATTATAAAAAATATATGTAACATAAATAGCAAAAGATAAAGTTTTTTTTTGCAACATACATGAAAGCACTTGTATCTATCAATAAGAATTTTGTTGTATTAGACTTATGACTTTCCATTTAATTAATAGATGTTAAGATTATGCTATAAAATAAATAAAGATTATGAGAATTTTATTTTATTTAAAGATTGATTTTTGAAGCAAAAATAAGTTTAAAATAATTATGTTAAAAGACTATATAATATTAATAAATATTATAAAATTATTATGACCATTATAAATCTTATTTTGTAACTATATTGCTTCTTTGAACAATGTAATAAGGATATGAATTACAAACAAAAAAATCCTTAATATACTCTGGTATTATTAGAAAAGAATAGGTATTTATTCAAAGATAGAATAGTATTAAAATTAAAATGACTATTTATAAAACTAAGAAAGGTATTTATTCAAAGATAGAGTAGTATTAAAATTAAAATGACTATTTATAAAGCTAAGAAAGGTATTAACAAACATGAAGAAGGCTTCTTTCTTACCTCCATACATACTATATAATTAAAAGTTGCATGATAATATTCTATAGAACCTCCAATAGATATCCAACTTGTAAAACACATGTTTAACTTAAAAGAAAAAATTTCTATATGTACACTAGATGGCCAAATTGTACCACAAGTTACTAACATGTGCAACACATGGTTAACTTATTCATCAAGTTTTTAACCTATTAATCAATTCCAAATATATATAAAATGAAATTCATATCTATAAAGCTTTTAAGAAGTTTTTTTATAAAAAAATATCAATTCTACTTATATTTAATTTCTAATTAATACTTTTTATTTAAGTAATTATGTATATCTATAGCATTATTCTTTCTTTTCAAGGATAAATTCCACAAAGAGTAATTATTATATATTAAAGAAGTCAAAGTTGTAGTGTATTATATTTGCTATACATTTTTATCTTTGTTTTTTTTAAAGGTAGTTGATAGATCCTTTCAGCCATTGATAGTGTCTCATACTAGGACAAAAAGATAGCCTTGGTATTTGATCATTATTGAGACTTTTGTAACTTCTTTAAAAATAAATATTTAAAATAATATCAAGAGCGGTTCTACCTTTAATAATATTAACAAATATCGAGAGTCTCTTTTAAGATTGTGATACTAAATATATTATATTTCACCATCTATTTGAAAAAAAAACATGTTCTTGAAGGTCTTGAAGGCTAAAACAATGTTAATATTTTATTCAATAATTGAAAAAAAATAATAACTTTTGAGTTGAATATGCTTATAGTTGATTCATCTATATCTTTAGTACTAAAAAACTATAAATAAAGATAGAAAATGAAATAAAATCTTTATTTATTTTTATTTTTATTATAATAAGTTGTTTTTTAAAAAAAATTAAAAATTTTAATGGATGTTATTGATGAAAAGCATAAATCTTCTTTACTACATTTGTAAGATTCTTAATTGGTTTCAATGTGTGTTCACTAATATCATATCCATATTAAAGTATAAGACATTCTAACCTATTCTAGCATTGCCTTAAGTCTAAGATTTTTTTAAACTTAAATCTTCATTATTATCCATATCTATAAGAGGTGGCATTTATCTTATTTTGGATATATCTACCATCTTCTTTAGCTTACAAAAACTTACATAGAATATAAGATAGATCTTTAAAGGTTTTGGTAGATGTAATCAATTAGCAACTCAATTAATTTGTTTACAAATAGAAAATGGTCAAAATCTGTAGTAATTCAATTTGTGATAAGAACAAACAATCTTAATATTATGATAAAATAACCATACTTTGTTGTTCACATGGAATTAAAGTGTTTTTTTGCAATAGGTATCTACAATGATCCTTTATTGGTTTTAAACTTTGCTTAATCATATCTTCATTGTTGCATATAGCTTTATATAAATAATTTGCTAAATCTTTTGTCACATGATTATCAACTTTTGAGAAGTCAAAAGTATCAAGTTATAGATGATAACCATAATTAGCATAAAAAAATATTTATTGAATAGAAGAATGTACCATATTATAATAGACAAATTTTTCCAATGGCAAAAGAATTATTCAATCATCTCTTTGATAATTGGTGGTATATGTCAAATATTGCTGCAAAATTTGATTTTGATTTTTATTTGTCTTTTATTTTTATATTAGAAAGTCAAATATAATTTTATATTATTTTTTAATATCTTAAAAAAAATTCTAAACCTTAATATAGATTGAGTTCTTTTATCTGATACGATATACTTTAACAATCTATAAAAACAATAAATATTGTTAAAAAAAAGTTTAGTTGTTTCTTTACATGTGATAGTTTTTATATATAGTACAAAATATGCCATCTTAGAGAAAAGATCTACTATCACAAATATAGAGTCATAAGAACCTAAAATTGGAAGATTTGTAATAACATATAATAAAATTATCTAAAAATCTACAAAATACATCATTCATTAAATATTAGGAAGAAACTTCAGTATTTGATATTATATTTAATATGGCCATATTTAACTTAGAATATAGTCTTCCATTCATTTCCTTTCTTAATACATACCAAATTATAAGCTTCTTTTAGATCTATCAAATTGACGATAAAAATTTAAAAATTTATACTTTTATATAAACTTTATTTATATATAATTTTTCTTATTTTTGATATAAAAAATTAAAATTTTATTACAAAAAATAAGATATGATAATTAAAATATTTTTAAAATATATTTTATGTAATTAAAAAAATATACATATATGTGTATATATATATATATATGATATATTAATAAGAAGAATCAACAAATAATACAAGTCCTTTTTGACCTTCTATTACTGCAGAAACTCCATAAGATCTTTATTGTGTTTGCAGATTTTTATATACTAGCTTGTATTATATTTAAATACTTGCATTACTGGTTTGGTTTGTTTAGTCTTTCTTTTATAAACAGTTCTAATCTCAAAATTAGGTCATCTTCAAAGTCACAATCCCAAATCTATTGTAATTTGAGAATTGACCATAGAATCAAGGTCATGAATTTCTCAAAAATGAGTTTGACACCCTGTGTTTTTCAAAGTTTGAAATTCATCCAAGTTTGCTACAATTGATTAATCATCAAAGCAATTCTATTTTGGCATATAAACCATAAGTTCTTGTGGTGCCCATACTAGCAGCAAGAAATTGTCTTCATAAATATGAACTCCACATGACATAACTATCAATGGGGCAACATTTGTTGACCTTCCCAAACCAAAGGGATATAGTTTCAGTTTGCTAAATGTGTCCTTATGTTAGAACTACTTCAAATTAGAGAATAATACTACAGCAAGAAGTGAGGGATGAACAAGCATTTTGAAGTAAGAAACATACATTGTATACATGAACAAAAGTGAGTCATGGGATCCATTTGCAAGAATCCTGCACACAACCTTAACATACAAGCCGAGTATGTTAAGGCTGCTGCTTGTATGTTAAGGTTGTAGATCTTGCAAATAACTAATATGGTCGTTTAGTAATTTAGTTACACAACAGAGAAGCCTCTAGAGCAGCTATCCAAAACAAACAAATTGCAAATTCACAAGGTCATGCTAACAATAGAACTAGTCGAAGTTGTCAAAATGATGCAAAAAAGAGTGTTTCCTGATGGGCAACTACATGGGTGAAGTATTGTCTTCCTGTTTCATCTGATTATCAAAAATGGTGTGCTAGCAGGGCTACGGTGTAATTACTGAATGTTAAGCTACTGCCACCACCATATCCATTGCAAGCATGTTAAAGGACAGCGCCTCCTTTGCTGCTGCATGTGAAGAGCCAACCCTTCTTTGCGGCTCTCGTTCCCACGCTTGACTTGATTGTGTGTGTTTCTCTGCCCTGGAAAGTGTTTCTTGAGGTTTAAATCACAGTTTCTGTTGAAAAGATTTTCCGGCAGAGGCATCAAGGTGTTAACGCATTTCCTGAAACTGAAGTCATCGTCTGATCCGTCCTTGCGAATCAGAAAGTAGCACCTGCTTTGCCAGTCGGGGTGAATGCGGACTTGAAAAGCCACAATTCCTCCTGCAACCTTGTGGGGGTTCGATAGAGTGACGAGGTCATTCAACACCTCAAACTCATGCTACAACACGCGGAAGGAAATCAAATTACCAAATGTGACTGTCAGCGAATGATGTTCTCGCATGCACGAAAGTATAAGGACAATTTCACGAAAAGATTCACGTTAAAAAGCGGATATAAATTAGAGCGACAATCCAAGTCAAGCTCAAGCCCCAACTAAATCCAATGCATTCGGACTTGGCATTTAACCCACTGCAGAAAATCAAGGAGGACTCTGCTCACTTGGTCAAGGTTTTGGTCGAGTTTCCAGCCATACAACAAATGGTAGAAATAGGAATACATCTCCTCACGCGTGTTAAAGACCTTCGAGCCGAGTTTTATAGATTGCACAACCTTCTGCTTCATCTTTTCCTGTCCAGTCTTCACCTTGTCCTCACCCACCGTGACTCTTTCCTCCTGATCTGTTACAGTGACTCCCTTAACCTTGCATACCTCCACCCCATCACCCGCATCCGCTTCAACAGGACTCAATATCACTTTCTTCTTTTTCTTCTTTATCTTCACCTTCTCAACCTTCTTTTCCTTGGCAGTGGTCTTCGTCACCCAAGCGGTAGCACGACTAGCCTGATTCTCCCCGCATATCTTCTCAATTCCACCGGTCTTCCTCCCCAAACACTTCACAATACTCCTCGGCATTGCCTCCGTCACCACTCCAGTCACAACTCCCGCTTCAATCGTCTCCTCCATGCTCACCCCGACGATGCTCACCACATCTGCCACCGCAGTGGCCTTCGAGTCCTCACATTTCTTCTCTACGATCATCCACCGATATCTTCTCTCGAACTTGCTGTACCCGCCCAAAATTTCACCCATCGTCACAGCCTTCCCCTCAAAATCGCAAGAAGTAACAGAATCTAGAACAACCCATTATCCAACATCCTCGGCGAATGCAGCTGCAGCATTGTCGGATAACCATGGACCAGCATCTAGAGTTCGCACTCAGGCAGCCTTGTGGTAGTGCTTTGCGGCATGTTTATTTTATGGAAAACAACGACTACATGTCCAGAATCTATGACCATGTGAGAGATGGATTGATAGATTGAGAGAGAGGCAATGCTAAAGTGTGAAACCCAGAGTGGGAAATTGGGGATCTATCAGTTGTGATCGGCCGCGACGGCGAGCGCTTCAAATGGGAGCGGTGTCTGTTCCGGTGGAAGGACCTTTTCACACCGCTCCTGGTAGTAACTAGTTGCGACTCAGTTGGTAAGAGCGTCGTGGGGGAGTTTTATGGGAGTAACTTTTATTATGTAACCTATGGTTTAAATATGTTCAATTAGGAGGGTCGGTATCTTATCATTGAGGTGTGATGTTATCATTACCTGTAGCCAAAAATTATAAATTGGTTCTTTGTAATTCATGTCCTTGACAATATGCTAGCTCTAAATCCTAAAATCTTAGTTAATTCATAAATATTTTTATTTTTTTTCAAAAATGTGTATTGAAGATTTTGAAGGATTGATGTTATAACACTTTAGCCACTACCAATTTGTGGTTCCTTATTTTTAGGAAAGCTATATATCAAATATATAGAAGGCATGGGCATTAGATATCATGCTAAAATTAGAGGAGATTCCTTGCTCTTGCCAATAAGTGACAAGTCGCCCAATATAATTTCCTAATGCAAGCATTGTAAGACCAACTCTTCAAATATCTTCAATAAATTATTTAAGAACTTGAAAAAAACATTCTCTCTTTGTTCTCCTTCTAACTTTATGGAGTTTCAAATTTAGGACTTTATATGTGCCACTCCAACACTTTATTATCTATCCATCACTACAAACCACTTAATATCCAAAGCCTAGATTTTTATCTCTAAAAACTTATAGCCAAATTTTTGATATTTTTCACCTTGTCTTAACTAATAACTACTATAAACTAATAAATATCTACTAGTCCCAATAATATTAGTTTGTAGATGTTTTAGTATGATAACACACTAATATAGTGGCATTGATTTTCTTACAACTATTAAAAATAATTGTTTTTTTTGTTTTTTTTTTATTATTTATTTCTCTCTCTTATGTAAGTAATGAACTTCTTTGTATTTTATTTTTTGATTTTTAAAATTTTATTAGAAGTTGAATAAATTTAATAATTTTGTATCTTTATTAATAAAATCCAATCTATCCATTTTTTGTATACAACTCTCTAAGATATGGAAGAATTTAAATTGCTACTTATATTGTATTCTATTGAAAAAGCTCTTATGAATCAATTATTTACTAGGAACCAAATTTATCATATATACATATTCACCTAAATTCATATAAATACAACAAAAATTACTTTAGAAAATATATTTTGTAGAAATATATATGAACTTTTCAACTTTTACAAATAGATTTTATAGTCATTAGACAGTTTTAAGGTGTCTCTAAAATCACAACGAACTATTTTCTTTATGACTTATATTCTTCGAAACAAATTTAAAAATACAAGATAAATTTTAAATTTACATGACATACAGATCTTCTCTGTTAAAATTTACAGATGCATTACAAATTTGAAGTGCAGATTTGAATGATTTTTATTCAAATTATTGCAACATTCTATGTCTTTCTATTTTAAAATATTCTTTATTCCAATAGTACATTAAAACTTCTCAATCAAAAAAAAGAAAAAAAAGAAAACAAAAATATCAGGTATGCTTCAATCTGTTCTAGAAACAAACAAGAAGATCCAAACTGAAAAAAAACTACACAAATTTCACTTGTAAATTTCTTGCAAAAAACCCATCTTAGAAGTATAACTTTTTTTTAGAAACCACCATCATGAAAGTGAGATAGGGTTGTTCAAGATAGAAATAGTGGTACTATAACATAACAAAAATAAACAATAAGTGGTCAACAACAACAAAAAAGAAAAAAACTAGTGCAGAAGAAATCATGCACTAGAATGATAAAAACAACAGCAAGGAAAAGACAATACAAAATATTACTAAGAAGAGCAAATGTCATTTTCCACACATTTATGATTCATGACTGCATGCACCCAATGTAGCTAATGATGTCAAGGACACCCACAAACCCAACCCCCCCCCCCAATATTGTACTCTTGATAATTTATTAGATAATTAATTAATTAATTAATGTACCCACACTTACAAATACACACATTCATGTTCTGATGGACTCTATATAAATATCTGCCATTGACATCAGTGCATGTATCCAAGATAGTGCTGGAAATAATAATAATAATAATAACAGGAATAGTTTACATATCTGTGATTTTTTCATTACAGATGATTAAGGTCATGGAGTGGCAGTTTCTACAATAGACCCATCTCATGTGTTCAATGTCAACTCACAGTCCTTTCAGCCAGAACAAAAATATACATTAGTAAATATTTTAAAATTAAAGGATCCATTATGTAGGTTTTTTCTTTGCACACTGCAGACCTTAAGAGGTTGAGTCTGAGCAACAAAATGACACACAATTTTGTGCTCACATCATATGGGTAACAAAAGTAACAAAATGACCCAGAATGTTGGGCTCAAATCCCATGAGCCTATGTAAACAAAAGCAAGTGTAGCAAATTCAACTAAGAGGTTTAAGATTGCCTGAGGAGGTACATTTTCATGGAGTGTTAAATGCATTAAAAAGTTGTATTTGGGATAATTTTTTGTGGAAACATGTATCACCAATCAATTACCATTGCTCAAAGCTGTCAGTCATTGTAATTTGCTAATTTGATGACCTTGTGGTAATAGATGAGGGTCTGAACACATCATCATCAATGAACAATATAAAAGTAACAATTTCCAAGCAACAAGCTATCAACTCTCCTAAGAAAAGTTTTAGCATCTCCAACATTTTCTAATTTAGGTTTCAAATACCAACACTTGAAAAGATCTGCAAGCATAAACTCAACCATAGATTGGATAGTTGGCCTCTCTAAAGTATTCAACTGGGTGCTACATGAACGTGATTAGAGAAGTGAGGAAGGGCTAAACATCTGAATTACTAAAACTTATTAAAACGCTGGCCTACCTCCCTGCTACATGAACATGCTACAACGTAAATTTCAACATTGCTAAGTTGTATTGGTGATAGTTTCTCCCTTGGTCTACCTCACCAGCGCCTTATCAATAGCTCCAGCTGGATTCTATTCGTAGTCACCGATGGATGCAAGCTGTTTGCCTTTAACCTCTTCAGTGTGTCTGAGGCATTGAATCTGATTTACAAAAAAGATTTCAACTCCTCCGCAAGTGTGCACAAAAGTAAAGAGGGCAGAAATTCCAAGGAGGCACATTGAACAAAAATTTCAAGATGAGCTATCGAGCACTACTTCAGGTTTGAAGGACCACAGACAATGATATGCGAGCTGACCTTGGCATGTTCCAATCTCAGCGATACCATGCACAATGCCAGTACTGCAGATCAGCCCTCCCTTCCCAGCGAGCTGAAAGCCTTGCTCAGAGACGGAACAATTTGCGCGAAGTGGATATGTTGCAGTGTATACTCAGCCTCCTGTGAACAGGTCGGACTAGGGGAATAGTATGGAGATCCCAGTTAGTGTCCTATAGCCTATGCGTAGAAAGTAGAGTTCGAGATGCAGAAGAATGTCTTCTCACCCACACATCGCAACGAGTGCAACACTGGTCAGAAAAGTCGAGAAAAAAATTTCGCGATGGAGTAAGAACACCATACCAAGGAAAAACTGATGCTCGAGGCTCAAAACTATCGATACAATACAGAGCATACAAAGTTTGTATATCAAAACTGTCATTCAAGTCACAAGTGGTCTTCAATCTCCCCCAGCTCTAACCTCCACTGCCATATTTAGTCATAGAATATGACAATAGACGACTACATTTGAACTTGTATTGAACAAGTTTACTAGAGTTCAAATGAATTATAGCCTCTATGAGAGAAAAATGGACTTGGTGTAAGTAGGTAAATAGTGGATATGCCCAGATTTAGAATGAAAAGATTCTAAACTAGTTTAAGAAACTTAGCATATGTGGGGAGTATTAGTGACTATGGGGATTCAAAGATGTTAAGATTTGATGAAGTCAATAAATCAAGCTTTAGATTGTTGAAGTGTGGTAGGGGCATTTTAGGGCTCAAATATAATTTCCAGACCATGAAATAAGAAATGATAGATCAGAAAATCATTTCAATATACTGTTTCATTCTTTACTGCTAATATCTTGTTTAAAATTGTACTGTTCATGGAGCTCACATGATTTAGAAAACATTCTTTTAATTAATTGTTGCTGTTAATCTCCCCTCAAGAAAAGTCCATAACACCAAAAAGGCAAACAAGACCCCAAAGTATGTTGCGTTAATTGCCGTAGGCTACCGAAGGGATGCTATTGCCAAGTTGGTGTAAGGTCATTTCCAGATATACCGAGGTATCCATCTCAACCTCAAGACGTCAGCATTTGCATGTACAAAAATGTGTCCAAACAGCGGTAGAAACAAATGATGTCTATAATCCAAGTTCCAACCCATTAATACTGGCAAATTCCTTTGTCGTGTGCAGGGCTTCTGAATTTCTTCTCCACCGTTAGGTTTGCACGTCTTACACCACAAAGGCACCATTAACTTCCAGATGTAGAGCAAGCAGCACCTGATACACACTGAAGCTGTTATGAAACACAACTTTAGGTCAGAATAGTCAGCCCCTCATATGCATTTATAAACAAACAACCCTTACGCCCACAAAAACTGGGAAGCTTACGGCTCACCAACAACATAGAAAGCAGATCATTCCCATTGAGGGTTCGACTTGCAAAATTTGTGAATTCAAGGCTTGCCATAGCAAGCAACCATATAACGGCACACATCATGGCCCAGATAATCTCCAGGCTCTTTTAACATTCATCTTGTGATTGTTGGGCCCACGAACCCACACATATAGAGACCTTGATGGCCAGACCAGGTTTTGCCTTCGTGAAAACTTTGTAGTATTCGAACACACAGAGTTGCTTGATACCTAAACCTTGGGAGAAACGGTCCAAGACTTCGTCAAACTCCACTATATGTTTCTATCATTGTAAAATTCCCGTGGAAGGTAGTCTCGTAAGATAGTAACACTACATATTTTCCTGCAAGCAGTTCTTAACAGTCGATCGACCTTCCGATGGATATAGAAAACTTGGACTAAGGAACCCACAACCAGGAACCCCAATAGTAATGAATACCAATTACACAGCCAAATAAACATACTCAACGAGAATGCACTACCCCATTTTCCCGCAAATACTCCACAAACTCGTCAATTAAGTAAGGCCAAGCCCCTTCTGCGTCATAGTTCATGAGCGAAGGATCGATTGTCTGTTAAAAATACCAACAAGCTATTAGAATGTTGTCACAAAAGACTCGATCATTCTAAGAAGCATGTATTTGGTATTCTCCGTCAATTCTGTCCAAAGATGATTTTTTGAGAAACCAAATTTGTCATCCCAAATTATGACTTTTTCATGCTGATTTGATGACCCCACAACAATTGTTATCGCCCACAAATGGTAACCTCAAAATTAATATGAATAGGATTACGCACTTACCCTAGAGAATTCGAGCAGTTGAGACCAAGTGTCCTTTGAAATGGCTTTATTGTGCTTAGCCTGTACAACCCAAACAATGCCTTAGAGTTGCCTAATGAGAGTAATCAGGTTAAGTAATGTCCAGATTTGCAAGTATATTAATGTGATGAAGCAGACTTACTTGCAGGAACTGACACCATGGTTCTACAAGAGGCCATGATCGCTCCGCAAATAATAGTCGCCACATGCCTAGGGCAGTGTCTAAAGCCAATGATTTTTGTCCCTGTATCCACAAAACCATAACTTGATCAATGTAATTTGGACTTCAAATTGACTTAGTCAATAAAGACTATCAAAGAGAAGAACTATGTGAAAAATCTTCTCTGAAGAAAAATATCTTCACAAATGAGGTTTAAAAAAGCCCTACACAAGTTCTTGTAAGGTATGTGTTTCGAACGATACACTTTTTTGAATGAGCATTAGAACTGTATGAAAAGCACAATTTAGCTGATGCAAACATATACATACATACATACATACATACATACATACATACATACATACATACACTGACCTTTTCCTTGGCCCAACTGAAAGCGAAGTTGTATATCTCTCGAAATTTATCTGTAGAAAGGTACAACGCGATACATATCAAAATTCCTGTTCACCCAAGATATGCGCATCCAGCACAGAATTTTACCATCTTGGGTAGCACAATTTCATTTTTCTGAGATCACTTATTTCTGTCAAACCATAACAGTAACTGCCAATAGACACCCCCCCAACTCATGTGTCCTCCAAGCTTCCACTACCTCATCTATCAAACTCGTAATTAAACGACGTACAGTCCGTGTTGTCTTTCTCACAAGCATGCATAATAACGACAGAGGTGGATTAACAACAACATTTCTTACGTTCATCTTTCAGCTCTGCTCGCATGGAAGTGAGGATGGACTTAAGTTTATCGAGTGAATCCACCCTGTCATGTACAACAATAGTTGACTTTATCAAGCAAATACATTACGGCTCATTGACCTGTGTAGGAATGACTGCAACGACTGAAAAAAAATCCCTCATGACGGAATAACAACTTGTCAATGACGTCGCATCTGCAGCGCATGTACGCTTATTCTTTGCAACACACGGATCCCACAGAACCATCCACAGGCAGTAAGCCTCGAATAGCCACTAAGCTATACAGCATAGGAGAAGAGTAAATTGCCACTCGTGCAGTACTAGACTGAAGCATACGAACTCAAACAGTAAGCTTCGTACTTGAACTGTGCTAAAATTTGCAACATTTAGGATGAACATACAATGCCAAGTATAGGTGTACAACAGGAGTATATGGGTAAGGATGCGGAACATAGTGACATCAATAGTGACCATCATTCTCACCCTATAGATTGGAGACCACCAATGAACTCCTGTTTTGAGAACTCACACATAGTTGCTGCTTTCATATGCCAGGAGATTACTAGCTGCAAATAATCAACAGGTACAATCAAGTATCTGTCAGTTGAGATCAACGGAATTTCATCATAAAATAACCCAATGAATTCAGTAAAGTAGTCACCAATAACACAGGAGCTTCAAAACCTTTTTATGTCTATACAGAAATTTGCTGGGTTTGTCAACCTTTAATAGAGATTGTCGTATTATAACTGAGTAATTAATAACGAAAACCCAAGAAGAAGCTTACCATGACGACATCTCCAGGGTCTACCTGTATGCCAAGCAGCACAAAAATCACCAAATTCGTCAATATATACTGTGAAGGGTATACAATGTGTACACTGATGCAGTGAATGGGACTACCTAATAGTGCCATCAGCTTCAATTGTGCACCGAAAAACAATCTCGACATCAACCGCCAGGAACTTCAACATTTTTGAAGTATGTGTAACTATACACGTAGATAGTAATTTACATCAGAACCACAGATACTGACGAGTACCTGCAAATCATCACAGAATGCTGAAACTCCATCGACCAATATCATATCCGAATATGCATCTAATGACAAAACACATTGCGAATTAGAACAAATCACGAGCACAGAAATTCAAGTGAGGGTACTTGAGCGAGAAAAACCGTTGAGTCAGCGCTAATAATCTATCAAGAATTCAAAACAAATCACACACATAATGAGTCACAAAAATCTCCTACATTTCTCCAGGTACCTTTATATCTCAGATAAAACTCTTCCAGCTGTCGGGGGTCTGTGAGTGGTCTAGGAGGTGGCTGATTGAAAAATACTTCGAAAGCTCCTTCCAAGTTCCAATCACTAGCCTTCAAGGCTGTAAGCGCAGCTTTCTCACTGCAAAACGAAGCACCAGATTCAGAAGTGAACTTCAGAAAAAAAATTAGAAGATAAAACTTGTAAATGGCGCATAATGCGAGGTCCAGCAATAGGCCAGTGTAAGGAAACCCTATTCGACAACCACACAGGCACATGAGGCTACAGAGCAGCAATGAAGACAATACGGAAACTTTTCAGTTGAGTGACCAAAAACATTCAAAGCTGCAAAAGAATGTAATAAAAAAGTTAGAAGAGTGATGTAAAAAAATACTTCGCTCCAGCAATGGTCATAAACTGTTGGACCTTGTCCCGATGCCCCCTGCCAAGCTTGTTCTGCACAGTAGCACAAGCCCGTAGACAAATTGAGTAAATATCTGCACACATAATTTATAGACTGAAATCAAAATCTTAGCTTGCATTACTCAAACCCCTTCAACCTCCGACCGGTTACTAAAGTGATCTACGTAGCATGAAGAGAAAAAAATCCTGGAGTGGGATTCACAAGTCCCAAGGATAACTTATTAACAGCTTCCAACGATTTAACTAAACTAAAAACTTGCTTAACCTAAATAAAAAATAAAAAAATAAAAAAAAACGAGGTGTTCCCCCGATCACCAACCATAAATGAGCCAGGTAAGGCCTTAAACATCAAATTGCTGCGATACCCACTGTATTGGTCTACATTCAAAAGAATAATTTCACGATATCGAACTCAAACCATCCGTAAATCCTAAGATTGATGTATTGAAAAAATGATGTTGCATCCTTCCGGAACATGGTCGTATAGGTATCGATTGGTGCTGTAGGAGAGCCATGATGAGTATCAATGCAGACCATTATCAAATACTGAGCACTTTACTGCAGAATCGACGTCCGTCCATGATACAACAAATTAAGCCGCCAAAAGCGCCCATTACATTTCTTCGAATGTATGATCACCACAATCCTTAAATATAGCCTCACATTTCAATCCCAACGAACATTAAAAGAAAACATGCAGTTTTGACATTTCGCAAAACAAAACAACTTCAAATTCTACACACCCATGCATAGGTCACGGGTCTTAAGTATCCTGGCCTGCTCGCGCTCTCATCTCCCACTTGACCCAATTCTACCAGGAAGTCATCCTAATCAAACACCCACAATTCATGTCTTGCCCCCACTCTACACATCCACAATAATGTCCAAGTATACCTCCATAAAACAGACGCAGAATAAAAATAATAAAATGAATTAAAATAAAGTAAAGTAAAGCAGAAAATTTTAAATACAAATACAAACAGATATCCAAACATCGTGGTGACCTCTGGCGAGAAAACGCCGGAAACCACCAGATTTCAAATACAGCAGCAGTCGAATTCAGCGACTCGGAGTATCCCACAAGGAGAGACCCCGCGGATCCAGGTCATGGGAAACCAAGAGTCAAAAACAGGGTATTATACCATGGTGGCCGCGATGGAGGAGCGACTGGTTCGGCAGTAGCACAACTCCAATCCCGTCACAGCAACAGCAGATGCAGCGTCAAGCATAGAATTGTCGAGTAGACGGACAGCGCTCAACCATACCCTAATCAAGCTCCCTGAGCGATGAGCAAGCCTGGAACAAGGACATCTCAAATGCTGCCAAAACAGCGCACCACACGACCGACCGTCAAGAGCACTGCAAACTTAGAACTAGGCATCCATACGCTACTCCAGATTACTGGACCAGCGTCAGCGTACGAGGCTCGAGCATCACACTTACAATCAAATCACGGCGGTTTAAAAAGTGAAAACGCACAGAAGAGTCTCCAAATTTGGACTGTCGATAAGTACGTCAAACCCATCGTCGAGCTTTGAAGCTTGCAGGACCAATTCAGACACTTCCCACGACGACCAGTTCTGAGTTAGAATGTGCCTCTTCGCTGACTCCCCAAATTGCACAAGCCGATTCCAAACCTGAACATGTCATGGTAATTTCTGACAGCGAAGGGATGCTGGAAGATGGTGTCATTAATCGAATTGCGGGAAGTGAAGGTGATCAACACCAGTTTAAAAATTCACATTACCCAGTCTTTGACTTTCCCTGTCAGGAGTTGAGAGATTCTGGGACAAACACTTTTGATTAAAATCTGCACCATTAATATTCTAAAAAAAAAATCGATTTGAAAATGTGGTCTGTTGATTATGTGAACACCTTCTTTCTGGAGGATATTTTCAATTATATTAACAGATAAATTATTTTGCTTTTCCATTTTTGCATTGATGAAATATGTACTTAATTACAATTTAATTCTCATTTTTAACAATCCTTTATCTGGACGCGATCTGTATGTTCAAAATTCTCAATCCCATTTGGGGAGTTCATTCCACACTACAGCTATATACAGACAATGTGTCAATACATGCATTTTGCAAAAGAGGAATTTCGTATCACATCTAACAGAACTGAAAATAGCACTCCAACAATACTCACAACTGAAGGTTCGGCAGTCGTAATTACTCTCATTTTGCTGACAACAAACGTGTACAATGGAGTTATTGAATTTATATCCAACACCGACAAGTTTATTCTTATATATATCTTCAGATTCTAGAACAATATCATGGATAACACACCGTGGCCAAAAACATCATCTTGGCATATAACTTCATGACAGAGCCATTTACAGATAATCAGTTCAACATAGATGGAACTAACACATTACGAAGCTTCGTAATGTACTTAAGTAAGAGCCAACCATTCAAAATCAACTGCTTATGTAACCACCCACAACGAAGTAGTTCAAGATGTACAAATCTGCTTGATACACAAACTATTTAGGTCTACTGTATAAGTCTCAAAATCACATATACCCAAGTAACATTACCGCACACAAAGCAATAGTTTCGTCTGGCCAGAAACACTACCTCTAGTGACTCAAAACCTTCACGTCTCATTCGTGTGAGTCAAACCATCGCTGTAAAGTGAATCACTGAAGACAAAAACCCGTTTCTAACTTACGCCTTCAGAAATGACGACAACGATGCATCGATAGTGTTTACAGCAAGCGTTTGTTGCTTAGATAGCAGACTTCACACCATCGCTGACAAACTGAATTCCGGCCAAGCCCATCAATCCGGTGTGAGGACCTCCAACCTTGGTCGACACGACGATGTACTTCAGCCTTTCGCCTTGCTTGATCTTCATGGAGTCCGGAGCACCAGGATTGCCAATGCAGTTCTTGATGCCGACAACGTAATCCTTCTCATTTCCAGCTTCGTGTCCGTTTCCATACAAGGGGGTAGTCCTGCAAATCAGGCGCCCATCTTCTCCCCAGATAGACGCATCCAAGATGGATGAGTGAAGGTGAGAGACAGAATAGACAACCTCACCTCCTTCAGGAGCATTGAGATAAGCCACCCGGGTGTCAAGGCACTCCTCTGAGTTAGGATCAGCGTCGCCACATCCGTCAACCGTGAACTCAATAAGGTTTTCGCCAAAGCCAGTAGGGTTGGTGACATCGATGCCAAGGTTGGTAACAGGGACCAAGCATTCGTTCCAGTCAATGTACTCCCATGTGTACCGCAAGTGGAAAGTAATCTCTTCACCGTTAAATCCTTCCTTCACGGCACATTGTCTGCCATCTGTGCAGCATCGCAGACCTCCAATGTAACCATCTGGCAATGGTTCACCATCCTCATCGGTAGTGGTGTTGTACAAGTGGCACCTGGAAAGACAGCCGTTATCACTGTGAGCTCATGTGGACGAGCTATGAGAGAAATCTCACATCAAACTATCATACAAGACTGTAGGAAAAGTGATGAGACGCGAAAACGTTGCAAACCTGCATTCGGAGCATCCGATATGGTCGACCGCACCCCGAGTATCAAGGCCGTGAACGTTCAAAATCCATCGGTTTTCGTATCCTTCCAGCTCAACCCCACTCTCCTTAACGTATGGCAAAGGCAGTCTGCTGTCAGTGTGGCGCGTCTCGCCTCCCTTCCCTAGAAAGTTCCGGACCTTTCCATTCGGAAATCTACCAACCTTGTTGTGGTGGGGAGCTTCAAGGGCAGCAATCATGGTGGCATCCATGTGCATACCATGCTTGTGGTGTCGGCGCATGCGATGCATCATGTGGTGCAAGTGCCTCTCAGGATGGTCCTTCGCCACCGCAACCTCTAGCAAAATCCAATGGTGGAGGTAATTCTCAAAAAGAGGGATGGCAATCCCATTCTGATCAACAAGATCAGCATTCACGCTCCTGATTCCAATGTGACCCTTGGGGTACTCAGCCGTGAAGTACTTGTTGTTCGCTTCTCCAGGCTTTGCAGTCAGCGGTGGAGATAAGTAAGTCACCGTCTTCACGTTCAAGTTCTTACACGCACTGCCCCCTTCCTGGGCTATCATACGGGCTCCTACCGCAACAGATGCCGAGCACAGCAAGAGAAAACACCATATCTGCGTTTTCATCGCCATGTTTCCTCTTCGCTACCCTTCACGAACCCACCACACAAAACAGTCAGCATCGTCGACCACATCACTCATACACTGCAACTATAACTGTGAACACTACACACGCAAACTATTCTTCAATTTCAACAACTTCACGCGCGTACCAAACCCCTGAAATCGTCTCTACCAAATAGTAACCTCCCTAGACCCGATATGAATTTCCACTACACAAGGTCAAGGAGTCAGTTTTACCGTCCCCACTCGAAAAACGTAAGCCCAAATAGCTGGGAAACTTTTCAAACAAAGCTAATTCCGGTACACCCAGCTCATGGAGAAACACTAAACTCGCTTCCTCAAAATTGCTTAGATATCTCGAATTTGTCAGACTTTTCTGAACTACAGACCCTGCTGCCTTGACACCCACGGTGACGCGAACTCCGAGCGACGGGCCTTACCTCAAAACAAGGACGGTGTTCTCGACTAGCTTCTTCTTCTACAACCCAGAGGAGGAAGAACTAACAGTGCCTGATAATCCAAGAGCTCAGGTTCCAGCATTATACCCCTCGGGGCGCAAGACATAGCGTGTCTACGGCACCCCCTCCCCCACGAACAACGTGTCGAAATCCTACAGAGCCAACCCTTTCCTGTGCAATTCCTGCGATATTTCCCGGAATTATCCACGTTCAGGATTTCCCAAATACTTTATCTAAATTTTATTAAATGGCACGGAGGAACTCAACGAGCACACCCAAACAAAAAACAGGATGAAATCTGACTTGAGCCTGATCACGCCCGTTTTTTGACAACGATGCGACCACCACGTGGTGCTCTACAGCAGGGCAACAAATTCAACTAAACCTGCTTAAAAGCATCATCCGAATCACCGAGGTTAGTGAACGAATCCTTCAATGCCATCTTTCAGGAACTACGTAGCACGGCTTACGCTTTCGAGCTCGGTGAAGCAGGACAACCACGAGAATATCGGCCTAGATTTCATGTGATGTAAAATCGCCACTCAATTTCTCCATCTCCTTCCGAGTCAACAGAAAACCTGCACCGAATGTCGACAGCACTACAAACAGTGGCAGCGAGAAGAACCTTCCTGAAGCAGCCTCTATCTATAGAAACGAAACCAGAATGATTGAATGAATGAATGTCATCTTCTTTGATCGGACGGCGCAAGGCATCCTGGATCCGACGGTCATGTGGCGGCAGGCCCAGGAAGGGAGGTGGCTGTTCACCGCTTCACCTGCCCACTTGATGTGAAGGGCTTGTATGGGGTAGTAGGTTTCTGTGCCGTGCACTCCCTCCTCCGCCTTCGTCACCGCTGATAAGGGCCCTGAGATCCGCGGCACTGGAAGGGCTTTCGACGTTTGTGGTGCGCTGCGCTGCGAATGTCGCACAACGGAAGCTGGTGCCGAAGGTCGCGTGATTTTACTGCGTGCTTGTCCTCGCACCCTCACCCTCCTTTTACTACCGCTGGTGTCGCCTCCCACGGTGCTCTGTCTGCCTCTTTCTGCACGCATCCTCGGATTGGCCTCGGATTCTGCTCATCGTGGGGTTTGGGGCGGTTTCGAGTAACTCCGACCATTCCATTCTCATTGTGGTTCTGGGCTTGGTGGATGTGTCCGGCTCGCACACATCGAGCCTTGGGTTTCAACAACGTGGTGATGGTGAGTGTGGAGGTGTATGTTATACAGAAGCACCTGATTTTTTTAATACTAACTAAGAAAAAGTCTTGCAAATGAGCTTTAAAGACAACTAAACTAGTAGGATAAATGTCCAAGTTTTGAATGTTCCTTTAGAGGCTTTCTAAAAGTAAATGAATTCTTGAAGTGATTATTGTAGCCATTAGACACATCTAAATTAATCCATTTTTTTTTAATATTTATTGTAGAAGAAATTATCTACAAGTATAATTTACTTACTTCTAAATATGTCTACTTATTTTTTACTACTTAAATTGTGTAATAAGCACACAATTATAAAATTTAATTCTTGCTATGTATTTTTCACTTTTTATTAATATGTTCTAATAATATAAAGATAGATATTTAAATTTCATTTTTTTTATTTCATTTATTTTTTTTGTTTTATTTTATTTTTTATTTTGTTATTTTTTTATTTGTTTTAATTGTTTTAATTGTTTTTTTGTATCACAATAAATATAAAACCTTATCTAAACTCAATTTGAAACTTTATATTTTTATTTAAGTCTCTTATACATCTTAAGTGTCTTTTTGATCAAATATATAAAACCTTATATGAAATATATTAACCAACATATTGGCAATTTATGCATATATAAAATGATTGTTGTTTTATTTTTAAAAAACATTATTTCAAAGAGTTGTAAATGTTGATTAAACCAAATTGGTAGGACCACCTTCAAAAGTAATATCTTTTATTGTGTCGGCATTACCACTCAATACACAAATATTATAGTGCAAAAAAAAAAAAAAAAAGGTATCAAGCAACTTCCATGTTACATTGTCGTGTTATAGTTTGGCTATTATGTGAAAATAATATGATTATGTATTTAATGTACAATTTACTTTGCAACATGGTGAGAGCCATGTTACTAGATTTTAGTTGGTTGTAGAGTGTGGTTAAGTTACTACTTTAAAAGGAGGTTGTTTAAAAAGATTACTATTAGAATTTGTATAACTTTATTTTCTTTTGATAGTGACTTTGAAGTTGATCTTATTAGTAGTAAGTTTTAAATATTTAGAGTCACCTTTGTTACATATTGGTGATTCTTAAAGTCTTATTATGTTTCTTTTATATGGTGTTTAGGACATATATTGAGTAAATCTTGTAAAGAAAAGAGTTAGAGAAGGGTTTTGGTAGCAAAAACAGAATTTAGGGTATCCATATAGATGAATGGAGATGGATGATGAAAATCTCCATTCCTATTGGTTAAAAATCATGACCAATGGGCTTCAAGGAGGTTGCTTGAGGCCATATTAGAGATTAGGGTTAGTTTTTTGGAGGCATTTGAGCTTTGGAGGTTAGAATCACTAAGTTTAGGTTTTTGGTTATGGTTTTGGTACAAATTTTGAGTCATTTGGAGTTTACATGAAAGAGATATGGATGCTCAAAGTTAAGGTGTTGATTTTGTACCTATTGTCATTCTTTTGGATATAATGCATGCATATAGAAAGAAACAAAGGATTGGCAATTAAATTTGGAGAGAGCACTCTCTTGGTTACACTTTTGGTATACTATTTGATGAATTTTAAGTTTGGATGAAGGAGATATTAGTAGTTGAAGTCAGCGCTTGCAAATCTAAGGATAGTAAGTGACCCAAATTTCTAGTGGTTGTATTTTGAGCTTTATCTTGTGCAATTTGACAAGATTTTGGCTAAAAATTTTCAAGAATGTGTTTTTGTATGTAATCAAATTTTGTACATAAGTTTTGTGACATTTGGATTTTGGATTTGTAAGATATGAAGAAAATAGTACTTAGGTGCTTGTGAATTAGGATTTTAGAGCACTTACTAGGATTTTTAAGATACCGGACGATTGGTAGTGAATTTATAGTTGAATTTTTGTAAGATAAAGTTTTAAGGTGAATTCTGTAATATCCGTGAATTTGGCAAAATTTGAATGGTTGGATCAAGAAATATGAATTTCTAAAGTTCAAGAAGAAGAAATCCTTTGCGATAATATTATATTTTGAAGGGATTTTATTATAAGTTGAGCATTTTATACAAAATAAAGGAGTATTTTGGAAGCCAAGACTTTATATATATATATATATATATATGTTAAAGATGGATATATGGAGCTATGGTTGAATTTTTGTATAAAGATGAGCTTTTGAGAGGAGATTGTAGATTTTCTTTAAAGTTATTGAAAACCTAATCTACCAACAAATGGTTAGCTATAATTTGGTATAGCCAAGAATGTTAGAAAATTTCTATATATTTTAGAAAGTCTTATGTACAAACCTTCTTAAATATAAAAGGGTTTATTAGTATAATATCTTTTTGATATTAAAGTATGTATTTGTCTTTTATTTTTTAGGTTAAATTACTTATTGAAGCTCGGCTAATAAGTTAAAACAAAAATCTCTACAGCTAGGTACCCAGTATATTCCTAGATAGAAAACCATGCAATATGACAAACCTAGTCAATCCGATGTTGTTGTATTACGTGTTGTTTAGCTCAAGAATGCATTGGGCACCTAGTTGTGGAAGGTGAGATTATGTTTCACAAGTAGCCAAAAAACCCTAATAGGTTTCATCCATACAAGAAGAATATAATTTGAATTTCAATTCAAAAGCGCTTAAAACACTTCTCTTAATAGACTTAATCATACATAAATCCCAATTACCTTGCTACTTTTATATTTAAGCAATTTAGTTTTTTCTTGTAAGCCCCAATCCTAATCAGTGAGCTTTAACAAGCTATAACATCCAATCCGACCATCCACTTGATGTGGAATTTTGCATGAAATTGTCAATGTAAGTCTTCTACATGCTCAAGAATTTTTAGTCCAATCCAACTTACAAATTGTCAAAAAACCTCCAAAAATTGTATTGATGTCACTTGGCCGCCAACTTGAAAAGTAAAGTAGAAATCCCAGCAATGATTTCTCCCTTTTCAATTGTTTACTTTGTCTCAAAATTGGTGTGTTGCTTGATCTTCAAGTCTTTAAATACCATGCCAATTTTTACCTTAATTTGACTAATAGATCTTTAGATATCATAGAAATCCTATCCAACCTCAAACTGCCACCTTCCGAAACCCTCTTGTGCTAAAAACTAGTTATCTCTAAACCACGCCATTAGATGATCATAAATTTTTTTATAAACTTAACACACCTAATAATCCAAATAATACCAAGTTTTCAACCATAGATGTAACATCTATTTTATGAACTAGCTAAAATTGCTAGCCCTAATTATATTATATAAAATCCAAATTATTGATACAAATCCTAACTTTGAACAATAATTGCTAAGTCCTCCAAAATTTTTTTAAAACAATTTTTATGTTTCTAAAAATAACTTCAAGTTAGCTCTCAAACCCTAACCTCCGAGCTTCGAATGATCCTCTATTTTTCTGTAGGCCGTCATTTTAATAGCTAGAGGTCTGATTTCGACCCTATCTCACAAATGGTCTACCCTCGGATATCAATCTAACCTATCCTAAGGTGTTTTTAGCCCAAACCTGCTTTCAATTTAATCTTTATACCAATTATAGTAATTATTTATTTCTTCTAACCTAGTTTTATTAATTTATGGTCTTTCTAAGATTGTAGAAGAGTCTCTACAACCTAGAAGGTAAAATTATTAATTAACCTTCAACCTACTAACTATTACGATAAGAAAATAACCTAAGAAGCTTTTATAAAATCCATGTTTAGATACCTCAAATTATAATTGAACTAAGATAATTAGATATTAATTAGAAATTCAACTTTGTTATGATTTTACTATACAGTCGTATTACATCACGACAACGTGAAACATCTGAGGTGAAGAGTTTTTAAAGAGTAATTTTTGGCTTTATATTATTCTTAGAGAATAAAGAGATGGTAGTAGGAGCTATATTGGGGCATCAACATTGCAGCTTGATCCTACTACAATTCAAATGTTTCAAGCATTTGCTTTGTTTATGCAACAACAACAAGCAATAGAATGCAAAGAAGCAATAGCTACTGAAGCTTTGTAATCCGTGGGTCAATTATTAAATTATTTTGATGGTAAAAATATCTCCAAATATTTGAAATATTATTTATGGGAGATGGAGTTCAACAAGATACCAAAAAAAAAAAATGATCATTATATATGAACTTGCAATTGTATCAGAGCTATAAGAGCATATAAAGGAGATTATTTAAACTCATGGAACAAAATGAGAGGATTTTATCCTTCAATTAGAAGAAGAATATTTTTTAAAGAATATTGAAAGGATTTCAAAAAAATCATTCATGGAATGGGTTAAAAAATCCAACAAGGAATTGATTACAATAGAGTTACTTTGAGAGTTTGAAAGGTAATTTATTCAATTATCTCACGTAAAAAATCTTATACTTGAAAATGACAAGATAGAATTATTTCTTCAATCAGTCAACAATGAATTACAAAGGGAGTTGGACTTATTATTGGAAGATAATACAAAAGATAATGGACTTATCACTGATTGGAAGAAGGTCTTTGAAGTAGTGGGTATACTTGCTATAAGAGAATACCGAAGAGGTAAGGTGGTGATAAGGCAAGAAACTAGACCTCTATCAATTACAATATCTTGTAAATAACTACCAAAATCCACTATAGTAATATCCACTGCTCCAATTCCTATGTCTACAATTGTACCACAGAAAGATGCAATTGATGAGTTGGTGAAAGGAATGAAAGACTTACAAATAAAATTAGCAAAGCTAGAGGAAAAAATAAGAATATCTGAGATCAAACCTATATCAAAGTAAGGATATATATAAAGATGTATTTGGTATGATAGCATTGAGCATCCTCGTAAGGAATGTAGAGATTTTGCTAATATTCTACAATAAGGGATAATTTTATGGAAAGATGGAAAAATTGCATTGCGAGATACAAGTGAGTTTCTCAAAACCAATTTTGGAAAGAGAAGGATGAAGAGGGTTTTGGAAGAGCATTTATTTCAACAAGCTATGGCATTAAAAGAGGCTATTACTTATGACATTGAGGTTGTAAGGGAGAAGGAAGATGTTTTTAAAAAGTATATAAACACAGGAGATCTATAGAATCATGCTATTACTAACATGAATAAGAAAAAAAAAATAAGGCAAGAATTACTTAATATAGCCACAATAATGAGGAATACCATAAGATGGGATGATCCTATAGATACTATGTCTATACATGCTTATTTAGCAAAATCCCACCATAAAACTTTGATGGAGGTAAAAAGAGATAGAAATGAGATAGAAGAAGATTTTGAAGAGCCAACCAATAATAAGAGATCTCAAAGGCATATAGAAGCAACACAAAATAAAGAGGTACCTATACCACAAGCTAATAGACCATCCAAGGCTGGGCCATGAACATCACATCTTAGAAATGCACTACTACCAAATGAGAAATGAGAAGAAAGAATGGAAGTTGATAAAGGCAAAGTGAAGAATAAGCTTGTTTCTTATAAGCTATAATCAAATATTGAGGTAGCTACAGATGTAAAAGGAATATTAGAAGAAAGGATGTTAAATGCCAAAATTGAATTTACTTTAAGAGAAATTTTGAACATTGAAAAAAAAGAATTTTATGATGTCATCATTTACACCATTAAGCAAAAGAGGCAATTGGCAAGAGAATCTGCTATATCTAATGCTCTGGATACAATCTTGTGTGAAGAAGAGGAATAAAAATTGTCAAAATGTTGTACCAATGAAAAGGTATAATTTGATTTGGATAAATATAAAGATGATGACAAGGGCCTTAGACACTATACCAAGGGACATTAGGCTAGAGCCACCATAGAAACTTTAATAAAAATGGGAGACTTGGTAGATCCAATAATTACTTTCATTGACTATAGATTTGAGATTAATATTATATCAAAAGAAATCTACAAACATGGAAGGTGGTCCATTAATATTGACCATGATTGGATGATTAGGACTCCAAATAATACACGAGGAGATCTTTATGGTGCTTATCATGATGTGAAGGTAAAAATTGGAGATGTGACCACTAAACAAAATTTCTTTATTCAAGACACTACTTCATATCGAGTGATTTTTAGTCAACCATATATTGCATCTATGAAAATGGAGACCAAGGTTTTAGATGATGGATTAGCATGTATCCATATTAGAAGTAAAAATAGAAAAAATATTGTACAATTTCTAATTGTATCCGCAAACCATGAGCGCAATCGAGATTATCTACAAAGTCGTTCATTACTAAGGGTCAGTGAAGAATTTATGGATTTTTGCAGGATACTACTATAGAGCGGGAATATAGTGGTACAACAAAAAAGGTACTCTTGGATGAAAAAGAAAGTACCTTTTATACACGAGTTGTAAATTTTTTTAAGATTGAATTTGTTGTATATACACAACTTAATGAATCACATAAATGGGAGAAAAAGGTTGTACAAAGAAATAAAAAAGACCTAAAAAAAGTCGGTGTGCTTGATAGAAATGTTAAGATAGTAGGAGTATATATGAAAATTGATTTAGAAGATTTTATAGAGGAATTTATAGAAGTTGAACAAAGAAATGAAGATCAAGTAGTGTAAGTACATTCAAGAAAGCTCTACTCAGCTATACAAGCATTTCAAGATTATGAAGTCAAACTTGAAACTAAGTACAAAACTATGGAAAAAAAAAATAAAGCCCGTAGCTATTCCATTGCCTAGTGATTCTAATCATCAAGTTCAACAAGCTTCAAAAAAAAAAAGGCTTACGGAATTCTAATAAAATTGGCCACAAGTTTACTAAAATCACACTCAATAAGTTGAAAGTAGGATCTACAAATTTTCTATTTCCTATTGAAGAAATGGAATTTAAAAACATGTTGAGTAAGCATGGAAAGATTTTTGCTTTTGAACCTTTAGAAATTGGATGTGTTGATCTAAGAACTATGGCACTAATGATTATATTTACAATTTTGCATGCTCATTGGGATCTAAGGCCAATTTCGGTACCTAAAGTATATCTACATAAACTTATTGAGATTTTAAAAGAAAAGATGTAAATGAAGAACTTAGAACCATCCTTTGAACCATATTCTAGTTGTTGGTTTACAATACCAAAGAAAAATGGAAAACTATGATTTATTCAAGACATGCAACCAATGAATCAAGTGACCATTAGAAATATATGAGCTTGGCCAATAAGTTAAAACTAAACTCTTTATAATTAGATATGTAGTATTAAATCTATTAGCAATTGAAAGGGTGGCTAAAAATATAATTTATACATATGTCATATAATTAATAATGTAAGTTTAGAAATTATTAAAATCAATTGTCATGTTATGAGTGTAAATTTTATTCTTCAATCTCAATTATAAGATGGCCTCAATTAAGAGTTGCTTGTAATTGGTGGTGTAAAGTAAAGTAAGCAATCGGCTAAAACCAAAGAGAGCAACCACAATACAAGTGAAAGAAATGAAATCAAGTAATCACAACATCCAAAACTAAGTTACAGTTTGTTCACTAGATTTTCATTTAAAAAAAAGTAAAAGTAAAAAATGAAATTATAGTTTTAGATAGACATATTTTTTTTTTATCTTTCTAATGACATAAAATTCATATAATTCTAAGTTACTTTGAATAAATTGTGATAGATTAAAAATAAAATATAAATAATAAAAAAGTTAAGTGAATAATTTTTACCTCAAGGATAACTTGCTTAAGAAATCAAAAGTTTAAGCCTCACCAAGGCTCACAAGTAGTGTATATTAGTTGTCTAAAGAGGCCTTGAGGCCTTAGTTTTATCTTCCTACCTATACCAAAGGTGCTACAATCCAAATGGAAATTGTGCACTTCTCTTCCTATAAGGACTACACTAGCTGCTAGTCCTCCTATTTTCTATCATTAAAACTACTTTTTTTGAATTTTTGAATTCAAAATGGTATTCAAAACCACCCAATTAGCCTAGAAACCTTATATAGTCTTCAAATCTTCATTTCTTCATAATGGCTCTCAAGGTCGTAAAACTAAAATTTTACTAAGGTCTTGAAATTTTCTCTAAAAATTCATAAAAAATCCTAAATAAAATCTAAAAATCCTATAATATTTTTATAGTATTGATATCTATATAAGGCTATATTTTTCTATCTTTATGAATTTTTATAGTAATAAAATAAATTTAAATCTACTAAAAATCTTATTTTCTACATTCATAATTTAAAATATACGAAGTTCTTTTTCATGCTTCTTTTAACTATTAACTAATCATTGATAGGATTTTTGTAAGTAATACATGTAGATATAAGGCCAATATAGACATTGATCTCAATTACTAATCATTAATACTTAATAATGAGTGAAAATACTACACCAACTAAGATAATTGCATCCAAGACTTATTAAGACTCCATTTTTGTAATTTTTCTTTTAAAAAGACTTTTATACTTATAAATACTTTTAAATTATAATAAATATATAAATAGTCAAAAAGTCTTTCTAATATTAGTATTTAAATCATTAAATAACTTAATATTATATTTTTAACCAATCCACCACTTAAAATCCATTGATGGGACTCATACTTGTTGTATTGGCTTCTACACTTGACATATTTAACACCAACCTTTTTCTTCTATCATAGCTCTAATAGCAAAGTGCTTTAGAAATATTGTATTAGGATACTATGGCCTACATGTGATGTTCATATATTTAGAATGAAGTCCAAGCTCATAAAGAATCTATGGTACAATTATTGTCAACATTAAGATAGTTGATATAAATTTCTTTGCTTGGTATTTGTTTAATTTAATAAATTTATTTATTAAAGAAATAGTGGCCACACCAAAAAATGCTCAACCTCACAAATCAGTCTAAGTTCAATGAGCAAGTTGATAAAATTGATAAAATTGGAGCCATCATCTACTAAGATAAAAGAAGGCTTTCCACATAAAAAAAAAATATGACTACACCACACTTGATTGAAATCTTTGACATGTTATTCCTACTATTTGTCACCACAAGACTTTGTGTAATTAAGTATGTGGTTTTAATGTACTATGTCTATGTAGATTGTATCTTGCTAAGTACTATAGCAAATCTAAAAAATATTAATTCTTTCTTGAAAAAAAATGAAAGTGCATCTAATGTACCAAATTTTTCATAATAAAGTACTTTAAAGGAAATCTTTTATTAGGACTAGGGTGTGAAGAAAAGATGTATATTTTGACTGCTAGGTGGGATTCTTGTAGAAATTTCTTACCATTGGAAGTATTGAGGCATGTGCAAGATATTATATATGTTTGAAAAATAATACCAAATTTGACAAGAATTTTTTTAGTTTGGTAAGCAATATTCTAGCATCTCTTATATACCCCTATTGCAATATAAACATGTATTAGAAAAATCCATTGCTATGCTTCAACAACTGATTGATAGTCCTTTTAAGTTAAGTAACCATATGAAGGCTTATAATTTAATAAGTTTATTTTTATCTTACATAAATTTAATTATTTATTTTATTTTTTAAAGTATAAATTTAAGAATTATTTGTTTGAAATGGATTCAAATAACTTGCAATTTATCAATAAATATTATATAATAATTTGATTTGTTTGTTTTTATTTTTTTTTTATTTTTTTTGTTTTTTTTTCTTTCTTTAATTGCATATAATTTTATATTAGTATCAAGGACATAAATTTCAAAGGTCTAAAAGATCAATATACTCTTATATCAAAGATTAAAAAAATCATTCAAAGATGATATAATATTAAATTAGAACAACTATTGTTAAAGTTAAGAAGATTAGAAAGTCTTGAATCAATACTAAGAATTAGAAAGGCATTGACAAGAATGAAGAAGGCTTCAATCTTATCTCTATATATACTATTCAAGTAGAAGCTATAAGGCAATATCCTATAGGTATCATAGACATATATATTTATCTTTATATTTACTTATATGATTAAGTAGAAGTAAATAGAATTAGATTTATTTTAGTATATTTTTTAGAGAAGCTTCTTAGAAGCTTTATAGATTTTGCTTTGATTTTATATATTTTTGTACTTGATTAATAAGTTAGAAACTTAGTAAATAAGTTAACCATGTATTGATAGCTTGCGAAACAAGTTAACTATATAGCGTACATATAGAAAACTTGCCTTATAAGTTAAGATATGTATCTTACAAAGTCAATTCGTTTTAGAAGTCCTATAGGACATTGCTACATAGCTCTTAGTTAAAAATACATATAGAAGTAAAAAAGAAGCCTTCTTTACTCTTATTAATATCTTACTAATCCTTAGTATTTTTTTAAGACTTTTTAGTTTTCTTATTTTTGGCAATAGCCATTCTAGTTTAATATTATACCATCTTTGACTAACTTTTTAATTCTTTTGAGTGACATAAGAGTGTATTGAAGATTTCTTTCTTCAAACTTTATATCCTTGATAGTTTAATAAGAGTATTAATTTATTTTTTATATCTTATTTTAGAAGTGAGTGAATTACTCCAATTTTATTGTTATGTTTTGAAGGTTGTAGATTATCTACCTTTAAACAAATTTTTTAATTCTCTAACATCAATTTTTTTTCCTTGAAGAAAGCGGATTGTCCCTCTTTGTAGAAATTTTCATTAGATATTAGAGATTAGAGATTATCCTCCTCTAATTTGATTTGTGAATTTGTTAAATTATTTAAAATGAAAAGAAAAATCATAGATGCTAAACTTGATAGAAATATCAAGATATGAATCTTGAAGAAAGAAAATCCTCAATACACTCTTCATTTAGTGAAATGAAGTAGAAAGTCTTTTAAAGATATAATATTGAATTAGAATGGCTTTTGCGAAAAAAAAAAAACTAGAAAATCTTGAAACAAGACTAAGAACTACAAAGACATTGATAAGAGTGAAGAAGGCTTCACTCTTGTCTCCATATATACTCTTAATTAGGAGTTATATGGCAATGTCCTATAGGGCCTCCAAAACATGTTGATTTTGTAAGACTTGTATCTTAACTCCCAAGGCAAGTTTTCTATATGTGTACCACATAGTTAGCTTATTCCACAAGCTACTGTCCTATGCTTAACTTGTTGACTGGATTTCTAACCTATCAATCAACTACAAATACACGTAAAATCAAATCAACATCTATAAAGCTTTTAAGAAGCTACTCTAATAGCTGTTATGAAATTAATTTATTTTTATCTACTTTTATGTATTTCTACCTAATTATATAAGTATTTTTTAGAATACCTTTATATATCCATGATATTATCTCATCTTTGAGGGACAAGTTCCATAAAGAGTGGTCATCCTGTGTTGATGAAATCTAAGATACGACAAATTATATTTGTTATATACTTTGATCTTTGTTTACTTTGAAGATGGTTGATAAGTATTCTCAACTATTATTAGTGTTCCATACCAAGACAAGAAGATTACCCTATTATTTGATCATTGTTGATGCTTTTGTAACTTCCTTCAAATCAAATATTTAGAATACTATCAAGAGTTGTTCCTACCTCTAATAAAATCACCAAACATCAAGACTCTTTTCTAAGGTCGTGATATCAAATACATTATATTTCACCATATATTTGAAGAAGGTTATGTTGTTCTTGAGCATCATTACCTTCATTATATTATCTTGAAGGTTGTAACAATTATAATGTCTTATCTAATAAGTCAGCAAATAAAAATTCTTAAGTTGAATTTGCTCGTTATTAGTTCTTTATCTCCTTAGTGCCACAAATACAAAAAAAATACAAAGAAGGATAGAAAGTAGAGTGTTATCTTTTTTTGATCTTGTTTCTTTCATAAGAAAGTTTTACTAATTTTTATCTTGATTTTGATGGATGTTATTGATGAAAAGCTTCAACTCTCTTTGTTGCATTTGCAAAATTCTTTGTTGGCTCCTATGTACGTTCATTAATATCATATCTATGCCAATGAATAAGATATTCCAACTTATTTCAATACTGCCTTGAATCTAAGACTTCTTTTACCTCAAACACTTGATTATTATCCACTTCTATAAGAAGAGGTGGCATTTGTCTTTTTTTCAAGATATTCACTGTCTTATATGGCTTAAGAAGAGACATGTGAAATACAGAGTAGATCTTCATAGACTCTGGTAGATATAATCAATAAACAACATGATTGATTTATTTATTAATAAGAAAAGGTCTAAGCCTATACTAATCTAACTTGTCAAAACAACAAATAGTCTTGATATTGCAACAAAATAATCATATCTTATCATCTACATTGAATTGTGATTGTTCTTTACAATAGGCATTTGTATTAATCTTTTGTCATTCTTAAGTTTTTTTTAACTATGCCTTCATTATTGGATGTAGCTCTAATGAATAATTTGTCAAATCTTTTGTTGGATGATTATGAACTTTTGAAAAGTTTAAAATATCAAGTCATAGATGATAACTATAATAGACAAAGAAAGGTGTTTGTTGAGTAGAAGAATGTACCAAATTATTATACGCAAACTCTACCAATGATAAAAAAGTTATTTAATTATTTTGATGATAGTTGATAGTACACCTTAAATACTACTCCAAAACTTGATTCATCCGTTCTATTTGGCCATTAATTTAAGGATAAAAAGTCAAAAGGAGCTTTATATCTATCTTTAAAATCTTAAAAAGGATTCTCCAAAATATTAATATAAATTGAATCTTCCTATCTGATATAATATCTTTAGGCAATACATGATAGTGATAGATGTTGTTAGAAAAAAACTTAGCCATTTCTATATTTGTGATAGATTTTGTATATGATACAAAATATATTATTTTAATAAAATTATCTACTACTACAAATATAGAATTATAAAAACTTGATACTAAAAGATTCTTAATAAATTCTATGGAAGTGGAAGACCATTGTTAATTTAGAATAAGTAATGATTAAAGAAGTCTATAAGATCAATGGCAAGGAGTTTTAAATCTTAAACTAATATCACATGATTGTACAAAGTCTTTGACTACCTTCTATATTTGAGGCTACCAAAAATCTCTTGACATTAGGTCCAAAGTCTTATTATATCCAAAATATCTAGCTATTGGAAAGTCATGACAAATTTGAAGAATACATAATCGGGCTTCATCTTCTAAAATATATAATTATCCCTCAAAATAGAGCAAATTTTTTTAAAATTCAAACTTGGAAGTATTATGAGAGTTAGAAGAATTATTCTTCATATTATAGATAAGATGATCAAAGAATATACTTGATTGTATTTGCTTGATGAATGTTGAATCAATAGTCAATGTTGATTTTACTGCTTGAAGGTGAAAATGCTCTTGCTTCAAAAAAATTATTCTTTTTTAATTAAAAGATGCATCTCTTTCTTTTGATGTAGGATAAGAACATCTAAAAAAGGCATCCAACAAACCTTGTTGTTTTTTGGGTCGATAAATGATCTTGAAATCAAATCTTAACAAAGACATGTTTCAACAAGCTTGGTATCAATTCAAAACACGTACTAATAAGAAATAGTTGAAGTTTTTGTGTTTTATATATATTTTGATTAGACTCAAGGCACCTTCTAAATAATGACGCCATTCTTGAAATGAATCCATAATTACAGGGAGTTCTTTGTCATGGATCTCATAATTAATCTCAATTGCTGAAAATTTTCTAGAATAAAAAGCTACTGAATGGAGTTTGTCCTTTATTTCTTTTTATAATAATATTTTACCTAAAGCAAAGTTTGATACTTCTATTTTTATAAAAAAATACTTTGAAAAAGTCAATACAATATAAAATTGGTGTAGAAGTAAACTCCTTTTTTAAAGCATCAAATAATGCTTCAATTTCTTGACTCCACTCAAATATGTCTTTACAAGTCAAATGTGTAAGTGGAGCTATAACTTGAAAAAATTTCTTGATGACAATTCGATAATAATTGATAAAGTCCAAAAAATATTACATGTCTTTTATTGTTTTTAGAATCTTCTAATCTATTATAATCTGGACCTTCTTTGGATCTATCATTAGTCCTTCATTGAAAATAATATATCCTAGAAAGTCAACTTGAGTAATATGGAATATATACTTTTTCAATTTGGTATATAATCTTGTAACTTTAAGTTTTTGTAACACATAACAAACATAAATTTTATGCTCTTTTGTGTTCTTAGAACAAATTAAAGTGTCATCTAAATAATAGATGAAAAAATCAACAACAAATTCACAAAAGACATCATCCATTAAATATTGAAAAGTAACTGGTACATTTATGAGTCCAAAAGATATGACTTTATATTCAAAATATCCATACTTGATTCAAAACATAATTTTTTATTCATCTCCTTTTTTAATGCATACTAGATTATATGTTTCTTATAGATTTATTTTATGTAGATCTTTACTTGATTCAATTAATCAAAAAGTTCTGAAATTAAAAGTAGAAGATACCTAATTTGATGGTGATCTTATTGAGTCTTTGATAGTTCATGTACATTTGTAGATATCTATCTTTTTTCTTTACAAATAAGATAGGAGACTCAATTGTAGATTTAGAATGATGTATGAAATTCTTAGCCAAGTTCTCATTAATGTACTCTTGTCACAAACATATACATTAATCTCAATAGTTACTTATATAATTAGGTAGAAGTAGGTAAATATAGATTAATTTTATAAAGTCTTCTAGGAAAGCTTTTTACAAGTTTTATAAATAGGGTTTTGATTTTAGATGTATTTACAGGATAGAAACTTGGCCAAGAAGTTAACCACGTATTAGTAGCTTATGGAATAAGTTAACTCCATGTAGTAGCTTGTGGAACAAGCTAACTATGTGGTGCATATATATATAATTTTCTTTGTAAGTTAAGACATGTGGTTAGCAAAGTCAACTCATTTTGGAGGTCCTATAGGACATCGCTATATAGCTCTTAATTAAGAGTATATATGGAGGCAAGAGTGAAGCCTTCTTCACTCTTGTCAACATCTTTCTAGTCCTTAGTCTTATTCTAAGACTTTCTGGTCTTCTTGTCTTCGGCAATAACTATTCTAGTTTAATGATATATCATTGAAAAACTTTCTAATTCTTTTTAGTGACATAAGAGTACATTGAAGATTTTCTTTCTTTGAGATTCATAACCTTGACAGTTTGACAAGAATACAATCATACTATTATTCATCTTGTTTTAGAAGTGAGTGGATTATTCTACTTTTATTTTTATATTTTGAAGGTTACAAACTATCTACTTTTGAACAAAAAATATTTTTTTTCTAACACTAATCTTTTCTTTAAAGAGAGTGGATTATCCTTCTTTGTAAATTTTTTTATTAGAGGTTATGGATTACCCTCTTCTAATTTAACTTTTTGCATTTGTTTGAATTATCTATGGAAGAAAAGATTATAGATGCTATTCCTAGCAAATATGAGAATAGATTTGTAATTATTATGGATCTTCATGACCTTTCCAATACTCTTAGGGCAGAAATTTCATGCATCATCAATGTCAACCATGGAAGTACTACTTCTATACCTATAGAAGAAGTCTAGAATCTACATCAAGAAGTTGTATAATTGAAGGAAGTAAGTAGATTGATGTCACAATCAAATCCAAGGAGTTTTGCTTCTATAAGTATGATGGAAATAAGGATTAGTATGCTTGAGAATTTTGATGAAAAAAGATAAATTTTTTGAAGATTTTTGCAATAAATCAAGTTCTAATTAAGATTGCATCCTTTCTAATACCTTGATGGATTTATTCAAGTTGAATTCATAAGTGCACTTCTATCAAGAAGTGCTCGTTCTTGGTTTATACCTTTAATGAAAAAAGATTTCTGACTCTTTTATGATTTGAATTCATTCCTAAAAGTATTTACGGCAAAATTTAGAGATAGTGATTGAAAACGAGTAGTAGAGATCAAATTCTTATCTTTTCAATTAGGATCATGATTAGCTACCACATATGCTATTGAATTCTAAAATCTTGCTTACAATGTAGATTGGAATGACAAAGCACTTATTAATCAATTTTGATATAGATTGAAGGATAGTATCAAAGATTTATTATTAAAAATGTCAAAAGCAAAATCTTTGGAATAATTTATTGCTCAAGCCATTACATACGATAATTAATTATTTGAAAGGTGTCAAGAATAAAGACTTGGCTAGAGAGAAACAAATAAAGTAAAGCCAACAACTCCCAAGTTTTTTGAAACACATTCATCAAGGTCGGTATCAATGTAAATTGATATGATATTTTTTAAATCTCTCATGGAGCAAAAAAAAGACTTGATATTGCTAATAGGATTTGTGTTTAAATTAAGGAGAAGCTAAGCACATTGTTCAATATTGTCCAAAGAAATAATGTAATTATAAAATGAGGAGCACAATTACCAAAGAAGATAATGTGTCAAAAAATAAGTTTTTTTTTAGCTATAATAGGGACTGTGTGACTAGAATCATGTCAATACCTAATAAAGGTCTTATTCTCTCCTTAGACTCCTCACCTTATTTTATAATAGATGTATTTTTAGGACCTAAAAATCACAAAGTCTTTGCCTTATTAGAGTCATGAGCCTCAGCTTTTTTTATAGACAAAGCTTTTGTCAAAAATCAAAAAATACCTTTAGTCAAGAAAATTAAATTTCTACATGTAGAAGTCATAGATGGTCATTTGTTGTCTTTTAGAAATATTATCCATGAAACTATTTATTTAAATGTAATAATTAAAGATCATAACAACATATTAATATTTAATGTAATAAGATCTCCTTCTAATTTGGTTATTTTAGGATTATTTTAGAATATATAAATAAATTTTGTAGGAAGTTACGAGTTGGTTATTGACAACCTTAAAAATTAGACTTATGGTTAGGCAGTTTAGTTGATAACAATTGGTTGTTAGTAGAACAAATGGTTAAGAACTCAAAGGTTTATAACCTTTGGAATCTGCTCGCCGACGGTCCATCTTTTGGTAGGATAAAGAGGTTGAAAAAAGGGAGATCGGAGCCAGACTATGAGAGTTGTAAGCCAGGATAAGCTTGGTACCATCTCTTTGTTTTTTTTTTTTTTTTTTTTTTTGTTTTTTTTTTTTTGTTTGTTTGTTTTTTTTTTTTTTTTCTTTTATTATTTGCTTATGAAGAATTGTGATTGAGAGAAGTATTATTGAAATTGTGATTAGAATATTGTGGAATATGACTTTGGAATGACCATTTTGGAAAAAATCTGTGACCTTGAGAATTGAGATTATCAAATTGTGTTGTGTTAAGTGAAGATATTGAATTCTGTGTGATGAATTGAGAAATTGAATATAATAAGTAAGTTGGAGATCAGTAATTGAATATATATAAACCACAAAGAGAATAAGTGGAAGATGAACTGATAAGAATATAGAAGTATTGTTGAATTGATATTCATAGAATGGATTATGTGTTGAATTAAGATGAAAGTAGTAAGCATTGGTAATCTGTAATTTGATAATTGATTTCAGATAGCTAGAATACAATCAATTCTGACATTAACAGATCCAATTCATATAATAAGTCTTTCCCTATATTTGAACCCACCTCTATTAGTTCAATTGTTTTGGTATATTGAAGCTTAAATACAATGAGAATAATATTTTGATGCTGCTGTTGGAGAAATGATAACAATATGAAATGTTAGAAATTGATTGTATGGGGTATGGAATTATATGTTGAATGAGAACGTGAGAAGAATCAATTTTAGGGTTACAAATATGTGAATTATAATTCAAGGCAATATTGATTTTGTAAAGAAGAATGAAAGATTATGAGTAATAATCATGAAAGGAAGGATTATCAAAGAATTAATTGACAAGCAAAAGAAAGACAGGAGCGATTACACATAAGAAATCTCCTACGGAAATGACAAAAAAAAATTGTAGGTCCATATAAAACCAAAAGAAGAAAAATTCAAATTCAAATAGCAAAGAGACTAGTAATAATACCAATAGCCGCGAGAGTGCCAGAAGTACCAATTGCAATACAAATACGAGCAGTAGGAGACCGCACTACAAGTGTAGCACCATTACCTACTTTTAGTAGTTGGCCAGGCTCTGATCTTGATCACCATATATCTCAATTCTTGACAGCCTGCATGGCTAATAATGATAGAACTAAAGACATTTGGTTGAGATGGTTGCCAATAACTTTAAAAGATACAACTTTTGAATGGTATAATCGGCAACCAGTGGATAGATTTCCCAATTGGGAGGCCTTGAAGAATACCTTTATAACTCATTTTAGACCAATTGGATTTGAAGATCGACTTAGATAAATTTTTATGAATAGCAAGATGTTTGCGAGGGAATCAGTAGAGTCCTATGATGGTCAGGTCATGGATATACTTCATAAATGATCAAATAATCAAATGTCAAAGGCTTTTGTATTCTCCATATTAATCAACGGATTGCACCTACTTGAACTAAAAATGTTTGTAAAAGAGGCTCAACCAAATATGATAACTGCATCTCTTAATAGAGCCAAGGTTTGGGAGGAATGCCATTATGATCAGTTTTTAACTGCGGGTACCACGATGATTTCAATTCAAGGCAGCTATCAAAATCTGACTTAGAACGGGTCAATGGATAGTTACTCATGGATGTTAGAAACAGTGGCCAATTTCAATGCCAATATTCAAGGGTCAATTAATGTCACTCCATTGCAAGCTATACCACCGAATGTGACAACAGCATATGCTCCATATTTTCCATATCAACAACAAGCGACAGAGTTATTAATAATACAAGCCCCAAAAGATTCCAATGAAGCCTTGTTATTGAATCTGACGAAGAAAATGGAGGAAATGGTCGTTAATATGGCTAAAGATAAGGAGAAAAAGTACAAGCCTACCAATATAAGGACCAATGTATGGTGTAATAATTGTAAGGATCATGGTCATTTGGTAATAGAATGCCCTTCACCTATACAAATGGTGGATCAATGTATATTTTATGGAGGAAAGCACTTAACAACTAATTGTTGGAATTGGCAAAGGCAACAACAATTTAGTAATCAGACTATGATCCCACTGACTCAGTGGGATGTCAATCAAGTTTAAACGAGAAATACTTTTGGATAGAATGGAAATCGATCTAATCGACAAAATCAAGCATTCAATAACTTTCAAAGTTCTAATTTTAATCAGGGGTCTGCATCAAACCCCCAGACCTACGGAAAGGAATAGCAGAGATATCAGCAATATGTTCTACCGATGTCATCAAATTAAGTACCCTCCATACCATCGAGACAATCAAGTTCATTTTCTAACCCTACATGGAACAAGCCTAGTAGGTATATATCGGTGGAGACACCCAATGTGCTTGATGGGGGTGCAAGAAGACCACTTTGTTGTTTTTGTTACAGACAGATTGATCATTATGGCAGTGAATGTCCTAATCCCAAAACAAGTGACAATTATATGCCAATGTGTGGAAATTATAAGCAGTCAGGCATACTTATCAGCAATCTAATGCTTCGTTCAATTTCAAAAATCGAAATCAACAGATCCAAAACCAAGGAAAAATGGAAGAGATAAATCAAGGTTCTCAAGATTTTTTGATAAATCGGTTGGAATGTGTTCAAGCCGTTCTTACTAAGAGTCAGCAAAAAGTGAAAAGACCAATTCAACATTTAGGTGATCCTGAAGCAAAGGGCCAATTGGATCCAATTACGGGGCCATCCAATCTAGGTCTTCATATGGGCCCCTTATATAGTATAAGATCTAAATTGGTTGTGCATCCTAATGAGGTACTGATTATAGAGGCTTGGATTCTATTTTAAGCTGTTCCATTGTCATCTTGTGCTTTGGCTACTATATGAAAATAATGTAATTATATACTTAATATATAATTTATTAAGTAACATGGTGAGAGCCATGTTAGTAGATTTTAGTTGATTGTAGAATATAATTTATTTATTACCTTAAGAAGAGGTTGTTTAAAAAGATTACTATAGAATTTGTATAACTTAAATTTCCTTTTGATAGTGGCTTTTAAGATTGGTTTTGGTTGATAGTAACTTCTAAATATTTAGAATCACGTTTGTTAGACACTAGTGACCTTTGAAAACTTCTTTTGGTTCTTTTATTTGATGTTTAGAGCATAAATTATGTAAATCTTATAAGAAAAAAGATTGAAGAAGGATTTTGGTAGCAAAGGGAGTAATTAAGGCACCAATATAGATGAATGGAGATGAATAATAGAAATCTCCATTCCTATTGGTCAAAAATCATGACCAATGGGCTTTGAGGAGGCTGCCTGAGGACATATTAGGGATTACGGTTAGTTTCTCGAGGCCATTCGAGTTTTGAAGGCTAGGTACAGAAGGTTTAGGTATTTGGCTATGGTTTTGGTACAAGTTTTGTGTCATTTGGGGTTTTTATGAAGAAGTTATAGGCGCTCAAAGTTAAGGTGTTAGTTTTGGACCTACTGTCACTCTTTTGGGCATAACGCACGCGTATAAATAGCAATTGAGGATCGGCGACTGCGACTAGAGAGAGCACTTTTGCGGCTATACTTTTCACATATTGCTTACTAGATTTCAAGTTGGCATGAAGGAGTTATTGGATTTTGAAGTCAGCGCATGCAATCTAACGGTAGTAAGTAAACCGATTTACTGGTGGTTGTCTCTTGAGCTATATCTTGAGCAATTTGACAAGGATTTGGCTCAAAATTTCAGGGAATGTTTAATTTCATGTTACTTTGTGCATAAATTTTATGATATTTAGAGTTTGGATTTTTGAGATATAAGAAAAATATTTTTTTGGGTGCTTATAAATCAGGGTTTAGAGTGCCTTCTAGGATTTCTTAGATGCCAGAAGTTCGAGAATGAATTTGTGGTTGGTTTTTTTTGTGGTAAAATTTAAGGATAAATTCTACCTATCCTATAAATTTGAAATAAACTAAAAGTTAGATCAATAGTTATGATTTTCTAAAGTTCAAGGCAAGAAAATCCTTCGCGGGAAAAATATGTTTTGAAGGGATTTTGGTATGTTTGGAATTTTATACAAAAATAAAGGAGTTTTGGAAGCTAAGACAAGAATCATATAAAGGTTTAAGCTACAATCTCTACAACTAGATACCCAGTGTATTCTCAGATAGCAAATCACGCCATACAACACCGTTCTTTAAACAATTTTGGAAAATATCTTTTCCATTGAAAGATTTTTTAAGAGGCATGAATTCCAAGGAACCAATATCAGCCCAATTGAGAGAACAATCTTACCCATCGAAAGAACCAATTTTACAAGCTCTATCAAATTTAGTTCCAGTAGCTTTACTAATTTTTAATATGAAGAAAACCAATTTACTTGCATTAGTATCTAGGACTGGGAAGAAAAAATGGACATTGGAAATTACCACTAATACAAAATCATATGATATTCTAGAAGATTTGGGTACTATACAACCCACGATCTCTATGAAGCAACTATTGGTGATAGCACCTGAGTACCAAACTATCTTGAATTCTTCATTAATTCATCATAGATCTCGAAATAAAGAAATCCAAGAAGTAAGTTTGAATCCCGATCTAGGTGCACCAAAGATTGATGTCTCAATTGATGGAATGTTAGTATCGGGAATGCAAGTAGATGGAGGATCTAGTGTAAATCTTATGAATGTCGCTACAATAGAAGAGTTGGGTTTGAATCACTTATTGCCTACTACAGTAGTTTTGAGAATGGCTGACTGCAATCGAGTTAAACCTATGAATATTTTATGAAGTATTGATATAGTAATTGTGGAGATTACCTACAAAATTGATTATATTATTTTTTGATTGCGAAGCTCTATATTATCATATCCAATTTTATTGGAACAACCGTGGTTGTATCAAGCTAAAGCTCAAAATGATTGAGGCCATTGTACGTTGACAATTGGGAAGGTAATGATAAAATTGTGCTTCAAATGTACCCTGTCCAATATCACGGAGAAACTCAAGTTGCCAGTTTAGAATTCACGTCGAATTATGAAGATGAGTCTAAAGAAGAAGAAATTGGTGCACTTGACTTAATTTATACTGATACAAGGTAAGTTATTGAGCACATTAGGATGAAATACCACTGCAGGGGACTAGGAGAGTATTTAGTTCCTCCTGATGTTATTGACAATTTTGATCATATGATTGCATATTGAATGAATAAACAGGATGTTAATCACGTTAGTGCTATGGAACTGGAGTTGAAAAGTTCTAATGTATCAAATTTTATGAAAGATTTTGAAATTGAGCCGAACATCAATCCAAAGATACCTGAAATTCCACGATGTCAACCAATTAATTTAGGTACATGGGAGGCTCTCCAAATCATTTAGATTTATGACGGTTTAAAAGGTAAGGAGAAAGAAATTTGGGTGGATTACTTCTTAATGCATAAAATTACTTTTGCATAGTTGTATGGAGATTTGAAAGGAGTTCCAATTGAAGTTTATGAGCATCGAATTATATTGGAGGAGAACGCTATATGAGTACGCCAAAGACAACATCGACTTAATCCAAAATACTCACTTATGATAAAAGAAGAGCTGGATAAACTCTTCGAGGTTGGATTTATCTATCTAGTTTTTTTTTTAGTGAATGGATTTCACCAATTGTTATGGTACCGAAAAAGAATTGAAAAGTTTGCATCTGTCAAGATTTCTATAAATTAAATGTGGCTACCAAGAAGGATTATTTTCCTTTACCATTCACAGATAGTATATTCGATGTTGTCGCTGGACATGAATGTTATTCATTTCTTGATGGATTCTTTGGTTATAATCAAATTAAATTTGCAAAAGAAGACTAGTTAAAAAATACTTTTACTATGGATTGGGGGACCTTTGCCTATAAGGTTATGCTATTTGGGCTTTATAATGCACCAGCTATATTTCAAATGGTAATGATATAAGCGTTCCAAGATTATCTACAAATTTCAATGGAAATATTTTTAGATGATTTTTGTATATTTAGTACGAGAGCCACGTATTTAGAATGTCTAGATCAATGTTTGAATCAATGTGCCAAATATGGAATTTCTTTAAATTTAGAAAAGTACCAATTTGGTGTATCTTTTAGTAAATTATTGAATCATATAGTTTTGATGGCAGGCATTGCTACAGATCTGGATAAAATAAAGATTATAATAGAATTAAAGCAACCAAACACTGTTACGGGTGTTCGAGCATTTTTCGATAATGTTAGTTATTATCGGCGATTTATCTATCTATTCACAATTATATGCCTTCCCTTGACAAATCTCTTCAAGAAACTACCAACCGATGGGACCAGTCCATTTTGGACAAAGGAATGTACAATTACATTCGAAACATTGAAACAGAAATTGGTTTCAGCACTAATATTGGTGGCACCTTGTAGGACAAAACCATTCCAAGTTTATGTGGATGCATCTAATATCGCAATTGGTTCTGTGTTAAGCTAGATCGATGACCAAGGTTTTAATCACCCTATTTTTTATGCAAGTCGTCAATTGGTAGTAGCTAAAAGAAATTATACAACAACCAAAAGAGAAGCATTGGGGATAATTTATTCCATACAAAAGTTTTGACATTATCTTCTTAGTTATAAATTTGTTTTCCATATTGACCATAATGCTTTAAAATATATGATTAATAAGCCTCAATTGAGTGGTCGTATTACACGATGGATTTTACTCTTACAAGAATTTGACTTTACTATTTAGGTAAGATCAGAAAAATCACATTCCAATGGGGATCATTTATCTCAGTTATCTAATATATTGGGTAATGAACCCATTAACAATGTAGTACCCGATGCAAAACTGTTTGCAATAGATGTAATTACTCCGGAATATAGTAAAATAATTCAATACTTCACATTTCAAACCTTCCTACCTAATTTTAATGAAAAGCTTAAACGACGCTTAATATTAAAATGTGTACCTTATACGATGATTAGTGAAGCTTTATATAAACAAGGCAAGGATGGAATTTTGCAACGCTGTATTTATCAGACTAAAGTGAGTACTGTATTGGAAGATTGCCACTTAGACAGTTGTGGTGGACATTTTGCAGGGAACAGCACGGCTTGTAAAGCTTTACAGGCTGCTTATTGGTGGCCAACAATGTTTGCACATGCCTACCAATTCGTCAGTCATTGTGACTCATGTTAGAGAACGGGTCGACCTACTGGAACTTCAATAATGCTATTGGTACCAATTTTGGCTCAAGCGCCTTTTGAAAAATGGAGAATTGATTTTAAGGGATCAATTGTACCACCCTCAAGAAATAGACAAAAATGATATATACCGGTAACAATAGATTACGTAACAAAATCGACTGAAGTCGTAGCTATGAAAACTAATAGTGCAAGTATAGTAGCAACCTTTTTGTATGAAAATATTATTATACGGTTCGGTTGTCCACGAGAATTGGTTAGTAATCGAAAAAATCATTTTATAAATAATACAATTGAAGTACTTATGGCTAAATATGAGATAAAATATCAGAAGACTACACCGTATCATCCTAGAGCCAATGAATAAATGGAAAAGACTAATGGAATTTTATGTAAAATCTTAAAAAAAATAGTTTTAAGAGCGGGAACAGATTGGGATACTAAGTTGTTCATAGCTTTATGAGCATACCATACTGTGTATAAAGTTACTACCAATGCTACCCCTTTTCAATTGGTTTATGGCTAGGAAGCAATATTACCTATTGAATTAGAAGTCCAAAGTTTACAAATTGCTATAGATAATAGATTGAGAGATCATGATTCATTTCCAATTTTTCCAATTCTTCTAAATTGGATGAAAAATTGGATGAAATTAGAACCAATGCATTAATGATAATGGAAACTACACAAAATTGAAGGAAGACTTATTATGATAGTAAGCTTAGACCAAAGGCTTATATGCCAAATGATTTGATATTTCTTTATGATAATTAATTTAAAAATTTTCCAAGAAAATTTTGAATTTCGATGGCATGGATCATATCGAGTTATTGACAGATTTTCAAATGATTTAGTGTAATTGGAAGATTTTATGGGTACTAAATTTATGACACAAATCAATGGCAATCGGCTTAAACTTTACTATACATAAATTTGGGACGGGTTTTCTGTTACAAAACAAGGAGTCGACCCAATTGATTGGACTATAGTAAGAAGTAGGAGGGGTGCTCTTGACAAGCATTGTGTTTTCTTTTAAATAAGCAGTTGTATATGTGTGTTTTGAGAGATTAGTTGTAAGTGCTTGCTTGTGTTAGAATACAATGGCGATTAAGAAGACTAAGAGGCAATTGAATAGGGAAGAGAAACAGCACAATATAAGGCGCAAAGATGAGTTTCTACCATTGGGGTGTATCATTGTGATTAATATAGAGCCGATCCGATTGGATGTTTGTCAGACTAAGAAGAAGAAGCAGGATTTTTGAAGAGCGCATAGGCATAGATTTTTACGCATTTTGCAAAACTTATTACCAATTGACGTTGCGCTGGTGGAGGTTGTGGTTAAGGAGAAGTGGATGGCAGAAAAGGAGAAGATGACAAATATAATATTTAAGAAAGTAAGAATGGAGACCGATTGGAAGGAATGGCAAGAGTGGCTACAATTAGAGGTTGCGATGTTGTAGAATAAACTAGCCACATTGGCAAAGGAGGCCAATAATTTAGTGTGGACCAATACGCTAGTTTCAGCGACAACACCTTCAGAAATACCTTTGAAATTGATAGAAGAATGGCAAAAGATGTTTGAAGAGCGCAACAACCAAATTGTTGTCTTGAGTCTCAGGTACGGGAATTGGATTTGTTGAATGAAGATCTGATGACACGTTTGGATGGAGAATCCTCGAACATCGAGATAGACGATGAAGATGTAGCAGAGGAGGATGTCATCAATTCAAAGGGTTATAAGCCAATGCCATTGAGTGAAGAAGCCAATACTGCTATGTCTTTATAAGTTGAGGCTAAATAATATTTGCGAGGATGCTGCTCAATTAGGAGTGGGACTATATAGAATATGTAAATAAATTTTGTGGTAAGTTACTGGTTGGTTATTGACAACCTTGAGAATTAGCTTTATGGTTAGGCAGTTTAGTTGGTAATAGTTAGTTGTTAGTAGAACAAATGGTTAAGAATTCAAAGGTTCATAATCTTTAGAATCTATTGGCCGACGATCCATCTTTTGGTAGAATAAAGAGGTTGAAAAAAGGGAAATCGGGGCCAAACTGTGAGAGTCTTAAGCCAGGGTAAGCTTAGTGCCACCTCTTTGTTTTCTTTTCTTTTATTATTTGCTTATGAAGAATTGTGATTGAGAGAAGTATTGTTGAAACTGTGATTAGAATATTGTAGAATATGACTTTAGACTAACCGTTTTGGAGAAAATCTATGATCTTGAGAATTGGGATTATCGAATTATGTTGTGTTAAGTGAAGATATTGAATTCTGTGTGATGAATTGAGAAACTGAATATAATAAGTAAGTTGAAAATCAGTAATTGAATATATATAAACCGCAAAGAGAGTAAGTGGGAAATGAATCGATAAGAATATAGAAGTATTGTTGAATTGATATTCATAGAATGGATTATATGTTGAATTAAGATGAAAGTGCTAAGCCTTGGTATTTTGTAGTTTGATAATTGATTTCAGATAGCTAGAGTACAGTCAATTGTGATATTAACAGATCCAATTCATATAACCAGTCTTTCCCAGTGTTCGAACCTACCTCTATTAGTTCTATTGCTTTGGTATATTGAAGCTTAAAGACAATGAGAACAACAATTATTATGGCTAGAAAAATATAATTTTTAAATAGATTGGATTTTTCGTAACCTTAACTTTTTTGGTAGTATAATCCTAAATCACGTTAGTAAAGTAGAAGTTGTCAAGGACAAGAACTTGATAAAAAAAAATAAACAAGTGAGACTTTTCTCAAAGAAAGATGAAAAAATAGAAATAACTAAATATGAATATTAAGAAAGAAATTGGAATGGCTATTGCCAAAAGACAAGAAAATTAGAGACCTTTGAAAGTAGACTAGAAGTAAAAAAAGGAGTTGATAAGAGTGAAGACGGCTTCATTCTTGCCTCTATATATACTATCTACCTAGGAGCTACGTGGTGATGTTCTATAAGACCTCCAAAAACGTGTTGACTTTGTACAACACGTATCTTAATTTGCAAGGCAAGTTTTCTATGTCGGTGACATATAGTTAGCTTGTTCCACAAGCTATCAACATATGTGGCACATGGTTAACTTGTTGACCAAGTTTCTAACCTATTAATTAAGTATAAATACATGTAAAGTTAAAGTACCATCTATAAAGCTTCTAAGAAGCTTTTTTAGAAGATATTATGAAATTAATCTACTTTTACTTACTTCTATCTATTCATATTACCTAGATAACAATTATAGTAAATATATGTCCATGACATTATCCTCCCTTCTAGGGACGAGTTCCACAAGGAGTAGTGATCATATGTCAAGGAAGTCTAAAATGCGGTGAATTATATTTGCTACATACTCTAATCTTTATTCTCTTCGAAGATGATAGATAGGGCCTTTCAACTATTGACAGTGTTCCATACCAGAGTAGAAAGACCACCTAATTATTTGATCATTGTTGAGACCTTCATAACTTCCTTCAAATAAAACATTTGGAACACTGTCAAGAGTTGTTCCTATCTCTAGTAAAATCACTAAACATTGCGAGTTCCTTCCAAGGTTGTGATACCAAACATGTTGTATCTTACCATCTATTCAAGAAAAAACATGTCATTCTTGAAGATCTTCATCTTGATTGCATCATCTTGAAGGTTGTGACAATCATAATGTCTCATTTGGTAAGTTAGTAAACAAAGGCTCTTGAGTCGAATCCATTGGTTGTTAGTTCTCCATCTCCTCAGCATCACAACTACAAAGAAGTTATAAACAAGGATTGAAAGTAGAATGTTAACTTGCATAGATCTTGTTTCTTTTATAAAGAAGATTTTCATGTTGATTTTGATGGATGTTGTCGATGAAATACCTCTACCGTATTTTTTTATATTTACAAGATTTTTTATTAGCTCCCATGTGCATTCACTAATATCATATCCATGCTAATGGACAAGATATTTTTATTTATTTGGGCGCCGCCTTAAATCTAGAACTTCTTCTACTTCAAATTCTTTATTATTGTCCACTTCTATAGGAGGAGATAGAGCTTGTCTTCTCTTTGGTATGTCCACTATCTAGTATGGTTAAAGACTAGATACATGGAATACTGGATGAATTTTCATTGACTCCGGTAGATGTAAACGATATACATCTGGATTGATTTGTATAAAAATAGAAAATAGTCCAAACCTTCGATAGTCCACTTGTCACAAAGATGAGTAGTCTTAATATTACGATGAAGTAACCATATCTTGTCACCTATGTAGAATGGTGGTTGTTCTTTTCGATAGTCATCCGCATTGATCTTTTGTTATTCTTGAGCTTCTTTTAACTTTGCCTTCATTATTGCATGTAGCTTTGACAAATGATTTGCTAAATCTTTTATCACAGGATTATCAGCTTTTGAAAAGTCAAAAGTATCAAGTCATAGATGATAACCATAATTGGCAAAGAAAGATGTATATTTTGTAGAAGAATGTATTGTGTTACTATGAGCAAACTTTGCCAATGGCAAAAGAATTGTCCAATCATTTTATTGGTAGTTGATAGTATATCTTAAATATTGCTTTAAAACTTGATTGACATGCTCCGTTTGTCCATCAATTTGAAGATGGAATACCGAAGATAGTTTTATATCTACTTTTAGAATCTTGAAAAGACTCTGCCAAAATCTTGATACAAATTGAGTTCCCCTATCTGATATAATATCCTTCAATAATCCATAATAGTGATAGATATTGTCAAGAAAGAGCTCAGCTGTTTCTTCACTTGAGATAGATTTTGTACATAGTACAAAATAAGCCATCTAGGTAAAATGATCTACTATCACGAATATAGAGTCATAAGAACTTGAGATTGAAAGATCCGTAATGAAATCCATAGAAATAGAAGACCATAATTTTTCTGGAATAGATAATGGCCGAAGAAGTCTGTAAGATCGATGATGAGGAGTTTTTGATCTTGAGCAAACATCACAAGATTGTACAAAATCTTTGACTGCATTCTACATTTGAGGCCACCAAAAATCCTTGGTTATTAGTTCGAAAGTTTTATTGTATCCAAAATGTCCTACTGTTAGAAAGTTATGATGAGCTTGAAGAAAACGTAATTGAGCTTCACCTTTTGGAACATAAAGGCGTCCCTCAAAATATAGTAGATTGTTTTGAATTCAAACTTGGAAGTAATATGAGGATTTTTCTTAATATCACAAATAAGAGGATCAAAAGACATACTTGACTTAATTTGCTTAATAAAAGTTGAATCAATATTTAGTGTTGATTTTATTGCTTAAAGATGAAGATGATTTGGCTTCAAGAGAATTATCCATTGTTGATCAAAAGTAGCATCTCCTTCCTTTGGTGCAAGGTAAGATTGTCTAGAGAGTGCATCCAAAAAACTTTGTTATTTTCTTAGTTGATAAGTGAGCTTCAATTCGAATCTAAATAAAAATATATTCTAATGGGCTTGATGATGATTCAAAATACGTACTAACATAAAATATTTAGCATTCTTATGATCTGTATATACGATAACTAGATTAAGAGTACCTTCTAGATAATGGCGCCATTCTTTGAACGAATCTATGATTGTAAAAAGTTCTTTGTTGTCGATCTTGTAGTTGATCTCGGCTCTTAAAAAGTTTTTGGAATAAAAAGCTACTGAGTGAAGTTTATCATATGTTCCCATTTGTGACAATATGACATCTAAAACAAAGTCTATTGCATTTGTTTTCATAAAAAATGGCTGAGAAAAATTGATGCGATAGAAATTTGGTGTAGAAATAAAGGCTAACTTCAAAGCTTTATATGCTACTTCCGCATCTTGATTCTATTGGAGTTTGTTTTTACAAGTCAAATGTATAAGTGAAGCTACAACTTTAGAGAAGTCTTTGATGAAGATCCAGTAGTAGTTCGCAAATCTCAAAAAGCATTAGACATCTCTTACTATTTTTGAGATCTTCCAATCCATAATAGTTTGAATTTTCTTAGGATCCATCATAAGTCCATCATTTGAAATGATGTATCCTAAAAAGTCAACTTGAGTAGTGTGAAATATACACTTTTTTATCTTGGCATAGAGTTTTACATCTCTTAGTTTTTATAACACATGACGAACATGAAGTTCATATTTTTCTATGTTTTTAGAATAGTTTAAGATGTCGTCTAGGTAACAGACAACAAAATCATCTAAAAACTCCCAAAAGACATCATTGATTAGATATTAGAATGTTGCTTGTGTATTTATAAGTCCAAAAGGCATGACATTGTATTCAAAATGTCCATACCTTGTTCAAAATGCAATCTTCCATTCATCTCCTTCTTTGATGCATACCAAATTATATACTCCTCATAGATCTATTTTTGTATAGATCTTAGCTTGATTAAAATGAACAAGGATTCCATATATCAAAGGTAGTGGGTACTTATTCTTGATGGTGATTTTTTTGAGTCCTTGATAATCAACACACATCCGCAATGATCCATCTTTTTTCTTCACAAATAAAATTAAAGCTCCTATTGGAGATTTGGAATGGCGTATGATGTTCTTAGTGAGATTTTCTTTAATATATTCTTTGAGTTTAGCTAGCTCATTTTATAATAAATTGTAGATTGATCCAAATGGCAGTTGTGCTCTTTCTTGAAGGTCAAATGAACAATCATAGGAACGATGTTCCGAAAGAGTATCCACATTTTTCTTCTCAAATACATCTTAAAAATCTTGATATTGGCTTGGAATGTTACTTGAAGTCTTTCCACCAGTAGAAATAGATGCGGCATAAATGACACAAGGTGATCTTTCTTTTGTAGCATGTAAGAAAGCTCTTGCACCTACAAATATAAGTTTAATTGTACTAGACTTATAACTTTTTACTTGATTAATTATGATTTTAGTTATATTTTTAGAAAATTCAAGACTATAAGGTCTAATATATTTTAGGATTATATTTTTCTAGCCATTATAAACCTAAAATAACTAGATTAGAGGAAGATCCAATGATATTAAATATTATAAAGCTACTATGACCATTAGTTGATATTTCTATAAGAAGGATTTTATGAGTAACATCTCCTGAAGACAATGGACGACCATCTCTGATTTCTACATGAACAGGTTTAGTTTTCTTTGTTAAAAGTATGCTATATCTTTTAGAAAATTTTTCATCTAAGAAACATGCTAAGGCTCCTGAATCTAACAAGGCAAAGACTTTGTAATGTTTAGGTCATGAAATAACATATATTGTAAAACAAGAAGAGGATTTTGATGAGAGAATAGGACCTTTACTAGATATTATACAAGGTTCTAGTCGCACAATCCCTATTGTAGCTAAATAAACTCGTTTTCTAATATACTATCTTCTTTAATAGCCATACTCTTCATTTTATGGTTGCGTCACTTTTTTGAGCAATGTTGAGCAATATTACTTAGGTTCTCTAAAATATAAGTACAATCCTTCCTGACAATAATGAGTCTTTTCTTGCTCAGTAAGAGGTTTGAAACGTACCGCATTAGTTTGCATATCCTCTATTTTCAAATGTATGTGTTGAAGAGATGTTGGTGTTGCCATTGAATTATAGTAACGTTGAGGTCTACTTGTATGGTTCTCAGATCGAAATTTAAAAAGAAGATTGTTGCACTTCACAATAAAATCAATTGCTTGGCTCAATGTTTGAGGATTAGGTAAGTTTAGCATTAATTTTTTTACCTCATATTATAATCCGTAGAGAAATTGACTAACACATGAAACATCATTCCACTTGATATCAGTTGCAAGTTGTCAAAATTGTGAAGCATACAACATTACTGATTGATTGTCTTGTCACAACATACAAATCTTATTGGTTGCAACATGAATTACATCATGTTCTCCATACATAGATTGAAACTCCGCCAAAAAAGCCTCCAAATTATCTAATATTGGATCTTGTCATTTAAGAAAAGATGAAAACTATGATAATGTTGAACTTGAAAGAAGCATACCAATGAATCTAACTTGCTATCCTAGAGTTGGATAACTTTGGAGTTGAAGTTTAATCACAAGTTGTACTTGATTGATAAATCCTCTAAACTTTGATCTAATACCATCAAACTTCTCAAATAGGACAATTCTTAGTTCTCTAACATTGGAAGGGTGTTCCACCATAGGAGAGGGGACATGATTTGGTACAGATGTTGAAGCAGCTTCAATCATTTCTATATCTTATTTTCCTACCAATCTTGTTCCTTCTTGTAGTAGTAAATTGAATTGATGCATAGCAAGTATTAACACTCTCAATTGCTCTTGCATTTGTACCATTACACTCTTCATTTCAACAAGTTTTGCTATGATAACACTTAGAAAAGAGAAGATGTTTAATATCGCTAAAGATAAATAGAAGAGAGGACTTGAGAATAAAGAAAATACTAAGAACAATATCAATTTAAAAGAAGGTAATCCTTAACTTCTAATATGCTTATATCTTATCAAGAAAAAGGGATAATCCACTATTGATCTAAATTAAATAAAGTTGTGATATAGTAAGTACACTCTTGTCAATGTGTCAGAGACAAGAACTTGATAAAAACAAATAAACAAGTGAGACTTTTCTTAAAGAAAGATAAAAAAATAGAAATAACTAAATATGTATATTAAGAAAAAAATTGGAATGGCTATTGCCAAAAGACAAGAAAACTAGAGACCCTTGAAACTAAACTAGAAGCAAAAAAGGAATTAATAAGAGTGAAGACGGCTTCATTCTTGCCTCTATATATACTATCTACCTAGGAGCTACATAGCGACATTCTATAGGACCTCTAAAAACGTATTGACTTTGCACAACATGTATCTTAACTTGCACAACAAGTTTTCTATGTAGGCGGCATATAGTTAGTTTGTTCCACAAGCTACTAATATATGTGGTACGTGGTTAACTTGTTGACCAAGTTTCTAACCTATTAATTAAGTATAAACACACGTAAAGTCAAAGTAGCATCTATAAAGCTTCTAAGAAGCTTTTTTAGAAGATATTATGAAATTAATCTACTTTTACTTACTTCTACTTATTCATATCACCTAGATAATAATTATAATAAATATATGTCCGTGACAAATGTACATAAGTCTAGTATATCCAAATCTTTACTAATAGGTGTGAGAGCTTTCATATATGCTACAAAATAAGGATCATCTATTGCTATATATGCTACATCTATTTCTAATGATGAAAAAATGTCAAGTGGTATTCTTTGCCAATATCAAGAATTTGAAGACATTTTTAAAAAAGGAGAATGTAGATATTCTTCCAAAGCATCAACCTTATGATTGTTCAATTGATCTGTAAAAAGGAGCTCAACCACCATTTGGACCAATCTATAGCTTATCGCACAATGAATTCATTGAATTAAAAGAGTACATTGATGAGAACTTTGCAAAGAATTTCTTACGCCATTCTAAATCTCCAGCCAAGGCTCCTATCTTATTTATCAAGAAGAAAGATGGATCTCTGCAAATGTCTATGAATTATCGAAGACTCAATAAGATCACCATCAATAATAGGTATCCTTTATTTTTGATTTCATGACTTCTTGACCAATTCAATCAAGCAAAGATCTATACCAAAATAGATCTACAAGGAGTATACAACTTAATTTGTATCAAACAAGGAGATGAATGGAAGACTACTTTTCGAACTAGGTATGGACATTTTGAATATAATGTCATGCTTTTTGGACTCATAAATGCACTGGCTGCTTTTCAACATCTTATGAATGATATTTTTTGTGAATTTTTAGATGATTTTATCATTTGCTATTTAGATGACATTCTAATCTACTCTAAGAACATAAAAAAAATATGAACTTCATGTTTGTCACATGTTACTAAAACTTAGAGATGTAAGATTATATGCCAAGTTTAAAAAGTGTATATTCTACACTCTTCAAGTTGACTTTTTAGGATACATCATTACGAACAAAGGCCTGATGATGGATCTTAAGAAGGTCCAAACTATCATAGATTCGAAGATTTCAAAAACGGTATGAGATGTGCAATATTTTTTTGGCTTTGCTAATTATTATCAAATCTTTATCAAGAACTTTTTTTAAGTTATAGCTCTACTTACATGTTTGACTTGTAAAGACAAACTCAAGTAGAATAAAGAAGCAAAAACATCATTTGATGCTATAAAGAAGGAGTTTATTTTTGTATCAATCTTGCATTGTTTCGACTCTTTCAAGGCATTTTTTGTAGAAATAGATCCATTAGACTTTGCTATGGATGCTGTGTTGTCACAAATGAGAAGAAATGATAAATTCCATCCAATAGTTTTTCATTCTAAGGAATTTTCAGTGATTGAGATTAATTATGAGATCCATGACAAAGAGTTCTTTGTAATTGTAGATTCATTTCAAGAATGGCGTCATAGTATAGAAGGCACCTCAAGTCCAATCACCATTGTCAAATCGCATGATTTGCTATATGGAAATATACTAGGTAATTAGCTGTAGAATGTTTAGCTTAAAATTTTATATATATCTTGTCTTAGCTTCCAAAACTCTTTTATTTTGCATGAAATTCAAATTATAGCAAAATCCCTTCAAAACATATTTTTTCCGCAAAGGATTTTCTCTTTCCAAAATTTAAAAATTCATAATTCTTGATCTAACTGTTCAGTTTGTTTCAAATTTATAAAATAGGTAGAACTAATCCTTAAGTTTTATTACAAAAAAAACCAGCCTCAAATTCACTCCCAATCTTTTGGCACCTAAGAAATACTAGCAGATGCTCTAAATCCTAATTTATAAGTACTTGAGTACTATTTTCTTAATATCTTAAGAATCCAATACTCAAATGCCATCAAACTTATGTATAAAGTTTATTAATATGAATATAAAGATTTTTTGGAATTTTGAACAAAAATCTTGTCAAATTGCTCAAGATATAGCTCAAGACACAACCACTAGTAAATCGGGTCACTTACTACCCTTAGATTGCATGCATTGACTTCAAAATCTAATATCTCCTTCATCTTGACTTAGAATCTAGTGAATAGTATGTAAAAAGTGTAGCCACAAAAGTAATCTCTTTAGTTGCAGTCGCCGATCCTCAATTGCCTTTTGTATGCATATGTTATGTCAAAAAGAGTGACAATAGTCTTCAAATCAATACCTTAACTTTGAGCGCCTATATCTCCTTTATATAGATTCCGAATCATATAAGATTTGTACCAAAACCATAGTCAAAAACTTGAGCTCTCTAATCTTAGTCTTCAAATTTCAAATTTCTCCAAAAAACTAATCCTAATCTCTAATATGGCCTTGAGTAGTCTCCTTCAAGTCCATTGGATATGATTTTTAGCCAATAGGAATAGAGATTTATATCCATTCATCCATTCATCCATCTCCATTCATCCATATTGGTGCCCTAATTATTCCTTTTGCTGCCAAAATCCTTCTTCAACTCTTTTTTTTTATAAGATTTATATAATTTATGCTCTAAACACCAAATAAATGAACCAAAATAAGTTTTCAAAGGTCACCAATGTCTAATAAAGGTCATCAATGTCCAACAAAGGTGATTCTAAATATTTAGAAGTTACTATCAACCAAAACCAATCTTAAAAGCCACTATCAAAAAAAAATAAAGTTATACAAATTCTATAATAATCTTTTTAAACAACCTCTTTTCAAAGTAATAATTTGATTATATTCTATAATCAACTAAAATCTACTAACATAGCTTTCATCATGTTAGTTAATAAATTATATATTAAGTATATAGTTACATTATTTTTATATAGTAGCCAAACCACAATACAACAACATGTTTGGTTTCACAACTTGAAAAGAGACTCTTGATGTCTAGTGATTTTATTAAAAGTAGAAACAACTCTTGATAGTATTCTAAATATTTTATTTGAAAGAAGTTACAAAAGCCTCAACAATGATCAAATAACAAGGTGGTTTTTCTATCTTAATATGAGATATTAGTAATGGCTAAGATGGCCTATCAACCATCTTTGAAGAAAATAAAGATCAAAGTATGTCGAAAATATAATTTGCCACATTGTCAAGAACATGAATCTCAAAGAAAGAGAATCCTCAATATACTCTTCTATCACTAAAAAAAACTAAAAAGTCACTCAAAAGATGATGTAATATTAATTAGAATGGCTATTGCCAAAAACAAGGAGACTAGAAAATCTTGAAACAAGTTTAAGACTAGAAAGGCATTGACAAGAGTAAAGAAGACTTCACTCTTGCCTCCATATATACTATCTAACTAAGAGCTACGTAGTGATGTCATATCAGACCTTCAACATGTGTTGACTTTGCTAGCCACATGTCTTATCTTACAAGGCAAGTTATCTATGTATGCACCATATAGTTGGCTTATTCCACAAGCTATTATACGGAGATAACTTGTTCCACAAGCTACCAATACATGGTTAGCTTTTTGGCCAAGTTTCTAACCTACAAATACATCTAAAGTCAAAATTGCATCTATAAAGCTTCTAAGAAGCTTCCCTAAAAGTCTTTATAAAATTATTCTATATTTACCTACTTTTACTTAATCATATAAGTAACTATTGAAGTAAATATATATGTCTGTGATATTATCCCCCCCCTCCCTTCTAGGGATGAGTTCCACGAGGAGCTGTTTTCATATGTTGAGGAAGTCTAAGATGCGGCGAATTGTATTTGCTATATACTCCGATCTTTGCTCTCTTCAAAAATGGTTGACATGTCCTCTCAACTATCTATAGTGTCTCATACTAGAGCGAAAAGACTACCCTATTATTTGGTCATTGTTGACGCCTTCATAACTTCCTTCAAATAAAACATTTGAAACATCGTCAGGAGTTATTTCTACTTCTAATAAAATCACTAAACATCGAGAGTCTCTTCCAAGGTTGTGATACTAAACACATTATATCTCGCTATTTATTTGAGGAAAGACATGTTGTTCTTGAGGATCTTCATCTCAATTTTGTTGTCTTGAAGGTTGTGAAAATTGCAATGTCTCGTCCGGTAAGTCCGCAAATGAAAGTTCTTGAGTTGAATCTGCTAGTTGTTGGTATTCCATTTCATCACAAGTACACAGAAGCTACAATAAAAGATAGAAGGTAGAATGTTATTTTTCTTTGATCTTGTTTCTTTTATAGCAAAGGTTTGCTATTCTTCATCTTGATTTTGATGGATGTCGTTGATGAAAGACTTCAACTTTCTTTATTGCATTTGTAAGATTCTTTGATGGCTTCCATGTACATTCACTAATATCATATCTATACCAATGAACAAGATATTCTAACCTATTTCGGTGCCACCTTGAGTCTAAGACGTCTTCGACCTCAAATTCTTAGTTATTATGCACTTCTATAGGAGGAGGTGGCATTTGTCTTCTTTCCAAGATATTCAGTGTCTTATATAGCTGCAAAAGAGATATGTGAAATATAAGGTGGATCTTCATAGACTCTGACAGATGTAATTAATAGGCAATAAGATTGATTTTTTCACAAATAGGAAAAAGTCCCAACCTATGATAATCTAATTTATTATAAGGAGGAGTAGTCTTGATATTATGACAAAGTAACCATACCTTATCACCCACATTATATTGTGGTTGTTCTTTGTGATAGGCATCCGTGTTGCTCTTTTGTCGTTCTTAAGCTTCCTATAATTGTATCTTCATTGTTATATGTAGCTCTGAGAAGCGATTTGTTAAATCTTCTGCTGCAAGATTATTAACTTTTGAAAAGTCAAAAGTATCAAGACATTGTTGTGATGTAACATGACTAATAGGTGAAAGATTGAGAAATTATTATAATATAGGAGATCTTAGTTCAAAGTATTAAAACAAATTATCTTAGAAATATAGTTAATAGTCAATAGGATAGTAAAACAAAAAGGTACCAATGATGCCATTTAGAAAAGTGACTTCTATTTACTTTGTATGACCATAAGTAAGGCAAAACAAAATAGATTGGAAAAATAAATGATATAGGCATCTTTAGAAGGAAGTTAAGAGTAAATTCTAGCAAAATTTATTTAGAAAAACTAGATATTGATACTCGGAGAAGGCCAGTTATGAACCAGGGTCGAAATCAGACCCTGAGGAACAAAACCGAGTCTTAATGACGATTTCAAGGTTCTTTTGTAGATCAAAGAGTGGGATTTGATAGCAGATTAGATAAGATTTTTATAAGCATTGGTTTTGGGCAATTTGGAGTTGTTATGACTTTGTAAGAGCTTTGCAAAGTCAAAGTTTATTTTGGATGACTTGGATTTTATGAAATAAAATAGGGTTTACATATTGGGTGATTTCAATAGTTTTGTAATAGATCTACAGGTGAAATTTTGTGGATTTATGTTTTTAGTTGTGTTTAATATTTTTTGTAAATTTGAGCTCCATCTAATGGTTGAATTGAGGATTATTGAGGTTTTAGTGGATTAAGGTCTCAGAAAATAGATTTTTAGGTCTAATAAGGGTTTTTAAGATTTCTTGCAATCTACTAGTTGGATTGGAATGAAATTTGTGTGAAAAGATATTTGACTTATTTTTCTATATATATGAGAATTTTGAGATCAATCGAATGGTGAAAAAGAGAGATATTGGCTTTGAAAGATTGGTATCAAGGTTGGAAAAAGAGGTTCGCCAATATCCAAGCACATTTTTGAGGTTATCGTCTATTTGGTAATTTCGATCCTTTTCAAATTTTTTGTGTTTTTTTTCAACTTATTTTTTAAGAAGTTTGAAAATTTTGAATTAAGATCAATGGTTTATTCATTAATTATTGAGGTTTAAATCTATTGTAGCAATTATTAGGGCTTGGTTGGGGATTGGTTTAGGGTTTAGAGTTTGGTTAGGATTTGATTTAGGGTTAGGAATTTGTTAGGGTTTAATTTAGATTTTAGAGTTTGGATTAAGATTTGATTAGGGTTTTATTTAGGATTTAGGGTTTGATTTAGAGTTTTATTAGGATTTGATTTAAGATTAGGATTTGATTAGGGTTTGATTTAGGATTTAGAGTTTGGATTAGGATTTGATTAGGGTTTGATTTAGGATTCAGGGTTTGGTTTAGGATTTGGTTGGGATTTGGTTTAAGGTTTGTTTAGGATTTAGGATTTGATTTAGGATTTAGGATTTTATTAGGATTTAAGATTTAATTAGTTTTGGCCTAAAATTTGAATGAAGTCCAATAGGATTTTAACTAGAATTAAATTAAGATTGAATTGAGATGTATTTGAGAGATATTTGTGATCATTCTAGTATTTCTTTAAGATTTTTTATTGATTCTTTGAAATTTCTTTGAGGTTTTTTTTTAATTTGATTAAAGCTTGCTTAATATTATTATAGTCTAATTAGATTTTAGTTAAAATTCTATTATAGTTAGGATTTTATTGTTGCAATTTCCATTCTACCTTCCACAGCCAGGTGTCCGGAGCATTCTCAAGCAAGACTTCATGTATTACGACAACGTCGATGATAACCATAATTGACAAAAAAAGATTTTCTTTGAGTGGAAGAATGTACCAAATTATTATATACAAACTCTGCCAATGGTTAAAGAGTTTTTCAATCATCTTAATGATAGTTGATGGTACATCTCAAATACTGCTCCAAAACTTGATTTATCCGTTCTGTTTGTCTATCAATTTGAGGATGAAAAGCTGAAGAAAGCTTTATATCTGTCTTTAGAATCTTGAATAGGGTTCTCCAAAATCTTGATACAAATTGAGTCCCCCTATCCGATATAATATCCTTTGACAATCCATAATAGTGATAGATATTGTCAATTAAAAGCTTAGCTATTTCTTCACTTGTGATACATTTTATACATGGTACAAAATGAGTCATCTTGATAAAACAATCTATTATCACAAATATAGAATCATAAGAATCTGAGATTAGAAGATCCATGATGAAATCCATAGAAACAAAAGACCATGGTTGTTCTGGAATGAATAATGGCTGAAGAAGTCTATAAGGTCGATGACAAGGAGTTTTTGATCTTGAGCAAATATCACAAGATTGTACAAAATCTTTGACTACTTTCCACATTTGCGGCCATCAAAAATCCTTAGATATTAATTCCAAAGTTTTATTATACCCAAAATATCTTGCTGCTGGAAAGTCATGACGAGCTTGAAGAAGACGTAATTGAGCTTCACCTTCTGGAATATATAGGCATCCTTCAAAATATAATAGATTATTCTTGAATTCAAACTTGGAAGTATCATAAAGCTTAGAAGAAGTATCCTTGATATCTTGAACAAGAGGATCAGAGGACATGCTTGATTGAATTTGCTTCACAAATATTGAATCAATAGTCAATGTTGATTTTATAGCTCAAAGATGAAAATGCTCAGGCTTCAAGAGAATTGATCTTTGTTGATCAAAAGATACATCTCCTTCTTTTGGTGTAAGATAAGAATGTCTAGAAAGAGCGTCCAATAGATCTTGTTGTTTTTCGAGTCAATAAATGAACTTGAAATTAAATCTAGATAAAGATATGCTCTAATGGACTTAACGACGATTCACGACACGTGGTGACACGAAATATTAGAGGTACTTATGGTCTGTATACTTGGTAACTAGACTTGAGGTGCCTTCTAGATAATGATGATATTCTTGAAATGATCCATAATTGCAAGGAGTTCTTTGTCATAGATCTCATAATTAATCTTGGCTACTGAAAATTTTCTCGAATGGAAAGCTATTGGGTGGAATTTGTCATCTATTTCCATTTGTGACAATATGACACCTATAACAAAATCTGACGCGTCTGTTTCCATAAAAAATGCCTTGAAAAAGTCAATGCAATATAAGATTGGTGTAGAAATAAATTCTTTCTTTAAAATATCAAATGATGCTTCTGTTTCTTTATTCTACTCAAGTTTGTCTTTACAAGTTAAGTGTGTGACTACAGCTACAACTTGAAAAAAATTCTTAATGAAGATTTTATAGTAATTAGTAAAGCTCAAAAAACATTGCACATCTCGTACTATTCTTAGAATCTTCCAATCTATGATAATTTGAATCTTCTTGGGATCCATCATAAGGCCTTCGTTGGAAATAATGTATCCTAAAAAATCAACTTGAGTAGTGTGGAATACACACTTTTTTAACTTGGCATATAATCCTATAACTCTAAGTTTCTGTAACATGCAACAAACATGAAGCTCATGTTCTTCTGTATTCTTAGAGTAGATTAGAATGTCATCTAAATAGCAAATGACAAAATCATCTAAAAACTCACAAAAAATATCATTCATAAGATGTTGAAAAGTAGTTAGTGCATTTATGAGTCCCAAAAGCATGACATTATATTCAAAATGTCCACACCTAGTTCAAAAAGCAGTCTTCCATCCATCTCCTTCTTTGATATGAACTAAGTTGTATGCTCCTCGTAGATCTATTTTGGTATAGATCTTTGCTTGATTGAATTGGTCAAGAAATCATGAAATCAAAAGTAAAGAATACCTATTTTTGATGGTGATCTTATTGAGTCCTCGATAATCTACACACATTTGTAGAGATCCATCTTTCTTCTTCACAAATAAGATAGGAGCCTTGACTAGAGATTTAGAATGGCATATAAAGTTCTTTGCCAAATTTTCATTAATATATTCTTTTAATGTAGCCAATTCATTCTGCAATAAGCTATAGATTGGTCTCAATGGTGGTTGAGCTCCTTCTTGCAGATCAATTGAACAATCATAAGATCAATGTTTGGAGAGAATATCTACATTCTTTTTTTCAAAAACGTCTTAGAATTTTTGATATTGCTTAGGAATACCACTTGACGTTGTTTCACCATTAGAAATGGGTGTAGCATATATAGCAAAAGATGATCATTTTTTTACAACATGCATGAAAGCTTTTGCACCTACTAATAAAGGTTTGGATGTATTGGACTTATGTACTTCTACTTTACTAACGCAATCTTAAATTATACTATCAGAAAAATTAAGGTTACAAGAAATCTAATATATTTGAGGGTTATATTTTTCTAGCCATGATAATCCTAAAATAATTAGATTAGAGGGAGATTTTATTATATTAAATACTACTATGGTATTATAATCTTTAATTGGTATATCTAAAAGAATAATTTTATGGACAATATTTCATAAAGACAATGAACGATCATTTATGACTTCTACATGTATGGATTTAACTTTCTTCATTAAAGGTATTTTTTGATTTTTAGCAAAATCTTCGTCTATGAAACATGCTAAGGCTCATGAATCTAATAAGGCAAAGACTTTGTGATTATTAGGTCCTAAATATACTTCTATTATAAAATAAGATGAAAGATTTGATGAGAGGATATTACCTTTACTAGGTGTTGCACATGATTCCAACCGCATAGTCCCTATTATAGCTGGAGAAACTTATTTTCTGACACATTATCTTCTTTAGTAATTGTGCTCCTTATTTTGTAATTATATTGCTTCTTTGGACAATATTGAGCAGTGTACTTAGCTTCTCCTTAATATAAATTTAATCCCTCCTGGAGATGTCAAGTCTTTTCTTACTTCATGAGAGGTTTAAAATGCATCATATCAATTTGCATTGGTTCTGGCTTTGACAAATACGTTTCAGAAAACTTGGAAATTGCCACCATTACTTGACTTGTTCTTCTCCAACCAAATCTTTGTTCATGACGCCTTTCAAATAAACAATTGTCGCATGCAATGGCTTGAGCAATAAATTTTTTCAAAGATTTTACTTTTGACATTGTGAATAACAAATCTTTGATACTATCCTTCAATCCATATCAAAATTGGTTGATAAGTGCTTTGTCGTTCCAGTTCATATCACAAGCAAGATTTTGGAATTCAGCAGCATATGTAATGGTTGATTGTGATCCTTGCTGTAAGGATAAAAGCTTGGTCTCTTTTACTTGTTCTCGATCACTTTCTCCGAATGTGGCCGTAAACACTTTTAGGAATGAATTCAAATCATAAAGGAGTTATGAATCTTTTTCCATTAAAGGTACAAACCAAAAGAGAGTACTTCCTGATAGTAGTGTATCTATAAATCCGACTTGGGTAAATCCATCAGGATATTGGAAAGGGTGCAACCTTAGATAGAGCTTGACTTGTTGCAAAAATCCTCAAAATTTTGGTCTTGTTCCATCAAACTTTTTAGGCATACTAATTCTTGTTCTTGTCATACTTATTGAAGCAAAATTCCTTGGATTTGGTTGTAACATTGATCTACTTGCTTCTTTCAACTGCACAAGTTCTTGCCGTAGAATTTAAACTTCTTCCATAGGCATAGGCATAGTACTTCCATGATTCACGTTGGAAATACATGAGATTTTTACTCTTAGAGTGTTGACAAGCTCATGAAGATCTGTCATAGTTGCAAATCTATTCTCACTTCTATTGAGAGAAGCATCCATAATCTTTCCTTCCATAGACAACTCAAACAAATTCAAAAGTTAAATTGGAAGAGCATAATCCACAACTTCTAAAAATAAATCCTACAAAGAGAGATAATCCACTCTCTTTAAGAAAAAGATCAGTATTAGAAAACAAGATTTTTTGTTTAAAGGTGGATAGTCCGCAACTTTCAAAATACAATAATAGAAGTGGGACAATCCACTCACTTTTAAAACAAGACAGAAATAATATGTTAGCACTCTTGTCAAACTCTCAAGGACATGGATCTCAAAGAAAGAGAATCCTCAATATACTCTTCTATCACTAAAGAGAACTAAAAAGTCACTCAAAAGGTGATGTAATATTAATTAGAATGGGTATTGCCAAAAACAAAAAGACTAGAAAGACTTGAAACAAGACTAAGACTAGAAAGGCATTGATAAGAGTGAAGAAGGCTTCACTCTTGCCTCCATATATACTATCTAACTAAGAGCTACGTAGTGATGTCATATCGGACCTTTAACATGTGTTGACTTTGCTAGCCACTTGTCTTATTTTGCAAGGCAAGTTATTTATGAATGTACCATGTAGTTGGCTTGTTCTTCAAACTACTATATGAAGATAACTTGTTCCACAAGCTACCAATATATTGTTAGCTTTTTGGCCAAGTTTCTAACCTACAAATACATCTAAAGTCAAAACCGTATCTATGAAGCTTCTAGGAAGCTTCTCTAGAAGACTTTATAAAATTATTCTATATTTATTTTTTTCTACTTAATCATATAAGTAACTATTGAGGTAAATATATATATCTGTGATACACATCTTTGATTTTTTTAACATTTGCCACATATGGCTATTCTTTATTCTTTTTAAAAATGATTGATAAGTCTTTTTAATCATTAATAATATTTTATTTCGAGGTGAAAAGACTGCAATGTTATTTGATTGTTATTGGGATCTTTATAACTTCTTTCAAACAAAAAATTTGTAATACCATCAAGAGTCGTTCTTACATCCAATAAAATCACCAAACATTAAAAATATCTTCAAAGATCATGATAACTTGCTATCTATTTAAGGAATAATTTATCATTTTTGATGATCTTCATCTTGATTACATTGTCTTGAAGGTTATGACAATTACAATGTCTTGTTCAATAAACCAATAAACAATAGCTTTTGAGTTGAATTTTCTGATTGTTATTTTTCTATCTCTTTAATGCTACAAATACACAGAAACTACAAACAAAAATAAAGATAAAATATAATCTTCTATAAATTATATTTCTTTTATAGCAAAGATTTTCTATTCTTGATTTTGATTTTGATGGATGTCAATGATGAAAAGCAACAAATTTTTTTGTTGCATTTGCAAGATTTTTAATAACCTTACATGTACATTTATTAATATCATATCTATGCCAATGAATAAGATATTCTAATCTATTTTGGCACCGCCTTAAATCTAAGATTTCTTCCAGCTTAAATTCTTGATTATTGTCTATTTTTATAAGAAAATATGGCATTTGTTTTCTTCTTGAGATATTCATTGTCGTATATGGCTTAAAAAGAGATATATAAAATATACAATGGATCTTCATAGATTTCAATGGATATAATCAATGAACAGTTGGATTGATTTGTTTACAAATAAAAAATAGTCTAAGCCTACAATAATCCAACTTATCACAAGAGTGGCTAATTTTTATATTACAATAAAATAACTATACTTTATTGCCAATATGAAATTAATATTGTTCTTTATAATAGGCATTTGTATTGGTGATTTTTTATTCTTAAGTTTCTTTGGATTGTGCCTTAATTATTGTATGGAGCTCAATAATCTATTTTTTAAATCTTTGGCTATAGAATTATCAACTTTTAAGAAGTCAAAAATATTAAATTATAGATGATAATCATAATTAATAAAAAATAGTATTTGTTATATAGAAGAATATACGATCTTATTATAAATAAACTATGCCAATAGTAAAAAAAATTGTGTAATCATCTTGTTGGTAGTTGATGATATACTTCAAATATTATTCCAAAACTTGGTTTAAGCTCTTAATCTATCTATTAATTTGAGGATAAAAATTTAAAGATATTTTTATGTCTATTTTTTAATATTTTTTTAAAATCTTTATACAAATTTAATTTTTTTATTTAATATAATAACTTTAGAAAATCTATAATAGTGATAGATATTTTCAAAAAAAAATTTAGCTATTTCATTACTAACAATAGAAGATATAAGTGGTATAAAATATACCATCTTGATAAAATGATCTACTATCACAAATATAAAATTATACAAACTTAAGACTAGAAGATCTGTAATAAAATCTATAGAAACAAAAGACCATGGTTTTTTTAAAATAAGTAATGGCTGAAAAAGACTATAAGATTGATACCAAAAAAATTTTGAGCTTAGATTAATATCATATGATTGTACAAAGTCTTTGACTACCTTCTACATTTGAAGCCACCAAAAATCTCTTAGTAGTAGTTTTAAAGTTTTATTGTATCTAAAAATATTGAGCTATTAAAAAGTCATGATAAGCTTAAAGAATATGTAATTATACTTTGCCTTTTAGAATATATAATAGTCTCTTCAAATACAATAGATTATTCTTAAACTTGAATCTAGAAGACTCATAAAACTTAAAAGAATTATTCTTAATATCATAAATAAGATGATCAAAGGATATATTCAATTGAATTTTCTTGAGAAAGATTGAATTAATAATTAATATTAATTTCATTGTTCAAAGATGAAAATACTCAATTTTTGTTGTTTTTTTTTATCAAGAAGTGATCTTGAAATCAAATCTTGATAAAAACATGTTGCAATAGAATTGATAATGATTCAAATTTTGTGTTGCTATGAAATATTTAAAGTTCTTATGATCTTTATATAAGATGACTGAATTGGAAGTATGTTAGAGATAATGATATCATTCTTAAAGTAAATCCATGATTGCAAGAAGTTCTTTATCATGGATCTCATGATTGATCTTATAATTGATCTTGATTGCTAAAAAAAAATTGAAATAGAAATCTATTAAGTAAAATTTTTCATTTATTTCTATTTGTAATAGCATCATATTCAAACCAAAGTTTGATGTATTTTTTTCCATGATAAATACTTTAAAAAAGTCGAAGCAATAAAGGATTGATGTTGAAATAAATGATATCTTTAAGGCTTCAAAAGATGCTCTAAATTCTTTGTTTCACTTAAGCTTATCTTTATATGTCAAAAGAGTAAGAAGATTCATAACTTGAAAAATATTTTTGATAAGGATTCGATAATAATTGACAAATCTCAATTTTTTTTGTATATCTTTGATTATTTTTAAAATCTTCTAACTTATAATAGTTTGAATCTTTTTGGGATCCATTATAAAGATATCATTTAAAATAATGTATCATAAAAAGTTAAAAAACATAAAATTCATATTTTTTTATATTCTTAGAGTAGATTAAAATTTTATCTAGATAACAGATGATAATATCATCAAGAAACTTACAAAAGATATCATTTATTAAGTGTTGAAATGCAGCTAGTACATTTATGAGTCTAAAAGGTATGATATTATATTTGAAATGCCCATACTTAGTTCAAAATACAATCTTCTATTCATATCTTTCTTTAATGTATACCAGATTGTATGCTCTTTGTAGATATTTTTTTCAGGTAACATTAAATCTATTATTCTATTCAAATACATAAAATTAATTATATAAGATCATGTCCATTTCTATTGAAATTTTCTCCTTTTCCTAGTAGAGGATGTTTTTAACTATAAAATCAATTGACTTTCTTTATATTTATTAAAAAAAATTAAGATTATTTTAATTTTATTATTGTAAATTATTCCACCTTATATGTTGATCAATATTGTATAGTTTTTCTTTTGAAACCTATTGAATAACTTGATTATTATCTTAACTAGGATAAAAAATATACTCATATCAAAAAAATTATTGTAATTGAGTTTGTATTATATTTTCATCAGCTTCTATTCTTTGTAAATTTATTTTATAAACTTGACAAAGTTTACTTTTTATTATAGTTTGTATATTAAAAATTCCAATTTTTTTCAATTCCATTTATATATTGAATAGAAAAATATGCTTCCATGTCATAAACTAAAGAAAAAATTCTATATTTTGTTGTGATTATATATTTGGTTCAATATGTCTAAAGTACCAAATAAATTTTAGTATTCCAATCTATTTGATTTTTATTAATTATTTTACTTAATACATTTTTAAGAGCTTTATTAGTTGATTCAACTTGTCCATTTCTTTGAAGATAATAAGTGGTGGACTTCTAATGTTGAATCATAAATTTCATTGTCATATGGTATGATTTATGATCTCAAAATACACGGGTACCTAGTTGTAGAGGATTTAATTTTAATTTAATAGCCAAGCTCCAATGAGTGATTTATTCTTAATATAAAAGATAAATAAATATAAAAATATTAAAAAAAATCTACTAGTAAAAATCTTTAATATTTAAGAAGTTTTGTATATATGGCTTTTTAGAGCATTTAGAAATTTCCTAATATCCTTTGCTATACCAAAATCATAACTAACTATTGCCGATAAGTTAAGTTTTTAATAATTCCAAAGAAAATTCATAATTTTCTTTTAAAAATTTATTTTTATATTATGATTTTATCATATATATATATATATATTTATATATAGTCTTGGCTTCAAAAAATTCTTTTACTTTGCATAAAATATCCAAATTGTAGCAAAATCCTTTCAAAACATTTTTCTATTGCAAATGATTTTTTCTCTTCAAACTTTAGGATTTTATATCTCTTGTTTCAATTGTTTAATTTTTTCAAATTTTTAAATAATATATTATTTATCCTTAAGCTTCATCACAAAAAAATGAACCATAAATTGATTAAAAATCATCTGGCATCTTAAAAATCCTAGCATGTGTTCTAAACTCTAATTTAGAAGCATCCAAGTAATATTTTTTTCATATCTCAAATGCAAAAAAATTTGATATATAGCTTTATAACATAATAATATACATTTGTAAAAAACTTTAGCCAAAGATTTATCCAAATGCCTAAAATATTGCTTTAAAGTTTAAAATTTAGGATTTAGGATTTATCTTGGTTTATCTTTAGGATTTGAGGTTTAGAATTTAGGATTTAATTTAGGATTTTTATCATTCATCTCCATTCATCTATATGGATGTCTTTATTATCCTTTTTTAATCTTTTTTTTTTAATAAGTTTTACATAATATGTATCCTAAATACCAAATAAAATAAACAAAATAAGATTTCAAGAATCATCAATGTCTAATAAAGGTGGCTTTAAATATATAAAACTATAATCACCATAAAAATCAATTATAATAGTAGCCTTTTTAGACTAATTATTTCCAAATAGCAATCTAATCATATTTTATAACCAATTAAAATCTAGTAACGTGGCTTTTATCACATTGTATAGAAAATTATCTATATATATATATATATGTATGCATTATTTTTACATGGTAATTTTCTATTCTTCAAAAAAATCATAAAAGTATTTTTCAATCTATGAAAAATAATAGATGTTTTTTTTCCATATTAGTTTAGACCAAAAATAAATTTGTGTCTAAAAAAGTATCCACTATATTCTTACATGCTTCTTTAATAGTTATTTGGAACAAATGATTTTCCATCACATGTTGACATCTTGGTTTATAAATAATTTCAAAATCATATTCTTATAAAAATAACATTAAGCTTACTCCTTGCCTTAAAAATATTGATCTATTAATTAAATATAATAATATTTGATGATTGACATAAAATATAAAATAATTTACTAGCAAATAATGATAATTTTTTTGATCTTAGTTTATATAATAATTTGCTAGCAAATAATGATAATTTTTTTTTATCTTAGTTTATAAACCCAATTTAGTCCCTACTTTCATCTTTTTCGTCTTTTTCACTACTATTACTTGTTATTTCATTCTTAGTTTATTTTTTTATCTCTTTGAGTTTGAGACATTATATAAATTTTTAGAATTATTACATTTGTGACTATAATCAGTTGTCTATGTGTTTGTGCTTCTCTAGCTTCTTTTTGCTATTTAAGCTATAGTAGACAATCTACTTTTATATGTCTATATTGATGGCAATAATAACACTCAAGATTATCCATTCATGGTGATTTATATAATCTCTTCTTAGTGAATTTTCATTGGTGTCTCTTTCATATTTCCTTTCATATCTTAGCTATAATCTATCTTCATAATAGTTGGATCTATACCCTTCTCCATAAAGATATCTTTTTTTCCTTCTATAAGTGTTATTCCTCATAGTATCTTCTACCTTGTAGTATTATTGATTTAAAGGTGCCTAACTTCTATCTTAATTTATAGATAATTTTTTTTTCATAGGTTTTTTTTTCCATATCATTTAATTGTGGTTGTACTTAATGAACTACTAAACTTTTATTTCTATATTATTGATTATAAGTACAATCATTAATTTGGTATGTATGTATATTACAATTTGTACAAAATTTCATATGATACTTAGAAAGAAAATGTCCTTTATTATTGCACTTCCTACAAACAATAACTAGTCTAAATTGCTTTAATCCAATGCTTAATTGAGCCATCTCTTCTTTTAATTTTCTTAAATTTCTTTAGTTTATTTATTTATTTATTTTTCTTCATCTGAATCTTCACTTGAATCTTTAAATTTTGTATCTTAAGATGTTTCTTTCCTATGTACTTTTAGTTCAACTTTCCTTATTAATTGTAGGACTTCTTCCAATATATCTATTGATAATAAAGCTACATATTTGCCAATTTTTTATTTAATCCATTTTATAATCATTTTTTTTTAAATACATCATGGAATTGAAAAACAAGTTTATTAGTTGCTGATATGACTCTTTCAAAGATTTATTTCACATCCTCACCCTTCTTTTGCTTCAGATGTGAAAGATTATTGATGACATCTCTATCATACTTCTTTTCTTTAAAACAAATAATAAATGCATCTCTAAGATCTTTCTAAGAAATAAAATATCTTATAGGATACCAATCATATTATTCAAGTGCTATTTTTATGTATTATTAGAAAAAGTCCTAATTTGTCTTTATTTGATGTTTTTTTTGTTAGCCTAATAAATATTATTGAATTCCTTAATATAAATGTCTAGATCTCCTTTATTTTTTAATTTGAGTAATCTTGCCATAATATGTCTAATAATGAATGTCATATTGATTGTTGCTCTTTGTTGTAATGATATAGATAAATTAAAAAAATTGTATTAAAAATTATCTTAATTCTATACTTATCCTAGAATTTATTAAATTTAATTTCTTTATAAATTCTTCAATAATTGAAGAACGTCTTTTTTTTCTTTACTTATTGATTTTGTATTGTCTTCATTATTAGAATCTAAATCTTTTATTAAGTTTTTTAACTTAAATTCTCTAAAAGAATCTTTTTTTCTAGTATAACATTCTTTTCTTTCAATGTTTTACCTATCAATTTTGCTTATATATATATATATTATTATTTAGGAGCTTGTTTCCTTGGAGTTTTACGACTTCTTAAAGATCTAGTTTCTTTGCTCATTATCTAATATAGTTTCTAACTTTTGTAATTCTTTTGTACTTCCTTGATTGCCAAAACTTTCCTTCTTCAATTTATATCTTATTTTTGCTTCTTTTTTTTTCTTTTTTTCTTTTTTTACTAAATTTAAATATTATTTCTTTCTTTCTTTGTCTTATTTGCTTAATTTTTTTGATTTGATGTGCAACATAGAATTTTTCTATACCATCTTTATTTATGGTGTGAAAATATAATACCTTATTGATATGGATAAAAGCAATGCAAATAAAAGACTTTGCCAAATTGAAGTTGTCCACTTTAGAAAAGAATGAAACATAGGTACTAACTCACTTGGTAGATAGAAAGAAGATATTGCAAAAAAAATGGATATATTGTATTGATAAAAAAAAAATAATGGCAAGATAAGATACAAAGCAATATTAGTTGCTAAAAGATACCAACAAAAGAGTGGAATTGATTACACTAAGATTTTTTTCCATATTATCAAACTAACAATTATAAAGTTGATATTAAAAAAATTTATTGCCAAGAATTTGTATCTAGAGCAGATAAATGTAATGACTGCTTTCTTTTATGGTTGTATTGATAATAATATCTATATGTTGCAATCAAAAGCTACTAAATTCTTGATAAAAACATTTTTGTCTATAAATTAAATAATAGCTTATATGACTTGAAATAAGCTCCAAGATAGTAGTATAAAAGATTTAATGGCTTTATATATAATAATAGCTTTATAAGATGTGATATAAATTATTATTTCTATTTTAAGATATTTGATGATTCTTATATTATTTTATTTTTTACATTGATGACATACTTATTGTTAATTGTAGTATGAAAAAAATTAATGAATTGAAGCAATAATTATCAAAAGAATTTTACATAAAAGATTTAGGGCCTTTAAATCAAATATTTAAGATGATGACTACTAAAAATAGAATTAAAAAATTCTAGACCTATCTTTAAAAAATACATAAAAAAACATTAATAAGATTCAATCTTTATGATGCAAAGTCTAAAAATATCCTTTTAAAAAGTCACTTTATACTTACAAAGAAATAATCACCAAAGTTAAATGAAGATTGAAATCACATGGAATAGATTCTATGTGTGTTGATAATTAGAAGCTTGATTTATGCTATGATCTATATCAAACTTGATATGATACATACAATAGAAGTTGTAAGTAAATACATAGCAAATCTTGGAAGAATACATTAAAAAGCTATAAAATGGCTATTGTGATATTTAAAAAGTACTTCTATTTTGGTAGTTTGTTTCTAGAAGAATAGTGTAAATTTGTAAAGATTTAGTAATGTTGATTTGAGTGGTGACTTAACTAATTGTAGAAATACAACATCTTTTGTATTTACCAAAGAAGATATTGTTGTGATTTAGATGTCTAAACTTCAAAAAAATATTTCCTTATTAATTACTAAAGTAGAATATATAGCCACTTCTAAAGCTGAAAAAAAATTGGTTAAATAATTTCTTGAAAGAATTAGACAAAGAACAAGTCAACAATATTCTTTTTAGTGATAGTGAAATCATAGTTTATCATATAAATAATCCAATACTTCATTCAAGAACAAAGAATATATACTTAAGATACCATTTTAGACATGAGCTTATAGTTGATAGGATGTTGCTTTTAAAGAAGATCTTAAAATGATAGAATCTATAAGATATGTTAACTAAAGTTATTATTGTTGATAAATTGAAGGTGTGCAAAGCCTCAATTGACCTTTATAATTACTAATATAAAGACAAAGCACTAGAATCATTTTTTAGATTACAAGAAGAAAATAAGATTGCAACAAAGTTGTTGGTTTTTAGATTAGTTTTTAAGTAAGATTGTTATTATATAGAGTCTAATTTATAGCCTTGATAAATGTGAAGGAAGGAGGGAATTGAGAAGAAGAGGCACTCCTTCCTACTTCCTCCTTCTTCTTTTTTTTTCTTTTTTCTCCTCTTCCATCTGTTGCCCCCTTATTGACTCATCCAAGAGCAACATCTCTTATGAGGATTTTTAGAGATAGAGACTCAAAAAGAAATTTTTATTTTAGACTTTTAATTTATTAGGTTTTTCTTTCTAATAATGATAATTTTCTAAATAAAATTCTATATTTTCAAATTTGAAAGTCTCATTCTTAAATTTTATTTTGTTAACTTTTTCCTTGGTATCTTTTTCATTCTATTATGTAGATGAACTTTTAATAAATACTAGTACAATACTTTATGCTTTATTAAAAATATTCGAAATAGTGGTAATAGCTATAAAAATTTGTTGTAATACCTTATAATAATTTAAATCATATTTAAAACCAAAGAATTTAGAAGAAAAAAAATCTCTTAAAATAACTTATCTCAGAAAAGTTTATTTTAGTTTTAAATACTATAAAAATTCTAAATTATTTTTTTCTTTTGCATATATTTTTTTGTTGTTAATGGTAGTACATTGATTGTATTAATAAAAATTAGAAATTAATCAAATATCATTTTATGATGATTCATAAAATAGATATTAAAAGACATAATGAAGATACAAGTTTGAAGTTGTTTATAACTTATTCTTACAAATATCAAGTCAAATTGCCAAATAAATTTCTTGACATTGACAAAAAGATTGTAAAAGCTTGTAATGCCTTATTTTTTAGCTTAAAGGATATGGTTTATTTTTAAAAAGACAAATTAGATTGAAGAGTTGAAAGTATGCTTTATAAAGGTTGAAAAGACAAAAGTATTTAGATAGATATGAAAAAAAATAATAACTACAAGATTTGAATTATTTTAAAAATAAACTATATTAGCTTAAATTTAAAGAAAAAATATTTTTTAAAATTTATATATTTTTTTTAACATTGATGTGTCTCTACAAAGCATGTTAAAGGAATAAATAAATAAATAAATAAATAAATCATGAATATAATCAAATGAATAAAATCCTATTTTAAAAGAAAATATAAATTTTTATTTGGATAATTGATTATTATCAATTATTGAAAATAATAGGCAATAACAGAGTTATAAACTATATAAGTAATTATAAGATATAGTTAAAAGATTGTTGAATTGAAGAAGAATATATAGATCCAAAAATTTAGAATATAGGTGTTAAAGCAAGTGAAAGTTTTCTTAAAAGATATTTTGATTTATAATTATTTAAATAAGTGGATTAAATTTTATTCTATTAAAAAATAATTAAGATTTTAAAATAAAATATATAAAAGAGTATATATTTTTATTTTATATTTATTTATTTATTTATTTATTTATTATCTTTATCACATATATATAGATATAAAGTATTTCAATTATTTTTTAAATTATTTCTTTAAAATATTTCTGAGTCTTAAACTTAGAATTTTTAATATATTTCTTTGTGGGTAGAAGGATTTTTCTACAATACTAATAAAAAATTATTAAATAAAATAAAAAATATATATATTTCCTTCTCTTTTATATTAAGGTATAATATTAATACAAAAGCATTAAAGGATATAAAAATAATAATATATACATGTATTTTATTGACGAAAATTTCTTAAAACTTAAATTAAATCATTACAAACTTGTCTTATTTAAATAAATTATACAAAAAATACCAACAATTATTATTGATGATTAATAGAATAATATTTTGAAAAGAATTCAAAATTTTAGATATCTTGAAATTAAAAAAATAATTTATGAAAAAATATTTCTAATATTAGTTATAAAAATCATTACTTTTTTAAAACTTAATTTGTAAATTTGTAAATTTTTAGAAATATTACAAGAAGAATAATATTATAAAATTTCATTGAAAAATAATTTATTTGCTATATTTAAATTTTTTTATATTAACAAAAAATTTTAGGTTTATTTATATCTTTGACTAAATTCAAAATAAGTAGATGCTTAAGATTTTTATCAATACTAAATAAATTAAGCAACCTTATATTATTGATTTAATTTCATATATTATATCATTCAAACTTAATATTATTGCCAAATACATTAGAGAATCTTACATCTTTGATTTTACTTGATATAAGTGGTTGCTTAAGTTTGATTTTACTTGATATAAGTGGTTGCTTAAGTAAGAATTGTGCAACCTGATTTTTTTTTAACTTGGTGTAAAATATTGCTGAAGATTGAAATTACTGCCATGTAAATTAAAAAATCAATTTTTAAAAATTTAATTTGATACAAATTATTTCTCAAGCTAAACATAACTACCAAAAAATACTGCAATATTATATCTTTGGCTAAATTTTATACATGTAGATGCTCAAGCTTTACAATATTTCTAAATGAATTGGGAAATCTTACATCTTTAATTTAACTTGATATAAGTGGTTGCTCAAGCTTGAAATCATTCTCAAATAAATTGAGAAATCTCACATTTTTTTTAACTTCCTATTAATTGTTGTTTATATTAATTTTTCACTTAAAAATCTTATATTTTTAAGTGAACCTAGTTTAAATGGTTGATTAAGTTTGATATCAATGCTAAATGAATTTTAAAAAATTACATCTGTAATTAAAATTTATGTAATTAAATATTTACAACATTATTGCTAATTGAATTAAAAAACCTTATAGATTTAAATTTATATGATAATAATTATTATTAAATTAAAAATTAAAAAGATCACTATAGACAAAGATGAATTGGATATAAGAGAACTATGAGGATGTTTTTTGTCGAATAGAAATTAAACTTTTATTTATAACAACATACCATCTAAGAGGTAATATAAATAATAATTATGGAAATTTACATATTATTAAAACTTTGGTGAAAGCATTAGTAAATCACACAAGGAATTTACACTACTACATATGCAAATTGTATAACTCATAATATTGTGATAGATCATATACATCTTGTAGTAACGCATGAAAAAAAAATCAATAATTCCATTTGAAGGAATAATACCTATATAGAATATATTTCTTTAACAGGAAAATTTGAATAAAAAATAATTTTTAGCATCAAAAAATCTAATAATTAAAAAGAAGGCCTAAAAATATTGAAGAAATTTTCAGCATGTTGAAAGAAGCACAAGAAAAGAATAATAATGGATTTAACAATAAAACTAAATAAAAGCATCAACTATTACATAATATAATCAAAAATGGTAATTGGATGTTGTTGTGTAATAAAAATTTAGAAAAGTAACATATAACAACTAGAAAATTTATATAAAGATGATTTGGATCATATTTTGTGAACAAGTCAATAAAAATACAACATACTTGCTACAAGAATTTAATAGAAAGAAGTTGGAGATACTTATAGCAACTAAAATAATAAGTTATTTAAAAAAATAAAATAAAACCACTTATTTAGATAAAAACTAAAATAAATAAATGATGTAAAAATTTAGAATAGATAAATAAATTTAAAATTTTTAAAAATAATAAAGATAAAATATATTATATATTGATATATTATAGAATTACTAGAATATGCAAAAAAATATGAACGTTTAAAAAGGTAGATGTTGTATTGAAATACAACTATGTAGTAAACATATAGATAAAAAAACTATAAAGTTGTTATTTTATGATACTGGTTTAAAATAATTTAAAATATGCAATAAATACTTTTATATAAGAAGCTTCATGTTTTTATTTTTATATTATAAGAACAAAAATATTATTATTATATATCTTTTATTTTAATTTTAAATTGAATTCTACAAAAAAAAACTTCTACCGCCTTTGTAAGACTATAATTTAATTTTAAAAAAGTAGAATAAGTAGAAAAGTGGAATAATAGGCTTTAAAGTAATTTCAAAGATATGAGTGTTCAAAAAATCAAAGAAATAATATTATTGATATTCAAAAGGTAGATATTTTTTAGAAAAGATGAAATCTGACTCTAATGCATTAAAATAGGAACTTAAGGCAAATGAAAAATATATTTTTGAAGTTGGTGAATAGAATTAGAAAAAAAATTATATTATTTATATTTTTATTTTTATTTTATAAGTTAAATCATCTTTAAAGAGGATTTATAAAAGTGAGGTTTTTTTATGATATTTATTAAAAAGTAACAAATTAAGAATTGATTTTTGATTCATATCTTATATTTTATACATTGTGTATAATAAAAATTTGATAATTGTGTTATTATAATTATATGTTGTACTTAAGCTAAGTTTCATATCATTTATATAGTCTAATTATGAAACATTTAAACATAAATTTTAAAAAGTATCAAAATTTGGCAAAATCAAGACACTTAGAATTTCAACAATAATTAGAGATTGATAATGTAGATAAACCAAAAATTAATTTACAAATAGAAGACTTATATTTTTAGATGACTCTTAATCTTTAACAAAAGTAATAATGAAATTAGAAGATCTTCCTACTAAAAGTTGCATATCAAGTTTGGAGAGGAAAAATAAGTGTAGTCAACTTGATTATTGGATTTTTTTTTTTAATTTTTGAGTTAGATTGATCTCAAACTATATAAAAATTTGGAAGACTTGATTTTAAAGCAGCTTACAAGGTTTTGCATTAGTTTCACAATCAAATCACGGGTTTGCAAATCATCTCCGATGGAGTCACCAAAGAGGAGGGGTTTGCAATGGTTTGCCTTTTACCAGATGATCTCTTGTGGAGGGTTTTTGGGGGTGTTTTTGGAGGGTTACAAACTGTGTAGGCGCAGTCCCAAGCCATGCTTCACACAAAAGTCTTGGTAAAAGACTCCTACAAGCCTTTGCCCATATTCTCTATTGTCAGTATGCTGTGCATTAATGTTGCTTTCTTGATTACAGAACCTGAAGCAGGAACATGAAAGACAGATCAGATACATTACTTGGAGGGCCATGGAAAATAAGTTTTTAGAGTTAGATCAAAAGTTTTTAGAACTTAATGAATTCTAATGCAGATTTTGTCTAAACAGGTTCACAGTAAAATGAGGCATGGAGCAGAAACACAAACATGGAAAACGGTTCTTTACATCACCTCGATCGTGTAGAGAAGACGAGGATCTCTCAGCTGCTTTTGGAGCACACAAAGAGAGAATTACTCCCTCAATGCTTCAACAGGTGTTACTCTTGTATTTTTTTTTTTTTTTTTTTTGTGAAAACCTCTCTACGTTTAATTAAAGTTGACAAAGTACTAGTATGTTTCAAATTTGAATTTCTCTCGCAATATGTTGCAATTGCATGCTTTATACAAAGACCAATCTTGGAAAATGTTTTTAATAACCATAAAACTCATGGGCCAAAGTTTTGTGTAGCACTCAGCTTTGGAGAAAGGTGGAAACTAGAGGTAAACGTAGAAAATCCTATTACCAAAAGATATATATTTATATAAATATATATATATATTTATATAAATATATATATATATTTATATAAATATATATATATATATATATATATATATGCTAATTGATTACAACAACCTTCTCATAAGATGTCGTTTTTGCCTATACCAAGCATAGAATTAAAGACTGCCCTACACTCGCACAAATCAGGAAAATAACAACCAAAAGACAAAGAGAGTAACAGAACCAACACAGATGAGACCACAGGTTCAACCATCCGGGAGACACACAACCCCCTTCTACCAGCCACAAGGGGCCTGCAGTCTCCAACCATGCTGTGCAAGAGGACGCGGGGTTCACTGTGATATTTCGGGCCGAGGGAGAAAAAAACAACAACAAAAAAAAAAAAAAAAAAAAAAAAACAATGAGCAAACAGAACCGTAGCAGGAAAGCCACCAAAGACACACATACAGTCGGGAGACAACCGCAGGTAACACAAGTCAGGGCAGTGAGTCGAATCATGCGAGCACACAAACCCAGATTGTGGCAATCTCACAGACGACTGAGGAGATGACCATGGCTCCCGTGCTGCAAGCAGAGGCCTCAACTCTCAATCTCATCTCAAGCCAGGTGCTTTCCGCAGCTCCTGAGGCAGTTTCTCTAAATAACAACATATCCAGAACTACATGGGAACTGCGCTACAGCCCGTTCATCATCTGCACCACTAACTGGGTTCCGTCCGCGGCCCGCGAAACAAACGACTGCAAACCCATGACCTTCTCCGCAACAAGAAACCACAACAACAAGTCGTTCAACCCGGGGTCCAGTGCCATCAACAGCAAATCAAACAACTTCAACCAAGTGGATTTCTCTAAATGACAACATCGGCCTGCATGCTAACATGTCACTCACCCCGAGACGACGTTGACCTGAGACCGGCGCCGCATCCAGACTCCAACTCAACTCAGTCGAGTAGAGCCACTTTCCACTAACCAGGCAAGCGGTTTTCTGACCCAACTCAAGCTAATTGCTTCCTCAAACTCGCAACAGGTCTCTCTCTCCCCCATGCGGCAACAGGTTTTTTCCCATCCTGATTCTACTTCAAGTGGACAAGCTCCCTCCTGCATGGACACTCACTCTTTGTATACATATTTGAAGAGGCTTGGGCAATCGCCAGCCAAATGGGACTTCTTCCTTCATGAAGTAGGTTTACAAGCTTGGCATCTCTGACAAATCCTGTTTTATGAAGCTTAATATCATTTCCTATAATATACATGGTCTAACAGTTAGGTAAGACTCTTTGGCTCAATGTAAACTTCTATATTTTAGAAGTAGCACCAGGCTATGCCAATGATCGAAATAGAGCCGGTGTTGGAAGAACATGCGTTTTAATTGCATTGGCTATCAAACATCTTGTACTCAATGTAGGCTCTGTTATGAAAAATATGATTTTTTGGCTAATCTTAAAAAAGATTCTTTGATATTACTTATGAATTCTTAATGTATATGCATCCAAAAATACATATAAGAGAAGCCAACTTTGGCTTGATCTTGTGGACAACTTGCCTTTGAATATTCTATTTACATTGGAAATAATTAGAACATGGTAGACAAGATTTTTTTTTGTAGAAAGTTATTATGTATCTTTAATCAAACAAGCTTTGAAGGTGGATTATGTTATTTAATATATTGTCAAAAGATACATTAATCTTTTGAATAAAAAAAAGAAGAGAGAAGTGAAAACTTGGTAATTAGTATGCAATTATATTATTAAAAAACCTACAAAATTTACATTAAGACTATTCTAAAAATGCCATAATTTGTGATCATATAAACCATTCATTTAAATCAAATGGCTTTTCTTCCTATGAACTACATTCTTAACAATGTTCTAGTAACTCAAGTAATAATTAATTAGGCAAAAAAGTCTAATGAATCTTTCTTATTATTAAAAATTAATTTTTATAAAGCCTATGATAAAGTGTCATATCCCTTCTATTTCAGCTAATAAAAAAATTAAAATTTAATGAATAATTTTGTTATGTTGATAGAAATTATATTCAATGGAACTTGTACCTGAGGATTAATAGGTCCTTCACAAAATACTTTCCTATTAGAAAAAGAATAAAATAAAAATACTCTCTAGCTCCATATTTTCTCATCATTATAGAAGATATTTTGAACCTAGCAATCTAAGATGTGGCATTGTATTATGTAAAAATCACCTAAAAATGCATTGGGCATAAAGCTATGAAGGATTTGAACTTATCTTGAAGTTGGATTTACAACCAAAAAGAACAATATATAAGGTGTTTAGAAACACCTTGGAAAACTTCAACAACTTAAATAATATTATTACACTATATTCGATCTCAAATAAATCTTTAAAAATTCTAAAAATAATTTAAATTTAAATTTTAAAAAATCACAAGAAATTCTAAAGAAATAAAAATAAAATAAAAAAATAAAAAAAAAACATAAAGAAATCACAAGGAATCCTTAAAGAAGCTTAAAGAAATTTCCAAAATAATCCTAAAGAAATTATAAAAATAATCCTAAATAAGCTCTAATAGACTTCAAATCAAATTCTAATTGAATCTTAATAAAATTCTAAAAAATTCCTAAAAACACATACTATACTTTAAAAAAATTCTAATTAATACTTATCAAATATTAAGTAAACACCTTGATAGATTTTAAAACCTCAATTACTATTAAATTAATCTACAATCTTAATTCAATCTTTTTACACATCTCAAATTATTAGTTGAAAACAAGCGTACAAAGTTTGAAAGTGATTGACTTATAAATTAAGAAAAAATGCTCTTAATCTTCTAAGATATCAATTTACTTTCTTCTTCAACCTCAATACATATCTTGTAGCTTCAATATCTCTCTTTTAAACTTATTTGTAAAATTTTCATAAATGTAAATGAACTTAAATTCTCAACATACAATTAATATAATCATATTCACAAAGATAAAAAAAAAAAAAAAAAAAAAAAAAAAATTACTTGTAGATTTGCTAAAATAAACATATAATTTATTAAAATAAATCTCATTATTATTTATTACAAAACAAAGTCACTCTAAACAACCGTAACTTTGCAATGCTCTTACAAAGTCATAATGCACTTGATTTCCTAAAAATCAATGATTAAAAAAACTTTATCAAGTTTTCTCTCACTATCCATTTTTTAATCAGTAAAAGAATCTCAAATTTTTTGAAGGTGCATGGTTTTTTGTCTCATAATATGTCTTTGATTTTGGTTCATAACCGACCTTCTTTGAGTATCAATCTAAGATTTTTTTAAGGAATATTTGCTAAAAGCTAATTTTTAATTTTATCTAAAGATGCTTATAATATTATTTTTGCTTACTTACTTTTTTTTGACTTGTCAATGGCCGTACATTGTAAATAAAAGTCACTTTTATTCAAAAGGTAGCATTAACACTAAATTTTTTTAGTATCTCTATAAATTTTATATTTTTTTTTAAAACAATTTTTTGCTATAAGCTCTTCTATAATATAATGTTTTCCTTCATCTTTCACCTAATAGTCATGTTTCAATATAACAACTATCAAAGACCAAAGATTGTAAGGTATTTACATTCTATAGAGTAAAGACCAATAATTAATTGGATAAGATGCTAATAACTCAACAATTACTATTAGAGAAGAAAAAAACAATGTATAAACACTTATCTAAATTATAAAATAAATTAGTTTGGCTTTAAGCCTTAAAATCAATTGATCAAAGTTAGCAACCTATTAACAAAAAAAAAAAAAAAAAAAAAAAAAAATCTTTGACCTTCTTTGATTAATGGTTTTGAATAAACTTAGGCAATCTTTAAAAAAATTAAAAAGATTTTTAGGACTTTACTTATTGTCAATCTTAAATTATAAGATATTTATTAATTTTTATAAAAAAAAAATCTAATAATATTAAATATTTATATTTTAAAAAATATAAAAACTAAAATCATTATTATCAATAATATTCTTTTATCTTATTTTTACTAAGTTCTAGTAATTTTTGGCTCTATTTTTCTAAGAGATTTGAAAAATAAAATTTTTAGTGATGAATTTTATTTAGAATAATATATTATCTTTAAAAAAAAATTAGGGTGGCTTGATTCAAATATTGCAAAAATTAGAAGATTGGTGGCTTTGTCTTAATCGATTCAAATAATGCTACCAAAGCCCTTCTCACAAAATGGATGATTACGACTTAACAACTTGGAGAAGAAAATATCAACTAATTTATTAGATATATAATAATTTATACTATGCTAAAAGATCTAAGGATAGAAAATCTAGATTGTACTTGGACATTTATTTTAAAACACAAATAATTTACAAGTTTTAAAGTATTAAATAGAATTGGTAAAATATGCTTTCAAATGAGTTCTAACCTTATTTTAGGGACATAGTCCTTAGAACCTTCTAGAGACAAGTTTCTAGAACCTTCTAGAGATAAGTTTCTAGAACCTTCTAGAAGCAAGTCTCTGGAACCTTCTAGAAGCTTCCTAGTTGGTAGAAGTTGCTTGAGAAGCTTCCTAAATAGGAGTATATATTGGAATCGAGGCTGAAGAGTTCTTCAGTCTCGACAACACATCTCTTGGAGCTCTAGCTCACCTCTCTGGTGTTGTTCTTGTATTCATTTGATTAATCTAGTTCTTGCCAGTTCTTCTTGAACTTCTTGGTAGATATCAAGTCTGTATTCTGTGTCCGTGACAGTTTGTCCAGACTGCACTCACCTCAGATATCAGAGCTAGTTTCTTCTTTATTAGAGTGTGGATTACCCCTCTGCTTGGAAGTATATTAGCACTTTAGAGGTTGCGGATTACCCTCCTCTAAACTGATACTTCTTTTGTTACAATATTGGACTCTTATTCTTCTTGGAGAGAGTGGATTATTCCTTTTCTTGAAGCTCTTAAGGCATTTTAGAGGTTGCGGAGTACCCTCCTCTAAACCAATATTGTCTTCTTGTAGAGTCATTTCTGTCCTTCTCTTAGAATGGTCGGGGGCCAAGACATTAGTATGACGGAAAGTTCAGAGTCCAAGTTAGATGCTATCATGAATGCCCTTGCTACGTTATCGCAAAGAACTGCAGAGATTGAAGGAGTCGTGGCAAGGCTTCATAATGATGGAGCATCTAGGATGGCACAATCTAGGTTGCACCAGCCTCAAACTTCTACACTTGGAGAAGCAACTTTGCCTCAGGTTCGACAAGCACCGCTGGTTCTACAACATAAGGAACCCCGAGTTAGCCTTCCGGACAAGTTCGATGGTACACGTTCCAAGTTTCGAGGATTCGTCAACCAAATCAGGTTGATAACAGTTTTACAGCCCGAACGCTATCCAACGGAAGAGTCACGTGTTGGGCTTGTTGGAACCTTACTTACAGGACAAGCTCTATCATTGTTTGCTCCTTTGTTTGAGAAATGATCGTCCATACTAAACAACTTTGAAACCTTTTTGGAGGCATTTGCGGAAGCATTTGGTGAACACGATAAGGTTCGATGGGCTACAACAAAGATCCGGTCACTACGACAAGGGATGCGTTCTACATCAGTCTATGCATCGGACTTCAGGCAATTAGCATGCGACATCAATTGGGACGAAGAAGCGTTGATGAGACAATTCTATTGGGATTTAAGGGACGATGTGAAGGATTTGCTATTAAGTCTTCCTGATCCGCAAACGCTCAATGAAGCTATTAGTCAAGTTGTGAAGTGCGATAACCGCCTATTCCAACGTCGCCAAGACCAACGTTCAAGACAACATACGATTTGCCACATCCCAACTATATCGGCAAGCAGCGAGAATTCACATTCAGAGGTAGAAGACATGCAAATTGATGCAGTACGTGTCAAATCTCTTACTCTAGAAGAAAAAAAGTGGCGTATGGAGGAAGGTCTATGCTTGTATTGCGGTGAAGAAGGCTACAAAGTTGGAAACTACCCCAAGAAGCAAAATCGACGTATTATCAAGACTAGGGGTGCGTTTATTCAGGAAAACGAGGATGCCCAGCCAGAATAAGAACCGTGCGGCTGGACAGTGAAATATCGCAACAACAACCAGGTTCCTTTCTTTCCGCTCAACCTGCCCTTTGTTTTACAATCCCTTTGCTTATTGGCCCTCAGAAACTGAGAACCTTAGCATTATTAGATTCAGGAACATCTGCTTGTTTTTTAGACGAAGAATTTACAAAGCGTCATAAAATCCCTTTAGTACAAAAATCCAAACCTGTTCACGTTGAGGTCATAGATGGACGACCTTTATTGTCTGGTAGTGTCACCTATGAATCAGAACCTATAGAAGTGACGTTTAAGGACCATAGTAGTCATATTATTTTCAATATTATTAGAACCCCATCAAATCCTGTTATTCTTGGTCTTTCCTAGTTGGAAAAGCATAATCCATCCATAAATTGGAAGTTATGTAAGATGACCTTTCTCACAAAACCACCCAAGAGCAAGCCTAGTAGAAAATCCCGAATAGAAAAATCCTTATTTATTGGAGCAAGAGTGTTTATAAGATTGTCTAAGGGAGACACATCGTTTGTCATTTATGCGGCCCCAACTACTTGGGAGAAGATCTCGACAATAAGTATACCGGAGCAATATAAGGATTTTGAAGACATGTTTCAAAAGAAAAATGCCGACATGCTACCGGAACACAGACCATATGATTGCGCCATAGACTTATAGGAAGGAGCACAACCGCCTTTTGGCCCAATCTACAATCTATCGCAGATGGAGTTGACGGAGTTGCGGAAGTACATCGACGAGAATCTAGCCAAGAACTTCATCCGTCATTCAAAATCGTCAGTTGGAGCACCCATCTTATTTGTGAAGAAGAAAGATGGCTCGTTGCGGATGTGCGTAGACTATCGAGGCCTCAACAAGGTAACAAAGAAGAATCGCTACCCATTACCCTTGATTTCTGGTCTCTTAGAACAACTTGGATGTGCAAGGATCTTTACAAAAATTGATCTAAGAGGAGCTTACAACCTCGTACGAATCAAGGAAGGAGATGAGTGGAAGACAGCGTTCCGTACAAGGTATGGCCATTTTGAATATAATGTCATGCCCTTTAGTCTTATCAATGCTCCAGCGGTCTTTCAACATATGATGAATGACATTTTTCGAGAGTACCTTGACGATTTTGTTGTCATCTATTTAGATGATATTTTGATATTCTCCAAAAATGAGGAAGAGCATAAAAAACACGTTCGTTTGGTATTGGAGAAACTACGCGAGCGAGGACTATATGCCAAGTTGGAAAAGTGTTTATTTCACCAAATAGAGATGGAGTTTCTGGGGTTCATTGCGACTATGGAAGGCTTGAAGATGGACCCCAAGAAGGTAGAAGCAATCGTGTCCTGGGCGGTTCCGAAGACGGTTAGAGACGTACAATGCTTTCTTGGTTTTGCCAACTTCTATTGGATCTTTATCAAGAATTACTCTCAAATTGCTGCTCCTCTTACTCGGTTGACATGCAAGGATAAGCTAGAATAGGGACATCTAGCAGAGAAGGCGTTTCAAAACCTGAAGACCGCATTTACTACGGCTCCAATCTTGGTACATCCAGACTTTACAAAGGCCTTCTATTTAGAAACTGATGCTTCGGATTTTGCTTTGGGAGCTGTACTTTCACAAATGGGAGAAGATAAGAAGCTCCATCCAGTTGCATTCTATTCTCGAAAGTTCTCTGCTGCTGAAATCAATTATGAGATCCACGATAAGGAACTTCTTGCTATAGTGGATTCTTTCCAAGAATGGCGTCACTTTCTTGAAGGAGCTGCACATCCAGTGACCGTATACATAGATCAAAAGAACTTGGAGTATTTCATGTCGGCTCGAGTTGTAAATCGACGTCAAGCTCGATGGAGCATGTTGCTATCTAGGTTCAATTTTATTATCACTTATCAACCTAGAAAGCAGCAAGGACTATCTAATGCCTTATCGAGGAGATCGTATCTTGTACCAAAGGCTGGAGAAGCATTGTTTGATCAACAATGTACGACATTGTTGAAGCCAGAGCAATTTCAGCTTTGCGCTACTATTATGCCAATTGATGCTGACTTCTTGAATCAGGTACGTGCCGTTGTTGTATTACGTGCTTTCTTGCTCGAGAACGCGTCAGGCGTCTGGCTGTAGAAGGTAGTATAGAGATTCGCCAATAGTCAAGTAATCTATCAGTTTTTTGATTGTTGGAATATAAACGACTGCAAGAATACACCATAAATCTATACGGATGCCCTTTGACTGCTTGCCAAAGTCCTTTTTGTCCTGGCCGGTAGGTCTCTACACGTTACAGAGAACCCCGAACAACCCAAACTGCTAATCTTCGACACCGCTTTATACTCACAATCTTGTATCCACTGACTGTCTCGTTAGATTAATCCAATAAATTTCATTCACTCCGCATACTCAATCCTATAGATACCTTTTTAATTCTTTATCACAGACGTAACTCGATTTCACAAAACAGTCAAGAGTAATCAAACCTACTTCATTAAAAATCCCGATTCACCATTACAACATTAACTTCAGCAACGATTGCCTCAGTCTTCTCAAAACCCTATGAAGAAAAAAAACCCAATTCTCTGTCTTTTTTCCCCGTCCAAAGCATGAAGCTAACTCTCTCGATCCTTCAAAACTCCCCAAAAAAACTTATTCCCCCCCCTAACCTTATCCTCTGAATTTCTTCAATCTTCCGTCTTGGATCCGGAATTGGCTTCCACCATCAGAGCTTGATCCAAAATTGGCTCTCGTCGTCAGAGCTTTTTCCTCCGTTTTTACCTTTAAGAGATCCTTTTATCGAAAACAACGTTCCCTGAAACGGCACAGAGAACAGGACAGCCTGAAACAGAATCGAAACCCCGTAATCGGGACCACATTGAGTCGCCCGACCAATTCAGGTCTCATATTGGGTAAGAGTCTAGTAGTAAGACCCGGATGTCCCCGTAATTGGATCAAATTCTTCGCGTCAGATTGGCTGAGCCCGTAGTAAGACCTGGATTTTCTCGTAATTAGACTGCATTGGGTTGCCCGGCCAATTCAGGTCTCATATTGGATAAGAGGACTTGGATTGGATGTCTTGAAATACGATCCAATTGGCTCTTCGAATCAGGCTCATTCGTCGTGTGAATTGGTCCTTTTCCTTCCTACTGACTCCCGTTATTGGAATCGAACAGAGCATTTCAGTATGCCCCAGTTGACTGTAACGGGGTGACTGACCCTGGCCTCCCATTATTTGCAGTGGAATTGGTCGTTGCCCCCAATATTTGAGGTAACTAAATATTAATAAAAGTTCCCTTTCTTTATATTTTCACGGTATACTCGTATTATAACACGACATCTACCCCCTCTGAACCTGTGCATCCTCCGATATGCACCAATTTACCCAATTGCTGTTTGATTTAGAATATATCCTCTACGTCTTTGTCTAGTTCAATTCGTCACCTTCATTATCCAAATCACTTTCATCTTCTTGCTGCGGAATCTCTATACCTTCATTAAGGTCTTCCATATTCATCTCCGCGTGTCTTCGTTTAAATATTTTTACTCGCTTCCCGGTAATTGGTATTTTCAATTTTGTACCATCTAACTCCCGTAATGAGTAAGTCGCATTATCATGAAGAGTTGTTACTACATATAGTCCAAACCAACGTTTTGAAAATTTCCGCAAAGTTCTATGTTGATTATCTAGACTATTGTCATAAACAAGTACCCAGTCACCTTCTTCGATTGCTTTTGGTCTCAATCAATGTTGCTTATCAAATCGCGCCTTGTTTTGTAACCTTGCTCTTTTTAACCTTCCCAATGCTATTTAGACATCTTCCGTTCTTTGCTCCAATTGTCGAATCCTAATAGCCAGAAGTTCTTCTCTTGTCAATCCATCTTCCCATGGTAGCATACTCCAAGTAAGTACCTTTTCTTCAATCGACATAATTGGTTTTCGACCTGTCATAAGTTCTACTGGCATATATCCTGTCACCGAACTATGTGTTGTTCGATCAGCCCATAATGCAAATGACAAAAGCCGTGGCCACTCTCTAACTTTTCCATTACAAGCTTTAACTAATGCTTTCACAATCGGTGGGTGACCGCGTTCGCTTTTTGCATTCCCTTCCGGATTATAAGCAGTAGCCAATGATAGTTTAACTCCACATCTTTCAAAGAACTTACGAGCTTCTTGTGCATTTAATTCTCCACGATCTGCAGTGATTTTTCCTACGCATCCGTAGCGGCAAATGACATCTTCAAGCAAAAACCTACAAATCCCCTCTGTAGATTTTGTCCTCAATGCTCTTCCTTCTACTTGATTTGATAAATCTTCACGAACTAAAACCAAATATCTCATCTGCCATAACCCAACCGGCATAATAACCAAATCAACAATCCATTTAAAATGAATAGCCAGAGGATACGTATGATGAAGACCATCTCGATGTCGGATATTAGAATACGATTGACAGATTTCACATGACTCTACAAATGAGAGCACATCTCGATATATATTTTTCCACCAATATCGTTCCTTGAGTTTAGCAAAAGTAGCCCAGATTCCTCTATGCCCTGCCCATAAACTATCATGAAACTCCTTTAATAATTTTAGTTTTTCTTCGCTTTTGCCTATCACTCGTCGTGGCATCCCAATTCCTTTCTTCGGTCTCTTCCATAAGAATCCATCTCGAAGTAAAAATCCATATGTTTTTTTTCTTATTTGTTTGAATTTTTCTGTAGACCTATTCCCCTGCTTAGTCAAGGTATTCAAGTAATGACCAATATCCAATAATTCTCCTTCATAAGATTCTTCAAGAAATAGCTTGTCTTCCCTGTTGAGATTTGATATTGAATAGAATTTCAATCCGACGTCATCAATGTCTTCAACCATTTCGTCCTCCCTCTCGTATGTTGCTCGAGATAGCATGTCTGCTACTAAATTGTCCTTCCTAGTAACATGCTTAAATTCTGGATTTAATGACTTAATATAAGCAATCCATCTCAACATTGCAATATCTGGCGTTGAGCAGTTAATAATCATTCCAAGCAATGGCAAGCAATCTGTTTTAATTATTACTACTACTCCTCCAATCAAATAGTCCTTTTCAGCTTTCATAGCCGAAACAACTCCCCAAAGTTCTCTTTTGACTTACGAATATGCATGCTGACGAATACTTAAAACTTTAGCCCCAAATCGAACTGCAAATCTATTCCCATTTGAATCATCTTGACCCACAGCCCATCCAATGGCAATTGGACTAGCGTCCACAGTAAGAATCACTGGTCTATTGCACTTATAATCAACCTTCCTCAATATTGGAGGTGACATCAATAATTTCTTCAATCTTTGCATTGCCTAAATATGCCTTTCTTCCCATTTAAATCGGTAACCCTTGCGTAACAGTTCATATAATGGATCTGCTATGTGAGCAAAATGAGGGATCCAGATTTGATAAAATACACATGCACCCAAAAACCTGCAAACCTCTGTTAAAGAATCACAATCCTCTTTCATTCTTCCAATTGCATCAACTTTAGTCGGATCTGATTTTCTTCCGTAAGATCCACATAAATGTCCAACAATTACAACCTCTCGTACTCCAAATACGGACTTCATACTCGATAAAGTAAGATGAACTTCTCCAAGCCGAGTTAAAATCTTTTCACAATCTTGTATATGATCAACAACATATTTGCGATACCCCCTCGTATCTAAAGTTTCATCCTTGTCTCCTTCTCTGCACCCTTTTATAGGAACATCATTCAAAAAAGACATAGTCCTTTCCGGAATAAAATCTCTCAATACCTTATTCATCCCATTCATCATATGCGCAACTGAGTTGGTCGTGCCTTGAAGAAGAGTGTACATTCTAACCAATCCAGGTGGTGTCCTCATTGTTGTCATATCTCTACTTCCTTCGGCAAGTTGAAATTGATCATAACCTGAATACAAGTCACCCATTGAATAGATCGCCCTTCCAGCAAATGCCTCAGCAAATTCATCTACAATAGGTCCAATTCCTACATTCTTGACAGTTACTACATTCACCGGTTGCATATCTTGAATAAACCCTAGTGACCCATTCTTCTTAGGTACCGTAAACCATCGACTAGAATACGGCGCAAACGAGGGTTCCAATATTTTCATCTTTATCTTTTCTTTTAATAGTTCAATCAATTTAGGTAAATGTGCCCTCGGTACTGGAATCGGTCTTAAATTTCAAGGTATATGCGGTACAGTGAAGATAACCATAGGTGTTATAAAATTTGGATCCACACACCCAATTTCATGAGATTCGAAAGCAAACGATCTACCTTGTTTAGCCAACATCTTTTTGAAGCAAGTAATTTCCTCCGGCAATAAAGAACCATTAGAACCAATCTTCAATTCTTCAAAAGTCTCTTTAGTAAATTGATGTCCAATACTCATTGGATCTCTTAAACTTGCTTCTTTTGATGCTTCTCCCATTTATTCTTTAGAATCTTCTGGTAAAGGTCCGACAACAGGCTTTACCTTCTTATCTGCCGTTTTATATCTCGTCTCTACAGTGACTTCTGGTGCTTGAAAAGATTCAAGTATGGTATAAATCTCTCTTGAATGAATCTCAACAATCTTATCATTATCCCCTATCCCAATAGATGTAATCAATTCCAATGAATCTTCCAGTCCATTTTCTTCATAAACACCTAAAATCCTCTCATCATCTTGCAATGTACCTAACTTGCATAATTGTCCTTCAATATCATATAATCTTTTTCTTTCTTTTCTTTTAAAATCATCAACTTTCTTATACATAATATTTCCATTCTCCAATATACCAATAAAACTCGCATCAAAGGCACCTTCATCTCGCGAGAGTACCTCATTTTTTATACCTCCATAATCTCGCTTTACAGTGGCACCTCCCCAAAATCCTTAAATCCTTCAACAAGCTTTAGCAATGGTTTCTCCCTCAACCTATCTCGATTCCATTCATGGTTAGGAGGTACTGTTAGAAATTGTACAGCTTTCCTCCCATCTTCGCTCCGTACCCTTGCATAAGCAGAACCATCATCAAGTACCTTTGTTTCCATCCGTGTTGCCGTGATATAAGGTTGTCCTAAAATCAACGGATAAGACGTTGTATCTTGAACGAAGAAATGTTGCTCCGTTGCAACATCTCCAATCCGAATTTTGACATCTGGACAAGCTCCATATAAATCACCTCGTGTGTTATTAGCTGCTCGTATTGCCCATCCATGTTCCATATCAATTGGCCATTTTTGCTTCTTATAAACATCTTTAGACATGAGATTTATTTTAGAACCATGGTCCACCAAGGCAACTATTGGTTCTTCTATATCTCCTACCTTCACCAATACCTCAGTAGTTGCCCTTGCCCAATGCTTTCGAGTATAATGGCTCAAAGTTTCCATTTCCTTGTCACTAGAATCTTCGAAATGTACTCGCTGATTATATCCATTCTTTTCATTTGTTGGTTGCTTGTAACCAATATCAACCTCTTCTTCATCTCTATATATTCTTGCATCAATAGCATGACTCATTCGAGTTTCACCCATTAATTACCTCTTTCGCTTAATGCTGTCAATGATAACATCATGAAACTCCTTCTTTGCAATTTTCAAAACTTCTTTCAATGTGAATTCCACCTTAGCGTTTAATATACGTTCTTCCAACACCCCTTTCAAATTTGTTGCCGCTTTAATGTCAGAAAGTAGCTTATAAGCAATTGATTTGCCTTTATCTTTTGTCTCTCTTGTTTTTTCTTCCAATGATGCTGAGGTATCCTTTACAGGTAATTCTTATGAAGCTGCCTCCCAAGCCTTGTCTCCTCGAGTTTGCCTCTTAGAAGAATTTTCTTCTCTAGTATCATCAAAATTTCCTCGTCTCTTTTCTTCCATCAAAGCTTCATGTTGGCTCTTAGCAATATATGCATGAACTGAAAGAGACTCAACAGGATCCTCCCAACTTGTTCTACCTCGTTTTGTAGTTGCAATCCTCAATAACTCTTCTCGAGGTAATTTCCCTTCTTGCATTGTAGAAACGGCAGAAGTCCAAAACTCACTAGTTTCCATACTTCCACCAATTTCATCATCTACTCTAGCACCATAACTTGTACTTTCTCGTGCTGCTGTTTCATGCTCTTTTAGGTAATCTTGAACCAATGCTCTCATTCTTCTCTTGCCAAAATTGGTTTGAAGAAGATCATCCCTATCTTTCAATGCTATCTTCCCATCTTTCCAGCAAATAATTCCATGCCGTATCATATTATTAAATTCATTGCAATCTTTTCTAGTGTGTGAAGCATCATCACACCAAATGCATCTTTGTACATATCTTTGTTTTGAAACATTCTTCGAATTGTTTATAGAAGTATTCTCTTCAAGTCTTGCCAATTTGATTTGAAGATCTCGCATTCCTCGTATAATATCTTCCATCCCCATATCTGCTTTCTTTGATAAGGATGTCAAAGGTTGAACTGTAGGCATTGTTGGTGGTGTTGTATGTACTGGAGCTTTGGATGCTTGTACTATTTTCGGAATATTGCTCCTATCCTTCCTCCTTTCCTTTTTTGTAAGCAATCCCACCGCATCTTCAACGTTCTTCCACTTTGTTGTCAATCCTTCATCTTCTTCTTTGTCTTCAAGAAGGAATTCTAATTTCCCTTGCAATTCTCCATCAGCAGCTTGAAGAAATAGATCAACTTTGTTCGGCTCCAATGTCAATTTTTCTACCTTCAATAATTGAAAGTACTGCCTCTTAAATTCCCTTAGTAGCTCTGTTGCTTGCAAATTCTTATTGGGCCATTCAATCCATTCCAGAAACAGCTTCTTAGTAACGCGATCAGCATCTTCTAAGAAATATTCGTCTTTCAATGCATGCAAAAAAACCTCCCATGAATTCCTATAACGATCCGTAATGGATGTAATGTGGTCTCTTATCTCCGGTATTGTGGCAAGTCCAAATAGTTCAACCATTTTCTTCTCAGAAACTCGATTTAATTCCATTTCACGAACATAACATCTTAAATACCTTGAAATATTCCTCCCATCAAATTGATCAATTTTATTAACCACTGCTTGCAATGCTTTGGTTGCCAAAGCTTCTTTTCGATCATTACTTTGCTGTTGCTGCATTGATAATGAGAAGGCTTGAAACATACTAGCAATAGACGGATCCATGTGCATACCTTGTCCTTTAGAAGAATCCCCACCAGAAACTCCTCCCAAAAATCCTTCAAAATTTTTATTTTTGTTTTCCATAAAATAAAGATAAAATCAAACGAAATCCAATACATTCCACCTCAAGCTTTCATGTCGGGTTCACCACTTATGTCGTATTACGTGCTTTCCTACTCGAGAACGCGCCGGCCGTCTGGCTGTAGAAGGTAGTATGGAGATTTGCCAATAGTCAAGCAGTCTATCAGTTTTTTGACTGTTGGAATATAAACGAGTGCAAGAATACACCATAAATCTATACGGATGCCCTTTGACTACTCGCCGAAGTCCTTTTTGTCCTGGTCGGTAGGTCTCTACACGTTACAAAGAACCTCGAACAACCCAAACTGCTAATCTTTGACACCGCTTTATACTCATGATCTTGTATCCACTGACTGTCTCGTTAGATTAATCCAATAAATTTCATTCACTCCGCATACTCAATCCTATAGACACCCTTTTAATTCTTCATTATAGACGTAACTCGATTTCACAAAACAGTCAAGAGTAATCAAACCTACTTCATTAAAAATCCCGATTCACCATTACAACACTAACTTCAGCAACGATTGCCTCAGTCTTCTCAAAACCCTATGAAGAAAAAAAACCCAATTCTCTGTCTTTTTTCCCCGTCCAAAGCATGAAGCTAACTCTCTCGATCCTTCAAAACTCCCCAAAAAAACTTATTCCCCCCCCTAACCTTATCCTCTGAATTTCTTCAATCTTCCGTCTTGGATCCGGAATTGGCTTCCACCATCAGAGCTTGATCCAAAATTGGCTCTCGTCGTCAGAGCTTTTTCCTCCGTTTTTACCTTTAAGAGATCCTTTTATCGAAAACAACGTTCCCTGAAACGGCACAGAGAACAGGACAGCCTGAAACAGAATCGAAACCCCGTAATCGGGACCACATTGAGTCGCCCGACCAATTCAGGTCTCATATTGGGTAAGAGTCTAGTAGTAAGACCCGGATGTCCCCGTAATTGGATCAAATTCTTCGCGTCAGATTGGCTGAGCCCGTAGTAAGACCTGGATTTTCTCGTAATTAGACTGCATTGGGTTGCCCGGCCAATTCAGGTCTCATATTGGATAAGAGGACTTGGATTGGATGTCTTGAAATACGATCCAATTGGCTCTTCGAATCAGGCTCATTCGTCGTGTGAATTGGTCCTTTTCCTTCCTACTGACTCCCGTTATTGGAATCGAACAGAGCATTTCAATATGCCCCGGTTGACTGTAACGGGGTGACTGACCCTGGCCTCCCATTATTTGCAGTGGAATTGGTCGTTGCCCCCAATATTCGAGGTAACTAAATATTAATAAAAGTTCCCTTTCTTTATATTTTCACGGTATACTCGTGTTACAACACGACACCGTAACCATTGAAGATTCAGTAGCCATTGATATTAAGCAGCGTGCCAATGACGACAAGTTCAAGGTGGAGGGAGAACTTTTATATTTTGAAGAGTGGTTATATATCCCAAAGGGATCAGCACAACTCCGAGTTCTTCAATCTCGCCACGATTTTCCACCTTCGGGACATTTTGGATTCAACAAGATTTTGGAGCTTATTTCTCGAGATTTTTGGTGGCCCCAAATGTGGAAGGATGTGAAACATTTTGTCCTCTCCTGCGACATTTGTTCAAGATCCAAGAATCCTTGGCATCACCTTTATGGACTCCTACAGCCATTGCCGATTCCACGTCGACCATGGTCTTCAATTTCCATGGACTTCATTACGGACCTGCCATCATCGAACTCATTTAACAGCATCTTTGTCGTGGTAGATCGGCTTATAAAAATGGCACATTTTGTCCCTTGCAAGAAGACATCGTCCAATGAAGTCATAGCAAGGCTCTTTCTCGATAATGTGTATCGATATCATGGACTACCAGATGATATCGTATCAGATCGAGGAACCCAATTCGTATCAAAGTTTTGGAGATCTCTCTTTGAGATACTGAAGGTGGATATCAAGCTTTCTTCGGCTTTTCATCCTCAAACTGATAGTCAAACGGAACTGATGAACCAAATCTTGGAACAATACTTACGATGCAGCATCAACTATCAACAAGACGATTGGACCACATATCTGTCGCTAGCCAAGTTTGCATATAACAACACCCTCCATGCGTCGACTCAATACACACCATTCTTTTCCAACTATGGGTATCATCCAAAGCTTGATTTATTGAGTCCATCAACAAATAACAATCCAGCAGCTGAAGTATTTACGAAACAACTATCAGAGCTTCAAAATACGTTGAAGCTTCAATTACAATCTGCTCAAGAATCCTACAAGGCGTCTGCAGATAGATTTCAGAATCAAGCACCTACTTTCAAAATTGGAGATAAAACATGGCTTCTTCGAAGGAATATCAAGACCAAGCGACCATGTGATAAGTTGGACTATCGAAGATTGGGACCATTTATCATCCAAAAGCAAATCAATCCAGTGGTGTACCGTCTGGAATTACCAGCTTCTATGAAAGTACATCCAGTCTTTCATGTTTCTTTGTTAGAGCCTTATCGAGAGTCATCTTTTCCTGGAAGAGTGCAATGTCTGCCACCTAGTATTGAGATCGAGAACCACGAGGAATACGAGGTTGAAAAGGTGTTGGATTCTCGGCAAAGGTGGGGCAAGTTGGAGTATCTTGTTCATTGGTGCGGCTACGACATTAATGAGCGAACGTGGGAGCCAGCTGAAAATCTCACCAATGCGCCACAAAAGATACAGGAATTTCATCAACAACATCCTCATAAACCTAAGCAGGTTCGACAATAGCTTCTTTCTAAAGCTTGCTCACCCAAGAATATAAGAAAGGGGGAGAGCACCACCAAAATTTGTAGTTGATGTAGTTATTTTCTCCAAGATAAAATAGAATTTTTTCAATAGCCATAGTTTGGTCTTCTGATATAGATAGCCAAGAGATAGATACTATGCCAGTCAGATTATCTCAACCAACTAGTTCACGAAGGCGACCCCGAGATGAAGAACCACCTACACCACGACGACGACAGAGGATACCAAGTAACTGATCAGTGGTGATTGTATTTGAGTCCGAGCCTGCTTATGATGGTCAACCAGAAGGCATATTTGTAGGACAATTTCACAATGAAGACAAGGAAGTTCATGCTTGGTCAGAAGTTGAAGGAGTGGGCCACTATTGTTGGCTTCAAGGGCCGATGAACCACTTACCTCACGAACAACAATTGGAGTTCATAGCAGACGTTATGCGACAGATCTTCATTTTCTTGCGTTGGTACTGATTGACAACAACATTGCTTCTCAGAGACCTCGAAGCTAAAGGAGGGGGTGATGTTAGGGACATAGTCCTTAGAACCTTCTAGAGACAAGTTTCTAGAACCTTCTAGAGACAAGTTTCTAGAACCTTCTAGAAACAAGTTTCTAAAACCTTCTAGAGACAAGCTTCTAGAACCTTTTAGAAGCAAGTCTCTGGAACCTTCTAGAAGCTTCTTAGTTGGTAGAAGATGTTAGGAACATAGTCCTTAGAACCTTCTAGAGATAAGTTTCTAGAACCTTCTAGAAGCAAGTCTCTGGAACCTTCTAGAAGCTTCCTAGTTGGTAGAAGTTGCTTGAGAAGCTTCTTAAATAGGAGTATATATTGGAATCGAGGTTGAAGAGTTCTTCAGTCTCGACAACACATCTCTTGGAGCTCTAGCTCACCTCTCTGGTGTTGTTCTTGTATTCATCTGATTAATCTAGTTCTTGTCAGTTCTTCTTGAACTTCTTGGTAGATATCAAGTCTGTATTCTATGTCCGTAACACCTTAGATACAAGCCTCTTATGTTCCTCTATGAAGTTTGGAATAGGTTTTTGTAGTATATTAAGAAATTTTGTCTTATTAATAGAAGTATTAAGTCTACAAAGTGGTATTTTTTTTTTTAAATGGACTCTAATATGTTAAGCACTTATTAATAATTTCTACACAATCTTTATCTTATTAAGAACTACTACAAAAATATAACATGATGAATTCAACCATCAATTATATATGAGATGAAATCTACTACCATTTTCACAAGACTTGGAAAGCTTTATTCTAATAAGGTAAGACTATTATAATAATAAAAAAAATTAATTAATTAATTAAATTAGTTTATACACCTTGTAAAGAGACTCTTTGCTTTTAGTTGTATTCAACTTCTATACCAACACAGAAATATAGAAAAAGATATTGGTTTATCCTAATACTAAAAAAAAAAAAAAATACTAAAATATTTTGAATGGACACTTAATCTAAAGATTTTAGAAGTGTAACTTCTTTCTTTTACAAAATTATTTCAAATCCTTACAAAGCCCATTCTTGAAAATAAATAATCTTTATAAAAAAAAATATCTTTCTTATTTTAAATGTTTTCAAAAGATTTGGTCTTTACTTAAAATTTTATATTTGTAGAACATGTGAATTTAAAGAAACTACTTTGTTTTTGAACAAAAAACATAGAGTGACTTCTATATAAGAACCATAATATAAAAAGAATTAATAGAATATGAAAAAATTAGTTAATCAATTAATCAATGAAATTCTTGCATTACTAAATATTTTTCACAAGTCGACTTAATAAGAATTTCTATAAGAAGAAGAAATAAAAAAATATTTTAAAAATTAATTTTTTTAGATCATAATTTTTTTTATTACATAATGTAGTAATAAAATTAAAATTTGAGATAATGATAACAGATGTACAAAAAAAACTTATAATTTTTTTTTTGTTGATAGGAATTATATTTAAATTAAATCTACTTTAAAAATATTATCACTAATAACTATAGTATTAATTTTTTTAAACATTATATTTAGTTCATATTTTATTTTAAATATTTAAATATAATTAATTAACTTTGTAAATTTCGATGAATACTAAAAATTATAAATATATATATACATATATTTCAAAATATAAATAAATAATTATTTTATTAAATGATAATAATTGAGATTATAAATTTTTGAGAAGGTGTTGAAGTGATAGAATATAAATAATTTTGGATAGGAATTTCAAATTTCAATTTAAATTCTTTTTATTAAAAAATATATTTTAAATATAATTATTTTATTTCATTTTATTTTCCAGATTGAATTTTTTGGTTATCATTTAAAACATTGTGACTTCAATATATTCTGTTGTAAGAATTAAAAATTAATAACATGGTTCATGTATATAAATTCTTTTGAAAGGATTTTTTTTTCTAAAGTATGTTAAAATGAAACATGAAATTGTCCTTACACAATTGTGTCAAAGATGTTTGTAGTTCTCAATTGGCTAATTAATTACAAATCCAATAGTTATTCAGTAGAGGTTTTTGAACAACAATATATTCAATCCTTGTATCCTTGAAACTCAAATGCAGCAATACAATTACAAATCAAAATTTTATATGTGTATTTATCAAAGCTAAAACATTTTACCCATTATTCTTTATTTCTGGTTAGTAACCAAAGTTCTTCCTTAAAATACGTGAGCCTATCTAAACAGGTTTATGTACAATTAACTTAATGGATTCATCAGGATTACGTTATTATCAAACATATTCCTCTTTTTTACAATGACTCATGTGAACTAACTAAATACTATTTTAGTGCAATTCAACACCTTGAAATCACCATAATTTTACAATTAAGAACAACATCAACAAATACAAAAACCTTCCAATCGAAAGTAGGAAGTTTCATTCTAGTAATTTGAATTCTACATTTCCTCAACATTTAAAACTTACAAGTATTACTTCCATTATCACAAACTTAAACAACGACATAGATCAGGAACATCCAAAGGTAGTGATAGCATTTGTCATGGAACCGTCACAAAACCGACTATTAGCATCTGAAGCAGCAGCAGCAGCAGCATCAGTCGAAGCAGTTAAGCAAAAAACAAATCAAAATTTACAACTTTCAATGACTTGCACGCATACCGAGGTGCTATCCAACACAGTCATGAATCCACCGCTCTGGGCAAAGAGACTCAGTTTGTTACATGTATCACCAGGAGACGAACCATAGAGGAGGTCAGGGTTCTGTCACCAGGACCTGGCTACAGGCCCAAAAGACCAGGTACATGGATACTACGAGAATTCGCAGGTGCGTAGAGGGGGAGTGAAAATGCTCCAGACACACACACACACACACAGGTCTCATTCTCTTCCCCACTTCATGAAGGAGACGAACGGTACTCGTACTCGTATTCGACTTCGTCGTCGTCGTCTTAGTATTTCAATCTCTGACCTTGGTGCTCACATACGAGCCCCATCGTACGTTCCCAATGAGGGGAACGAAACGGGTGATTCGAGGGTCAACTGGGGTGTTTGAGCCGGCCCGGGTAGCCGCTTTTACAGATCGACTGCCCACTTCGCCACCTGTCGCCCTGCCAAATCGTCCCACGGATCGACAATTCCGGAACAGAATGTCCTCTCCGCTGGAACCTTTCCAAGCCGATTCTGCATGAGGCAGATTTCCGTGTGGAATTTGCACCGCGGATGCTGAGCGGCGTGCCCCTCTCTGGCATATTGTGTGGCAGAAACTGTTCTCCCCCCCCCCTTTTCTTTTATTTGTTTTCTTTCTTTTCGCTTTACGTTTTTTAACTTTTTTTTATCCGTTTTTGCTGGGTTTGAAATCCGGTATTTGTTGCATTATCTGCTGGCTTCTGAAGTTCAATCGAGCTCACTGCTGCCAGGATTTGTCCTGCATTGCATTCCGTTATCGTGTTGCGGCTGCGTTTGGGTGGCGCCTGGTGGCGGTTATATTGTTGTGAGAAGTCTTTGGAGGCAGGGAGTAACAGAAAGAATCGATTCAGATTCATTGCTCCATTTTACATCACATGCTTTTGTCGGTGGCTACTTGAAGCATTGTGTCTGTGAGTTGGTGGAAGATCTCTCGGAGTTCTAGAACCTGAGGCTGGAGAAGTGTGTTGAACCGTGAGCTGATTTTAAGGAGCGAGAGCGAAAGAGAGGGCGAGGGCGTTTATGGTTGTGAGGATCTGAGAGGCGCGTGGAGTTTGAAGGGTTCTGGAACCCTAGAGCTGGGTTTTAGGGGAGGTTTGAGGTTGAAGGGGTTTATTCGGGGTTTGAGTTTGATCCTTACATTTGAATTAGTGTTTGGGAGCCTTTGAGGGAGAAAGAAGCAGGAACAGTTTGGAGCGTGGTGTGGCCGAAGGAGCACAGTTGCGAAGGGGTTGTTTGGAGTTGAGGTGGAGTGTGGTTGTGCTGTGCGGCGATCTTGTTTTCAAGCATGAGTGAAGTGGCAGGGATGGGTTCCAAGAATCCGAAAGTGTTCTTTGACATCAGTATTGGTGACGAGTTGGAAGGTCGGATCGTAATGGAGCTTTTCGCAGACGTTGTGCCCAGGACCGCGGAGAATTTTCGCGCTCTCTGTACAGGCGAGAAAGGGATTGGACCTGTCACGGGGCGTCCTATGCATTATAAAGTATGGCAGCCACCGAGCTACGTTATTCTTTCTCCATCCTCTCGCTCGCGCTCTCTCTCGCTCATGCTATATATGGCCATTGTGTCGGCAGTCTTTTAGTTCTTCCTATTTGGCAACGCACAAGACTGTAGCGCCGTTTCGAGTTACGTGTGGTGAATCCTGTTTAGTCCGATTTACTCTTAACATGTCTTAGAGCTAGCATAGCGAGGAATGTAGCCTGAGTGTGCATCTGCTCGTGCGAAGAGTTTCCAAATTGTTTGGGAGGTTTTTTCTGTCTTGGGAATGCGGAAGCGCTAGTCTTATTGTTGATGAATCAGGCTTGTGTGCGTTGGTAATAAGATTTGTTTTGCTTGACGTGAGACATTTTCTGATTAGTACGTGAGGTCGTGGATGGTTAAAGTCTTCCATTGTATGCAGGCTCTGAATGCGTGTAGTCCAATGCGGATGCACCGCCTCGCTGCTCATTCCTGTTGACTGACCAGCTTTGTATCCTCCGTTACATGGTGGATGATCTCCTTTCAACAGGGCACCATATTTCATAGAGTGATCAAATCCTTCATGATTCAAGGCGGTGACTTTGAGAATGCAAATGGAACTGGTGGCGAGTCCATTTATGGAAAGAATTTTGAGGACGAAGTGTTTCTAATGAAACATGAACGGAAGGGTATGCTATCTATGGCGAATGCTGGACCTAACACTAATGGATCCCAGTTTTTCATTACCACTACCCGAGCTCCACACCTCGACGGAAAGCATGTGGTGTTCGGTAAGGTATTGAAGGGCATGGGAGTCGTGCGCTCCATTGAGCACCAACCAACTGACTCTGCTAGCAACAAGCCCCTTGCTGACGTGCGTATCGTGGACTGCGGCGAGTTGCCAGAAGGCGTTGATGACGGAGTCGTGGGTATGAATTCGGAACTCTTGAACGCATTCTACCTGCTTGTTCTTGTTTCGTCACCCTACGTTTTGATAGTGTGCACTTTCCCTTCTTAGCACGTGATAGATGTTGAAAGGAGATCTTCCTTGCCGCCCTAGCCAGTGACTTTGGATACGAAATGATCCCCCTTTCTTTGTATTGTTTATTTATTTAGGAACATTCTTTTAGAACAAAAAATATAATCTTCAGGAAAATTAAGTTTTACGAAATATTATAATGATGGCTAATGGGTATTTCAGGATTCACCCAAGACGGGGATAAGTATCCAGATTGGCCTTCAGACTTGGATACGCAGCCTGCTGACGCAGCATTTTGGGAGGCAGCAGTGGATTCTGCCCGAGCCTTAGGCAATGAATTTTTTAAGGTGATTATCCAAGCAGATTGATTGCTTCAAATAATATATAGCCAGTATCCTCTACTCCATTCTCATATCACATTTCTTGTTTCTGGAGACTGTTTTATGTGGACGTTGTAGAACCCTTGGTAATTATCGCGTGTGTTTGCAGAAAGGAGACTATAAGACTGCACTAAGAAAGTATCGTAAGGCTCTACGGTATCTAGATGTATGTTGGGAGAAAGAGGAGCTCGATGAAAGTAAGTTTCTGAGTTTTTGGAAGTTGGACTTTCAAAGTTACGGATTGTATTTCTCTTTCGGGCTTGTGGCATGATTCATACTGGTTTACTTCTCTTCAGTTTGATGGCTGACATAATTGTGTTGTACTATGTCTTACAGCAAGAAGTAATTCGCTTCGCAAAACAAAATCACTCATATTGACTAATAGTGCTGTGAGTATCCTCCTGACGAGTGCTTGTCTCAGAACATTGACTTAGTTTGATTGCCGAACTTCCTTCGTTTAGAATCTACCTATCAAAGTCTGAGAATTCTTTAGTAGCTAAGCGTAGTGAGCACTATCACTTATTCATGTGTTTGCTAGCAAGTTTGAGGTCATTCTTTTGCGACACCTTGACCTACGATTGGTGGCGATGGCAGGCTTGCAAGTTGAAGCTTGAGGATCCTCGAGGTGCATTAACTGACTGTGAATATGCGATGCAAACTGGAGTTGATAATGTTAAAGCTCTCTTCCGTCAAGGCCAGGTAGAGTCTCCCCATTTTGGGAAATTTTCATTGAGAGTTTATGTGTATCCCTAAAGCCGTGTGCCGACTTTCGGACGGTTGTCTCCTGTTACAAATAGATGTAATCCTAAGGCTAAGTAACACGTGCAACAGTACTTAAACATACGTGTATTGCAGGCTTATTTGGCGATTGGTGATATAGATTCCGCATTGATGAGCTTAACGAAAGCCTCTAATATCGAACCAAATGACAGTAAGACAATTTATCACTTACTTTGCCATGGCTTGATTTATACGAAGAGTAATATAATATCGGTTATCGAATCTGCATCGTGCAAGGGTGCTTGCACATGAACAATTACTTTCTCAATAATTTTAATTGCTTTTGTAGAAAGGACTAGGGATATTCATTCGTTGCCTTGAGTTTGCTGGCCATTCTCTAAGGTAGTAATGTATCATGAAGAGTTAGTGACTTGTTACATTTTAAGCGTGATATAGGATGTGTTCCGCTGTGTCATTTACTCTTATAAAGTGGCGGCTTTTGGATATTCTGAAATTTCCACCATTCAGATGCATGTTTTTTTTTTTTTTTTTTTTTTTTTTTTTTTTTTTTTTTTTTTTTTGTTTTAAGCTTTCACAGCACTTGTTCTGAGGATTTCTTGTGCATAATTGTGCAGCTGGAATTAAGAGAGAACTTGCAATGGCTAGGAGGAAGGTATGTTTGCTTTATTTCCAGTCTACTTAAGTGCAAATTACCCCACTTTTTATTTATTTATTATTATTGATAATTTGTTTCGTGCTTAATTACCCGTCTGAGTGTCCTGGAAATGTCTGCTGCTGGTTACTTTACCAAGTAGTGAGGTTGTGTCGAGGATTTATCTCTTGCATTGATCAGGATATCGGGTAGAACTGAAATGCGAATCTTTTTTCATTTTTTCGTGTTGTGTATCGATTGGAAATGTTGTACGTTTTCAGATCAATGAGCGAAATGAGAACGAGAAAAAGTCCTACGCTCGAATGTTCAGCTAGAGAGGTTACAATGTTTTTGACAGGTAAATCACTCTTTAAAAATGCCTCGAAAGTTTTGCTCATTACATCTAGATGTGATTTTTGTTTTTGAATTTTAGATGAAGTACAGCTATCTTATTTCGACCCCTAGAAATGTTCACTGAGTAATTTGCCAAAGTTTCCAGAACCTCTAGCATCGAGGGAGCTTGAGCGTGTGTGTGACCTAAGGGCAATACCCTAGCAACTTGTGAAATTCATTATAAGGTCACATAAAAGATCCTATGGATCTCCAACTTCAAAAATCGCTGTCGGATCTCTAGGGCTCCAAAATTTGCGATTCCATTTGTATTCATCCTTATTTATATTCTCTAATGTTCGAAAAATACTACCTCTACCAACTTGAAGTGAACATGTAGATTACTTCAAATGTCCCAGCAAGGTTCACCTACCTACAACTATGTGGTATTTGTCACTCGATCGCTCCCAAGTTAATGTAAAGCATATGTGTGTAATATGCGCCCGGAGGTAGCGATCCTAATTCAATAATAGCAGAAGTGGAGAATGTCTGGGCTTGGTTCTTTCATTTACTGACGCGCCTCTTCTTGCAATTTAGGGCTGCGAATGGAAATGCAGATGGAAACGGCTTAATTCGTAGTCGCGGAGTGTGCGCGCACGAGATATTTCTTAAATTAAATCAAGTTTAAGAAAGAGATTGCATATTCGATTTGGTGGCATCTTCTTTTAGACGTTCTTAGGAGTGTGTCATAGGTAAGCTGCATCCGTCATTGTGTAATCAAATGTCCCACATGATTTGAGACTTATGTTCCACCATTGGCATCGCACTTGCTCGTTCTCAATCCACTTAATCTGAATTGCGCTGTGTATGTTCACATAAATTCTTTGGAAGCTCAAGTTATGCTGACATTCCTTAATCGTTTCATTTATGAAATTTTGCGGTTATCTGTCCTGAGCCTCAGGTAGTACGCAATTTAGTGAACACCAGTCAGGCAAGTACTGGAATTTTGTTGGTTGCATCACAACCGGGAACAGTCGGTAATATTCCCGACATTTAATCACCTTTGCACACTTATCCACCATGAGCATCCATTGCAATGCACTTACCAGCCCCACAACCAAGCTGTGTGCGGTCCAGATTGCAGCCCACCCACATTATAATCACGTCGCAAAGTGTGGCCTCGCCTGCACCCTCATCGTCGAGGTCACTGGTTATCCATCGTGACGTCAACACGCGCGAACTCAAGAGGCTGATAAAGCTACAGTAACATTGATCACAAGCGGCCCAGGTACACGACAATCGCCAAGTACATGACGATCGAAGGGCTGCAGTGCTATGACTGCTGGTGTGCAGCAGATATGTAAGGTTACGAGGAGTACACTGAATATGATTGCACTGGCAGGTCTCAAATTTAGCCACCGTTGCCCCTTCATCAATGTCCTTTTGTCTGCCTTCAAGGAAAATGAAGCATTCAAGGACATCCTACGAAAGAAATAGGACAAAGCAAAAGATGAAGATCAGTAGGGATGAAGAAAGCGGCTATGAGATATTGATTGAAATTGGCATTGTCGTTCATCGGTTGCAGTGGCGCATGTTGCCGCGGTTTGTTGTGCAATGGTGACGCTAGTGATGTGAGGAACTGGTTTATGGATTCTGAAGGTTTCTGGATAGTGGGGTTTTGGGATCAAGCGCTTAAGATGGCTGAGAAAGATCATCAAGCAAGTTGATTCTGAAGGATCCATCCCGGAGGATGCAGCCAAGGACAGTGTCATGGAATTGGTGGATTTAGGGGGGGGGGGGGCTCGCAAGTTTCTGATCACTTCAGTCGTGATAAGCTTGTTGTTTTTGAAATTTACAGACTTTTATAATGTTTTTTCTAACCATGTTTTGAATTGGGTGTGGATTTTTGAAAATTCAGTTTCTGAACTTGTTCTGAAGTCGAGAGGACATCTAAACGCCAACTAAAATGGGACAAGCAGGAGGTCAGTCATACTTTGAACATTAGAGCTGCACTTCAGAGATTGCCAATTTTAGACGAAGAATGTGCATATCCTGGCAGTGCATATCCAAAATGCCAATGGTCGGATCATTTAAACGTAGAGAAGGGCAAATATTTCGGTAGAGAAGGGCAAATTTTTTGGGGCGGTGGCAAAGATCGGAGAAAATAAATCATGTAGACATCCAGTATCATTGTCATTATAGACCAAGTGCTGCTCTGTCTTGAATCAGATGTGTTTTAGGGATCGACGATGGACTCGAGATCAACATAAGACATTTCACCGTCTTGGTAAAGATTAATGCACCATCTGCAGGTTATTATGCTTTCTTGAGGTTTTTCACTTATTACTTGTCTCATTAACTTCGCTTGTTATTTGGTTGCAGAAACCCAAACCTCTGGAATGCGTGTCCCTTCTCGGACGTAACTGCCAGAAGTTGCCATGGATAATAGTGACTAGCATTTGCTACATGACTGGCTGACTTCAAAATCCTAGCCTCACTGTCACGATCTTAACTCTTGATGCTGCATCAGTTTGGTTTTGGAATTGACTGTAATAACATGGATCTTCATTCGAAGATTTCCTGTTAGGTATCTGTAGAGGGAACGTCGCCCTACCCTTAATGAGAACTGACTTTTGTAGATACTCTCAAAATTTTCTGCAATTTTCTCAGGGATAGGCGCGCAAATTGTTTGAGATAGGAGGCCATCAGATGTCAGAACTGAATTTAGTTCCTAGTGGCAATTCAACAAGGCGGGAAACTGACAGTAATAATTTTGTTGAAACCTTGGCAATGAAAGTGCAATTACCCCCATCTCAGACACCAATAAAGATGTCCCTAAACAATCCGGTTAAGACGACATAAAAATGAAATTGGGATCGACGGAACCTCATCTTGAGTGTGAGGAAATTATTCCCTTGAGAAAGGTAGTGCCACACTGCAAGTCAGCCGACAGGGGAAGCTGACATGGCATTTGAGATTACTGATGAACTGCGACATGGTAGAGGTGAAGACTCTACGCAAGAAGGAGCCCTTACGAGAAAAGAATCTGGTTAGTTATTGAAGTAAATCTTGATCAATTCGACATTTGATGGGAAAGCATATTATGTACATCAATTTACTCCAGGTCTGTAATTCATCTCATCTTTGCGGAACATTGATTGTGTCCAAATCCTCTTCACACGACATCTCACTCCTGTCAATGTACATGAACATGTGTTATAATATCGTAGCATCATGTAGCTTCTCTTAGCATTGGAGTCCGAGGCGTTATGAATTGCTTCTGGGATCTATGCTCGCAGCTAAACCTTTGCCTTCACTACGCCTAGATATCTGTACCATGTCAGCACTTTATGGTATGTTTCTGGCGTAATCAGGTATTTTATGGTCAGCAGGAAAATAAAAATTACAGAAGTCAGTCTGACCCTATTCGCATTGGCTTTTATTTTCAACTCCGAGAAAATTAGTTAGTCGTGAAACGGCATATTTTCGTGCCGCATTTTCATCAGATCTGTAATATATGACAACCTATGCAGACTAATTCTCATCAAGATTTTCTTCGATTATAATGGACTTCCGGTAGTTTTCCATGAATGGTTTAGTGTTCAGCATTACAAGCTTCCAAGTGCATTTGACTGTAGATGTAGACCTCCTCTTAACGATATCGCTCCGAGGTGCCCAGTCCTACTCATCTTCAAGGCGTCCGTCGGAATAACGATTGTTTTCTACTCGCAGGGAATACGACTCGTGATGCGATGCTCAGAATCTGGCATTCCTTTGCACAAATCAAACAATGATCATGAACCTCACGGGAGACAGAGGATTTGACGACAATGACGAAATCTCGAAGGGGCAACAAAGGTGTAAATTAAGAAATCCACACAAGGGGTGGTCAAGTGACGCATACACGCTCACCTTTTTGCATTCCCAATATACTCAACACACAATCCCCCTCCCTATTCCGCTTGTCACCCATTCGCACGAATTAAACTACTAGCTATGGGAAGACAATACACAAGAGAAACAGCATTGAGAGTGAAGTCTACTAGACATGCAGTTAGAGTTACATTTACTTCGTGACTAAATCACTGCACTGTCTGTCACAACCCACAGCTTTGCCATCCTTCCGCTTCATTAAAGAACTGGATAACTATCTAACCTGAGTATGCCACAACTCAGTATCACAAACTAGAACTGAGAATGGCTGGAGTTTCAACATTGTTCAGAAGAATGTTTCTCAATGATTTATGTTAGAATGACTAATTTAGGGGGAAATTATAAAGGTGACATCTGCAAAGGACATTTCACTTTCTAAAGCCACTTGGATTCTCGATGAACTTGTTCTGCACAACGTTCTTCATTCACATGAAAGTGAATATACTCTGTTTAGATTTAAGCATCCGCTCAGCGTATGTAGAGCCTACAATGCGCTCTAGCTGCATACACCACAAACCAATTCATAACAAATCGTCAATAAAATCAATTGCCACAATCATTCAAATATTTAAATGTCAGAAGCTTTAAAGCTGCGACGACAGATTAAACTGCTAGAGTACAAGCCATCCACCACACCAGTAACAAAGAAATCAATGATTTCCAACAAGAATTTCAGATATTATACTCATAAAAGCCCACGCACTACATACATAAAAGATAAAAAGCTCGACTTGCATGCATAACAACAGGAAGTAAAGGTAAAAAAAACCCACTTGGATCTTATCAAGTTTGGAGAATAATACGGTACACGATGAGAATCCCTCCAAAAGGTTGGATATCTGTAATTGCCAATGGTAACGAGTTAATCAGCTCAAAATACTGAAGAGGGGTGGTGTAAGGTCTTACATACTTCGAAACATCTTAAATGGTTGCAAAAAACAACAAATAAAGAGCACTCATGCTGATGACGAAATTACTGAGATTAGGTTGCACACTAACCTCACAATAAAATTGTGCATGATCCGGAAGCGAGTAGAAAATAAGCTCTCGAATGCCCCTTATCTGCAACCGGCGTTCCAAACCAGCCGCTTCAATATATACCATGCATAGATGATGGTTCGATATTAAGAAATAGTGCTAATTAACCAGGAAGTGGTACTGAGGGACGAGAAAATACCTTGTAACGATGATAGAAATGAGCACGCTCCGTATAAAGCATAATATCCCTCTTCCGATGAAAAAACCATGAACGGCTTCGAGAAATATCACTTTGCTTTGTGTACCTACAACAAAGAAAATTTTAATCAGGCACTGAAGAGTTTATGCTTGCCTTTAAATAACAATCTCTATTTTCCCAAACATGCAGCACACAAATATGTGCGATATCAATTGTCACTACTTTCGATCAATGGCAAGTGTCACAAAGCAAGCCAGGCGGAGAACTTTACTCGTTCAGCAAGCAGAATGAGCATTCTTGAGACTTTAAGAAGTTTCGAAGCCGCACGAAATCGAAGGAACTAGCAAACAGTAGTATTCCACCCTGTGAAATTCATGGTAAGAAATCAGACAAACTCTACTTTAACCCAAAGTTAATGCATCCACTGCTTTGAAAAGCAAGATGGGCAAATTATGCCTTGTGAAAAATATAAAATGCCACAGATTGAAACAGCTTTATACACAGAAATGTGTCTTCGTTGGGAGAAGAATCCCATCTCCACATGAAAGAGGCCTACCATGATTCAAAGAACCACATCCGAGCAAGCTTTCTAAGTGAAATTAAACACTTCTTACTGGCTATTTCACGTGACTCCAAACACTTTTGTACCTAGATTGACACAGCTTACCCATTCTAGAAAGAGAAGAAAAATTGCAATGGAAGAAGAAAGTTATGAGATCAACATACCTGATGAGAACCTTTGATTCTTGGAAACACCTGTTGGAACAAAAAAGACAAAATAGAATTGACTCAGAATCAGACAGTGAGTTACATCCACATCTAACGAAGAAAAAGAAGATAATAGAAGATAATAGCAGATAGGAGTGAACAGCACCTGCTTGGTGAAATATTCAAAACGAGCATCATCGACTTCTGAAATGGCCTTGCAATCAATCCTTTCGTAGACCTGTTATCAGAATCATTCAGAATAGAAGCTAACAAGACTGGAGCGATGATAAGAAGTTTAATGTGATCATTGAAAATCCTTTCCGAAGGTCATCATATCGATGGAGATCAATGGAATACACGAAGAGTAAGGGGTTGAAAGAAATAGATGACATCACCTGGCGAATTTTCAACATTACTTTTGAAAGTATTCCTGGGTACTCCATACGCAACTTAACCTGTACAATATGTTGCAAACATATATACTATATAATTTAGAACTATTAGCTTGCACATGAAAAACAAATGATTGATGCAGCCTCTCACTAAATTTCAAAGAGTCCTTACTACACGTGAAACTTAAAATTACAGTAAGATTATACTATATTGCACCTAAACGGAAGTCAAGTCAAACTTTCATCGTACCTTTCCAGCATGATTAACACAACTACGATGGAATAGCGCATTGATCTCTGAGGAAAAACCAACAAAAATTGCGCTTATGTAATGTTACAGCTTAGCTCCTCACACAATTCAGATTTTCTCATCTGAAAAGCTAAATAAGACCGCAATTGCAAATTAAGGTCTTTAGAAAGTGACTAACTTCGAAATATTATAGCATCAATGTTAAACTATGCACTCAATGTTACAATACAACCTAAAGATCCCAGAAGGAAATATATTCTAAAATCAGAGCTATTGCATAATAGCCTCCATCAATTCAAGTCTTACTTGCATCAGGGAATGCTGATAGAATCATGGTCTGTCGATAATGTCGAGAATGTCCATTCAAGCACCTACAAACACCACATGTAAGATATAAAATGATTGGTTCATCTTAATTCATTGCTTAAAATTCCACAGATTCAAAAGAAAAAATGAAGCACAAACTACAATAAATAGATCTCACCATTCTCTGATGCGCATGAAATCGGTACCGTGCTGCGATTGGGGTATCCGATTCAGATGATCAAACAAAGTCAAGACATGCATCCAGTTCTGCAAATCTCTCAAGCACATATATAGTCAGAACCTACTCACAGCAGGACATCGAATTTCCTCTCTTGGGTGAAACACCAGAATGGACAGTACACATATTCAATTCTGATTTGTCCTCTCAAGGATTGAATCTAGTGATTCTTGGAGGAATCTCGCTTTAGTGCTTTTAGCCAACATTTACAGTGCTGCCTCAACTTAATAAAATAAAAACATATGATATGGGAAAAAAGTACAAAAATATACCTGCATCAGAATAACATCCGTGTAATCCATCACAACAATCTGCAAAACCAAGTGTGCGTTACACTTCATACTGATTGTAACATACTAAAATAAACTCATACTAGATGTACATAAGTTTCTATTGAGTCCTTCTGATTCTGAATCTCTAGACAGACGAAGGAGTTCCATACTTATCAGTTCAAGACCAACTCCTAAAAACATTTAATATTCTGTTTAACATCTACTGATGACGTAAAAAAAAGTAAATCAACGTAATATGAAATTAAAGGGAACTTTTTAACGATAATCACGCACCTCAATTGAAGAAAGGAAATCAACATCCTTACTATTGTCTTTCTTGGAACTTTCTGCTTCGCCGATTTGCTGTTGAAACAATGCATTGCATATCAGATACTACATACATGTTAAATACTAAGGAGGCTGACGCGCACTACAGAAGACAGTGAACAAGAATACAAACTTATCCTTGAGCTTGTATTTGCATTCCAGGGTGCGCCCGATTGGAAGTAGGGTGCAGAAGCAAGAATAGTCAGCTTCAACGTAGAAGCTTAAATAAAGAGAACACCTCGCAAGACCTCGTCATGAACAGTGCTAAATGCTAATGACGATTAAGATGAAATTACAAGTAGATGGAATCAAGATAGTGTACGTGGAAAGAGTCCGTAAACATACTGTGATAAGACCAAGGGGTGAGGCGACAATGATGTCAGATGAATAGAAATCACTGTAAAGCTTGATGCTCTTTCTGAAGCCACAGGTACGAGTCCAAAAGTTAGCTCTTCATCACCCATGGATGCTTCTCGCTCCTAGCACCAGAACGTCATCCCAAGGGCAACACAGAATCATGGAAAGCAGAATAAAAGCAACCTATTCATACAACTCTTAACATGAACTCCAAGACGAAGACAGATAAGCGCTACAGGTATCTCTTTTACACTTGAAAACTACACAAAAAAATGTAAGCAGAAGCAAGTTATTAGTAACAAATAGTGTAACGGCAGGACTACGGTTGAGAGCTGTACACCCACCTTGTAAATTTGATACCGATACGGAAGTGGTCATCATTGTTGCCGCTGAAAAGGGCCTTAAAATCCGCTGGTTTCCCACCCGTATATTCATTACTACCTTCTTGTCCTTCTTCTATCAACACTTGATCTTCTTCATCGTCCTCTGCTCCGAAGTCATCAAAGAACCGAGCTTTATGTTCGATATCAACCTACCAGTACGCGCACCACATCTTCAGGCCAGGTTTAACGCAGACATATGCCACATCTGAAATCGTTGCATTAGAACATAAATAACCAAGAAAAAGAAAGTACAGGGAACCTCGAGAATGTTACTTACCGTTTGAGCCTTAGGAGCCAATTCAATCAACTTCTTCACAAGTTTCAATGCAGTGCTTCGCATTGGCAACAACATCAGCACCTGCAAGATTGACGCCCGAGTCAGCTATTAACAATTTTTTGAGGTATGTCCCTGGAACAAACGATTCCTAACTGCAAGAAAACTCAGAGATTATTAGGTATACTCTTCAATTAAGTTCAAGCCATAAGATCCTTCAAATAATTCGTATGACTTTTGAGCAGTGAGTTAAGTCATAAAAAATGGACAAATAGTGAACCAAGCAACTGAAACTTATCACTAGTCCCACTGCAATTTCGACAAGCAGAGATAACATGAACCTCACCTTTGGACGAGTAAAGCCCTGATCACGAGGAGGGTCTATGAAATCAGCGCCCCTTTTTCCATTCTCGTTTAAAGCCGTTTGTTGACGCTGTAACTTTTCGTTGTTTTTAGTAACAAGGTCCCTTGTCTTTAGGACGTGATTCAGCTGTAAATCAACAGAAGCTTAAATTCAATTCCAGTAATAACGCTATCGGTAAAGAATCAAAATAACAAGGATGCAAATTTCTCCACTTCATGAGTTCCTCAAATTTACAATTGTGCACATTTCTCCCACAACAGGTTTAATAACAACTTAATGACATTGACTAAAAAAGCTGTGTTCAGATTCATATAGTACTTACAACATGCAGCACATATGCATCAACGTAGGTTTCGTGCTCCTCGTTGGAGGCCACGGTACCCTGAATTCCACATCTCAATGTGAGCATAATGTCTTCATAATTGTTGCCTGCAAGACTGTCATATGTTAGCCTGCTAATGATGAATTAGTTGTTGGGACAAACGACCAAGCTAGGAGAACAAATTTTATAAATATAACGTGAACAGAGCTTATAATGCCAAAAGGTGTGACTCACAGAAAGAAAAGAACTGAGCTTGTCCTTCTGTACGAAAGTCACCAAACTGTTTATGCTTGATTTGCCCTTGCCAATGTTTAAGAAGCCGCTCTTTTAATGCACAGTTTTTCAATTCCTTTTCTACCTGCAGAATTATCTATGTTAGCTGGAAGCTAAAAGCCGTGAGCAGGTAACAAGGTGCTTGAACGCACATTCAGAACACCTCAGCGACAAAGAATAAAAAATCACCTTTGGAAAAGTGGACGTATTGGTCAACCATGTTCCCTTCGGAAGGCCTGCTACTTTCATCTCAGTCTTAAATTTAACCTTCCCATCCACCAATTCGGCAATCTTCGTATCAGCAATATCCAGTTCCATATGCTTTTTGAAAGGACTGGATCAACACAAAGGACATCTTCAGATAAAGCGACAGTTGAACTCATTTATCAACACGTGTTCTGTGTAATACACGCAATCCAAGGCTCACTACACCGTTCCAAAAAGTTCTTGTTAACCGTGTGAAATCTATGTCCAACGAATAATTAACATTTTGCAGCTTTATACTATCGAGATGTTTCGTAATATTGATATTCAGTCCGATTACATCCACAAACAAAATAAAATTTGAAACAAGTGTTAGATATTGTCGTACTCTTCACTTGTGCCTGCACCTGCCCCACTAGACAGTCTTTCTGAATCTGAATCTTGATCACCATCCTCTTCTTCTGCCTCTCCCATCTCAACTTCTTCACCATCAGCCACCTCTTCCCATTCGCTCTCTGAAGAGGAATCTGCTTCTGCATCTCCATTCTCCTCATCGTCATCTTCCACTCCGACAGACTCTTGGCCATCTTCCTCAGGAATCCCTGGTGATAATGTACAACTCCCAGAACCATCAGCTCTAAGAAAAGAGAATTACTAATTTCAAGGATCATACCAAAGTTTCAGGGACCAAAAAGAACTCGAAAAATTTTTAGAACTTGCAAAACAACAAACATAAGCGATGGTTTCTCTCCTGCATTGCTTTGCAGTAGGCTAGGCAATACAAGTAAAACAAACCATCATAACTATCGATGAAAACAAAGAAATCACCCCGGAAAATATCACAAAACAGCTAATTGTTACCTAACGTAGTGGTCTTAACGAGTCACGATCCCAATATTTTAAGAAAAGGCACCGATTGTGAGGATATTATTACTCTCAAACTTGAAAATTCAAGATCTAAAATAAAGCAGAATGCAAAAGAAGCATTCCCCTGTAGACAAAAACCCTATGTAAACATCTACTTTCGATGCCTATAAAAATTATTTAGGGATCGAACCAAAAACGTACCTCCATCAAGCTCATCCCCCAATTCAGATCCATCCTCACCCTCTAGTTCACTGCCAAGCTCCTCGTAATCTTCGTCATCTTCACTGCTTTCACTAGCGCCTTGCTCTTCCTTTCGTCTGCAACACAGGCGTTGAACCACTCCTAGGTAATTAGAAAGGACTCTGGAATGAATAGAATCCTGCAAGCAGAATCAAAGATGCCAAAGACCTTCGCTATGAATCAATACAATTAATCTCAATTATATACTCTACAGAACAGCTTGATCAGAGTAGGGCATTACAAAGCTAGTTTAGCCAAGACATTGTTTTAAAAGCACTTCGACCTAAAAAAAATCTAGAGATAACAAATGCCACTGGAAAATGTAACTATGTACGATCAGATTCACACCGCAGGTCCGTCTCTATAATAATCTATTCAAACGAGAAGTTTGTATACCGTGGAGCGTAGGCTTTGGCGAAAGACTCATTAGTGGCTTGTAAAGTTTGAAGTAGAGTTGTGTAGGCACTGGTAGGTTCCCCGTTCTCCCCATCCTCATCCTCTTCCTCTTCACTAGCAACATTGTTCTCAGTAGCCTGAGCCGGCTTCACTTCTGCCCAATAATGCGTCACAACATCATTAAAGTTACCGACTATCAGAAGCGTACGACAAGTACTCTCCAATTCTCAACCCTAAACCTACTGCTACACCCATAGGCATCAATTCATAAGCCTAAACCCATTGCCTCACTGCTAGAGAACGTCAGAATAAATAAATCAAACAGGCAGGTCTCAATATTCTGGGATACGTATAACTCTGAAATTACACCGGCATGCAAAGCATCCACATACTTACACTTGAAATTACTGGATGCCAACCGCAATTCCTGAAACACGCTAAAATGGAGCATGTCGCTTGACAACTACAGCGAAAAATCCTCATAACTAAATCTACGTTGTTACAGGTACAGCCCCTAAATTAACATCCTTAGGCAGAATCCACTACTAGAAAGCATCTCTCAAGAAAAATGTGAACCGTGATTAGCCATGGAATTATTGCTAGTATTGGACAAATACTGACCAATAGCAAGCTCCGGTTCTCTAACAAGCACCAGTTTCCTAGCAAGACAGGCCAATTCACTGATAACAAAGCTAAGTACATTGAATTACGACTTCATCTTGTAACACGGACCTCGGTACGAAAGTATATTTCAGAAACTATTCCTCCAATTCAAGTCGCTAAACACACAAAAAAACAACCAAGCACTTGCAGTAATCGTTTGAAGTAGCAGTATAGAAGGCACTAAAAATTTTAAATCAAAATAAAAACCTGCGAATACCTGGTTGAGGTTCGTAATCTATGTGATTTCGGCCTCTCTTGCTACGATCCCCTCCTCCACCACCCCGACCTCCGCCTCGTCTTCCACCTCTTCCCCCTCCGCTTCCTCCCCTGCGTCCTCCCCGGCCTCCTCCTCCACCACCTCCTCCTCCTCGCCTACCACCTCTTCCTCCTCCTCGCCTACCACCACCTCCTCTACCTTCGCCACCAGAAGAGCCATGCTTTCTCTTCATCTCTATCCTTCGCCTGGAATCTATGCAATGCACAAGCAGACAGTTCTCGAGACTGCCGGCAACATTCAGACCCTCCCAGCAGCTCCAGGAGCTCTGCAACGTCGGGGTTTAGCTTAGGCCTGAATTAGGGTTTAGGGTTTTAGGTTGAGCGAGGCTTGGCCAAATGTATTCTACTCTCTGAATAGTCTGGATAGGAGGTCATTGTGTGCAGCGTAAGCACTCAATCAGCTAGCCCAACTCACTACTCACTACTCACCATTCTAGACCTTGACGTGGATTTTGGTTTCTCACTCCGTCATATTCATTTCTAATGTTTAGACCTTGGGAAGATGGTTGCTTGAACACATTTAATAATGAAGGATATTACAATGTCCAAGTAATTGGAATTAGAATTATTTGGTTAAAAGTGTGTTTCATAAATTTCAATGAAGCTGCATCTTGAATAAGGTCCTTACAAAGCCATAGTTTGTTTTATGTTTTTAGATGTATGATCAGAGTCTAATACATAACATTAAAATTAAATATAAGAACATGACTGTATGCTTACCTTATAACAGCAGTGTTTTTTACAATTGCACAAAAGCAAGATACATATAAAAACATGAATACATATTGAAGTGGGAAGATATTTATTAAGAAAATCAAATAATTTGTTTTCTTTAAATTTTGTATCTAATTTTCTTTAAATTTTGTCTTTAAATTTTATATCGTGATAAAAACTCTTTAATTATTGGCATGTATCTATGTATGTGAGAATATATACATATATATATATATATATATATAAAGTTCATTGTAAATAAATTCATTTTTACATGCATTTAATACCATTTTAATTTTTAATTTTTTTATTGCTTCACATTTACATTTTCATCACTAAAATTTATCAATCATAAAAGACATTTTATTTTAAAGTGAATGTATTAATAATAATATAATTTGAAAAATTATAGTAAATTTTGCATGCTCTGAATAATAGATCATATGTATTATATTAAGCCCATGCATCAACTTCAAGAAACTTCCAAATGCACTTTTAACTTCTTAGAATGAAGTTCAAGTTCTTATTAATTTTTTTGAGAATGAATTAATTTTAGAAGCATTGCATTTTGACTTTAATTTCATATATATATATATATATAAACATAAATTTCTAATTGTAAAAATACAACTATTGTATACTATAACAATATGTATATATATATGGCTTAAGCTACAAGCACGCTCCAAATTGCTATATATAAACTCATTATGTCTATACACACACCCAAGACCCTTGATTGGATGTTCTAGACCCCATCTTCTTTGTCCCAACAAGGTCCCAAAACTCCTTCCTTTCTTCTTGTCTTTGTGCAGATCCAAGACCTCCTTTCACTCTTCGTGGTCTTGCCATTAAGACAAAGAAGAGGAAGAGGAGGTTTGGGACCTCCATTGAGACAAAGGAGAGAGGGTATAGATGAGCTAATCAAAAGCCTTGGATGTGTGTGCAGATATAGTAGATGTGCATATAGTAATTTGGAGTGTGCTTGAAGCTTGAGCCAATATATATATATATATATATATAAACACACATAGTACATCTCATATAAAAGATGACTAAATAGCACAAAAATTTGAATCATTTTTGTTACATAAATATAATATAAGTTAAGATTTTAAATGATTAAATTATTCTATTCAATATATTTGTAAGCTTGTGGTCAATGAAAATAAACTGTGAAGTATGCAACTTATTTTTGGGGTTTTCAATGCCAACTCTTTTGGTGAGTTATTTATTTATTGAAATTAAATTATTATATTTCTTTTGTACTTTGATATTGGTAAGGTGAAATACCTTTGGTAAAATTGTATCACACTTTTTTTTCTTTTTCTTTTTCTTTTTTTTAATTTTTTTGTTCCCAATCAACCATCACTGATTATTTTTAAAAATATGTTATCAAATTTTTGTTACGATTATATATAAAGCTATAGATTTCTTAAGTGCATACATGGAGAAAAGAAATAAAGTAAGCATATAAGTTCATTGTACTTTCTTATGTCAATTATTATACTTGATAAAGTATATATATTTTTGGTATTTTATTTATTTGATATATATATATATATATATATATATATATATATACACACTTCTAATTAAAAGTTTCATTCTGAAAAAATAGTCATTCCACTTAGAAGCACATTCTAATTTTTTTTACTGTTTCTTGTAAGAAAATTCAAGTAATTTAATACTATTGTTCTTTTATTTTTTAAATATTATCTTGTAATAATTGAAGCCCTTTTTATATCCAAAAATAATGTAAATATCTTGTGATTGAATAAAACAGTACAACATATTACCTGTTTTGAGAAACACCAACCATTATTAGGTGCATGTGTAAAACTAACACAAATGCAACTCATGAATAGAAAAGAAAACACAGATTCAAATACAGTTATGATTTTTCATCCTAGAAGTTGATGCTATTCACACAACATCATTTACAGTATTGAAATGGAAATTGATTTATGCAAAGCAATTCTTACGAAATGAAAAACATCGTTATATGGTTATATATATATATATATATATACGGGAATGTTAAATAAACCCAGGTTTTTTACTAAATTGACCTACTCATGATGAATGTGGCTGATTTTCATTGGTTTTGGATGACCGACGACATCCAGTGGATGGAAAACGGTTCCGAAACGCCTCATCGGCCATCATCGGCCAGGCAGCACTTGTTCCGTGAGTAGAGTCCATTCTCGGAGATCGCTGTTTCCCAAGCATCCTCTTCGCCGCACTCTTCTGCATCGCATCGTATCGATGCACACATTCGCACACGAAGGGATGCTCCCTCGTAGAGTTTTTCGAAACTGCCTGATTTCGGCACTTTCGTGGAGACAGGCGCGCGATCAGAATGTCGTGTGGCAGGATTGTAGCTAATCGTGATGAGGAGCTTGTGCTGGCTTGTGTTTATAAAGAAAGTTCGCTGTGAATTTTTAGTGCAGTCTTTAGCGTCGGTTTAATCAACAGAGGGCCGTGAGTTACTTGCGATTTGTTCTGTGATCATGAGTGAGAATGATAGCCAGGCGCTTTCATACTTTGGTGTTGTGTTGGTGTCAGTCGTGGGCGTTTCTGTGGAATGTGGTGAGGGTGAGTATGGAGATGAGGTTAGTGCGCTGGTGCCTTGGTTGAGTTATGCATAACATTCCTGTTGGAACGCGGAGAATTTCCCCTGTACAGTGAATTGTTCAAGAGAAGAGCGAACAGATTTGGCCTTGGAGAAATTGAGCCTCAACCATGTTTACGCTATCCCCAAGTCTGAGAGGTGATCACATGTAGGAAAATATAGATGTGTAGTGTATGAAGGTTCTTTTTGAGATTTCCAGAGTGCGGCGAGAGAGCCTTGATTCATGGACTAGGCAGTGGTAAGCCTCATTCTAGCCATGGCGGATATGTGTGTTACCTGTGGTATGCCCCCCAAGAACAAGGACGATACCATTCCTATCACTCTTCTGTACTCTAGAGCGAGCAAACAAGTTGTGTGTCTAGAGGTCGGTAAGGAATTTGTAGATATGCTCATGGGGTTCCTTACCCTGCCTATTAGTTGCCTGGTGAGGGTGCTGGCAGAGGCCTCCATGATTCACAAGCCAGACGAAATAAAATCTCCACCGATTGTTCCTGCTAGCGTCTCGAACAACCTAGCTCCCATGAAGTCCGATCCACATTTTGCATTGAGCGCAATCAGCAATGTATTTGAAAGCGTGGTGAAAATGAAGAATGATAAGATGGCCGTAGACAAGAGAACACTGCTGCAGGCTCAGCCGACATTTCCATTTGGGGCTGGGAAACTATTAAAAACGAAGAGCACTCCGACAAAAAGTGAGGAGATGGTTCATCCAGACTCCGGATTCTACAATTGTGGAGTGGCTTGCAATTACGCCACGGCGATAATCCAAACAACATGCCCGAAGCACAAACAACCAATGATAACCGCAATCAAAATGGTTGAGGAATCACCAGTGGAATCGACGGTCAAGAAGACCACTGAAGCTGCAGGTTCTGTACAGGTGCCCTTCTATGAGTATTTGGTCTCTAAATTATGTTCTTCTCCACACAGTTTTCAGGCATTTTTGGACAGTTGCCATCTTCTCAACACTTCCTTGTAAGGTTGTCCTTCTTCTTTCGGCAGGGACGAATATCAACGAAGTCTCGCAACCCAAGCAGATGCTCTACAGTTGCAGGTCTTAATTGATTTTCTCTTGCCTCTCCTAAGTATCGTTTGGTGACAAGAGCGTATGAACTCTTATAGCTTCGTCTTTCGGACTTTTGTGGTGCAGCGAGCAGTTGGTTACGTGAAGCCCGAGACGAAGTTCATGGTAACAAACCAACTCGAGATATTCGCCAGTTCATCCATGAAAGCACTCATCACTCTCGAAATGATACGATCCGAACGTGTTGGTGATTTAGACACCATGGAAATCTCAGTTGTTTCAGAAGAGGTATGTGCTGTTATAGACTGATCATTCTTACGACATTCCAGAATAGATAGTGCTGCAGGCTTGCACAGAGGTTTCTGTTCTAAGTTAAATATTTGATGCCAATTATAGTTGGCCTATGTCTTGCGTTCAACGGGCAATGTATGAGTTAGCCATTATCCAACTTCAAGGTTGATGAGTAGGTTTTGATGCTGCTGAAAGCCTCTTTCTTATCGACGAATGTGCTGAACGACGTGTTTGGCAAATACTGCTCAGACGCGAAGCGCAACAGTAAGTAAATAAACTTTTCCAGTCGTTTTCCTTACAAGTACTGCTGATGTTGCTTGTGTGAGATTGCTGAGTTACTGTACGAGAGGGTTGGCTATTGGATGTGGGTTCTACACCAATGCTTGTCCTGTGGACGACAATGTGCAATGCCTATGGATAATGGTAAGCCTTTCTTCCCTGGCTGTGCGGACAAACCTTGCTGCCAATGCTCGAGAATGGGAGTCCCACTTAAAGCCTCCGGGAGGTAAGTTTAAATATTCAAGTTGTTCACTTTTCCAGATATATTTGGTGTTAACTCTTATTGGGAGCATCCAGTCCCTCAGACCTCAGCAGCTACTTACAGATTTAATCTTTAGCTTGCAGCTCCTAACATTTTATAGCTGTCTCGACCACGGACCAGCTTTCCAACAAGGCTTAAGAGGCACGTCTCTGCGATGAATTCTTGCAAACAATGGTGGCTACGTGGTGAGGGCCAAACCAGCACCTTTAGGCAAGAGACACAGTAGTTCTCAAAAGACTTGCTTCACTAACGACTCTGTCGACTCCACACGGGAGCAGAGATGTGTCCACATTGTTCCCCATTACACATTCAACGTGATAACCTTCGAGCTCTGAGATACGCATTTGTTAATCAGATGGCTGTTAATTACCACCACGTTCGTGTAATGCCGTCAGAAGGAAGCTTGTACAAGAACTGAATATTACGTTTCGAACAAAGTTATTGAATTATCGCTTCCGTGAATCAAAGGACCAGTGTTCAGGTGATTAAAATTGAGTCGAACCTCTCAATGTTAAAAGTGCAGCTGATTTTTTGAAACTCCTTGGCATATTGGGACTAATGCCACACAGTCCACAGTGGAGCAGCACTTCAATCCATAACACTGAGACCAAAGGAGTTTCAATTGTCAAACTATTTCTGATCTTTGAAGTCATAAATTGTATCATTTTTTTTCACAGGATTTGTTCCAACAACTCAGTCCTCCTTCGCATTAGATCACCTCAGGCTTCTCACGCACTCCGAGTTGATCCATAATTACGTGGAATCACTTGTATTCTTAAGCAACTGCGTTTCGGATCGTTTCAACAGATCTATGACAATTTCTAACCATTTTGAGTAGACGATATCTTCTATATTCACATAATTGTTGACCAAAATATTTTAGAGGCGGTTTCAACCCATTCCTTAAATAACAGTACCAGTCAAAAAAAAAAAAAAAAAAAAAAAAAAAGTTCCTTTTCCTTTGAAGGATCCATGAATCCCTCGCTTTGTCCCAGCCTCATCCTAGTTCAATTCCTACTATCCAAGTCTATTATTCGGCATAGCTTGCTGGAGATGTGATGACGTAACGTAGCACAAACAACACTTCACGCTACACTCCAGCAACTTCGATCGTGCTTTGATTTCGAATGCCTCATCATTAAATTCCCTGAGCAGACATGGCTTAGCAGCCAACGTTGCGAATCATGTCCATGTGAAATGGGTCCCCTTCAGTGAATCCGTCACAGACGTGTCGAAGCTGATCTAAATTGACTTTGCAAAGACTTCGCTCAGTACTCTGCTGGATGCCAATTTCATTGAGAACTCGAGTGCAATTTTGTGGCAATAGCAGAAGAGCTGGAACCAGATGGCGGATGTTTGAAAGAGGGATGGTCAAGTGAACCTCTTCAATTCCTACGTGGATGTAGAATTTGTCGAGAAAGCTCATATTCCCTACATTCAGCTTCTTCACCTACACCAAGGATTTGGAGATTTGGAAGGCCTCCAGGTTCAATTTCAAAGAAGGTACCATTCTTGACATACCCCGAATTTTCTTCCGCACCTCGTTCCATTGCCATTGATCAATTGACATTGTGTAATGACATTTCTCCGATGATGCGGACTTTTGGATGCAAGCCTAGAATGAGAAAATACAGTTGAATCATTTTAGGAAAGAAACATTCACAACATTCGAGTATCAGAGCTGTATTATCATGAAAAGGTGAGAGGAATTTAAGAGGGATTTTCCCTACTCTCAGCTCCTTCAATTAAAGTGATTTTTAAATGATTCCTGATCAAGTCCAAAGGAGAGTTGCAAGATGCATCGAACACTGAGGTTAAGGATACTGCACTTGATGGATATACCAAAGCACATGCCATTGTCGATATTGAGGTGCTTCGGACCATCTCTCAAGTCGACATTGGGTAGATCAGCACCTCCTTAACAGCACACAACGTCACCGGCCTCTCATTCCAACGGCATCATTCGGGAAAAACAAAAAAAAAAACAAAAAAAAATCAGGTAAGAAGCTTCCGGTAACATATGTATAGTCCATCATTCCTCTGACACAAGTGAGCGTGCATACGAGAGGTCTTGTGCGATTTACTACTGGCGCATGTCAGAAAGAGATGGCAGCGAAGGTATTTGAAGCCCAGGGGGTAGATCCAAGAGTGCAAATAGTCTACTGACACTAATCACGCTCATTCGACATACTACTGTATCGACCTTAGAACAACTCTGGTTGCAGACATGGAACAGATACTTTCAGTCGACTGCTCCAAAGGAAGCTAGCTGAGCTTAGTAAAAAAATCGGAGATTTAAATGTTGGACAGGAAAACGACAAAATCTTGAGCGATGGTGTTGCACCTTCCAATCTCGCAGCAACAATATCTAACCAACGCGCAGCTGGAATTGCGTCCAGTGTTGTCCAGAGAAAGAGGAAACGTAGTCGTTCAAGTTGATGACTTGGAGTGTTCGTGCACCAACGACACTCGTATAACAGATCGACAAACCTCTAGGCAGGGGATCTTGTTGACACCTAACAACCAACTACAAAAAGGCTCAGCTTAAATTTTCTGGATAGATGTAATCGACAAATGGATATGCGAAAGCAGGCACATTGGGGAAGTGAATCCAATTTACTAGTGAAGCGACGGATAAGTCAATGAACATTCGTTTCTCACCAAAATAGACTAGAAACAACAAATTAGACACTGTTCTGGGTAGCACAACATGCCTTATCTCTCAACTGTAAAGCTGCAAGCTTGGAACATTTTAACATAGAAAACCGCGAACAATTATACGTCATATTTATGAAAGAGGCTACACTTCAATGAGAATCACTCGTGCACCACTTGTGCAGCTGAAAATAGAGTGGAATGTCAAGGTATACAGCTTAAAGAAGCTGCTTGAGAAAACAAGACCCTATTGGTATTTAAGATAAAAAAAACAATAAGCTTTCAGCATCTATTACACTTGCACCTTTGTGAGCTATCTGAAATTCAAAGTAGAAGATCGTTTGTTCCCCGGGTCAAAATTCCTTCGACCAATATGTGATACCACAAGCCCCCACTTGGCCGCGGCTGCAGTCAATCATTTTGGGTTTCTCAAAACGATGATAACAGAGTCTCCTCTTAGAAACATTTTGCTGATAAAGCGGTCCTTATTCACAGGCTTGGCTTTCTTTTTTCCTTTACCAGTCTTGGGCACCTAATGAGACATCCAAAAAACAGAAAAAAATAGACATCAACATCCTATTATGGCTGAGCGAAAAACTACACTGAAATTTATCAGAATTGAGCTTCTCTATCCTGAATACAGTTACAAAAGCAGAAAAGTCGAAAAGATCACAGTGCAGGATGTCATGGAGCACCTCTGTCCACATCTCCTTCACATTTTCAAGAACCATATTGCAGTGACGATCAAATGCCTTCACTCGCCCTAATAGCTTCTTGTTATTTCGGCAATTGATAAGAACCTAGCATGTAAAATACTCCCCGTTAAATATAAGACGTCAACTCACAACAAAAACAACACTTTAAACAATGGTCGTTGCTAAAGCTAAGCAAGCTGCAACATTTGTAAAGATACGAGTCAGTCCATGACATATGATGTCATCATATTCAATGTGGGGGATTATACAAAACTATAAAATCATCCGGTATAATCGGTGAAATCAAAGTGAAATAGGCAGTTAATTATAACTATCCAAACTTTGCAATATCCATAAGCACAAAAACCACAAACCTGAGTATTGTTCTTCACGGACATCGTGAGCACAGACAAAGGGCCAGTGGAGAATTCTTCCTCTTCCGTTTTTTCCTACACACCAATTTCCCACATACAATAAGCCAACCATATCAAATGGAACACTCATCCGGGGAAAAATTATCCATTCTTCATAAAAATGGAAATAAAATTTGCTACACTACAGAAAACTGTTAGATACCCGTAAAAAACACACACACACATACACAGCAGAGAGAAACTTACGGTGTCTTCCTCCATTGGTCTTGCACTACAATACCCAAACCCCCAGACCCCAATTCAAAGTCAGTATATACAAATGTAAGCACTAAATGATCGGGTTGCCCAAATACTGAGCATCATAAAGGGCACAAAGAATCTTCCCCAGAAACCCTAAACCTCCGTAGACCCACATAATCGGCACGTTCATCGTAGAAAACTTCAGCAATACACAGGAAGTGTAAACAACAAAGTCATTCTCGGAACCCTCTCCACTTCCAAACACTACCCATCCGGTGAGATTATGTTCCATGGGAGGGTGGGGGGGGGGGGGGGGTCTCGAAGCAACAGCTACAATGAAACAACAACTTGGGCTAAAGCATCATTCTACGCACCTCATGGTGACGACCTGGATTTACCGAAGCTCTTAACCGAGCTGTGATGGAACAATGCTTGCGAGAACGTAGCAACAACGCAGCGATTGAGCGATGAAATGAGCTCCGGAGACGCGCCGACACCGCAAAAACAGTGTAGACTCTCGAATTGATGTAAACCCCTCCCTCTGCACAAAATTGGAAGACACGCTCAAATGTTTGGGAAATAGCCCCGTTCACACTTGGTTGCGTTTCGACGGAATGTCATGTTCACACACCGATATTCGTGTTTTGTGTTGGGGAACTTGAAGTTTGTTTTAAGAAAAATAAATAAAGAAATAAAGAAACCAAAGTGGTTGTATAAGTAGGGATTGCATTCTCTGTTTTGGTTTCTGTTTGGGTTTATGTTTCTTGTTCATGGATAGGAATTATAATTGGTTTTGTAGATAAATTTTTCATGATTAGAAAGAAATGAGAAGAAATGCTATAATGTTTCATGTGATGTGTTCATAGAATTAGTTTCTAATTTTAAACAAGGCATATGAAATCTTAAACATGTATGATTAATGTGTTGTTAATGTGTGGAAAAAATTTATGTTGTCACATGTAAAATTGATCACTTAAATTATGATTTAGGATATGGATATCTAAATGAAATTATTTTAAACTAGTTTTATATATATAGATATAAAAATTATGAATATCATATCACATAAAATTTAAGATAGTTAAATTTTATATTAGATTTATGAGACAATACGAATAGCCCATCAATTTTTTTATTATATGATTTAATTGTAACTTTGGAAAATAAATACAAAGAATATTATATAATTATTTTTTAATATAGTAAGATATTAAAATATGTTTAGAAACATAATATGGATTTCATAAAATTAACATATCATATATATATATATACAATGAAGAACCATAAATAATTCTATTTGCAATAATAAATTTATTTGAATTTATTATATCCAATTGCTATATTTAAATGCTTTAAGAAAAAAATTAAGAACTTTAGTTCATAAACGTAAAAATTAATCACTCAATTACTATTAAAAAATAAAAATCATGTAAAAAATTACATATATAAAGTTATAAAATATAATATTAGATATAATTTGTACTAAGAATACTTACACTATATTAAAATGTCTACTTAAAATAAAATACGAAATATATATTAAGATTGAAAATTTCAAAAAATAATTATTTGTATTTTGTGATATTATGTATTATGTTTTTCTTTTAAAATTCTATCAATCTGCATAAGAAAAAAAAAATAATAAAACAACTCAAATTACTCGTAATTTTTTTATTTTATTTTCATCTTTAATCAATTATTTTCTAACTTTCTTCTAAACTCAATACTAAATAAAATTCTTTGTGCTTTAATGTATAGTATAATGCTTAATTTTTCAAAGACGTTTAATTTCATTTATCTTAAAACATTATATCTATTAAAATTTTTAAGATAAATATCACTTCTATTGTTTTTATATTAAAATGTTTAATATTATTTATCTTAGTATTTCAAAAGTCAATATCTCTGTTATACTATTTTTAGTAACATTATCATTTTTTGCTATACAATTTCTTTAAATGAATTCCAGATGGATAAACTTTTTAGACTTTTATACTAGCTAGTATAATTCTTTGAGCAGCGTTATACTTACCAAAGATTAAGGGACTATTTTACTATGTTTCAAAATTAAAAATTATTTATAAGTTTGCAATAAAATATTCTTTGATTTTTAAAATAAAATTTAAACAACTTACTAACATTTATGACATTATTTATCTAAACAATTTTAATCTTGAATGATTGTTTTTATCTTGGAAACAACTCTTTTATATAATTTTACAATTATAGATATGACATGATCATACTAAACAGAAATTTTTAATAATTTTTTATGCAATAAGATAGGAAGGAAAAAAAATTTACATTTTCCTTTATGTATGTAATATAAGAATGATTATAGACTCTTTAAATAATAGTAAGTTTTTAGCACTACTATTGTTGTGTCTTTGAACAACTTGCTAAAATTAAAGAATATTGATAATTAAAGATATAGTGTCTTTAATACAACATTATTGTTTAAGTAAAAAATTCATATATATATATATATATATACACATATATTTATTAAAAATTAATTTGCATTAAATATACTACATGGCTAATATTATTTCTTTAAAAAATAATAAAAAATAATGTATAAATTATTTTTAAAATGATTATTTATTAAATAATTTATTTATTTTTTTATAAAAAATTACTATCTAGTTACATCATTAAATGTTTTATTTTATAATCTATAAAGAAATTAAGTAAATTTCTTTATACTCAATTTTTTTATAAAAAATTCAACTATATTAGTTGCTTCTATTTAATACAATAAGGCTTCCAAATTTGAATTGAGAAGGTGCAGAAAAATAATTTTGCAAAAAAATAATTTTGTAACTTGGTAGAAATCTAAAAGCTTTTAATACATTGTTGAAAGATTTGATGAAATAATAAGTTTTTTGAGTAAAATTTGTTACAAAGCTTGTATAAATCAATACTTAATTAGACTTCTAAATAATAATATAATATTGCAAGAATAAAACATAAAGTTAAGTGGAATATTATTCATATTAGGTGATTGTGGAAGGACATATAAAGTAGAAATCAAAGTAGATAGTAATTATGAAAGGTACTACAATAGAGGTAATAAGGCTTGAAGAAAGTTATAGGTAGCATAGAGGTCTTGAAACAATGGATCCAATAGATGATCAATGCTTGTATAATGAAAAGACAATTAAGTTGAAGTAATAGAAGAATAAGGGTGTAAGACTTGATTATATTGGTGTAAGAATGAATACTAACTAATGTAGTAGAAGTATCGAAGCAATTATTTATAGTTGGAATATAATGCATAAACATGTCATTATATGCAAATAGATTGGTATAGAATAGAACACCATGTAAAAAGATTAATTTTAAAATCTATGCATTAGCATTGTAAAAAAGAACTATAGAGACAAAAGAATTATACTACTAATCATGAATTGATCTTGAATAAAGACAACATTGCAACTTAAGAGAATTTGTTCTATAGTAAGATTATAAAGTCAAGATTTTATTTATTATTATTTATTTATTTATTTATTTTCCATAATAGATTGCATAGACAATAAATACTTCATTCACTAGTTTAAAATCTAATTTTGAATGTTATTAGTCTAAGATATAGGAATAAATTAGACAATTAAAACTACAAAAGTGGCTAAAGTTACTTATATTTGGTCTCAAACTATTCTAAGGCTTAACAAGCATGAAATCAAACAAGATTATAATATGAAAGAAGTTAAGTATATAACAAATAAAGGCTTTTGTTAAAACATCCTTTTTAACATCTATTGTGATTTTTAGAAGACAAATTTTGGCAATAAATTATATTGTCAAAAAAACATAATCTTTAAATATAATTTAGAAAGATTGGATATCACATGTTATTAATATCAATTGATTTCTTTTAAATTCTTGGCTTTTTATAAGTGAAATAATCAATCCTAAGATGTGTTTATCAATGCAAAGATTATTTTAGAAAGTTAAAAGTTACAAAAGACAAACAAGATAAAAACAAAAGTACATTGTAAATATTTAGAAACTAAAGCATTATATAAAATACCGAAAGAAAATACAATCCTTGCAATATATTCTTCACAATTTTAACTTAGCAGATTGACAAAAAAAAAAAAAAAAAAAACAATTTGCATTTGATGCAATGTCTTTAATGATGTATTATAAGAAGAAAAAAATAGAAACTAGATTGCAATACATTGACCATGTAGATAAGTAAATGAGTTATAAGAAAAATCATGATTTTTGTTTGAACCAGTCTGCTATTATAGATCAATTCGAAAACATTATGAATGTAAATTGGCAAAAATTTGATCAAACATTAAAACCAATATTCAAACTCACCTATTTCTATTTTTATTTTATTTTATTTTTAAATTATATAAGTGCAAAGAAGCAGTCCGCATAACGGTGCAACAAGCAAATTATCAGGGGTACCCCAATTTGGTGCAAACGTAGGCTGTCACCCACTCAACCATCTTCGGCAAGTTCAAGATTTGCTTGTTACTGGGAATTTGCTTAAATGTGAGTCTACACAAATCTAGAGGCGTACTGTAGCTTGTTCACTTCAGTTAAATCAAACTAAGACGATCGCTAGATTGGGACCATAGCAGCAATGTCATGTTCGAGAGTTTGCTGCGGATTCGGATGTTTAAGGGACCGAGTGCGTGAGAGTTGAAGGTTTGGGTGGAACCTATATTCTTCGACTTGTCTCTCTTTCTCAATGTTTGGAGTCTCGTATTGGTATGAGACGACCCATCAACCCTCCAAATGGATCAAAATTTGAGGTTAGAGCTGAAGATTAACAGAATCTGCAACTCATTCTCTGTTGACAACCGTACGTAACAGAAGCCAATGTGCCGGTTATAAAATAGGGCGCAAACTTACAGATGTTTTAGCTTCCCAAGCTGAACAACATTTGATGATCTGATTCCTTATTCCCATCAGAAACCAGCCATTATCTTCACCTACTCCGTAGTCTTTGTGATAAGCACTCATCATGCTAGTAATCTTGGAGTAAACTATCGGATTGAGTGGCAGTTGAGTGAAGCCTATCCGTTGCAGTCGGTTGTGCCATTGCCGGTAAGGCTCAGCACGTTCCACTCTCGTTCGTCCTTCGCATGCAACGATGTTCATTATCTCTAAACCAAAAATTTCTCGTTCAATAATGATTCTGTCTGGATCATCGCGAGGCATACACATCTCCATCCCTTCATACATTGCAGAGAAAAACTTGACACACTCTCGGACGCGGGTCATGAAAAAAGGAGCATTGTACCCTCCGTTTAGCGTCACCATAACAAATACCTGCAAATTTGTACCACGTTTGAATTAATGCTATAATCAACATACTACTGAACCAATATCCATAGACGCAAATATAGTTCAGAAAGAATACTGAAACAAGCAAACCTTCAAAAACAAATGACCACCCAATGTTATAGTTGCTAACATCCACGCAAGTGAGCTGTCTGAAGGGAAAATGCTGATTAATAGAATTGTTGGTAAAGATTGAGAATTCTAATTATTGTCATCTATATACCTTAGGATTGATGCTTCGGATCCTCCTCAACACAACCTCACGAGGGCTTGAGGCCACAACCGACGCATCAAGAAGACGGTGCAAGCCAACGCTGTACACTAGAAGCACATCATCGTCCCTTAAGTTCATGTCTCTTGCTGTAAATGATTCCCAGTTTCCAGCCAGTCCGACAAACTCAAACGGTAAATTGACATCCTTCGCAAACGCCGTCAGCCGACGCCCAGTCTCATGTAATTTTGATGCGGGATCATCTCCAGGACTTGCTGAATCAATAACTGTCATCGTAAAGTAGAGACTTTATACAGAGTAGAGCAGTGTATTTCGGCATGTTGCTTCAAACAAAAGTAACAGGACACAAAGACATAAGCTCAACAAGGTGAACAGAAATGCACGACGCGTATCTTCAAAGTTGTTATCGAGTGCTTTATAAGTCTACAACTTAGAGAAGGAATGCAGATACCTGTCATACGAAGATGAGGTAATTTCCCACCCCTTAGTGACAGTTGTTGAATGAAACTCGGGTATTCGACACCATAGCAAATTCCGTAGCATACAAGATGAATACGAGTGGCACCTTCACAGGCATCTAGAAGGGCTTTGATGGCGAAAAAATGAGCAAGTTTGATGTAAGGACAATTCTCGAGGTACAGTCGAATAGCTTTGAACAGTCTTGCATCGGAGGGGCCGCTATTCATGATGACATTGTAAAGCTGTTCACCAGTCTTTGACATTCTTGCAACCTGCAGGTAGGAAGAATATTACAGAAAAGCGCTTTCTGATGCTTGAATAAGATCGAAGTTAGATTTACGTGTCGAACATCTACGAACTATATGTGCATCGGAACACCCCACACCCAAGTTTACAAGTAAGGGCACAGTTTAATTCAACTGTGATGCTTCAATAGTCTCCTCTCCTACGAACATTCGAGTTCAAAAACACAGTGGATCGAGGGCGACTGATTCCGAGCTACAATTCTGTACTAACAACCTCAATCACACGTTGTCCGCTTGTTTCAGGGAGAAGATACAGATTCGATGTTGATGTACAAGGACAAATGCCATTGGACCCTAGTAGTAAATTGCACTCTTCTGTGGCGATGTTATGCCAAAGAAGTATTAGTGACGCTAATCTAAGTAGATTGAGAGCGAAGAGCTAACTCACCAGAGCTTCCATGCAATAATGAGCCATGCGCTGTGTGGGATTCCCCTGGTTACTTGATTTCAGCCGCAGTTCAGCTAACAAGTCCGTGGCATTTCTTGCATCGCCCTGACTCACTGCGAGTGCACACCTGCAGTATTACATCAACTTTAGGAGGCAAAAGATACTATGCGTTTCTTGTGAATCATCAGACTTATGTTTAACTGAAGTGAACCGCAAATTTGTTTACAAGCACTTTCTAAACATTGATCGGGCTCTTCACTTATGTTTGACTTCTGTGTATTCACTTCTCAAGTACTGAAAGCATTGAACAAATGTTACGGTAAAATCATACTTGTAGAGTAATTCCGTCAAACTACCACCTGAGGTGGTGGCAACAGCATTATCCTCTAACGTCTTTGACCCTAAACTTGCTCCACAAAGAAGCATGTTGAAGTCGAAATTGGAGGATGGCGTGAAGTTTTGGTTGAGATTATGTAGGTATATTCTCCAATCCTCATCGAAGTAGATTAAAAGACTTGAATTGAGGCCATCAGTGTTAGCGACTCGATTCTTGGAATCCTCGTTGTCAGTATTGATCGACATGTCCGCCATGTGCTTGCTTAGCATGCAAGTGTACGCCTCTATCATTTTCCGAGCCGCAAGTTCCATGGTTGGCTTAAAGTCAGATTTGGAGACATACACCTCATTTGACGATTCGGCTGATAAAGCATCATGCACATCAGAGTGCGGTGGAGAAATGAGTTCCGCAATCTCTTTTGTCATGGCTTCATAAGCGCTACTCTTTTCTACTATGCGTAGTTCTTCTTCGGTGTAATGGGATTCAACGTCCGCCCAATGACGATCAGAATTCACATCGGATCCGTCAGGATCAGTTGGGACTTCCAGGCCAATAAGATCAGAAATCTCTTTCGCTATACCCTGGTAAGCACTAGTCTTGCACAACATGGTATTTTCTTCTTCCAGATTTTCTTCCGTAAGGATGCCTTCGAGATAGCTAGCTAAAGGCTGTGTGTGTTCCTCAGAGTCGACCGAATCGCTACCACTTACTTCAGATTGTGTGACGCCAGATACCTGGCTGACAGTGCTTGAACGGTTACGGCTAAGGCCGGTAGAGGAACCTGAAAGTGACTTCAATCCCTGCGATAAACCGTATCTAACGCCTGGCAACCGGTAGATCCATTGCTCCGTGGACACTGATTTTGGGATGTATGTCTTCTGGGAATAACATTTTAGCTCTGGGAGTACGAACCTTGATATGAACGACGCTGATGCATCCAATCTCGACTTGTGAAAATAGAGTTGATCTTGCCCATCCTCATTACTTACTTGACCAGAAACAAGTTCTGAAAGTACTGGCAAAGAAGCCTGCGAAGACTCTCGCTTTCCTACTGACACATCTGTGGGGGGAGCAGAAGTAATACTTTTTCGTAGTTTTGGTTTGTGAGTCCGAAGCCATGCTCGATGCAATAAACTCTCTAGCGGAGAGATATGAGCACTATTTTCTTGAGAAGGTCCCTCTAGTTTCCTGCTTCCTAGCATATTATCTGAATCAATCGCAGCGATCACTTCTGCCTTGAAACGTCGCTTGGTTACGTTCAAATTCTGTCAAACGTGTATACATAGAGGCAAAACTGAATTTGAAAAGAAGCACAACGCATTCGCCACCAACTCAAGTTTCACACTGTACCCTACACTAAGAACGGAGTGTCAGGAACTCTCATTGAGCATTATACGAACCACTCACACGGATTCCTGTTACACCTTTTCCATTCTACAATAAAGTTACGCAAAGAAAATCTCCAACGTTGCCCCAAGAATGAGTAAGCAATCATATCTACGGAAAATCCCTCAACAAAATTCGGGTCTAAAGTGAGATGTAGTAAACTAATCTGGCATTTGACAGAATACTCGTTTCACAAAAGCCGAATTGAGTGCAAAATACTCGGCATCTCATCGTCCCTTTCCGCGACCTCATTCTAAGTAGGAGCAGGAAAACCAAGATATGAACGTGAGTACTATTCAGAGTACGCAGGCACATTCAAAGGAAAGGACCTCGTCGCTTCATGTCTAACAGCGAATCCGCGTCTCTGGCAACAAAAGAAACCGGCTACAGTTCCTGTAGCTCGTAAACCTAGCAAATCTGCCATATCCGCAGCATGCATTGCATGGAATGTGCCAGGGCCTGAGATCGATGGCGGTACCGTAGCCAGAACAGTGACAAGTGCTCGAAACCGCAACTTTCACAGAAGCGCACAAACAAAACGAGCTGATCGATCGACTACATCCCCCCCAAACAGAAGATTACCCTAAGAGCCGCACATCGGCGGCGGTGAAGCACAGAGGAAGAATCCAGAAAGAGATGAGAGTGCGGCCCAAGGCAAGGACTAGCCGAATCGCGACCCCGACAACGAAAAATCAACCGAGCTGCTCATCACTCGCACCTCCACTTGCACGCCAGAGTAGCACCTGCCAGGATGGTTCAGCGCATACAACATCCATCACGGCGCACACACTTTCACGAAGAAGGTGGGGAGAGAGATCTAAGGGACGCCGAAGAAACACACGCCGTCGAAAGCTGAAATTGCGCAGGGAGTGGATATCGTCGTCCGCTGAGTCAATCACACGCTCTACGAACGAACGAAGCTCCCTCGCAATCCATTCAGTGGTCTTGAGGTCAATTGGGGAGTCCTGACGACCCTCCAGAATCGGCTTTGCGATTATTACATGGGTCTTAGTTCTTGATAAGTATTTTGCAATCCTTGTAACCAACTAACTCTTTGACATCAATCTTTCTGAAACCCTTCATCCATTGTATTATTTTTTGTTTTGTTTTGTTTTGTTTTTTTGTTTTTTGTTTTTTTTTTTTTTTCTGTTATAGATTCTTCAAATATTAAAATAATTCTTCACAACACATAATACAATATCGATTTTTGTAAATAAAAATATTTTTGTAAAATAATTGACTCAAATCTTTGTACATAAGAGGGTTTACAGTTTACTAAACCCTAAACCCTGTTAAGTGATTGTCTATATATATTTTGTGTATATATTCATGTGTTAAGAATGTCAATATAGCTGTAGTTCCAAAACGAGAACGTCTTGAGATAGTTCAAATTTGCTCTCACTGTGATGACATGAGCAAGATTGACCGTTTTTAGTCATGAATATCTAAATACTGCATTTGTTCATAATGAATTATAATTAAAGATTCCGAGCACGATCCTCTGAATTTTAGGAGGTGCAGTAAAGACCGTGACTCAGCCAAAACACCAGAATGCTCACGAAGCTACAGAATGAAGAGATCGCACCTGGGGGATCTAGGATTTGCGAGACATCAGAGTAACAAAAAAGTACTGCCATAGGGAAACTAAATATCCATGTTCAGTACGCTTGTACTCGCTCATGTACGAATGTCGGTATTAATAAATTCCTTTGGGCCATGTAGTAAAATGAGGCTGTGCTGTGAGTTGACGTCGTTTGACCAGAGCTGGGGATTGCATTATCTGCTTTGCGGGCTAATAGAGCCCAAAAATGCATGCATGTTTATTGCATTTTCTGGAACCTGAGCAGGTTGGATATCTACATCAAACCTCAAACATGGTTTAGAACTCCAGTCTCCAGAGACCTCGATGACGATTTGTATTCTGCGACGAGCCTGTAAACCAGTGACTGCACGAGCTGCAGGGTTGTTTAAAATTATTGGTTCATCTCTTCGAGGAGGAGTAGGTAGGTACTGCTTAAACTATGGGCCTAACATCCGGAGCACAGGAGCACGGATCCTCCGTGGCGGAACTGGGTACTTGGCACAAAAGCCCAGATATTCCAGAACGATCTTTGAATCAACAACTGAATGTTTACTCATCGAACTCGTCCGATCCTACAATGGAGGAATCGAGAGACTTCATCGCGAAACCTGCGAGGAGACCCGGATTTTCCAAAAGAGGGTCTGCAGACTTTATACACTATCTGCGCCTGTTTCCCTCATGAATTCATTCGTCGACAAGTCTATTTGTGTTGCTTCTCAGAAGCAAATGCGAGAGATTAAAGTTTAACTCTCGGGATAACTCTCTTTGAGTTGGTATTTATCCTCATGGAAGCGAAGTTCTCCAGCTTATCTGGATGTTGCTTGCAGCTGGAGAAGTGACTACTATTCTAGCACTTCCGATTCAAAGACTCGCCCACCAATTGTCTCTAACTCGATCTTGCACTCAACTTGTAATGTATGATGGTCTAATAATCTTCATTTCTAAACTGTGAATTTTTTAAAATTTAAGATGTCATCAAATCATTGATTCATCAATTAATGTAAAATTTTATCTAAAATTTTAATTAATTAAGCTTATCAATTAATTTTATCTATAATCTAAAGAAATAAAATTTAAATAAAATGTGTAATTTTATAAGATTAATTACATGGTGTAATACAAAAAAACAAAAATGATGAAGACAGTGTGTGAATGTTATAGGAATAACCGAAGCTTTATATTCAAATTTATATTCATATTATTGGTTTATTAATCTAATATTATGATTTACACTATTAAACTATGACATTATTTTTTACAAAGACAACATGGTTTTTTGGAACTTGCTAATAGTATGCATTGATCTTAAACTATTGAATCATAGCATATTGGTGTTATGGACAAATATATTCACTCCAATAGTTATCTAGATGTTATGAATAGATAAAAGTAGGTTAATTTAATAATATCTTATACAAAAGCTTCATAGATGCAATTTCAATTTTATACATATCTATAGGTGATTAGTAGGTTAGAAACTTGGCTAACAAGTTAGTCACATGTTATATATGTTAGTAGCTTGTGGTATTAGATAATGATGTGGCGTATATATGAGAAACTTGCTTTGTAAGTTAAGACACATATCTTGCAAATTGAATACATGTCGGAGATCTTGTAGAACATCATTACATAGCTTTTAATTAGATAGTATATATGGGAGCGAGAATGAAGCTTTTTTCACTCTTATCAACGTCTTTTTAGTCCTTCTTCTTACTTTAAAACTTTCTAGTCTTTTTGTCTTTAGTAATAGCCATCTCAATTGCAATACTATATTAGTTTTGAATAACTATTTAATCTTTTTGAATTATATAAGAATATTTTGAATTTTTGGTTCTGTGCAATTCATGTCCTTGACAATTTGACAAAAGTGCCAACTCAATTTTCTTGTCTTTTTTTTAGAAGTGAATGGATTATTCTATTTTTATTATTGTGTTTGAAGGTTATAGACTATCCACTTTTAATGAAACAGGACCAAACCATCTCAAAAACCTAAGATTCTTCTAATCCACAATATCATAAAGTCTCATCATAAAATAAGATAAAATAGACCAAAAGAAAACTAATCGAAACTAAACAAAATAGGACATGAAAGACAAAAGTGAGTAAACAAAAATAAAACAGAACAAAACTAAACAGAAAGACGAAAAACCAAATTTTACTAAGAAAAAGGATCCAAAGCCATACTTGGCCAAATGCCCCAAAAGGCCTTAGCCAATCTTATTTATATCTTGTTTTACCACCTTGGACTTTTTAGAATATTCTTAGGTGGTAAATTCCACCTAAATAACCACCCTAAGTCTTTTTTAGAAAGTTCTATGATGGGCTCTACTTAGATAATAGCCTTAAATATTTTTTAGAAGCTTCTATGGTGGACCTTACATAAATAAGTGCCCTGACTCTTTCTAAAATGTTCTACAGTGGGTTCTCCCTAGTCTACTAACCTAACCCCACTTCTAGAAACTTCCATGGTTCTAACTATTTATCCATATATAAATACCTTATCTATACCCTGATACAATTAATCTCTCTCCACTAATGTGGAACATCCTCGTTTCGCTCCCAATGGTATCTCCAAATTGTCTCTTGGCAAAAGGTGAGGTTTTAAGCAAGTTCCCTTATTGCATTGTGAATGGAATAACCTTTCTAAAAAACTTTGTATTGAAGTTGTAAATGTCCACTACCATGGTAAATGTAGTAATGCTCCAAAATGCTATCTACTTCATATTCTTTTTGATTATTAACTACAACTGGTGGTGGTGGTGGTTGGTATCAATCCAAAAAGCACTTTGGCTTAGTATGAAATTTTTTCAATTGGAAAACATAGAAAATTGGATGGATTCGAATATGTCGTAAATGCTCGGGGCCATATGCAACATTAAAAATCGCTGTAGAAATGCGGTGTCGTAATACGTGAAGTGTTGCTTGAGAGTGCATCGGGCACTTGATTGTGGAAGGTAGAATGAAAATTACAATAACAAAATTTTAATTCTAATAGAATATTAAAGAAATTCTAATTAAACCTTAACAATGCTAAATAAGCTTCAATCAAATTCAAAAAGAAACCTTAAAAAAATTACAAAAGAGACAATAAGAAATCTTAAAGGAGTTGAAAGATAATCCACAATAAATCTTAAAAGAATCCTTAAGAAGCCTTAAAAAAATATTAAAATTATCACAATATATCTTAAATAAATCTCAACTAAGTTCTAATTTAATCTTAATTGAAATCCTAATAGACTTCAATCAAATCCTAAACCAAATCCTAAATCCTAAATCAAATCTTAACCAAATCCTAAATTCTAAATCAAATCTCAACCAAATCCTAAACCTTAAATCAAATCCTAATCAAATCCTAATCAAATCCTAAATCTTGAATCAAATTCTAACCAAACCTTGAGCAAACCTTAATCAAATCATAAATCCTAAATCAAATCTTAATCATAACTTAACCAAATCCTAATTCCTAAATCAAATCCTAATCAATTCTAAATCCTAAACCAAATCTCAAGGTAGTTTAGAACCTCATTATTTTTTGATTAAATCATTGATCTTGTTTAATCTTTTATATACCTCTCAATCTCTTAGTTACAAATAAGTACAATAAATTTTAGGACAATCACAATTACCAAATAGAAGAAAAATCCTAAAAACTACTTAGATGTTAGCTGGCCTCCTTCTCCAACCTTGATGTTGATCTTCCAGTGCTAATATCTCTCCTTTGCATCATTAAATTAATATCAAATTTCTTTAATTTATAGAAAAAAAAGTCTACTATACACACACACAACTTTTACTTTAATCCAATTAACAGATTGCAAGAAATCTTAGAAATCCTCACTAGACCTAAAATTCTACTTTTTGAGATTCTAACCCACCTAAATCTCAATAACTCTCAATTCAACTGTTAGATTAGGCTAAAATTTTTAACAAATATTATACACAACTATAACCATTGATCTACAAAATTTCACCCATAGATTTATTACAAAACTCTTGAAACTACCAAAATATCAATCTTCTTTTATTTTATAAAAATCCAAATCATCCAAAACAATCTTAACTTTCTAAGGCTCTTACAAAGTCATTACAAATTCAAATCACACAAAATTAATGCTCATTGAAACCTTATCAAGTTTGCTATTAAATCTTACTTTGTGATCTCCAAAAGAACCCCGATGTCACCATAGGTGTATAGTTTTATATCTCAGGGTCTGATTTCGACCCAAGTTGACAATTGGTCCTCTCCGGGTATCAATTCTTGGCTTCTTGAGGTTAATTTTGATAAAAAATATTCTTAATTTTTTTTATATGCCTATATTATTTAATTATTTAATTTATTTTATTTTTCCTTATTTATGGCCATACTAAAGTAAATAGAAGCCAAGAATTGTAAAAGGCAATATTAATATGTTTTGGTTTTATTATCTTTTTGACTATTATCTATATTTCTAAGATAAATTGCTATAATATTTTGAATTAAGATCTTTTATAATATAGTAATTTCTACACTCTTTTACTTATTAGCCATATTAAATCATAATAGTGAAAAGGTTTAAGTTACCGAGGTGCTAATTTATGGATTTGAGTTGATATAACAAGTGGCAAATTCGTGTGAGAGAGTAATACTTGATCACCCTCCCGAAAGGTCTTGTATTGCTGGTGGTTATTTACATACTACTTCTATCAATTCTATATAGTAAGGAGGTGGTTCCATGCTTCTTATAAGGCTATTGTAAGTCATTGTATAAATTCCTCTGTTATTAGATTGTTGGTGTCAATGGGATGATGGAAATTTACTGGCATAATGAGATGTTGATCGGTATTAAAGAAAAATGGTGAATGGCTAGTACTTGCTTGAATATTATCATTGTAAGCAAACTTCAAGGGTGTCAAGTATTCATTCCAATCATTCTCATGAACCACCATAAATTTTTGCAGTATATCCTCTAAGGTTTCATTTGCACGTTCAGAGATGGAAGGCTATAGACATAGTAGATCGTGTACTTAGTAGCTTAAACAAGGCTTGCCAAAAACTTCTCATAAAGTATGGATTCCAATTTTAAATAATGAAATAAGATAATCCATGGAGATAAAAGATAATATCCAAGAAGATTTGTGCAAATATTGGGACATCAATATTTGAGCGTATTGTGGCTAAGTGAAGTTGCTTTGAGAGTTGATCCACAAAAATGGCAACTGTGATATGATTATAAGGCATTTTCAGCAAACACATTGTCGTGTTGTAACACGAGTATACAGTGAAAATAAAAAGAAAGGAGAATTTTATTAATATTTAGTTACCTCGAATATTAGGAGCAACGACCAACTCTTGTACAAATACTGAGTGGCCAGGTTCAGTCACCCCGTTACAGTCAGCCGGGGCATACTGAAATGCTCCATTCAATTCCAATAACAGGAGTCAGTAGGAAGAGAAGGACCAATTCACACGACGGGTTCGAAGAGCCAATTGGATCCAATTTCGAGAATCCAATCCAAGTTACTACTGGATTCTTATCCAATATGAGACCTAAATTGGCCGGTCAACCCAATGCAATCTAATTACGGGAAATCTAGGTCTTACTACGGGTCTTAGCCAATCTGACGTGAGGACCAATTTGACCCAATTATGCGAACATCCAGGTTATTACGGGCATCTTTTCCAATATGGGACCTGAATTGGTCGGGCGACTCAATGTAGACCTGAGTACGGGGTTTCGATTTTGTTTTAGGCTGTCCTGTTCTCTGTGCCGTTTCAGGGAACGTTGTTTGCGGTAAATGGATCTCTTAAAGGTAAAAATGAAGGAGAAGGCCTTGATGACGTGAGCCAATTTTGGATCTAAGCTCTGACGGCGGGAGCCAATTTCGGATCTAAGACCGAAGATTGAAGGAATTCAAGAGGATAAGGTTAGGGGGAGAATAAGTTTGAAGGGGAATCGGGGGAGCGGCAGAAAGCTTTTGCAAGGTTACTAGTTCGGTTTTCATTGGAGGATTTTTGGAGATCAAGGGGATTAGAGAGAGGAGCTTCATGCTTCGGGTCGGGGAAGGAAAGATATAGAATTTGGATTTTTTTCTTCGTAGAGTTTTGGGAAGACTGAGGCAATTGCTGCTGAAGTCAGTATTGTAATGGTGAATCGGGATTTTCAATGAAGTGGGTTTGAATACTCTTGACTGTTTTGTGAAATCGAGTTACGTCTGTGATTGAAGGATTAAAAGGGTGTCTATAGGATTGAGTATGCGGAGTGAATGAAATTTATCGGATTAATCTAACAAGACAGTCAGTGGATACAAGATCGTAAGTACAAAGCGGTATTGAAGATTAACAGTTTGGGTTGTTCGGGGTTCTCTGTAACGTCTAGAGACCTACTGGCTGGGACAAAAAGGACTTCGACAAGCAGTCGAAGAGCATCCGTATAGATTTACGGTACATTGATGCAGTCGTTTATATTCTAGCAGTCAAAAACTGATAGACTGCTTGACTACCAACGAATCTCCATACTATCTTCTACAGCCAGACGTCCAGCGCGTTCTCGAGCAGAAAAGCACGTAATACGACAAAAAGTGGTGAACCCGACGTGAAAGCTTGAGGTGGAAGGTATTGGATTTCGATTGATTTTATCTTTATTTTTATGAAAAACGAAAATAAAAATTTTGAAGGATTTTTGGGAGGAGTTTCTGGTGGGGAGTCTTCTAAAGGACAAGGTATGCACATGGATCCGTCTATTGCTAGTTTGTTTCAAGCCTTCTCATTGTCAATGCAGCAACAGCAAAGCAATGATCGAAAGGAAGCTTTGGCAACCAAAGCATTGCAAGCAGTGGTCAATAAAATTGATCAATTTGATGGGAGGAATATTTCAAGGTATTTAAGATGTTATGTTCGTGAAATGGAATTAAATCGGGTTTCTAAGAAGAAAATGGTTGCACTATTTGGACTTGCCACGATACCGGAGATAAGGGACCACATTACATCGATTACGGATCGTTATGGGAATTCATGGGAGGATTTTCTACATGCATTGAAAGACGAATATTTCTTGGAAGATGCTGATCGCGTTACTAAGAAGCTGTTTCTGGGATGGATTGAACGGCCCAATAAGAATTTGCAAGCAACAGAGCTACTAAGGAAATTTGAGAGGCAGTACTCTCAATTATCGAAGGTAGAAAAATTGACATTGGAGCCGAACAAAGTTGATCTATTTCTTCAAGCTGCTGATGGAGAATTGCAAGAGAAATTAGAACCCCTTCTTGAAGACAAAGAAGAAGATGAAGGATTGACAACGAAGTGGAAGAACGTTGATGATGCGGTGGGGTTGCTTACAAAAAAGGAAAGGAGGAAGGATAGGAGCAATATTCCGAAAACAGTACAAGCACCCAAAGCTCCAGTACGTACAACACGACCAACAATGCCTACAGTTCAACCTTCGACTTCCTTGTCAAAGAAAGCAGATATGGGTATGGAAGAAATTATACGAGGAATGTGAGATCTTCAAATCAAATTGGCAAGACTTGAAGAGAATACTTCTATAAACAATTCGAAGAATGTTTCAAAACAAGGATATGTACAAAGATGCATTTGGTGTGATGATGCTTCACACACTAGAAAAGATTGCAATGAATTTAATAATATGATACGACAGGGAATTATTTGCTGGAAAGATGGGAAGATAGCATTGAAAAATAGAGAGGATCTTCTTCAAACCAATTTTGGCAAGGGAGGAATGAGAGCATTGGTTCAAGATTACTTAAAAGAGCATGAAACAGTAGCATGAGAAAGTGTAAGTTATGGTGCTAGAGTAGATGATGAAATTGGTGGAAGTACGGAAACTAGTGAGTTTTGGGCTTCTGCCATTTCTACAATGTAAGAAGGGAAATTACCTCGAGAAGCGTTATTGAGAACTGCAGCTACAATACGAGGTAGAACAGGTTGGGAGGATCCTGTTGAGTCTCTTTCAGTTCATGCATATATTGCTAAGAGCCAACATGAAGCTTTGATGGAAGAAAAAAGACGAGGAAATTTTGATGATACTAGAGAAGGAAATTCTTTTAAGAGGCAAACTCGAGGAGACAAGGCTCGGGAGGCAGCTTCACAAGAATTGCCTGTAAAGGATACCTCAGTATCATTGGGAGAAAAGACAATGGAGACAAAAGATAAGGGCAAATCAATTGCTTATAAGCTACTTTCTGACATTGAAGCGGCAACAAATTTGAAAGGGGTGTTGGAAGAACGTATATTAAATGCTAAGGTGGAATTCACATTGAAAGAAGTCTTGGGAATTGCAAAGAAGGAGTTTCATGATGTTATCATTGACAGCATTAAGCGAAAGAGGCAATTAATGAGCGAAACTGGAATGAGTCATGCTATTGATGCAAGAATATGTAGAGATGAAGAAGAGGTTGATATTGGTTACAAGCAACCAACAAATGAAAAGAATGGGTATAATCAGCGAGTATCTTGCGAAGATTCTAGTGACAAGGAAATGGAAACTTTGAGCCATTATACTTGAAAGCATTGGACAAGGACAACTACTGAGATATTGATGAAGGTAGGAGATATTGAAGAACCAATAGTTGCTTTGGTGGACCATGGTTCTGAAATAAATCTCATGTCTAAAGATCTTTATAAGAAGCAAAAATGGCCAATTGATATGGAACATGGATGGGAATTACGAGCAGCTAATAACACATGGGGCGAATTATATGGAGCTTGTCCATATGTCAAAATTCGGATTGGGGATGTTGCGACGGAGCAACATTTCTTCGTTCAAGATACAACGTCTTATCCGTTGATTTTAGGACAACCGTATACCACGACAACACGGTGTTGTATTATGTGCTTTCCTGCTCGAGAACGCGCCGGGCGTCTGGCTGTAGAAGGTAGTATAGAGATTCGCTGATAGTCAAGCAGTCTATCAGTTTTTGACTGCTAGAATATAAACGACTGCATCAATGTACCGTAAATCTATACGGATGCTCTTCGACTGCTTGTCGAAGTCTTTTTTTTTTCCCCCAGCCGGTAGGTCTCTAGACGTTACAGAGAACCCCGAACAACCCAAACTGTTAATCTTCAATACCCCTTTGTACTTACGATCTTGTATCCACTGACTGTCCTGTTAGATTAACTCAATAAATTTCATTCACTCCGCATACTCAATCCTATAGACACCCTTTTAATCCTTCAATCACAGACGTATCTTGATTTTATAAAACAGTCAAGAGTATTCAAACCCACTTCATTTAAAAATCCCGATTCACCATTACAACACTGACTTCAGCAGCGATTGCCTCAGTCTTCCCAAAACTCTACGAAGAAGAAAAATCCAAATTCTATGTCTTTCCTTCCCCGACCTGAAGCATGAAGCTCCTCTCTCTAATTTCCTTGATCTTCAAAACCCTCCAATGAAAACCGAACTGGTAACCTTGCAAAAGCTTGAAAACTAGCTCCCCCACGATTCCCCCCCAAAAAAAAAAACCCCCATTTCAAAACTATATCCCCTTTAACCTTATCCTCTGAATTTCTTCAATCTTCCGTCTTAGATCCGGAATTGGCTCCCACCTCAAGCTTGGATCCGAAATTGGCTCTCGCCGTCAAGCTTGGATCCAAAATTGGCTCTCGCCGTCTGAGCTTTCTCCTTTGTTTTTACCTTTAAGAAATCCATTTACCGAAAACAACGTTCCCTGAAACGGCACAGAGAACAGGACAGCCTGAAACAGAATCGAACCCCGTAATTGGGACCACATTGAATTGCCCGACCAATTCACGTCCTATATTGGGAAAGATGCCCGTAGTAACCTGGATGTTCCCGTAATTGGATCAAATTGGTCCTCACGTCAGATTGGCTAAGATCCGTAGTAAGACCTGGATTTCCCATAATTAGATTGCATTGGATTGACCGGCCAATTCAGGTCTCATATTGGATAAGAGGACCCGGATTGGATTATCGAAATTGGATCCAATTGGCTCCTCGAACCCGTCATGTGAATTGGTCCTTCTCTTCTTGCTGACTCCCGTTATTAGAATCGAACGGAGCATTTTAGTATGCCCCGGCTGACTGTAACGGAGGGACTGAACTTGACCACTTAGTATTTGTACTAGAGTTGGTCGATGCTCTCAATATTTGAGGTAACTGAATATTAATATAATTCCCCTTTCTTTTTATTTTCACTGTATACTCGTGTTACAACACGACATCCACCTTCTCTGAACCTGTGCATCCTTCGGTATGCACCAATTTACCCAATTACTATTTGATTCAGAATATATCCTCTACGTCTTTGTCCAGTTCGTCTTCGTCACCTTAATTATCCAAATCACTTTCATCTTCTTGCTGCAGAATCTCTAAACCTTCATTAAGGTCTTCCATATTCATCTCCATGTGTCTTCGTTTAAATATTTTTACTCGCTTCCCTGCAATTGGTATTTTCAATTTTGTACCATCTAACTCCCGTAATGAATAAGTCGCATTATCATGAACAGTTGTTCCAACATATGGTCCAAACCAACGTTTGAAAATTTCCGCAAAGTACTATGTTGATTATCCAGACTATTGTCATAAACAAGTACCTAGTCACCTTCCTCGATTACTTTTGGTCTCAATCGATGTTGCTTATCGAATCGCGCCTTGTTTTGTAACCTTGCTCTTTTTAACCTTCCCAATGCTATCTGGACATCTTCCGTTCTTTGCTCCAATTGTCGAATCCTAATAGCCAGAAGTTCTTCTCTTGTCAATCCATCTTCCCATGGTAGCATACCTCAAGTAAGTACCTTCTCTTCAATCGGCATAATTGGTTTTTGACCTGTCATAAGTTCTACTGGCATATATCCTGTCACCGAACTATGTGTTGTTCGATCAGCCTATAATGCAAATGACAAAAGCCGTGGCCACTCTTTAACTTTCCCATCACAAGCTTTAACTAATGCTTTCACAATCGGTAGGTGACCGCGTTCGCTTTTCGCATTCCCTTCCGGATTATAAGCAGTACTCAGTGATAGTTTAACTCCACATCTTTCAAAGAACTTACGAGCTTCTTGTGCATTTAATTCTCCACGATTTGCAGTGATTTTTCCTACGCATCCATAATGGCAAATGACATCTTCAAGCAAAAACCTACAAATCCCCTCTGTAGATTTTGTCCTCAATGCTCTTCCTTCTACTTGATTTGATAAATCTTCACGAGCTAAAACCAAATATCTCATCTGCCATAACCCAACCAGCATAATAACCAAATCAACAACCCATTTAAAATGAATAGCCAGAGGATACGTAGGATGAAGACCATCTCGATGTCGGATATTAGAATACGATTGACACATTTCACATGACTCTACAAATGAGAGCACATCTCGATACATATTTTTCCACCAATATCGTTCCTTGAGTTTAGCAAAAGTAGCCCAGATTCCTCTATGCCCTGCTCATAAACTATCATGAAACTCCTTTAATAATTTTAGTTTTTCTTCCCTTTTGCCTATCACTCGTTGTGGCATCCCAATTCCTTTCTTCGGTCTCTTCCATAAGAATCCATCTCGAAGTAAAAATCCATATGCTTTTTTTCTTATTTGTTTGAATTTTTCTGTAGACCAATTCCCCTGCTTAGTCAAGGTATTCAAATAATGACCAATATCCAATAATTCTCCTTCATAAGATTCTTCAAGAAATAGCTTGTCTTCTTTGTTGAGATTTGATATTGAATAGAATTTCAATCCGACATCATCAATGTCTTCAACCATTTCGTCCTCCCTCTCGTATCTTGCTCGAGATAGCATGTCTGCTACTAAATTGTCCTTTCCAGTGATATGCTTAAATTCTGGATTTAGTGACTTAATATAAGCAATCCATCTCAATATTGCAATATCTGGCGTTGAACAGTTAATAATCATTCCAAGCAATGGCAAGCAATCTGTTTCAATTACTACTACTGCCCCAATCAAATAGTCCTTTTCAGCTTTCATAGCCGAAACGACTCTCCAAAGTTCTCTTTTGACTTACGAATATGCACGCTGACGAATACTTAAAACTTTAGCCCCAAATCGAACTGCAAATCTACTCCCATTCGAATCATCTTGACCCACAGCCCATCCAACGGCAATTGGACTAGCGTCTACAGTAAGAATCACTGGTCTATTGCACTTATAATCAACCTTCCTCAATATTGGAGGTAACATCAATAATTTCTTCAATCTTTGCATTGCCTGAATATGCCTTTCTTTCCATTCAAATCGGTAATCCTTGCGTAATAGTTCATATAATGGATCCGCTATGTGAGCAAAATGAGGGATCCAGATTCGATAAAATACACATGCACCCAAAAACCTGCGAACCTCTGTTAAAGAACCACAATCCTCTTTCATCCTTCCAATTGCATCAACTTTAGTCGGATCTGGTTCTCTTCCGTAAGATCCGCATAAATGTCCAATAATTACAACCTCTCGCACTCCAAATACGGACTTCATACCCGATAATGTAAGATGAACTTCTCCAAGCCGAGTTAAAATCTTTTCACAATCTTGTATATGATCAACAACATATCTGCGACACCCCCTCGTATCTAAAGTTTCATCCTTGTCTCCTTCTCTGCACCCTTTTATAGGAACATCATCCAGAAAAGGCATAGTCTTTTCTGGAATAAAATCTCTCAATACCTTATTCATCCCATTCATCATATGCGCAACTGAGTTGGTCGCACCTTGAGGAAGAGTACACATTCTAACCAATCCAAGCGGTGTCCTCATCGTTGTCATATCTCTACTTCCTTCGGTAAGTTGAAATTGATCATAACCTGAATACAAATCACCCATTGACTAGATTGCCCTTCCAGCAAACGCCTCAGCAAATTCATCCACAATAGGTCCAATTCCTGCATTCCTGACAGTTACTACATTCACCTATTGCATATCTTGAATAAACCGTAGTGACCCATTCTTCTTAGGTACTGTAAACCATCGACTAGAATACGGCGCAAATGAAGGTTCCAATATTTTCATCTTTATCTTTTCTTTTAATAGTTCCACTAATTTAGGTAAATGTGCCCTCGGTACTGGAATCGGTCTTAGATTCCAAGGTACATGCGGTACAGTGAAGATAACCATAGGTGTTATAATATTTGGATCCACACACCCAATTTCATGAGATTCGAAGGCAAACGATCTACCTTGTTTAGCCAACATCTTTTTGAAGCAAGTAATTTCCTCCGGCAATAAAGAACCATCAGAACCCATCTTCAATTTTTCAAAAGTCTCTTCAGTAAAGTGATGTCCAATACTCATTGGATCTCTTAAACTTGCTTCTTTTGATGCTTCTCCTATTTGTTCTTTAGAATCTTCTGGTAATGGTCCGGCAATAGGCTTTACCTTCTTATCTGCCGTTTTATATCTCGTCTCTACTGTGACTTCTGGTACTTGAAAAGATTCAAGCATGGTATAAACCTCTTTCGAATGAATCTCAACAATCTTATCATTATCGCCTAACCTAATAGATGTAATCAATTCCAATGAATCTTCCAGTCCATTTTCTTCATAAACACCCAAAATCCTCTCATCATCTTGTAATGTACCTATCTTACGTAATTGTCCTTCAATATTATATAATCTTTTTCTTTCTTTTCTTTTAAAATCATCAACTTTCTTATACATAATATTTCCATTCTCCAATATACCAATAAAACTCGCATCAAAGGCACCTTCATCTCGCGAGAGTACCTCCTCTTTTATTCCTCCATAATCTCGCTTTACAGTGGTACCTCCCCAAAATCCTTAAATCCTTCAACAATCTTTGGCAATGGTTTCACCCTCAACCTATCTCGATTCCGTTCATGGTTAGGAGGTACTATTAGAAATTGTACAGCTTTCATCCCATCTTCGCTCCGTACCCTTGCATAAGCAGAACCATCGTCAAGTACTTTTGTTTCCATCCTTTGTCCTGTTGTAACACGAGTATACAGTGAAAATAAAAAGAAAGGGGAATTGTATTAATATTGAGTTACCTCGAATATTAGGAGCATCGACCAACTCCAGTACAAATACTGAGTGGTCAGGTTCAGTCACTCCGTTACAGTCAGTCGGGGCATACTAAAATGCTGCGTTCGATTCCAATAACGGGAGTCAGCAGGAAGAGAAGGACGAATTCACATGATGGGTTCGAGGAGCCAATTGGATCCAATTTCGATAATCCAATCCGGGTCCTCTTATCCAATATGAGACCTGAATTGGCCGGTCAACCCAATGCAATCTAATTATGAGAAATCCAGGTCTTACTACGGGTCTTAGCCAATCTGACGCGAGGACCAATTTGATCCAATTACGGGAACATCCAGGTTACTACAGGCATCTTTCCCAATATAGGACGTGAATTGGTCGGGCAATTCAATGTGGTCCCAATTACGGGGTTCAATTCTGTTTCAGGCTATCTTGTTCTCTGTGCCGTTTCAGGGAATGTTGTTTTCGGTAAATGAATTTCTTAAAGGTAAAAACAAAGGAGAAAGCTCAGACGGCGAGAGCCAATTTTGGATCCAAGCTTGACGGCGAGAGCCAATTTCGGATCCAAGCTTGAGGTGGGAGCCAATTCCGCATCTAAGACAGAAGATTGAAGAAATTCAGAGGATAAGGTTAAGGAGGATATAGTTTTGAAATGGGGGGTTTTTTTTTTTTTATTGAGAATCGGGGGAGAGCTAGTTTTCAAGCTTTTACAAGGTTACCAGTTCGGTTTTTATTGGAGGGTTTTAAAGATCGAGGGAATTAGAGAGAGGAGCTTCATGCTTCGGGTGGGGGAAGGAGAGACATAGAATTTGGATTTTTCTTCTTCGTAGAGTTTTGGGAAGACTGAGGCAATCGCTGCTGAAGTCAGTGTTGTAATGGTGAATCGGGATTTTTAAATGAAGTGGGTTTGAATACTCTTGACTGTTTTATAAAATCAAGATACGTCTGTGATTGAAGGATTAAAAGGGTGTCTATAGGATTGAGTATGCGGAGTGAATGAAATTTATTGGGTTAATCTAACAGGACAGTCAGTGGATACAAGATCGTAAGTACAAAGGGGTATTGAAGATTAACAGTTTGGGTTGTTCGGGGTTCTCTATAACGTCTAGAGACCTACCGGCTGGGACAAAAAGGACTTCGACAAGCAGTCGAAGAGCATCCGTATAGATTTACAATACATTATTGCAGTCGTTTATATTCCAGCAGTCAAAAACGGATAGACTGCTTGACTATCAATGAATCTCCATACTATCTTCTACAGCCAGACGTCCAGCGCGTTCTCGAGCAGAAAAGCACGTAATACGACAAAAAGTGGTGAACCCGACGTGAAAGCTTGAAGTGGAAGGTATTGGATTTCAGTTGATTTTATCTTTATTTTTATGGAAAACGAAAATAAAAATTTTGAAGGATTTTTGGGAGGAGTTTCTGGTGGGGAGTCTTCTAAAGGACAAGGTATGGACATGGATCCGTCTATTGCTAGTTTGTTTTAAGCCTTCTCATTGTCAATGCAGCAACAGCAAAGCAATGATCGAAAGGAAGCTTTGGCAACCAAAGCATTGCAAGCAGTGGTCAATAAAATTGATCAATTTGATGGGAGGAATATTTCAAAATGACATTGGAGCCGAACAAGGTAGATCGTTTGCCTTCGAATCTCATGAAATTGGGTGTGTGGATCCAAATATTATAACACCTATGGTTATCTTCACTGTACCGCATGTACCTTGGAATCTAAGACCGATTCCAATACCGAGGGCACATTTACCTAAATTAGTGGAACTATTAAAAGAAAAGATAAAGATGAAAATATTGGAACCTTCATTTGCGCCGTATTCTAGTCGATGGTTTACAGTACCTAAGAAGAATGGGTCACTACGGTTTATTCAAGATATGCAATAGGTGAATGTAGTAACTGTCAGGAATGCAGGAATTGGACCTATTGTGGATGAATTTGCTGAGGCGTTTGCTGGAAGGGCGATCTAGTCAATGGGTGATTTGTATTCAGGTTATGATCAATTTCAACTTACCGAAGGAAGTAGAGATATGACAACGATGAGGACACCGCTTGGATTGGTTAGAATGTGTACTCTTCCTCAAGGTGCGACCAACTCAGTTGCGCATATGATGAATGGGATGAATAAGGTATTGAGAGATTTTATTCCAGAAAAGACTATGCCTTTTCTGGATGATGTTCCTATAAAAGGGTGCAGAGAAGGAGACAAGGATGAAACTTTAGATACGAGGGGGTGTCGCAGATATGTTGTTGATCATATACAAGATTGTGAAAAGATTTTAACTCGGCTTGGAGAAGTTCATCTTACATTATCGGGTATGAAGTCCGTATTTGGAGTGCGAGAGGTTGTAATTATTGGACATTTATGCGGATCTTACGGAAGAGAACCAGATCCGACTAAAGTTGATGCAATTGGAAGGATGAAAGAGGATTGTGGTTCTTTAACAGAGGTTCGCAGGTTTTTGGGTGCATGTGTATTTTATCGAATCTGGATCCCTCATTTTGCTCACATAGCGGATCCATTATATGAACTATTACGCAAGGATTACCGATTTGAATGGAAAGAAAGGCATATTCAGGCAATGCAAAGATTGAAGAAATTATTGATGTTACCTCCAATATTGAGGAAGGTTGATTATAAGTGCAATAGACCAGTGATTCTTACTGTAGACGCTAGTCCAATTGCCGTTGGATGGGCTGTGGGTCAAGATGATTCGAATGGGAGTAGATTTGCAGTTCGATTTGGGGCTAAAGTTTTAAGTATTCGTCAGCGTGCATATTCGTAAGTCAAAAGAGAACTTTGGAGAGTCGTTTCGGCTATGAAAGCTGAAAAGGACTATTTGATTGGGGCAGTAGTAGTAATTGAAACAGATTGCTTGCCATTGCTTGGAATGATTATTAACTGTTCAACGCCAGATATTGCAATATTGAGATGGATTGCTTATATTAAGTCACTAAATCCAGAATTTAAGCATATCACTGGAAAGGACAATTTAGTAGCAGACATGCTATCTCGAGCAAGATACGAGAGGGAGGACGAAATGGTTGAAGACATTGATGATGTCGGATTGAAATTCTATTCAATATCAAATCTCAACAAAGAAGACAAGCTATTTCTTGAAGAATCTTATGAAGGAGAATTATTGGATATTGGTCATTATTTGAATACCTTGACTAAGCAGGGGAATTGGTCTACAGAAAAATTCAAACAAATAAGAAAAAAAGCATATGGATTTTTACTTCGAGATGGATTCTTATGGAAGAGACCGAAGAAAGGAATTGGGATGCCACAACGAGTGATAGGCAAAAGGGAAGAAAAACTAAAATTATTAAAGGAGTTTCATGATAGTTTATGAGCAGGGCATAGAGGAATCTGGGCTACTTTTGCTAAACTCAAGGAACGATATTGGTGGAAAAATATGTATCGAGATGTGCTCTCATTTGTAGAGTCATGTGAAATGTGTCAATCGTATTCTAATATCCGACATCGAGATGGTCTTCATCCTACGTATCCTCTGGCTATTCATTTTAAATGGGTTGTTGATTTGGTTATTATGCTGGTTGGGTTATGGCAGATGAGATATTTGGTTTTAGCTCGTGAAGATTTATCAAATCAAGTAGAAGGAAGAGCATTGAGGACAAAATCTACAGAGGGGATTTGTAGGTTTTTGCTTGAAGATGTCATTTGCCATTATGGATGCGTAGGAAAAATCACTGCAAATCGTGGAGAATTAAATGCACAAGAAGCTCGTAAGTTCTTTGAAAGATGTGGAGTTAAACTATCACTGAGTACTGCTTATAATCCGGAAGGGAATGCGAAAAGCGAACGCGGTCACCTACCGATTGTGAAAGCATTAGTTAAAGCTTGTGATGGGAAAGTTAAAGAGTGGCCACGGCTTTTGTCATTTGCATTATAGGCTGATCGAACAACACATAGTTCGGTGACAGGATATATGCCAGTAGAACTTATGACAGGTCAAAAACCAATTATGCCGATTGAAGAGAAGGTACTTACTTGAGGTATGCTACCATGGGAAGATGGATTGACAAGAGAAGAACTTCTGGCTATTAGGATTCGACAATTGGAGCAAAGAACGGAAGATGTCCAGATAGCATTGGGAAGGTTAAAAAGAGCAAGGTTACAAAACAAGGCGCGATTCGATAAGCAACATCGATTGAGACCAAAAGCAGTCGAAGAAGGTGACTGGGTACTTGTTTATGACAATAGTCTGGATAATCAACATAGTACTTTACGGAAATTCTCAAAACGTTGGTTTGGACCATATGTGGTAACAGCTGTTCATGATAATGCGACTTACTCATTACGGGAGTTAGATGGTACAAAATTGAAAATACCAATTGCAGGAAAGCGAGTAAAAATATTTAAATGAAGACACGTAGAAATGAATATGGAAGACCTTAATGAAGGTATAGAGATTCCGCAGCAAGAAGATGAAAGTGATTTGGATAATGAAAGTGACATAGACGAACTGGAGAAAGACGTAGAGGATATATTCTGAAGCAAACAGCAATTGGATAAATTGGTGCATACTGGAGGATGCACAGGTTCAGAGGGGGTGGATGTCGTGTTGTAACACGAATATACAGTGAAAATAAAAAGAAAGAGGAATTTTATTAATATTCAGTTACCTCGAATATTGGGAGCAACGACCAACTCTTGTACAAATACTGAGTGGCCAGGTTCAGTCACTCCGTTACAGTCAGCCGGGGCATACTGAAATGCTCCATTCAATTCTAATAACAGGAGTCAGTAGGAAGAGAAGGACCAATTCACATGATGGGTTCGAAGAGCCAATTGGATCCAATTTCGAGAATCCAATCCAGGTTACTACTGGATTCTTATCCAATATGAGACCTGAATTGGCCGGTCAACCCAATGCAATCTAATTATGGGAAATCTAGGTCTTACTACGGGTCTTAGCCAATCTGACGTGAGGACCAATTTGACCCAATTATGCGAACATCCAGGTTACTACGGGCATCTTTTCCAATATGGGACCTGAATTGGTCGGGCGACTCAATGTAGACCTGAGTACGGGGTTTCGATTTTGTTTCAGGCTGTCCTGTTCTCTGTACCGTTTCAGGGAACGTTGTTTGCGGTAAATGGATCTCTTAAAGGTAAAAATGAAGGAGAAGGCCTTGATGACGTGAGCCAATTTTGGATCTAAGCTCTGACGGCGGGAGCCAATTTCGGATCTAAGACCGAAGATTGAAGGAATTCAAGAGGATAAGGTTAGGGGGAGAATAAGTTTGAAGGGGAATCGGGGGAGCGGCAGAAAGCTTTTGCAAGGTTACTAGTTCGGTTTTCATTGGAGGATTTTTGGAGATCAAGGGGATTAGAGAGAGGAGCTTCATGCTTCGGGTCGAAGAAGGAAAGATATAGAATTTGGATTTTTTTCTTCGTAGAGTTTTGGGAAGACTGAGGCAATCGCTGCTGAAGTCAGTATTGTAATGGTGAATTGGGATTTTCAATGAAGTGGGTTTGAATACTCTTGACTGTTTTGTGAAATCGAGTTACGTCTATGATTGAAGGATTAAAAGGGTGTCTATAGGATTGAGTATGCGGAGTGAATGAAATTTATCGGGTTAATCTAACAAGACAGTCAGTGGATACAAGATCGTAAGTACAAAGCGGTATTGAAGATTAACAGTTTGGGTTGTTCGGGGTTCTCTGTAACGTCTAGAGACCTACTGGCTGGGACAAAAAGGACTTCGACAAGCAGTCGAAGAGCATCCGTATAGATTTACGGTACATTGATGCAGTCGTTTATATTCTAGCAGTCAAAAACTGATAGACTGCTTGACTATCGGTGAATCTCCATACTATCTTTTACAGCCAGACGTCCGGCGCGTTCTCGAGCAGGAAAGCACGTAATACGACAACGTAATGAGATCAATAGCCACTTGCTTCCAACATATTATAGATAATAGAATTGACTGCAATAGGCCCAGAGATGTTGCGTTGCGTGTTTTATTATATTAATATGACTTACAGGAGCATACAAAGGTTCAAATATCATGATCCAAACCTATCCAAAATTATATCCTTGAGATCCATTATAGAGTCTTTTCTCATCCTAAATGTTTAGATTTTAGAATGCCATATCTATCTTAAAAGATGCGCATTCGTAGTATATCATTAATGGGTACATAAATCCGCTTCTTGAAATAAAATAAGCCATCATTAAGGGTGTAATCTTAATACTATATATTGCCCACTTTCAGTTGATTAGTAACTATTTTGAAATAAGCATCTTGATACATAGCTTCCTTTCATTTTGTCTCTTTCATTAAATTTGAAATGATACTACTAATAGTAGCAACTTCCATCTTATCTCTCAATTTGTCTTTTAAGTCTAGTCATCGTAATATATTGTTTAGTATAGTATATTATTGCCCTTCCTTGTACTCAAACTAGATATCAAAAGTTGCAACTATTCTTCATAATATTGATGCCGTAATTTCATATTTTTCAGATGCAAATTATGTAGTAAGAATCGATGGTCAGTCTAAACAACCATTGGATTCTCCAATAGATAGTGTCGTTACTTCTTTTTTACATGTATAGTCACTAATTTCTCTTAATCATGTACAAAGTAATTGGGCTTTGCCCTTGTGAGCTTGTATAATTCATTTGCCATAGGTTGAAGGCTCCTATCAAAGTCTTTTTGAAAGACTAATCCAATAGCAAAGTTGGAAGTATCAATATCAAGTATACAAGGAAAATTTGAATCATACAATTGCAATATTGGAGTAGTAATGAGTGCTTCCTTCAACTTATTACAAGCATTTTGTTGCTCTAATTTCCATTCTAATGGAGCACCTTTCTCTAATAGATTTATCAATGAAGTAATAATGTGAGCAAATTGCCAAATAAAATAGCGATAGTATCCAGCAAGACCTAAAAATGAGCAAACTTCAAAAGTATTTTTGGGGGTTGGTTAATTTTCTATTGCTTTCATCTTATCTTATTCCATATGCACAACTTTGAAGGATACTACATGCTCCAAAAAGATGACTTGTGACTTCTAAAATTTATATTTTGATTGCTTGTAATAAAAGCGACTATTTTGTAATTGGCGTAGTACTTCTCATAGGTTTTATTTAGACTCTTCAAGGATTTTACTATATATATGGATATCATCAATAAAAATGACTACATACTTATCTAAAATATCTCAAAATAATCTATTTATTTGACCCGTGAAAGAGATTGGAGCATTGGTGAGGCCAAAGGATAAAATCAACCATTCAAAATGTCCATAGTGCATACAAAATGTCATCTTTTTTATATCTTCTCTTGCAATAGGTATTTGCTAATAGCCACTCTGAAGATCCAATCTACTAAAAATGGTTGCACCTTGAAGTTGGTCAAAAAGATCATCCATGTAGGAAAAAGGATATGCATTTTTAACAATCTACTTATTGAGGCCTCGACAGTCAATGCAAAGGTAAAGTCCACCATCTTCTTGGGTGCAAAGAGTATAGGTACTCTCTATAGTGATGTTTTTTGTCAAATGAGGCTATGATTGCTCGTTTTACTTATTCCAAATTAATCTAATGGAAATAAACTCGTATAGGGGGATTCGAATACAAGGAATGACTAATTGCTTAAGCGTTTGCGTTAAGGTCACACAAACAATTACCTCCTGAATGTATCATCTCTATTTCCAATATCTAAACACATAAGGAAACTATAATCTCCTCCTTCACCTTATTGGTCTCTTCCTTACAGCAATTCAGTCATACCAATAACTGCTATTTCCACCAATATATTCACCCTCATAATCTCCACCTGTAATACTGCGCCCTCACAGCTTTCAGTATACAATTACCCTCATTCCAATCACTGGAATTCTTCACACAGAACTGCCATTCACATTATGATATTTCACACAAATACAGACTCATTCTCTCTACTGAATTACAATCAGATTTCAGCATTCAATCTTTCTTCTTCTCAAATAATACCAATCACATTTCTATTCCATAATTCACTTCACAATATTCAGAAATTCTCAATCCTCTTATTCAAAGAAAATAACAAACCAAAGAAAAGAGGTAGCACTAAGCTTTCCCAGCTCACACTATTACAGCAATGGCCCTCGGCTTATGACTATCACAGTCTAGCATCTTAATTAACTTCTACAACTCCTATATACTTTCCCCTGATTCTTCAAATTCTAACCATAATTTTGTAATTAACCACTTTTAAGAACTAAATCACTAATCCGTCCTCCTGAATTTCCTATTATATGGACTATTAATATATTTTACCAATATCTTTCAAAAACGAATTAATATCTATTCTATAGAAGCCTTCTATAAAAAATTCATCCAATGTCTTCCACAACTTTTGAAGTTCTTTTGGTGCTAGATGATAAATTGTTCGACTTGATGTTTTGGCTCTAAGGAATAGTTCTATTTGAAAGGAGGTACCTTGATTAAGAGGTACGCTACTAGATAAGTTGATTGGAAAGACATTCTACTATTCTTTTATAAGTTGCTCTGTATGTTCTATACCTTTGGCTGTCCTTTCACCATTGACAGAAGATTTTGAACGACCATATATACCAAATGTTCGTATTATATTTGCTTCTTCATAAAGGTCGTGCCTATGAATAAGTCTTTTATTATAGATTGTCTTTCCTCTTCACTTGATATAAAAGTACAAAGAATGACCTCGCGTCTTTTATCTTCAAAAGAGATAATCTTTATTATCCAATCAACTTGCTTATTTTCCATCTCTAGCTTGATATATCAAAAATAACATCATATCTTAGCTTTATTACCCTGAATCTCTCTCTTAAGACAAAGACATTTGTCAATCTCAAGATTTCTTTTTCACATATTTTACTCAAAATGTTCTTTCGGTCATCTACAAGGTATATATTCCCTTCCTTAATTGCCTTAGTTTACATTCCAAATCAATCGACAATTTAAGTTGAGATGCAATTTTTTATAGAACTACAATCTACAAGCACTTGACATGATTGTCCTCTTAATATTCTTATTAGATGCACCAGTTGACTCTTATTATAGTTGTCCGAGGTGATGCCATTTGTCTCTGAGAGACAATAGCTATCTCCAGTACTAGCCCTTGATGCCTTTATAAAGGAATCTTATTTTCCTGCTTTGATTCATTATCAACTTGATGAATTTAAGACTATAAATCCATCTTATCTTGTTGGTGCTTGAATTTTGATGTTTTAAACAACCTTTGATCTGATGGCTTAGCTCTCGACAATAGAAACACAATCTCTTTTGCACCAATATTTTTTTTATCTTTGTGGTATCAATAATCTTTATAGGACATTAATCTCAATTGGCATTGCCTATTATACCATAGTATTAGATAGCGACATAGGACTTTGTACTATAGCTCATGCTCCATGATTTTTGAAATCTATAGCATCGATCTTCTTTGCAATCCAAATTGCTTCTTCAAATGTTTATGAATCCCTTAGCTCCACCTCTCACTGAACCTTAGATTTCAAACCTTGTAAGAATTGATCTATTATCTTCGCCTTCAAATCATTGTTAATTTGAAGATATAGGAACTTGAATCAAGAGACATAATCTTGTACCAACCTAACTTGTGTAAGATTTGCCAACTTATCATATGTTATCTTTTCCGCGTTGATGGGTCGTAATTGATTTCTAAACTTGGTTTCAAATTTCTTTTAGTCACAAAATCTACCTTGAGTTCTATAGCTTTAAACTCGAAGTCACCACTAAATGGCTGTCCCATCTCTCAAATAGTTAACCACATATATAATTCCTTGAGTGGTATTTACCTCAGATAGTTGGAGGTGTTGACTCATATTATAGAGCCATTGACATGCATTTTCTTATCTTGAAGTTCTAGAGTATGTACTAAGCTTATTCAATTTCAACTTGGCACATGTCAACTCTTTTATCCTTAAGGCTTCTATTTGCCCTTGCAAAATAGCTATTTAGCCTAAAAAGTGTTATATTTGAGCCTCCATCTAAGATTGCTCCGCCATATCTTCCATATTATAATTTTTTTGCTATACTCCACTATTTTAATGCTTTTTCACTTTCTAATTGATTTTTTAAGAGTAACTTGTGGTAGCCTTAATTTTGTACCTAATGTGATCACAATAATTGATCTTAGACAAGATGATGACTATAAATATACTACCAAAAGTAAATAGTCTAACATTCACTCTAATATCAATAAAATATGACTAGATTATTTCAAAAACTCAAGATCCTTCTAATCAACATCATAAAGCTTCATGACAAAATAAGATAAAATAGATTAGAACAAAATTAAATAGAACTAAAATAAAATAGGAAATAAAAGACAAAACTATGCAAATGGAAACAAAACATAACAAAACTGAATAAAAAGATGCAAAGCCAAATTTTATTAAGAGAAAAGGTCCAAATCCATACTTAATTAGTTGCCCCAAAAGGCCCTAGCCAATCTTATTTATATCTTGTTTTACCACCTTGGACTTTTCAGAATGTTCTTAAATAGTAGATCCCATCTAGATAACTAGCTTAAGTCTTTTTTAGAAAGTTCTATAATGCATCTCACCTAGATAATCATCCTAAGCCTTTTTAGAAGGTCCTATAGTAGATCCTATCTAAATAATTATCTTAACTCTTTCTAAAATATTCCATGGTGGATCCTACCTAATTTACTAACCTACTCCTAATTCTAGAAACTTCCATGGTTCAAACTTTCTATCTCTATATAAATATCTTATCTATACTTTGTTACATTCAACTTAATATTTTAGTTCTCTAACAATGATTTTTTTGTTAAAAAAAGTAATCTATCTCTCTTTGTGGAATTTTTTTATTTGATCTTAGAGATTGTAGATTATCTTCTTTTAATTTGACTTATAGATTTGTTTGAATTATCTATAGAAAGAAAAATTATGGATGCTACTATTAATAAAAGTGAAAATAGGTTTGCAACTATTATAGATTTTCATGAGCTTTTTAACACTCTAAAATAGATATCTTATGTATTTTTAATGTTAATTATAGAGATTATATTTCAATGCCTATAGAGAAAGTCAACAATAAAGTTTAAAGTCTATGCCAAAAAGTTATGTAATGGAAAGAAGCAAGTAGATCAAGTTTATATTTAAATCCAAGTAGTCTTACTACTACAAGTATGAAAGAAGCAAGAACAAGTATGCTTAAAAAGTTTGATAGAAAAAGACTTAAGTTTTGAGGATTTCCACAACAAATTAAGCTCTATTTAAGGTTGCATCTTTATGAATATCTTAATGGATTTATTCAAATTGGATTCATATCTTCTCTCTTACAGTGATATCTTTTAGTTTGCATCTTTGATATATAAAGATTCACGATTACTCTATGATTTAAATTCATTCTTAGAAGTCTATATGGCCAAATTTGAAGAAAGTGATTGAGAAAGACTAGAAAGGACCAAATTCATATCTTTATATTAAGGATCACATTCATCCACCATATATGTTGGTGAATTTTAAAACCTCACATGTAACTATCATAAACATATATATATATATATATATATATATATATATTCTAATAATTATCTATATGATTATATAAAAATAGATAAAAATAAATAGATTTCATAATGTCTTCTAGAATAACTTCTTAGAAGCTTCACAAATATGATTTTTCTTTTACGCATGTTTGTAGTTGATTGATAGGATATTAACTTGGTGAATAAATTAATCACATATCACATGTAATATTAGATTGTGGAATAAGATAGTTATATGGTATACACATAAGAAACTTGCCTTTTAAATAAAGATATCAGTCTTGCAAAATCAACACATGTTAAAGGTTGTATAAAATATTACCATATAGCTTAAAATTAGATAATATATATGGAAGTAAGTGTGAAGCCTTCTTTATTCTTGTCAATTCCTTTCTAGTCCTTAGTCTTATTTCAAGACTTTTTTGTCTTTTTGTCTTTGGCAATAGCCATTTTAATTCATTATAGTACCATCTTTGAGTAACTTTCTAATCTTTTGAAGTTTCAAAATTTCCATAGTTGTTCCCAAATAAGTAATGGTTGAAGAAGTCTATAAAGTCAATGATGAGGAGTTTTGAATCTTGAGTAAATATCACATAATTATAAAAAGTCTTTAATTACCTTTCATATTTTAGACCACGAAAAATCTTTAGATATTAGCTTCAAAGTCTTGTTGTATTCAAAATATCTAGTTGCTAAAAAGTTATGACAATCTTGAAGAACATATAATTGTGCTTTGCCTTTTGGAATATATATTTATCCCTTGAAGTAGAGTAGATTATTCTTAAACTCAAACTTTGAAGTATCATGAAACTTAAAAGAATTATTCTTAATATCATGAATAAGAGGATTAGAAGATATGCTTGATTGAATTTACTGAACAAAAATTTAATCAACAATATATGTTGTTTTTATTACTTCAAGATGCAAATACTCTAGCTTTAAGAAAATCATTTTTTTTTTTTTTTTTTTTGTTTTTTTGTTTTTTTTATCAAAAGCTGCATTTCTTTCTTTTAGTATAAGATAAGAATATCTAGAAAAGAAATTTAATAAACCTTATTATTTTCTTAGTTTATAAGTGATCTTGAAATCAAATCTTAATAAAAATATACTCCAACAAGCTTAATGATGATTCAAAATACATGCTGACATGAAATACTCAAGGTTCTTATAATTTGTATATACAATAATTGGAATAGAAGTACCTTCTAGATAAAGATGCCATTCATGAAATGAATTCATAATTATAAAAAGCTCTTTGTTATGGAACTTTTAGTTAATTCCAATTGCTAAAAATTTCTTAGAATAAAAAAATTTGATAAAGCTTATTATTTGCTCCCATTTGTGATAAAATAGCACCCATAGTAAAGTCTGATGTAATTACTTCTATAAAGAATGCCTTGAAAAAATTGATGCGATATAAAGTTTGTGCAAAAATAAATGTTATCTTCAAGGCTTCAAAAGATATTTTTCCTTCTTTACTCCACTCAAATTTGTCTTTACATGTCAATTGTATAAGACAATCCACAACTTGAGAAAAATTCTTGATAAATTTTTGATAATAATTACCAAATTTCAAAAAATATTGCACATCTTTAGTTGTTTTTGAGACCTTCCAATCTATAATAGTTTACAACTTCTTAAGATCCATCATTAATCCTTTGTTAGAAATAATGTATCCCAGAAAATCAACCTGAATAGTATGGAATATGTACTTTTTTATTTTTACATATAATCTTGTATCTCTAAATTTTTGTAACACATGACAAACATAAAGTTTATGTTCTTGTGTAATCTTAGAATAGATTAGAATATCATTTAAACAATAGACAACAAAATCATCAAAAAACTCATAAAAGACATCATTCATGAGATATAGAAAAGCAATTGGTACATTTGTAAGTCCAAAAGATATGACTTTATATTCAAAATGACCATATCTAGTTCAAAAAGAAGTCTTCTATTTATTTCCTTCATTAATATAGACTAGGTTATATGCTCCTTATAGATCTATTTTTAAGTACATCTTTGTTTGATTGAGTTGGTTAAGAAGTCTTGAAATCAAAGATAGGAGATACCTATTTTTGATAGTGAACTTATTAAATCTTGATACTCTACACACATCTATAAAGATCCATCTTTTTTCTATACAAATAAGATAAGAGCTCCTATTAGAGATTTCAAGTGGTGTATGAAGTTCTTAGCTTAGTTCTTGTCAGTGTACTCTTTTAATATAACCAACTCATTTTGCAATAAGTTTTAGATTGGTCCAAATGATCATTAAACTCCTTCTTATAGATCAATTGTATAATCATAGGATCAATGCTTTGGAGGAATATCTCCATTTATCTTTTAAAAAATGTCTTAAAAATCTTGATACTAGCTAGGAGTTCTACTTGATGTCTTTTTACCACCAAAAGATGACACTTTTTTTGCTGCATGCATGAAAGCTCTTGCATCTATCAATAAAGATATGGATTTATTGGGCTTATCTATTTTTACTTCATTATCAGATTTTTGGATTAAACTACAAGAAAAGTTAAGGTTATAAGTAATCTAATCTATGTAAGGATTATATATTTGTAATCATAATAATCCTAAAATAATTGGATTGGAAAGAGATCTTATCACATTAAATATTATTGCACTATTATAATCTTTAATTGCTATATCTAAAGAAATTATTTCATAAGTAACGTCTCTAAAAGACAATAAATGACCATCTATGACTTCTACATGTACAAATTTAGTTAGTTTTCTTGATTAAAGATATTTCTTATTTTTTGATAAAATCTTTGTCAATAAAATAAGCTATGGCTTTTGAATCTAATATTACAAAGACTTTGTGATTTTTAGGTCTTAAATATATATCTACTGTTAAAAAAGGTGAGGGATCTAGGGAAAAAATAAGACCTTTATTATGTATTATACATGATTCTAGCTGCATAATCTCTATTATAGTTGGAAAAACTTGTTTTTCAATACATTGTCTTTTTGGCAATTGTGCTCTTCATTTTGTAATTGTATTTTTTCTTTAGATAATATTGAGTAGTGTACTTAGCTTGTCCACAATATAAGTACAAATCTTCTTGACAACATCATATCTTTTTCTACTTCATGAAGAGTTTAAAATATATTGTATGAATTTGTATTGGTTTTGATCTTAATGAATAAATTTTTGAAAACTTAGAAACTATCATCGTGACTTCACTTGTTTCTCTCTAGCCAAGTCTTTGTTTTTGATGCCTTTCAAATAATAAATTATTGCATATAATAGCTTAAGTAATAAATTATTTCAAAGATTCAACCTTTGGCATTATTAATAACAAATCTTTGACATTATCCTTCAATCCATATCAAAATTGATTGATAAGGGCTTTGTCATTTTAGTCCATATCACAAGCAATTTTTTAAAATTTAGTAGTATATATAGTAGTTGATTGTGATCCTTACTATAAAGATAAGAGCTTAGTTTCTACTACTCTTTTTTAATTATTTTCTTCAAATATAGCCATAAATACTTCTAAAGATGAATTCAAATCATAAAAGAATTACAAATCTTTTTTTATTAAAGATACAAACCAAAAAAGAGAATTTTTAGATAGAGGTATATCTATAAAGTCAACTTGAATAAATCTATGAGGATATTAGAAAGAATGCAACTTTATATAGAACTTGACTTATTGCAGATATCCTCAAAATTTTGATCTTAATCCATTAAACTTATCTGGCATACTAATCTATGTCTCTATTGTACTTATAGAAGCAAAATTTCTTAGATTTGGTTGTGACATCAATTTACTTACTTCTTTCAATTGCACAACTTTGTGTCATAGGTTTTGAACTTTTTCCATAGATGTAGGAATAGTATTTCCATGGCTGATATTGGTGATGCATGAAATTTCCATTCTAAGAGTATAGACAAGTTTGTAGAGATCTGTAATAGTTACAAATCTATTCTCACTTCCATCAATTGTAGCATCTATGATTTTTTCTTCTATTTCAAATAACTCAAGAAATCTACAAGTCAAATTAGAAGAGTGTAGTCTGTAACTTCTAATATTAAATGAATTTTTTTACAAAGACGGATATTCCACTCTCTTTGAAGAAAAGATCAATATTAGAAAAAAAATATTATTTATTTAAAAGTAGATAGTTTAAAACCTTCAAAATACAATAATAGAAGTGAAGTAATCTACTTACTTCTAAATTAAGATAAAAATAATAAGTTAGGACTCTTGTCAAATTATCAAGGACATGAATCTTAAAGAAAGAAAACCTCAATACATTCTTGTGTCACTCAAAAAGACTAGAAAATCACTTGAAGATGGTATAATACTAAATAAGAATGGCTATTGCCAAAGACAAGAATATAAGAAAGTCTTGAAACAATACTAAAGATTAAAAAGACATTAATAAGAGTAAAAAAGGCTTCATTCTTACCTCCATAAATACTCTTGAATAAGAGCTACATAGCAATGTCCTATAGAACCTCCAAAACATGTTGAATTTGCAAGATACATGTCTTTACTTGCAAGGCAAGTTTTTTTTAATGTATGCTACATAGTTGGCTTATTCTACAAACTATGAATATGTGAGTAATTTATTGATCAAATTTCTAATCTACTAATTAACTACAAATACATATAAAGTCAAAGCAACATGTATATAGCTTCTAGAAATTTTCTTTAAAAAATATATTGAAATAAATTTAATTTTTTCTAATTCTACTTAATCATATAAGTAATTATTAGGATAAATTTGTATATTTGTGATAGATGTTCGTTTGTTTTCTTTTAGAGATGTTATCTATGAGACTATTCTTTTAGATATATTAATTAAAGATCATAAAAATATAGTAATATTTAATGTGATAAGATCTCTCTTCAATTCCATTATTTTATGATTATCATGGTTAAAAAAATATAACCTTCAAATAGATTAGATTTCTCATAACCTTAGTTTTTCTTATATTTTAATCCAAAATTTTGTTAGTCAAGTAAAAATACATAAGTTAAATACATTGAAATTCATATTTTTTGGTATAAAAACTTTTATGTATATGGCAAAAGAAGAGTCATCTTTTGTTATATATGCCATACCTATTTCTAATAGTAGAAAGATAATAAGTAATATTTTTAACAAGTATCAAGTTTTTCAAGACGTTTTTAAAAAAGAAAAATACAAATATTCTATTAGAGCATCAATCCTATGAATGTTCAATTGATTTGAAAGAAAAGACTGAAAAAATATTTGGACTAATCTACGACTTATTGAAAAATGAATTGTTTGCACTTAAAGAATACATTGATGAAAACTTGGCTAAAAATTTCATATGCCATCTGAAATCTCCAATAAGAGCTCATATTTTATTTGTAAAGAAAAGTGATGGAACTTTGTGGATGTGGGTAGACTATTGAGGACTTAAAAAGATCACCATCAAAAATAGGTATCTCTCTCTTCTAATTTCAAGACTTTTTTACCAACTTAGTTAAACAAAGTACTTTATAAAAAATAGATCTATGAGGAGTATACAACATGGTCTGCATCAAAAAAAGAGATGAATAAAAGACTACTTTTAAAACTAGGTATAGATATTTTGAATATAATATCATATCTTTTGGATTTATAAATACATTAGCTGCTTTTTAACATTTTATGAATGATATTGTCATATTATATGTGTTCTTGCTTGAAAATGCATTGAACATCTAATTGTGAAAGGCAAGTAGAAATGCAAGAACTATCCTATCAGACCTATTAGAATTTTAAATAACCTTAAGTGGATCTTAATAAACCAAATTGAAATTTGATCAATCCAAAATAAATTTAAAAGAAGTTATAAAAGAAACACATAGAAGTTCTTAACTAATTCAAAAAAAAAAAAAAAACAAACAAACAAACAAACATAACAAAAAAAAACAAAAAATCTTAAAGAAATACAAAAATTAATCTTTAAAGAAATAATAATAATCTTGAAAAAAATATTAGAAATAAAAACCTCTAAAAAAACAAAAAAGAGTCTTAATAAAATAATAAAAATAGAAATATTAATATAACCCTCATTAAAACCTTAATTGAATCTTAACCAAATCAAAAGTCAAATCCTAATTGAAATCCTATTTGAATCTTAATCAAATTATAGGTCAAAGCCTAATAAAATCTTAATAAAATCCTAAATCCTAGACAAATCCTAGAGAAGTGTCAAGGACATGAAGTAAAAGATGATGCATAAACCAATGAAATTCATGTCAAAGAAAGAATAACAAAATAAAAATAAGGAAATATGTTGTCGTATTGTAATAAGATTATATGGTGAAAATATGATCAAAAATGATTTTTTAATTAATATTCTATTCTATTAGTTCAAAAAAAATTCAAAATATTTTAATAAGGCTTTTATAAAAGTCTGTTAGCCTATTCTTTTGTCTTAATAGCAAGTAGATTAAAGTTAATTAGTAATTTATCTTCTAGGATATAAAAACTCTTTTACTACCTTAAAAAGGCCATAAATTATTAAAATTAGGATAGAAGAGGTAAATAGTTGATATGATTGATATTAAGATCAAGTTGAGGGTAGGATTCGACTAAAAAATCCTTAGGATAGATTCAATTGATATCCAGGGGTCGACTATTTGTGAGACAAGGTTGAAATCAAAACTTTGGTCTATAAAATGACTGCCTAGGACAAATTAGGAATTCATTTGAAGATCAAAGACTAGGATTTGAGAGCTAGCTTGAAGTTCTTTGTAGAGGCATAAGAATTATTTTTTTAAGATTTTTGAGAATTGTGCAATGGTTGTTCAAAGTTAGAGTTTGTAACGGTGATTTGGATTTTATATAATATAATTAGAGTTAGCAAGTTTAACTAGTTTGTGCAATTGATAAAATATCTATAGTTCAAAATTTGATATTGTTTGGATTATTAAGTGTGCTAAGTGTATACAAAATAGTGTGACAATCTAATGATGTGATTCAAAGATATCTAGTTTTTAACACAAGGGGGTTTTGAAAGTTGGTAATTTAAGGTTGACTAGAGTTTCTATGATATTTGAAGATCTACTATTTGGATCAAGGTAAAATTTGGCATAGTATTGAAGGACTTAAAGATCAAGATGCACACCAATTTTGAATCAAAATTAAGGATTGGAGAAGGAGAAATCATTATTGGGATTTTTACTTAACTTTTCAAGTTGGCGGCCAAGTGACATTAGTGCAATTTTTGGAAGTTTTCTCACAATCTGTAAGTTGAATTGGGCTGAAAATTCTTGAGAATATAGAAGATTTATATTGACAATTGCATACAAAATTTTACATCAAGTAGATAGTCAAATTAGAAGTTACAACTTGTTAAAGCTCACTAATTAGGATTGGAGCTTATAAGAAAAATCTAAATTGCTTAAATATGAAAGTAACAAGATAATTGAGGTTTATGTGTGATCAAGGCTTCTAAGAAGAGTATTTTTTTAGCACTTTTGAATTAAAATTTGGATTATATTCAATTCATATGGATAAAATCTATTAGGATTTTTTTGGATATTTATGAAAGATAACATGACCTTCCATAGCTAAGTGCTTAGTGTATTCTTAAGCAAGAAAACCTATAATATGATAATATATATTAAAAAAAAATTAGAATGTCTTATTGCCAAAAGACAAAGAAACTTAAAACTCTTGAAATTAGATTAGAAGCAAGAAAAGAATTGACAACAGTGAAGGGAGATTCAGTCTTATCTCTATATATACTATCTAACTAAGGGCTATGTGGCAATATTCTATAAGACCTTTAATATGTATTGACTTTGTAGGACACATGCCTTGACTTACAAGGCAAGTTTTTCTATGTGTTGGTCACATAGTTAGCTTGGTCTTCAAGCTAATAATATGTGTGGCACTTGGCCAACTTATTGACCATTTTTTTAATCCAAAAAATCAATTATAAATACCTATAAAGTCAATGCAGTATCTATAAAGCTTCTATAAAGCTTTTGTAGAAGATATTTTAGAATTAACTTATTTTTACCTACTTCTATTTACTTCTATATATTTATACAGGTAATTATTGGCTTACTTTTGTATATCCGTGACATAATCTCCCTTTTTAGAGACGAGTTCTATAAGGAATAGTCATCATATGTTGAGCAAATCTATGATGCAATGAATTGTATTTGCCACATACTTAGAACTTTATTTTCTTCGAAGATAGTTGATAGAGCCTCTCAACCATCAATAGTGTTCCATACTAGGGCGGGAAGACCACCCTATTATTTGATCATTCTTGAGGCCTTCATAACTTCTTTCAAATAAAATATTTGGAATACTATCAAGAGTTGTTCTTACCTCTAATAAAATTACCAAACAAGTTGTATCATGCCATCTATTTAAAAAAAAATATGTAATTCTTGAGGATCTTCATTTTGATTATGTCGTCTTGAAGATTGTGACAATCATAATATCTCATCCAATTTGTCAACAAACAAAGGTTCTTCAGTTGAATCTGCTCATTGTTGATTCTCTATTTGTTTAGTGTCACAACTACAAAGAAGCAACAAACACCAATGGACAAGATATTCCAATTTATTTTGGTGCTGCCTTGAATCTAGGACTTCTTCTATTTCAAATTCTTCATTATTGTCCACTTCTATTATTATCTATCAAAATCTTGATACAAATTGAGTTCTCTTATTAGATATAATATCCTTGAGTAATCTATGATAATAATAGATGTTATCAAAAAAAGAGTTTAGTTGTTTCTTCATATGTGATAGATTTTGTACATGGTACATGGTACAAAATGTGCCATCTTGGTAAAATGATCTACTATCACAAATATACAGTCATAAGAACTTGAGATTGGAAGATCTATGATAAAATCCATAGAAACAGAAGACCATGGTTATTTTGGAATTGGTAATGGTTGAAGAAGTCCGCAAGGTCGATGACAAGGAGTTTTTGATCTTAAAAAAATGTTGCATCATTGAACAAAGTCTTTCACATCCTTCCACATTTGTGGCTACCAAAAATCTTTGGATATAAGCTCCAAAATCTTATTATATCTAAAATGTCTTGCTATTGAAAAGTCATGACGTGCTTGAAGAACACATAATCGTGCTTCTCTTTTTGGAATATATAATTGACCTTCAAAATAGAGTAGGTTGTTTTTGAACTCAAACTTAGAAGTACCTTAGGACTTAGAAGAAGAATTCTTGAAATTAAAAATAAGAAGATCAGAAGACATACTTGATTGGATTTATTTTACAAGGGTCGAATCAACAATCAATGTTGATTTCATTACTCAAAGATGAAAATGCTTTGGTTTTATGAGAATTTTTCTTTCCTGATCAAAAGATACATCTTCTTCTTTTGATCAAGATAAGAAGGTCTAAAAAAGATGTTTAATAAATCTTGTTGTTTTTTGGATCAATATGTGATCTTGAAATCAAATCTAAATAAATATGTTGTTGTAATACATAAAATCTTGCTTGAGAATGCTTCAGACACCTGACTGTGGGAGTAGAATGGAAATTGCAACAACAAAATCTTAATTTTAATAGAATACTAACAATGCTAAACAAGCTTTAATCAAATTCAGAGAAATCTCAAAAGAATTTCAAAGAAACAATAAGAAATCTTAAAGAAATATTAGAATGATTATAAACATATCTCAAATACATCTCAATTCAATCTTAATTTAATCCTAGTTGAAATCTTACTTCATTCAAATTTTAGGCCAAAAACTAACTAAATCCTAAATCCTAAATAAACTCAAATAAAACCCTAAATCCAAATCAAATCTTGATCAAACCCTAACTAAACCTTAATCCTAAATCAAATCCTAATCCTAAATCAAATCCTAATCCTAAATCAAATCCTAATCAAATCCTAATTCTAAATCAAATCCTAACCAAAACTTAATTCTAAATCAAATCCTAACCAAATCCTAATCCTAAATCAAATCTTAACCAAATCCTAAACTCTAACCCTAATCCTAAATCAAACCTTAATCAAATCCTAAACTCTAACCCTAAATCAAATCCTAACCAAACCCTAATAATTTCTATAATAGAATTAAACCTCAATAACTAATGAATGAACCATTGATCTTAACTCAAATTTTGTACACTTCTTAAAAACTAAATTGAAAAAAAGCATAAAGTTTTTGAAAAAGTTCAAAATTACCAAATAGACGATAACCTCAAATATGTGCTTAGGTATTGGCAGGCCTCCATCTCCAAGCTTGATGCCAATCTCTCAAAGCCAATATGTCTTTTTTTCACCATTCGATTGATTTCAAAATTCTCATATATATAGGAAAACGAGTCTTATATCTTCTCACATAAATTTCACTCCAATCTAACTAGTAGATTGCAAGAAATCTTAAAAATTCTCACAAACCTAAAATTTTACTTTTTGAGACCTTGACTCACTTAAACCTCAATAACCCTCAATTCAATTATTAGATTGAGCTAAGATTCAAAACACATATTAAGCACAAATATGCCTATTAATCTACAAAATTTCACTTGTAGATCTATTACAAAACTCTTGAAAATACTAGAAACATCAACCCTATTTTATTTCACAAACCTCAAGTCATCCAAAAACAATCTTGACTTTGTAAAGCTCTTAAAAAGTCATAAAAACTCTAAATTGCCCAAAACCAATGCTCATAGAAACCTTATTCAATTTGCTATCAAATTCCACTCTTCAATTTGCAAAAGAATCCCTGAGTTGCCGTAGGTACTTAGTTTTGTGCCTCAAGGTCTGATTTCGACCCAGGTTAATAACCGGCCCTCTTTGGGTGTCAATATCTAGTTTTTTTAAGTAAATTTTACTAGAATTTACTCTTAACTTCTCTTTAAAGATGTCTATATCATTTAGTTTTCCAATCTACTTTATTTTGCCTTATTTTGGGCTCTACAAAGTAAGTAGAAGCTATTTTTTTTAAAATGCAACATTGGTACCTTTTAGTTTTACTATCCTTTTGACTATTAATTATATTTCTAAGATAGTTTGCTTTAATACTTTGAAGTAAGATCTCCTATATTATAATAATTTCTACACTCTTTCACCTATTAGTCTTGTTATATCACAACAATGTACATCAATGGACTTGATAATGATTTAAAACACGTATTGATATCAAATACTCGAGATTCTTGTGATCCATATATACGATGTCATGTTGTGGTTCGGCTACCATGTAAAAATAATGTGTTTATATATTTAATATACAATATATTGGATAACATGGTGAAAGCCATGTTAATGGATTTTTATTGATTGTAGAATGTGGATAGATTATAATTTCAAAAAGAGATAGTTTGAAAGGATTTCTATTAGAATTTATATAATTTTTTTTTTTGATAGTGATTTTGAAGTTGATCTTATTAGTAGTAAGTTTTAAATATTTAGAAATACCTTTGTTAGATATTGGTGACCTTTAAAGTCTTATTTTTTTTTCTTTACATGATGTTTAGAGCATATATTGAATAAATCTTGTGAAGAAAAGAATTAGAGAGGGATTTTGGTAGCAAAAAGAGAGTTAGAACTACCATATAGATGAATAGAGATAGATGATGAAAATCTCCAATCCTATTGGTCAAAAATCATGACCAATAGACTTCAAGGAGGCTACCTGAGGCCATGTTAGAAATTAGGATTAGTTTTTTGAGCACATTTGAGCTTTAGAGGCTAGTGTCAGTAAGTTTAGATTTTTGCCTACAGTTTTGGTGCAAATTTTGAGTCATTTGGAGCTTGTATGAAAGAGATATGGGCGCTCAAAGTTAGGGTGTTGATTTTGTAGCTACTGTCACTCTTTTGGATATAATGCATGCGTATAGAAAGCAAGAAAGGATCGGTAATTGAGGTTGAAGAGAGCACTTTTTAACTATATTTTACACATATTGCTTAATAAATTATAATCTAAAATGAAGGAATTATTAGAAGTTGGAGTCAGCATTTGGAATCTAAGGAGTTGTAAGTAATCCGTATTGCTAAAAGTTGTGTTTTGAGCTATATCTTGTGAAATTTGATAAGATTTTGGCTAAGAATTTTTAAGAATGTATGATTTTATGTTGCTAAAATTTATACATAATTTTTGTGACATTTTGATTTTGGATTTGTAAGATATGAAAAAAATAGTATATAAGTGCTTATAAATTAGGATTTTAAAGCATTTCCTAGGATTTTTAAGAAGCCAGACGATCTGTAGCAAATTTATAGTTGAATTTTTGTAAGATAAAGCTTTCGGATAAAATCTATAATATTTGTGAATTTGAAAAAATTTGAACTGTTGGATCAAGAGATATGAATTTCTAAAGTTTAGAAAGAATAAATCTTTTACGGAAATATTATATTTTGAAGAGATTATATTATAACTTAAGTATTTTATTCAAAGTAAAGGAGTATTTTGGGAGCCAAGACTTTATTCATATGTTGAAGATGGATATATAGAGCTATGGTTGAATTTTTGTATAAAGATGAGCTTTTGAGAGGAGATTGTGGATTTCCTTTGAAGTTATTGAAAACCTAATCTACCAGCAAATAGTTAGCTATGATTTGGTACACCCAAGAATGTTGGAAAATTTCTAGATATTTTAAAAAGCCTTATATACAAACCTTCTTAAATATAAAAGGATTTATTAATAAAATATCTTTTTGATATTATAATATTTATTTATCTTCTACTTTTAAGGTTAAATAATTTATTGGAACTTGGCCAATAAGTTAAAATTAAACTCTCTACAGCCAGGTACCTAGAATATGTCCAAATAGAAAACTATGCAATACAACAATGGTGACTGGATTAGAAGCACCATCTAGATGATGACGCCATTCTTGAAATGAATCCACGAGTGCAAGAAGTTTTTTGTTGTGGTTTTATAGTTAATTTCGATTGTTAAAAATTTTCTAGAATGAAAAACTATTAGGTGAAGTTTATCATTTATTCCCATTTGTGATAATACTGCATGCAAAGTAAAGTCTAATGCATTTGTTTCCATAAAAAATATCTTAGAAAAATTTATATGATACAAGATTGGTGCAGAATTAAACGTTGACTTCAAAATTTCAAAAGATGATTCAGCTTCTTTGCATCAATCAAGTTTTTCTTTACAAGTCAAATGTGTAAGTAGAGCTATAACTTCAGAAAAGTCTTTGATGAAGATTTGATAATAGTTAGCAAAGCCCAAAAAAATTAGACATCTCTTACTGTTTTCAAAATCTTCCAATCTATAATCATTTGAACTTTCTTAGGATCCATCATAAGTCTATCATTTGAAATGATATATCTTAAGAAGTCAACTTGAGTAGTGTGGAATACACACTTTATTATGTTAGCATAGAATCTTGCATCTCTTAATTTTTTTAACACACAAAGAATATGAAGTTCATATTCATCTATGTTCTTGTCAAGGACAAGAACTCGATGAAAGCTAAAGAGTAAGTGAGACTTTTCTCAAAAAGAAATAGGACAAAATAGAAATATGTATATTAAGAAAGAAACTGGAATGGCTATTGCCAAAATACAAGAAAACTAGAGACCCTTGAAACTAGACTAGAAGCAAGAAAGGAGTTGACAAGAGTGAAGAGGGCTTCACTCTTGCCTCTATATATACTATCTAACTAGAAGCCACGTGGCGATGTTCTATAAGACCTCCAATATATGTTGACTTTCTAGGCCACATGCCTTTGCTTGCAAGGCAAGTTTTCTATGGATGGACAACGTAGTTAGCTTGTTCTTTAAGCTTCCAACATGTGTGGCACATGGCTAACTTGTTGACCAAGTTTCTAACCTAAAAGTCAACTATAGACTCCTATAAAGTCAAAGCAGCGTCTATGAAGCTTCTAAGAAGCTTCTCTAGAAGATATTACACAATTAACCTACTTTTATCTACTTTTACATACTTTTATCTATTCATATAGGTAATTATATGTATGTCCGTGACATTACCCCCCCTTCTAGGGACGAGTTCCACGAGGAGCGGTGATTATTTATTGAAAAAATCTAATATGCGGTGAATTGTATTTGCTACATACTCTGATCTTTGTTCTCTTCGAAGATAGTTGATGGGTCCTCTTAGCCATCGATAGTGTCCCATTCCAGGGCGAGAAGACCACCCTGTTATTTGATCACTGTTGAGGCCTTCATAACTTCCTTCAAATAATACATTTGAAACACCATCAGGAGTCGTTCCTATCTCCAATAATATCACCAAACATCGAGAATCTCTTCCAAGGTCGTGATACCAAACGCGTTGTATCTCACCATCTATTCGAGGAAGAACATGTCGTTCTTGAGGGTCTTCATCTCGGTTGTGTCGTCTTGAAGGTTGTGACAATCGCAATGTCTCATCCGGTAAGTCAGCAAACGAAGGTTCTTGAGTTGAATCCACTGGTTGTTGGCTCTCCATCTAATTAGCGTCACAAAATGCAAAGAAGTTACAAACAAGGATAGGAAATTGTTATCTTGCCTCAATCTTGTCTCTTTTATAAGAGAGGTTTTCATCTTGGTTTTGATGGATGTCGTTGATGAAAAACTTTGACTTTAGCTGATGCATTTGCTAGATTCCTGGATGGCTCCCATGTGCGCTCACTAATATCATATCCGCACCAATGAACAAGATATTCCAGCTTATTTCGGCGCCGCCTTGAGTCTAATATCTCTTCCACCTCAAATTCTTCATTACTATCTACTTCTATAGGAGGTGGTGGCATTTGTCTTCTTCCTTGTATATCCACTGTCTTATATGGTTCAAGAAGAGACACGTGGAATACAGGATGGATCTTCATTGACTCCGGTAGATGTAACCGATATGCAACTGGGTTGATCTGTTCAGAAACAGAAAAGGGGCCAAGCCTACGATAGTCTAATTTGTCACAAGGTCGAGTGGTCTTGATATTGCGACGAAGTAGCCATACCTTATCACCCACGTTGAGTTGTGATTGCTCTTTACGATATACATCTGCATTTATCTTTTGTTGTTCTTGAGCTTTCTTCAACTGCGCCTTCATTATTGCATGTAACTTTGACAACTGATTTGCCATATCTTTTGTTGCAGGATTATCAACTTTTGAAAAATAAAAAGTATCAAGTCGTGGATGATAGCCATAATTGGCAAAGAAAGGTGTTTATTGCGTGGAGGAATGTACCGTATTATTATAAGCAAACTCTGCCAATGGCAGAAGGTTTGTCCAATCATCTTGTTGGTAGTTGATGGTACACCTTAAATACTGTTCCAAGACTTGGTTTACGCGCTCTGTTTGTCCATCAGTTTGAGGATGGAAAGCTGAAGATAGCTTTATGTCCACTTTTAAAATCTTGAAAAGAGTCCTCCAGAATCTCGACACAAATTGAGTTCTCCTATCCGATATGATATCTTTAGGTAATCCATGATAGCGATAAATATTATCAATGAAAAGCTTAGCTGTTTCTTCACCTGTGATAGATTTTGTACATGGCATAAAATGTGCCATCTTGGTGAAACGATCTACTATCACAAATATAGAATCATAAGATCTTGAGTTTGGAAGATCTGTGATGAAATCCATAGAAACAGAAGACCATGGTTGTTCTGGTATAGGTAATGGCTGAAGAAGTCCGTAAGGTCGATGTCGAGGAATTTTTGATCTTGAACAAATATCACATGATTATACAAAGTCTTTGACTGACTTCCACATTTGTGGCCACCAAAAATCTCTTGATATGAATTCCAGAGTCTTATTATATCCAAAGTGCCCTGCTGCTGGAAAGTCATGACGTGCTTGAAGAACACGCAAACGTGCTTTTCCTTCTGGAACATATAGGCGTCCTTCAAAATATAATAGATTATTCTTTTTTGTTTAGTTTTTTGTATTAATGATATTCTATGACATCTAGCAAATTCTTCATCTAAAAAACAAGATGAGGCTCCTGAATCTACCAAGGCAGAGGCTTTGTAATTATTAGGTCCTAAACGCACATCTATTATAAAACAAGGATGGTTCTGAGGAGAGGATAGGACCTTCATTAGAAGTTATACAAGATTCCAGCCGTACGGTCCCTATTGTAGCTGGACGTACTCGTTTTCCGACATATTGTCTTCTTTGACAGCCGTACTCCTCATTTTGTAGTTACGTCGCTTCTTTGGACAATGTTGAGCAGTGTGCTTAGGTTCTCCACAATATAAGCACAATCCTTCTTGTCGACGACGAGACTTTTCTTGCTCAGTAAGAGGTTTGAAACGTACCGCATCAATTTGCATATCCTCTACTTCTGAAGGTATGTGTTGAGGAGACGTCGGTGTTGCCATTGAATTGTAGTAACGTTGAGGCCCACTTGTGCGACTCTCGGATCGAAATTCAAAAAGTCGATTGTCGCACTTCACAGCAAAGTCAATTGCTTGACTCAATGTTTGAAGATCAGGTAAATTAAGCATCAATTTCTTTACCTCATATTGTAATCCGTAGAGAAATTGACTCACAAGTGCGGCATCATCCCACTTGATATCAGTTGCAAGTTGTCGAAATTGCGAAGCATATAATGTTACTGATCGATTGCCTTGTCGCAAAATACGGATCTTGTTGGTTGCAACACGAATTGCATCATGTTCTCCAAACATGGATCGAAACTCCGCCAAAAAAGCCTCCAGATTATCCAATATTGGATCTCGTCGTTCAAGAAAAGATGAAAACCATGACAATGCTGAACTTGCAAGAAGTGTACCAATGAATCTAACTTGTGACGCTGGAGTTGGATAGCTCTGGGGTTGAAGTTCAATCACTAGTTGGACCTGATTGATGAATCCTCGAAACTTAGATCTGGTACCATCAAACTTCTCGGGCAAGGCAACTCTCGGTTCTCTAACACTCGAAGGGTGTTCCATTCTGGGAGAAGGGACATGGTTTGGTGCAGATGTTGAAGCAGCTCCAATCATCTCTATATCTTCACTTCCTACCATTCTTGTTGCTCCTTGTAGTGGTAAATTGAGTTGATGCATCGCAAGCATTAACTCCCTCAATTGTTCTTGCATCTGTGCCATTGCACTCTTCATTTCAACAAGCTCTGCCATAGTAGCACTTAGAAAAGAGAAGATGTCTAATAACGCTCAAAACAAATAGAAGAGAGGAATTGATAACAAAGAAAATACTAAGAACAATATCAGTTTAAAAGAGGGTAATCCGCAACTTCTAATGCGCTTATGTCTTATCAAGAAAAAGGGGTAATCCACTCTTAATCAAGAAAAGATAAAGCTCTGATATTGTAAGTGGACTCTTGTCAATCTGTCAAGGACAAGAACTCGATGAAAGCTAAAGAGTAAGTGAGACTTTTCTCAAAAAGAAATAGGACAAAATAGAAATATGTATATTAAGAAAGAAACTGGAATGGCTATTGCCAAAATACAAGAAAACTAGAGACCCTTGAAACTAGACTAGAAGCAAGAAAGGAGTTGACAAGAGTGAAGAGGGCTTCACTCTTGCCTCTATATATACTATCTAACTAGAAGCCACGTGGCGATGTTCTATAAGACCTCCAATATATGTTGACTTTCTAGGCCACATGCCTTTGCTTGTAAGGCAAGTTTTCTTTGGATGGACCACGTAGTTAGCTTGTTCTTTAAGCTTCCAACATGTGTGGCACATGGCTAACTTGTTGACCAAGTTTCTAACCTAAAAGTCAACTATAGACTCCTATAAAGTCAAAGCAGCGTCTATGAAGCTTCTAAGAAGCTTCTCTAGAAGATATTACATAATTAACCTACTTTTATCTACTTTTACATACTTTTATCTATTCATATAGGTAATTATATGTATGTCCATGACAGTTCTTAGAATAGATCAAGATGTCCTCTAGATAACAAATAACAAAATCGTCTTAAAATTTTCAAAAAATATCATTCATTAAATGTTGAAAAGCTGTTGGAGCATTGATAAGTCCAAAAGGCATGACATTGTATTCAAAATGCTCATATCTAGTTCAAAATACATTCTTTCATTCATCTCCTTCTTTAATATATACTAGATTGTATGTTCCCTGTAGATCTATTTTTATATAGATCTTAGCTTGATTTAGTTGATTGAGAAGTCTAGATATCAAGGATAGAAGATATCTATTCTTGATGGTAATTTTATTGAGTCCTCGATAATCAACACACATCCGCAATAATCCATATGTCCTCTTCACAAATAAGATTGGAGCTCCTACTGGTCATTTGGAATGACGTATGAAATTCTTGGCCAAATTCTCTTCAATATATTCTTTGAGTTCAGCCAATTCATTTTGTGATAAAATATAGATTGGTCCAAATGGCAATTGTACTCCTTTTTGAAAGTCAATTGAGCAGTCATAAGGATGATGTTCTAGAAGAGTATCCACATTCTTTTTCTCAAATACATATTGAAATGTTTGATATTGGCTAGGAATGCGACTTGAAGTCTTTACATCATTACAAATAAGTGTGGCGTAAATGAGACAAGGTAATTCTTCTATTGCAACATAGAAGAAAGCTCTTCCACCTACAAACATAAGTTTAATTATATTAGACTTATGACTTTTTATTGGATTAATTTTACTCTTAATTATACTTTTAAAAAAATCAAGGATACAAGAAATCCAATCTATATAAAGATTATATTTTTTTAACCATGATAAACCTAAAATGACTAGATTAGAAGAAGATTTAATTATATTAAAGATTATGTAATTACTATGACCATTTATTGCTATATCTATAGGAAGTGTTTCATGAGTGTCATCTCTAGAAGACAATGGACGACCATCTATGATTTCTACATGAACATGTTTGGTTTTTTGTACTAATGATATTTTATGACTTTTAATAAATTCTACATCTAAGAAACAAGTTGAGGTTTTTATATCTATGAAGGCAAAGGCTTTATAATTATTAGGTCCTAAAAGTAAATCTATCATAAAACAAGGAGAGGGTTCTAAAGAGAGGATAGGACCTTCATTAAAAGTTGTACAAGATTCGAGCTACATGGTCTCTATTATATCTAGACAAATTTGTTTTTCGACACATTGTCTTCTTTGATAGATGTGCTCATCATTTTGTGATTTTGTCGCTCCTTTGGACAATATTAGGGAGTGTGTTTAAGTTCTCTACAATATAAGCACAATCCTTCTTGACGGTGATGAGTCTTTTCTTTCTCGGTAAGAGGTTTAAAATGTATCACATCAATTTACATATCCTCTACTTTTGAATGTATGTATTGAGGAGATGTTGGTATTTCCATCAAATTGTAGTAATATTGAGGCCCATTTGTATGACTCTCTGATTGAAATTTAAAAAATTAATTGTCACATTTTACAACAAAATCAATTGCTTGATTCAATATTTGAGGATCATATAAGTTGAGCATCAATTTCTTTACTTCATATTGTAATCCATAGGGAAATTGGCTAATAAATGCAGCATCATCCCACTTGATATCAGTTGCAAGTTGTCAAAACTTTGAAGCACGTAACATTATAGACTGATTGTCTTATCGCAAAATATGGATCTTATTGGTTACAACAAAAGTTGCATCATATTCTCCATACATTGATTAAAATTTTGCCAAAAATGCCTTCAAATTATCCAATATTGGATCTCATCATTCAAAAAAAGATGAAAACCATAATAGTATTGAACCTGAAAAAAATATATTAGTAAATCTAACTTATGATCCTGGAGTTGGATAGCTTTGAGGTTGAAGTTCAATCATAAGTTGTACTTGATTGATAAATCCTCAAAATTTGGATCTTGTACCATCAAACTTCTCGAGCAAAGCAACTTGTGGTTTTGTAATACTTAAAGGATATTCAATTGTAGGTGGAGGGACATGATTTGGTGTAGATATTGAAGCAACTCTAATCATATCTATATCCTCACTTCCTGCCATTCTTTTTAATCATCGTGGTGGTAAGCTAAGTTGATACATCGCAAGAATCAACTTCCTCAATTGTTCTTATATTTGTGCCATTGCATTCTTCATTTCAACAAGCTCTGCCATAATAACACTTAAAAAAATATCTAATACCAATCAAGACAAGTAAAAGAAAGGACTTGAGGACAAAGAAAATACAAAGAATAATATCAGTTTAGAAGAGGGTAATCCACAACTTTTAACATACTTATCTCTTATCATGAAAAAGGGGGTAATCCACTCTTAATTAAGACAAGACAAAGCTTAAATATTATAAATGGACTCCTAACAATATATCAAGGATATGAACTAAAAGTTGATGCATAAACCAATGAAATTCTTATCAAAGAAAGAGTAACAAAATAGAAATAAAGAAATATGTGTAATAAAAAGAAACTGAAAAGGCTTATTGCTAAAAGACAAGGTAACTTAAAACTCTTGAAACTAGACTACAAGTAAGAAAAGAGTTGTCAAGAGTGAAGAGAGATTCATTCTTATCTCTATATATACTATCTATCTAGAGGCTATGTGGCAAAGTTCTATAAGACCTCTAATATGTGTTGACTTTGTAGGACACATGCCTTGACTTATAAGATAAGTTTTTCTATGTGTGGGCCACATAGTTAGCTTGGTCTTCAAGCTAACAACATAAGTGACACATGGCCAACTTGTTGACCACTTTTTTAATCCAAAAAATCAATTATAGACACCTATAAAGTCAAAGGAACATCTATAAAGCTTCTAAGAAGCTTTTATAGAAGATATTATAGAATTAACTTACTTTTACCTACTTCTATTTACTTCTATGTATGTATACAGGTAATTATTGGCTTATATGTGTATGTCCATGACAAGAAGTTCTTAATTAATTTTTAAGAAAATTTTAGACCAAATCCAAAACCAAATCCTAATCAAACTCTAGATCTTAAATAAACTCTTATCAAATCATATAGCAAATAGAACATCAACAACTAATAAATAAACTGTTGATATCAATTCAAAATTTGGATACTTTTTAACATCTTAGTTAAGAACAAGTACAAGAAAGATGAAATCAATTATACTAACTAATTAAAAAAAATATCAAATAATCCAATTTAGTGTTAGGTGGCTTATTACTTTTATCTAAGTGCTAAACTTCTAGTACCAATATCTCCTCTTTGAATAGTTGAATTTCTTCCAAATTTTTCCTAATATGTTAGAAAGGAAGTTTAGTATCTATTTTTAAAAAATTCACTTCAATCCAATTGAAAAATTGTTGAAGATCTTAGACATAGTCATTGATCCTCAAACTCCAATTTCTAAGACCTAAATCTACAAAAGCCTTCACACGCTTTGATCTAAGTATTTGATTGACCTCAAAATTTTTATATATATTTACAAATATTATACCAATACATTTTCCAAAATTCACTTGTATATTCACCACAAAACTCAAGAAATCTTAAAATTTATAAACTTATTTTTATTTCTAAAAATTTAATCAACTAAAAATATTATTAATTTTAAAAATCACTCAAAATTTTAATATTAACTCAATTGAATTAAATTTATGTTCGAAAATCCCTTCTTATGTCTACTCCCAAATTCCTTTATTTAATCTTTCCAAAGAACTATAGAGCCACTATAATTGTATAGTTTTCCACCTTAGGATCTGATTTTGATCCAAATTGACAATTAATCCTCTTTGGATATCAATTCTTGGCTTCTTAAGGTAAAATTTACTAAAAACTAATCTTTATTCTTTCCTACACATGCTTAAATTATTTAATTTTCCAATCTACTCTATTTTGCCTTATTTATGGCCCTATAAAGTAAGTAGAAGCCTATTTTGTAAAAAAGCAGTATTGGTACTTTTTAATTTTACTATCTTTTTGACTATTATCTATATTTTTAAGATATTTTTTTTATATTATTTTAAAATAATTTCTTCTATAATATAATATTTTCTTTTTTATTTCATTCAATAGATGTATTACATCATAATAACATTTTTTGTGAGTTTTTTGATGATTTTGTTGTTTGCTATTTAAATAGTTTTTTAATCTATTCTAACAATATAAAAGAGTATAAACTTCATGTTTGTTGTGTGTTACAAAAACTTAAAGATGTAAGATTACATATTAAGATAAAAAAAGTATATTTTCCATATTACTCAAGTTGACTTCCTAGAGTACATTATTTCTAATGAAGAATAAATAATGGATCTGAAGAAGGTCTAGACAATTATAAATTGAAATATTTTAATAATAGTAAGAAATGTTCAATTCTTTTTGGGCTTTGCCAAGTACTATCAAATCTTCATTTAGAATTTTTTTTAATTTGCAACCTTGTTTATATGTTTGACTTCTAAAGACTAACTTAAATAGAATAAAGAAGCTAAAGTAGTGTTTGATGCTTTGAAGAAAGAATTTACTTCTACGCAAATCTTATATTGCGTTGATTTTTTTAGGCATTTTTCATAGAAATAGATGCATTAAACTTTGCTTTAGGTATAATATTGTTATAAATTGGAATGCATGAAAAATTCCAATTTAATTACTTTTTATTTCAAAAAATTTTGTGGAGCAAAGATCAACTATAAAATCCATGCTAAAGAAGTTTATGCAATTATAGATTCTTTTTAAGAAAAACATTATTATTTAGAAGGTACTTCCAGTCTAGGCATTATATATATAGACCACAAAAATCTAAATTATTTTATATCAATACGTATGTTGAATCATTATTAAGCTTGTTAGAGTATGTTATTATGAAGATTTGTTCTTATAATCACATATCAACCTAGAAAAAAATAAGATTTGTCAAATATGATTTTAAAAAAAATATATTTTATACCAAAAGAAAGAAATGAATCTTTTAATCAATAGAGATGAATTTTCTTGAAGCTAGAGCATTTTCATCTTCAAGCCATAAAATCAACATTTATTATTGATTGAATATTTGTCAAGCAAGTTTAATCAAGTATGTCTTTACATCCTCTTGTTTATAATATTAAAAATAATTATATTAAGTCTTAAGATACTTTTAAATTTAAATTGAAAAATAACTATATTAAGTCTTAATGTACTTCTAAATTTAAATTTAAAAATAATCTATTCTATTTCTAGGAAAAATAATACATTCTAAAAGGTAAAGTGCAATTATATATTTTTTAAGCATGTCATGACTTTCAACAATCAAATATTTTGGATACAACAAAATTTTGGAACAAATATCTAAAGACTTTTAGTGGCCTCAAATGTGGAATGTAGTCAAAGATTTTGTATAATCATATGATGTTTGTTTAAGATGAAAAATTTCCTGTCATTGACTTTATGGATTTTTTCAACCATTATTTATTTTAGAACAAGTATAGTCTTTTGTTTCTATGGACTTTATTATGGATCTTCTAGTCTCATATTTGTATGATTCTATATTCATGATAGTAAATCAATTCACCAACATGGCATATTTTGTACTATGTACTAAATCTATTATAGGTAAAAAAAAATAAAATATATCTTCAATTTCTATCTTCTAATTCATAGTTATACAAAGCAAGTGAATCAAGTTTTGGATTAGTCTTTGAACTGAATCATCAATTAGTAAGAAAATGATTGGATAATTTTTTTGACATTGGCAGAGTTTGTTTATAATAACAATGTATATTCTTCTACTTAATAAACATCTTTCTTTGCTAATTATGATTAATATTTGTGACTAAATATTTTTGACTTCTTAAAAGTTGATAATCTTGTAATAAAAGATTTAAAAAATTATTTGTAAAGCTAAATTCAAGAATATATAAACAATTTTTCAAATCTTTTATAGATTTGAAAAATTATTTGTAAAACTACCTTCAACATGTAATTACCGCTCTTTATAGAACTTATTTCTAAAAAAGGAATGGAAATAATGTCATGGATATATATATATATATATATATATATATATTATTCTAATAGTTACTTAGATATTATGAATAGATGTAAGTAAGTTAATTTGATAATATCTTATTAAAAAGCTTCCTAGAAGCTTTATAAACCAGATTTCACATTCATACACATATATAGGTGATTTATAAGTTAAAAAATTAGCCAACAAGTTAGTCATGTATTATATATATTGGTAGCTTGTGGTATAAGGTAATGATGTGGTTCACATATAAAAAACTTATCTTATAAGTTAAAATATGTGTCTTACAAATTGAAGACAAGGTAGAGATTGTTTAGAACGTTGCTACATAGCTTCTAATTAGATAGTGTATATGGAACTAAGAATGAAGCCTTCTTCAATCTTGTCAATATCTTTCTAGTTTTTAGTCTTGTTTCAAGACTTTCTAATCATCTTATCTTTGGCAATAGCTATCCCAATTTCAATACCATATTAATTTTGAGTGAAAATCTATTCTTTTTGAATTACACTAGACTGTTTAGAATCTTTGGTTCTTCAAGATTCATATCCTTGATAGTTGGATCTAAGAGCTTTGCACATGTTTTAAAAAGTTTGAAAATTTAAATTCTAATTATAAAATTATAATTTAATATGAAATAAACTTATTTAAGATTTATCTAAGATCTTATAAAGAATTGATGTTGATATAGATTATGTATTATAAAACCACAATTATTAATATATAAAAGTTGTAATCTAAGAATAATACTTTTATACTATGTCAACTATGAATACTAAGCTAATTCAAAAATTTTGCTACAAAGGTTTTGAAATTGCTATAAAAGAAGATATACTTGGGACTAAAAATATTGTATGGTTTATAAATCATATACAATTCTTTAAATAATAAGAATTCTAAAAAATATTTTTATAGAAATATATAATATTTGATAAAGTTATTCTAATATAATTTAAGAGATTTCAAATATTTGGTTATTACTTTAAGATTCTTGTATTCAAAGTAATATAAAATTATTTAATAAAAAAAATTAAAATTTTTACAAGTTATTAAGCTAATATAATAGAATCTTATTAAATAAGGTCAAATAAATTGTAGAAATATTTTCAAATCAAATAAAAGAGCAACTAAGTAATTTTAATATATATATATATATATATATATATATACTTCACTTATTGAAGACATCCTATATGTTTCAAAAGATGCGAGGTATAAAAATTAAAATTAAAAGTAAATAAATAAAGTCTAGGATTTAAAAAATAGATAAAAAGGATTGATTATTCATGAAACAAAAGAAAAATATTAGTAATGTTCTATTCTGAATAATGTAAATGTTGTATTTCTATGTGCACCTTCTTTGTAGGATGTTATGACTGTTATTGACTTGTTGGTAACCACCACAACTAATTAAATGCATTATGTATACCCCAATTGTATAAAATGCGAGAATAAAAACACAAAATCATGTGTCAAATGAGGCAAACAACATATAAATTTCCATCTCCAACTAAGTCTGTTCATCCATAAGTTCATCCACCCCCCTGCTCAATTGGTTCCCAGCGCGCATTGAGCCTACTTCGCAAGTTCCTTGCTCAACCTGATATCTCATTTATATCACGGATCTCCGATGACGATCGTTTGCATTTCCTTGCACTCAAATTCATGCTTATGAGCGTGGTAACTTGGATGCAATGCAAAATATAGAGATAAGTTTATTTTTGTTGACGCATTGAACTGTTTCAATCCCTAAGTTGTTGTGGAGACTCCGTGCTCACTGCTTGAGCTCGGGCAGGTCTGGGCAAGAGAAAAATCCGAGTCATGTGGAGGCTTTCTATTGCCGTGGCGGAGATTCTTTGGCAGGGAATTTGGAATGGCGACGCCGGGGCGGAATCAGCGCCGTCTTGAGCTCCATGTCGTGTTTCTGCTGCTTTTCTTGTTTGCGAATTTGAGCCACGCAGTTTTGGAGAACTCGTCTATGGTTTGGCGGTACGCTGGGGAGGAGCCGAGCTTAGTTGCGTCGGTTACGAGTCCCCAGGAGTATTCGTCTAAGGTAGGAGTCTTGATCGATTTGCGTAATGATGAGTAGTGCAGAGCGTTGCTTTGTATGGCAAAAAAAAAAAACTATGAATTTACAGAATAAGGAAAATAATTTTTTTCAAGTGTGATTGATCGTTGAGGGATGGATAAGTGGTTTTTTGAATGATTAATCATTGTCTCATTAACGAGTTCGATGGACGTTCTGAATTTACTATATATCACTAAAATAGTTCGTGGAATGGAATTAATTGGGCACTGAAATGTGTATCCAACCGCGTATATGCTGGTGCATGGAAATCGCCAGGATTATATTTCTTTTTTAGAGTGGCGTGCAGTTGTTTTAATCCAGACATGGCGCGGATACCTGACGCAAAAAGTGACGCAAGAATCTTCTGCAGACAATGCCATTGATCTCGTGAAGGGTATTATTCTTTCTAGTCGATTCTGATCCAAGCATTACTTGCAAACGGTTCTGAAATTTTCACATATAAGTAGTGAATGCTGCATTGTTCACTTCATATTAATTTTTTAGAACATACATCTCAATTTTGTTCAACTGTAGAGTCTAATGAATCATACTAGCAAGATTTAACCAGATGGTGTTATTAATGTGAATGGCATCGGCCTGAAGAACCTCTGATGATTTCAAGACAGGTCTTTCTAGCAATCATATGGTACCTCATGTAGAGCTCTTTCAGCTTAAAAGAAATATAGATGAAATTCAGTGGTCAGTTTGATTCGTTTTCCTGGGTGTAAGTAAGTCATGACGTTGATGGATCCCCGTGATGATCTACTTTATCTTAAGTAAATTTTAATTTTCCAACTGGTAGGCTCTGATCTGTGTGATTGGCTCTTCGAATCTGTGCGCTCATCTTGTAAATCTATCTTCTATCGATCTGACAGAGATCTCCCAGAGCCCCTTGGACTGGTAGGTTTGATTCATGTACGTTTAAAGACTGACCGTGACATTATCTGTCCTAGGGCCTTGCAATTCTGAAACGAAAAAGTTGGTATCGTGCCCCGTGCAGTGCTTCAGAGTTGATCCGTACGTGTTGTTTCTTCGTAACCTCGGATTTTGATTCTTTATTAATTTTCCTCCTTCTCCATGTTAACTAATCCACAAGTCGATTAATTCAAGTCCTTCATACTTTTTTTCTACTGTTTAAGATACATGAAGGTCGTGTATTCGTTGCTGAAGTGCGGGGTGTCTTGCTGTTTTGTTTTGCAGGGTTTGTGGGACAGATAATGTCACGTATTGGTAACCACCTACTCATTTTTTTCATTTCTGGCATATGATAAAGACTATGCATCATCATTTTTCAATCAGAGAATTATGGATTATAGGATATATTTCTGGTGTGTGCATGCAGTTCTTATAATGTTAGTGGAATTTTTTACTACCTTAGATTCGCCATGCAACTTCATTTCGTTGGTATCTTCAGTACTGGTATTCTGATCCTTGTAAGTAATAATAGGTGTGGAGCTGCTGATGCGAAGTGTGCAGGAGTGGGCGTAGCTCATGATGGACACTGTAATTTGTGGGAGTTAAATGCAAACGTTGGTTCTACAACTGCAGTGCGTGCTGCTCAATCTTTACAACTGGTTCACATGCTCTGGCTAGTAGTCGCAGGTTTATTGATTGTGCTGGGTTCGGTTTGAATTCAGCGCATCACTTTCCGTTTTGAATAGAACGATTCTTTTTATTCTAAAAATTCAGGAGGTTATTCATCAGCACTTCAACGACTGTAGATTTAGAACTTGAGGCACCCAGGTCGATTCACCAGTTCAATTTTTGTGTGTAGTTGAGAACGTTCACGTACTGTACATTTATTCTACGATTCTTGTGGGGTAAATTCTCTCCATCATTACCTTTAGCATTTAATCCAAAGACTCCCTCTTTTATGTTAATTCAGTGTATATTCCTGGAGCACTTAGGACCAACCAGCCATTGTTGTTCAGCAGTGCAGGTGACCTAATAGCCAGGATTTGATGACCATTGTTCGAGACGGGTGCGTTGGTAGTGTTTGCTAGTCAGTGAGGAACTCTAGAGTGAGTATATGACCTGTGGAGGCATTTTAGATGCTTGAAGTCTTTGAGGAGACGGTTGACTTGTCACCACTTTCCCAAGAAGGACAGGCTCTTTTGAAGTAATTTAAGATTATGAGATTATGTACACTGGTATCACTAGGAACAAGGTAACTGGTGGTAATTGAGCTGGCTCGATCGGACTAGGCGTCCTCCGTTGTACCCAAGGTGATTGAAACAGTCAGTTCCCATTCACTTTTTATGGGATTGAATCGCAGCGAGAATAGTTCCCTACTGAGAAATACCTGTATTGCTTACCTTTCATGTTTTGATGACTGTTCTGACTCCTAATGCTGTAGTCTGTTTCATATCCTTTTATCCTGCTGTTATTGGACCCCGAACCGCCTTAATTTGTTCGATCACTGATTCTGAAGGTTTCAGGTTTAGAGGTTTTCGCTCCAGTAGTGAAGTAGGTATTTTACGAGTTCTCAATGAGTGATAAATTGCGGAGGTTTGTATTGGCACTGGTACTGGTTGGATTGGGGACGTTGCATACAAGATTAGAAGAATTTGCCGAAGGAATCAAATGGGTTGAACTCCACCATTACCTCAATATGCTTAGTTTTGACCACCTTTGCTACTTACATGGATGACCTGTATAAGATCTACTTCATCACTTCACATTTCGTTTAGGTTCGAGTTACCACTATGGTGAGGATGAGGAGGTGTTCAATCCTTGTGATGCGCTTGTGGGCTTTCTGAAGCTGTGAAAGATGCAACGCAATGAATCGGCTGGGGGATTTCCCATGTTTTAAGACTTTAACATCAATCCAACCTCCTCCGTTTGCGGGCCAAGGTCAACTGGTCCTCATGATGTGCAACTGATTCCTCCCCAAGAGCAACCACGTGCGAAGCCTCTTCACAATGTTCCCTCATCCTTCTTGAGCTTCTAACCGGTTGAGGCTCTGGCTCGATCCTCTCAGAGCCGGTCTCATACCCATCAGCGGCATTTGGACTTTGTTCAGAACCAGATGCAACTTCCTGTGGCGTTGAGGTTGCATTTATCTCGGCAAGCAAGCCATTTGGAGTCAGGTTCTCAGTATCACCAATCCGGACTGAACTGAGGTTTTCCCTGTGTGTAGTGGCTATGGATTGTGACATTTGATTTCCTGCAATGGGACGCTCCAAGCTTTGCATAAGTTGCTCGATGTTGTTGAGTCTGTTGCGCATGGTGGTGATCCAGTCTGATAATTGAGAGGGGTGAACTGCTAAGTGGTTGATGGTATCTTCCTGTGAATGTTGAGAACCTTGGGAAGCGGCCGAAGCCATCATCCGTCGTCTTTGTTGTGCGGCATCAGCATCAAGCTCTATGTTCCCTTCCATGTTTGCTAGCCGTGCATGCATTGATGCTAACCATGCTGTAGCCTGCACAGACTAGTCCAGTTTTAGTGAGATGATACAACTACTACTTGGCGCAGCTTGGCTTGTGTAAATACATCTATATGTGTAAAGATGTGATTTATTTTCTGTGAAAACAAATTACTAGCTATTGTTCTTGGCAATTTTCTAAAATTCGAAACAACTAAAGGCCATGCAGGGTTTTTTTAAACACTATGATGATATTTGAAAACAATTTAAAAGACTTCTGTTCTGAAGGTTCTTTCACCAGATTCTCATATGGCCCTCCAGGAAATTGTTAAGTTATTTTTGAGAAGTACAAGCATAGATGTGTTGGAGCCAACTTTGTTTCCCAACATTCTCATGTTGTGCATGTTTTTGAGTTACCTGTGTAGGGTCTACCGCAAGACGGCTGCCGTTGATTATATTCTCCCATTCTTGTGAGAGAACGGTACTGGCTGAGAGGGTTTGATGTCTTTCCCCATCTCTTTCCTCAAGGTTTTGGTTCATGGCAGCATTGTAACGAGAGTTTGCAAGAGCTTGCCGGAGCTGCTCTTGTCTGAAGGCTATTCTTCTTTGCAGGTAGCCGCTCTGTGAGTGTTCAATCGATTCGCCTGTCTCTCCACCTAACTGATTCACATCATGCTCCATGACTTGCAATCTAGATGCGGTTGCCGCACTTTCCTGTGGAATGTCCACTACTCTTCGCGTTGTCGCCATGATAGTTGAGACTTCAAAACCAAGTGGTCGTTGCTCTCCTTCATCAGTTCTTGTGGCTTCGTGCTCCATCTCCGACACTTGCTGACGTTCTTGGTTGGTCCTCTCCCTTGCTTCTGCCTCCCGAAGTTCTCGCTCACTCTCACGCTCCTCCCTCTCTCTCTGTTGTCTTGAGCCCTCTATTCTTCTTGCAGCAGGGCGCGGAGGTATCCTTTCGGTCCCTAATGCACCTTGCATTCTGGCTGAAGCTAGAGCACTCTCACGCCCATAAATTGGCGTAATGCTGTACTCGGTTAGAGATCCTTTGCAGACTGGACACTCTTTATGGTAGGAGTGCACGTGCAACCATCTGTACAGGCACGGCCAACAGAAGAGATGGCCGCAGCATGTAACAACCGCTTCGTTCGCTTTCTGAAAGCAAATGTTGCATTCGAAATTCTCCCCTATGCCTGTTGATTCTTCAATTGCTGTTATTGTCGAAGTCAATCGAGACAACCTTTCTTGACTCCCTTCAATTTGTAGAGTTTGCACGATGGTTCCACTTGTCACAGGCCCTGCTCATAGATCCAATCAGTAAATTTATATCAGAATACCCATTGCAGTCAGGAGAATTAAATTAAAGATTCCGCATCGATTAGTAATATTTTTAGAGTCGTGAAACTCTTGTGATATCTGTGCAATTTGAGGAATCTCCTTGATACATAAATTACGTTTTTACATCGATGAATTACCTGTGATGCTGGTTGCAGTGTTCTGTTCTCGGTTGTTGTGCTCTATGCCTGCAGCGACAGAGTGTACATTCGAAATGATTCCCCTGTTTGTCCTGTTCCGCCTTCTGATTCTCTGCCTCACATGTGGTAGACTCCGAGGCAGAATTCGTTGCATCTGCCCTTGATTTCCAGTATCAAACGTGGTCTGGCCGCTCTGAACGTAACTCTCTGCTTGTTGCATGAAATTTTGCTGCTGGAGCCCTGCATAACCTTGCAGCTGTTCTTGCACAGATGGACGGTAGCTTTGGTAACCATGATGCACCAGTGCTGGTGCGGCGTATATATTTCCAACATGTATACTACTAGGAACATAACTTTGCTGATCAGAGTGTAGTTGTTGAGAGTCTGCAATTTGAAATATAGGGTAACTCTGTGTCCCTACTTGCTGCATGAGCATATATGGATTATAGGTAGTTACTGGGGTTGTAACACTGAAGTTCAAATCGACAAGTCTCGAAACTGACATTTCCGGCTCAGGTCCAAAAACTTGAGAGCCTTGTGCCGTGCTGCTCTGATTGTCTGCCCCAGGCAGTTGTGTTGCCATGCCTAGAATTCTACCCAGCACTGTTTTTGCTTGTTATTGCATTGTCTTAGTAACTAAATTTTTTCTATGATGTGAAGACTCTGATCATAAATGCTTTGATGCTTGCATTCCTTGCCAGATTTTTTTATGATTGGTTGAACAAAGTGCAGGTGTTACGGGAATGAGGAGAAACTATCTCCTATCAGATATCACCTTCCAACCTGTCAGCTGCGTGATTTGTTGCTTTCGACATCATGGTTGGTCATGATGGTGAATGTGACGCCAATCGGCGGTGCAGGCTGCCTGAGCCTCAAGGTGTGCAACCGCATTCCATATTCGTGCTTATGTCTACGCACCAAGCATTCTTTTTCTTTTTTAAAAACCAACCATTCGATTGATTGGTACTGAATTCGTTGGTTTCGGAACAGTCGGTGGAATGTGCCCGATGCACTTGAACTGAAACCTGCCAACCCAAGAGCCTGGCACCACAGTGATGGCAAATCTTCTGTCGCTTGAGAGCAGATTGCACTTTGGGCTCTGAAGGATCCTGCTATTGAGAGACAAAAGGGTATGGACACAAACCTCTTGGGAAGGAGCATGCGAGTAACCTATTATCTAAATTTCCCAATCTCTTCTTGCCACGTCGGATTAAAGGAAGTGAACATCACTGTAGAAGCAACATTTGGAGAACATCAGATTGGAGTGAGGAGGATGAGCATACTGTTGGTACGCTGGTTTCTCCTTTCCTCACTTTGCGTGACTCATCGTCACCACGACCGTAAACAAAAATGAACAATCGTCCTATGTTAAACAACGAAACCGTCTTGCGGCTCCCTATTTAAGCTCGCATTTCTGAATTTCCCTGGATATGACGTAGCATTAATTCCAGTTTGAGCAGTTTACTTTTTGCTTGAGTTGAACTTAATTTTCGTGAGCCTGGATTATTAACCTCACAATTGTATTCGTATGGTTTCACCGCGCTCATTTCAGAGTCTATGTCAGGCCACAAATGGAGGTGAACAGGAACCTAAATGATTTTAAAACGTAACATCATGTACAAAACCTTGAGAACCTAAGGGTAACGAATCTGCTACATCCTCTTACTCTCTCAGAGAGATGAGATGAAAATAAGCCTAAACACATTCTCATCATAGCTCTTATTGTTACGCAACAGTTGTGAAGGTCTGTGATGTTAACCCTACCAGTGGTTTTAAGCTGAAAGGAGACCAGCGACCGTTGTTTCGGTGAGCATGCTTATGGTTTTCACTTATCGCTAATCCTGTCAATGTAATATTTCTGATCAATTTCAACAGTTAATCTTCAATTCAGTAGGCTCAACAGTTAAATTTTGAAAGATTTTGTACCAATTTCACCCGGGCCTCAGACCCGCGCCATGCTCAACACTTGGAGAGAAATGGTGGTTTTGTTAATCTAGTCTGCGTTTCTATAAGTCATAGAAGTGTTTTACAGATCCTCTATTTGTTATAAAAATGTGTCTCGTGACAAACGTGTGCCTCCCTCCTGTTCTAGTGTTAAGACACGAAGATGTGAGACAGCGATGATGCTCCGACTGGAATAGATTTCCTACTCGTCCCACATCATTGCAGCCTCATATTGATGATGTTGTAAGATCCTAACTTTGCAGAGTTGAGAAATCAACGGCAATAGGACGTACGTGAAACTTGTTCAAGGAACTGCTTGTCTTCCTGAATAGGAGTGCTTCGTCAACCAAACAACGTGATGGCTTGTGAGATACCCACCATGCCAGGTACATGCCAGCTTCACTGCAAATGTAGTGAATTAAATTTAGAAAAAAAATCTGTGAACGGTGGAATTCTGCACAGTAGGGTCTGAACCTGCATCAAAGCAAGCACCGAGCGTTTGTCACTCTCGATTAGGGTTTAGAAGCTGTATGAGACAAGAAGAATGTTGAAAGGTTTCTGTGGCGAGGTATGGAGTGCTACTACTACCGTAATTGAATATGCTGGATATTTTGTAACACGCCACCGGAATGAACTGAACTGAGAGTTGTTTGTTGAAACTGCCCTAAGAATTGACTCATTTTAATGACGAGTGTTCAGGGCTTTTATGGTATTTGTGTTGACTTCACCTTCTCTCCTTGTGAAAATCTCTCGTTTCGTGTTCTGTTAGCTCCTATTAGGAATTCTCTTAAGCCATGTGTAAGGTGTTACTAGGAATAGCAAGACATCAAAATATCCATTTCCTCAAAGTGTTAGTTGTGTCTACTAGTGGAAGTATTCGTGATAAAGTACTGATTGCTGAGTGACCTGTTGGAACATGAATCCGAAGCACCTGGCGGGCCAAAGAGCTTCAAGGACCTCAGCAAAGACATTGCAAGCAAACGGCAGCAGTCGCAAGGACAAATTAATGAAGATTATGACCTTTGCATTGACTTAACACTTCGACGGCTAGTATATGGCTCCATGACAGGATTAGCATCTGCACTTGGGTTGTTCAGAAGCCCCTCAACGCGGTAGGTAGCAGTTGCATTTGGCGCAGGGGTGGGTCTGGGATCTGCTTACGCAGATTTCTCACGCATCATGGGCGATAGAACGATATTTTCACCATATCCTAAATGGCCTCCTAATTGAAAACGTCCCCAGTTTAATTGGACTCTCGCTTCAACTGGTAGCTCCTGTGTCGAACCGGTTTTATCCTGTGATCCAACGCCTCCTCAAACGAAGAATTCTTTATCGACAGTTGCAGCAGACAGAATCAGTCTCTTGATGATCCTCTCAAGCCTCTCAATTGGAGCATTCAAATCTTGGAGTAATAAGTGGGTCTTTATACATGTTGAAGCCCATGTTACAAAGTCTTATAAAGGTTCCATGAAGAAAAATCCTGAATTTGAAAGCCTTAACTTTTAAGGATAATATAAAACGAAAAGTGGTCATAAAATGAACCAAATCATTATTTTATTATAAGTCTAAACATGTCAAATTGTATTTTGATTTTAACAATTGTAGTAAACAATTGTAGTAAAATTTTAAATTACATGAGTTACTTTTAGTGACTTAAAATAATTCTACTTAATTCTTTGACGTTTTTTATTAGGTTTTGGATAAGTTTGAACATCTATACTATAGAAAAAGGCTTTATTATTTCGGTTACTAATAGAACTCTAGTAACAAAATGTATCCTTTCAAAAAAATGTTTTCTTCAAAGAAATAAAAAAAAATATGTAATTAATAAATTTTATTTGATGTATACATAGTTTTTTTTTTAATTTCTTTTTTTACACATTGAATTTGGTTTTTTACAAAAATAAAAAATAGCAAAAAAATCCATCCAATTCTGGATAGAAAAAATCCTTATATATATCTATATATATCTTTAAATAAAATATTATATTATAGCTATTAATTTGGAATAGCCTAGGTTCTATAAGGATTGGTATGTGGTTCATTGAGCAAATGTATTGTTTTGGTACCATGTATCTTTAAAATTTCATTGCCTTTTATTTGTTAAAAATAATCATAATATTAATAAAATCTAAACCAATCGTTCAAAAAATTTAAACAGATTAAAAATTATACAACATTTATTTTTTAAACATGCTTGAACTTATAATCATACTCTATAGGAGGTGAATCTTCTTCCCTTATTCTAAACATTTAACCATTTTTTCACTTTATAGTTATGAATTATAAAACAATTCAACCTTGGTTGTTGTTATTATTAAAGATTATATCTATATAAGTTTATTTTATTTTTTACTATAATTAGTAGAATAAAATGATCTATCTTCATAATCCTCATTATTTGATTGTTTTTATATATATTAGATAATTGCATCATCAAGGAATAATATAAAAAAAAGACTGTAAGATATAATTTGTTTTATATGCTTTGTGACATAAAATTAATGCTATTTTTCCTTGTCTATGTGTTTGTTTTTCCAATATTGGATTGGTTTGGATTAATTAATAAATTTTTCTTCTACTAAAAAATATTACTTTATTTTTTTATACATATGTACATATGTATTGTTTAAAGTATCATACATGTGTATTGGTTCTTTATCTTTTTATGGCAATAATAAGATATCATCAACATATCATATTATGGTTTTTTATAAGCCATTTTTAAAAAATTAAAATTTTATTTAATTTTTAATTTATATTTTTATGATTTTAAAATATCTTATTCATAACCTCAATTACACAAAAAAATAGATTTGGAATTAAGAAACAAGCAAATATATATAACAATATATATATATATATATAAATCTTCTATAACATATTTAGTAGTTTAGTTAAGAACTAATTAGTTAAGGTCTTATAAGACTTGTCATTATGTAATTATGCCAACATTGTGTCATTGGTATTATATAAGTTTTTATTTTTATTTTTATTTTAAATTTTTAAAGTCTTATTGTAACCTTTTATAAAAATATATTATTATTATATTTTAATATATTTTAAAAATTATAAAATAATGCCATTAGATTCCAATCTTATAACTTTTTTCATCTATTTTACCAACCTGTTTAATTTTTTTATTAAAAGAAAGGCACTCAACAATTTTTTATCATTAAAACCCAATATATTCATAAAATTACTAAGAGCTTGTTGACTTGCTTCTTATATTAATAATGTAGAACTTTTAGATATATAAGTTTATTTTATTTTATTTTATTTTTTAAAATTATTAGTATTATTATTATAAAAATGGTTAATGAGTTTTAATTTTTTTAATATAAATTGACTTGCATGTTTGTAGTTTCTAGTTTGGTAATACAATAAATAAATAATTCTTTAGATTGAAATAATTATATATATATATATATAAAAATATATATAATCAAAGCATGTACCACTTTTATTTTTTTTAAATAAAATTTTAAAATCACATTAAAATTAATAAATATACCTAATTATAACAAAAATTTAATAAAAATTTAAATAGTTATGATATCTACATGAAAATATATATATATATATATATAAGTATTGTATTTTATAAATTTCTATAAGTTTAATTTATACTTATATACTTTAATTCTATAATAGTATTTTTATAATATTATTCAAATATAATATTCTATTAATATTATCAATAATATTAATAGAATATTACATAAAAAAATAGTTTAATAAATTAAAGATACTTGAATCACACTAGAGACATCTTCCTAAATAAATTCTTGTATATAATATTAGAAATATTTCCATATTTGTCCAAGAATATAGATAAAACATGAAAAAGATCCAAAAAAAAAAAATCAAGCTAAAAGTAAAAAGTAAAAGAAAAAAGGGAGAATAGAAAAACAAAAGGAAGATAAAAACAAAAATGGGAATCTTGTTGATGGATGTTCCCAGCACATTGTCTTCTTTTAACTCAATTTGTCAGAATCAACGGAAGTCGAATCCTCATGTCATGCAATCTTGCTACTACCCCCACAATATATATAGGGGAATGATAAAGTGACCCAAATTTTTACCAAAGCGACCCACTCTAGCTTAAGTATCATTGCATCTTTGGAGCTCCCATCCCTGTTCCTAGCCATTCTCCATTCCCAACTATTGCTAGGGATGGAGGTGGGGGACTAGGAATGTTGGAAATAGAGACGATGATTTGAAATAAGAGAACAACTGGGAATAGGGAAATGGCTGGGAACACTGCATATGGGTCAATTTAGTAAAAATTTGGGTCGCTTTATCATTCCCCTATATATATATATATATATAGTTTTAAGGTTTCATTCTTGCCCTTCTGGTTTCGAATTAGCAGATTATTATTATTATTCTTAATCCCTTCCGAATATTTTTTATGTTCCATTGCCAGAGTCAGTTTCTTTTTCGTGCGTCGGGGCTTCGCGTCGGTGCTGCTGCTGTAGGGACGGAGTTTCTTTTTTGTTGCCAGTTTGCGTCACGGATGTCCCAGTTTGAGGTTGAGAGCAGAGAGCATCTCTTGCCAAGCTTTCGGAAATTATGCGTATGGCCTCTGTTCTCAGTTTGTCGCTGCATTTACCGCTATTGGCTTTGTTGTTTGACGTGAACAGATCGTTTTTCTTCAATGTCGTGGTTCATACTCTTGTTGTTTCTAATCGTACTTCGTCCTGTATGTTCGTTATGGACCTTTTTTTCTTCAATGTCGTGGTTCTTCATGCAACATTATTGTTTGGTTCACGAGGCACAGGTAATTGATAGGTGTTATCTGGAGATGTTTGAGATTTAGTGTAGGACTTATTTTGAATGCTCTCTGCGACGAGAGGTTTGTCTCTGCCGACTTATTATTATTTATTGAGTTGTTGAAATATAACAATGAAAAGAATTTCTGTTGATCGGAATTGATATCCTCTGTTGATGACCACTCTCTTGGCGATATGAAGTACGGGTGTGCGGAGACCGTGGAGTGTTTATTTGTGAAGGCAATCTAGAGTACATTCTGAGTGCAACATGTTTGCGTGGTTGTTTGCGCGCACGGCTTTTAGATCAGCAACCTTAATGGTTGATGTTTCATATTGCTTGGTAGTTTATTATTTGCGGATGTGAATTTTCTTAGTGCTAATTGACTGTGAGAGAAGTGTTGTATTCGACCCAGAATGATCATGCATTTTACTCCTCTTTTACAAAGTTGAGTCTGATTGAGGTGCGGAGTTTATGTGGAGCTTGTCGGAAGGGCCCAGTTTTCGTGTAACATATCATTCTGATGTGGATGGTGGATTGAAAACTGCATTACGGACGCAGCTTCGCGCCTTGAATAGTTTATTTAATATGTCGTTCGAATTAACAAGATTGCGCAATACAGGTTTTTGGAGTTTTAAAAGTGACAAGTACCGGAGTAAACGTCATCGACTGGTGCAACTATAAATTGTTTTAGGTTATACGGTAGCCATGGATACTGCTGCCGGCCGTCCAAAAGATGATGTTTCTTTGCCGAAAGGTACGAAACTCGTTTTTACTTTGACTGCTGGATGGTTCGGTGGGTGTTTTGTTATCATCTATCTCTACTACGTGGTTTTCGATCAGCGGAATTGTTTCTTTTGTGGCTTTATAAGGAAAGTTGCACAAAGATTTTAAATCCGTTTTATGCTTAGATTTTGTGCTCAAGTCGGTAATAGCTGTGCTAGACGGTGGCAGATGGTGGCTTACATACATTCATCCACTTACGTGCAGCTACCATGACAAAAATTATCAAAGAGATGTTGCCCCCTGATGTTCGGGTTGCCAAAGATGCACAAGATTTGTTAGTGGAATGTTGTGTTGGTAAGGTGTCTACCTGTGCCATTTGCGATTTGTTGGTTCCCCATAACTTGCCTAGGGGCTAAATTCGTTTCAACATTAATACTTTTTGCAAATCTTAGAGGTTGTGTTCTTGTCCTTTCAAAGCGATTCTTGTGTTATGTTAGAATTTTGTTCTTTTTTCCCACTTGGTCCATGGATTTTGTCGATCCTGATGTGGTGACTTGTGGTTGCAGAATTCATCAATTTGATCTCTTCCGAGTCAAATGAGATCTGCAGCAAGGAGGAGAAGCGCACGATAGCACCAGAGCATGTCCTGAGAGCACTTGAGGTTACGCACCAGAGTGTCTTTTTAAAAATTTGAAAATTAAAATTGAAATTATTACAACTACTGTAAGCTTTAATCATGTTATATAATTGTGCATGTTAGGGTGTGAGTTCTATCTGTCCATGATTTTGAATGCTTGTTAAGATATTGAATTACTGTGCTCATCAATTATGATTCTTTTCACTGTTTCTAGTTCCATGTTCCTGATAGAAATGTTCAGTCTCTGCTGTAATTTTCAATGCTTAATTTCAGTTGTCGCTCCATCATGTTGATATTTTGTCTCAATTTATGATTGTAAGTTTTAAATTTATAGTGTTTTTTGGAGTTCTTTCTGCCTTCAAGACTTGACCACTCTATCTGGCTGGCTTTTAACAGAAGTTGGCTGGTAATTCATGCAGATTCTAGGTTTTGGAGAGTACATGGGGGAAGTGCAAGGTGCCTTCGAGCAGCACAAGAATGAAACCCTGGTACATTCATTTTGGCTCATGTTAATCCTCTGCATGCTTTCTATCTCAAAACCCTGAGAACTCGATGCTAGGAAGCTAGACATGAACTGTTGCTTGATGCTTTGCAGTCAATCATCATGCGGAAATAGATTTTCTTGAACAGAAATGAAAACTCAGCATTTGATTTGCCCCAGTGCATTAACTGAAATAAAAGATTCCTACACTATGCTAGTTTTTAGAGGCTATCGTGTTGTTTCAACTCAACTTGAATGTGATAATCTCGAATTGCGAACGTGTGGTTGTATGTGGTATTTTATCAATTACCGTCAAGTCTGCACGTAGTTAATTTTTCCACTCGTGTGGCACAGGAATCCCCAAAGGTTGGAGGAAGATGGGCAAAAGAAGGAGGAGGGGGCATGACAGAAGAAGAGGCAATAGCTGCTCAACAAAGAATGTTTGCGGAAGCACGTGCCCGCATGAACAGTGCTGGAGCTCCAGCACCCTCTGCACAGGCCAATGACTCCAGCTAGGATTGCCTCATTGAACAGAAGCATTCTCCTTGTACAATGAGGTTCCCTCACACCTGTTTCTGATATTGGTGAAGTAGTTAATTTGTGATCGATGCCCAATCCTCGATCTGTAAAGAGTCAAAACATGAAGCATGTGAAATTTCATACCCAAATACGGAATTGTATTTTGCCTTCAGAGGCCGTTGATTACTAACACTGCTTAGTTTCTCTCTCATCGAGCTGTTGGTACGCAGTTAAGTGGCCCAAATTTAGCAAACTGTCACAATGTTGGTAAGCTATTCACTGTACAATATTGTCCACATTGAGATGGTAGTCAATTTTTGCTTTTGACTAAATCTAATCAATGTTAAATAACTTGGAGTGCTTTTTTCTTGTCTATATGCACAAATACATGCAAATATGCAAATATGTAAGCTTGCAATTATAAAAGTTTTGAGTGTTTTGATTAAGTGTAGATGGTGGCTACAGAGCAAGGTTTTTGAAAACCTTGGAATTGACATCTTATCCACCACAAAAATGAGGATATAATTTAAATTTAGTTCTTAAAGATATTTGATGATGAAATTTTTTACTAAATATAAATTTGGTTTTTATTTTGTCTTTGTTAGATAATTGTGTAGTGCGCCCTACAAGTAAGAAATAATCCTTATAGTACTTAGTTGTAGTCAAATCAATTGAAAACAAATATATATTTCTATCTAAGTAATTCACAATTTTTTTTGGTTGTATCAAGTGTTGAGGAATAATAATAGTTAACAAATATATATAAATGTGTAGTATAGTTGAGTATCTTAAGATTAAATCAATTTAACTTGAGACAAAAATTTAATATAGATAAAATAATCTTTTAATATAATTCATAGAAATTTAATTTTAAGCACAATCTATAATTAATAGTGCTTTATTCTTATAAGATTTTATAAATCTTATATGATGAAGCAAATTAAAAGCAACTTCAATTATAATATTATTATTCTTATTAAAAACTCAATTTTCTTCTAAAATATTATTTTATTTTATTTATTCATTATTAAATTTATAAATTCCAAATTTTATATAAAAATATTTAAAGATATTATGAATATATTTTCTACCATTATATGTATTTAATATTTTATTGGTTTAGATAATAAATATTATTAAGGCCTCATTAGGAATATAAAAGAGATGAAAGACATACCAAAACCTTCATGATTTGACAATTGGCCAAAAGAAACAAAAGACTTCTAACTTTGTGTATAAATGTTTCTTTGAATTGATCACTTATGAAAAAGCTAATGATTAGTGGAGATTTTTTGTTGCTCAAGAAAATCACAACTATAAGCCTTCATTCCACACATCAAGTGATGTTTTAAATCAATAGTTGATTGAAGTTCAAAAGCTTGTCATTTTTGCAATGTTGTAATCAAGAATTCCAATCAAGAATATTAATACCATCTTGTAGGAGGAGGATAGTGACATCAACATCATGACTAAAAACATGAACAACATCAAGCAAAAGATAATTAAGAAACAAATGAATAAAAAGATGTTGTCAAGTTATATAAAAAATAGTATAAGAATTCATTAGATATCTACCTATAAAAGAATTTGAATTCACCTTGAAGTTTGATTTACAACCCAAATTAATATGTAAGATATTTAAAAACATCCAAATAGAAGCCAAATCTCATAATCTACTTGAGAATTGGCGAGCCTTTTCTTTAATCTTGATACTAATCTTTTAATATCAATATCTCTTGATATTACTATCCAATTGCTCTCAAACTTTACATAGTTATTAGAAATCAAGTTTGCTACTAGTATGAAATATTTTTATTTCAATTCAATTGGAAAATTATTGAAAATCTTAAAAATCTTTACTAATCCTCCAAATTCCTAATTTTAATATGTAAATACATTTGAATTTTAATTACTGTCATTTAAATCATTTGATCAAGCTCAAACTTACAATACAAATCTAACATAATAATAATAAAAAAGTAAAAATCTTCATCCTAATCTCATAAAATTTTCTAAAATATAAATCCTTTATATTTAAAAAAAAATCAAAATCATGTCAAAACAATCCAAACTTTGTAAAACCTTTACAAAGTTATTATAAATTCAAATCTTTCTAAATTATTTTTTAAAGAACATTATTTTAGTTTGGATTTAAAACCTCTTCTTTGATTAAACAATGAATCCCAAAGTTGCCATGGATATATAATTTTGTACCTTAAAATTTGATTTTGATCTTAGTTCACAACTGGTCTTCTTTGGGTATCAATTCTTAATTTCTTAAGGTAATTTTTGCCAAAAGCTACTCTTAACTTATTCTTGAAGATGCCTATATTAATTACTATTCTTATCTACTTTATTTTATTTTATTTATGGCCATATAAAGTTAATAAAAGTTTATTTTGTAAAGAAGCAATATTAGCATTTATCAATTTTATTGTGTTCTTAACTATTATCTATGCTTTTAATATAACTTTTTATAATATTTTAAATTAAGCTCTTTTACAATATATTTTTTTTTCTTTCACTTAATAGTCATGTTATAATATGACAATGTTACTTGATGTATTGATCAATATTTTTTCAAAAAAAAACTACAAGATCAAATCAAGATGGATATAAAAAGAAAGATCACTCATTTTTTTTTGCCCATTCTAAAACAATGGATCTTATATGCATCAATTGTTAGGTCCTCCTCTTGGATATTACATACCTCTTGAATGTCTACAACCTATGACTATTCCACATTATTAGATCAATTATATTTAATATTATGTTTTCTATTATGTATGTCTTTATAAGAAGCAAAGAGCCAATATTATATCTAATTGCAATGGAATACATATATGATTTATTCCATGCAAAGAAACTTCCAAACATATTTGTTATTAATTATGAATGTATTCTGATCTTTGTATTAGAAACCATATTTTGGCACACCTATTTTAATTTGTATATGGCCCATCAAGAAGAATATTATTAAAAATTACAAGAAATATGTCAATAATAAAGATACGCGGGATGATTTTATGAATGAATGACATATGGTATGGTGTTTGGCCTTATATTTTTTATTTTTTATTTCTTTATTTTTAAATCTTTATTTTTTATGAGATTTATACTAATGGCAACTAATATATTTTTTTACAAGTGATGTATGCTCAAACCAAAGAAGCATTTAATAAATTGTGGACTATATTTAAGTTAAAATACAAGTGTATAATAACACACAAAGAAGCAATTTGGTATCTTATTTGGATTGATCCTCTCTAAGAATTTTTTTTGCAACATGGACAAACCACTTCCATCACTTTGGATAAGTTGTTACTTCTTGTAGATAAAGTGCACACACTAGGCTAAAAACATATTTAAGAATAAGTAATTTTGATCTATTTTTGTATTATAAATACATTGATTAGTCCATTAATAACTACTTACATGACAATACCACTAACTTAACATATAAAAGAAAGAATTTCGTGCTATTTTTTTGGAAATGAAAAAAAAAAGATATTTCAAAACATTTAAAAAAAAGTTTCTCATTTTGTACTTTTAAAGGTCAAAGAACAAGAAAATTAATTTTTTTATTTATTTTATTTTTAAATAAATTTAATATAATATATTTTGGCCCCCATAATTTCTAATTTTTAATGGGACATTATAAGGTACCAAGTTCAATCAAATAATAAACCTTGCATAATGGTCTTTATAAAAATTTGGAGCATGATATGCTTTCATACTCTCTAAAACCTAATCTCTATTAAGAAAAGGCTTAAGTTATCAAACTTTGACATACACTAGTATATTTGGAGAGTGCAATCATTGTGTCTTGAAGCAATTCAAAACTTAGAAGTATCATTGCTAGTTATATTAAAAGCAATTAGAAATAACTTTGCCACTCTTTCCAATCACCAATAAGAAACTATATTTGAAGAATTGCATATGCTATGACAAAAAGTACCACAAGCAATTAGGGATCTAGAAGTTGTAGAGACAAAGGGACATTTGGACAAAAATACTTCCACTCGGCTAATTTATCAAGCTTTTAATACTTGAAAGGTCAGCTAAAGCCAAAAAATAGAAAGTTATGGTATTTTTGGTCAAACTAAGCATAATAAAATCTCAAAAATTTTTCCAGCTTAAAAGATTGAAAGAAAGCAACTCACATTACCAAAAAACGTCTAATACTATAATTTGATGGTATTGGCAATGCATGCAATGATATTCCTACCTTTTCCAAAATATTGGCTCATTTCTCTTATGCAAAGATTGCACATACAAATTTTGCTACTAAAAATTGGATGAAGAGCACAGAATGGCAAAAAAAAAGCGGCAAAAAACTTTGCTAAATTAATGGCAGAACATCATAGGAAGAATTATTGCAAAATGAAGAAGGGAGCTAAGTACTTTTTTTTCTATTGCATGGTATTTATTTTTGTGGAGAGATATCAAAGGTATATGTCTTCAGCGATTCGGAGTTGTGTCTTTATTTGGAGCCATATTGTTAAATTAAATTTATATTTTTAATTTTTTTGATAAATCAAACATCTTTTGAAAGTTGTGATGCTTGTAAATTAGTTTTGGTATACTTAAAATAATATATCTATTAAAATTAGAAATAAAAAATAAATAGAATTTGAAATTATAATAAATAAAATTATATCAATTTTTAATATAATATTAAAAAATACAATAAAATATTCTTTTATTTTAATAGAATTATTTTTATAACAAAATAAAAAATTATTATTAAAGATTATTTATGCCAATATTATTAAAAAAATATCTAATATTAGATTAATTTTTTATATTAATTATTAAAGTTGTTCTATATTTTTTTTAATATCCATTTTTTGTAGTTTAGAATAGGTATGGATGTGTAAAAAATATTATATTACATGAATTGATGCTTATTTAAGTTTTAATTTATAATTATTATATATGGTATTTATACTTTAAAATTTTCTTCTTACACAAATACTGTGTTCAACTTACAATATATTAAATCAAATCTCAAAAGCATGATGTATTAGAATGATAATTTTTCTATGTTTATTTAAAAGAATCATATTTACTCTACATACTTATCATATTTTATGTATACGCCCATCAATGATAAAAATATTATTTTATTTGAAAAAAATAAAATAACATTAAATTTATTTTGATTATATTTTACATATGGTATAAAATTTTTTAAAAAATATATTGATATATATATTCGTAAATTTATTAAAACCTATATATATATATATATATATATATTAATAATTCATTTTGAAAAATCATTGATATCTTGGTATTAAAAATATACACATTTATACTATCAATTTCTTTATTAATATTGAATCTATTTAGTTTGATATAATTTTTTAATTGATATTATTATATTTTTTTTAATATTTTTTAAAAATAAAAAAAACTACAAATTAAGTGGATTTTTTTCAAAAATAAAATTTACCATCAAATTGATTGTAATTTGGTATAAATTTTTATGTATTTTTTTAAATATTATTAATTTAAGGTTGTATTTCAATTATTAAAAAATAATTTAGTGTTACTAATGCCATTGTAGTTTTTGCTATTGCTATTACAACCTACATCCTATTCAATATATATATATATATATATATATATATATAGATTTTTTTGTATTTTTTAAATAAAAAATCATTAAATTTTCCAATATAAATTAAACCATGAAAAAAGATTATTGTGGCAATAGAAAAAAAAGAATTTTTAACTAAACTTTTCAAAGTATTGAAGTAATAATAGCAAAAATTAAAGTAGCATTAGTAATATTTTAAGTTTAATAGAATATTTTTATTATGCAAATTATTTTATAATTTATAATTATTAATTATTATGTTAATTAATTTATCAAAATTTTAAATTAAATTAAATTAAATTCTCTCTCTCTCTCTCTCTCTTTAGTATATTAAATTACTCTTTAAAATACAAGATATTAAAAAAATCTTAATATTTGTAAATTTTGTTTAGTTTATTATATAATTTTTTATACTTTTACTTCATTTTAACATAAAGAATATAATTACACTTTAATAGTAATTATTTAATTTAAATTATATTTATCATTTTATTATTTATTAATTTTTAGAGAAATGAGATGATTATAATATAATATGCTATTCTAAAAGATGGTAGAATAAATTATTTTAATTTAAAACTATCTATTTTTAAAATATTTAAAAAAAAATATGATTGTAATCTTAAATCTATTGTCTAAGATTAGAATTTGAAGAATGAAAATAAGTAAGTAAGATGCATCTTAAAGAAAGATTACAAAAAGAAATTGGAGAAGTATATATATTTAAGAGAAAAATTGGAATAACAATTACTAAAAAGAAGAAGAATCATGAAATTAGACTAGAAGTAAGAAAGAAATTGACAAGAGTGAAGGCCTTACTCTTACTTCTATATATACTATCTAATTAGAAGCTACATGATAATGTTTTATAGGACTTGTGACATATGTCTAACTTGCAAGACAAGTTTCTTATATGTACACCATATTATCAACTTGTTGGCCAAATTTTCGACCTATTAATCACCTATAGACATATATAAAGTCAAATCTACATCTATGAAGTTTTTAAGTAGCTTTTGTATTAGATATTATCAAATTTATGTACTTTGATTTATTTCTATTTAATCCCTTTTATCTAAGTAATTAATAGTGTTGAATATGTTTAAAAGATATATTAATATTATATTATAAAAATTATATATATATATATATATATATATTTGTGTATATATGTGTATCATGGATATACATAGGTATTCTAATAACTATCTATATGATTAGATAGAAGTAGATAAAAGTAAATAAAAATAGGTTAATTTCATAATATCTTCTAGAAAAGCTTTCTAGAAGCTTCATAGACATTGCTTTGACTTTATATGTATTTAAAATTAATTGGTAGATTAGAAACTTGGTCAATAAGTTAATCATTTATTAGTAGCTTGTAAAATAAGCTAATTATGTGGCACACATGTAGAAATGTTTTCTTGCAAGTTAAGATACATGTCTTGCAAAGTCAATACATTTTGGAGGTTCTATAAGACATAACCATGTAGCTCCTAGATAAGAGTATATATGGAGGCAAGAGTGAAGCCTTCTTTATTCTTTTCAACGCCTTTTTAGTCCTTAGTCTTCTTTCAAGACTTTCTAATCTTCATATTTTTGGCAATAGTCATTCTATTTCAATATTATATCATCTTTGAGTGACTTTCTAGTTCCTTTCAATGATATAAGAGTGTATTGAAGATTTTCTTTCTTTGAGATTCATATCCTTAATAGTTTGATAAGAGTGCTAACTTATTATTTCTATCTTATTTTAGAAGTGAGTGAATTATCTCACTTCTATTGTTATATTTTGAAGGTTATGGATTTTCTACCTTTAAACAAAAAAAATTTATTTTTTAATACTAATCTTTTCTTTAAAAAGAATAGATTATCCCTCTTTGTAGAAATTTTCATTTGATATTAGAGGTTACAAATTATCCTCTTGTAATATAATTTTTTGAATTAATTTAATTTGTCTACAGAAGAAAAGATTATGGATGCTACTCTGAGTGGAAGTGAGAATAGATTTGCAAGTATTGCAGATCTTCATGAGCTTGTCAACATTCTAAGAGTAAAAATATCATATATTTCCGACGTGAATCATGGAGGTACTTTGCCTATGCCTATGGAAGAACTTCGGAGTTTGTGGTAAGAAGTTGTATAGTTGAAAGAAGCAAGTAGATCAATCTTGCAACCAAATCCAGGGAGTTTTGATTCTATAAGTATGATATGGATAAGGATCAATATGCTTGAAAATTTTGATGAAAGAAGATAAAAATTTCAAGGATTTTTATAACAAGTCAAGTTCTATCTAAGATTGCATCTCTTCTAATACTCCAATGGATTTACTCAAGTCAAATTCATAGGTACACTTCTACCAAGAAGTGCTTTCTTTTGGTTTCTATCTTTAATAGATAAAGATTCTCAACTCTTTTATGATTTGAATTCATTCTTAGAAGCATTTATGGCTACATTTGGAAAAAGTAATCGAGAAAGAGTGGCAAAGACCAAGTTCTTATCTTTACGGTAAGAATCTTAGTCAGCCACCATATATGTTGTTGAATTCCAAAACCTTGCTTGTCACATGAATTGGAATGACAAAGCCCTTATCAATCAATTTCAATATGGATCAAAAGATAATGTCAAAGATTTGTTATCAACAATGTCAAAAGAAGAATCTTTGGAACAATTTATTGCTCAAGCCATTGCATGTGACAATTGATTATTTGAAAGATGTCAAGAACAAAGATTTGGCTAGAGAGGGATAAATCAAATAATGATGGAAGCTCTCAAGTTTTATGAAATATAGCCATCAAGGCCAAAACCAATGCAAATTGATACAATATGTTTTAAATCTCTCATATAGCAAGAAAAGACTTAACAACATCAAGAAGGCTTATGCTTATATTGTAGAGAAGCTAAATATACTGCTTAATATTATTCAAAGAAAAAATGGAATCACAAAATGAGAAGCATGATTACCAAAGAAGAAAAAGTGTCAAAAAATGAGTTTCTTCAATTTCAATACGAAATATGTAATTAGAATCTTATACAACTCCTAGTAAAGGTCCTATTTTTTCCTCAAATCCTTCACTTTGTTTTATAATAGAAGTTTATTTAGGACCAAAAAATCACAAAGTCTTAGCTTTTTTAGATTCAAGAGCCTTAGTCTATTTTTTAGACAAAGATTTTGTCAAAAAACAAGAAATATTGTTAGTAAAAAAAACTAAATCTGTACATATAGAAGTCATAGATGGTCATTTGTTATCTTTTAGAGATGTTATGCATAAGATTTTTCCTTTAGATATAACAATTAAAGATCATAATATCATAGTAATATTTAATGTAATAAGATATCCATCTAATTCAATTATTTTAAGATTATCTTGGTTAAAAAAATATAATCTTCAAATAGATTGGATTTCTTATAACCTTAATTTTTTTTTATAATTTAATCCAAAATCTTGTTAGTTAAGTAAAAACATATAAGTCTAGTATATCCAAACCCTTACTAGTAAGTGCAAAAGCTTTTATGCATACCGCAAAAGAAGGATTATCTTTTGATTAATATGCTACATTCATTTTTTATAGTAAAAAGATGTCAAGTGGTATTCATAGCTATTACTAAGATTTTTAGGACGTTTTTGAAAAAAAGAACAAAAATATTCTTCTAAAGCATTGTTCTTATAATTGTTCTATTGATCTTCACAAAGGAGCTCAATTACCATTTGGACCGATCTATAGCCTATTATAAAAACAAGTTGGTTGCATTCAAAGAGTACATTGATAAAAACTTGGCTAAAAATTTTATACATCATTCTAAATCTCAAGCTGAGGTACCTATCTTATTTATAAAGAAAAAAGACAAATCTTTGTAGATATATATGTACTATCAAGGACTCAACAAAATCACCATTAAGAATAGATATCCTCTACCTTTGATTTCAAGACTTCTTAATCAATTGAATTAAACAAAGATCTATTCAAAAATAAATCTAGAAGGAGTATATAATCTAATACGTATTAAAAAAGGAGATGAATAAAAAAACTATATTTTGAACCAGATATGGACATTTTAAATATAATGTCATGCCTTTTGGACTCACAAATGTATTAGCTACTTTTTAACATCTAATGAATGATGTCTTTTGTGAATTTCTTGATGACTTTCTTGTTTTTTATTTGAACAATATCTTAACAAGAAGTTCAAATTCATTGTGTATTACAAAAACTTATAAATTCAAGATTATATGCCAAGTTACAAAAGTATGTATTCTACATTATTCAAGTTGAATTCTTAGAATACATCATTTCTAATGAAGGGCTAATGATGGATCCAAAGATGGTTCAGAGTATTATGGATTAGAATATTTCAAAAATAATAAGAGAAGTACAAGGCTTTTTGGGCTTTACCAATTACTATCGAATCTTCATTTAGAATTTTTCTTAAGTTGCAGCTCTACTTATATATTGTTGTATTATATATTTTCTTATTTGGAAATGCATTAGGTAACTAGCTGTGGAAGGTGGGATTGTATTTTACAAGTATCCAAGAATCATAGTATGTTTCACCTTTATAAGAAGAATGCAAATTGAATTTTAATTCAAAAGTACTTAAATCCAATACAAAGTGCTTAAAAACACTCTTCTTAATAATTTCAACTATACATAAATTCCAATTGCCTTATTACTTTGATAATTAAGAAATTTTGAATTTTATTTGTAAACCTTGATCTTAATGAATAAGCTTTAGCAAGCTGTAGCTCCTAATCTAACTATCTACTTAGAGTAAAATTTTGCACACAAAAGCTACTATAAGTCTTCTATGTGCTCAAAAAGAATTCATCCCAATTCAACTTACAAATTGTGAGAAAAAAACCAAAAACCATATTAAATTCACAAAAGACATTCATATTGTTTTAGTAGTGATTTTTCTTTTTTCAACTATTAACTTCAATTCAAAATTAGTATATAGCTTGATCTTAAAGTCTTCTAATACCATGCCAAATTTCACCTTGATTCAACTAGTGAATCTTTAGATATCATAGAAACACTATCCAATCCCAAACTACCAACTTCTAATATCTTCTTGTACTAAAACCTAAATATCTCCTAACCACACTATTAGGTTTTTATAAATTTTTACAACACTCAGCACACCTAATTAATCAAGTATTATCGAATTTTGAATTATAGATGTAACACCAATTTTACAAATTAACCAATAGTATTAGCTCTAATTATATTGTAAAAATTCTAAGTTGCCAATACAAATCTTGACTTTGAATAGTAATTTCCAAATCCAAGTAAATCCTACAAAAATAAGCCCTATGTTTCTAGAAGAAGCTTTTAGTTAGCTCTTGAATCCTAATCTTTGATCTTTGAATGAAATCCTATTTTTTCCTAGGCGATCGTTTTAGTGATTAGAGATTTGATTTTGACCTTGTTTTATAAATGGTCAACCCTTAGGTATCAATCTAACCTATCCTAAAGATTTTCTTAGCCCAATACTATCTTCAATTTAACTCTAGTATAAACCATACTAATTATTTATTTCTTTTAATCTAATTTTATTAATTTATGGTCTTTCTAAGATAGTAAAAGAATCTTTATAGCATAGAAGGTAAAATTCCTAACCAACCTTCAACCTACTAACTATTAAGACAAGAAAATAACTAAAAGGCTTTTATAAAAGCCATGTTTAAATATCTTGAATTATTATTGAATCAAGATAATTAGATATTAATTAAAAATTTAATTTTGATTATATTTTCACTATATAGTCATATTATATCATGACAACATTTGACTTGTAAAGACAAATTTAAGTGGAGTAAAGAAGCCAAAGCATTGTTTGATGCTTTAAAAAAAGAATTTACTTCTACATCAATCTTTTATCTAGTAGAAAATTTCAAGGCATTTTTTATAGAAATAGATGTATTAGACTTTGCCTTGAATGCAATCTTATCACAAATAGGAGCAGATAACAAACTCCATCTAGTATCTTTCTATTCTATAAATTTTTTAGCAACAAAGATAAATTATGAGATCCACAAAAAAGAGCTCTTTGTAATTGTGGATTCATTTTAAGAATGACATCATTATTTAAAAGGTGCCTTGAGTCTAATCATTGTGTATACAAATCATAAGAACCTTAAATATTTTATATCAACACGTATTTTAAATTGTCGTCAAGCTTGTTGGAGTGTGTCCTTATCAAGATTTGATTTCAAGAAGACTTATTGACCAAAAAAATAATAAGGTTTGTTGGATGCTCTTTCTAGATATTCTTATCTTATACCAAAAGAAAGAAATTCATCTTTTGATGAATAAAGAATAATTTTTTAGAAGCCAAAATATTTTCACCTTAGAGCAAAAAATCAACATTGAGTGTTGATTCAACATTTGTCAAGGGAATTCAATCAAGTATGTCCTCTAATCCTCTTGTCTATAATATCGAGAATAATTCTTTTAAGTCTTATAATACTTCTAAGTTTGAGTTCAAAAACAACCTACTCTATTTCAAGGAATGATTATACATTCTAGAAGGTGAGGCATAATTACATATTTTTTAAACTCTTCATAATTTTTTAACAACCGGATATTTAGGATACAATAAGACTTTGGAGCTAATATTGAGAGATTTTTATTGGCTTCAAATTTGGAAGGTAGTTAAAAACTTTGTACAATCCTAAGATATTTTTTCAAGATTCAAAACTCCTCACTATCAATCTTATAGACTTCTTCAGCCATTACCTATTCTAGAACAATCATAGTCTTTTGTTTCTATGGATTTTATTATAGATCTTTTAGTCTCAAATTTATATAATTCTATATTTGTGGTAGTAGATTTTTTTATTAAGATGGCACATTTTATACCATATATAAAATCTATAATAAGTGAAGAAACAACTAAGTTTTTTCTTAACAACATCTATTGCTATCATGGATTACCTAAAGATATTATATTAGATAAGAAGACTCAATTTATATCAAGATTTTGGAGAACCCTTTTCAAGATTTTAAAAGTAGATATAAAGCTCTCTTTGGCTTTTCATCCTCAAATGATGGACAAACAAAATGGGTGAATCAAGTTTTGGAGTAGTACTTGAGAAGTACTATCTACTATCAACTATCATCAAGATGATTGGATAACTCTTACTATTGGTAGAGTTTGCATACAATAATTTTGAATATTCTTCTACTCAATAAATACCTTTCTTTGCCAATTATAATTATCATCCATCACTTGATACTTTTGACTTTTCAAAAGTTGATAATCTTGTGGCAAAAGATTTGACAAATCATTTATCAGAGCTATATGCAACAATGAAGGTGTTGTTAAAGGGAGGTGAAGAACAATAAAAAATTAATGCAGATGCATATTGCAAGGAACAACCACAATTCAACATAGGTGACAAGGTATAGTAACTTTGTCGCAATATCAAGTCTACTTGTCCTTGTGAAAAGTTGGACTATCATAGGCTTGGATCTTTTCTTATTAGTAAATATGTCAATCCTGTTGCTTTTCAATTATATCTTTCAGAGTCTATGAAGATCCATCCTATATTTCATGTATCCTTCGTTGAGCCATATAAGACAATGAATATCTTAAGAAGAAGGCAAACGCCACCTCCTCTTATAGAAGTGGATAATAATGAAGAATTTGAGGTAGAAGAAGTCTTAGATGCAAGATAACGCCAAAATAGGTTGAAATATCTTATTCATTGGCATGGATATGATATTAATGAATGCACATAAAAGCAAACAAAGAATCTTGCAAATGCAATAAAGAGAGTTGAAGTTTTCATTGACAACATCTATCAAAACTAAGATGAAAATTAAAAAATCTTTGCAATAAAAGAAACAAAATCAAAAGAAGATAACACTCTACTTTATATCTTTCTTTGTAGCTTCTATGTATTTGTAACGCTAAAGAGATGGAGAACCAACAATCACCAGATTCAACTCAAGAGCTTTTATTTGTGGACTTATTTGATGGAATATTATAATTGTTACAACCTTGAAGATGACAAAATTGAGATGAAGATCTTCAAAAACGTCACGTCTTTCCTTGAATAGATGGCGAGATACAATGTGTTTGGTAGCACAACTTTAGAAGAGACTTTTGATTTTTGGTGATTTTATTAGAGGTATGAACAACTCTTGATTATATTCTATATGTTTTATTTGAATGAAGTTATAAAAGCCTCAACAATGATTAAATAATAAAGTGGTCTTTTTGCCTTGGTATAGAATACTATCAATGGTTGAGAGGACCTATCAACCATCTTTGAAGATAACAAAGATCAAAATATGTGGCAAATATAATTTGCCGTATCTTAGATTTTTTCAAAATATGAAGATTGCTCTTCGTGGAACTCGTCTATGGAAAGAGAGATAATGTCATGTGTATACAAAGGTCCTTTAATAACTATCGATATAATTAGATAGAAGTAGATAAAAGTAAATAAAAATAAGTTAATTTCATAATATCTTCTAGAAAAGCTTTCTAGAAGCTTCATAGACATTGCTTTGACTTTACATGTGTTCAAAATTAATTGGTAGGTTAGAAACTTGGTCAATAAGTTAATCATATATTAGTAGCTTGCAAAATAAGCTAATTATGTGGCATACATATAGAAAATTTTCCTTGCAAGTTAAGATATGTGTCTTGCAAAGTCAACACATTTTGGAGGTCCTATAAGACATTGCCATGTAGCTCCTAGATAAGAGTATATATGGAGGCAAGAGTGAAGCCTTCTTTACTCTTGTCAATGCCTTTTTAGTCCTTAGTCTTCTTTCAAGACTTTCTAATCTTCTTGTTTTTGGCAATAGTCATTCTACTTGAATATTATATAATTTTTGAGTGACTTTCTAGTTCTTTTCAATGATACAAGAGTATATTGAGGATTTTCTTTCTTTGAGATTTTTGTCCTTGACAGTATGTATAGATGTGTATATACATTGAATCTTTTAAAATGATTTAAGACTTGAAAAGTAATTTAAATAAAAAAAATCAATAAGCCAAAATGACGTCTTTTATGATTTTTAAAATTACTAAGACTATTTAAGTAAATAAAAATAAATCAAAGTTTACAATAATATTTTAGTAGATAATAATTCCTTCATAAAATATTAAAAATTCTTTTTAAAATAAATAAGACCTTTAGGTGACTTTAGTTATACTATGTAGCTATCAAAACTTCTTTTATATGATTTGAAAATATAAGAAGTCACTTCTCAAGTATTTTAAAACTAAAATATTTAACTTATAAGCCTTGTGGTCTTTTTAATCCTTCTGCATGGCCTTCTTCTTAGTTTTTATGTATAATAACAAGAATAAATCTATCTTTTGACTTTTCAAGGAATTTTTTTTATATTCTAATTTTAGTTTAATTCTTTTTATTTTTTTTACTTATAAATAGCTATTTTAATATATTTTTGTTTCATAAATATATTAAATTTTATTTTTTCTTTTCTTCATTGTATTTTTTTAATATAATTACATAGATTCTTTTTTAGTAATTTATTTAGCAAAAATATTATTTTAGTCTTAGTGTTTTTTATTTAAAAATATATTAGCTAATAATAGATTATAAAGTCCTATTTTATTGTTGTTATAAAAATAAAAATGTGTTTGAAAATATTCCTACTCACAATGTAGATGACAAGAAAAATGAATGCCATTTACTAAATTTAGGACCAAAAATTTAATTATTATAAAATTAAAAATTTAATAATTTTTTAAATTTTGAATTGAAAAATTGATGTAATTGCAAGATTGATCAATTTAGTAGATGTCAAAGATACAAAGAGAAAGACTAAGAGATTAAGATATATAAAATAAAAGTAAGTAAATAAATAAATATATAATTGATTAATTTTAAAAATACTTTAAATAAAAAAATAATTAGATTACTTCAAAACTTGTGTTATCATGATTGAAGTGCTTCTTGTAATTTTTTCTTATTTATATCATAACAACTACATTCTATAGAAGCATTTAGAAAAAATATAGAAACTAGAAAATTTTGAGATTTGTTTTTTTAAAAGACTATGGAAGGTTATTAGAAACATTAAGATAATCATAGAATATTTTAGAACCTTGTCACAAATTCTATAATTTTTTGAAGATCCATAAAAATTATTTATAATTATTTACAAATTTCAAGAAGGCGTTTGCTTTTGTAATTTGTTAGAAAATTATAATAAAAAAATACTCATGAAATTTGTACACCTATAGATTGGTAGACAAAACTAAATTATTTGAATCTTAATAAATAATCAAGTAAGTGGGATTTGATACACATAAATTTCAAAATAAGGTTTTTTACTTGTTGAAGAAAAAATAATAAGATGCTAAAAATAAAGTCGTAGTAGTAGAACTAGAGTAAAATTATTTCATAGTTGTATAATAATTTGGTTTCTCCTTGACATAGATAAAAGAAATTTCTTTTTCTTTTTAAATTATAATTTATTTTTTATTAAATATTATTTTATTATTAATAAATCATAAATTTATATTTTTTAAATAACTATATACCTTACAAAACATAAATTTCAAGATTATTAATTCTTAAAATAATAATAATAATAAAAATTACAATTTCAATAACATAATTTAGTTTTCAAATTTAATAAGAAAAAAATAGGTCGTACATTAATGATAAAAGTAAACTATAAAAGAATAAAAAACTAAACATAAATTATAAAAGTATAAAAAGTGTTTCTTATAAAATTAACATTATTGAGGCATAATTGAAAAAAATACAATTTAATAAGAAAAAATGATAAAAGTCAATCATTAAAGCATGAATATGATTTATGATCAAATTTTATCATTAACAATTAACCTTTGAAACAAATTTGGAAAAAAAAATTCCGTGAGTAAAACAAAAGCAAAATAACTTCAGTTATTTTAGAATTTTCAAATTACCATTGTATTACTAATTATTTTGATAACTTGTAATATCAATTAATGTATTTATAAATTTAATTTTCACAAAAAAAAAAAAAAAAAAAAAAAAAAAATCCCTTCAATCTTCTATATCTGTGTGGTTCATTTCAATTTTTGTAATCAAAATTTTCAAAAATATTGTAAGTTTTTTTTATATTCTTCTGATATATATATATATATATATATATATTTTTTTGTACATTCTGGGGGCTTGCAAAGAATATGGTCCGTAACAAAAACTAAATAGTTAAAAAATCACAAATCATGTCATATCATATTATTATTATCATTATTATTATATGATTCTTCTTTTGTTCTGGTTCATGTATGCACTTCAATTATTATCTATATTTAAAAGTAACTTACAGATACGATCTCAACTTTTTGTATCAGTTATTGTTAAATCATTCGGCATGTATTCAGAACATATTGTACTATTATAAAGAATAGGTTTCTCTTTTTGACAGTGCTTTATTTGAAAAAGAAAGAAAATAGAAAATATAAAATTAGAAATTTAAGTACATCACTATCATTTGAAAAAACTTTATCATTTTATTTTTAATTTGAATATTTTTTAGAACTATTTTTGAGAATGTTATAAACTAAATACTTCAAAACTTGTAAGTTCAACGAATGGCAACATCTTCTATGACTCGATCAATACAACACCTATGGTATTACTTCCAAGTGCTTTCCTTGACTTTTAAAGTTTTAGTGACCTTTGTATAGCTACTCCTACTGAAGTAACAATTGAAAAGATTGATACACGGTTGATATATTATTAAAGATCTTCAAGGTTGAAGAATGCAGCCCTAGATTGACAAAACAACCTACACAAAGAGATATCAACTACCCAATTTGAGAGTGAGACTCTGAAATGGATAATTTAGAATAGATTCATTTTGAAGGGCCTCACAACATGATATGATTGCTGTATCTTGTTCTGCTCATGACACCTGAGAGCATTCAGGAGCTAAAGCAAAACTCAATTGTGGCAGATTTCTGTAACACCTAGACGTTTGCTTCTGAGCAGTTGCATTGTACAATTTATATACCGTATTTCTGTACACTTGATCCACTAAGTCAGATGGACTACCTAGTGTGCATAATGCATGCTACCTCTTTCAAAGAGTTCTTCAATAAACGTGGAGAGCTAGAGCTCATCTATGATTGGGTGGAGAATCTTTGATTGTCTTCCAGTGAACGGCTGTCCTCTAGAAGTGGCTGCAACGAAGAAAACCACGTTATCAGAACGCTCTGAACATGACCCATGTAAGAATTTTTCATCGAATCAAATACCAGTTTCCAAGTATCCATTCACAAACAGAAGTTATTTCCAAGGTGCAACAATACAGCTCGCGAATGTAATGACTAGCTTCAAATGCACTGGTCTCTGATAGAGCTATAGCGTGTACTTGATTGACATACGCACCTTTGTCACAGGTGGTGCCAAGATCGGTAGCCGTGAATCGAAGGAAAGTGATCGCAGCATGGCTTCCTCTGCCTGCAACCAAAAGTAGCCAAAATGATTAATCAGACTAATTACTTATCTTCATTTATCGAAAATTTCTCTCACAAGGCTACATCAAACGTCCTTTAGATGGCAATAGAGTTTAGGTTGGGCTCGCACCAGTTGATCCCAGCTTGTACATAGAATGATATACATGAAGCATATTACTTGTATCACAAGGCCACAACCCATACCCAGCCATAATCCCTAAAATGCCAAACAAAACAGTTCAATATCAGCACCACATACTGCAGTCGTTGTCTACTAATTCTGGTTGGAAGGAAATAGCAGTTTCTGACAAAGTTTCTCAAATGTTGCGCAAGTTGGCAACCAAATATTTTGTATAGCACTGAACACCGTTGAACATAAAACACGGCTTTCCAACTATCATTAAACGGAGTATTTGACCACAATCAGAGTTGTTGGACGCTGTGAACATACCCATGAGTCAGAACGGAACACAAAGACCGAGATGAAGGCAACAGGTAATCCAATGGCGTAGTAGGCTCCCAAGTTGGCAATAGCACCAGTTCGTTGGAATCCAATACCTCTTACCACTCCTACAAACCAGGAAGAATGTGTCAGGTACATGGCAATTCGTTGCTGATAATTTCCAGCGTGACTGTCAACTCTTCTTAATCTCTGCAAAAATATTGTCAGTCTCGAACATTTTATGTTTATGACGAAGATAAGTGAAGCATTCAACAACTGTCCACACTCCAAAGAACCGGGGCTGCAAACAATGCTAAAGAAACGTTAAACAAAATTGTTTTCAAACTTTCTTCGTGTTATTCTATCCAAATTCTAAGTAATAACTATCGTACTCAATTAACTCACTTGGAGTAAGCATAACCTTGTTAATATTTCGAAAGACTTAAAAGATCACCTATGGAAAATTGAACAACCCAAACACTGCCCACATACCTGACAGAATGGCCCCAATGCCATAAAGAATCGCAAGTATTGCGAGGTGAGGTGCATCATGGGCTACATGATTCACCACTTCGAAGTCGTTAGTAAATGCCCATCCCCAAACATCACGGAGTGAGTAAATGAGACTAGCCATTACACAACCATAGACTATCCCAAGGGCCACGGATACAGCCACAACCAAGCGTGCAGAATGCGCCTTCCCTGCTCCCAACTCATTTGAAACTCTCACGCTGCAAAACCAGCAAGCACTTTTAAGAGGACCAGATTGGTGTGCTCATTCGATGATCCGTATCGTCTTGACGGGAACAAAACTACTTCATTTGATGAAAAAATATCATGCAGATGCTTAAATTCTTTTCAAACATAACTTTCATCCATCCAATTTACTCACCCTAGGACAGATAAACGACCTTAAATTAACACAGTGTCTCAGGCATTCGAACATCCAAAAAAATTACCTCGTTGCAGAGCCGAATGCAAGCGTAGTCATATTCGCCAATGACAATAGCCCCATACTGAAAATATTAGCAACTTGACTCCGTTAGTTTGCTGCAGATCTATCGGCCCCAAATTTTACAATCACATATTTGACTCAAAAAATATTTTGCATTGGTGCACCTAGATTAAGCAAAAGTACAGAAAAGAACTGAAATTTAAATGAGCAAAGTGCCAGGCGACTAACCAAATGGCAAAAGAAGAGATATTTAGTTTGGAGTTCGGAAGCACCCCCGCCAGAAACGTCAAAATTTCAAACGACCAGTGTTCCAAACTGTTTCATCAAAGAGAACAACACCTCAAAATCGTTAGGTGATTTTATTCAATTTCTGTGGCAGAAGTGAAACTGAGTCATACGCAAACCTTGGTAGATTTGCGTATTACTCCGAACTTCTTCGTACAAAAGATTATGAACAACAAGTTCGATTTTCCGTATGGTGCCGATTTCAGCATGTTTTGCTCGACGAGGTTGATGTACCTTCCTAAAGAAAAAGTAACCTTGGGGGAAATACACCATCAATACCAGGGACGGCTACTTTAAGAGTTTCGAATTGAAACTATAAAGATGCTTAAGCCACCAAATATATAGGATCAAGTGAGAACGAAATACATACCACATCATTGTCGCGGACGGTAGAGCGAGGCTAAAAAACTCCCCGAGTTCTTGAAATGCGTCCCAGGAGAAAGAAGAGAAAGTCTTCTCAAATCGTGGTGAAAATCTTATAAACGCAAAGCAAAAGCTCAAATCAATGAGCATAGAAATGTTGGTGGCTAACGCTGCACCTTTGTAGCCCACGTTGAGTTTGTCGATAATGAACCAGCAGAGTGGCACATGGAACAAAACAGTCATCGCCGAGCACACCATTAACTCAAACACCGCCCCCTGCGTCTGAAAGAATTTGATGACTGGAAAAAAAATTGAGTACAAAATTAAGATTGGGTATAACCAGAACGCGTAGGTGTGTGCAGCATGGGCAATTTCAGGATCCTGGCCCATGGCCACAAGGATGCGTTCCATGTTAAGCCAAATGAGGGCGATGGGTACAGCTGCACAAACTGTGAGGAAGAAAGCAGCACGTTGCAAGTAGATCCCAAGCAAGTGATACTGCTTTGCACCGTATGCTTGCCCGCATAGCGTCTCAAGGGCGCTGGACAATCCTGCCTGCGAGCACAAATTTAGAGGTCAAAGATACATATGATGGAACATATTTCATCAGTATCTATGCAAAAGTTCCAAGCGATATAGGTTAGTGTAATTACCAACACGGTGAATCCCGTCAGGCTGCAGAAGGTGTTGGCCAACGTCACTGCAGCCAGGGGGAACGATCCAAGATGACCGACGTAGATTGTTGCAGCCATGGCCATAATATAATGCAACATATACATGACCATGATAGGACCAGCTAGCCAGCACTGCTCTCGAACCTCTCCCCACACCCACTGAGAGGTGGCCTTCTCCTCAGGGTCGTGGCTCACTGGGTTGTTTCCGAGTCCATCACTTAAGGGCCGAGTGACAGCAATATAATTTTCTGCAATGGTGAACACGGCGGGGGTAATAGGTGGAGGATTCAATTCCCCGTTTATGAGCGGCTCCGTGAATTCTTTGCCAATCGTCATCTTACACTACAATCACTGAGCCGAAAGAAAATGGAGCTTTTGTTGTGAGAGGTGAAGTGTCGACGAGGCGAAATGAATTGGAAGACGTTTGTGGCTTGCGTAGTCCTCAGTTCATCAATGAGCAAAAGCACATGCTAACATTATTGCAGCAGAATTCAGTTGACCATTCGTCTTAAGCTTTCAAGACGTACTTCGTAGTCCCTAAAAATACCGGCCGAGGTGGTGAGTTAAGGAAAAGTCTTGATAAAGCACTTGAAAGACTAAAACCACCACAAATTCAGGTTAGCACAGCCACATTCCCCATGTGTTGAAATTGTATATTTTGGGAATACAAGTCTAATGTAAAAGATGGAGTGCCAATGAGCGACGGCAGCTCTGGTTGTTCACCCATCCCCAGAAGTGTAGGAACAACAAGATCGAAGCCTTTTCGGTTCTTAACGATATGAGATATCAAGGCAATCCTTCCCCCACTAAAATAAACTTATCACACGAAAAAAAAAGGTTCACATAGAGGTGAAGAAATCAGGAGGTTTGCGACTTCTGGAAACTGATCAGCATTACAAATCACAAAAACGTTTTCTCTCAGAATCAAGTTTTCTTATTCAATAGGGTTAGAACATGTTGCAACAATTTTTCTAATCCTCGTCTGTACACTTTAAGGTGAAGAACGAAGCTTGATAAAAAGTAAAAAAATATAAATACACTGCAGTCGTATTCACCAGAATCAAAGGTCAAATAGAGTTTCGAGAGCGGAAGGTTCACGTTTAGCGTACACTTGCATCATGGTAAGGAGACACGCCTGCGACTACTTAGTTCTGTAGAACCCATGCAAAAGGACAAAGAAGCCGAGGCATGCCCACATAAAGCACAATCAGACTCAGAGAATACTCCCGAAATAACCTATGAGAGCAGTGTTAGTATGGAAATATAGGAATCCAAGTCCACCAGAGCTAGCGAAGAGACCAACCCCACCCACATCCGATATTGTCTCGGCTCTTTTCCGTACACACACTCCCAGCGCACCGAAAGCTGAAAAAGCACGCTCGCCGACTGTTCAAGTTACGAGGATTCTGCAACATCGTACAGGAGGGCCGACAAGGCAAAATTACCCTCGTATAACACTACAGCATTTCAAACCAAAGTCTAACCATAGTCCCTCACCATTGACATTCACCGCTGAGTCGACGACGTATCCCAAGAAACCGTCAAACGAGTCCCGAAAACAATGCCAGTTGCAAGACCGATCCCGCCAGCAGTAGCGCCACTCCACAAACCTCAGCGTCGGCACGATCCGTCACTAAACCCCCAAGGGTTCAATCGCAAGAACTGCAACAAACACCGAAACCATGCACAAATTTGTTCAATCCCGTCGCGCAGAGAAGCCATGCACGAGACTATAAGCGGTGCGTCATGACACGTTCCCACCTCTCCCAGCTATTAGAAATGAATTTCCTTGACGTAATGTACGTCGAAAGCATGACCCACCCAATGATATAAACAAAGGAGGAGGAAATAAAGGCAGAGACAGAGGCAAAAAGCACAGCGGCGTAGCGACTGATTAGCCCACACCTTAATAATCCTGTGCATGGTTGCCACCTCCAGCTGAAAGGAATTCTTGATTTGAATTAATGGGATTAGGGAAAACGCCGCAATGGGTGAGATGGGTTCCAAACCGTGCGATGGCATAGGTGACGTCCACCAGGTTCTCCCCTCTTGCATGCGAGCCAGCCATGCATGTCATCGCTCCTTTGTCACTCGCTTGCCGCTGCATTGCCAACTCAAATCGCCGCAAAATACACCATCGCACACACAGCGACAGTTGCGCGACTCCCTCCGCGATCCGAGATGAGGCCACTTTCGTCGAGCGTGCGTTGACGTGGCACCTATCCACGGCAGCTGCGCAGTCAAACCCCTCCAGCTGGACTCTTTTCTGCCACGTGGAGTGCTCCCACCGGGTATGCTTTTTCGTCGGCGGGGGGGGGGCAGAGGGAAATGGACGTTATCGCGATTTGCCAAGTCAGCGCTTTTTCTCATTTGGAACCGTCGTGGTCTCAGGACGCATTCACACCGTGGAGGCGGAGTTGGTAGTCCCCGAATGTTCCTGGACTCCTAAACCCCAAGTTTGTGTGTTCTTTTCGGAAAGAGAAATTGAAAATTACCTCTTTGTTGCTTTCTATCCTGATCTCCTTCTTTTTATTTCATTGTTGGGGTGGTCGAGTTTTTGTGAAGTAGAAACTACTTTTAATTCAAAACTGTTTGTGTTATCCTAAACTCCTTTGTCTGTTTCCATTTATTGAGTTTTTTTTGTGTTTTTGTGACGAAGCAGAAACTGCTTTTTTACATTAAATCTGTTTGTGTATACTTGTCCATGTGGATGTGAATCTCATCGAATAGGCTTTTTCTTTTTCTTTTTTCTTTTTCCTTTTCCTTCTGAGTTTTGTTTTTTTGACTGGGGATGGGATGTGTGACACACAACATGTTAAATGTGTGTTGAGGTTGTATAATGCAAAATGAACTGGAAGCGTGCAAAATGGCTTGCACTTGGTGCCCTGAAGGTGGGCATCACCATTCATTCCACTATTGGAAAATGGTGGTTGTCATGAGATGGTTCCCCTTGAATTTGTTCCTATGGGATTTCTGGTCTTGCCCACATGATGAATTGCAATTTAATTTTATTAATATTTTTTCTTTAAGGAAATTTGGATTCATTAGTGGAAACAAGGGCTTCATTTAACATCGGCAAGTTTGGAGGTGTGTTGTTGAGGTTGGCTGCATGATGGTAACTTCAAGCTATTGGTAAAATTGACTTTTAATTAATGTTGATTGAACTCTCATTGTTTCATACATGAATTTAAAACTACAAGAAAGAAAACTAAAATATTAAAAAATTAAAATTTTTGATTAAAAAAAATGCTGAATATTAAACATCAAAATGACAAAAAAAAAAAAAAAAAAAAAAACACAAATTTGTCACTCCAATTTTTTTAGTTCTGGTTTTAGTTTTATTTTGAAAATATTTATTCAAGTAAACAACTGAAAGGCACTTTTCTTAACTTCCAGGTCAATTTGACTTGCAATTATATAAAATGTAGCAGTTGAAATTATTAGTTGCATATACAATCTTTGTGGACATATTTTAGGATTCAAATACTTAATTGGAATCGCTATTTATCACAGTCTACTAATTTTAGTGAAAGCTGTACATGTAGATAGTTTTTTCTTGTACAAAATAATTTTACACAAATAATATATAATGAAAAGCATGATGAAAAGCATAATTACTAATTCATGAGAATATTCATATAAGATAGTGACAATGTTATTTTAAATTTTCATTTAAAAATAGGTACAATGAAGTCATCCTCCGTGAGCGCAACTGCAAATCAGGCAGTGAATCAATCATTCAGCTTGGAAATTCAGATCTGATAACCTGAAGATTGAAAACTGAAATCATGTGAAGATACCCACTTGGCTTTGACATTGATTACTGTTTTCACAGATTGATGACCATTTGTGTTGGTGTTCTGAGATGGGATAAGGTAGGTGAGAGCTTTTGCAACAGCGAGTGTTGAAATATTGATGGTGAACTCATCTAATTTACCAGGTGAAGATCTGGACGATGCTCTAATCACTCGACCACTAGTGTTTTCAATACGAGAAGACGAATTGCATGAAGGTAGGGGATGCCTGGAACGCACAAGACTTTCTCCAGGCCGAATGACTTATTAGGGTTATCCATTCTTGTGCAGGAATAGCAGAGCTCAGTGATGAGATGATCCAAGTGAGATTACCTTCGGCATCAGCAACGTCAACAACGTTCTTCATGATGTCCAAACCTTCACAAAACTCTTCGCCTTCTAGCCCCTATGCAGATGTATCACCCCCATCGATTTCCTTCAGCTCCCAGCGCATAACTTGCCTGCCCAAGTCGTCAATCACAATTTTCTTTGGAAAGTAACTACGGGAGGCATGGGGAATTCATCCGTGAGTTAAAGATTTAGAAACCAATAAACTGCTGATAAGGCATATATGTACTGAGCTCTGCTCTTGAATACATTCAAAGTAAACGGGTGATAAACAATTTTAATTCAAAGTTCAATAAAAGGTAAGGGAATGAAGTAATAAAAGAGGGAGGTAGCAAAGAGCCTCAAAAAAAGAAAAGATAAATGAAAAAATACAAGAAATAAGGAATGACCCTGCTCTTCTTGGAGGCATCAGCCTTAAGACCCAATTTGTTTTGATATATTGTTTATGTTAGGATTGTCTATTGATGAGTTTACTGTTTGGAAAAAGTAGACATTATCATTGTAAAATATCACTCTCATCATACGCCACCCGGATTAACAATCTTCACTCTGAACCTTACTCTTAAAATTGACAAAAACATGAAAAGATTCTCCAAACACATTCATGTTAGAACAGACATTATTTACAAGCACAGGTGATTGAGCCAAATTGCACAGCACAACTAGTTGCATGAGGGGAGAAACTTAGTGTGGTTGGAAAGATAGAGCAAGTTAACGTCTAATTTATACCAATCATGGGGAAATTAATACAGTCAATCCAGGGAAGGCGAAGAACAAAAAAATAAATAAGACAGAAAAAGAAAAAGCAAAAAACCAGAAAATCTGAACTAAACCAAACTAGAGACCAAAAGCAGGACTGGTCGTCACTTTGACTTGCAGCACAGATTGCAGCACGAATCGGTGCCCAGAAAGTGAGCGCTTCTATGGTCCCCCTCACCCTCCCTGCCTTCGGCGTTGCTCCAGAACGTTCAGGAAATCCGCGACCTGTCTGAAAAAAGGATAGAGAGTGATGGTAACAATCCATATCAGAATGAAAGTCGCCCACAGGTGAATAATCCACAATCCCATAGTCACAGCGGAGAAATGAGACGAAGGGGATCGACAAAACAGAGAGACAATCTCATGAGAAACCCTCCTCCGAAGGGGTCACAATCTTCCCATCCCCAAGACAAATTTCAAACCTTCAAAACAGCACGAGATGCAATGGGTGCCTTCCAAACACGATTCTGTGGGTACAAGCCCCAACCCACCTCAACAGCACCCTCATGAATCTCCCCTTCCTGCACCACTGCGCCTCACCACCACCAACGCGAGCTCCGTCGTCACCACCCAACTCGTGAAACATCACGAACGTCGTCTCAATCAAACTGGAGCTCTGGTTCTACGTGCCGTAAGAGTGCCCACAGCGAGGCGTGCAGTCTGCCTCCAGTCAGGATCGATCCCAAGACCTGATTTCATCCTCGAGTCCAGAGTCTTGACTGCATGCATGCCCCCCAGAGCTCGAATAATTTTTCATCAAAAGTGAAGCAAAAGTGAAGTTCACATGGCTTTAACAGAACCATTGCCATGCCAATTCACATGACAATAAAAGTGTCTTGAAATGTCCAAGAGCACTAAGAGTAAGGAAATACTTTGCACAACATCATGATTGAATGTTGCTCAAAACATCTTTGGAAGTTGTTCATAAAACCTAAGAAGGTGCCCAATTGCAACCAATCTATGTAGAGAGTTCACATTGTTACAACATAATCCACAAGGAGAAGAAGGATGCTAGCAGACAAGCAAATGTCAGGTGGGCTTTGTGTAGGGAGATGCACGATGGAGTTGTGATTGCATTAATTAGTATAGTGCATGTGTGTTTTGCAGACCTACCCTCTACTGCTCCAAGTCTTTACAAAGGTAAAGAAATCCCTTCCTTTTGGGACGTTGACATAGCTTGCATTCTCAATTTGTAGGCAACAAGATTGTAGGTGGTTTTCATGTTTGGTGTGCAAGTGTTTGGAGTGAGTGAGGCACATGGAGTGTCCAGTGTGTTGCACAATGGGGGGCACCACATTGTCAAAGACTTTATTTGAAGAAAAGAACCAAATGACAAGATTCAAATTTACACATGGTGGAATGCTACTTTGGTGGAGCTAACTCACCTTGTAAAGATGGTTCAAAAGTTTGGAAGTCATGAGAAATAAAGAAGATGCTTCTATGTGGAGAAGCCCTACCATATACATGGCCGCAAATTGAAGCAACTCTATACTTTGTTTGCTCCTATGTGAGTAGCTCTTTGCTTGCTTCTATAGTAGCATGGTGGCACATCTCACTTGTGGTGTGTGTTTAAGAATGATATGTTTTCAACTCTTTTAGAATTATAGTATGACATTATATTTAGAAAAATCAATCATGTAAATCACTTAACAATATGTCATTAAGATGAACAAAGAAGATTAAGAGGATGTCAAATTCGTAGCTTTGGAAGAGATGTTGAAGGAAGCTCATGACCACTATGTCATATTTTTTGGCTCTATTTGGGATTTATTACAAAATCATCCTATTGGAAATTAAGCTCACAATAGCTTACATGCATTGTTTCATGATTATCTTATGAGCAAGATTCACTTATTATTCCTAGATTTTTTTTTGTTCAAATTTTTGTATGTTTATAAACTTGGTTTAGAGTTTACTCTAAATCTTAAATCCTAAACCTTACAGTGGTGTCTATATGAGTGGATTTGTTCAAAGTGTCATCTATCTTTTTATATCCACCTATTTTAATATTTATCATGATATTTTATTTTATTTTATTCAAACTTTACAAGTCTATTCTTCTAAGTTCTAATAGCCGCTACAAAAGCCATTATTCCAAGGTGTAGTTCTACTGTTGTATAAAGCCTTTTGTATAAGCTTCTAAAAAGTGGATCACAAGACCCTCTAATATTATATTCTCTTTGTTGATGCTTTTTAGAAAGTACTCAACAATCAAAACTTGAAGCAATTGAAAAAAACAATAAACAATCAATTGACTGAAGAGGTGAAAATAAAAAAATCCTTGATTTGTGCTTTTGGTTTTTTTTGGAGCAATTAATTCAATTCATTTACAATTAAAAGAATATATTTTATATATAGAAGAGAATTTGTGTGGTTTACTTAGTTTGATTGCAATTAGATTACAACCAATGTTTGATAAGTTGACCATATCTATGACTGGAGATTGTTGAAGAAAATCATCAACAGCAAAAACTCAATACTATAGTAGGTCTTTTAAGTGACATAGAGCTTCTGTGGATAAAAATTCATTTTAGAGATGATATAGATTATAAACATAAGATTTGACAATGATTTCAGAATGATGGTTTTACAATATAATAACATATATATTTGATGTTGCCATAAAAACTTCTATGGTGTTTGTTGTTTTCTATCTCTAATAATATAAAATCTATTGTAATTTTTTTGTATATTATCTTCTTTTGCTTAATAGAATCCATAGGTCTTGATTTATGAAAATATTTTTTTTGATGGCAAATGTTAGCTCTTTTTATACAAAAGTTATATATTTTCAAAGAACATACACATTAAAATCTGTAGATTTGTATTAAGTGTCTTAATAATTTATAGAAATATATTACATAGTAAGTTTTATGAATGGAAACTTTTATTTTTAGATTTTTCATATGAATATTAAATTTATTATTAGTTGTTTGAAAGTTACCAATAATCTCTATGCTGATAGAAGGAGAACTTTTTTAAAAAAAAAAAAAAAAAAAAAAAAAATCCATGCTAAAAAATTGTTGTAATCATAAACAAGATAACCAAAAACCATTAGTACTAAGCTATGGATTAATGATTTCTAAATTTAATATATTACTTCAAGTTAAGAGATTCCTTGAAAAACATTACATACAATTAATACTTAAATGCCTACAATGGCAATCCAATGTAATGAAAATATTGAAGTTTTTAGAAGAGAAGAAAGGCTTTAGAGGAATAATATGAATACATGAATGATTTTTTTTAATGTTGTAGCAAAAATAAAATAAAAAATTTATGGTGGACTTATTTTGAGAACAATAGGCTGCAGCAACTAAAAAAATATTTTCTTTTTAAGCAATGACAAGTACTATGTAGCAAAGTATAGAATAGATAATTGCTATAACCAAATATACAAATGTGGTGAGACAAATTTGAATTAACATACTTTGAATTAATACTTAAATTTGTTTTCATATAATGTGAAGTATGATTTGTAAATGCATCTATTTGTAAAAGAATATTTTCTATTGTCAAGAATTTTTATAATAAAAAAGAATAATGTGCTTAAAAACTCTCTTTTTAAGAATCTTAATTCTCTTAAATATCCTAAATCTAAACAATTTTATATCCTATATTCTATTAATTCTAAAATCCATTAATCATTATCAATTTTAAACCTTTACTTTATCAACTCTAAAATCTTTATTCTATTAACTGTAAAATCAATCCTCTATCAACTCTAAAATCTATGTTCTATTAATTCTAAAATCTAAATCCTATCAATTTTAAAACCTGTTTCTTATCAACTTTGAAACCTATATTCTACTAAAATTTAAATCCTAATAATTCTAAAAAATTTAAACAAAGCCAAAAAGAAAAAAAGCCTAATCAAACTTTAAACTTCAACCAATGAACTAAACTAGACATCAACTCTTAATTGATTTGTTTCATTGGCTTTAAATTTAAAACTATGTTTTTTTTCAAATCATATATGCAATCCAAAAAATTGAGAAAAATCAAATTTACCAAAAAATAAATTTTGCAACAAAATCTCTATTAATGAATAAGAAATATCTAAAGATATCAATAATAACTGCTATAAACTAATTTCTTAATTTTCTTTGTATAAAAGTATTGCAAATAACATGATTTTAGAAAAAAATTAACTTCTTTAAGTAATAAATAAAAAAAATTAAACCACCAAAATAAATGGTGAAAATAGCATGAAATTTCAGTTTATCTTAAGGCTAAGAGTGATTAGCTATAAAAAATTTAGCTCAAGTACAATAAGTGCTGAACATTAATTGATATCATTACATACAATATAATGTAGAGGTGAACAATGTGTACGGATAAACAAATTCAAATAATCAAATTTACAAAAAAATCAATTCCAACCATCCACCACCTTCACATGCCTTTCATGCACTGCTGCACAAGTTAAGAAACTATAATACAAATTTTATATTACAAAATGATCTAAATGTTGCCATCTATACAATTGTTACTTAATCAAATATAAAAAAAATAAAGTTATAGGTTAAATTTTTTGTTGTAGATTTCGAATATGAACTCTGGTATTTTCTGTAGGCACTATACTATAATTTGATTTATAAGCACAATGTTTTCTTCATATTAACTCCACTTTAAATATTTTTGGTGTAATTACAAAGATAAATAAATTAATCACACAAATATTGACTTTGTTATTTCTTGACTTTTAGTTCTTTTTAATCAATAATCTAATAAAAGGTCTATACCATGTTTATTTACGTTTATTTTTTAAAAATGTATGCTAATATATAGAACCACTAATTAAGATTATTTAAAATTATGCCACATTGGAATTTGGATTAAAAGTTAAAAATTACTATAATATTTTCAAGTTAGATATAATACTAAAATCCTATCCTACTCAGATATATAGAGATGTATTAATTATTAAAAATTAGTTAAATATATTTTTTAGAAATAAATTATTATTTAGTTTTTTGGAAATAAAATTAAAAACATTTTATGTTTATCAAATCAATTTTATTCAATCAATTCTTATTTACTTTGAATCAGTAAAAAATAGAAAATTTGATGTTTTAATAATAATAATAATATATATATATATATATATATATATATATATTGATAATTCCTTCATTAAGAAGCTTGTGTTTTCTGTTCCAAACCTGAAATATATAACAATGTCCATGTATAATGTTAGTACTCCTAATTATATGAAAATAAACTTCAACAAGTTTCTTATAATTATAATAAAATATCAATAAAAGCATCTATCTTTGAATAAAACCTTTTAATATTTCATGTAAATTTAAATTTTAAATCTACTATAATTTGTTATAATGCCATTCAACTTGCAAGCATGTTTTTTGCATAAAGATATGAATTTTTTTTTGTCTATAATACACAAAAATTTAAAATCTTGTTGATGCGAATAAACATACTACAAATATTCTACATCTTCAAGCTATCATATTATGCATATTAAAAGAAAAGAAAAGAAAAGAAAACTGTAGATGTATTCATTTACTTTGAAAATGATAAAGTGTAATTTCGAAACGTCTGCTCTCGCTCTAAATTTCACGACCAATTTGTGCATACTCGAAAGATTAGCGTGAGTCAAACTTATGCTACATTCAAACTTCCCCGAACACTGTAGGAATTGAGAGAATAATACTCACATGCATTCATAGAAGCAAAATGGGGCATAAATCTTCGACAAGCAACCGAATTGCTCGAGTCTCTTCTCCTGTATAAAGTGTTGTCGCTTGACGGATGCATTCTCTCCCTTCACCTTTGTCACATACTTCGAAATCTGCAACAGTACAGAGCATTGTGTAGTGATTTATTTGCCTTCCAACATGCTTCTGACGCTACGTACCCATCTAGTTAGTGCTGCAAGTGAGACTAGTACAAGACCCTGATCATCGTCGTGAACCCAACTTCGCAGCCAACACAAAGACCCAGCTCTATGAAAATCATGTAGAATCAAGCAAGGTTAACTTACCTGAAGAGGGAGACGGTACATGAATGACATCATCAGGTTATAAGCTAACATATTCGGAATCAATCCCAGTCGCGGCGCTTGGATGGGTGCGCCGCTTCTGTCTACCAAGGGGTCCTTGCAGAAATGCTCCCACATGGCTTCGGTGAATTCGCTCAAAGAGAGCGGATTTTCCACCCCTGACGCCGCATGGTATACATGCAGTCCTGGTTTGTTCGCATGTTTAGCCATGACCTACAAAAGGGTGTTCACGACCAGGTCGGCTGGGATCTGATTTCGAGAAGGCGGTCAGACATATATATTCAGCTGGCATCGCACACAGCAATTGACTTGAAGTAGCATATCAAAAACGAAACTGATAAATTTCATCGTGCACATGTCCAGTACTATCCAAGTCCAGTGGTCCTTGAGGATTTCCGGGAAACGATGCCTACAGCCCTTTTCCATTCGCAATCACAATAGGATCCACCATCCTGCACACGTACTTACACAGGGGCCATATCAGCCATTAAAGGGTAAAAACTGTTGCGGCTTGTTGAAAACTTGTAGCTGCTCTTTCTAACAGGTCACCTGCTCATTCGTGACCACCAGTCGAATCGACCGAAATCAGATCTCAAACACATTGTGAGACAGTTCCGACTTACCGAAGGCCTTCAATCCAGCCAGGGAATGGTTCGGCAAGTGTACTCTCCACCACGCTAGGGCGTACCACAACCACTGGAATGTCACCGCGTACAGTGTCTATAACCATTTCGCCAACGGCCTTCGAGAATGCATAAGTATTTTTCCATCCGAAGAGATTACCCCTCCCCAAGTTAAGTTCATCACACAGGAACAAGTTATTATGTGTGATAATGTAAATGTCGATCAAACGATCGGCAGTGGTGCCCACCTTCACCGTGTCAGCATTGAACAAAAACCTCTGACTGATTTCTTCCTTTCGGTAGAGTCAGTGTCTCGGATGTGCAACAGGATTCAATGAAGTGAGTAACTCCGCAGACACATACCTAGCCATGCCAAACTCCTTCATTTTCTCGGTAATCAGTTGCCGTTGCTTGACAGCTGAGAAGGTGGATTGGCTCATCAGGTCTTCTACTTCCTGCAACGTCCTGGTACAGAGGGCAAGCTCGGATTCCAGATGCAGCTCTGGGACGGCGTCCACTAAAGGATTCATCTCTCTCGCTATTCTGCCACCCATCTTGAACGGCTTCTCGGGGGTGAATCCCTGTCTTGTGCCGTTGACGAAAGCTGCATCAGAGGAGAGGACCATGGATTAGACGAGATCATATTCTTTCAAACATGCCCTCCAACACCCTCATGTTCAGAACCGCAGAACCCGTTCGAAGAGACCCCTGAGTGCAGAGTCTCGAAAGGCATGAATCACGGTGGACACTAGTCCCACCGTTGAAATTCGTCGCTTACCAGTGGAGACATGAACGAAGAGTTGGAGTCTAGGGCAACTCCTTGCGAAGTCCAGAAGTCCACGCGGACCCTCGGCGTTGATTTTCAGTGCAACATCGTACGTACAAAAGCGTAGGAGTGAAGGATTTAAGAACTGAATTATCAGAATGGTTTCTGTAAGCTGGTCCTGGAAAGCAAAAGAGTCATCGTAGTCAGCGTAGAGCAAAAGGTTACACCGCCAAATCGGAATGGACAGAGACCAATGTCCTGGACAGAGGTCTTTGTCGTTGATTTCGTCACGATGACGTATTTATAGCAAATCATTCATATCCATTCCATATCCTAGCAGTTATTTCTCCATAACAAGCTCCATGAGGATCAATTACGGTGGTTTGAAATCCGCCACCAGTTTTTGAAGTGTTCGGGACCTCTAGTTTACCTCTGGTCGAAGTCAGTGGTTGCAGCCGAATTCACGATGACATCCACCTTCTTCGCCAGCTCCTCCGCCACGTCGTTAGCAATGCCAAGCCCATCAATGGACACGGTACCACTGACTGCTGTGAGCTTTCTTTTCATGAACCTCTCGAAACCACCTTCATGAGTTGCCCTCAGCAGGTCGAACAGTGGAGACGCGATGATCTACAAATACAAAAATTGGTCAAACATCACTTGACGATCCGCTTAACAAGTCGAGTCAAAGTGACCACAGTGCTTGATTACAGCCTAATACATGAATTTTTTTGTAACGAAAAAGGTTGAATTGATGCCATAGCAGCGCAGAAGTGAACCATACTGAAGGTTCTTCCTGGTCATCGATTCGCGGTGCAGCGCAACAGATGGCTGAGGAACTGCAGCTGTGGGAGTGCAAGATGGTATGAACAGTGAATACTGGGGAAACTTTTTGCTCATCTACACTGTGCAGCGGATTAACATATTACAATACATCTCTGCTCACATTCTAGGGCCACGACGCCGTTGCATCTATAGAGGTCAGATCTCACAGTGTGCCAAGAGGTGATGTCCTCCGCACATTGCTATCCGAACAGGTCACCCAGTATTGTAGAAAATAAACTTGCCGTCGTTATAGTTCTGACCTTGTCGTACCAGATAAGCTGACTCAGCTAATTCATTGACCTGGGTACCTACCAGTATGCCCTGAGGTGAAAGGCAGCTAAAGTGCACAACTCAAAACTGCTGCGGACCAGTTCAGACGGTGGCAAGGATAGCTACTTGGAAGAAATAATCACTTACAATGTCGTTGAGTCTGTTCTCGGCGGTGCTTGTTTCAGTCGGTTGGATGAGCAGGTACAGGTGTCCAACATCAGGTTGACATCTTCAGAGTTTCTCCACCAGAACTGCATGCAAAAAAAAACAGTGTATGAGAAACTGAGGCTGTTCAGCTCATAGTATCCAATCGCCGGGCTGTTCTGTGGTTCCGTCCCAGATTAGAGAAGCTACGCGACTACCGCGGTGAAAAAGGCTGGTCTCATGAACTCCACCCACCAGATGAACACGAATTTCATAGCAGATGTGTTATCTGCTGTTCTTGAACATGAATTCTATTCGAACATGCACAGATGTCAGAGCACAACCTTGGTTCAGCATCACTGGAAGTTGAGCTGACATGGAGTTGTCCGAAGATCAGCTGGAAGGGAACTGACAAATCCCTCTCTTTGGTTGACGAACTCACTGGCGTCAGGAATGTATCGATGTCGTTCATCAACAGTTCTAAATGCATGAGATAGGCACAGAGGGATGCTATCGAGCATGCACGTCGTCGATGCTGAGTGTAAGCTTCGTTCTCAGATAGGGTTGAGGCGAATGACTATATAGCCTCTGTAGATGACGATATTGACTGAGGACGACGATGACTCACTAATGACGACGATGACTTCCTCATGGCCACGATGGTTGATTGATGTTGAGGACCGAGTGTTGCTGATTGATTTCTTCGGCGAGACGAATTATCACTTTCGGTAACCTGAGCATGCTAGAGAGTAGCTGATTGTTGACGAATTGTTGACGAGTTTTTGATGAATTGTAGTAGAATTGTATATTTTTGTGGAGAGTTTTCTACAATCTGTGTGGCATCAGTGATAAAAACACCAATGAATCGATGAATATACATCGTCCCCATTTGGACTGATACTGGAAAACAACAAAAACCGAAAAAGCAGGTCCGATGTAACTGTTTGGAATGCTCTACACTGCAAAGGATAAGGCTCTCATTTCTGTAAAAGGAATGTGGTATTCTCGATGAAAAGTGTTTTCTTTTAGGTACGAATGAATAATCCATATTCTCTAGGTACGAATGATTCTGAATGATTGGCTGCAAATACGTCATTCTGACGAATTATGAGCCGAAGTAGAAGAATGTACTTATGTAACATGTGCATTTGTTTGACGTGTGATGTTGTATGATATGCATTTCTGACTCCTGGTGTTGTGATGCATTTGTGTGACTCTTGGTGTTGTTATGAATTTGCATTTATGTGCTTGGAATCAAGCAGAGCAAAGGATTTGGCTTCTTTCATGTTGGTCTTATTTCATATTATGTTCAGAACCAATCCAAATGGGGAAGAAGCATATTCTGCTCTGGAAAACAACCATAGATTGTTTGTACAGTGGTCTAAGTGTTGCGATTTAAACATTCCGGAATTTGGATTGTATCATCCTCAAGATTTGTTCATTACACTGATTTCCAATTCAACATGTAGAACAATTTAAATGCATCAAAGTGCAAGACATGAACAAGTGCCACTTATTTAAGAATAGGACATGTAGATTGATGAGTTCAGTTGGGATAATCACTTTGTACAAAAAAAAAAAAAAAAAAAAAAAAAAAACTATTTTTGGAAATATTGTGAATTGCAATCTATTTAACATAACATATTTCTTTTTATACTTAAAAACAAAATAAAAATGTTACTACTACTTTTTAAAATTTTCTTTTCTTTTCTATATTATAAAAAAAATATAGTGTTGGTTTTGATTTTTGATTACAAGGTTTGATTTTGAAAAAAAAAACTATTAAAAGTTTTGAGAATCAAACAATAAATAATTGATTTAAAACTTTAATTTGATAATAAAGGTAATAGGTCATTAGTTATATTTATTATAGCTTATAAGCAGCAATTTATACCAAAAGTACCAAAACTTTATATTTAATCATTAGAATAAAAGTATTGATTTTTTTATCTTCTTAATTGTAGTCTTTAAACAATATCAATACTAATACGTAAATAAATTAAATAAAACATGAATAATTTAATATTAATAAAAAAAATAATAGCTTTTTGTACATCCATATATAAATATTGTATAAATAGATACACGGAAAAAATGATTATACATCTTTGATTTAAAAATTAAAGTTATTCTTTTATAAAAATACTTAATTTTTATATTAATAAAAAATATTTGAAGATAAAATTTATCCCTCAACTTAAATTATAAGATTTCAAATAAATTTCAAATAAATTCTAAATAAATTTTAAATAAATTCCAACTAAATTCCAAAAATCTCTAAAATACTCACATAACTCAAATGTAAATTTAACACTATTTAATCCTACTTTGGTGATTTTTTTGCAGTGACAAAATTAATTTAAATCAGTTAAAAAATACATTTATTACATAACTAATTAAAAAGACACATGGTTCTTTTTCATGCTTCTTTTAACTATTAAAAACTATAAGTTTTTTTTATAAGTGATATTTGTGAATATAAGGCTAATATAGAAATTGGTCTCAATAATTCAATACTAATACTTATCATTAAGAGAAAATACTAAATTAACTAAGATAGTTGCTTTCAAGACTTACTAAGATTTAATTTTTATAACTTTTTAAAATAAGACTCTTATATTTCATGAAGCCTTTTAAATTCTAAAAAATACTTAAATTAATCAAATAAAATATTTGATCTTATTTGTTTTGTATCTAAATAACTAAAAATCATATTTTAACAATTTCACAAATTAAGATCTATTGATGAGACTCAAAAAGTGATTAAAATAAATTCTACTAAGTACATCTATTGATTTATGTCAACAATTATCGTTATTAAAATTCAAATTTTTATTGATTGAAATTAACTGATTCAAAAAGTTTTTTTTTTATTTTTTTATAAAAATAATTTATTTATTTATATAAGAACTTCAAAAAGACTATGATAGATATAAGGTGAATGTAAAAATTTAAATATATTTAAAAAGTACTGTAGAAGGATTTAAGTTCTTTTCTATGCTTCTAAAAAATTACCTAAAATTTTAAATAATTTTTCAAAAAAGAAAAATAAATATCTAGAAAATTTAAATACTTAAGGTTGTAATAATTAATAATAATATCACCTCTAATTATTCATAATAGTATGCAAATTTCATATAAGAAATTAAAATCATGCATGTTAGAATAAATTGGCACAAATATTTCAAAATATCATCACAAGAATTTTTTATTGAAGTAATTTTTTTATTCTTATTTATAAACTAAATCATAGTATCAAATATCAAGATGCAATTATTAACTTTCTAATCTATAAAATAAAAGATTTTCAAATTTCAAGATGTAAGTATTAACTTTCTAATCTACAAAATAAAAGATTGTTAAATATCAAGATGCAAGAGTTAACTTCAAAAATAATTTATTTTGTATTGAAGTTGAAAAGTTATAGTCAAAATTTATATTAAGAGAGATTTTTCACCTATTATTAATTTGAGTTAAATTGTAAATTTTCATTGAAAGCAAATTGCACATTTATAATAACAAAAATAATAAAAAAAAATCAAATGTACACCAATACAATATGTATGTGGTTTACTTCTTCTCAAGCTACATCTATAGAAGAAATCTTTAGCTCACAACTTTACTAATGCCACATCCATGGTACAATATGCTCCTTCCAAGCTCACTCGTGTACTTCAAAATCTGCCCTATACACTAACTTCCAACTCCAAATCCACCTAGGACTATACTCTGTCAAGCCTTCCAAATCAAAAATTCTAAACCTAATTTTATATTTTGGCATTCCTATTTTCGTGTTGCAAATGATCTCATATAGATTAGATATCTCAAATTTTCCTCTTACTTTCTAAATCATATTGATGTAGTTTTAACATATATTGTATCTATAACCTACCTTCATTTAATTAAAACCTATTTTTTTGGATCAGTTCTTCTAAATTTCTTTTAATTTACTATGTTATTATATTGTAACATTGCTATTGGAAAAAAAGGAAAAGAAGTATTGTATTATAGAAGATATTATTTTAAATATAGTAAAAAATTAACTTAAAAATATAGATAAAAGTTAAAGAAGTAATAAAATAATTTATTCCTAATGTTGTCTTTTATATATATATATATATATATATAAATTAAAAAAAAAGTAGATTAAAAAAATATATATTACAAGCATCTTTAGATAAAAGAAAGAGTAGCTTTCAATAAAATTACCTAGTTTAATCTAAGATGGTTATCTAGAGATGATTAGTAATAAACTAAGGTCAAAACCATATTCCAAGGCACAAAACCACATGCCTACCACAAATGGATTTTTTTTTTGTTGATTGGAATGCAATTTTTGTAAAAAAACTTAATAGAAATTTTATAAGCACTGATTTTGAGAGAATTTTAGCACATATTGACTTTGTAAGACATTTGCAAAGTTTGAGTTGTTTTGAATGATTCTATTTTTTATAAAATAAAAAATGGATTATGTTTTGGTGATTTTATGAATTTTAAAGCAAATATTTTGATAAAATTTTATGATTTTTTAAATATAGGTGTGTTGAATATAGATTGTGAATTTGAGCTCAATTAAGTTGTTTAATCAAATGTATTTGAGATTCAAGTGCATTAGGTTCTTGAAAATTGAATCTTAAAGATTACTAAGGGTTTCTTAGTTTTTGAATAATATGTAAGTGAGTTTAAAATTATATCTTTATATTCTAATATTAAACTAATATTTTTATAATGTAAATTTTTTTGAGACAATGTTAATAGTTTAAAAAAGAGATACTCAAGCTAAAAGTTGTATTTTAGGTTGAAGAAAGAAGATGGCTAATGCCTAAGCGTGACTGATTTTTTCTCCCTTCACTTAAGTCCAATTTAATTAAATTGTAACTTGGATTAGTTTCCAATATTAACTAATGTAGAGATGCAAACCATAGATAAGATAAATAAAAAAAAATATAATAATCACAACTGGTTTTATAAAACACAACCAAGTCAATTATATATATATATATATATATATATATTTTAAGCAATTGTAGTTCATTCAAGTAAATGCCTTCTAAGACATGCCCAATTAAGCTTAAACTCTGAAACTTATGAGTTAGTATAAAAATAAAAAGAATTAGTACCATGCTGGAGTGCTAGTCTAGAGCTTTCCAAAATGGTATCAACCATACAAATTAGAGTTACATCCATGAATTTATCTATGGATGAAGTTCTGATGGCAAAACTTTATCTAGAGTTTGAAATTCTTTAATAATTAGCTTCAAATATTAAAATTCTGTATTATTATGTAGTTAGATTTTTTAAGATAAAAGAAAAAAATTAAAAGATTAAAATAAATATCAAAGTTAAAAGTTGAAGGTAAAAAGTAAAAGTTACAAATTAAGGTTCAAAGTTAAGTTAAAATGAAATAACCTAAAGATTAAAAGTTGAAGATAAAAAATAAAGTCAAAGTTAAAAATTAAGTAAAAATTGAATATCATAAAGGACAAAAGTTGAAGATAAAAAGGTAAACTTAAAGTTAAAAGTTAAGTAAAGATTGAAATAACAGAAGATTAAATATTGAAGGTCAGAAGGTATTTGGAAGTTAAAATTAACAAATAAATACCAAGATAAGGAAAAAGATTCAATTAAGTAGTATTAATTAGAGGTAATAAGATGAGTGAAGATTTAGTCCAGCAATTCATTCACTAAAAAGTGTGATTAGGAGGTGATTAGGGCAGAAAAAACTTACCTTGAGTATGTCGAGTTGAGGACAGCAAATCCATGTTGTTCAAAAAATTGCCAGAAATTCTCCACAACTCTTATGGGTTTGAATTTTTTTTGATTAGATTTGACTTAATCTTGCTCTTTTCTCCCAAAGCTCATGGTGATCAAAGGTTTGACGTTCAAGATATGAATTTTTAAAGTAAGGTGACTTGAATTACCTAGGCAACAGACACCCGTCTACTTAAAGATCTACAAAAAAATGGCTAATTATTCAAAGTTAAGAAATCTGGTTGTTCCTAAAACCAAAGTTAGCAAAGCTTCTTTTCCAGAAAATTTTAATAGAAAAATTTCTAAGATATGTTTTTTCCAAGTTAGTTGTTCTAAACTGCTGAGACAGCAGACCCCTTCTCACATAGAAATTCATCAAATACAAATTATCACTCAAAAGTTGGTAAATTTATTTTTCTAAAAGACTAGATTTTATAGTGCATTCATTCCAATAAATCACATTGAATTTGAATCAGAGGTCACCGAGTTATGGATTTATGAATTTGGCACTCCAATGATACCAAGGGCAGTAGACCCATTCCACTTGGAAATTGGCCAAAAATCCGTCCAAACTTCAAATTACTCGTGGCTTGCGTCATTGGAAAGCTGATGACTTGAAAAATATGAGTATTGAATATTGCTCAAAATAATAAAAAATTGAGTGACTGAGAGGAAAACATTCGAGGCAGTGATAAGGTGGGAGAAAATTCCTTCAATTAAAAGCCTAGAAACAATTTGGCAGGGCTTTGCCTTACAAAAAAGGGGAGAGAGAGAGGGAGCTTGGCCTCACAAGCCCTCTTAACCAAGTGGGAGGAGGCCCAAAAGTGGCGGATACATCTCTACCATCCAGATCAAAAATCTCTAATCAAGCTCAAGGGTCGACAGTGATTGTAAGACTAAACCCCATTTCAAGTCTGGAAATGCCTATATCTCAAAAAATAATGCCTTTTTGGCAAAACTAATACCACGAATGTGTCCAAAATACATTTTCATCCTAAGATCAACTATTCACAAGCTCAAATCTAAGTTCTAAATCATTAAAACTAATTAATTTACTAATCTAGTTGTAAATTTTAACTAGAATTTTAATTATAATTATTCTATTTAAGAGATGAGCAAGGATTCTTGCCATCAAAGCCTTGATAATCACCATTCTTCAATTTGAACTCTCTTAAGTACAAACTCTTGGCAAATCACAACCCCTAATTTTAATTTGGCCTGGAGAATACACTTTTGATTTTTGATTTTTGATTTTTTTTTTTTCTCCATTCTTCAACTCCAAATAGTAATAAAAATCACTATGAAAGGAAACCCCACCATAAAAAATAGCTCGTCTCCATCTTCTAAAGATAATCATTAATTTAACAATTAGATTTTATAAATTTTAATCCATTTAAATTGCAAAACGGAATTTAAGCTTCAAAGTCTTGAAATTAATTAGGAAGATAGAGCAATTAGATTTGAAGAGTTTTCTAACCATAGACAAATTAGAGATTAGCCTTGGAGTTGAAAATTAAGATTGTGAATTACTTCAAGATATAATTTCTAAGAATTAGAAGAGAAATTCTACTAAAATTTTAGTTTTGGCACTAAAAGAGAATTTCAACCAAATCAAGAAAGAAGTCATAGACCTTCTAAATTTACTATTATTAGAATTTTAAGAATCAATCAATCTAAAAATTAGAAGTATCTATCTAATTAACAACCTAAAAATATGATAAAACTCATAATTAACTAAACAAATAATTTGGATCTATTAATTAATCATCTTAGTATTAAAATTAATAAAAATATGTAAAAAATTATAAAATTAATTATAACTAATCATTAGATCTTTTAATTATTTTCACACCTAAGCACATTAAGATCATTTTTTTTCCAATTTAAATGTTAGATCTTTCAACTTTGTATACTTATTTTCAACTAGTGAATTGATTTTTTTTTAGAAATTTCGAATAAAAATTCAAAAATTAATATAATTTCTTTAAAGATTTGAAATCTACTCTAGTATTTGATCAAAATTTGTTAGAATTTTAATAAGGTTTAATTAGGATTACTTAGGAATTTATTAGATTGTATTAAGATTCAATTAAGTTTTGATTAGGATTCTATTAGGATTTGATTTAGATTCAATTAGAGCATAGTTTATTATATCTTTATAAATTCTTTAAGGTTATTTTTTATTTTTTTTTATTTCTTTAAGATTTCTTGTAATTTATTTAAGATTTAATTAAAAAACTTTAAAAGACTATTTAAGGTTTGTTTGAAGTTGAATATAATGTTCTAAGATTTTTTAGGTTGTTCAAGATTACAAAGGTTTTTTAAATAATTTACATATTTTTTTTGGTTATAAATCCAATTTCAAGGTGAAATCAAATCCTTCCACAATTAAATTCCTAGTACACTCTTAGGCTAATTTTTGCATAACAAAAGAATGTTGATTAGTATTTTTATTGAACTAAGTTTGTCATATTTCTTAATATAAATAAATAAATAAAATCAATTGTTTCAATATGATTAATTTTTTTTAATTTATATTAATAAACACAATAGTTTTTCATCTTGAATTACTTATTTTTAAATAAAAATTTTATTTATAATCTACTAAAATATTTTGTATATAGAAATAATAGATGGAAAATGTTTTTGAGTAGAAGACTTATATATCTCTTTAGAATTTTAGTCATAAGAAGAAAACACATTGTTGAGTGAAATATAAAATATTTTTAAAATAAGATAATATTTTTATATATTTAAAATTAATACTCTTTTTTATATTAAGATATAAATTTTATGTATTAAAAATACACAACTTTTTATAAAACTACAACCAAAAATATACTATAATTTACTAAAGACATTAACTCTAATGCACACTTTGCTAAAATATGACATGTTGTATTATCAATCTATCAAAAGATCTATACATTCATCAAATTGATACATTTCTAATTTCACTTTGCTAAAATATGCCAAAATAGAAGACAAAAATGAATATTCAATTCATCAATATTTAAAGTGGAATTAATTCATCAATATTTCTGCAAATTCATCAAATTGATATATTTCTAATTCCATTTTGCTAAAATATGCCACTCCGCTAAAATATTTCAATATTTATTAAATTCACTTTGAATAAAATATGAATTTAATGAATATTGATGAATTTAATTCCATTTTGCCAAAATATTGATGAATTAGAAACATATCAATATTTTACAAGTCAAGACAAGGTAAGAGGACTGAAGGAGCATTAAAGGAACAGACAGAGCGAATGACTTCTTAATTCATTATTTTCCAGAAATCCCTGGGAGTTATAAATACTTTACATTGCAAAGTATTCAACATCTCCTGGCCAAACATATCAAGCATATAAAGTTATAAACTAAACTTATTACAGTATTTTTTAAATGAATTAAAGTTCTATTGTTATCCTAGAATTTACTTAGGGTCTCTATAGGATCTAGAAATTGTTAGAGTTTGTTGCAAGTTTGTTATGATTTAGGAGGTTAATTGAATAAGTTATAATTTGAATAATAGAATTTAAACTTAAAATTTAGTAGATATTTTTGAGTCTTAATTGCGTGAAACATTAGAACTGAGAAGTATTAAAGTACGATGTTGAATGCAAATTAAATAAGAGAAAGTATAATAATTATTATGTTTGCTTATGTTTGTAATATTACCAAATTAAACATAGTATATATTTATAATTAGATAAGATATTTTAAAAGATAGTATTTAAAGTTATAAATTTTAGTTAATATGATTGGATTTAAAAATATTAATTTTAAGATAATGAGGTAAAAAATATTTATTATCTTGTTGAATGATATGGATGAACTATGTTACAGATAAAAGCAAAATTTAGAAGCTTCTAAGTACCAATGGTAATACACATTTACAACAATATAGTGGGACATTATAGATGTTTAAAGAAGAAAGCTTGTTGTAAGACACAATTTATAAGTGGAAAAAAATAAATATTTTAAAATATAAAATAAATTTGATATTTAATTGTAAACATGAAATCATAAAAATAAATAATAAAAAATAAAAATAGAGTAATTATAAGTAATTTATGATAATATATTGAATTAAATTTTAAAATATTTATTAATAATATAATAATCTTTATTTTGTTTTGAAAGCAAAAAATACTAGTCAACATAAAGCAACATAATGAGTGTTTGCAGGACAATTGCATAATATTAAATATGTAAGATAATGGTAGAGTTATTTGGAAAAAATCTCAAAATTATGTTAGAGCATTGAATTTTTTATTAAAGAAAAAAGAATTATTTAGTAGAAATCAATGTTCAAATGAATACAAAAAAGTTGAATATATTATATAAGTATTTTACTACCTAATAAATTAGATCAATAATGGATTGAAGTATTGACTTCTACTATGCAAGTTATTTCTTATATTGAAGATAGCTTATTTATTAGTAAAGAATTGTGGAGAATTAATTGGCTGTGAAGCAACTATCTTTCAATTGAAGAACAATGAGACTTTTAGAGAATTACTTTTAAATTTGAAGTGTACTTATTATGTATTAAAGGACATGTTTGTTTGTTTGTTTGTTTTGTTTTGTTTTGTTTTTTTTTTTTGTTTTGTTTTTTTCATATCATATTTATGTGGAATTAGATATATATAAATAATTATACTAATTTTTTTAAAATAAGAATTATTTTCTTGTGAGATGATAGAAAATATGTAATAAAAATATTTTATTTAAAATTTATAGAATTCTAATTATCACTATAGGTGTGATAAATAATTAATTCAAATAAAAAGATGGACATAAAGTTCTATTTTAATTATTTAAAATATTATTTTATAAATAAAATAAATATTGAAGGATTTTTTTATCATTTTAAAAACAAATGCGAATTTTTTTATTTAATTTTAAATAATCTTGATAAATTAATACCTGAGATATATTTTATTTAAGTATTAAAGAAAATAAATAACTAAATAATTTTTTTGATTTCAAACTCTTAGGACAAGAATGGAATTGAGCAAAGTTAGGTTGAGATAGGATTGGATAGAATAGGGATGGAATAGGAACAAAGGAAGAGGAATTAATTCTAATATATGAGAATATATAGTAAAATATAAAATATATATATATATATATATATATAATTATATGTATTATATTTTATAATATTTTAGATATATTACAGATATAGTTATATGGTTTGATCGCTAAAATAAATTCAAATTTATAGAAATAGACTAGATAATTTTGCATTGTTAAAAATTGAATATATGTATTATTTTTATATTTTTATATTTTTATATTTTATATTGATTTATGATTTAATTTCTAATTATAGATTAATATACTTAAAAAAAATTGATAGATCACAATTCTTGTTGCAAATATCATAACTAAGAGTAAGCATAGTAAAAGAATTTTCACTTATTGGATTAGATAGAATAGGCAAGGCTACTATAACAAAGGCCGTATTTAAAGATTTTAGGCACATGTATGATATTTCATGCTTTATTGAGTGCAATAAAAGTAATGGTGATTGTTATAAAATCTTATAAAATATTTTAGAATAATTTAAAAAATAATAAAAAATTAAAAAATTAAAGAAAGATAAAAAAATATTAAAATATTATTTACAAAAAAAATTATTTTAGTCTTTGAAAATGTATAGAACCAAAGTCAAATTGAAGTTATTGTATCTACAAATGATTTTTTTGCTAGTAGTATATGAGTGTAAATTTTTACTCCTCAACCCAAGTTATAAGATGGCCCCAATTAAGAGTTACTTGTAGTTGGTGGTGTGAAGTGAAGTAAGCAAATAACAAGAAAAAAAGAAGAACAACCACAAAGTAATTGAAATAAATGACATGAAGCAATTACAACATCCATAACTAAGTCACAGTCTATTCACTATGTTTTCATCCAGTAAAAAATAAAAATAAAAATAAAAAATAAAAATTATATTTATAGATAGATAATTTTATTATTTATCCAATGACATAAAAAATATGTAAATCCGAATTACTATGAGTAAGTTATGAAGTTTTAAAGATATGAAATTAATAATTAAAAAGTGAAGTGAAAATATTTTATCTCAATGGTAACTTGCTTATAGGTCAAGGATTCGAGCCTCACCAAGGCTCACATGTAGTTTATGGATGTCTATGAGAGGCCACGAGGCCTTAGTCTTATCCTCATAACTACATTCAAGGTGCTACAACCCATATGGGACTTATGTGCTTCCTACAAGGACTACACTAGCTGTTGGTCCTCCTATTTTCTACTAGTAGGGCCAACATTTTTGCAATTTTGACCTCACCATGGTCTTCAAAAACACCCAATTATCCTGAAAACCTTGTGTGGCCTTCAATTCTTGCTCCATTTCTTCATAAAGGCTCCCAAAGTGGTAAAACTCATTTTTACCAAGATCTTGAAAATTGCTCTAAAAATTCCTAAATTTTTTTAAATAAATTCTAAATAAATTCTGAAAAATTCTATAATATTTCTATAGTACTAATATCCATTTAAGGCTATATTTTCCTACCTTTATGATTTTTGATGATAGTAAAAATTAATTTAAATCCACTATAAATCCTATTTTTTATATCAACAACTAAAATGACATGAGGTTCTTTTTCATGCTTCTTTTAACTACTAAAATTTATGGTTTTTATAAGTAGTAAATACAAATAGAAGACCAATATAAATATTGGTTTTAATAAATAATCCTTAATATTCAATAATAAAATAAAAATACTAAATCAATGAGGATAATTACCTCTAAGACTTATTATGACTCTATTTCCACCACTAACATTCTAATTTTCTATTTCTCTAAGAATTTCTATACTACTCACTATATATTGTGATTTGAAGTATTTTGAATGCATATTTTTATCCTAAAATAATAAGAGAGTCAATTTGATGACTAACATGGTGATATCACATTAATTATGACAACTTAAGATTAGAAACTTATGAAACATTAAATTATAAAAATTTGTAAGTTAAATATTAAAGTACTTGATAAAAAAATAAGTTTTAGATTTTTTATTATTCATTCTTGTATATACTAAGAAATATTGTATGATGAACTTATTGAAGTTTGTAAAAATATTATAAAAGCTTAAAATAACTTTTCATTGAGCCTAAAAGTCACAAGCATATTTTCAAAAGAAATTAAGAAGTTGAGGTATTTAGAAAAAGCTTTGAAAGGTTAAAAAAAAAAAAAAATATACTAAGAGTAAGTTTTAACAACTTGAGAGTTGAAGAAAAGAATATGTTCATGAGCATATATTGTTTCTTTTGCAATCATGTATGCTATTAATGCTTATTGAAAAGAATAGCATTGTATATATGGACTAATAATAAAGAAGAGATCTTGCAATAAGATGTAAAATATATATTAGCTACATTGATAAATAAATCGTTGGTAAAAATAAACATAGATAGAATTATAAGAATGCATGATTAATAACAAGATATAGATAGAAAGATTATTAAAAGTAAAATAGAATACAAGAATACACAAATGTAGAACATAAATATGGAGCTATTTTGTGATATTTAAAAAAATATAATTTACTTCATCATTATCTAAATTACAAATATAAAACTAATAATGATAGAAAAATAGTAGTACTAGAAGATTTGAGATATTTTATTTTTTAATTAATTTATTTTTTATTATTATAAAATTTATATATTTACTAAATATATTATTGTTATAAAGATTTTAAGCATTATGTATGTTTGAATTATGTTGTTTAATAGTCAAAAGAATTATGTTCCAACATGTCAAATAACAACATATTTGAAGAAATAAAAAGTACTAGATTTTCAACACTTCAATTGTTAAGCTATAATATTGATAATATTACATCAAAGGATGATATAAGAAGACTAATTATATTTTTTAAATTCAAAAAATATATTTTTTAATTATTTAATTTTTTATAATATATATAAATATATATATATATAATTTATAAATATAAAAAAAATCATATGCTAAATAACAAGAATACTTTAAAGAATATTTAAGATTTTGAATATTTTGAAATTGAAGAATTGTATATTTGTAATAAATTAAAAATAATTATTTGAAATTACTTCATAATTAGAATTTGATTTAAAAAAATGTTTAAAATTGGTTATGTTATCAAATAAAATAGTCTTTGATATCATTGAAAAATCTTAATATAAATATTTATAGCGATTTGACAACTTTGTCAAAATCAGTAGATATTCATATATCTTTGAAGACTCTTTATATGTATAAGTATTATACCTTAATATTATTTTCAAATGAATTGGAAAACCTCACATCTTTAACTACTTTATATATATCAAGGTGTTGAAGTTTAATTTCATTGCCATGTAAATTTGACAACCTTCCATCTTTGACTATATTAAATATTTTATAGTATAAGAGCTTGATATTATTGTCACGTGAATTTGGCAATTTTACAACTTCAATTAGTTTATACATTCGAAGGTATTTAAGCTTGAAATAATTACAAAATGAATTAAAAAATTTCACATCTATAATTACTTTAAATGTATTAAAATATTAAAATTTTATATTATTATTAAGTAAATTAAAGAATTTCACATCTTTTATTAGCTTCAATATAAATGAGTGCTCAAACCTAATATTAATTTCAAAAAAATTTAGAAAATTCATATCTTTGATTACCATAAATATGCTGAGATGTTCAAGTATGATATCATTGCTTATATTGGGCAATTTCACATCTTTGATTATAATTATTATAAGTGATTATTTAAGCTTGATATTTTTTCATATAGATTAAATAATCTTTTATCTTTGACTATTTTAGATATATAATAGTACTTTAATTTCTCATTATTGCCAAATATTGTAAAAAAACCTTCCATCTTTGATAATAATATGATGTTAAGGATCTTTGAATTTGACATCGAAAATAAATGAATTAGAAAATTTATTATGGATATATATATTTATTGAGATAAGAAGTACTAGATAGAAGATAAATATAGATAGATTTGATATTATCTTATAGCAAAGCTTCTTAAAAACTTCATAGATGCATATTTGACTTTATATGTATTTATAAGTGATTGATAGGTTAGAAATTTGGCCAATAAGTTAGCCATGTATTACATGTTGTCGTATTACATGAAGTCTTGCTCAAGAATGCATAGTTGTGGAAGGTAGAATAGAAATTCCAAGAATAAAATTCTAACTCTAATAGAATATTAAATAAATTCTAATTAAACTTTAAAAATGTTAATCGAACTTTAATCAAATTCAAAAGAAACCTTAAAGAAATTACAAATGAAATAATAAGAAATCTTAAAAGATTTCAAAAAATATCTACAATAAATCTTAAAAGAATCTTTAAAAAATCCTAAAAAAATTAAAATAATCACAAATACATCTTCAATAAATCTCAATCAAGTCCTAATTTAATCCTAATTGAAATCCTAATGGGCTTCGATCAAATTCTAGGCCAAATTCTAAATCCAAAGTAAATCCTAAATTCTAAATCTAAATCCAAATTCTAAATCCAAATTCTAAATCCTAAATCCTAAGCAAGTCCTAAATCTTAAATCCTAAGCAAGTTCTAAATCCTAAATCCTAAATCCTAAATCAAATCTTAAATCCTAACCAAATTCTAACCAAATCCTAAATCCTAACTCAATTCTAATCCTAAATCAAATCCTAATCAAAACTTAATCAACTTAATTTAATCCTAATATAGTTTAAAACCTTAATATCTACTAATTTAACTATTGATCTTGCTTAAAATTTTATACAATTTTCAACAAATAAGTTGGCAAAATTTGAAGAAAATCAAACTTACCAAATAAAAGAAAAATATCAAAGTCCGCTTGAATGTAGGCCAGCTTCCTTCTTCAACCTTAATATTGGTCTTCTAGCACTAATATTTCTTTTTTACACCATTTAATTTTTTTCAAAATTTATATATTTATAGAAAATCAAGTCTATTACCTTTACATGTAAATTTTACTCTAATCCAACTAGTAGATTGCTAAAGATCTTAAAAATCCTAAGTGTCTTTTAAAGTCCAATTTCCAAGACTTCAACCTATTTGAAATTCAATAACCTTCAATTCAACCATTTGATAAAGTTCAAACTTACAACATACACTTAAGACAACTATTTTCAAAAGTCCTTGAAATTTGAATTATAAATGTACTACCAAATTCATGAAATTTTCTAAAACGTAATATCTTTTTTATTTTATAAATCGAGAGTCATCCAAAAAAACCGTAACTTTGTAAAGCTCTTACAAAGTCATTATACACTCAAATCACTCAATATCAATGCCGAAAGAAATCTTATCAATTCTACTCTCAAATCCTGCTCTTAGATGTCTATAAGAACCTTAGAGTTGTTGTAGATGCCTAATTTTGTGCCTTGGAGTTTGATTTCGACCTAGGCTGATAATTAATCTTCTTTGGATATCAAATTTTATCCTTTTTGAGTTAATTTTTGTTAAAATCAACTTCTAATTTCTTCTTATATATGCTCATATCTTTTATTTTTCTAATCTATCTTATTTTGCTTTATTTATGATCTTATAAAGTAAATAAAAGCTTAATTTATATTTATGCTTTTAATTTTAGTTTCTTTTGGATAATTATCTATTTTCTAAGATAATTTGCTATAATATTTGAAGTAAAATCTTCTATAATATAATAATTTTTTCATCCTTTTCACCTATTAAGCATATTACATCACAACATCTATCCTCCTAAACGTATGCATCCTCCGACATGTGTCAATTATACTTCAATATGTAGATGTAGAATGCTCCTCATCTTGATCAAATTCTTGACCTTCCATTTGCTCTTCTATTTTTATTTTAATATCTTGTAATAGTTTTTGTTCTTCATTAAAATCAATATCTTCATCTTTTTGTTTAAATAACTTAATTTGCTTGTCTGCTATAAGTATCTTCAATTCTATACCATCAAATTCTTGTAACAAGTATGTTCCATTGTCATATGATTATTTAACAACATAAGGCCTAAACCATCTCTTTGCAATTTTCTTTGTTGTATTATGTTGATTGTCCAAGCTACTATCATACACTAATATCCAATCACCATCTTCAATTGTCTTAAGTCTTAGTCAATATTTTTTATCAAATATTTCTTTATTCTTTTTTCTTGCTTCTTTCAACCTCTCTATTGTCGCTTCAATATCATCAAGTCTTATTTCTAACTATTGAATCCATAATACTAAAAGTTCTTCTCTATTGAGATCATTCTTCTAAGGTAATACATTCCATGTAGATACTATATCTTCTATTAGCATTATTGATTTTCTACTCTAGTTTAATTCCTATTCTACTAAATAATTCTTGTGTTTTCCTTGCATCCAATTCATCCTTATTTGTTATATTTTTTTCAATACAACTATAGCAAAAAATATCATTTTTTAATACAAAATTAGTACACACCTTCAGTATCCTTTATTCTTAATCCTTGTCCTTCAACTACATTTAAAAAATCTTTTCATGTAAGTACCAAATACTTCATTTTTCTAAATCTGATAAGCATTGCTATTAAATCTACTACCTACTTATAATGTAAAGCTAGAGGATATATTGGATGTAATCCATTTCAATGTCAAATGTTTGAATATACTTGATAAGTCTCATAAGATCTTACAAAATTTACTACATCTTTGTCCATACCCTTCTACCAATATTTTCTTTCAATTTAGTAAATATTGCCCAAATGCCTCAATGCCTCAATGTTGTGCCCATAAGATTTCATAAAATTTCTTAATAATCTTTTGTTGAGCTTCCAAATTGCATATCACTTATTGCGGTGCTTTCCCTCTCTTCTTTGGATGCTTCCACATAAACCTATTTTGAAGAAAATATCCATATGCTTTCTTTTGAATCCTCTTAAATTCTTTATTTTTCCAACCTCCTTATCACATTAATGTACTTAAATATTTTCTATATAAAACCATTCACCATCATTTAATTCTTTTGAGAATAATTCAAGTGGTGTAGCCAAATACAATCCATCCTTTCTTACATACAAAGTTGAATAAAATTTGATGCTGATATTTTTTTCATTGTCAATCATATCATCTTCATTATTATATCATACTCATGATAATATATTTGCAATTGCATTGTCTTTTTTAAAAATATGCTTGAATTTTAGATTCAGACTTTATATATATAATCTATCTTAATATTATTATATTTAGTATAGAACAACTAGCAATCATACCTAATAAATATAAACAATCTATTTTTATAACTATAGATGCAATAATCAAGTATTCTTTTTTATTTTTTATAGTTATTATTATATTCCATAATTCTCCTTTAATTTGTGCATATGCCCTCTATTTAGCAATCAAAACTTTTTTTCCAAATCTTATTACATTTTTATTTCTTTGTTTATCATCTTTTCTAACTATCTAACCTATTCTAATTAGATTCATACCAATTTTTAATATCATTGATCTTCCACATTCATAATTTACTTTCAATTTTTTTTATATATATATATATATATATATATATATATATATATATATACTTTACCATTGAAATTTTTGATTCTTTCATAATAATTTATATAATGTATCTCTTACATATGCAAAATGAGGTATCTATATATAATAGAAAATATATGTTCTTAAAAACCTTTAGACTTTTGTTGTATTTGTACATTCTTTCAACTTTTTAATAATATCAACCTTTTTCCATACTTGGCTTATGTCTATATGATCCACATATGTGTGCTACTACTAAAACTTCTTTTACTCCAAATATTGATTTTGTCTCTGATAAGGTTAAATGAACTTCTTCTAATCTTATCAAAATCTTTTCATAATCATCAATATGATTTGCCACAAACTTCTTACATCCTTTTAAATCCAATGTCTCATATTTTCTTTCTTCTTCATATCTTTTAATTGGCATTTCATCTAAAAAATATATTATTATACTTAAAATAAATTTTCTTAATACCTTACAAATTCCATTCATCATGTGTACTACAAAATTTATAGCCCCTTGTAGTAATGTATATATTTTGACCAATCAAAATAACATCTTTATAGTTGTGAAATTCCTATTTTGTATTGCTAATTAAAATTGACTATAATCTAAACATAAATCATTCATTGAATAGATTTTTCTTCCAACAAATTTATTTTTAATTGGATTAAAATCCATATTTTTAATAGTCACTTTATTTATTGGTTGCATGTCTTGAATAAATCTCAATATTTTATTTTTTTTAGGTATTCTAAACCACCAATTAAAATATGGTGCAATAGATGGTTTTGAAATTTTTATCTTAAACTTTTCATTGAATAATTTAATAAGCTTAGGCAAATGCACTTTTAGAATTGGAATTGGCCTTAAATTCTATAGATTATGTAGAATTGTAAAAATAACCATAGGTGCCTATATACTTAGATCTACACATCTTATTTCATTTGGTTCAAATACAAATACCTTGCCATATTAAAAAAATATTTCTTTGAAACATCTTTCCTCATCTTCCATCGAAAAGACTTCTCATCCAACCTTCAATCCATCTAATGTCAAATTATCTTTAAATTCATGCCTTATTTTTGTTGGATCTTTCAAATTGGATTGTATGGAAGTTCTTTCAACCCTTTTTTCACAATCCAATGGTAGTGGCAATGCCACTAGTTTAAACTTCTCTGCAATAGTCTTTTACATCCTCTCTACTTTCACATTATATCTATCAACATATTCTTTGACCTTGTTATAAAATTCCTTAGATTGTATATTTATTATTTTATCATTACCTTTAAAATCCAAATCCAATAATACTTGCAATTCACCTATGGTATTACCAAAGCGACTTTCTTCAAACATCTCTAGTATGCATATATCTTCATTAATTACTCCACATTTCTTCAACTCATATTATATATTTTTGATGTTTTTTTTTCTATTCTTCTAAAAATTTTTATATTTTTAAATAAAATATATCTATCATAAGATTATATAACAATAGCCTTATCTCTTCTAATAAGCATGAAGCCATTATCTCTTCTATCATTGCAAACTTACTTTATAATGGCATGTAATAAAAATCCCTCACAAGTTTATTTCTAAATTCTCTAGTAATCTTTGGCAAAGGTTGCTCTTTCAAACTTCCATGGTTTTTCTCATGATTAGCACATATCGATGTCATAATATGTGAAGTCTTACTTGAGAATGCTCTAAGCACCTGTCTATAGAAGGTAGAATGGAAATTGTAACAACAAAATCCTAATTCTAATAGAACACTAACAATGCTGAACAAGCTTTAATCAAATTCAAAAAAACCTCAAAGGAATTCCAAAGAAACAATAAGTAATCTTAAAGAAATATTAGAATGATTACAAACATATTTCAAATACATCTCAATTCAATCTTAATTTAATCCTATTTAAAATCTACTTCATTCAAACTTTAGGCCAAAAACTAACTAAATCTTAAATCCTAAATAAAATCGAATAAAACCGTAAATCTTAAATCAAATCCTGATCAAATTCTAACCAAATCTTAAACCCTAAATCAAACCTTAAATCCTAAACCAAATCTTAAAGCCTAAATAAAATCCTAACTAAACCTTAAATCCTAATCCTAAATCCTAAACCAAATCCTAATCAAATCCTAATTCTAAATCAAACCTTAACCAAATCCTAATCCTAAATCAAATCCTAACCAAATCCTAGTAATTTCTACAACAAAATTAAACCTCAATAACTAATGAATGAACCGTTGATCTTAACTCAAATTTTACACACTTCTTAAAAGATAAGTTGAAAATAAGCACAAATTTTTTGAAAAGGATCGAAATTACCCAAAAGATAATAACCTCATGAACGTGCTCAGGTACGGGCCAACCTCTTTCTTCAACCTTGATGCCAATCTCCTAGAGCCAATATCTGTTCTTTCCACCGTTTGATTGATCTCAAAATTCTCATACACATAGAAAAACAAGTCTAATATTTTTTCACATAAATTTCACTCCAATTCAACTAATAGATTACAAGAAATCTTAAAAATCCTCACCAGACCTAAAATTCTACTTTTTGAGACCTTGACTCACTTAAACCTCAATAACCCTCAATTCAATTGTTAGATCGAGCTAAGATTTACAACACATATTAAGTAAACCTATGACCATTATTCCACAAAATTTCACTTGTATATTTTTTACAAAACTCTTGAAATCACTAGAAACATCAATCCTATTTTATTTCACAAAATCCAAATCATCCAAAAATAACCTTGACTTTGTAAAGCTATTACAAAGTCATAACAATTCCAAATTGCCCAAAACCAATGCTCATAGAAACCCTATCCAATCTGCTATCAAAATCCACTCTCCAATTTACAAAAGAACCCCAAAGTCATCATCAAGACTTAGTTTTGTGCCTCAGGATCTGATTTCGATCCTAGTTCATAATCGGCCCTCTCCAGATATCAATATCTAATTTTTCTAAGTAAATTTTGCTAGAATGTACTCTTAACTTCCTTTTAAAGATATCTATATCATTTATTTTTTCAATCTACTTTGTTTTGCCTTATTTATGGTCCTACAAAGTAAGTAGAAGTCATTTCTAAAAGGCAGCATTGGTGCCTTATAGTTTTACTACCCTTTTGACTATTAACTATATTTCTAAGATAATTTGGTCTAATACTTTGAACTAAGATCTCCTACATTATAATAATTTCTACACTCTTTCACCTATTAGTCATGTTACATCATAACATCCTCAAAATTTATACTGTTCTTGTTCCATCTCAACTCCTAATCCAAGAATATGCCAATCTATTGTCTATGACCTTTGTTTCCATATAAGTAGCTATAATATAAGGTTGTCTTAGAATAAGATAAGTAGACATATCTTACACAAAGAAATTTTACTCATCACTATCATCTTCTATTATAACCTTAACATTTGGATTGCCCCATATAATTCTCTTTGTGAATTATTTGCCACTTGAATCATCCATCCATGCTTGGTGTCAATGGGCTACTTTTTCTTTTCATACAATTCTTTTGACATCAAATTGATGTCCAAATCATGATCAATAAATGCCATAATAGGTTCTTCTAAATTCTCCAACTTCACCAATGTCTTTGTTGTTGCTCTTGTCCAATGACTACAAGAATAATAACTAGAAGTTTGGATTTCTTCTTCTTCTTCTTCTTCTTCTATAATCCTTATACATGAAACATCTCCATATGTATAATCATTGTTCTCTTCATCTATCATCAATCTTATCCCATGTGTATTTGAAGCTATATTTTCATCCAAAATTTGCCATTTTCTCTTAATAATATTTATAATAACTTCATAGAATTTCTTCTTTGTTATTCCAAGAATTACTTTTAATATAAATTCTATCTTGCCATTTAAAATATATTCTTTAAAAATCTTCTTTAAATCTATTATTGCCTCAATATCTAATAGTAATTTATAAGCAAGAACTTTTATTTTTTCTTTCACAATTTTTCTTTCTTTTGTAGAAATATTTTCTATTTTCTCTTTATAAATAGGATTCTTTTATTATCATTTTTTTTTCTTTTCTTGTAGTTTTTTTTTATTATTATTATTTTCTTTCATTATTTTCGTCTCTCCTTTATTTTTCTTTTATTAATACTTCATATTAATTCTTTACAACATATTTATCTACAAATAGACTATCAATTAGATCATTCCAATCCATAGTTTCTCAAATAAACTTACTTGCATTAACTAATATATGTTTAGCAACCTTCCCATTTACCACACTCTTTATTGTACTTAGCCACAATGAACTTATATATTTGATGCTTCAATACTTATCTCTATACAATCCTGAGTAAGTCCAATCCTATATGTCTTTTCTTCTTTTGCATGAACCATCAATGCTTTCATATCTCCATTACAAAATTTTGTTTCTAATTTTTCTCCACTTTTTTTTAGGTGTATCATACCATCTTTTAAAAAAAAAATCCTTTTATGTATCACTTCTATAAAATCCTCACATTTCCTTCTTGAATGATTTATACTATTACATCATATGTACCTATGTACTGCACCTTCCATCAATTCTAATCTTTATTTTGTTGATACTCTTGATGATTGATCCTTCTCTTTAAATTTTATAAATTTTATTTATAAATATTTCATTCTTTATATAATTTCATTAATGCCCATTTCTTCTTTCTTTGATGTAACCATTGAAGATTGAATTATAGATGTAAGATTGATAATAGGCATTTTTATCTAAGATATTTGCAATGGTCTTTGAATATCTCATCTATTTTTTTATTTTTTTTTTTCTTTTTGTAAGCAATTCTATTGCCTCTTCCACTTTCTTTCAATTTATTGTCAATCCTTCATCTTCTTCTTTACCTTCAAGCAAGATTTCCAACTTCTCTTATAATTCTCCATCACTAGCTTGAAGAAAAAGCTTCACTTTACTTGAATTCAATAATTTCTTCTCTTTCTTTGATAAATAATAATATTTCTTTTCAAACTCTGTTAATAATTCTATTGCTAGAAGATCCTTCTTAAGCCTTTTAATGTACTTGAAAAATGATTTTTTTGTGATCCAATCATTATCTTTCAAAAAAAATTCATCCTTCAATGCTTGAAAAAATTTCTCCCATTAACCTTCAGAATGTCCTATAATAGACCTCACATGATATTATCTCTAGAGCAGTAGTTAGTTCAAATAATTGAACCATCTCTCTTTTTGGAACACGCTTCAACTCTATTTCTTTTATATAGCATCTTAAATACTTTGTAATATCTTTTCCTTTAAATTGATCAATCTTATCAACAACCGCTTGTAATGTTTTGTTTACCATACTCTCTTTGTATTCCATAATTTGTTGCAATTGCATAAATAAGACAAAAGCCTCAAATATACTTCCAATGTCATGATGTAACACAACTAATATGTGAAAGGAGTGAAGAATATATTATATTATAGAAGATCATACTTCAAATATTTTAGCAAATTATCTTAGTAAATAGATAATAGTCTAAAAGAAAGTAAAACTAAAAGTTTAAATACTACCTTTTTGTTAAGTAGGCTTCTACTTACTTTATAAGGCTACAAATAAGGCAAAATAAGGTATATTAGAAAAATAAAGAATATAAACATATGTAGGAAGAAGTTGAGATTTGATTGGAATAAAAATTAACTCAAAAGGAAAAAATTTGATATCCAAAGAGAACGAATTATTAACTTGGATTGAAAGCAGATCCTAAGGCACAAAATTAAGCACCTACAATAATTTGGAGGTTCTTTGGCAAATCAAAGAGTGAAATTTGACAAAAAAATTGATAGAATTTCTTTGAGCATTGATTTTGAGGGAATTAATTGTGCAATGACTTTGCAAGAGCTTTTCAAAGTCTTAGTTGTTTTGGGTGACTCTAGAATTTGTGAAATAAAAAGAATATTATATTTTAGAGAATTTTGTGAGTTTGGTAGTAGATCTACTATTCAAATTTTGTTTACTTATGATAATAGTTGTCTAAAGTATATGCTGTAAGTTTGAGCTTGATCAAACAATTGAACTAATGGTAATTGAATTTCAAGTAGGTTGAGGTCTCACAAATTAGACTTTTAGAGGCAATTAGAATTTCTAAGATCTTTGATAATCTATTAGTTGGATTGGAATAAAATTTGTGTCTGAAAATAATAGACTTGATTTTCTATACATAAGCAAAATTTGAAAATAATTGAATAGTTTGATAAGGAGATATTAGCACTAGAAATTCAATATTCAGATTGGAATAGGAGGTCAGCCAATATCCAAGCAGAATTTAGGATTTTTCTTCTATTTGGTAATTGCAATTATCTTTAAATTTTGGGTGCTTATTGCCAACTCAATTCTTGAAAGGTGGATAAATTTTTAAGCAAGATCAATAGTTCAATTGATAGATATTGAGGTTCTAAACTACACTAGGATTTGATTAAGGATTTGATTTAGAGTCTAAGATTTGTTTTACGGTTTGATTTAGGATTTAGGGTTTATCTAGGATTTAATTTAAGATTTAATTTAGGATCTAAGATTTGATCTAAGATTTGATTTAGGATTTAGGACTTATCTAGGGTTTAATTTAGGATTTGGTTTAGGTCTAAAGTTTGATCTAAGGTTTGGTTTAGTATTTAGGATTTGACTAGGATTTGATTGAAGTCCATTAGGGTTTCAACTAGGATTAAATTATAACTTTATTAAAATTTATTTAAGATATATACATGATTATTTTAATATTTTTTAGGGCTTTTTAAGGAGGCTTTTAAGGTTTATTGTAGATTTTCTTTTAATTCTTTTAAAAGAAATAATAAGAAATTTTTTCTTTTAATTCTTTTAAAATACAAGAATTTTTTTCTTAGGCACCTAACTATAGAAGATAGAATAGAAATTATAATAAAAAAGTTTTAACTCTAATAGAACATTAAATAAATTCTAATTAAACTTTAATAATATTAATTAAGCTTTAATCAAATTAAAAAGAAATCTTAAAGAAATTATAAAAGAAATAATAAGAAATCTTAAAGAAATTATAAAAGAAATAATAAGAAATCTTAAAAGAATTAAAAAAAAATCCATAATAAATTTTAAAAGAATCTTTAAAAAATCTTAAAGAAAAATTAAAATAATCACAAATATATCTTGAATAAATCTCAACCAAGTCCTAAATTAATTCTAGTTGAAATCCTAATGGACTTCAATAAAATTCTAGACCAAACTATAAATCCTAAATAAATGTTAAATCCTAAATCCTAAGCAAACTCTAAATCTTAAATCCTAAAAAAATCCTAAATTCTAAATCTTAAACCAAATCCTAATCAAAATCTAATATATTTAACCTAATCCTAGTATAGTTTAAAATCTCAATATCTACTAATTTAACTATTGATCTTGCTTAAAATTACTTAAAATTTTATATACTTTTCAACAAATAAGTTAGCAAAATTTGAAAAAAATCAAACTTATCAAATAGAAAAAAAATATCAAAATCCGCTTGAGTGTCGACCAGCCTCTTTCTTCAACCTTCATATTGGTCTTCTAGTACTAATATTTCTTTTTCACACCATTTAATTGTTCTTAAAATTCACATATGTATAGGAAATCAATTCTATTATCTTCACATATAAATTTCACTCCAATCCAATTAGTAGATTGCTAAAGATCTTAAAAATCCCAACTATCCCTCAAAGTCCAATTTCTAAGACTTCAACCTATTTGAAATTCAATAACCTTTCAATTCAACCATTTTATCAAGTTCAAACTTATAACATACATTTAAGACAACTATTTTCAAAAGTCCTTGAAATTTTAATTCTAGATCTATTACTAAATTCATGAAATTTTCCAAAACATAATATCTTTTTTATTTTATAAATTCCTGAGTCACCCAAAATAACCATTGTCATGATGTAAAATGGCTAATAGGTAAAAAAGTGAAGAAAATATCTCATTTTTGAATATCTATTTTTAAATATATTATAACAAATTATCTTAGAAAAATAAATAATAATCAAGGGATAAAAAAATTAAAGGTGCTAATGCTGTCTCTTTTACAAAATAGACTTCTATTCACTTTATAGGACCAAAAATAGAGTAAAATAAGGTAGATTAGAAAAATAAACAATATAGGTACCTTTGAAAAGAAATTAAGAGTAGTTTGTGGCAAAAATTACCTTAAAAACCAAAGAATTGATATTCAAAGAAGACCAATTATCAACTAGGATTGAAATCAGATCCTAAGGCACAAAACCAAACCTTGAGAATGATTCTAAGGTTCTTTTAGAGATAAGAAAAAAGAATTTGATGAGATTTCTTTGAACATTGATTTGGTGTGATTTGAGAATGTATTGACTTTGTAAGAGCTTTACAAAGTCAGAGTTTGTTTTAGGTGATTCTAGATTTATAAAATATAATGGATGATACTTTTTGGGAAATTTTGTAAGTTTGGTAATAGATCTATAGGTGAAATTTTTTTGGATTTTTGGCTGTAGTTGTGCTTGATGTGTATTGTAAATTTGGATTTGATCAAACAGTTAGATTGAAAGGCATGAAGGTTTTTGTGGATTATGGTCTCAGAATTTAGGGTTTTGAAGACCAATAAGGTTTTCTTAGATATCTATCAATTTGTTAGTTAGATTGATGAAATGTTTTTTTATAAATGTATTTAGCTTGATTTCTAACAAGTGAGTAAAGGTTGGAAGCAAAAGTAATAATTCAATCAGGAGTAATTGGCTTTAGAAGATTGGCATCAAGATTGGAAAAGGAGGCTAGCTGATATCCGAGCTTTTTTTTGAGGTTATCGTCTATTTGGTAATTTCAATCCTTTTTAATTTTTTTGTACTTATTTTTAACTTAATTGTTAATAAATATGAAAAATTTGAATTAAAATCAATGATTAATTCATTAGTTATTGAGATTTAAATCTACTATGAGAATCATTCGGGATTGATCAAGATTTGATTTAGGATTAAGGTTAGGATTTTAGATTGATTTAAGGTTTGATTAAGGTTAGGATTTGGTTAGGATTAGGATTAAGATTTTGGATTTGATTTAAGGTTTGTTTAGGATTAAGATTTGGTTTAGATTAGGATTTGGTTAGGATTTATCTAAGATTTGATTAGGATTTGATTAGGATTTGATTAAGATTTGATTAGGATTTAATTAGGATTTAATTAGGATTTGACTAGAATTTGACTAGGATTTTTTTAGAATTCGGTTAAGGCTTATTTAGGATTTATTTAGGATTTGATTAGAATTTTATTAAGATTTGATTAGGATTTATTTAGGATTTGATTAGGATTTTATTAGAATTTGATTTAAATTTGATTAGGATTTGATTAGGACTTATTTAGGATTTGACTAAGATTTGATTAGTATTTATTTGAAATTTGAGTAGGATTTATTTAGGATTTGATTAGGATTTGATTAGAATTTGTTTAGAATTTGATTAAGGCTAATTTAAGATTTGACTAGAGTTTGATTAGGATTTGTTTAGGATTTGGTTAGGAATTATTTAGAGATTGATTAGGATTTAACAAGGATTTGATCAAGATTTGACTAAAGTTTGATTAATGTTTGATTAGATTTTGAATAGAATTTAATTAAGGTTTTTATTTTAAAGTTTTATTAAGATTTCTATTTTAGTATATTTGTTTTTGAATTTCTATGTTAATTCTTTATGATTTCTTTAAAAGACTTCTAGGAATTCTTTGTATTTCTTGTATAATTCCTTTGAAATTTTAATTGAATTTGATTGATGTTTGGTTATATTTACTAATATTTAATTATAATTTATTTAAGAATCTATTAGAGTTGTTAGAACTTGTTATTGCAATTTTATTTTTATCTTCTACAGTTAGGTGCCTAGTGCATTCTTAAGCCAAATGCCATGTAATACAACACAGTAACTTTATAAGGCTCTTTTAAAGTCATTATACACTCAAATCACTCAAAATCAATGCTCAAAGAAATCTTATTAATTCTACTCTCAAATCCTACTCTTTGATGTCCAAAAGAACCTTGGAGTTACTATAGATGCCCAATTTTGTGCCTTGGAGTTTGATTTCGACATAGATTGATAATTAGTCTTTTTTTAATATCAAATTTTATTTTTTTTGAATTAATTTTTGTTAAAAATAACTTCTAACTTCTTCTTATATATTCTCGTATCTTTTGTTTTTTTAATCTATCTTATTTTACCTTATTTATGATCTTACAAAGTAAGTAGAAGCCTATTTTATAAAAAAGTAGCATTTACACTTTTAATTTTATTTTTTTTTGGATAATTATCTATTTTCTTAGATAATTTTCTATAATATTTGAAGTAAGATCTTTTATAATATGATAATTTCTTCACCCTTTTCACCTATTAGTTGTATTAAATCACGACAACATGTCGATAGATTGTGGTACAAGTTAATAATAAGACATGTTATTGTATTAGAAAGTAGTATAATATGTAAAAATAATATGAAATATTATGAAATTTTGTATCATAATCAAAAATTAAATTAAATTAAAAATTAAAAATAATAAAATATTTAAAAAAAATTAAAATTTTTTAGTTTAAATTTTGTAATTAAAGATAGAAGATGTAAGATTTATTAATAAAAAATTTAGAAGGGCTTTAGAATAAAAGATAAATATTTTGTCTCTTAAGCCATTCCATGTAGATGGATAAGATGAGTGATAGAAGAATTCATTTTTATTGGTTGAAAGTCATGCCTAATAGGCTTCAAAATGTTATTTGGGACCACACTAAAGTTTGTGACCACTTTAAAGCAAGTCATTTAAGGCAAGGCGGACCATTCAAAAAAAGGCGATGCATTCAAAGTTTGGAAGTTCAATTCAAAAATTTTGTATTTTTTACTAAAATTTGGATGAAAAAAATGTGTAATTGAAAGTTGTGATAAGAAAGATATGGTTTTTTGAAATTAGGATGTGATTTTGGTACCTATTGTGATTCTTTTAAGCATATAGAGAGTTTTAAGAAAGCTTTGAAGAATCAAAAAATGAGGTTCAAAAGCAGACTTAAAGAATTATATTTTATATAAAAAAATTGATATATTCCAACTTAAAACAAAAAAAAGAATTTTTGGAAGTTAGTGTTTAAAATTGGAATTTGTAAGTGAGTTTTTTTTAATGGAGGTTTTGATTTTTGCCATATCTTAAATTTTTGGACGAATTCTTGGTTCAAAATTCCATAAATATACATAGCTATGTTAAAAAGTTGTATATAAAAAATTCATGGTATTTGAAAATTGGAGTTTTGAAATATGATGGAATTAGTGTATAAGTACTTAATAATTGATATATTTAGTATTTTCTAGCAATTAGATAATATCCAAAGATTTGTAATGAATTTATAGTTGATTTTTTATATGAATGTAGTTAAGAATATAAATTAACTTGTGGAGAATTTTGAATCTAATTGGATAGTTAGATTAAAAGTTATTGAGTTATACATATATGGAAGGAATTTCTATAGGAATAGAAGAAATTTTAGGATATGTAGTTGCATCTTGGATACTCTTGTGCATCCTAAACTTATATATTTGATGTAATTGTCTTCTTGAAGATAACTATAAATCATATTTGAATTTTATAATCTTGTAATTTGTTTGAGTGATTAGTGGCAATTAAAAGTCCAATGCTTTCTAGAGGCAACTTTTTCTAAAAAATAATTTGGTGCTTCCACTAAGAGTTCTTTAAAGCAAAATTTTTTCAACAAATTAAAATGGAAGATATAAAACAAAGAAGCTTAAATGATGGAGGTGGTCAGAATCTTGCAGATGAATTTCTAAGGGCTATATAAATATTTATAAATCAATAAGTTCCTAATACAACTTTGTAAGGAGCTACCAAAATATTAAAGAATATTATTGGTAAAATGAAGAGGTTTGATGGAAGAAATATCACTAAATTTTTGAAGGTCTATATTTATGAAATAGAAATCTATTAAATTTCAAAAAATAAGATAATTGAAATCTTTGATTTAATATTTTTCTAAGAAATTAAAAAAAAAATGAAACATCTATATAAGAATATTGATTTGAATACATGGGCTAGATTTTAGGAGAAATTGACAGATGAATACTTTGATGAGGACAGTGAAAGGATGAATAAGAGAAGTTTCTTTGATTAGATGAAACAACAACCAAAAAAATTTATAGGACCAAATAAGCTACTAAGGGAGTTTGAAAAGAAATTTGGACAACTCCCATTATTTAAGAAGAATCTTTTAGAAGTGAAGAAAGCAAAGTTATTTTTGCAAGCTACAAATAAATTAGTAGAAAATAGATTATTTCTTCTTCTTTAAGATAGAATAGCAAAAGGTGGTTTTATTATCGATTGGAGAAGATTGAAAGAGGCCATGATCTTCATTGCTAAGCAAAAACATATAAAATTTGGAAGGTTTGAGGCAAGGATGGAAGCAACACTAGTGATAGGTATGAAAGCTCTAATAACAACTTTGCCTACTTCTACTCTATCAAGATCTTTAAAGAATAAGAATATAATTGAAGAAATCTTTGATGAGATGATGAGGGGCATGATAGAGTTGAAGGTAGAAATGAATGTATTAGTGAAAGGCACAACATTAGGTACTTTTCAATTGATTGAAGGATCAAAGGAATTTATAGTAAAGTGTTGTCGTGTTGTGACATGATTATATGATAAAAATATGATTAAAAATAATTTTTTTAATTAATATTCTATTATATTAGTTCAATAAGAATTCAAAATATTTTAATAAGACTTTTATAAAAACTTCTTAGTCTATTTTCTTATCTTAATAGCAAGTAAAGAAAAGTTAGTTAGTATTTTTACCTTCTAGGATATAGAAACTTTTTTACTACTTTAAAAAAGCCATAAATTATTAAAATCAAAATAAAAGAGATAAATAGTTGATATGGTTGATATTATGATCAAGTTGAAGATAGGATTGGGCTAAAAAATCCTTGGAATAGATTAAATTGATACCTGAGGGTCGACCATTTGTGAGATAGGATCAAAATCAAATCCCTGGTCACTAAAATGACCGCCTAGAGAAAATTAGGGATTCATTCAAAGATTGAAGATTAGAATTTGAAAGCTAGCTTAAATTTCTTTTTAGAAGCCTAAGGATTGTTTTTTTAGGATTTTTGAAGACTTGACAATTATTTTTCAAGTTTAGAGTTTGTATTGGTGATTTGGGTTTTATATAATATAACTAAGGCTACCATTTAGGCTGATTTGTGCAATTGATGTAACATCTATGGTTCAAAATTTGACACTCTTTGGATTATTGGATGTGCTAACAATATACAAAATGTTGTGATAATCTAAAAGTGTGGTTTAGAGATATCTGGTTTTTAGCACAAGAGGATTTCAAAAGTTGGCAATTTAGAGTTGGATAAGGTTTCTGTGATATCTAGAGATCTACTCATTGAATTAAGATGAAATTTGGCATGGTGTTGAAAGACTTGAAGATTAAGGTGCACACCAATTTTGAGTCAAAGTTAATGATTGGAGAAGGAAAAATCACTGTTGGGATTTTTGCTTCACCTTTCAAGTTGGCAGCGAAGTATCATTGGTGCAATTTTTGGAGGTTTTCTCAAAATCTGTAAATTAGATTGGACTGAAAATTCTTGAGCATATAGAAGACTTATATTGAAAATTGCATGAAAAATTTTACATCAAGTGGACAGTGAGATTAGAAGTTACAGCTTCTTAAAGCTCACTAATTAAAATTAAGACTTATAAGAAAAATCTAAATTGCTTAAATATGAAAGTAACAAGGTAATTGAGGTTTATGTGTGATTGAAGCTACTAAGAAGAGTATTTTTTAGCACTTTCGAATTAAAATTTGGATTATAAACTTCTCTTATGGATGAAACATATTAGGATTTCTTAGATACTTGTAAAACATAACCTTACCTTCCACAGTTAGGTGCCCAGTGCATTCCTAAACAAGACAACATGAAATATGACAGCGTATTTAGTGTGATAATCCAAACCACAAACAAAGTAATTATAGACTATATGTAGATATAATGAAGAATAATATTATTACCTTCAAAGAAGGTAGAATCAAAGATGCTGCAATAGATGAGCCTGTAGAGACTAATTTTGAGAGAAGAAGTATGAAAAAATTAATGAAAGATAAATTGAAAAAGAAAAACTCTTCATGTGATAAGAAAGTAGAGATTCATGCCATTGAAGATGAGTATATTAAGATAAGAACCTATATACATGTATCTAAAAAATTAATGGTTAGAGGAGCTTAAGCTATTAGAAGATTAAACAAATGAGATGATTTAATTAATGCAACCACCATTAGGACCTATTTGATAAGTAAGCATAGAAAGAAGGAACTTTATGATGCATCAATGGAGATTAAAAGGGACAGACTTGATGAAGAAAACGAGGTAAGAAAGCCAACAAATAAGAGAAAGGCTCCAAGTAGTAGAAACACTACTCCAAGAGAAGGACCAATAAACAACATAAGATAGAAGCAACAAGTAAGGCCTTCTACTTTATATCTAAGAACTAATGTTCTACTCTCAAAAGAAAAGTGAGAAGAAAGAATAAGTACCAATAAAAGTAAGAAGAAGGAAGACAACACTAAAAGAAAGAGTAAGGTACCATCCTATTAACTTCAATCTGATATTGAATCTTTAGTTGATATGAAGGATATCTTAAAAGAAAAGATTTTAGATGCCAATATCAAATTTACTTTGAAAAAAACTCTTAGTATTGTAAAAAAAGATTTTCATGATTTCATCATTAATATTATGAAGAAGAAGAAGCAAATAACAATTGAAATAGCAATGGCAAGAGCATTAGATATTTTGATGACTAAAAAAGAAGAGGAGATTAGATAAGTTTTTGCTTTGAAATGTGATGATATGGGTAGTGATGACAAAAAAAAAAGGTATAGAGTTATTTATGATAAGATTGTAAAAACAAAAGTTGAAGTTATAGAAGAAGATTTGTATGATGAAATAGAAGATGAAGTGCTACAAGTATTTTTATGAGATAGGATGTGTGATTATTGTTTTACTTATTCTACAATTCTTTCTAGAATAAACTTATATAAGGGAATTCGAACACAGGAAATGACTAAGCGCATAAGTTTCACTTGTTAAGGTCACACAATTAACTGTATTTCGAACCACTAAAACACTAAGAAATACTATAATACTTCTTCCTAGTAACAATACTCCTTCATCAATTGATAACCATAAAGTGTAACCTTGCACTCTCAAAAGACCACTCAAAACTCAATAAATTCCATCCAACACCAAGAATAACAGACTTTACTCCAACCAATCTGAATTCACAGAAATTCCTATAATGACAGACTTCTTCTGTCGAAATACATATATACAACTCTCAATAAACAACAATCATAATCATCCATCCATAATAAATCTTCCAATAACTTCTCATATAATTCAATCACTTAATACTCCAATTACATAATCAATAACTCATAAATCAATCTTTGATTTATTCCATAGACTCACTTCTCAATATTCAGAAACTATCCATTATTCTTCAACAACAAAGAAAAAAAAAGAAACAAAGAGGAAGCACCAAGCTTAACCCCGGTTCATGACTATCACAGACTGGCCCCCCAATAAACTTCTACAACTCCTATATAATTGCTACTGATTTCTAGATTCTAACCGTAATCCTATAATAACCACTTTTAATAACTGAGTCAATCATTCGTCATCCTAAACTGACTATTCTATGGACTATTAATCTATTTTACTAATATCTTACAAAAATAAATTAATATCTATTTTACATAGCCACACTCCTATCTGTGAGGCATCCTCACAAATACATAATTGATTCCTATCTAAAAACTACTTAATAAAATTCTACAAAATTATTAATTCTTCTGGCCTACCCAATTAATCATTTGCTGCATTATCGAATATAGGTTCTACCGATTCTAGTTCTAAATTCAATTTTTCCTCCTCCTCTAAGTCGTCCATTGGCTCCTTTCTCAACTGATTTGATAGATCTTCATTATACTCATCCAATTCATGGACTTGAGCCTCGAATTTCAAGATCTGGGCATCACGGAGTTCCAATTGATATTGCTACTGATTCATCCATTCTAGAACATCTTCAATTGACACTTGAGACTAGCTTCTCACTATTAACTCTTGCGTCAATTTTGTCACCTCAGCTCGTAAAACTTTGATTTCAGACCTCAACTTCTCCGTTTCGCATATGGATTGGTCACTCAATGCTTCTTTCTCTTTCGTCAATAACTTTGTCTTGTCTCCTTCTGCTTGCAACTGGCATTTGATTTTCTCGTGTTTTAAATCCCATGTCTTGCGATTCTGGATCAATTCATCTTGTTGTCCTTCCACAATTCGTAAGATGTGTTCTTTTTTTTCATCCAAGACTCATATTGGTGAACCAATTTTCGCTCCAATATCAGCTTGAATTCTCCAATTTTGTTTATCGTCTGTTCTTGCTCTTTAATTCTTTAATTTGCTCTGATATCACCTTCTTACTATCCTCTAAATCTCGTTTGCTACTGCCCTCTACATCCAATGCTCGCACCATACAATATATTTGTGAAATGTACTTCAATAAATCATTCTTAAGAGGTATTCCTTCGGTAATCAACCTTGTGGAAATACCAATTGATTGATATCCATTGAAATTGGGATTTCATTTTACTCCTCCATCGCTAAACAAATTGGAACCCGTTCTGATTCAATAACTAGAACGACTCCTTGTGCCACTGTACGACTTGATACCCCAATTTTGTGTATTACATCTATTGTATTGACATTCTGTGCCAACAAATTTTGTTCTCTCTGTGGAGGCTCTAGCACTAGTATAAGACTTTTCTCTACTAGCATTATTTGACGCAATGTGTGCGTGATCACAACATACAATTAATTGGAACAAAGTAAATAAGTGAATTTTTTCAATTTTTACTTGGCTCCTATCTCCGCATGAATACGAGTGGCTATATATGATACCCAGTTGAACACCATCTCTTCTAGTGTCCCTACTGCTACATACAATAATCGTTTGGATATATATATGGGGTGTCAGTACAATTCTAACTGCCTCACCACGAAACGGAACCATTCCACGAGCTCTGTTGAAATTGCCTCAATAGTCCGTCAACCTTGGCTCTTGTCAAAGGACCACATATCTCCCTAGAAATATCTTCCTGGACTGAAGTCACTTGAGTCATCAGCTCCTATCGCAATTTTTCTAATGAGAAGACACAACACTTTTTTTAGGATTGTTCCATCAATCTCGATAATTCACCCTTTTACCACACTCGATCTATCCTCCGAATCATAGTTTGTAATATATTCTTCTACTAATGACACATTAATTTAATGGTAAGCAATTTGACAAGTGCTAAAACTAGAATAATTGTGCATTCTGAAAGTCTTTTATTCTTTTCGGTATCCAGCAAATATCCAACTTCATTGACTCCATATTGGTAATGATTATCATAGAAGGTGGTTTTGATACACGTCTAGCTCTCACATTTTGGCCACTATCCTCTTAGTCTATAGCTTGCTATGCACTTTCAATTGCCATGATGCTCCCTCTCTCAAACTCTTAATTGGAACTACTACGCTCGAAAATGTAAAAAATATAAGAAATAGTAATCTCAAAAAATAACCAAGAACAACAACACAAAATGACCTCTAACTAGTGCCCTACTCCTATTTTCTTACTACCGGTGATCATGACAACATGTTATCCATATTGTCCATTTCTCACGTCCATCCCATCTAAGACATTAATAATTACTAACTATCTTTTCAGCCGCCTCTACACCTTAATGTACTTATACCATACTTAGGTCTACCTTATGTCCATTCAAAGTCATCCCTCCAAAAAAATGAAAACTTGTCCCAGGTTTTATGTATTATATAACCGTAATCGATTTTCGTTAATGCGGGTACTAAAGCGATGGCCTATGAAATCCTCCAATTGAACAAACCTATTGGAAAAACTTAAGTATGGTATAAATCTATTGGAAAAACCTCCACGCTAGTTGAATCGGAAATTGATCCACTGATTGGTAGTTGTACCATTCAAACGCCATGTCCTTAAAGATTGCTGACAACTATCGTAACCAAATATCTTTGGTTCTTCTATTATTGGCTACACATGCTGTCAAAAACTGAGACAAATGTTGATCGGGATCCGCACTCGGAAAGCCCCTAAAAGTAGGTAATATAGCCATGCTCATTGTGCAATCACTCACATCAACCATTTGTACTGCTATTGGAACCACTGAACCACCCGTCGCCATTGAAGAAGACAATGTGCTGCTTAATCTCTTATTATAATTACCACTACCTTTTTCAATTATCTTTTTCAAACTTTCCAACCTCCTCAATTTAATATTATTATCTTTGAATAAGTTTATTAGTTGAATTAGAGGTAAAAATGAAAGATTTTAAAATACGCTAAATTGGCCCTTATTGGCAAGCAATTTATGCCATTCAACAGAACGAATTTTTATAGAATCGACAGTTTCCGCTATTGGGAAGGTACCCAATGGAGTATCCAATTCTTTTGTATTTCCTCCACTTGCAGTTAACGAGCTCAAGAAATATGTTGGGCTATGGACAAAATTTCTTACGAATACTCTTGGTAATTTTTTTAACGGTATATGTATCTGAAATATTAGAGAATAGTCAGCTTCTGGGTATGCTCGAATATGTCGACAGGCATGCAACCATGGCTTAATCTAACTTTGTCGATGCTTCTTTTTTAACTTACGTTCTTGCTCGTTTCGTAAGAATTCTCTTACTTGCACTCTCTCTTATCTTTCTTTTGATTGGCATGTTTTCTTTACTACAATGTTCTCATTCTTAATAATCATAATCTTTCATTATATACTACTGAATTTGCTTCCTATTTCCTATCTACTCATCCGACAGTTAATTCCTAACACTCAATGCTATTGTCAATCCCTGGTAGCAACGCCAAAAATATTATTGTCGTTTTACTTATTCTACAATTCTTTTTAGAATAATCTTATATAAGGGAATTCGAACACAGGGAAAGACTAAGCGTATGAGTTTCACTTATTAGGATTACACAATTAACTGTATTTCGAATCACTAAAATACTAAGAAACACTATAATGCTTCCTCCCAGTAACAATACTCCTTCATCAATTAATAACCATAAAGTGCAACCTTGCACTGTCAAAAGACCACTCAAAACTCAATAAATTCCATCCAACACCAAGAATAACAGACTTTACTCCAACCAATCTGAATTCACAGAATTCCTGTAATGACAGACTTCCTCTGTCAAAACACACACACACAACTGTCAATAAACAACAATCATAATCATCCATCCATAATAAATCTTCCAATAACTTCTCATATAATTCAATCACTCAATACTCCAATTACATAATCAATAACTCATAAATCAATCTCTGATTTATTCCACAGACTCACTTCTCAATATTCAGAAACTATCCATTATTCTTCAACAACAAAGAAAAAAAAAAAAAACAAAGAGGAAGCACCAAGCTTAACCACGGTTCATGACTATCATAGTCTGGCCTCCCAATAAACTTCTACAACTCCTATATAATTACTACTGATTTCCAGATTCTAATCGTAATCCTATAATAACCGCTTTTGATAACTGAATCAATCATCCGTCCTCTTAAACTGACTATTCTATGGACTATTAATCTATTTTACTAATATCTTACAAAAACAAACTAATATCTATTCTACAGGATGGCTAACATCAAAGTGGAAGCTAATGCTAGCAAAACTTCTTTTTGGAAAATCAAAGAAGTTATTCAATTATTTTGGAACAACTATATATCACTACAACATGGATAGAGAGTAAAATATTAGATGATGGCTCAAAGTAAATTAGGATTTGTAGCCATGATGGCAAGAGTTCAATCCAATTTCTTTCAATAAGGCCATATTATGTCAAGGATAAGAATTTAATAAAAATAAATAAACAAATGAGACTTTTCTCAAAAAAAGATGAAAAAATAGAAATAACTCAATATGTATATTAAGAAAGAAACTAGAATGGCTATTGCCAAAAGATAAAAAAATTAGAGATCCTTGAAACTAGACTAAAAGTAAGAAAGGAGTTGATAAGAGTGAAGAAGGCTTTAGTCTTGTTTCTATATATACTATCTAATTAGAGGCTATGTGGCAATGTTCTATAGGACCTCCAATATGTGTTGACTTTGTAAGATACATGCTTTGACTTACAAGGCACATTTTTCTATGTGTAGGCCACATTATTAGCTTGAAGACCAAGCTAACAAAATGTGTGGCACATGGCCAACTTGTTGACCATGTTTCCAATCCAAAAAATTAATTAAAGATACCTATAAAGTTAAAGCTTCATCTATAAATCTTTAAGGAAGCTTCTTTAGTAGATATTATAGAATTAAATTACTTTTACCTACTTTTATTTACTCTACTTATTTATACATGTAATTACTGGCTTACATGAATATGTCCACGATATTACTCCTATTTCTAGGGACAAGTTCCACGAGGAGCGATCATCATATGTTGAGGAAATCTATGATGTGACGAATTGTATACATCACATACTCTGATCTTAGTTCTCTTCGAAGATGATTGATAGGGCTTCTCAATCATCAATAGTGTCCCATACTAGGACAGAAAGACCACCCAATTATTTGATTATTATTGAAGCTTTCATAACTTCCTTCACAAAAAATATTTAAAACATCGTCATGAATTGTTCCTACTTCTAGTAAAATCACCAAACATCAGGAGTCCCTTCCAAGGTTGTGATACCAAATACATTGTATCTTGCCATCTATTCAAAGAAGAACATGTCGTTTTTGAAGATCTTTATCTTGATTGTGTCGCCTTAAAGGTTGTAACAATTGTTGTGTCTTGTCTGATAGGTCAGCAAACGAAGGCTCTTGAGTCAAATCCGCTAGTTGTTGGTTCTCCATCTCCTCAGCATTGTCATACTATAATTTTTTATAATATGTAAAAATTAATTAAGTCATATAATATGTATGTAAGTCTTAATATAGATTAGAGTGGTTAATAAATAAATTTAAAGAGAATTGATATAAGAAAATTTATTAGGAGATTTATCTATTTTGATTATAGTGTTTATATTATGTAAGATTTAGATATTTAGTATAAAGCTTAAGAGAAGGTTGGAGTCTAAAGATGAAAGTCTAAACTATTAAGAGGCTTATTGAGAGGGATGAAAGCAAGGCATGGTTGGATGAAGGCAAGGAATGGAGATCTTCATTCCTATTGGTCGAAGGCCATGCCTAATGGGCTTTAAGGAGGCTGCCCCAGGCCTTATTAGGGATTAGGATTTCTTTTTTGAAGTCATTCGAGCTTTGGAGGCTAGGATCAGCAAGTTCACGGTTTTGGGTATAATTTGGATGAAGATTTTGTGTAATTTCGAGTTTTTTTGAAAGAGATATAGGTGTTCAAAGTTAATGTGTCAAATTTGTACCTACTGTTACTCTTTGAAGTATAACATATGCGTACAGAGAGAAATGAAAGATCGGTGACTGAAGTTGAAGAGAAAACTTTTTTTTCTATACTTTACATATATTTTTTGACGAATTCCAAATCTAGATGAAGGAGTCATAGGGCATTGAAGACAGCACATGTAATTCAAAGGCAGTAAGTGAGTCATTTTGATGATAGTAATGGTTGGAGCCATATCTTGAGTTTTTGGACGAATTTTTGGCTCAAAATTTCCATAAGTGAGAGTTATTAAGTTAAAAAGCTATATATCAAAATTTCATGGTATTTAATTATTTATTTTGTGAGATATGAAGAAATTAGCACGTGGGTATATGTAAGCTAGGGTTTAAAGCTAATATTAGGATTTTGGCAATATCTCAAGATTTCTAATGAATTTGGAGTTGAATTTTTTTGTGGTAGTTTTTGAAAGTATATCAGTACTCCATGTAAAATTTAGGATTTTTTGGACTATTCAATCGTGAGATATGAGATGTTGAAGTTTAGGAAATATTTCTTATAAGGATATATAAGGTTTTAAGATACTTTATCATATATTTGGATGTTTTTTTGGTACTTGGCTTATATATTGATGTAATTGCCCTAAAAGAAAATATACTATATATATAAACTTGGAACTTATATATCTTAGACTTGATTGAGCATTTAGTGGTAGCCAAAAATCCAATGCTTTCTTGAGGCAAACTCTCTCTATTCCGATAGCGTCACAACTACAAAGAAGCTACAAACAAGGATTGAAAGTAAAATGTTATCTTGCTTAGATCTTGTTTCTTTTATAAAGAAGGTTTTCATCTTGATTTTGATAGATGTTTTCAATGAAAAGCTTCCACTGCTTTTGCTGCATTTGCAAGATTCTTTATTGGCTTCTATGTGCGTTCACTAATATCATATCCACGCCAATAGAGAAGATATTCTAATTTATTTTGGCGCCGTCTTGAATCTAAGACTTCTTTCGCTTTGAAATTTTTATTATTATCCTCTTCTGTGGGAGGAGGTGGAGCTTGTCTTCTTCTTGGTATGTCTACTATCTTGTATGGTTCAAGAAGAGACACGTGAAATACTAGATGGATTTTTATCAACTCTAGTATTGTGTAGCATGATTTTTTATCTAGGAATACACTCGATATCTAGCTATAGAGAATTTAGCTTAAATTTTTATATGAATCTTGTCTTAGCTTCCAAAATTCCTTTAATTTGCATAAAATTCAAAATATAACAAAATCCCTTTAAAACATATTTTTCTCGCAAAGGATTTTTTCTTCTTGAACTTTAAGAATTCATAACTCTTAATCTAACTATTAAATTTATTTTAAATTTATAAGATAGGTAGAATTCACCTTTAAATTTTATCATAAAAAAAACCAACTACAAATTCACTCCCGATCTTTTCGCATCTAAGAAACTCTAGCAGATGCTCTAAAACCTAATTTATAAGCACCTAAGTACTATTTTCTTAATATCTCAAGAATCCAATATTCAAATGTCATTAAAATTATGTACAAAGTTTACTAACATGAATTTATACATTCTCTGAAATTTTGAGCCATAACCTTGTCAAATTGCTCAAGATAGAGCTCAAGTCACAACCACTAGTAAATCAGGTCACATACTACCCTTAGATTACATGTACTAACTTTAAAATCCAATAACTCCTTCATTTTAACTTGGAATCTAGTAAATACTATGCAAAAAGTGTAGCTGCAAAAGTGCCATTTTCAATTGCAATCACCGATCCTCAATTGCTCACTGTATGCGTGCGTTATGTCAAAAATAGTGATAGTAGCTCCCAAATCAGCACCTTAACTTTGAGTGCCTATATCTCCTTCATATAAACTCCAAATCATACAAGATTTGCACCAAAACCATAGTTAAAAATCTAAACTTGCTAACTCCAGCCTTTAAAGTTCAAATGGCTCCAAAAAACTAACCTTAATCTCTAATATGGCCCCAGGAAGCCTCCTTGAAGTCCATTGGTCATGATTTTTGACCAATAGGAATGGAGATTTTTATCATCCATCTCCATTCATCTATACGGATGCCCTAAATTCTCTTTTTATTACCAAAATCTCTTTCCAACTCTTTTCTTTACAAGATTTACTCAATATATGTCCTAAACACCAAATTAAAGAACCAAAATAAGTCTTCAAGGGTCATTTATGTCTAATAAAGGTGACTCTAAATATTTAAAATTACTACCAATATAATCAATCTCAAAAGCTAATATCAAAAGAAAATAAAGTTATACAAATTCTAATAGTAATCCTTTTAAACAACCTCTTTTTAAAGTAGTAATTTAACCACATTCTACAATCAACTAAAATCCAATAACATAGCTCTCACCATGTTGTTAAGTAAATTGTACATTAAATATATAATCACATTATTTTCACATGGTAACCGAACCACAACACGACACCGATAGGTGTAAACAATATGCAACTAGATTGATTTGTATAGAAATAGAAAATGGTCCAAGCCTTTGATGGTCTAACTTGTTACAAGGACGAGTGGTCTTGATATTGCGATGAAGTAACTATACTTTGTCACCCATATGGAATGGTGGTTGTTCTTTTCGATAGACATCCGCATTGATCTATTGTTGTTCTTGAGCTTCTTTTAACTGTGCCTTCATCATTGCATGTAGCTCTGAAAAATGAATTGCCAAATCTTTCGCCGCAAGATTATCAACTTTTAAAAATTCAAAAGTATCAAGTCATGGATGATAACCATAATTGGCAAAGAAAGGTGTTTGTTTTGTAGAAGAATGTCCCATGTTATTATAAGCAAACTATGCCAATGACAAAAGAGTTGTCCAATCATTTTGTTGGTAGTTGATGGTACATCTTTAATACTATTCCAAAACTTGATTAACACGCTCTGTTTGTCCATCAGTTTGAGGATAGAATACCAAAGATAGTTTCATATCCACTTTTAGAATCTTAAAAAGAGTCCACCAAAATCTTGATACAAACTTAGTTCTCCTATTTGATATAATATCCTTGGATAATCCATGATAGCAATAGATATTGTCAAGAAAGAACTTAGCTATTTCTTCACCTGTGATGGATTTTGTACATGGTACAAAATATACCAGCATGATAAAACGATCTACTATCATAAATATAGAGTCATAAGAACCTAAGATTGGAAGATCTAAGATGAAATCCATAGAAATAGAAGAGCATGGTTGTTCTGAAATGGGTAATGGATGCAGAAGTCCGTAACGTTGATGATGAGGAGTTTTTGATCTTGAGCAAATATCATAAGATTATACAAAATCTTTCACTGCTTTTCATATATGGAGCCACCAAAAATCCCTGGATATTAGTTCCAAAGTTTTATTGTACCCAAAATATCCTACTGCTCGAAAGTCATGACGAGCTTGAAGAACACGTAATCGAGCTTCACTTTATGGAACATATAGGCATCTCTCGAAATATAGTAGATTGTTCTTGAATTCAAACTTAGAAGTACCATGAGACTTAGAAGGATTTTCCTTAATATCATGAATAAGAAGATTAAAAGACATACTTGACTGAACTTGCTTAATAAAAGTTGAATCAATAGTTAGTGTGGATTTCATTGCTCAAAGATGAAGATGCTCTAGCTTTAAGAGAATTATCCATTGTTGATCAAAAGTAGCACTTCCTTTGTTTGGTGCAAGATAAGATTGTCTAAAGAGTGCATCTGACAAACCTTATTTTTTTTTTGGTCGATAAGTGAGCTTGAATTTAAATCTTGACAAAGACATAGTCCAACGAGTTTGATAACAATTCAAAATATGTGCTGACATAAATTATTCAAGTTTCTTGTGATCTGTATACATGATAATTGATCTAGGAACACCTTTTAGATAATGGCACCAATCTTGAAATAAATCCACAATTACAAGAAGTTATTTATCATGAATCTTGTAGTTAATCTCGGCTCTTGAAAATTTTCTAAAATGAAAAGCTACTCGGTGAAATTTATCATCTATCCCCATTTGTGACAATACGACACTCAAAGCAAAGTCTGATATGTCTGTTTCTATAAAAAAAATGGCTTAAAAAAATTGATGCGATACAAGATTGGTGCAGAAACAAAGACTATCTTCAAAGCTTCAAATGTTATTTTTTCTTCTTGTTTCTATTGAAGTTTGTCTTTATAAGTCAAATGTGTAAGTGGAGCTGCAACTTGAGAGAAGTCTTTAATGAAGATCTGATAGTAGTTGGCAAATCCCAAAAAGAATTAGACATCTCTTACTGTTTTTGAGATCTTTCAATTCATAATAGTTTGAACTTTCTTAGGATCCATCATAAGTCCATCATTTGAAATGATGTTTCCTAAGAAGTTGACTTCAGTAGTGTGAAATATACACTTTTCTATCTTAGCATAGAGTCTCACATCTCTTACTTATTGTAACACATGACAAACATGAAGTTCATATTTTTCTATGTTCTTAGAATAGATTAAGATATCGTCTAGGTAAAAAACAACAAAATCATCTAAAAACTCCTAAAAGACATCATTCATTACATGTTGGAATATTGTTGGTGCATTTGTAAGTCCAAAAGGCATGATGTTATATTCAAAATTTCCATACCTTGTTCAAAACGTAATCTTCCATTTATCTCCATCTTTGATGCATACCAGATTGTATGCTCTTTGTAGATCTATTTTTATATAGATCTTAGTTTGATTCACCTAATCAAGGACTCTAGATATCAAAGGTAGCGGATACCTATTTTTGATAGTAATTTTATTGAATCCTCAATATTCGACACACATCTACAATGATCCATCTTTTTTCTTCACAAATAAAATTGGAGCTCCTACTGCAGATTTGGAATGGCGTATGAAGTTTTTGGCCAAATTCTCTTTAATATACTCCTTCAATTCAGCTAACCCATTTTGTGATAAATTATAGATTGGTCCAAATGGCGGTTGTGTTCCTTCTTGAAGGTCAATTGAGCAATCATAAGAACGATGTTTCGAAAGAGTATCTGTATTTTTCTTCTCAAATATATCTTAAAATCATGATATTGGCTTGAAATGCAACTTAAAGTCTTTTCACCTATAGAAACAGATGTGGCATAAATGACACAAGGTGATATTTTTTTTACAACATACAAGAAAGTTCTTGTACCTATAAATATAAGTTTAATTGTACTAGAATTATGACTTTCTATGCTCTTAGTTATACTTTCAAAAAAGTCAAGACTATAGAAAGTCCAATCTATTTTAGGGTTATATTTTTTTAGCCATGATAAATACAAAATGACTGGATTAGAGAAACATCTAATGATATTAAATATTACAAAGCTACTATGACTATTAGTTGCTACTTCTATAAGAAGGATTTCATGGATAACATCTTTTGAAGACAACGGACGATCATTTATGACTTCTATATGAACAAATTTAGTTTTGTTCATTAAAAATATGCTATGACTTTTAGCAAATTCTTCATCTAAAAAACATGTTGAGGCTTCTAAATCTAACAAGGTAGAGGCTTTTTGATGTTTAGGTGCTAAAATAATATTTATCATAAAAAAAAGAGAGGATTCTGAGGAGAAAATAGGACCTTTATTAGGTGTTGTATAAGGTTCCAGCGGCACGGTCTCTATTGTAGCTAAATAAATTCATTTTTTGACATGATATCTTTTTTTATCACTGTACTCTTCATTTTATGGTTGCGTCACTTCTTTGGATAATGTTCAATAGTATGCTTAGGTTCTCCATAATATAAGCACAATCCTTCCTAACGATGACGAGTCTTTTCTTGCTCAGTAAGAGGTTTGAAATATACTACATTAATTTGCATATCCTCTACTTCCGAATGTATGTGTTGAAGAGATGTTGGTGTTGCCATTGAATTATAGTAACGTTGAGGTCCACTTGTATGGTTCTCAGATCGAAATTCAAAAAGATGATTATCATATGTCACAGCAAAGTCAATTACTTGACTCAATGTTTGAAGATCAGGTAAGTTGAGTATTAATTTTTTTACCTCATATTATAATCCGTAGAAAAATTGGCTAACAAGTGCAACATCATCCTACTTGATATCAGTTGCAAGTTATCAAAACTATAAAGCATATAATATTACTGATCAATTGTCTTGTCACAAAATATGGATCTTATTCGTTGCAACACAAATTGTATCAAATTCTCTATACATGGATCAAAACTCCACCAAAAAAGCCTCTAAATTATTCAATATTGAATCTCATCATTGAAAAAAAGATGAAAACTATCATAATACTGAACCTGAAAGAAGTGTATTAATGAATCTAACTTGCGATCCTAGAATTGCATAGCTTTGGAAATGAAGTTCAATCACAAGTTGTACTTGATTGATAAATCTTCTAAACTTTAATCTAGTGTCATCAAACTTCTCGGGTAGGACAATTCTTTGTTCTCTAATATTAAAAAGGTATTCTACTATAAGAGAAGAGACTTGATTTGGTGCAGATATTGAAGTAGGTCCAATCATTTCTATATCTTCACTTCTTGCCAATCTTGTTGCTCCTTGTGGTGGTAAATTGAGTTGATGCATCACAAGTATTAATTCTCTTAATTGCTCTTGCATTTGTGCCATTGCACTCTTCATTTTAGTAAGTTCTATCATAATAATACTCAGAAAAAAAGATGTCTAATATCGCTCAAGATAAATAGAAGAGAAGACTTAAGAACAAAGAAAATACTAAGAAAAATATCACTTTAGAAGAAGGTAATTTGTAACTTTTAATATGCTTATGTCTTATCAAGAGAAAGAGGTAATCCACTCTTAATCAAGATTAGATAAAGCTCTGATATTGTAAGTGTACTCTTATCAATCTTTCAAGGATAAGAATATGATAAAAATAAATAAACAAGTAACACTTCTCTCAAAGAAAGATGAAAAAATAGAAATAATTCAATATATATATTAAGAAAGAAACAAGAATGGCTATTGCCAACAAACAAGAAAACTAGAGACCCTTGAAACTAGACTAGAAGCAAGAAAGAAGTTGACAAGAGTGAAGAGGACTTCATTCTTGTCTCTATATATACTATCTAACTAGGGGCTATGTGGCGATGTTCTATAGGACCTCCAATATGTATTGACTTTGTAAGACACATGCCTTGACTTACAAGGCACCTTTTTCCATGTCTAGGCCACATTGTTAGCTTGAAGACCAAGCTAACAACATGTGTGGTACATAGCCAACTTGTTGACCATGTTTCTAATTGAAAAAATCAATTAAAGACACCTATAAAGTCAAAGCAGCATCTATGAAGCTTCTAAAAAGCTGTTATAGCAGATATTATAGAATTAACTTACTTTTACCTACTTTTACTTACTTCTATCTATTTATATATGTAATTTTTAGCTTACATGCATATATCCGTGACACATTATGATAGGCATAGAAATCCACTAAAAAAAATTCTAGTAGACTATGAACATGATGATTTTTTGGATTTTTAGATTACACACATAGAACATAGAATGCCATAGGTACAAAGAAATCATCTACTATAGCATGCCTCAATGTATAGAAGAGATGCTATAAGATTTGGAATTTGAAAAAAGATGGATTTGTAAGTTTTGAAAAAGTTAAGGATTTAGATTCTATGTATAAATAATCAATTAAGAAGATTGAAAAAAATTTAAAAAAAAAATCGGTATAATTTTGAGTGATGAATTTATTTTTAAAATTATTAAAAAAAGATTTTCAAAAGATATTTTATAAATTTTATAGACTTTGTAAAGAAAAGACATTGCTTCTATTGATAAAATGGTAGAGATTTATTCAAGAGGATTATATAAAGAGATATTAAAGATAGCTATTGATGCAAGGTTAATTGAGAGTTATGGCTTAAAGATTGAAGTAATGGTTAATACTAAGTATATGACCATGGAAAAGAAGGTGAGGCCAGTAGCAATACAATTGCCACCAAACTTTGAAGATCATATCAAGAAGTTTGAAAAAGTGCTTGAACTATGGAAGATAAGAAATATTGGGCACAATTTCATGGAAGAGACATTGACAAAGCTAAAAATTGAAGAAGGTGAATTCTTAAAAAACTTGAGAAGAAAAGGTTCCAAAAAATAATCTTCAAATATAATAAGGCTTTTTCTTCTTTATTAAATGAGATTCAATTTGTTAATCCAAAGATTGTTGTGTCAATGGTTATTTTCACTATTCTACATGTACTTTAGGATTTAAAGCCAATTTTGATGCCAAAGACCTTGCTACCTAAGTTGATGAATCTATTAAAAGAAAAGATGCAAATAAAAATACTTGAATTATCTATGGCTCTATATTCCTATCGATGGTTTATAATGCCAAAGAAATTTAGAACTTTGAGGTTTATTCAAGACATATAGCCAATCAATAAGGTAAAAATAAGAAATAAAGAATCAAGATCAATTGTAGATAAAGTTATTCAAATTTTTGTAAGATATACCATCTATTTTATTGGAGACCTTTATTTTAGTTATGTTCAATTTTAGCTTGCATCAAAAATTAAAGATCTAACAACCATAAAGACTCCATTGGAATTTATGAAGATATGTACTTTGTTTCAAGGTGCCACTAACTCAATAGTTCATATGCAAAATTCTATAAATCAAAATGTGAGAAATTTTGTACTTAAGACTATTTGTTGTATAGATGATATACCTATCAAGAGTTGTAAAAAAGAGACTGGAAACTTGACATTGAATGTTGATGGATGCAAAAGATTTATGAAAGATTACATTAAAGATGTAGAGAAGTTTTTAAAGAGGCTTGAAGAGGTAGATCTGACCTTATCTATTGATAAATCTAAATTTGGAGCTGATGAGATTGTGATAGTTAGATATAAGAAGTATGGCAAAAAACCTAATTCTAAAAAAGTTGATACTATTGCTAAAATGAAAGTATGTAGTAGCATTATTAAATTAAAGATGTTTTAAAAAATTTAAATCTTCTATCAGATTTGGATTCTTCACTTTTCTTACATAGCTAAGTTTTTACACAATGTCTTTAAAAAAAATGACCAAGTTTGGATGAAAGAAAAACAAAGGTTAGCCATGAATAATCTAAAAGAGATTTTAAAGTCACCACTAATCTTGAGACAAGTTGATTATGATTGTAGTAAACAAGTTGTTGTTACTGTTGATATAAGTTTTATTACTATTAAATGGACTATTGATTAAGATGATATAAAAGGTCAAAGATTTGTTATTAGATTTAGAGCAAGAATTCTCATGGATAGACAAAGAATATATCCATAAGTAAAGAGAGAGCTTTTGGAAGCACTTACAAGCATAAAATCAGACATAAATTATTTAATTAGAGCTAATATGGTACTAAAGACTAATTGCTTATCATTATTGGATATGATTGCCAATTGTTCAATTCTTGATACTACCATGTTGAGGTAGATAGCTTATATTAGATCACTCAATCTTATGTTGGTATATATTTTTAACAAGTAGAATTTTGTAATAGTTATACTTTCTAGAGCTAGATATATTTATGAAGAAGAAATAAAGACACAAGAGATTGGTGAAGATGATAAAGATAAAGACTATGGCTATATATTAGCTATTATTAGAACAAGCATTAGTAGTGAAGATGTAGCTTTCAAAGGAAAAATTTATAGAAGCAAGTTAAGAGACATTAGTATTTATTTGAGTACCATGAGGAGACAAGAAAGCTAGTCAAATAAGGCCTTCAAAGACATCAAATACTAGTCTTATGACTTTATTTTGAGAGATAGTTTCTTATAGAAGAGGCCAAAGAAGAAGGATGGAATATCATTGTGAATAAGAGATGATGAAAAAACCAAAACTTAAGTTTTTAATGAGTTTCATGATATACTTTAAACAGGCCATAGAAAAATTTGAGCCACCTATTATAAGATCAAAGAATAATATTGATAGAAGGACTTCTACAAAGATATAGAGAAATTTGTGGCTTCTTGCATTGAATGCCAATTGTAGTCCAAAATCAAATTTAAAGATGAAATACATCCTTTCTATTAACTTTCTATGTATTTTTAGTAAATGATTGACTTAGTGGCTATGCTATTATGATTATGGAACATGAAGTATCTTAATTTGGCAGAAGAAGATCTCTCAAACTATATTAAAGGAAGAACTTTGAGGACCAAAATCATGGAAAGAGTGTACAGATTCATCTTAGAAGATATTTTTTATAAATATGGTACTATTGAAAGGATGAGGGATAATTGAGGAGAATTGGATAGAAAAAAGGCCAAAGATTTTTTTCAAAGATATGGTATAAAGTTGAAGCTCACAACTATTTATAATCCTAAAAAAAATAAAAAAAAAAGTAAGAAAAGACATCCTTTTATAATTAATATCAAGGCTTATAAATATAAGTCAAGGCAATAGCCAAACCTTCTATTATTTGGTTTATAAGTAGATAAAACCACTCATAGTACTATTATTGATTATATATCTATTGAATTGATGTTGAACCAAAAGCCAATCATACCTATAAAGGATTTTATTTCTACTTAGATATTATTGGATTAGAAGGATAGTATTAGAAGAAAAAGATTATTGGAGCTTCAAATTCAACAACTTGAAAGATTGCCTAAAGATCAAGAGATTGCATTGGAAAAATTAAAAACTATTAGATTAAGCAATAAAGAGAGATTTGACAAAATCCATCATTTGAGGTCCAAATCAATTGAAGTTGAGGATTGAATGTTAGTGTTTGATAGTAGATAGGAACATCAACATAGAATTATTAGGAAGTTTGTTTGAAGATGATTGGAACCATATTTGATAGTAGCAGTGTATAATAATACTATCTGTATGCTTTGTGAGTTGGATGATACAATGTTAAAGATACATGCGGCTAGAAAGCGGATCAAGATATTTAAGAGAAGAAATGGCAAATTTATTCTAAGTAGTCTTTTAGATTTTGAAACACTAGATTTGGACCAAATAGAAGATGCACAAATAGATAGAAATGATAAAGAAGACAAGGATGGTTAGATTAGCATATGTCGGAAGATGTATAGATTAAGAAGGAATGGATGTCATATTGAAAAATAACATAATATGTAAAAATAATATGACATATTATGAAAGTTTGGATTTTAATTAAAAATAAAATTAAATAAAAATAAAAATAAATAAAAATATAATAAAAATAAAAATATAATAAAATATTTTTCTAACTTTTTTTAAATTTATAATTTAAATTTTATAATTAAACATAGAATATATATAATTTATTAATAAAAAGTTTAGAGAGGCTTTGAAGTCAAAAGTATAATATTTTGACTCTTAGGCCATTCCATATAGATGGATAAGATGATTGACAAAGAAATTTATTTTTATTAGTTAAACGTCATATCCAATAGACTTCAAGATGTTATTTGGGACCATATTAAAGTTTATAACTACTTTAAGGTGATCCATTTAAAGGAAGGTGGACCATTTAAGGAAAAACAATGCATTCAAAGTTTGGAGGTTGGATTAAAAAATTTTAAATTTTGAACTAAAATTTGGATAAAAAAATATGTAATTGGGAGTCATAATGAAAAAAATATGATTTTTTTGAAGTTAGGATGTGATTTTGGTACATACTATTACTCTTTTAAGCATATAAAGGATTATAGAAAAGCTTTGAGGAATCAAAAAGTAAGGTTTGAAAGCAAATTTAAAGAATCATATTTTATGTAAAAAAAATTTATTCATTCTAATCTAAAACAAAGAAAAAAGAACTGCTGGAAGTTAGTATTTAAAACTAGGATTTATAAGTGAGTTGTTTTTAATGGAGGTTTTTATTTTTTTTCCATATCTTGAATTTTTGGGCGAATTTTTGGCTCAAAATTTCCACAAGTGTAGATAACTATGTTAAAAAGTTGTAAATAAAAAATTCATGGTATTTAAAAATTGGATTTTTGAGATATGATGGAATTAATGTATAAGTACCTAAAAATTGACATGTTTAGTATCTATTAGTAATTAGGAAATATCCAAAGTTATCTAATGAATTTATAGTTGATTTTTTTATAAGACAGTAATCAAGGATATAAATTAACTTGTGAAGAATTTTGAATCTAATTAGATGATTAAATTAGAAGTTATTAAGTTATACAAATATGAAAAGAATTCCTATAAGAATAGAAGTGATTTTAAGATATTTAGTCACATCTTAGGTACTCTTGTGCATCCTAGAATTGTGCATTTGATGTAGTTGTCTTCTTGAAGACAAGTTATAAATCATATTTGTATTTTATAATTTTACAACTTATTTGAGTGATTAGTAGTAGCTAGAGGCCTAGCACTTTTTTGAAGCAATTCTCTCTACTACGACAACACATATAAGAAAATTTTCTTGAAAGTTAAGACATATATCTCAAAAATTGGCTATACGTTAGAAGTCTTATAGAATGTTGCTATGTAGCTCTCAATTATATAATATATATAGAAGCAAGAGCCAAGCCTTCTTTACTCTTATTAATACTTTTCTAATTTTTTGTAATTTCTTATTTCAAGACTTTTTAGTCTTTTTTTAGCAATAGCTATTTTAATTTAATATTATACCATCTTTGAGTGATTTTTTAGTATTTTTGAATGATATAAGAATTTATTAATCTATTAGTTCTTTGAAATATACGTCTTTGACAATTTGACAAGAAAGCTAACTTATTTTTTTTGTTTTGTTTTAGAAGTGAGTGAATTATCTAATTTCTACTAATATATTTTGAAGGTTATAAACTATCTACTTTTAAACTAACTTTTAATTTTTAAAATATTGATTTTTATTTTTAAAGAATTAAAATATAGATTCTACTCACAATAAAAGCAATAGTAAGTATGCTAGGGAAGTATGATGGAATAAGATCAAAGTTTTAAAGATTTTTATAATAAGTGAAGTTTTTCTTAAAGTTGCATCATTTTCAATATCTTGACAAATTTACTCAAGATTTAAAGGTGTACTGTCAAGGATATGAATCTTAAAGAAAGATGTCTTCAATAAACTCTTAAATAAATCAAAAAGACTAAAAAATAATTCAAAGATAGTAATATATTAAATTAGAATGGCTATTGCCAAAGATAAAAAGAATAGAAAGTTTTGAAATAAGACTAAAGATTGGAAAGGCATTGACAAGAGTGAAGGAGGCTTTACTCTCGCTTCTATATATACTCTCTAACTAGATCTACATAGCAATATTCCAAAGGGCCTCCAAAATGTGTTGATTTTTCTTGACACATATCTTAAATTGTAAGACAAGTCATCTATATATTTGCTACATAGTTAATTTTTTTTTAAATTATTAAAACATATCATATTTGATTAACTTGTTGATTAAGTTTCTAACCTATCAATCAATTACAAACATGTTTTAAATCAAAATCACATCTATGAAGATTCTAAAAAGCTTCTTTAAAAGATATTATAAAATTAATGTATATTTACTTACTTCTATCTAATCATATAAATAACTATTGGACTAAATGTGCATATTTATGACATGTTCTTCAATTTGGAAGCACTTTCTTTTAGTTTGCACTTTTGATAGAAAAAAATTCATGACTACTCTATGATTTAAATTTATTTTTAAAAGTTTTTAGATCCATATTTAGAAAAAATAATTGAAAATGGATAGCAAAGACCAAATTCCTATCTTTATGTCAAAGATCACATTCAACTAATATATATGCTATAAAATTCTAAAACTTTTCTTATGACATGGATTAGAATAACAAAACTTTTAATAATTAATTTTGATATGGATTTAAAGATTATATCAAAGATTTATTATTAAAAAATTTAAGAGTAGATTATTGTAGTAATTTATTACTTACGCTATTGCATCCAACAATCAATTCTTTAAAAGACTCTAAGAATAAAGATTTGATTGAAGAGATATAAATTAAGTCATAGCAAAAACTTCTAAGTTCATAGAAGCTTATTCATCAAGACCAAAACCTATGCAAATTATCATGGTAGTTTCAAACCTCTTACTAGATAAAAAAAACTTGACATTGATAACAAGAATTGAGCTTATATTATGGAGAACCTAAGTACACTATTTTATATTATTTAAAGAAGTAATATTATTTAAAGAAGTAATATAATTACAGAATGAAGAGTAGAATTGGCAAAGAAGACAATGTGTTGGAAACCAATTTTTTTACCTTTAATAAAGACTATTATTGTATTATATGTATTTTTATTTAAAAATATATTAAACACCTAGTAGTAGAAGATAAATAAAAATGGAACAATAATTCTACTAAGTCTAATAAAACCTTAAATAAACTTCAAGTAATTTTTAACAAATTCAATCAAATTTTAACCTATCAAACTAAATTTAAAGAAAGTCACAAAAAAAATATTAAAAAATTATAATTTAATAAAAATAAATAAATAAATAAAAATCTTAAAAAATATAGAAGTAAATCTTTAAAAAAATAATAATAATCTAAAAAAAATAAAAAAATAAAAAATTTAAAGAAATAGAAAATAATTCTTTAAAAATACTAAAAATAAATTTTTTAATATAATCTTAATTAAAATCTTCATTGAATCTTAACCAAATCTTAGGTCAAATCTTAATTGAAATCCAAATTAAATCTTAACCAAATCTTATGTCAAATTCTAATGAAAAATTAAATAAATCCTAAACAAATCCTAATTAAGTTCTAAATTCTTATCCTAATCAAATCCTAAGTCAAATCTTAAGCTCCAACAAAATTGTAGATAAATCCTAAATCAAATCCTAATCAAATCCTAAATCTTAAATAAACTCTTAATAAATTCTTTAGCAAAATGGAACCTAAAGAACAAATAATCAAATCATTAATATTAACTAAAAATTTGCATACTAATTATTATCTTAATTAAAAATAAGCATAAAAAAAATAAAATTGATTACATTTACTAATTGAAAGAAAAGCAAGATAATCCAATCAAATGTTGGATGGCCTCCTATTCCAATTTAAATGTTGAACTTCTAATGCCAATATTTCCTTCTTGAATTGTTAAATTGCTTTCAAATTTCATTTGAATGTTGAAAATTAAGTCTAATATCTATATAAAAAAAAATTACTTCAATCTAATTGACAAATTACTAAAGATCTTAAAAACACTTATTAATCCTCAAACTCCAATTTTTGAGACTTCAATCTACAAAAACCCTCATATACTTCATTCTAATTATTTCATTGACTTCAAAATTTGCATACACACTCACAACTAACATTCCAACACATTGCTCAAATTTCACTTGTATATACATCACAGAACTCAAGGAATCCTCAAATTTTTAAAAATATTTTTATTTTTTAAATCCTAATCTCACTAAAAACATCAATAATTTTGAAAATTCTTCAAAATCATAATATTGATCCAAATAATATGAAATCAATGTGTAAAAATCTTTTGTCAATTTTGCCCTCAAATTACACCTTTTTATTTAAAAATAAATCCTAGAATCATTATAGGTAAGTAATTTTGTGCCTAAGGAAATAATTTTTATCAGATTGATAATTGGTCTTCTTTGAGAATCAATTCTTAGCTTCTTGAGGTAAAGTTTGCTAAAATCTACTTGTGACATCTTTTTATACTTGCCTATATTATTTAATTTTCCAATCTACCTTTTTTTGCCTTATTTATGGCCCTACAAAGTAAATAGAAGCCCATTTTGTAAAAAAATAATATTAGCATTATTTAGTTTTATTATATTTTTTACTATTATTTGTATTTTTAAGATAATTTTTTATAATATTTTAAAATAAGATCTTATACAATATAATTTTTTCTTCTCTCTTTCCTTCATTAGTTGTGTTACTTCATGACATCTATCTCCCTTAGATCTCTACATCCTCTAATATGTGCCAAGTTTTCTATATTATATTGATATAAAGCATTCTTCATTTTGGTCAAATTCTTGATCTTCAATTTTCTCTTCTACTCCTATTTGAATGTCTAGTAATGGATTTTGTTCTTCATTAAAATAAATGTCTTTATCTCTTTATTTAAATAACTTGATTCGCTTGCTTGCTATAAGTATCTTCAATTTTGTACCATCAAGTTTTTTTAATAAGTATGTTCTATTGTCATATACTTGTTTGATAATATAAGATCCAAACCATCTCTTTGTAAATTTCTTTATTGTGCTATGTTGATTGTCCAAGCTACTATTATAAATTAACATCCAATCACCATCCTGAATTGCTTTAGATCATAGTCAATGTTTTTTATAAAATATTTTTTTATTCTTTTTTCTTATTTTTTTCAGAATTTCTATTTCTACTTCAATATTATTAGGTCTTTTGTCTAATTTTTGAATCTATAATGCTAAAAGTTCTATTCTATTAAAATCATCCTTCCAAGGCTATATACTCCATGTAGGCACTTCTTCTTCTATTGGCATTATTTTTTTTTGTCCATATATTAATTTAGAAGATATATAACATGTTACTAAACTATGAGTTGAGCAATCAATCCATAATGCAAATGGTAGTAGTCTATGCCATTCATATTCTTTGCCATTGCATGTCTTTATTAATACCTTAATAATAAATGAATGTCCATGCTCACTCTTACCATTATCTTTTAGATTATATGTTTTTATTAAAGAAATTTTAATTTCTATTCTACTAAAAAATTCTTATGCTTCTCTTGTATCTAATTCATTCCTATTAGCTATAATTTTTATAATACAACCATAGCAACAAATAACATCTTCTAATAAAAATCAGCTTACATCTTCAATACTCTTTCTTCTTAATGCTTGTCTTTCAACCATATTTGATAAAACTTTTCGTACAAGTACAAAATACTTCATTTATCCAAGTTTCATAGGCATTGCCACTAAATCCACCATCCAATTATAATGTAAAATCAAAGGATATATTGAATGTAATCCATCTCAATATTGAATGTTTGAAAACACTTAGAAAATTTTACAACATCCTACAAAATTTGCTACATCTTTGTACATATCCTTCTACCAATATTTTTTTTTCAACTTATTAAATATTGTCCAAACACCCCAATGCCTAATCCATAAACTTTCATAAAATTCTTTAATAATCTTTTATTGAGCTTTTGAACCACATATAATTTTTTTTTGTATTTTTTACTCTTTTTTGGATGCTTCTATAAATATCTATTATATAAAAAATATCCATAGGCTTTTTTATGGATTTTTTAAAATTATTAATCTATCCAATCTTCTTATTGCTTTAATATATTTAAATACTCTCTGACATCTTTTCACTCTCCTTCATTTAAATCTCTTAAAAATATTTCCAATGGTATATTCAAAAATATATATTCTTCTTTTAATAATATATTAGTATAAAAATTTATATCCACATCATCTTTTAAATCAATTATATTTTTTTTATTATAATACCTTACTTTTAATAACATATTTGTGACTGAATTTTCAATCTTTGCAATGTGTTTAAATTTTGAATTCATAGATTTGATATATGCTATCTACTTTAATATTGCAATTTTAAGAATTTAAAAACTTGTAATTATATTCAATAAAAGTAGACAATCTATTTTCATAACTATCAATGCATCAATCAAATATTCTTTTTTATTTTCCATAGCTATTACTTTACTCCAAAATTCTCTTATGATTTGTACATATGTCCTTTGCCTAGCATTCAAAACCTTTGCTCCAAATCTTATTATATATCTATTCACTTATTCATCATCTTATCCAATTGTCCAACCTATTTCAATTGGACTTGCATTAATTATTAATATTACTGACCTTCCACATTTACAATTTACTTTCTTCAAAGTTGGAGGTGAAAAAAGAAGTTCTTTTAATTTTTCTATAATTTTTTTTTGTTCTCTTTTCTATTAAAATTTTTAGTTCTCTCTTAAAAATTCATATAATAGATTTGCTATATGTACAAAATGAAATATCCATATATAATAGAAAATACATGTTCTTAAAAACCTTCTAAATTTTGCCCTATTTGTACATTTTTTTATTTTATTTTTAATAATATCAACCTTTTCTATACTTGACTTGCATCCATATGATCTATACATATACCTTAATATCAAAACTTCTTTTATTCTAAATGTTGATTTTGCTTTTGATAAGGCATAATAATTTTTTTTAACCTTATTAGAACCTTCTTATAATCATAAATATAATCAGCCACAAACTTTTTACATCTCTTTGAATCCAAAGTCTCATCTTTTTTTTCTTCTTTACATCTTTTAATTGGCAAATTATTTAGAAAAGACATTATTATACTTGGAATAAATTTTCTTAATATTTTATGCATTCTATTTATCATATGTTCTACAAAATTTGTTTTTCATTGTTCTTCATCTTTATGCATTTGATATCATAATATATCCTATAGATTATTTTTTTTTTTTATTGTATCAATAATAACTTTATAAAATTCATGCTTTGTAATTTTTATGATTTCATCAATTATAAATGCAACCTTTTGACTTAAAATCCGCTCTTCTAATGCTTTCTTCAAATTTGTAGCAATTTCAATATCTGATTGTAATTTATAAGCAAGAGCCTTTGCTTATTCTTTTATAATTTTTTTTTTTTTTTGTAGAAATGTTCTTTATTTTTTTATATATATAGGATTCTTTTGTTGTTGTTATTTTTCTCTTCTTATAGTTCTTTTTGATGGCCCTTCATTATTTTCATGTCTCTTTTATTTTTCTTCTATTAATACTTCATATTGACTCCTTACAATATGAGCATGTATTAATTATCCATCTATTGGATCATCCCACCTAATAATTTATTGAATATTATTGCCAACAAGTTTTAAATCGCCTCTAGTAAAAAAACAATTTTCAACATAACTCATAGCATTTGTCTACAAAGAACTAGGTTTTTCTATAAATTTTAGATTTATGCTTAAATATTTGCCTAGATTTACTTCCATCCAATATGTTGATGCTTCATTTCTTAATATTTTAAATACTTTTTTTGTAAGTACCTTCATTCCTTCCTTGCTAAAGTTTGTCTTTAATTATTCTCTACTTTCTTTTAAATGTATCATATCTTCTTTAAAAAAAAACAACTCCTTTGCATAATGCTTCTATAAAATCTACACATTCTCTTCTTGAATGATCAATACTATTACACTACATGCACCTATGTACTATATCTTCCATTGGTTTTGATTTTTGTCTTATTAATATTTTTGATAATTGATTATTTTCTTTAAGTTTTGTAAATTTTATTTATAAATCTCTCATTCCTTGTATAGTTTCATCAATGTCCATTTCTTCTTTCTTTGCTATAATCATTGAAGATTGAATTATAAATATAAGATAGGTAGTAGGCATTTTTACCTTAGATTCTTGCAATGGTCTTTGAATACCTCCCTTATCTTTTCTTCTTTCTCTTCTTATATGCAATTCTACTACTTCTTCTTCTTTCTAATTTGTTGTCAATTCTTTATCTTCTTCTTTATCTTTAAGCAAGATTTCCATCTTCTTCTGTAATTTTTTATTAATTACTTGAAAAAAAAAAAAAAAAAAAAAACTCCACTTAATTTGGATTTAATAATTAATTCTCTTTCTTTAAGAAATAAGAATATTACTTTTTAAACTTTTAAAATAATTTTGTTGCTAGAAGATCCTTTTTAAGCCTTTCAATCTCTTCAAAAAATGACTTTTTTGTAATCCAATCACTATCCTCTATGAAAAACTCATCCTTCAATGCTTGTGAAAAATTCTCCCATGAATCTCTAAAATGTTTTATAATAGACTTCATTTGATTTCTTATCTTTGGTGTAGTAACTAATTCAAATAATTGAACCATCTCCTTCTCTAAAACATGCTTCAATTCTATCTCCTTTACATAATACTTTAAATATTTTGTAATATCCTTTCCTTTATATTGATCAATCTTGTCCACAATTACTTGTAATGCTTTATTTGCCATATCTTCTTTGCAATCTTTTACTTATTATTGCTACATAAATAAGGCAAAAGCTTCAAACATGCTTGCGGAGTTGGAATCAATATACATATATTTTCTTCTACTTGTAGCTCCACTTCCAACTCTACTTAAAGCACCATCAAAAGCCTTTCCTTCCATTCTCTTGTCTTCCTTCTCTATAATTCAAATAAACCAAAAGGAATTCCAAATACCTTCTACTTGAAGCATTTCACATCAAATTCATCAAATATATTGTATTTCATGTGTTCTTACTTGAAAATGCAGTGGATTTGTAGCTGTGAAAGATAAGTAAAAATACAACAATAATTCTACCAAGTCTAATAAAATCTTAAATAAAATTCAAGTAATTCCTAATAAATCCAATAAAATTTTAATCTATCAAATTAAATTTAAAAGAAGTGGAAAAAAAAAAAAAAAAAAAAAAAAAAAAACATAAAGAAGTCATGATTTAATCAATGAAGAAATAATTTCCTTAAATATTATTTTTAATCAGTAAAAAAATATTCTCTTGAAGCCAGAGGATTTTCATCTTTAAGTAATGAAATCAATATTGATTAGTGATTCAACCTTTTTCAAGCAAGTCTAATTTCGTATATCCTCTAATCTTCTTATTTATGATTTTAAGAATAATTCTTTTAAGTCTTATAATAATTCTTAGTTTGAATTCAAGAATAATCTATTATATTTTAAAGAATGATTATATATTCTAAAAGAAAAAGTATAATTATGTATTCTTTAAGCTGATCACAACTTTTCAACAACTCAGTATTTTGGATCTATTTAGACTTTGGAGTTAATATCTAAAGATTTTTAGTGGCTTCAAATGTAGAGAATAATCAAAGACTTTGTACAACCATGTGACATTTTTTTAAGATCAAAAACTCTTCATTATCAACTTTATGAACTTCTTTAGCTATTACATATTTCAAAACAACCATAGTCTTATGTTTCTATAGATTTTATTATAAAACTTCTAATCTTAGATTCTTATGATTCTATATTTGTGATAGTAGATTTTTTTTTAATGAGATTGCTTATTTTATATTATCTATAAAATTTATCATAAATAAATAAATAATTAAATTTTTCCTTGATAAAATATATCTTAATAATAAGTTGAATTATTGTAAGCGTTGATCATTTTCTTCTTGTAAACAAATTAATTTAATTACTTATTAATTACATCTATTAATGTCTATGAAAATCCATCATGTCTTTTATGTATTTCTTCTTTAACCATATAAGATAGTGAATAACTTGGAAAGAAGACAAATATTATATTTTCTTATAAAAATAGATAATAATCAAGAATTCGAGATAAAAGAAGTCATAGATTTAAGGTGACAATAAAATAGGTTGAAATATTTTGTACATTGGTATAGATATGATATTAATGAATGCATATGAGAGCCAAGAAAGAATCTTGCAAATGCAACAAAGAAGATTGATATTTTTTATTAATAATATCCATCAAAACTAAGATGAAGAATAGCAAATCTTTGCCATAAAAGAAACAAAATTCAAAGAAGATAATATTCTATTGTTTATCTTTGTTTTTAGTTTTTATGTATTTGTGGCGTTAAGGAGATGGAAAACCAATAATCAATAGATTCAACTCAAGAACTATCATTTGGTGACTTATTGGACAAAAAATTATGATTATTATAGCCTTCAAGATAATATAATAGAAATAAAGATCCTAAAGAACAACATCTTTTTTTAGAATAAATGGCAAGATACAATGCATTTGATATCACAACCTCAGAAGAGATTCTTGATATTTGGTGATTTTATTGGAAGTAAGAACAACTCTTCACGGTGTTCCAAATGTTTTATTTGAAAGAAGTTGCAAAGGCCTCAACAATGATTGAATAATACGATAGTCTTCTGGCCTTAATATGAAACACTATTGATAGCTGATATGTTCTTTGAACAATCTTCAAAGAGAATAAAGATCAAAGTATGTAGCAAACACAATTTGCTGGATTTTAGACTTCTTTAATATATGATGACTATTCCTTGTGGAACTTGTTTTTTGAAGGGAGAATAAAATCATGAACATACATATTTACCAAAATAAGAAGTACTAATTAGAAGGTAAATGTAAGTAGATTTAATATTATCTTATGGCATAGCTTCTTAGAAGCTTCATAGATGTATATTTGACTTTATACATGTTTATAGTTGTTTAATAGGTTAGAAATTTGACCAAAAAGTTAACCATGTATTGCATGTTTGGATAGCTTGTCAGTGAAGCTAACAATTTAGTGCACACATAAGAAACTTGTCTTGCAAGTTAAGATACATGTCTTGCAAATTGGACACATGTTAGAGGTCCTATAAAATGTTGCTATATAGCTCTCAATTAGATAGTATATATGGATGCAAGAGGGTAGCCCTCTTCACTCTTATCAATGCCATCCTAATTCTTAGGCTTATTTCAAGACTTTCTAGTCGTCTTGTCTTTAGCAATAGCCATTTTAATTTAATATTATACCATCTTTGAGTGATTTTTTAGTCTTTTTGAAAGACATAAGAATTTATTGACCTTTAAGTTCTTTGAAATTTATATCCTTGACACAATGATATATATTTAAATGATTTATACATAAAAATATAATATATAAATATAAATCTTAAAAAATTAATTAAAAATAAAATTATAGAGAATTAAATAATATATACATATTTTAAATTATACAATTATCAAATAAAAATATAATAGAATAATTATTGACAAAATAAAAATCAAAATAATTCTTATAAAAATAATAATAATAAAACAACTTTAATAGGATAATAATAACCTTAGTTTCACCTATGTACGTGAGTTGACAAAAAGATTCTATTACATAGAAGAATATTAATGAATATTCAAAATTAATATTATTACCATTTAAATTAAAAAAAAAGATAATGTATTTGGTAAATTCTATACATCTCTTTTAACAATCAATCAAACATTTTGTATGATCTACATGTTCAAAAAGATCAAGTTCATCCACATTCATTCAATTATTGGAATTTATCAACTCTAATAGAACCCAAGAAAATTACATAACACAATGCTCATTCTAGTTACAAGACACTTATCCAACAAAGACTATTGGTGTTTTTTTTGTGACGACCGAGAATGGTTTGTCTTTTCGATTAACCTCAGGGCCCTGAGGTAAACCGAAACTAGAATATAATCAAAGATACGGTCACCTGCAAGCTGTGCAAGATTCAAACAATAGAAAATTCTAGTGATCAAATTGCGTGGGTAAAATAGCTTCAGATATTAAGTTATGAGTAAACAGCCCAATGTTGATGTGTACTGTCGGTGTTTTGTGCTGCTTAGCTGTAGCACAAAGTAAAATTTGAGTACAAGATTCTGAGTTTGCACTACTGTTTGTGCAAACTCTCTGAACCTGACGAATTCCCTATAGTTTCCCATCAGAACCAGTACTAGAATTCCTCAATGTGCTTACTCCTACATAGGGTGAAAAACTCATGCAGAGGGTTGTTTAAGTTAAGAGCAACGTCTCTATTATCTAGTCACGAGAAGAGTTAGCAAATTTCGGAATAAGAACACCTCCAGAAGGGGATGCCGGATTAGTAAGGAAAAATCAAAATACGAGAAGGCTTACGTTCCGATGCTCTGTACACTCTGTCTCAATCTTTTCAATTCAGTATCTAACTTGAGCAATTCTTCTTGCAAAATCTTCACCCGACGTAGCTTTTCTTCAGCAGCATTGCGGTAAGGTGCTGCCAAGGTCTGGAATTCGGCTCTTACGGCATCGATGGATTTCTGCAGGTCGTCTTTCATGGCTTCCTCAATTTGTTTTGCAAAAGAGTCTGCAACCCGTCTAACTTTTTTCTTCGCAGCCTCCCTTTGCGATGGTAGGTTCCAAACCCCAACCAATCTGTCGAAGCAACGTTCACATTCAACATAATAAGGCAACAAAAGACATGTGCTCAACGCATGGTGCAGGTGAGGATATTCTAGAATCTGTAAGTGAAACATGACAATCGTAAGCACATGAACATCCACAACTACAAAATGTTTCAAGTGATGATGAGAATTTACCCTCCGGCTGAGCACACTCCAAGAGCAATAAGATCCTCCAGAGTGGTAGGCAAAATGGATGTTAGAACGGACGCTGATATTCCTGCTACTCCAACTCCACTAAATGTACTAAAGACCTGCCACAGTTCTCACGAGAAAGCACGTCATTCTCGAAGTTTCCTAACCTCACCACCTCAAGACATTATTTGAAATGATCCTGGAGTTTTTCCCGGTATATCGTGCAAATGCCATTAGTGCTGGCTGCAGTAATAGCAGATTCAGTTCGCAAAAGAATCTATTTTTCTGAAATCTATGAAGAGAACCCAAGGCTATTCGCAATAGAGTAGATAACAGACTCTTTTACCACTTCCTTGCATTCTTGTTCTAAAAGTATAGCGGCGGCATTGGTGTCGAAATCCTTCAGCACGGTCAGACTACTGTTGTTCTGTTCAGCCATAAGCTCTGTGTCTCTGTTCCGCAGCTCAACTAGTGGTAAGCTATCCGCACTCGACCCATATTCTTCTTTCGCCTGTGGCCACCTACTCATTATCAAAGATCGGTAACTGCTCAGTTGGCGGTTGCTGTTTGATTCAATCCAGTCCTTGTGTTCCTCCAGCGATTTCTGTAGCACACCACCGTTCTCGACATAAGACTAGAGCTAACTTCTTCTCATGGATCGGGTCCACATCCACACGCACTTAGCAGGATGATGTTGCACAAGTTCATTTTAGCGAACGACGTATCTAAAGTAATATTGTAGTGAGAAAAGATATTCCAAAACTGTACGACATAGATTAAGTTAATAGAAAAGACGGATCGAATAGAACACAGCAGCGCACCTGGAAACGTTTTTTTTTAAACCGAGACAGAGAGCCCGAGAGAGAGAGGAAGAAAGAGAGATTCGTACACACAGGCTTGAATATCAATAAAATACTACGCATCCATATACAAGAAAAATTAACTCATTTCAAACCTTGCAGTCGTATAGCCATGAAACTGGTAATTACCTGAGTCTCAGTAACAGCAGAGCCAATTACTTTGCTGTCGAAGCCACTTGATACAGGCATAGACTGAGCACGACTAGATCCAAGCAAATACTTCCGCACCGCTTCAACGTTAGATAACCGCAGGATTGAATCAACGAACTTAGTGGCACGTCCCTTGGCTGCTTCAATCTGCATGTCATGACAAAATCGTTTAAAATTTAAACACGCACACCTGTCATGCAAGGAGCTCGAGACTCAAAATCCTGCGCTCCAGTAGACCAACATTCACTACGCTGACATGAAACATCTACGGTGATTAGATTTGGACAAGGAGAGCCACGGAAAGTCAACAGCGCTACAAAATACAACAGCATGACACTATTTGAAAGAAGTCGATCAGTGCATGCGTACTGATTCCGATCGTCGAAATGATATTGACATTATGTTGTTGACACGACGATACACTCATCTTCAAAATTCAAGTTCTGATGTGTAAGATAAGCCAAAGGATGACGAGCAATCTGCTTGTAAGAAGTTCAGCCGATTAAAAGGTAAAAAATCCGACTTCCCAAGTTATGTTAAAAAGAAAGTTTCCCATAAAACTGCTAAAACGCGCACTTACCACTGCCAAGGTACGCTGTCTCTGAAGAATTGCACCATTAAGCATAGCCTCCTCAAATCTTTGCAGCTGCTTTAACACATCCTCTAGAGCTTTCAAATCGCTTTCAGCCTTAAAAGCCTCTGCTGCCAGCTGTTGGTCACAAGCCGCCAAAAGTGCAACGCTGATACCTAATGGAGTCTCTAACTTCAAACGCAGTCTCTCCGCACCCCTTTCAGAAGATGCCCCCATGAATCCAAAAATAAATTCCTCCAGCTCTTTGAAACCACTCGTAATCCAAAGAGGATCTTCTGACAAGCGGGCTACATCTACTGAGCCATCTTCTAGCTGGGCTGACAGCTTTGCTTGTAGAGCTTGGCGAGCTGAAACAGGATAGATAACTGTTTGTTCCACAGAAAGAAGCCGCTGAGCATTGTCTCTTACAAAGTTACGAACTTCCTCTACCTGTCCAAAGCCCTTCAATCAGTCGTTTGAGCTTCGTACGAGCATGGGAGAAAAATCAGTGCAAAGGGTCATGCTAAAACTATTCCAGATATATTCATGGGCGGTAAGAGGCATACCTCACTATATGTAGCTAAGGCATCTGTTTTGTTTAAGATAAAAACAACTTTCTTGCCCCATTGTCGAATGTAACGCAGAAATGTCACCTGCCAGCCATCAAAAGTAGTAAGAAGAATTACTGTCTGTATGGCTTTGGAAAATAGAAAAGAAAGAAATACGAAACTACAAACCGGTGATTTCCAGCTTGGGGTTACTTCACAAAAACCAAAATGTAGTAAGCACAGGTTTGTAGAGCATACAGAACATACATCCGATGCTGGTGTTCATAGCTGATATGTAATAAATTTAGACTTGTAATGAATGGCGTCGACATACCTCGCTCTCAGTCAATGCTCTGTCAGCTGATAAGACAAAGAGAACTAAGTCTGCTCTCGGAACAAACTCTTCCGTGAGGCGTTGCTGCCGCTGAAGGATGACGTTTGTACCAGGAGTGTCCACCAGGTTCATCTGCACTGTCCACCTCACTATTTCAATTTATGGCATTTCCAAGAAATATTATTCGCTGATTTCACGCCTATGAAACCCAATTTCAGATGAACCAAAAAATGTTATTTTCATGACGACTAAAAATAGATCATTTGATAATAGACAGTCGCCACTGTATATATCTGGGGCCAAATGATGGAGAATTCACCAGTTGAACCAGTGAATTATATCAAGGCATGACATGACAACTAGTAAGATACTGACCTGTTTGAGAAGACTAGCTGGCAAGAACCGTAAAAAATGGCCATCAGGATGGCGCTCTTCCCGCTCTTCTGTGACCTCTCCATCATTTGCATGTCGTAACAATGTAATTTCATTTGTTGTGGGCAAGACTCCTTCCTTCAAGTATCTATCTCCGAGGAGTGCATTTATGATGGACGATTTACCTGAGTTAAACTCACCCTGCCCAGCACCAATTTAAGCGACCAAACGTCTTTCAGGTTGTAACCGCTAACAGCTAATGCTGTCGAAAGGAACGAAGTTGACTTCATGGTTCATGAACAGATACCGTCAGGTTCGTAAAAATTTGCAATGAAGAAAAATAGCACTGGACTTTGAGATCAACAGGAATAGGAGTTCAACCTACTCAAAGTGAGGTGGTGTCGCTTACCACTATGACTGATAAAAATAGTTCATCCAACTGCTTCAGGGCATCGACCAGCAGCGAAACTTCCTCCATCTGAAAGTATGCAATGACTGATTCAGAAGAAATGGCTAGCGAACTCAATAGACATTTAACAGCTGGCGTACGCTCGTGTGTGTATATACATACACATTTATATAAACCGTGCACTAGATGTAGTATTAGTAGCTGCAGAAAAATAATCGACATACTCGGCTGAATTACAGAGGTTCAGCGACACATCGATGATTTCAACATTTACGAGAGACGGCATAATCAACAGTTCGAGCTTTGCACTCCACTACTAGTCGTTAGTTATCTTCGCAAACTTACGTCAGGTGATGCCTCCTTCACAAATGCAATCATATCTTGGAGAAGCACATGCTCTTCATCGAGAATCAGCTTCGCTTTCTTCTTCACGGAATCCTCTTCCATGTCAAGGTTCAATGCTTCGACATCCTCCGAAAGCTCAAAAAAAGCCCCATCCTCTTCCACGTCCACGTCTCTAGTCTGCACCCTCTTCTCTGGCAAGTTACTATCTTCCATTTCTGTCCTGTTCTTGATGGCCAGTTTGATAGAAGCAATCAAAGATGACACAAAACTGGGCAGGTCTCCTTCGCCAGCTTTTCTAATATCAATCGTATTCAGGACTAGACCATTTGCTCCATCCTGTAGGAGGTCCATTCCAGTATCTGAATGTGCAACCCCCGACCCTGAGATGTCTAAGAACACAGGGATAGTGATTCCATCACAGACTCCTTTAACGATACTTTTTTCCTTGTCGCTGACTTTTAAAATGAGTAGATCAGCTCCTTCGCCAGCAGTTGCTGTTAGAGCGGATTGAACTGATGACACACAGCGAGCTACTAGAGGTAATGCAGGTGTCTCCAACCCTGAATTCTGCATCATTCTCCTGGCTACCACCGCTGGCAATCCTGCACATATTTATTGCCGTTTAATCATGGAACTTTTTTGACCGCAACGGGACGAATTCATCAAATCTATATCGTTAAATACGCAAAAGAATGAGAAGAAGTAGAAGAAGGAAATCTGCGCTTGAAAACGGTAGTTTGAGAGAGATCCCATTGAGCTTTCTGCAGGAAACCAGATCACAGATAGCTACAGTGCTACTCCTCCCTCGTCCAGCCGTCCTAACTCTCCACCGCGTGATTTCTATTCTAGATGTTTACACGTATCTACTTCTCGATCGATAGAGACTTAGAGCTTACTTCAGAAACTTTCACTAGAAACATCTGATGACTAAGATCGGTACCACACGGACGAATCGCAACAAGAATAATAAACAGAAGCATGCTTCTGTAATGATGACGAGGGAAAATGCAGGTGAAGAAAAAAGAAATATACCTTCATCTGTTAGAAGCACTCCATCTGCTCCAGAAGCGGCAGCAATATCAACCCTCTCTGAAATCAAGAGCTCTGCCCTGCCGCGTAGCATCGTCTTCAGCATGCACCCTGCATCGTATAGCTTGGCACCTCCAGGTCCTGCATCGCTACTGTCTTCCAAAATAATCATTGTGACCCCTCCAATCACTGCAGCATTGATTTCCTCAAGGAGGAGAACCTTCTCTTCTTCACTTCGCATTTCCTCCAACCTAACGCGAAGAACTAAGCCTGGTAGACGCACTTCTGCTCTCCTCAAACCACCAGGAAAAACCCCTTTGGAAGACTGCGGTACCTCAGCTTCACTTAATTGATCTGAGCTTAAATCTAGTTCAAAACCGTCTACTAAAGAACATTTTGTCACTCCTGCGTGCCTCTTGAATGTCGATCTGCACCGAGACTCGGCGAGAAGAGTACATACTGATTCATAATTAGTTAGATTGATGTGATTACCATTTCCGTTGTTTCTACCTTCCAGAAATGTCCTCTCCTTGATCGCCTTGGGCAAAAAACCTGCCTAGAAAGAATACAAGAGAAACATTCAGCACATGAAAACAAAATCTCTGAAATGTCCATGAAACTAGCCGAATTCCCCATCAGATCCCGGAAAATCTGAACAGACTAGAGACAGGCTCTGACAAAACAGAAAGAATTTCATTTCTATTTCGTAAACACCTCCCACAAGATGGAAATTAAGCTCTGCGTCTACACAACATATCCAATTTAACAACACAAGACGCCTTCGCGCTGCCCTCCTAAACCTAGGTTACGATTTCAGAAGCTATGGCTGTCACATTGCGATGATTAGGAGATTTTGGATTGAAGAGCTTATGGTCAAATGTTTATACCTTTACATGACAATTCCTGCAACCAATACAACCTAAACCTGTCGTCAACTGCTCCACTCCCACGTTCAGTCTACGGCATTTCAACCTAATATATTGTCCTCCAACTTCAGACCTCGCTCCTTTCGACCTGAGAAGATTGCTTCGCAACCTGCATTGATAGTATGAAGTGTGCCTCTGCACTCCAGACACCTGTAACCAGCAGGTTCCTTAATAAGATTAAATGATCCATTCAAGAAATAACCACCATTCTAAACCCGTCCACTGCACGTGAACAGGAACCTGCAGTATTGGTTCTGGAGAGTTTGTTCATAAGCACGGAAATATTAAGAACAGTGATCCACACATTTTACTCTCATTTCCCAGAATCGAGGGTCTTACCGCATGTAATGATGGACAATTGCACGACGCCGACATGTTATCGACACGGCACGATTCAACTCCAGCACTGCTACTTCGAACTCCAGAGGCTTCACAAATTCGAAGCGAATTTCTCGTGGGACAAGGATGGGATGTGAGCATTGCTAACGTAAGCGCTTGCGCGTGGGCACGGAAAGGAGAACAAGGGAGGTCAGTGAGAGAAGAAGGAGTCACCGAGCACAGTAAGCTTGGTGTATTCACCATCAATCCCATAACTGGCTGATGAGCTTCGGGAGCTCAAAAGAGCCTACAATAACATCACTTCTACACTAAAACGGTGCAAAAGTCTCATGAAAAATTTTCCTCTACACGAACACCTCCTCCAAGACAACTGAACCATCTCTCAGACTCAATCTGCAGCAGCAAAATCCCGCCTCTCTCCACCTTGTCACAGACCAATGCGTCCCAATCAAATTCCCCTCCTCTGAACACAACAATTAAAAACTCGTTTCAGCAGTCCGCACAATCAGAGCGCCAAATCGCACTACAGCCTAGCCACTTCAAAAGCATCGTCACAACAAGCAGGGCAGAAGCATATACTTTGAATTGCAAGAATGTACGAAGAGGGCGTAAGCAAAGCAGCTGGAGAACTTTACCGCAAAAGCAGCTCCTAAAATCCGCTTCTAGAGCTGAGTGGCTTCGGTCGAATCCCACCAAAGCGCAACAGCGAGAGCACTTGCTGCCGCAGGGAATGGGCAGCAGGGCAAGAGGGGAATTGGCAGCCATAGCCAGGATTCCTGACAAAATCAAGTGGCCTATCTCGTTCTCTTTGGTACTACAACTCATTATCTGCTTCCAGATTGGCCCATGGTGATGCAGTTGGAGCCTCACCGCGCCAGTCCTCCTTTTCATCCGTACATTCCACCGCTTCATTCCACCATCCGTCGTGGAATCCATCCACGTTCCCATGTGTCACTGCACTTAACAGCTGATGCATACTCTTGTTAAACCGTCTGATTTATATATATATATATATATTTGTGCCTTTCAATTTTCAGAGTTCTTGGCCTTTTAAAATTTTTATTTTCAAAATTTTAAAAATTATTTGAAAATGTTGACATATCAATCCAAGAATATGGTTGGCACATCAATTTTGTGATTTAATATATTTAGAAATATATAAATTTATTTATTATTTTATTTCATGTACTTAGTGTTGGCAGATTTTTTTCAACTAACTAAACTAGTTCATATTTTATTGGATTGTTTCTAAACCAGTTGGTGGGATGTTCAATTGGAATCAGTTTGGTTTGGTTTGAAAACAAGATATAAATTGGTTTTAATACAAACCACTATGTATTGTTGTAACATTTTTGTTGCATAAATACCAATTTCAAATACAATTCAACTTTTTCTACAATATTCAGTTCATTTCCTTGTATATTTTACTTATATTTCAAGAGTGAAACATTATGGTAAAATTGTACATATTTATGTTCCATCTTAAATAGGCAAAAATAAATAAACAAACAAATTATTAACATTTGTTGTAAAACTTTCAATCACCAATAATATTTGTCTTAAAGTGTGCCTAAAAGAAAAATCATTTTATTAATAATTTTTTTATTATTTGATATATATATATATATATATATATATATATATAGATATAATCAATTTGTTCAAAGCAATCATATCATTCTACATCTATAGTGATTTAGTAATTAAATAATTTTTTAATACAATATCAACTTTTAACTATGTATCTCTACCATTAATAGCTATCAACATTCATTTTAATACAATTGAGAAAACAAAACTTCATATATATGGAAAAAAATATTACTTTAAAAGCATATGAGGGTAGTATATATCTTTAATTTAAATGCACACCTTCCATAGTTATTTCCTATTAGTATCCAATTATGCAAAAAAAATAAATTAATGAATAATAATAATAATAATAATAATAATAATATCTTTAAAATTTAGATAGATTTTATCTTTATTATTTTTATTGTTTCTTATATTTCTTTTGACTTTTCCTAAAAGCCAATAAAGTGCCAATTATGGTGTTAAGATTTCAAGGTGGTAAATTTTTATTATGCATCTTCTTTATTTGTTTAATAATAATTAAAAATTTATTAATAATCAAAGTGAATAAAAATTATATATAAAAAAAGAAAAGATATGATAATTAAATATTTTATTGTGTCTATACTTAAGAATAGCTAAAAAGTAAATTTTAGCACCATAATAATATACACATTGCACAAATATTCTACTATACAATATTAAAATACCACTAAAAAGTTCAAATATCTATTTTATAATTATTTTTATAATTATAGCTTTTGTAATATGTCTAAAGAGTAAATAAAATAAAATAATAATAATTAATTTTTAATAGTAATAAATTTTGGAAAAAATTAGAATTTCAGAGATTTACAATCAATATATAAAAGTCGATATAGGGATATTTTTTCAAAAATTATAACATAGCAATATTTCCTTTTTTTTTAGATTTAACAAGTAAGTTGTTGTTACAATGGTTCAAAGGAGCCTAAAACCTCCCTTTCATACCAACTTGCGAGACATGTGTCTACTTGTCATGAACATACATATTGGCTTAGATAAAAAGTAATAGATAGAAGATAAATGTAAATAGATTTGATATTATCTTATAGCAAAGTTTCTTAGAAGTTTCATAGATGAATATTTGACTTCAAATGTATTTGTAGTTGAACAATAGGTTAAAAACTTAGCCAACAAGTTAATCATATGCCACATGTTGTTGTATTACAAGAAGTTTGGCTTGAGAATGCATTGTGCACTTGATTGTGGAAGATAAATAGAAAATTGCAACAATAAGTTTTAACAAGTCTAATAGATTCATAAATAAATTATAATTAAATATTAAAAAATATAATCAAACATCAATCAAATTCAATTAAAATTTTAAAGAAATTACACAAGAAACACAAAGAATTCCTAGAGATCCTTTAGAGAAATCATTAAGAAATAACATAGAAATTCAAAAAAATATACTAAGATAAAAATCTTAATAAAATATCAGAATAAAAATCTTAATTAAATCCTAGTCAAAATCTAATCAAACCTTGGTCAAATCTTAGTCAAACCTTAGTCAAACCTTGATCAAACCCTTATCAAACCTTAGTCAAATCTCAAATAAGCCCTAACCAAATTCTAAACAAATTCTAACCAAATCCTAATCCTAATCAAATTTTAAATCGACTCAAAATCCTAATCCTAATTCTAAATCAAACCCTAAATCAAATCTTAATCAATTCCAAGTAATTCCTACAATAGATTTGAACTTCAATAACTAATGAATTGTTGATTTTAATTCAAATTTTGTACACCTCTTAACAATCAAGTTGACAGTAAGTAAATTTTTTTTAAAAACAATCAAAATTACCAAATTGATCATAATCTCAAAAATGTGCTTCGATATCAATCGGCCTTCTTCTCTGACCTTAATGCCAATCTCCTAGAGCTAATTATTCCTGATTAAACCATTACTTTACTTCCAAATTTTACAAACTTATTGGAAATCAAATTGACTACCTTTTCAAAAAAAAAAATTGCTTCAATCTAATAAGAAGATTGATAGATATTTAAGAAAACCTTACTAGTCTTCAAAACCTTGAATTCTGAGACCATAATCTACGAAAACCTTCATGCTTTTCAATCTAACTGTTCGATCAAATCTAAATTCTTAACACACATCAAGGACAAGTATATCCAAAAATCCAAAAAATTTCACTTGTAGATCTATTACCAAATGCTTGAAATTGCCCAAAACATCAACACTATTTTATTTTCTAAAAACTAGAGTCACTAAAAATAGCATTGACTTTGCAAAGCTCTTACAAAGTCATTATCTATCTAAAACCCTCAAAATTAATGCCTATAGAAACCCTATCAACTTTCCTCTCAAATCCTTTTCTTTGATCAACCAAAGAACCTCAAATTGTCATTGGAACTCAATTTTGTGCCTAAGGATTTATATTCAAAATAAGTTCATAACTGGCCCTCTCTGAGTATCAATTTTTGTCTTTTTTGAAATAAATTCTATTAAAATCAACTCCCCATTCTTTCCTATATATGCCTATATATTTTATTTTTTTTAATCTACCTTATTTTGCCTTATTAATGGCCCTACAAAGTAAGTAGAAGTCACTTTTTTAAAAACGCAACATTAATATTAAAAAATTTACTACCTTCTTATCTTTTATCCATATTTTTTTACTTTATCTTTTAACTTGACTCTTCTATAATAAGATCTGTATTAATATCTTTCACTATATAGTCATGTTATAACATGACAATATCCTATAGCTTATGAAATAAGCGAACTAAATTGCATACATATACAAAACTTGTCTTATAAGTTAGACACATGTCTTACAAATTGAACAAGTATTGGAGGTCCTATAAAATGTTGTCACATAGCTTCTAGTTAGACAATATATATAGAGGGAAGAGTAAGGTCTTCTTAAGTCTTGTCAATGCCTTTCTAATCTTTAGTCTTATTTCAAAAAAAACTATTCATTTTTGTCTTTAATAACAACTATTTTAGTTTTAATATTTGATTAGTTTTGAATGAATATCTTTTTTTTTGAATTACATACAAATATATTGAGTTTTTGGTTCTTCAAGATCCATGTCTTTAACAGTTTGACAAGAGTACTAACTTATTATTTTTGACTTGTTTTTAGGAGTGAATGGACTACCTAACTTCTTTTGTTGTATTTTAAAGGTGGTGCACCATAATCACGGACATACTCATATAAGCTAGTAATTACATATATAAATAGGTGGAAGTAAATAAAAATAGGTAAAAGTAAGTTAATTCTAGTATTTAATTTAGAAGCTTCTTAGAAGCTTCATAGACATTGCTTTGACTTCATAGGTATCTTTAATTGATTTTCTAGATTAAAAACGTGGTCAACAAGTTAGCCATGTGCCACACATGTTGTTAGCTTGAAGATCAAGCTAATTATGTGGCCCACACATAGAAAAACCTACCTTGTAAGTTAAGGCATGTGTCCTACAAAGTCATCACATATTGGAGGTCTTATAGAATGTCGCTACGTAGTCCCTAGTTGGATAGTATATATAGAGACAAGAGTGAAGCCTTCTTCACTCTTGTCAACTCCTTTCTTGCTTCTAGTCTAGTTTTAAGGGTCCCTAGTTTTCTTATCGTTTGGCAATAGTCATTCCAGTTTTTCTTTCAATATACATACTTGTTTATTTATATTTTATTACCTTTCTTTGAGTGAAGGCTCACTTGTCTGAATTACTTTTTCATCGAGTTCTTGTCCTTGACAGATTGACAAGAGTACACCTACAATATCAGAGCTTTGTCTAATCTTGATTAAGAGTGGATTACCCCTTTTTCTTGATAAGATATAAGCATATTAGAAGTTGTGGATTACCCTCTTCTAAACTGATATTTTCCTTAGTATTTTCTTTGTCCTCAAGTCTTCTCTTCTATTTGTCTTGAGCAATATTAGACATCTTCTCTTTTCTAAGTATTATCATAGCAAAACTTGTTGAAATGAAGAGTGTAATGGCACAAATGCAAGAGCAATTGAGGGAGTTAATACTTGCGATGCATCAACTCAATTTACCACCACAAGGAGCAACAAGATTTGCAGGAAGTGAAGATATAGAAATGGTTGGAGCTGCTTCAACATCTGCACCAAATCATGTCTTTTCTCCTATGGTAGAATGTCCTACCAGTGTTAGAGAACCAAGAATTGCCCTACCTGAGAAGTTTGATGGCACGAGATCTAAGTTTCAAGGATTTATCAATCAAGTGCAACTTGTGATTGAACTTCAATCCCAAAGCTATCCAACTCCAGGATCACAAGTTAGATTCATTGGTACGCTTCTTTCAAGTTCAGCACTATCGTGATTTTCATCTTTTCTTAAATGACAAAATCCAATATTAGATAATCTAGAGGCTTCTTTGGCAAAGTTTCGATCCATGTATGGAGAACATGATGCAATTCGTGTTGCAACCAATAAGATCCATATTTTACGGCAAGACAATTGATCAATAACGTTGTACGCTTCATAATTTTGACAACTTGCAATTGATATCAAGTAGAATGATGTTGCAGTTATTAGCCAATTTTTCTACGGATTACAATATGAGGTAAAAAATTAATGCTCAACTTATCTGATCCTCAAACATTGAGTCAAGCAATTGACTTTGCTATGAAGTGCGACAATTGCCTTTTTGAATTTCGATTTGAGAATCGTACAAGTGGACCTCAATGTTACTATAATTCAATAGCAATACCAACATCTCTTCAACACATACATTCGAAAGTAGAAGATATACAAATTGATGTAGTACGTTTCAAACCTCTTACTAAGCAAGAAAAGACTCGTCGTCATCAAGAAGGATTATGTTTATATTGTAGAGAACTAAAGCACACTGCTCAACATTATCCAAAAAAATGACGCAATTACAAAATGAGGAGTATGGCTGTAAAAGAAGACAATATGTTGAAAAACATGTTGGTCCAGCTATAATAAGGACCGTGCGGCTGGAACCTTGCACAACATCTAGTAAAGGTCCTATTCTCTCCTCAGAGCACTCTCCGTGTTTTACATTAAATATTAGTTTAGGACCTAAATATTACAAAGCCTCTGCCTTGTTAGATTCAGGAGCCTCGGCGTGTTTCTTAGATGAAGAATTTACTAAAAGACATAGCATATCTTTAGTAAAGAAAACTAAACATGTTCATGTAGAAGTCATAGATGGTCGTCCATTGTCTTCTGGAGATATTACTCACGAAATCCTTCCTATAGAAGTAATAATCAATAGTCATAATAGCTTTGTAGTATTTAATATCATTAGATCTCCCTCTAATCCAGACATTTTAGATTTATTGTGGTTAGAAAAATACAACCCTCAAATACATTGGATTTTTCAAACTCTTACTTTCTCTAAAAGTATAACTAACAGTGTAGTTAATCAAGTAGAGAGTCATAAGTCCAATTCAATTAAATCCGTATTTATAGGTGCAAAAGCTTTCTTGTATGCTGCTATGAAAGAACCACCATATATTATTTATGCCACACCTGTTTCTACTGGTGGAAAGACTTCAAGTGGCATTCCAAGCCAATATTAAGAATTTCAAGATGTATTCAAAAAAAAAAATGCAGATACACTCCTAGAACATCGTCCCTATGATTGTTCAATTGACCTTCAAGAACTAGCTTAACCGCCATTTGGACCAATCTACAGTTTATCACAAAATGAGTTGACTGAACTCAAGGAGTATATTGAAGAAAATCTAGCCAAGAATTTCATATGCCATTCTAAATCTCCGGTAGGAGCTCCAATTCTATTTGTGAAGAAAAAAGATGGATCATTACAGATGTGTGTTGATTATCGAGGACTCAACAAGTTTACCATCAAGAATAGGTATCCACTACCTTTAATATCTAGACTTCTTGATCAGCTGAATTAAGCTAAGATCTATACAAAAATAGATCTCTGGGGAGCATACAATCTAGTACGTATCAAAGAAGGAGATGAATGGAAGACTGCGTTTCAATCTAGGTATGGATATTTTGAATACAACATCATACCTTTTGGACTTACAAATGCACCAGCAACTCTTCAATATCTAATGAATGATGTTTTTTAAGAGTTTTTGGATGATTTTGTGGTTTGTTATTTAGACAACATCTTAATCTATTCTAAGAATCCAAAAAAATATGAACTTCATGTTCGTCATGTATTACAAAAATTAAGAGATGCAGGACTCTATGCCAAGATAGAAAAGTGTGTATTCTACACTACTCAAGTAGATTTCTAAGGTTACATTATTTCAAATGATGGACTTATGATGCATCCTAAGAAAGTTCAAACCATTATAGATTAGAAGATCCCAAAAACGGTAAGAGATGTCCAATGTTTTTTGAGATTTGCCAACTACTATCGGATCTTCATCAAAGACTTCTCTCAAGTTGCAATTCCACTTATATGTTTGACTTGTAAAGACAAACTCCAATGGAATCAAGAAGCAAAAGTTGCTTTTGAATCTTTGAAGACAACGTTTTTTTCTGCACCAAGCTTGTATCGTATTGATTTTTTCAAAGCATTCTTTATGAAAACAGATGCATCAAACTTTGCTGTGGGTGCAATTTTATCACAAATGGGAACAGATGACAAACTTCATCCAATAGCCTTTCATTCAAGAAAATTTTCAGCAACAGAAATCAATTATGAGATCCACGACAAAGAACTTCTTGCAATCATGGATTCTTTTCAAGAATGGCATCATTATCTAGACGGCGCTTTCAGTCCAGTCACCGTGTATACGGATCACAAGAACCTCGAGTATTTTATGTCAACACATGTATTAAATCATCATCAAGCTCGTTGGAGCATGTCTTTATCAAGATTCGAGTTCATCATCACTTATCAGCCAAAAAAATAACAAGGTTTGTCTGATGCCTTGTCTAGACATTCTTATCTTGCACCAAAAGAAAGAGATGCAACTTTTGAGCAATAAAGAATAGTTCTCTTGAAGCTGGAGCAATTTCATCTTTGAGCAATAAAATCAACATTAACTATTGATTTAACTTTTTATAAGCAAGTTCAGTTAAGTATGTCTTCAAATCCTCTTATTCATGATATCAAGAATAATTCTTTTAAATCTCATGATCCCTCTAAATTTGAATTCAAGCACAACCTAGTCTATTTCGAAGGATGCCTATATGTTCCAGAAAGAGAAGCACGTTTACATATTCTTCAAGCTCGTCACAACTTCCCAGTAGCAAGACATTTTGGAAATAATAAGACTTTGGAGCTGATATCTAGGGATTTTTGGTGGCTTCAAATGTAGAAGGCAGTCAAAGATTTTGTACAATCATGTGATGTTTGCTCAAGATCAAAAACTCCTTGTCATCGACCTTTTGGACTTCTTCAGCCATTATCCATTCCAAAATAACCATGGTCTTCTGTTTCTATGGATTTCATCACGGATCTTCCAATCTCAGGTTCTTATGACTCTATATTCGTGATAGTAGATCATTTTACCAAGATGGCACATTTTATACGATGTACAAAATCTATCACAGGTGAAGAAACAGCTAAGCTCTTTCTTGACAATATCTATCGCTATCATGGATTATCCAAGGATATTATATCAAATAGGGGAACTCAATTTGTGTCAAGATTTTGGCGGACTGTTTTCAAGATTCTTAAAGTGGATATAAAACTATCTTCGGCATTCCATCCTCAAACTGATGGACAAACGGAGCGTGTTAATCAAGTTTTGGAGCAATATTTAAAATATACTATTAATTACCAACAAGATGATTGGACAACTCTTTTGCCATTAGCAGAGTTTGCATACAATAATACGGTACATTCTTCTACAAAACAAACACCTTTCTTTGCTAATTATGATTATCATCTACAACTTGATACTTTTGACTTTTCAAAAGTTGATAATCCTGCTACGAAAGATTTGGCAATTCATTTATCAGAGCTACATGCAACGATGAAGGCACACTTAAAAGAGGCTCAAGAACAACAAAAGATCAATGCGGATGTCTATCGAAAGGAACAACCATCATTCCTCTTCGGTGATAAGGTATGGCTACTTCATCGCAATATCAAGACCACTCGTCCTTGTGACAAATTGGACTATCGAAGACTTAGACCATTTTCTATTTCTGTACAAATCAATCCAGTTGCATATCGTTTACATCTACCGGAGTCAATGAAAATCTATATAGTATTCCACATGTCTCTTCTTGAACCATACAAGATAGTGGATATACCAAGAAGACGATAAGCTCCACCTCCTCCTATAGAAGTGGACAATAATAAAGAGTTTAAAGTAGAAGAAGTTTTAGATTCAAGGCGACGCCAAAATAAATTGGAATAACTTGTCCATTGGTGCGGATATGATATTAGTGAACCCACATGGGAGCCAATAAAGAATCGTGTAAATGCAGCAAAGGAGGTGGAGGCTTTTCATCAACGACATCCATCAAAATCAAGATAAAATCCTTCTTTATAAAAGAAACAACATCTAGGCAAGATAACATTCTACTTTCAATCCTTGTTTGTAGCTTTTTTGCAGTAGTGACGCTCAGGAGATGGAGAACCAACAATCAGTAGATTCGACTCAAGAGCCTTTATTTACTGACCTGCCGGATCAGACATTATGATTGTCACAACCTTCAAGACAACGTAATCGAGATGAAGATCTTCAAGAACGACATGTTCTTTCTTGAATAGATGGCGAAATATAATGCGTTTGGTATCACGATTTGAGAAGGGACTTCCGATGTTTGGTGATTTTTCTAGAGGTAGAAACAACTCCTGATGGTGTTCCAAATGTTCTATTCGAAGGAAGTTATGAAGGCCTCAACAATGATCAAATAATAAGGTAGTCTTCTCGCCTTGGTATGGAACACTACCGATAGTTGAGAGGCCCTATCAATCATCTTTGAAGAGAACAAAGATCAGAGTATGTGGTGAATATAATTCGTCGCATCATAGATTTCTGTTAGGGACATAGTCTTTAGACCTTTCTAGAGACAAGTTTCTAGAACCTTTTAGAAAGAAGTCTCTAGAAACTTCCAGAAGATTCCTTGAATATTCTCTTAGAATATTCTTCAAAGATTTCCTAAAGATTCTTTGAAGATTCTCTAAAGATTCCCTTAGAAGGCTCTAGAAGATTCTTAGAATATTCTAGTAGATTCTAGGAAGTTACTTGAGAAGCTTCTTAGCTCTTGGATAGTTGCTTGAGAAGCTTCATAGTTCTTGGGAAGCTTCTTGATGCGCTTCCTTAGAACCATAGGCCAGTAGTATATATAGGAGTCGAGGCTGAAGAATTCTTCAGTCTCGACAATGCATCTCTTGAAGCTCTAGCTCAATTCTCTTGGCGTTGCTCTTGTACTCATCTGATAATCTAGTTCTTGTCATTTCTTCTTGAACTTCTTGTTTAGATTTCTTGTTTGTATTTTTGGTCCGTGACAGTTTGTCGAGACTGCCTTTATTTTAATATCAAAGCTGAATCCTTCATGTTTGAGAGCGGATTACCCCTCTTCTTGAAGGTATTCTAGCGCTTTAGGGGTTGCGGATTACCTTCCTCTAAACTGATATTTTCTGAATCACAATATCAGAGCTTAGTTCTTTCAGGCAGAGAGTGGACTACCCCTTTCCTTGGAGATACTTGAGCGTTCTAAGGGTTGCGGATTACCCTCTCTTGGACTGATATTAATTCCTTCTTTTTGTTTAGCATAGCTAGTAGAAAAGACTGTTAACATCGATTTCAGAGCTTTGCCTTCTTGATAGAGTGCGGATTACCCCTCTTCTCGAAAGCATTGAGGCATTTTTAGAGGTTGCGGATTACCCTCCTCTAAAACTGAAATCGTTTAGTGTTTTTTTTCTTTTCTCCTAGTAGGTTTTAGTAACAGGTAGTGCTACAATTTTTTCCAAGAGACTTAGCAATTCCTTCTTTTCTCAAAATTTTAATCCATCTATTCTCTAAATATGGAAGTAGACCAGGTCATACACAGTGCATCTCCACAAGTAGACAATAGAGTGGCAACTCTTGTAGATCTTCAAGCTCTTATGAATAGTGTACAAAAAGAGATTGCATTTCTTCGCAATCCAAGTAAAGAACCTCAAATTGATCTAGTGACCGAAGAAGCTAGACGCAAAATTCATAGCCTACAACAAGAGATTATTCGATTGAGAGAAGCAAGACATGTATCACATACGACCCCTATAGATACTTCAAGGATTAGTACGAAAGAACCAAAAGCGAGTATGCCAAACAAGTTTGACGGAACAAGAGCCAACTTCCGAGGTTTTGTGCAACAAGTACGGCTTTACCTACGCCTATATCCTTCTCGTTATCCGAATGGATTTACCCAGGTTGCTTTCATAGGTACTCTTCTATCAGGAAATGCTCGCTCTTAGCTTGCTCCCCTATTGGAGAAGGATTCTCCAATATTGTACGACCTAGAGGCTTTCATAGAGAGACTTACTGCTGCATTTGGAGATAGCGATCGAGAAAGAGTGGCTGAAAGAAAGATACAAAATCTGGGACAAGGATCACGTTCTGCTACAATCTATGCTGCAGAATTTCAATAGCTTACATGTGATCTTGATTGGAATGATAAGGCGTTCATGACACGATTTCGATATGGACTGAGAGATGATGTCAAGAACTTATTGATCACCATGCCTAAGGGGGATACTTTAGAAGAACTTATATCTTAAGCAATTATTTGTGACAACCGCCTCTTTGAATTACGACAAGAAAGACGATCAGGCTGGAGAAATGATGGAGCATTTGCTACATTTTCAAAAGGTCCAGAGAATCACTCCACAGATCCTGAACCCATGCAAATTGATGCGGTACGTTTCAAACCCCTCACAGCTGAGGAAAGGAAGTGACGGTTTGAACAAAACTTAAGTTTATATTGCGGAGAAGTGGACCATAAAGCTGTAGATTGTCGGAAGAAACAGAAGCTTCAAACAACAAGACTCAGGAGTACAAGCATGTAGGAAAACAAGGACGCCCAGCCACAATAGGGATCATGCGGCTGGACATCTCAACATCCAAAATTAATCAATGTCCCTTTCTCTCAACTCAACCTTCAGATTGTTTTATGGTACCTTTACATCTGGGTATTCAAGAACTACAAGTCGATGCTTTATTAGACTCGGGTGCATCCGCTTGCTTTATAGATGAAGAGTTTACCAAGCTTCACAATATTTCTCTTGTAAAGAAACTTAAGCCTGTCCATGTAGAAGTCATAGACGGACGACCATTGTCTTCGGGCAATGTTATCCATGAAACTAAACCATTGAAGGTACGTCTTGAAAACCATGAGAGCAATATTGTGTTTAATGTTATCAAGACCCCTTCATGTCCTATCATTTTGGGACTATCTTGGCTTGATAGATATAATCCATTGATAGATTGGAAGTTGCGGAAAGTAACATTTCCAACAAACTCCTTGAAGGTGGAATCTGCCAAGACAATGTCTAGAAACAAATCCTTGTTTATAGGTGCAAGGGCTTTCATGAAGGAAGCCAAGCAAAATACACCTCTTGTCATCTTCGCAACTCCGACTCGAGAAGATGCAACTCCGACTTTGGTTATTCCAAAGCAGTATGAAGAATTCAAAGATGTCTTTGAAAAGAAGAATGCTCATATGTTGCCAGAGCATCGACCCTATGACTGTGCCATTGAATTGCAAGAAGGAGCACAACCACCTTTTGGACCAATCTACAATTTGTCGCAGACGGAGTTGACTAAGTTGCGGAAGTACATTGACGAGAATCTAGCCAAGAACTTCATCCGTCATTCGAAGTCACCAGTTGGGGCACCAGTCTTATTTGTGAAGAAAAAGGATGGCTCACTACGGATGTGTGTGGACTATCGAGGTCTCAACAAGGTGACAAAAAAGAATCACTACCCACTGCCTTTGATCTCTGGTCTTCTAGAACAACTTGGGCGTGCAAGGATCTTTACAAAGATTGACCTAAGGAGAGCTTACAACCTTGTGCGAATCAACGAAGGAGATGAATGGAAGACAGCTTTCCGAACAAGGTATGGCCATTATGAATACAATGTCATGCCATTTGGTCTTACTAATGCTCCAACGGTCTTTCAACACATGATGAATGACATCTTTTGAGAGCATCTAGATGATTTTATTGTCATCTATCTAGATGATATTTTGATATTTTCTAAGAACGAAGAAGAATATGAGAAGCACGTTCGTCTGGTACTCAAAAAACTACGGGAGCGAGGACTCTATGCCAAATTGGAGAAGTGCTTATTTCACCAAACTGAGATGGAGTTTTTGGGATTCATCGCGACTATGGAAGGCTTGAAGATGGATCCAAAGAAGGTGGAAGCAATCATGTCTTGGGAAGTTCCGGAGACGATTAGGGACGTACAATGTTTTCTTGGATTTGCTAACTACTATCAGATCTTCATCAAGAATTATTCTCAAGTTGCTGCCCCTCTCACTCGGTTAATGTGCAAGGACAAGCTCGAATGGAAATCTATCGCAGAAAAAGCATTTCAAGATTTGAAGTTGGTATTTACTACAGCTCCAATCTTGCTACATCCGGACTTTACAAAGGCCTTTTATTTGGAGACAGATGCTTCAGATTTTGCTTTGGGAGCTGTACTTTCACAGATTGGCATAGATGAGAAGCTCCATCCAGTTCCGTTCTATTCTCAAAAATTCTCTGCTGCTGAGATCAACTATGAGATCCACGATAAGGAACTCCTTGCTATAGTAGATTCTTTCCAAGAGTGGCGCTACTTTCTCAAAGGAACTGCACATCCAGTGACCGTATATATGGATCACAAGAATTTAGAGTATTTTATGTCGGCTCGGGTTTTGAATCGACGTCAAGCTCGGTGGAGTATGTTGCTATCCAGGTTCGACTTTGTTATTACTTATCGGCCTGGGAAGCAACAAGGGTTGTCCGATGCATTATCAAGGAGATCATATCTCGCGCCAAAGGCTGGAGATGCAGCATTTGATCAACAGTGCACGACATTGTTTAAGCCAGAGAAATTTTGGCTCAACGCAGCTATTGTACCAATTGATGCTGACTTCCTTGACCAGGTACAGGCCGCAACCATTGAAGATTCTCTAGCCCTTGATATCAAGCAACATGCTAGTGATGATAAATTCAAGATAGAAGGAGATCTAGTATATTTCGAAGAGCGGTTGTATATCCCAAAAGGACCAACACGACTCCGAGTTCTTCAATCTCGTCATGACTTTCTAGCTGCGGGACATTTTGGATTCAGTAAGACCTTGGAACTTATTTTCTGCGATTTCTGGTGGCCTCAAATGTGGAAGGATGTGAAAGATTTTGTTGTATCTTGTGACATTTGTTCAAGATCCAAAAACCCTCGACATTGGCCTTATGGACTTCTACAGCCATTGCCTATTCCGCGCCGACCATGGTCTTCAGTTTCCATCGACTTTATTACGGATCTACCACCATCGAATTCATTTGACAGCATTTTTTTTGTCGTAGACCGGCTTACAAAGATGGCGTATTTTGTCCCTTGCAAGAAGACATCGTCAAGCGAAGACACAGCAAGACTCTTTCTTGATAATGTGTATCGATATCATGGTCTACCAGATGATATCGTATCGGATCGAAGAACCCAGTTTGTGTCAAAGTTTTGGAAATCTCTTTTTGAAATATTGAAGGTGGATATCAAGCTTTCTTTGGTATTTCATCCTCAAACGGACGGCCAAACAGAACGGGTGAATCAAGTTTTAGAGCAATATTTACGTTGCACCATCAACTATCAACAAGATGATTGGGTCGCATATCTACGGCTAGCCGAGTTCGCATATAACAACACCCTTCATGCGTCAACTCAACAAATGCCATTCTTTTCCAATTATGGATACCATCCGAAGCTTGACTTATAGAGTTCGTCAACGATTAACAATCCGACAGCTGAAGGATTGGTGAAGGAGCTTTCGCAGCTTCAAACTACATTGAAGCTTCAATTGCAAACTGCCCAAGAATCTTACAAGGCGTCCGCGGATAAATTTCGGAATCAGGCACCTAAATTCACGATTGGAGACAAAGTTTGGCTGCTTCGACGAAATATTAAGATCAAGCGGCCATGTGACTAATTGGACTATCGGAGATTGGGACCATTTGTTATCCAGAAGCAGATCAATCCTGTAGCGTATCGTCTGGAGTTACCAACTACTATGAAGGTACATCCTGTCTTTCATGTTTCTTTGTTGGAGCCTTATCGAGAATCGTCTTCTCCTGGAAGAGTACAATGTCCACCACCTAGCATAGAAATAGAGAACCACGAAGAATACGAGGTGGAAAAGGTCCTGGATTCACGGCAAAGACGGGGTAAATTAGAATACTATGTGCATTGGAGTGGTTACGATATTAATGAACGAACATGGCAGCCGGCCGAAAATCTCGCAAATGCGTCGCAAAAGGTACAAGAGTTTCATCGACGATATCCAGAGAAATCCAAGCCGGTTCGACGATAGCTTCTTACTGAAGCTTGCTCATCCAGAAAACAGAAAAGAGGAGAGAGCACCACCAAAATCTATAGTTGATGTAGTCATTCTCTCCAAGATAGCGTAGAACTTTGTTAGTAGCCCAAGTTTGTTCTTATTGATTTAGCCTATGAATATGGATAGCCAAGATACTACACTTGTCATGTCATCTCAAGCAACTAGCTCACGAAGACGACCGCGAGATAAAGAACCGCCTACACCACGACAACGTCGAAGGATTCCGAGCAACAGATCGCTGGTGATTGTATTTGAGGTCGAGCCTGCCTACAATGGTCAGCCAGAAGGAGTGTTTGCAAGACAATTTCACAATGAAGACACGGAGGTTCATGCTTGGTCAGAAGTTGAAGGCGTGGGCCACTATCGTTGGCTTCAAGGACCATTGAATCACTTGCCTCGTGAACAACAATTGGAGTTCATAGCAGAGGTTATGCGACAGATCTTCATTTTCTTGCGTTGGTATTGACTGATGATAACATTGCTTCTCGGAGACCTCGAAGCTAAAGGAAGAAGTGATGTTAGGGATATAGTCCTTAGACCTTTCTAGAGACAAGTTTCTAGAACCTTCTAGAAAGAAGTCTCTAGAAACTTCCAGAAGATTCCTTGAATATTCTCTTAGAATATTCTTCAAAGATTTCTCAAAGATTCTTTGAAGATTCTCTAAAGATTCCCTTAGAAGGCTCTAGAAGATTCTTAGAATATTCTAGTAGATTCTAGGAAGTTACTTGAGAAGCTTCCTAGCTCTTGGGTAGTTGCTTGAGAAGCTTCATAGTTCTTGGGAAGCTTCTTGATGCGCTTCCTTAGAACCATAGGCCAGTAGTATATATAGGAGTCGAGGCTGAAGGGTTCTTCAGTCTCGACAACGCATCTCTTGAAGCTCTAGCTCAATTCTCTTGGCGTTGCTCTTGTACTCATCTGATAATCTAGTTCTTGTCATTTCTTCTTGAACTTCTTGTTTAGATTTCTTGTTTGTATTTTTGGTCCGTGACAATTTCCTCAACATATGATGATCGGTCTTCGTGAAACTCGTCCCTAGAAGGGGAGGTAATATCATGGACATACTCATATAAGCTAATAATTACATATATAAATAGGTGGAAGTAAGCAAAAGTAGGTAAAAGTAAGTTAATTCTATAATATTTAATAAAAAAGCTTCCTAGAAGCTTCATAAACACTGCTTTGACTTCATAAGTGTCTTTAATTGACTTTTTGGATTAAAAACGTGGTCAACAAGTTAGCCATGTGCCACACATGTTGTTAGCTTGAAGATCAAGCTAACTATGTGGCCCACATGTAGAAAAACTTGCCTTGTAAGTCAAGGCATGTGTCTCACAAAGTCAATTTATATTGGAGGTCCTAGAGAACGTCGCCACGTAGTCCCTAGTTGGATAGTATATATAGAGACAAGAGTGAAGCCTTCTTCACTCTTGTCAATTTCTTTCTTGCTTCTAGTTTAGTTACAAGGGTCTCTAGTTTTCTTGTCTTTTGGTAATAGCCATTCCAGTTTCTCTTTCAATATACATACTTGTTTATTTACATTTTGTTATCTTTCTTTGAGTGAAGGCTCACTTGTCTGAATTTTTTTTTTCGAGTTCTTGTCGTTGACAACTATCCATCTTTAATTTGATAATTTAGTTTCTTAATGATGATTTTTTTCCTTCAAAAGAATGAATTGATATTCTTTGAGGAATTTATTGTTTAATAGTAGAGATTGTGGATTACCTTCTATTAATTTCACTCATAATTTTTTTGAATAATCTATGAAAGAAAACATTATGGATGCTATTCTTAACCAAAATAAGAATAGATTTGCAATCATTACAGATATCCATAAGCTTGTCAACTCTCTTATAGTAGAAATCTCATATTAACTATGGAAGTATTATTACAATGCCTATGGAAGAAACCTGAATCTTGTTGTTGACTTTATGTCAAGAAGTTGTGCAATTGAGATTAAATTTATAATTAAATGAACAAAGGTTTATTTCTACAAGTATGAAGGAAGCAAAGATAAGTATGCTGGAGAAGTATGATGGAATAAGATCAAAGTTTTGAAGATTTTTAATAAAAATGAAGCTCTTCTTAAAATTACATCGTTTCTAATATCTTGAAAAATTCACTCAAATAGGATTCATAGGTATACTTCTTTTTGGAAGTATTTTTTCTTCTTTTGTATATTTGATAGAAAAAGATTCATGACTATTCTACTATTAAAATTCATTCTTGAAAGTCTTTAGGTCCACATTTAGAGAAATTGATAGAAAAAGAATAGTAGAGACCAAATTCCTATCCTTACAACAAAGATCACGTTTAGCTAATATATATGTTGTAAAATTCCAAAACTTTGCTTGCAACATACACTAGAATAACAAAGCTTTTATCAATTAATTTTGATATGGATTTAAAGATAATATCAAAGATTTATTATTCACAATATCACAAGTAGATTCATTGAAGTAATTTATTACTTATGCTATAGTATGCAACAATTATTTCTTTAAAAGACTCCAAGAATAAAGATTTAGTTGAAGAGATTTAAGTCAATTCATAGCAACAACTTCTAAGTTCATAGAAGCTTATTCATTAATACCAAAACTTATCTAAATTAATATAACAGTCTCAAATGTCTTATGAAGCAAAAAAAGAATAAATGTTGTTAACAAAAATTGTGCTTATATTATGAAGAACCTAAGCACACTCCTCAACATTGTCCAAAGAAGCAACATAATTAAAAAATAAGGAGTATAACTGCCAAAGTAAACAACATGTTGAAAAACCAATCTTTTTAAATACAATAAGGACCATGTCACTAAAATCTTATAAAACACCTACTAAAGGTCTTGTTCTTTCTTCAGATTTTTCACTTTATTTTATGATAAAATTTTATTTAGAACCATAAAATCACAAAGTCTTAGCTTTATTAGATTTAAAAGCCTTAGCTTATTTTATAAACAAAGCCTTTGTTAAAAAAATAAGAAATATCTTTAATTAAGAAAAATAAATCCATACATGTAGAAGTCATAGATGGTCGATTTGTTGTTCTTTAGAGATGTTACCTATAAAAACTTTCTTTTAGATGTAGCTATTAAAGTTTATATGACATAGTAATATTCAATGTATTTAGATCTCTTTTTAATTTAATTATTTTAGGATTATTATAGTTAAAAAAATATAATCTTTAAATAGACTAGATTTCTTGTAACTTTGATTTTTTCTATAATTTAGCCCAAAATTTTGTAAGTCAAATAAAAACTCATAAGCTCAATATCTCCAAATCCTTATTAATAGGTGCAAGAGTTTTTTATGCATGCTACAAAAAAAAAGTTAATTTTTGTTATATATACCACACTTATTTCTAATAGAAAAAAAAATCAAGTTGCATTTCAAGCAAGTATCAAGATTATCAAGATGTATTTGAAACAAAGTATGTAAATATTCTTCTAAAATATTGTTCCTATGATTTGTTTTATTGGTTTTCAAAAAATAACTCAACTAGTATTTGAACCAATCTATAGCCTATCATAAAATAATTAGGCTAAACTTAAAGAATAAATTAATAAGAACTTGACTAAAAACTTCATATGCCATTCTAAATCTCCAACAAAAACTCCTATCTTATTTGTGAAGAAAAAAAATAAATCTTAGTAGATGTTTGTAATCTATCAATGACTCAATAAGATTATCATCAAAAATAGATATCTTCATCTTTGATTTCAAGACTTTTGGTTCAATTAAATCAAATAAAAATATATACAAAAATAGATCTATAAAGAATATATAATTTGGTATCCATTAAAGAAAGAAGTAAATGAATAATTATATTTTAAACCAAATATGGATATTTTGAATATGATGTCATGCCTTTCTAATTAATGAATATACAAGCTCTTTTTTAATATTTAATAAATAATATCTTTGTAGAATTTATTGATGACTTTGTCATTTGTTATATAGACAATATTTTTATCTCCTCTAAGAATATAGAAGAGCATAAACTTTATATTTATCGAATATTACAAAACCTACAAAATACAAGATTGTATGCTAAGATGGAAAAGTATGTATTTTACATTACTCAAGTTGACTTCTTAAGATATATCATTTCAAATGATGATATTATGATGGATTTTAAAAAAGTCTAGACTATCAGGGATTGGATGATCTAAAAAATAATAAAATATGTATAATATTTTTTAAGATTTGTCAATTATTATCAAATTTTCATCAAGAAATTTTCTCAAGTCACAGTTCTTTTTACATATTTGTCCTATAAAGACAAACTTGAGTGGAGCAAAGAAGCTAAAACATCTTTTAAAGCCTTGAAGATAATATTTATTTTTGTATTAATCTTATATTGCATTGATATTTCTAAGATATTTTTTATAAAAAAATATACATTATACTTTGTTGAAAGTGAAATGTTGTCACAACTAGAAGCAAATGATAAGCTCTATCTAATAGCTTTTCATTTCAAGAAATTTTCAGTAATTAAAATCAACTACAAGATCTATGATAAAGATTTTTTTTGCATTTGTGGATTCATTTCAAAAATGACATCATTATCTAAAAGATGCTTTTAGTTGAATCGTCATGTATATAAATCATAAGAACCTTGATTATTTCATATCAGTACATATTTTGAATTGTCACCAAGTCCATTGGAGCATGTTGTTATCAAGATTTGATTTCATGATTATTCATCAATTCATAAGACAACAAGATTTATTGAACACCTTTTTTAGATTTTTTTATCTTACACCAAAAGAAAGTAATGTATTATTTAATCAATGAAGAAATAATTTTCTTAAATATTATTTTTAATTAGTAAAAAAAATATTCTCTTGAAGTTGGAGGATTTTCATCTTCAAGTAATGAAATCAATATTGATTAGTGATTCAACCTTTTTCAAGTAAGTCTAATTTTGTATATCCTCTAATCTTCTTATTTATGATTTTAAGAATAATTCTTTTAAGTCTTATAATAATTCTTAGTTTGAATTCAAGAATAATCTATTATATTTCAAGGATTGATTATATATTCTATAAGATATATTACAATTACGTATTCTTTACACTCGTCATGACTTTCCAACAACCAAATATTTTGGATCCAACAAGACTTTGGAACTAATATCTTAAGATTTTTGGTAGCCTCAAATATAGAAGGCAATCAAAGACTTTGTACAACCATGAGACTTTTTTTTAAGATGAAAAACTCTTCTTCATCAACTTAGTAGACTTCTTTAGCAATTATCTATTCCAAAAAAATCATGGTTTTATGTTTCTATGGATTTTATGACAAATCTTTTAATCTTAAATTCTTATATTTTTATATTTGTGATAGTAGATTATTTTATCAAGATTGCATATTTTATATTATATACAAGTTATATCAAAAGTTAAGAAATAGTTAAGTTTTTTTTTTATAACATATATTGCTATTATAAATTTGTAATGGATATTATATCAAATAGAGAAATGCAAGTTGTATTAAGATTTTAAAAAATTCTTTTGTAGATTCTGAAGGTAGACTTAAAACAATCTTTGACATTTTATCTTCAAATTAATAGATAAATAATATAATTGAATCAACTTTAGTATAATATTCTAAATGTACCATCAACTATCAATAAGATGATTTGATAACTCTTTTCTCATTTACAAAGTTTGCTTATATTAACATGGTACATTTTCTATTCAACAATTATTTTTCTTTATCAATTATGGTTACCATTCCAAACTTGATACTTTTGACTTTTGGAAAGTTGATAATCTTGTTGCAAAAGGTTTAGCAAATTATTTATTAGAATTATATGCAAAAATAAAGGCACAACTTAAAAAAACTTGAGAATAACAAAATATCAATGCAGATGCTTATTCCAAGGAACAACCTTATTTCCATATTAGCAATATAATATAATTACCTTATTGTAATATCAAGACTATTTATCCTTATAATCAATAGGATTACCATAGATTTAAACCATTTCTTATGTATAAATAAATTAATTCAATTGCTTATCAATTATACCTACTAAAATTTATAAAGATCCATCTTATATTCTATGTGTATCTTTCTGAGCCATATAAGATAATAGATATATCAAGAAGATAACAAATACCACTTCTTCTTATAGAATTGAATAATAACCAAAAGTTTGAAGTTGAAGAAGTCTTAAACTCAAGGGAGCATCAAAATAGGTTACAATTTCTTATTTATTGGTACAAATATGATATTTATAAAATCACATAAAAGCTAGCCAAGAAACTTGCAAATGCAACAAAAAAGGTTGATATTTTTATATTGACAACATCCATCAAAATTAAGATAAAAGATAACAAATCTTTGTAATAAAATAAATGTGGTTCAAAAAAGATTACATTCTATCTTTTACTTTATAATTTTTATATATTAATCATGTTAAAGACATGAAGAATTAATAATTAGTAATTTCAACTTATGAGCTATTATTTGTTGAGTTACTAAATAAGACATTTTGACTATCAGAATCTTTAAGGTAGCATAATTGAGATGAAGACTCTTTAGTATGACATAAACTTCTTTGAATAGATAGTGAAACACAACGTATTTGATATCACAACCTTGGAAGAAACTTCCAATGCTTCATAATATTATTAGAAGTAGGAATTATTTCTAATGGTATTTTTAATGTTTTATTTAAAGGGAGTTACAAAGGCCTCAATAATGATCAAATAATAGAGTAGTCTTCTTTTTCTAGTATGAGACACTATCATTAGTTGAGAAGACCTATCAACCACTTTCAAAGGAAACAAATATCAAAATATGTGACAAATATAATCTGTCACATATTAGACTTTTTCAATATGTGATCACCACTTTTAGTAGAACTTATACCTAAAAGGAGGCATAATGTCATGGACATACATATTTACTTAAATAAGCATTAGATAGAAAATAAATATAAGTAAATTTAATATTATCTTATAGCAAAGCTTTTTAGAAGCTTCATAAATACATATTTGATTTTAGACTTGTTTGTAGTTGATTAATAGGTTAGAAATTTAGCCAACAAGTTAGCCATATGTTGTATATATTAGTTGTTTATGGAACAAGCTAACTACATGGTACACATATACAAAACTTATCTTATAAGTTAAACACATGTCTTGCAAGTTGGACACATGTTGGAAATCTTAAAAAACATTGTAATATAGCTTCTAATTAGATAGTATATATGGAGGCAAGAGTGAAGCCTTCTTCACTCTTATTAATGCTTTTTTACTTTTTAGTCTTATTTCAAGACTTTCTAGTCTTTTTATATTTAACAATAGTTATTTTAGTTTTAATACTATATTAATTTTGAATGAATATCTATTCTTTTTGAGTTACAAACAAGTGTATTGAGTTTTTGGTTCTTCAAGATTCATATCCTTGAATTTTTTTTTTAGAATAAGTTTCTAAATTTAATACTATATGACCAACTTATAATACAAGTAGCTAAATATATAACATGTGGCTAGCTTATTGATTAAGTTCTTAACCTACTTAATTCTTATAAACACATCTAAAGTCTACAAAGCTTCTTAAAAACTTTGTAACAAGATATTAAAATTTTAAGTTACTTTTATTTATTTCTATATAATTTTAATTATCAAGATAAATTAATTAATAAATTTAGCTATTTATTACATTTATAGTGATGTTAAATTTACAAAAAAAAATTCAAGTGATTTTTAGATGATAATGGTAAATGAAACTATTATCTACAATAGTATCTTTACATATTTTATAATTTAAATATAATATTTTATTTTTGATTTTATAATTAGTATGGACTACCACTTAGATTTTTTATAAATTTTGGTAAATTTTTTATTCTTTGGATTAGATCTCAAAATATATTAGTGAATTTATAAACATGTAGATAACAATTTAATCTACTTCAATAGTTATCTAGAGTACATGATACAAGTAAAAATGCAATAATACAAGTTAAATAATATGGATAAATAGTATATTAAGTGTATTATTAAAAATATTAAATATAGATATAAACTTAAATCTACTTAACTTAGTTTAATCTTTTTTACACAAACATATACTTTAGCCTTATCGAATTCTTATAACTTTATTATATAGTTATAAATTTTAATGTAATTTAGAATTGGATATTCTAACTAAAGCATAAAATAAAATAATATAAAATTATCAATAACCATAAAAAAATATGCATATTGAGTAATAAAATCAATCAAATTTGTAGTTGTATTAGTCTTGTATGTAGGTGTAAAATCTCTTATATTATATATATGCTTATAAAAAAATTTAATAGATACTTAAAAATATAAGTCTATTAAATAATTAGAAATTAATTCAAATATCTTTTTGAAAAGAAAAAAAAAAAAAAAAAAAAAAAAAACTTTTTGTAATAAAAAAGGATGTCAAAGAACAAAATAGAAATATTATTTCATGGCCTAATTATCAATTATATTATAAAGCACTGTAAAATATATATATATATATATATATATGCTTAGAATAGATATAAATATTTAAGAAAAATACATATATTATATAAAAAAAATAAGTTCTAATTAAGAAGGTTTTTATTTTTATTTTATGATTATCTTATTTACTTGTATTTTTCTCACAAAATACAAATGTACTAGTATAGTCTTGATTCAAAAATCTAATGCTATAGAAATTAGTATACAATAATAAAAGCATTAAAATCGAAAGTTACTATATTGTCTTTTATTGCTATATAAACATATTTACTATCTTACAATACTATCACATATATGTAAGCTAATTGTCAAGATTTTCTTTGTTGAAATGGTTCTTAATCTTAAAGCAATTGTACACCAAGCCAAAACTTTAATATAGTCAATTTTTGGCATTGTTTAATGAACAATTCTTCTCTAGTGTCAAACTAGATAATTAATTTTAGATGAAATATTTTTTAAAATTAAAAAAAATTATAAGTTTTTAATTTAAAAATCTTATTACACTATTATTATAAGAAATTCAACCATCTAAAAAATATATAAAGACTAAGTAAGACTACTTCAAATTATAAATGTGTGTATATATATATATATATATATATATATTAGCCCTTGAGTTGTAAAGATTTGAAATACAATACTAGACACTAAGAACTATTTCAGTAGCTTATTAACATGTGTAGGGAGCTGTAAGCTATCCATAAACTTGTGTGAGACACTTGAAAAAAATATAATAATACCAAATTATATAAATCTTCAATGTCATCAATAACTCTTTTATTACTTCAATGGGGTGCCAATTGCAATTATATATATAATTTGAGTACCTTCTAAGGCTTAGTTAATATTGTGGTACTATGATGTTATTGCACAAACTTTCTATTACTAGTAAAAGAGAGAGAGTGGAGATCTCTATGAATACATTTAAGTACCTAAAGAACTCTCTTATGCGCTGCTCAATGTCTTGTTTTTACTATGGTGCCACTACTCGTTACTATAGTAATTTCTACCAATGTGACTTTAGTTGATAAATTTGCTGATGTTACCACTAGCACTAAAAATATAGAAATATAAATTTCTTGATCTCATTCAATTGTGACACTCAACATATACATTTGATATGAGTTTCTACAAAATATTAGAAAACAAGTCTTTAGTTGCATTAAATGTTAAAAAATAACAACTATGTCTTAATGTAGATAAAATATAAATATATAGATCTTGCATCTTTTCTTGTTTTTCTTAATTTTTTTAAAAAACTTAATTTTTCTTAATTTTCTTAAAAACTTAATTTACTAATAATTTTTTATAATTTATTTTCTTGATTATGTTTAAATATAATATAAATTTTTATTGATATTATATATATATATATATATATATATATTCTTCTTAATAGATAAGCCATGCCAATAACTTGTCTTATATATAATTGAATAGTAAAGTAGAGTATTCTAAAGTTTGATTATTTAGAAAGTTTTTATTTTTCCATATGATTTGAATAAAAATATTTTTTCTTTTATTTATTGAATAATTATTAATTTTTCTCTATTTTGATCTATCTAAATAGACAATACAAAAAAAATTGCAAGTAAATCAAACAAAATAAATTAGTTTGAAACCAATTCAAACCACTACTATCTTGATGTAGAATGTGATATTTCTTGTCAATGTCATGATCATTGTGAAAAAGACCATAGCAACTCTTTTATATAAAGAAAGAAAGAAAATGTACACACCGGTCCGAAACCAGAACCAACTAATGTGCGTTCACACTGGAAGGTAGCAGTATCAGCCAGAGCATTCTAAGGCAAACCCGACGGGGCATTGCAGCAGATTCTTGAGCTTCTTTCCAAGTATCCGCTTTGATGTCTTGGCATTCTATCCCTCACAAATGACGAACAATCCTTTACAGAGCTGCCAACGCTTTTAAGTTGATAGGGTATGCCATAGTCGTATTGCCGGTGATCAACAAGTCGGCGAGGATAGATACCACATGCTCTGTTGGGTGCGCCCAATCCCAGAATTGGGACTTGTAGGGGCGGCTGCACAGATCTTGTGTAGCGCCGAGTTGAACTTGGGCGCTCATCGACACAACCTGCCATGGCCAAGTAGGCTAATTGTCAGTGGGACTAGTCACGACACATTGAGTTAGCGGAATTGTCACCACCAAGATTCACAATTGAAGCACGCAGATGACTTAATGGAAACTTAGAGGTCCCAGAAACGAGGAATGGACTCACATGACGATCTTCGCTGGTGGATTCTAGGAGCCCGCTCCCGCCTGAGGCGAAGTTGACCCCTTTGATGAAGGAAGCGTGAGGCTGCAAGAAAGGTGGTGCAAATGGGAGCTCCAATTTTTGAGCTGTTTCAACAGTAAAAAGCATCAGGACTTTGCCTTTTGATGCATACAACTAACAAGCTAAATCTCTAGTAGTACGATTATCGAGATAGCAGAGATTGAACTCCACAAAAACGGTCATGATGTGCAAAAAATTGATCAAACCTTCTGCTAATACTAACTACAGCTCCGGAGCTCACATATAAAATCGACAATGGTGCGGCCATTTGTGAATCGTCCTGTGGGTTTCCAGAAGAACGTCTTGCCGTAAGGTGGAAAGTCGGCTCTGACTGTGACTTGGGGAATGAAAGTGTTGGTTCCGGCATCAGCTAATGAATCACCAAATACAAAAATCGCAGGTACGTGAAGTTCCTTGTGCTCTCTACTGGCGTCTACCGAAATCACCGAAAGTGCAGTCAACACCATAGCAGCAAAAACCTAAACAGCTTTAAAATCCATTAACTCCTACGTCCGATCACGCCCACTTCGTCAGTGCAGTACGTTCAACTCCGCCTCCACCACAGTAACCCAGTACGAATCTGCAGTACATCAGCTGGAGCAGAATCAACGTCCTAGTAGAGCTTCACAGTCGCTCCGACAACCCCTCGAAGTTGCAATCGGGTCTTCAATTCAACCTATGCGGTTTTCCAATAGCTTCAACCGAAAGCGTAAAACGATTCTCAACACATGGTCCAGTAACGGTTCGCTGATTGTACATGTCATCAGTCCTCATGAAACAGTCTCGGGACTCGGCTGTGGTTGAATCCCCGAACTCAACTGTTCCGGAGCCGCTACGAAATAGTTGAAAAAACGCAACCACGTGTTGACTATCGCAAACACCAAAGCTTCGGTGATCAACTTGGTCCGTCCGGTGGGCGAAAAAGCGTGATCGGAGAGCATTATTCAAGAAAGAATCGGAAGGAAGGGAAGGGAAGCGTAGCAGTGCTGGAAGGTGCGTGAGTGAGTGAGGCCCTGACTCTAAGTGACCCGGAGTCTCGTCGTATGCTTGCTTGATTCCTCATCCATCTCCCTAATTTCTCCATTCATTCGTTTGTTGCTGAGGTGGCACTTCTCGTTCATCCCTTGTTTGTAGAGTCGGATTCATTCATCCAGTCCAATTTTTTGTGAGACTCGTCGCCAAGTTCATGGCCACATCATTGATCTTGACATGTCATTGTTGAGTGTAAAGTATCCCCATTCGATTTGATTTTTTGTATGTTTTTCTTGGTTTTTGACACTATTTACAATTATGAAAATAAATTCAAAAATATATATAAAAAAAATCTTGTTGCAAAACATAATTAGCATTAAGGAGGTAAAATATAAAAGCCTTCTAAAAGTCTTTTGCTTTGTCAAAAAAACCCTTTTTTTGAAGTTACAATCATTGCAAAAAGTATCAAGTGAGTAAAAACCAAGAAATGGTTCAAATTCAATTTTATTAAAAACTTAAATATGATGACCTATATCTTGACTTTGTCAAATATAAAAAATATAGTATAGAATTTTTTCTTTAACTAATGGATATTCTTGACTTTGTAGCATAATAGTTTGTACATCATTTTTTTTTTTTTTTTTTTTTTTAAATAGCTTGTTGAAGTAGACCTATGATAAATCTTAGAGAATTCTATTCATACCACATAGCAATAAAGTGCATTTCATCTCATCTTTTTAGCTAATAATTTTTTTGAATAATTTTCTTCTTACTTTTAATTAAGAGGTCAAATAGAATAATTCCTCTAAGTCTCATGATACTGTCAGTTTTGAGTTTAAGAATAATCTATTCTATTTCAAGGAATGATTATAAATTTAAAAAGGCAAAGCACAATTACATGTTCTTTAAGATTGTCATGACTTTCTAATAGCCAGACATTTTGGATACAGTAAGACTTTGGAGCTAATATCTAGAGATTTTTGGTAGCTTCAAATATAGACTACAGTCAAAGACTTTATATAATCATGTGATATTTGTTCAAGATCCAAAATTCTTTGACATCGACCTTATGGACTTCTTCGACGATTATCTACTCCGTAACAACTATGATCTTCTCTTTCTATGGATTTTATCATACATCTTTCAATCTCAGATTTATATGATTCTATATTTGTGATAATAAATCATATTATTAAGATGGCAGATTTTGTACCATGTACAAAATCTATCATAGGTAAAAAAAAAAAAAAAAAAAAAAAAAAAAATAGCTAAGTTTTTTTTGACAATATCTATTACTATCATGGATTGTTCAAGGATATTATATCAAATAAGAAGACTCAATTTATATCAAGATTTTGGAGAACTCTTTTTAAGATTTTAAAGGTGGATATAAAGCTCTCTTTAGCTTTTTATCTTCAAATTGATAAAAAAATGAAATAAATAAATGAAGTTTTAGAGTTGTATTTGAGGTATACCATCAATTATCATCAAATAATTGATATTTTTTTTACCATTAGCAGAATTTGCATACAATAATTCAACACATTCTTTTATTTAATAAACACCTTTTTTATCCAATTATGGTTATCATCTATAATTTGATACTTTTAACTTTTTGAAAGTTGATAATCCTATAATACAAGATTTGGAAAATTGTTTATCAAAGCTATATACAACAATGAAGGCATAGTTAAAGAAAGTCAAGAATAACAAAAGATGAGTGCAGAAACCTATCACAAAGAACAACCACAATTCAATGTAAATGACAAGATATGGCTATTTCATTGAAATATCAAGACTACTCGTCCTTGTCACAAGTTGGACTATTGTAGACTTAGACCTTTCTCTATTAGTAAACAAGTCAATCCTATTGCTTATCAATTATATCTACAGAAGCATATAAAGATTCATTTCATATTCTATGTATCTTTTCTTGAGCCATATAAGACAATAAATATTTCGAGAAGAAGACAAATGTGACTTCCTCCACAATCAATAATCAATAATTCGAGGTAAAAGAAGTCTTAGATTTAAGGTGGCACCAAAATAGCTAAGCATATCTTGTTCATTGGTGCAAATATGATATCAATGAATATATATGAAACTAGAAAAGAATCTTGCAAATGCAATAAAAAAGATTGAGATTTTTTATCAACAACATCTATCAAAATCAAGATAAAGAATAGCAAATCTTTGCTATAAAAGAAATAAGATCCAAGAAAGATAGCATTCTACCTTCTACTTTTGTTTGTAACTTTTGTATATTTGTCATGCTAATGAGATGGAGAACCAACAACCATCAAATTCAATTCAAAAGCTATTACTTATTGACTTACCAAATAAGACATTATAATTGTTACAATCTATAAGATAATGTAATAAAAATGAAGTTCCTCAAGAATGACATATCCTTCCTTGAATAAATGATGAAATACAATGTGTTTGATATCACTACCTTATAAGAAACTTTCAATGTTTGGTAAATCATTATGTTTGGCAAAATAATGTCACACATATATATACTTAATCTAATATTTATCTAAATGATTACGTATAAGAAAATAAAAATAAATTTATTTCATTATATTTTCTAGAAATGCTTCCTAAAAGCCTCATAGATGCTATTTTGATTTTATATGTCATTATAGTTGATTGACAGGTTACAAACTTGGTCAACAACTTAACTATGTGCTCGTAGCTTATGCAACAAGTTAACTATATGGCATACAATTAAAAAAATTGTCTTACAAGTTAAGATATGTGTCTTATAAAGTCAACATATTTTGGAGGTCTCACAGAACATCGCCATGTAGCTCATAATTAAGAGTATATATGGATGCAAGAGTAAAGCCTTCTTGACTCTTATCAATGCCTTTCTAGTTCTAAGTCTTGTTTCAAGACTTTCTAATCTTTTTGTCTTTTGCGATAGCAATTCTAGTTCAATATACTACCTTCTTAAGTGATTTATAAGTCTTTTTAAGAAATACAAGAGTGGATGTGATGGTGTCATGATGTAACATGACTAATAGATAAAAGAGTGTGGAAATTATTATAATGTACGAGATCTTAGTTCAAAGTATTAGAAAAAATTATCTTAAAAATATAGTTAATAGTAAAAAGGATAATAAAATTAAAAATAATCAATACAACTTTTTAAAAAGGTGACTTCTATTTACTTTGTAGGACCATAAATAAGGCAAAATAAAGTAGATTGGAAAAATTAATATTGTAGTCATCTTAAGAAAGAAGTTAAGAGTACATTCTAGCAAAATTTACTAAGAAAAACTAGGTATTGATACCCAGAGAGGGCAGGTTATGAACCAAGGACAAAATCAGACCCTGAGGCAAAAAACCAAGTCTTGACGACGACTTTGGAGTTCTTTTGCAAATCGAAGAGTGGCATTTAATAGCACACTAGATAAGATTTCTATAAGCATTAATTTAAGATGATTTGTAGTTTTTATGACTTTGTGAGAGCTTTACAAAGTCAAGATTGTTTTTGGATGACTTGGCGATTGTGAAATAAAATAGGATTTATGTTTCTAGTGATTTAAAGAATTTTGTAATAGATCTATAAGTGAAATTTTGTGGATTAATGGTCATAGGTGTGCTTAATATGTATTATGAATCTTAGCTCGATCTAATAGATGAATTAAGGATTATTGAGGTTTAAGTGAGTCAAGGTCTCAAGAAGTAGAATTTTAGGTCCAATGACGGTTTTTAAGATTTCTTGCAATTTATGTGAGAGAATATTAGATTTTTTTTTTATGTGTATGAGACAATTGACATCAATCAAATGGTGAAAAGAAGAAATATTTGCTCTAGGAGATTTGCATCAAGATTAGAAAAGGAGGCTAGCCATTACCCGAGCACGTTTTTGAGATTAACATCTATTTGGTACTATCGATTCTTTTCAAAAATTTTGATCTTATTTTCAACTTAATTTTTAAGAATTGAGAAAAAATTGAGTTAAGATCAACAGTTCATTCATTAGAAATTGACGTTTAATTCTAATCTAGAAATTACTAGGATTTGCTTAGGATTTGATTTAGAATAAAGGTTTATTTAGGATTTGATTTAAGGTTAGAATTTGGTTAGGATTTGGTTTAAGTTTAAAGATTAAAATTAGGATTTAGTTAGGATTTGATTAAGGATTAAGATTTGATTAGGAATTGATTAGAATTTGATTTATGATAAGGATTTGGTTTAGAATTTGAGATTTGGTTAAGATTTGATTTAGGATTAGGGTTAAAGATTTGGTCAGTATTTGATTAAGGGTTTAAGATTTAGTTTAGGATTTAAGGTATAGTTTGGAGTTTAAGGTTTGGTTAAGGTTTGATCAAGATTTTATTTAAGATTTAGTATTTTATTTAGTATTTAAAGTTAGATTAAGATTTAATCAAGATTTATTTTAGAATTAAGAGTTTTATTAGAGTTTATTTAAAATTTAAGATTTAGTTTATTTATGCCTCAAAGTTTAAATGAAGTTAGATTTCAACTAGGATTAAATTAAGAATGAAATTGAGATAGATTTGAGATATGTTTGTAATCATTCTACTATTTCATTAAGATTTCTTATTGTTTCATTGGAATTCTTTTGGAGATTTTTTGAATCTGAATAAAGCTTGTTTGGCATTGTTAGTATTTTAAAAGAATTCGAATATTTTTGTGGTAATTTCTATTCTACCTTCCACAGTCAGGTGTCCAAAGTATTTTCAAGCAAGACTTCACGTATAACGACAAGGGCTACTCACATATAAGTCAGTAATTACTTATATAAATAGGTAGAAGTAAATAGAAGTAGATAAAATTAAGTTGATTCCATGATATCTTCTACAAAACCTTCTTAGAATCTTCATAGACGCTGCTTTGACTTTATAGGTGTCTTTAATTGACCTTTTGGATTAGAAACATAGTCAACAAGTTGATCATATGCCACACATGTTGTTGGCTTGAAGACTAAGCTAATTATATGGCCCACACATAATAAAACTTACCTTGTAAGTCAAGGCTTGTGTCATACAAAGTAAACACATATTAATCGTCTTTTGGAACATCATCATGTAGCTCTTGGTTAGATAATAAATATAGAGACAAGAATGAAGCCCTCTTCACTCTTGTCAATTCCTTTCTTATTTTTAATCTAATTTCAAGAGTCTCAAGTTTTCTTCTCTTTTGGAAATAAGCCATTCTAATTTCTTTTTAATATACGTACTTCCTTATTTTTATTTTGTTACTCTTTTTTTGACATGGGTTTCATTAGTTGATGTACATCTTTTAGTTCATGACCTTGACAAATAGACAAGAATACACTTACAATATCAAAGCTTTATCTTGTCTTGATTAAGAGTGGATTACCTCATTTTCATGATAAGAAATAAAGAATTACCTTCTTTTAAACTGATATTGTTCTTAGTATTTTCTTTGTCCTCAAGTATTTTTTTCTATTTGTCTTAATTGGTATTAGATATTTTTTTGAGTGTTATTATGGCAGAGCTTGTTGAAATGAAGAATGTAATGTTACATATACAAGAACAATTATAGGAGTTGATGCTTGCAATGCATCAACTTAGCTTACTACTATAAGGATCAATGAGAATAGTAGGAAGTGAAGATATAAAGATGATTAGAGCTACTTCAATATCTGTACCAAATCATATTCCTCCATCCATGATGGAACATTCATCAAATATTAAAACACCAAAAGTTGCTTTGCCCAAGAAGTTTGATGGTACAAGATCCAAATTTTGAAGATTTATCAATCAAGTACAACTTGTGATTGGACTTTAACCTCAAAACTATCCAACTCTAAGATCACAAGTTAAATTCATTGGTACACTTTTTTCAAATTTAGTACCATTGTGATTTTCATCTTTTTTTAAATAACGAGATCTAATATTGGATAATCTCAAGGTATTTTTGATAGAATTTCATTCCATGTATGGAAAATATGATGCAACTCGTGTTGCAACCAACAAGATCTGTATTTTACAACAAGATAATCAATCTATAACATTATATGCTTCATAATTTTGACTACTTGTAACTGATATCAAGTTAGATGATGTTGTACTTATTAGCCAATTTCTCTATGGATTCCAATATGAAGTAAAGAAATTGATGCTCAACATACTTAATCCTTAAACATTCAATCAAACAATAGACTTTGTTATAAAATACGACAATTGATTTTTTGAATTTTGATCTGAGAGTCACACAAATGGGCCTCAATGTTACTATAATTTGATGGAAATACCAACATCTTTTCAACACATACATTCAAAAGTAGAGGATATGCAAATTGATGCAGTACATTTTAAACCTCATATTGAGCAAAAAAAGACTCATCGCCATCAAGAAGGATTATGCTTATATTATAGAGAATCTAAACACATTGCTCAACATTATCCAAAGAAGCAACAAAACCACAAAATAAAAAATACAACTGTCAAAAAAGACAATGTGTCAAAAAACAAATTTGTCCAGTTATAAAAAGAACCATACAGCTAGAATCTTGTACAATTTCTAATGAAGGTCCTATCCTCTCTTCAAAATCTTCTCCTTGGTTTATAATAGATGTGAGTTTAGGACCTAATAATTATAAAGCCTCCACCTTGATAGATTTAGGAGCCTCAACTTGTTTCTAAGACGTAAAATTTATTAAAAATCATAAAATATCGTTAGTACAAAAAACTAAACTTTTTCATGTAGAAGTCATAGATAGTCGTCCGTTATCTTCTAAAGATGTTATTCATAAAACACTTCCTATAGATGTAGCAATAAATGGTCATAGTAGTTGCATAATCTTTAATATAATTAAATCTCCTTCTGATCTAGTCATTTTAGGTTTATCAAGGTTAAAAAAGTATAATCCTTATATAGATTGGAATTCTTGTATCCTTGGCTTCTCTTAAAGCATAATTAAGAGTAAAATTAATCCAATAAAAAGTCGTAAGTCTAATACAATTAAACTTATGTTTGTAAGAGCAAGACCTTTTTTGTATGTTGCAAAAGAAGGATCACCTTGTGTCATTTATGCCACACCTATTTCTAATGATGCAAAGTCTTCAAGTGGCATTCCAAGCCAATATTAAGAGTTTCAAGATTTATTTGAGAGTAAGAATGTAGATACTCTTCTAGAATATCATCCCTATGACTGCTTAATTGACCTTCAAGAAAGAGCACAACTACCATTTGGACCAATCTATAGTTTATCACAAAATGAATTAGTTAAACTCAAGGAATATATTGAAGAAAATCTGGCCAAGAATTTCATATGCCATTCCAAATCGCCAGTAAGAACTTCAATCTTATTTGTGAAGAAGAAAGATGGATCATTGCAGATATGTGTTGATTATCAAAGACTCAATAAGATCACGATCAAGAATAGGTACCTTCTACCTTTAATATCCAGACTTCTTGATCAACTAAATCAAGCTAAGATCTACACAAAAATAGATCTATGGAGAGCATGCAATCTAGTACGTATTAAAGAAAGAGATGAATGGAAGACTGCATTTTGAACTAGATATGGATATTTTGAATACAACGTCATGCCTTTTGGACTTACAAATACACCAACAGATTTTCAACATCTAATGAATGATATTTTTTGAGAGTTTTTAGATGATTTATTACTTGTTATCTAAATAACATCTTGATCTATTCTAAGAACACAGATGAATATGAATTTCATGTTTGTCGTGAGTTACAAAAATTAAGATATGTAAGACTCTATACTTTCAAGATTCTAAAAGTGGATATAAAACTATCTTTGGCATTCCATCCTCAAACTGATGGACAAACGGTGCATGTTAATCAAGTTTTGGAACAATATTTAAGATGCATCATTAATTACCAACAAGATTATTGGACAATTCTTTTGCCATTGGCACAATTTGCTTATAATAATATGGTACATTCTTTTACAAAACAAACACCTTTTTTTGCTAATTATGGTTACCATCCACAACTTGATACTTTTGACTTTTTAAAAGTTGATAATCTTACTACAAAAGATTTGGCGATTCATTTATTAGAGCTACATGCAACGATGAAGGCACAGTTAAAAGAGGCTCAAGAACAACAAAAGATCAATGCGGATGTCTATCGAAAGGAACAACCATCATTCCTCTTCGGTGATAAGGTATGGCTACTTCATCGCAATATCAAGACCACTCGTCCTTGTGACAAATTGGACTATCAAAGACTTAGACCATTTTCTATTTCTGTACAAATCAATCCAGTTGCATATCGTTTACATCTACCGGAGTCAATGAAAATCTATATAGTATTCCACATGTCTCTTCTTGAACCATACAAGATAGTGGATATACCAAGAAGACGATAAGCTCCACCTCCTCCTATAGAAGTGGACAATAATAAAGAGTTTAAAGTAGAAGAAGTTTTAGATTCAAGGCGATGCCAAAATAAATTTGAATAACTTGTCCATTGGTGTGGATATGATATTAGTGAACCCACATGGAAGCCAATAAAGAATCGTGCAAATGCAACAAAGGCGGTGGAGGCTTTTAATCGATGACATCCATCAAAATCAAGATGAAAATCTTCTTTATAAAAGAAACAATGTCTAGGCAAGATAACCTTCTACTTTCAATCCTTGTTCGTAGCTTCTTTACAGTAGTGGCGCTTTGGAGATGGAGAACCAACAACTAACGAATTTGATTCAAGAACCTTCATTTGTTGATCTACCATACGAGACATTACGATTGTCACAACCTTCAAGACGACGCAATCGAGGTTAAAATGTTCAAGAATGACATGTTCTTCTTCGAATAGATGGTGAGATACAACACGTTTGGTATCACGACATGGGAAGGATCTCTCGATGTTTGGTGATTTTTCTAGAGGTAGGAACAACTCTTGATGGTGTTTCAAATGTTCTATTCGTAGGAAGTTATGAAGGCCTCAACAATGATCAAATAACTAGGTGATCTTTCTGTCCTAATATGGGATACTATCGATGGTTGAGAGGCCCTATTCATCATCTTCGAAAAGAACAAAGATCATAGTATGTGACAAATATAATTTGTCACATCATAGATTTTGTCAACATATGATGGCCGCTCCTCGTGGAACACATCCCTAGAAGGTGAGGTAATATCATGGACATACTCATATAAGCTGTAATTACATATACAAATAGGTGGAAGTAAGTAAAACTAGATAAAAGTAAGTTATTTCTATAGTATTTAATAAGAAAGCTTCCTAGAAGCTTCATAGTCGTTGCTTTGACTTCATAGGTGTCTTTAATTGACTTTTTGGATTAAAAATGTGGTCAACAAGTTAGCCATGTACCACACATGTTGTTAGCTTGAAGATCAAGCTAACTATGTGGCCCACACGTAGAAAAACTAGCCTTATAAAACTAGGCATGTGTCCTACAAAGTCAATACATATTGGAGGTCCTATAGAACGTCGCCTCGTAGCCTCTCGTTAGATAGTATATATAGAAAAAAGAGTGAAGCTTTCTTCACTCTTGTCAACTCTTTTCTTGCTTCCAGTCTAGTTTCAAGGGACTTTAGTTTTCTTGTCTTTTGGTAATTCTAGTTTCTCTTTCAATATACATACTTATTTATTTATATTTTGTTACCTTTCCTTTAGTAAAGGATCACTTGTGCGAATTGATTTTTCATCGAATTCTTGTCTTGAATAAGAAGATGCTTCTAATCTAATCACCATATATACGAATCACAAGAATCTCGAGTACTTCATATCAACACGTGTTTTAAATCGTCGCCAAGCCCGTTGGAGCATGTCTTTATTAAGATTTGATTACAAGAACACATATCGATCCAAAAAATAACAAGATTTATCAGATGCCTTTATTACACATTCTTATCTTGCACCAAAAGAAGAAGATGCAACCTTTGATCAATAAAGAACAATTCTTTTGAAGTCACAACATTTTCATCTTTGAGTTATAAAAGCAACATTGACTATTGATTACATCCTTGTGAAACAAATCCAATCAAGTATGTCTTTTGATCCTCTTATTCACAATATCAAGAATCTTTTTTCTAAGTCCTAAGATACTTCTAAGTTTGAGTTTAAAAAAAATCTACTCTATATCAAAGGTCAATTATATGTTCGAAAAGAAGAATCATAATTACATGTTTTTCAAGCACGTCATGACTTTCCAACAACATGACATTTTGGATACAACAAGACTTTTGAACTTATATCTAGAGATTTTTGGTGGCTACAAATGTAAAAAGATATAAAAGACTTTGTTCGGTCATGTGACGTTTGTTCAAGATCAAAAATTCCTCGTCATCAACCTTACAAATTTCTTCAATTATTATCCATTCCAAAACAATCATGGTCTTCTGTTTTTATGGATTTCATCATGAATCTTCTAATCTTAGGTTCTTATGACTCTATATTCATGATAGTAGATCATTTTACCAAGTTGGTACATTTTGCACTATGTACAAAATCTATCATAGTTGAAGAAATAACTAAACTCTTTCTTGACAACATCTATCACTATCAAAGATTATCTAAGGATATTATATCTAATAAGAAAACTCAATTTGTATCAAGGTTTTGGCACATTCTTTTCAAGATTCTAAAAATAGATATAAAACTATCTTTGACATTCCATCCTCAAACTGATGGACAAATAGAGCATGTTAATCAAGTCTTGGAGTAGTATTTAAGATGTACCATCAACTACCAACAAGATGATTGAACAATTCTTTTGCCATTGGCAGAGTGTGCTTATAATAACACTATATATTCTTCTATAAAACAAACACCTTTTTTTGTCAATTATGGTTATTATCCACGACTTGAGGCTTTTGACTTTTCAAAAGCTAATAATCTTGTGGTAGAGGATTTGGCAAATCATTTGTTAGAGCTATATGCAACAATGAAGGCGTAGTTCAAAAAAACTCAAGAACAACAAAAGATCAATGCGGATGTCCATCGAAAGGAACATCTACCATTCCACATAGGTGACAAGGTTGATTACTTTGTTGCAATATCAAGACCACTTGTCCTTGTGACAAGTTGGACTATCATAGGCTTAGATCATTTTCTATTTCTACACAAATCAATCCAGTTGCATATCATTTACATCTACTTGAATTAATGAAAATCCATCCAATATTTCACATGTCTTTTCTTGAACTATACAAGACAATGGACATACCAAGAAAAAGACAAGAACTACATCTTCCTATGGAAGTGGACAATAATGAAGAATTTGAAGTGGAAGAAGTCTTAGATTCAAAACAGTGCCAAAATAAGTTAGAATATGTTGTTCATTAGCACAGATACAATATTAATAAATGCACATAGAAGCCAACAAACAATCTTACAAATACAATAAAGAAAGTGGAGGCTTTTCATCGACGACATCCATTAAAATCAAGATGAAGATATTTCCTATAAAAGAAATAAGATCTAGGCAAGATAACATTCTACTTTTAATCCTTGTTTGTAGCTTCTTTGTATTTGTGGCAATAAAGAGATGGAAAACCAACAACCAATGGATTCGATTGAAGAGCCTTCATTTGCTGACTTGTCAGACAAGACATTGGGGTTGTCACAACCTTTTAGACGATGCAATCGAGATGAAGATCCTCAAGAATGTCATAAACTCTTTCAAATAGATGGCAAGATACAACACGTTTGGTATCACGACCTTGGAAGAGACTCCTAATATTTGGTAATTTTATTAGAAGTAGGAATAACTCCTGATGGTGTTCCAAATGTTTTATTTAAAAGAAGTTATGAAGGCCTCAACAATAATCAAATAACAAAGTGGTCTTCTCGCCCATGTATGAAACACTACCGATTGTTGAAAGGCCCTATCAATCATCTTCGAAGAGAGCAAAGATTTGAGTATGTGGCAAATTTAATTCATCGCATCATAGATTTTTTCAACATATAATGACTGCCCCTTATACAACTCGTCTTTAAAAGGGAGGATAATGTCACGAACATATACATGTAAGCCAATAATTACCTATATAAATAAGTAGAAGTAAATAGAATTAGATAAAAATAAGTTAATTCTATAATATCTTCTATAGAAGCTTCTTTGATGCTTCATAGATGCTACTTTGACTTTATAGGTATCTTTAATTGGCTTTTTGGATTAAAAAAATAGTCAACAAGTTAGCCATGTGCCATACATGTTGTTTACTTGAAGACCAAGCTAATTATGTGGCCCACATGTAGAAAAACTTGCCTTATAAGTCAAAGCATGTATTCTACAAAGTCAACACATATTAGAGGTCCTATAGAACATCGCCACGTAGCTCCTAGTTAGATAGTATATATAGAAATAAGAATTAAGCCCTCTGCACTCTTGTCAACTCCTTTCTTGCTTCTAGTCTAGTTTCAAGAGTCTCAAGTTTTCTAGTCTTTTGACAATAAGCCATTCCAATTTATTTTTAATATACGTACTTCCTTATTTCTATTTTGTTACTCATTCTTTGACACAGATTTCATTGGTTTATGGATCAACTTTTAGTTTATGTATTTGACAATGGATTAAATATTTCTATTTTCTAGATTCATGTCCTTGACAAATAATGATAAAAGCAAATGTTGCAGATTAATATTAAATAAGCTTGCATTCAATTTTGGACCCAAACCTGGCAACTATATATGCTGATTAATAAGCCCAAAATTTTTTCATCCCTTTATATTCCGTGTTAGAGTCTAGGTATCAACAATCTCTTCTCTCTTCCCCCCTCCCTTCCTCCCCTCTCTTCCTTCTCTTCCCTATACTTCCATAGCTCCCTTGGAATGCTAACAATGAAGCAAAAGTATTGAGAATCTACTATGCTCCCTTCATCACCAAATTCTACCTTACTAATTAACTCACGAATAATAGAGTTCACCCTCCTTACCTTGTAATTGAGCTACACAACTACAAATGTAGAGAAACTCATAACTCCCTAGGTTTTATTCCAATCAAATCTTTCCAAATTTTCACCATGTTGCTTATGCAATTCCAAAGATTACAACCTTGAGGTGCAACCAAAATATATATATATATATATATATATTGATGATGTATAATTAGCCCCTTCATATGTACAACTCCACTAATGCAAAAATTAAATTTTGATAGTTCATGCATATCATTTCCAAGTAAATTGAATTTTATGTAATGCTCACAATGCAACATCAATTTAACCAGCCTCCCACCTATGTTTGACCATAGGATGCCAAAATTGGTCGTAATTAGGTTGCCAACATAATAGAAATACTCAACCCCCTAGGTCAAACGGAGATGGTGGCAAATAATAGGTTGGCTCCCTTATGTCTTCAAGAATGCATGACATGACACTACAGAGTCCATGGATTGCCACTACAGAGTCCATGGATTGCCTCTACAGGTGCAGTGTAAAAGCACACATTCCTCAACTGGACCCCATCCCTTGTCTTCACAGCCATTGCATACTTTATTGTATGGACTACATTTACTCTGGAAATGATTACTTGTGCTCAAATATCCCTTACGCTTTCTGGCTTTCCTCACTCTCAAGAGTTTCTTTAGCCTATTTTGTTCATTTCCATTTCTGTTCCCATTTGCGACATGAGACACAGGAAGTTGTGCATGTACCACCATTGCAACAAAATGGCACTGTTGCCCTGCTCAACTCCACAGATCCACACCAGGAAAAACAAGAAAGAAAGGGAAGCAGGTGCAAACCAGCACCAAAGACGATGCACGCTTGGAGGAAGAAGGAGATGAATGAAAGCATCGATGGATCGATGACTGATGGGAAATGCACCCACCGGAGAGGATGGGAAAGCCACGTCACGGAAACTAGGAGGATTGGAAAGCTCCCAAGAGGCCCGACCCATGGATAAGGAAAGTAGCGAGAGAGAGAGGCACAGAGAGAGCCCTCAGGGTACGCGTGCTTCCCAGGCCCCACTCTGCCTGCCTGCCTGCCTGCCTCCACTCTCACTGTCGCCAAGAACCCCACCTCCTCCCAACGCTTCCTTCCCTATCTCTCGCTCTCTGTCTGTCCGTCTCTCTCTCTCTCCCACTCCATACTCTCTCTGGAATCGCAACTCCCACGCCTCCCTGCGCTTCCTTCCTTCCTTCCTTCTCGCCCGCGGCGCTTCTCTCCATGGCTACTCCCGAAGGTGTGTCCACGCCGCCACGCAGGGATTCCAGAACCTCAACTCTACACTTCCTGCACTCTTCATCGAATGCGGATCCGCAATCCCGAATGTGCACCTGATCCTTGCGGACGTGCCCTGCCAATTCCCGCTAACTTACGCTTGTGCGCAGCCGCCACGAGGTAGCGCGCTCATCGGTGATTCACCAGACCAGCCATGAGGAGGCGGGGAGAGAACTCCTGCCGCGTGCCGATGTGTCGCGACTGCAAGGATGCCATGCGAGACGCATCCACACACGACGCCTCCGCCAGACAGGTCCAATTCTCGCTGTTTCTCGCCTCTGGGGTCAACCCAGTGCTTGCACCTCCGATGTATGCCCTTGTCTACCTCGGCACGGACTTGGTGGCCCCACCGTCTCACGAGCACGGGGTGTGTATTTGCAGGGAGAGACACCGCTGCTCACAACACCTGGTGGCAACAGCGCCGCACCTGGTACTGCACATTGGTCTCCAACTCATGGACGCGTTCAGCTCCCCGACGTGGATGCAATTAGGTTATGGGGTGCACGCATGTTGGAACCTCATGTCCCGAATGTCCGTCTCTTAGTGCTGAAAATTTCTGTTTCGGATTGTGGGTTGCCGGTTCGTCTCGTGGTGACCGTTTCCAACCGCACCGTGGCAGGAACTCAAGAACTCGACGACCCCGCCGTTCAGCTTGCCAACCTCACTATTGACCTCGACGACAACTGCGTGGAGCGCATCAAGGTGAAAGACAACGAGTCGGCCGAAGAAGTGGCCAGAAAGGTATGCCGGAGCAATAACCTGCCGGGCCAATTTGTGGCGCTTCTTGCAGAGCATATCATCGATCGCTATCCACGGCGACCGGTGGACCAGAAACCTGAGGAAGCCGCTGCAGTGGCAGGCGGCGAAGAAACCAGAGACAGCAAACCAGGGAGGAGCCAGAACGAGGGCACAACCATTCGGGAGAGCCCTCACAAAATATGACACGAGGAAGGGGAGGGAGCAAGGAGAAAGGGAAATGAACTTGCCACCTCAAACCGTGTAGTGCGACGCCCCTGGTCTTCCGATGCATGTTCTACTGCACAACCACCAACCTGGGGTACGAAATGCAGGATTCAGAATGCAACTGTGCATTAGAACAACATAATCGAATTACAAATAACCAATCCGTGCTAATACAGGGTTTGAGTCGCACCTCGTCGAGGAGTCGTGACACCTCCTGGTCGCGCCTTCCTCAACACCATAAAATTTAGGAATAACCATGTTTACTAAACATTAAACATTAAGTATTACTAAACATTAAAAATTTAGGAATAACCATGTTTACTAAACATCAAACATTAAGTATTACTAAACATTAAAACTACTTAACACTAAACAAAAGAGTAGTTCCAACATGTTATAAAGAGTTACAATCTAAGCACTTCTTAGAGCAAGTTCTAGAAATATAAGAATATAAAGCTTACAAAAGAGAGGATGAGTTGAAGATGTTCTACATAGAAACATGGGCACCAATAAACCTTTCTTCATAAGTATGGTTACAAATAGTCTTGCTTCCAACTAATGGCCAAAATTTGATGGCTCTTAATATACTATGTAGAGACAAAAAAAAATATAAATAAAATTCGCAATAGAAGAAATGTGAAAGTTAGTTTCTACCAGAGAAAAAGAACCAATTCCAATCACAAATTTAAATGCAACAATCACCCCACCACTAACAAATCAAGTAGCTATACTTCCTTGAAAGAAGTGCTTGCATCCATCTAAGATTGCTTAGACAACTTTATATTATCACATGCAAGAGCATGCAAAACAACCAGCTAAGCATCATTGGTCTTGGAAAATACTCTTTTTTCTTTGACAATGTTATAATTTAAGCATAATTACAAGAAAATCTTATTACATTAAAAAATGAAAGCAAATGAGAGATTAACATAACATTTGTACAACCTCAAAACACTATTCTAGCCATGTTACTTTGTAGGAATCATGATTCCATCACAAATTGAAGTTCTCACTCTAATAAGGTCCATGCCATCACAATATGGCACAATGATTCAAACATTGTGAACAAGGACAACAATCATATAAAAATTGCAATCCTCTTTGAAAAGAGACTACCATCAAAGGCTTGTCTTTAAAATCACAGCATGATGCAAAGGCAAGGACAAGTGGCAATCAAAATCAGTTTCAAAGTACCCCAAAAAAGACCACAAGAATCCAAAAAATAGATCCAAATCAACCTCCCCTTGCCCTTATTGCAAAAATATGGAACATTGCAATTATGACTATTTTTAAAACAAATCAAAAGATACCACAAATATACCAACAACTTCTTATGAAAACGCAAAGTCAAAATCTAGATAGAAGTTTAAAAAAATATGGAGGATATACCTCTTATATTCTATGTCCATATATACCACACAAGCATTTTTCTTCCAATAATCACTTTAATTAGAGACAACAAAAGATAAACAATGGTTCATTAATACAAAAGCCACACAAGATTTGATACACAACAAACAACAATTTGTCACACTCCATACTTGGTTGAACAAGGACTTCTCTACATTTGGTTTAATATTTGGTCAAGCAAAGACTCTACCTTGGTTGGTTCAATAGCAAGCCTCCATCTCCACACCTCTACTACCTAATCCAATCCTAATTCAACCTTTATCTTAATCCAATCAACCAAATCCTTCTAACTACCAATCTAATGATTGTTTGAACTAATTCTCAACCAACAACAAAAGAAGCATATTGATATCAATCCAACTCCAAACTTAAACTAATAATAAACACATATAATTACAAAAAATTTAACCATTCAACAGCCTGTATCACAACACCACCTCGACACCTCCTTTCCAATTAACATTCTAACCAAAAAATATGCACAATCTCAACCTTTCATAAATCCAAGATATCAAACAACTAATCAATGCTAACACATGGTTAGTATTGCACATTATCAAGGAGTCGCTACTCTTCATGCTTGCACCTTCCACCACACCTCCGAACTTCTTTAACCAGGTCTATACAATAACATTAAACACTAAACATTAAAACTACTTAAAACTTAATTAAGCAGTAGTTCCGATACTGTGCTTCACTGGCCTCGGGAGTGTGAGGTCGTCGGACTACAGAGCTGGGGCCACGCCTGGGGCCATGAGAAGCGGTCCAAGAGAAAGAACAAACCGGGTTGTGAATTCGGTGTCCATTGAAGCACGGAGTAAATATTCCACGTTTGCTGGGGCACCACGCGTGACCAAAGTTGCATTGGTCGCCATGACTGCAGCACGCCACCGGCACTTCGGCGAATCGTGTCTTCCATGAGCATTTGTTGCAACGTGGAGAGTCTGCGCCCAAGCAATCCCGCAACGCCGGATTGCTTCTCGCTCAGCTGACCTTCTGGTTCTGGGTTGCTGTGCTTGGCCTCGCTGACATCAGGAATGTCAATGACGAACGCATTTGTCGCAATAAATGTTTCGTTTTCCTGCCTTTTGTACATTATTCCGTTGACCAAATGATCGCCATCAAGTCTATCGTTGTTCATAACCTGACCCGAACTGGCGTTTTAGTCTGCGACGGACAATCTTCGTTGGGATCAAGAAGAGGTGTGCTTCAAACCGATCGACTGCGACATTCCTCGCTTACCAGAACCCTCCGCAACACTTGCCTTGTCGGAAACCGCACATTCTCTACAATGGTTCACGACGCCGCAGCATATGAGCAGGGCTTTCCTGTAACATCCAACTATCATCGATGCTAAACCCTTGGGTGTCCAGCCTACTCAGAATTGCCATAAATTCAGATCCTCTTCGTTGACCTGCCTATCAAAACGATGTCATGCATCTGTTCTGTGTATATCGTACTCTCAATACAAACTCTCAAAGTCATACTCGATTATGTCATTCCATAAATTGTCCAACTCATGGGACCCAAAACCGTCCATAAAGCGGTGCTAGGCTGAAAAGGATTCCATCATTTCGCACCATACCGACACAACACTAACCAGCACAATAGATATTGCTTACATGCACCAGCTCTGTTATGAACTTGCTATTCGACCGACTTGCACCCCCAATAACCCGATACCCATTTCAGAAGCTCCATGCACACAACGCAAAGCGGTCAACCAGCCCCAACATGTTCTTTGCCCCGTCAACAGCTCATCCATGACAACCATCACTTCGATACAACTCAGACGACATTCATCCTCAACACCAACTACACAACCTAGTAGCATCATCATCGTCATCAAATCCGTCATAGCCTCGAAAAGCAACATCGAAAATACACACACCGTCCATTCATTCCTAATCTCCAACCAAGCCCACCACCCTCAACATAACGTCATTACTTCGAGCCAGTCCACTAGTCAGCGATGCTATGTAAACAAGCAAAACATACACAATCGAAGCAGTCACCCTACGGACTCCGGAGGCGGAACCTATTTCGAAAACAAGACCGAGGTATCTGCCAAGCATCGACTCACAAATGTTGCATTCCCACTCCCGAATCCTGCCTGCTTCCATGACCAAGCCACACAACCTTCAATACCCTCCACCACTTTCACCCATGCACGGCACGAAATGCCCACCAGCAAAGACAACTGCCACGGATAAGGGATCCACAGAGCTTGACCAAACATTCCTCGACATACAACCCCTGACGACAGAGCAAAACCAACCCAACTCTGCCACGCCCCGGCACAATTCACGCATGTGAAATTCATGTCTCCAATCGCATTAGCAGCAGAATCCCCCTGCCCCTGACACCAAAATCTAGGTCACTTTCATCCACTCAAGTGGCTTCCATCCCCAACTAAACCCAAAACCTCAAAAACCCCACCTTGCACCACACCCTGCGCAGGTGCAATTGGCATTTAACCAGAACAACCTCCAGACAAAGCCCACATCACCTCGCATCCATAGACGTATGCCTCGCTTTCAATTCGATATCTTCACGGCCCACCTAAAACCCTCTCCAACCGCTGCCTTCTCAAGCTTGCAACAGCACCTCCCGCAATTGACTGGCCTCACTCCTAATACCCAAACGGCCCCTACAATCAAATGCTGCAACAAAATTGCAGCAATGTATCCCAACACAAAACACCCATACGCCCCAATCATGCACTCGAACTTCACCTGAAAGTCGGTGAAACTTCACCACTCCCCTTCCCCAAAATGACCCACTCCCATTCCACACATCCACCTCACCAACCACGCCTGCAATACATCGCACTCGCGTGTACCCATGCCTCCACAAATTACCAAACCGACGACGACATTCCCATACTCTGCTCACCTCAAAACCATCACAATCATTCCCATCCGCTCCACGACGACTCCAATTCGATAAGACAAAATGCACATGCCAACCCGCACCCCGACACCGCGAAATGTGAATGCATCACAGATGAAGTGATGATAGCTCTACATTAGTCTCACATGCATCACAACGTCCACATGAAACCCACTTAAAGACGTGGGATAGGTCGAAAAAAACTCCCACACCATCGTTTCTCTCCCTGCCCAATCTCTCTCCTCTGGTGGTGGTGGTGGTGGCTGCTGCTGCTGCTGCTGAATCTCGACTTCGGGCGAATCACTAAGCTGCGCCGCGGGTGCCCGTCCCTCGAGCCATCCCACGATGCCGCCGCGAGGAATCCCCACACCCCCGCCCTGGACGCCCGTCTCATACGAGCAGACCTACGCTTTACATCACCTCTACAATCCTCCTAATCACCGAACCGGGTGCGAATTCCGCACCCCGCCCGTTCCTACGCCTCCCCTGCCCCATTACAACTCCTCGTGGCTCTCGTCGTCGCTCTCGCCGTCCTCCGACGCGCCCGCACCCGGTGCTCCACCCGCGGCCTGGTACAACTTCGTCACGATCGGGTTGCAGATCCCCTCCACCTCCTTCAGCTTCTCCTGGAAGTCCTCCTTCTCCGCGCTCTGATTCTCGTCCAACCACTCCAACGCCTCCTTCATCGCCGTCTCGATCGTCTCCTTGTCCTCGGCCGAGATCTTCTCGCCCAGCTTGTCCCCCAGCTGGTTCTTCATGTTGTACACGTACGTCTCCAGACTGTTCCGGGCGTCGATCCTCTCCTTCACCTTCTTGTCCTCCTCCGCAAACTCCTCCGCCTCCTGCACCATCCGGTCGATCTCCTCCTGGCTCAGCCGACCCTTGTCGTTCGTGATCACGATCTTCTCCGACTTCCCGGTGCCCTTGTCCTCCGCCTTCACGTTCAGAATTCCGTTCGCGTCGATCTCGAACGTCACCTCGATCTGCGGAACCCCCCGAGGAGCCGCTGGGATGCCCGTCAGGTCGAATTTCCCCAGCTCGTGGCAATCCTTCGTCAGACTGCGCTCTCCCTCGAACACCTGGATCGACACCGTCGTCTGCTGGTCCTGATACGTCGTGAACACCTGCGACTTCTTCGTCGGAATCACCGTGTTCCTGGGAATCAGCTTCGTCATCACCCCTCCCACCGTCTCGATACCCAGCGTCAGTGGCGCCACGTCCAGCAACAGAATGTCCTTCGTCTCCTCGCCTCCCTCCCCGCTCAAAATCCCTCCCTGCACTGCCGCCCCGTACGCCACCGCCTCGTCAGGGTTCACGCCCTTGTTTGGCTCCTTCCCGTCGAAGTAGTCCCTCAACAGCTGCTGCACCTTGGGAATGCGGGTGCTGCCCCCCACCAGCACGATCTCGTGAATGTCCGTCTTCTGCAGCCCGGCGTCGTCCATCGCCTTCTTCACGGGGCCCATCGTCTTCCTGAACAAATCGTTGTTCAGCTCCTCAAACCTCGCCCGCGTCAGCGGCTCCGAAAAGTCCACGCCGTCGAACAGCGACTCGATCTCCACACGGATCTGGTGCTGGTTGCTCAGGGCCCTCTTCGCCCTCTCCGCCTCCCTCCTCAGCTTCCCGATCGCCTTCTTGTCCTTGCTAATGTCCCGGTTGTGCTTCTTCTTGATCAGCTTGATGAAGTATTCCATGATGCGCTGGTCGAAGTCCTCCCCTCCCAAATGAGTGTCGCCATTCGTCGACAGCACCTCGAACACGCCGTTGTCGATCGTCAGCACGCTGACATCAAATGTGCCGCCTCCCAAATCGAACACCAGGATGTTCTTCTCCCCGCCCTTCTTGTCCAACCCGTAGGCGATGGCGGCCGCGGTGGGCTCGTTGATGATGCGAGCCACGTTCAGCCCCGCTATCACTCCCGCATCCTTGGTGGCCTGTCGCTGCGCATCGTTGAAGTACGCGGGCACCGTCACCACGGCGTCCTTGATCTTCTTCCCCAGGTACGCCTCCGCGGTCTCTTTCATCTTCACCAGCACCATGGCGCTGATCTCCTCCGGCGTGAACACCTTCACCTCGCCGTCCTTCACCTTCACCTGGATGTGCGGCTTCCCATCCTTGTTCACGATCTTGTATGGAAACAGCTTGATGTCCTTCTGCACCTCCTTGTCCTCGAACTTCCGACCGATCAACCGCTTCACGTCGAACACCGTCCGCTCGGGGTTCACGGCGGCCTGGTTCTTCGCCGCCTCGCCGATCAGACGCTCATTGTCCGTGAATGCCACCCACGAAGGAGTGATACGATTCCCCTGGTCGTTGGCGATGATCTCCACATGCCCGTTCTTGTATACGCCCACGCACGAGTAGGTCGTCCCCAGATCAATTCCGATCACGGTGCCCAGCTTCGCCGCCTCTTCTGCGGCGCCGAAGCTCCCAGCCACGCCGGCCGCGAACAGCAGGCCCAGCACCAGCAGTGTGTGGCGCCCCATGGTGCCCCACTCCGCGCAAACTCTCAGTCCGCGAACAAAAACCTAACAGCAAGCACCTCCCGCAAAACCGACCCAAGGCGGATAACGTCCGACACCGAAAACAAAAACCTCCTCGATCGAAACTAGTCCCTTAGGCAGTGCCCGCAGATTTATGCAAGCCCAAGCACCGCAGATCTAAGCACGTAAAAGGTAGCCACGACAAGAAAGACGAAAGCGCACCCTCGATTGACGCAGTGCCAGAGGCGAGTGCTGGGAATATAGGGCTGCGCGGGGCCTCGTAAGTTCTGGAGAATTCGCTTCGCCGTGAACCGGAGGTTGGTCGTTACCAAGCCAGCCCCTCGCCCTGTCGGTGTGAATGCAACCGCTGGCCGAGAGGCTCTGGTTGGCCCAGATTAGTTCAGGCCTAGTCATCGGAGGCCGTGATTGGCCCAGGGGACGCCCGATCGCGTCACGGCCCCGGGGAGGGCTGCCATTGGTGGGCACGCGTATGACTGGGATCTATGACGTGAATTGGTGGGGGTTAAATTTCTGCCCACGTAAGCTTCTTCTACTTCCCTGCTACTGTTCTACCCCGCCCCCCCCCCCCCGCCGCTACATGCCCCATCCCTTGCAATCTTTGTATGCATGTGTATGGATTTCTGCTATTCCCACACTCTTTCAACAGAAATAAAATAAAATAAAATAAAATAAGCATCGCAACGCATAACTATTCAATTATTTATACTCATACACATGCACACAATTCGAATGCATCGGCATCGGCATCTTCACTTAATTTTAAAGAATTAGTTTAATGTAAAATTAAAATTATTTCAATAATAAAGATATCTAACCATGTTTGTTTTCTGAATTATTTTAAGATACACATGTTTGGTTTATTATTTTGATACCAATAATGTATTGATATTAAAATAGCAGCAGTAATTGTTTTTAACATGTAAAATATGCCAAAGTCAAACCTACAAGTGACTTTAATAAAAGACCATAAAAGATACAATAGTTCTGCAAGATTGCATAAATAACTAGGTACACATCACAGATAATGGTACATTCTAAACAATCAAGATTAACAAACAGTTTGGAATTAATTTCATTATCATCAAAGCCATACTTTCTTGATCAAATGGGTTGTTTTCTGTTTGGTGTGTTATACACTAATCCAATATATTGTTAACAAATACACTGACCAAAAATTGTAGTTTCAATATATTTTTGCTCTTAATATATAATATTACCAAACAAATATTTTTTTCAAAGACAAAATTTATCATAAATAATATCAAAGAATAGTTCCTATTTTTAAAATCTGTAAATTTATAAAATTATTTAATTTTGGTATAACATAAGTATTTAATCATATTTAAATTAATAAAAGATTTATCCTTGGTGCATCAAAGTTAGCATAATTACAAGATTTTCCAAATATTTAATGGTATATTTATTACTTCAATAAGCCAATATTTGAACTTGTTTCACAAATGATGTCTTATATTTGAAACTTTTTATGTACAACCTTGGTCAATGTGATCATATTATGTGAAAACCAACTTGGAAATGCAGTGTGCACCAAGATGTAAATACTAAATTGTATTTGCAAAAGACAAAGAACCTTACATCTCAATTAAATTCTAAACAAACTTAATTTGATGGAAAAGAAATAATGTCTTGTCTATAATCTTAATTAATTCTTAGAAGTGGATGTTTTTCATATAGAGGACACATTCAATATGACTTACAAAAAGGATCTAAATGTATTTTTTTTTATTAGGAAGACACATTAAACATAATCTAAATAATTTCCATCTTTGTATATATACAAAATTTAAGTAGTCTTAACATGTATAATTTATAGTTATTATATCTTTAAAGTAAAAAGATAAAATTATTTTATAATTAAAAAAAAGAAGAAAAATTAACAATACAAAAAATCTTCTTTCAAAACATAGTAAAAAACTACCTTAGAGATATAGATAATAGTCAAAGAAGTAGTAAAAGTAACAAGTGCTAATGCTATCTTTTTAAAAAATAGACTTCTATTTAGTTTGTAGAGCTATAAATATGACATAACAAAGTAATTTAATAAAATTATTATCATGGATATTTTGAAATAGAAATAAATAGTAGTTTATAGAAAAATTTACCTACAAAAATTAGATGTTGATACTTGTCACGAATATACTATATAAGAAACCAAACAAGAAGTTGAACAAAAGAATTTTAACAAAAAAAAAACTTACAAGAACTTGATTAAACTAGATGAGTATAAGATCAACACTAAGAATAGTGAATTAGAACCCTAAGAGATGTGTTGTTGAGATTGAGGATCTCCTCAGCCTCAACTCCAATATATATTAGATGTTAGGAAGTTTTTCAAAAAGTTTCTATGTTGCTTGAAGATGAAGCAACCTTAAGAAGCTCGTTGAGAAGTTTCTATGTTGTTTGAAGATTAAGCAAACTTAAGAAGTTTTTGAAGAAGTTCTTATGTTGCTTGAAGATTAATCAAACTTAAGAAGTTTTTGAAGAAGTTCTTATGTTGCTTGAAGATGAAGCAATCCTAAGAAGCTTCTCAAATAACTTCTTTAATCTTCTTAGAACTTTTTAAAACTAACTAGATTATTTTAAGAACCTTAAAGAACCTTTTAAGAATCTTTTAAGAATCTTTTGAAATCTTTTAGAATCTAATAGAATATTTTAAAGAATATTCTTTAAAACTTCTTATTGGATGTTTGTAACAATACTAAGAGATGACCAATTATGAATTTAAGTCAAAATTACATTTTAAGATACAAAATTTCATTCATACAATAATTTCGATATTTTTTTTTATTGATCAAAGAACAAAAATAAAGAGAAGGCTTAATAGAGTTTGGTCAAGAGTTGATTTTAAGTAGTTTGGATTAATATTGAATTGTTAAGAGTTTTTTAAAGTAAAAGGTGCTTTAAGTGGTTTGGATTTTAGAGAAATAAAATAGAGTTTATATGTGTGAGAATTTTGTGAACATTATAATATATTTGTGACTAAATATTTTTAGGCTTATGTATCTATTTATCTTAAATATTTTTTTGTAAATTTAAAATCAAAATAATAATTAGATCATAGATTATTAAAATTCAGCTTGGTTAGGATCTTAGAATTTGGGTTTTCAAATTCAATTAAGATTTCTTTGATTTTGAATATTCTTCCATATATATATATATTTTTTGTGAGCACATTGTAAAGTTAATTTTTAAACAGATTGTCAATTTTAAGTACAAGTAAATGATTCAACAAACAAGTATTACTGATAAAAGATCAATGTTAAGGTTAGAGAAAGAGGACAATTGATACATTAGAGATTATAATATATGCAAAAAATTTAAGCAAAATCAACAACTTCATCAATACTTATTAAGGTTTTAAGATTGTCTTAGGATAAACTAGTATCAATTAGATTTTGATTAGGATTGTTATAGACATCCAACAAGAAGATTTTGAAAATATTTTGAAAATATTTTATTAGATTCTGGAAGTTTTTATAAGATTCCTCAAATATTCTAATAGGAGGTTTTTAAAAAAATTTAAAATATTTTAATAGAAGATTTTAAAAAAGATTTCTAAAATACTTTAGAAGGTTTTAGAATATTCCTAGAATATTATAATAGATTCTAAAAAGTTCTAAGATGATTAAAAAAATTGTTTGAGAAGTTTCCTAAGATTGCTTTATTTTTAAGTAAAATGAAAACTTCTTAAGAAGCTTCCTGATATTTAGTATATATTGGAGTCAAGGCCAAGGGAATCTTTAATCTCAATAATATATTTCTTGAGGTTTTAGCTCACTTCTCTTAGTGATGATTTTATACTCATATGATTTAATCAAGTTCTTGCTAGCTTTTTTATTGAAATTCTTTTGTTCAACTTCTTGTTTGGTCTCTTGTATAGTATGCCCATGATAGTTTGTTAAGATTGCCTTCTTATCTATACTAGAGCTTGATCCTTCTTGATAGAGAGTAGATTACCCCTCTTCTTCAAGGCATCTAAGCAGTTTAGAAATTACAAATCATATTCTATTAAATTGGTATTGTTTAGAAATTTTATTTTTTATCATTTACAATGGCTAGAAGTGAAGATATTAGTATAATTGAGTCTCTTGAGTCTAAGTTAGATATTATTATTAGTATGCTAAATATTTTGTCTTATAACATTATTAAAATTGAGGAATGTTTTGTAAGTTTTCATAGTGATGCAAGACCTAAAATAATTCAACTTGTGATACAATTACTTTCTCAAGCTTCTACATATAAGGAGGCGGTGGTATCTGTACTTCAATAAGAAAATTCAACTATTCAACAACGTAAGGAGCCTTGAATTAATCTTCCAAAATAATTTGTTGGCACATGCTCCAAGTTTCAAGGATTTGTTAATTAAATTTGATTGGTATCATTTTTACAATCTAAGCGCTATTCAACGAAAGAGTCACAAGTTAATTTAGTTGGAACCTTGCTCACAAGTCAAACCTTATTTTGATTGAAAGATAAGATTTAGTGATCTAGCCTAGCCTTCATCAATCAATTTTGATATAAGTTGAAAGATAATGTCAAAGATTTATTGTTGACAATGCCAAGAATAGGTTCATTGAAGCAATTTATTGCTCGGGCCTTTGCATGGATCAATCAATGCTTAAAAAAAAGATTTAATTAGGTAAATAAAAGTGAAGCCATATCGACATCTTCTAAGTTTTTGGAAGTTTACTTGTCTAAACCAAGGCCTATGAAAATTAACACAATATATTTTAAACTTCTTATTGAACAAAAAAGACTTATTGTTGTCAAAAATATTTGTGTCTATCTTGTAGAGAATCCAAGTATATTGCTCAACATTGTCTAAAAAAAAAAAGCAATCACAAAATGAAGAGCATGGTTGCCTAAGAGGATGATATATTGAAAAACAAGTTTCTCCAACTACAATAGAGATCATGTAGCTAAAATCTTTCATAAATCCTATTAAAGATCCTATTCCCTCTTCAAATCCCTCACCTTATTTTACAATAGAAGTTTTTTTAAGACCAAAATATCACAAAGTCTTAGCCTTATTAGATTTAGGAGCCTCAGCTTCTTTTATAGATAAAGACTTTTTCAAAAAAATAAGATATAACCTTTGTTAATATAATCAAACTTATAGATGTAGAAGTAATAGGTGGTCGTTCTTTATGTTTTTGAGATGTTATCAATGAAATTAAATCTTGAGAAGTAATATTTAATAGTTATAATAGGTAAATAATATTTAATATAATTAGATCTTATTTTAATCTAATTTTTTTTAATAGTATTGTGTATAAAAAGTCATAACTCTGAAATAGATTAGTTTTTTTGTTACTTTGATTTTTTTCATAGTTTTATCGAAGATTTTGTTCGAGATTTAAAAAATAATAAGACCTATACATACAAACTATTATAAATTAGTGTGAGAACTTTTATGCATGTTGCAAAATAGTAGTCAACTTTTGTTACGTACACTACATCTATTGTTCATAGTGAAAATATTTTAAATGGCATTTCAAGCCTATACCAAGTTTATTTTGATATTTTTAAAAAATAAATAAAGATATTCTTTCAAAGAATTGTCTTTATGATTTTTTTCATTGATCTTCAAGAAAGAGCTAAACGACTATTTGAACCAATCTATAGCCTATCACAAAACGAGTTGATTGCACTCAAAGAGTATATTAATGAAAATTTTACTAATAACTTCACATGCCTTTTTAAAGCTCCAATTGGGGCTTTTATATAATTTGTGAAGAAAAGTCTAATCTGTGAGGATGTATATGGACTATTGAGGACACAATAAGATTGCTATCAAGAATTAGTACCTTCTATCTTTGATTTTAGGACTTTTTGATCAATTGAATGAAGCAAAGATGTATGTGAAAATAGACATACAAAGAGCATATAATCTAGTATGTATTAAAGAAGGAGATGAATGAAAAATTGTGTTTCAAATCAAGTATATGCATTTCAAATATAATGTCATGCCATTTGGATTTATAAATGCATTGGCTACTTTTCAACATCTAATAAATAATGTCTTTAGTGAGTTTCTTAATGATTTTGTCTTTCATTAATTAGATGATATTTTATTCTATTCTAAGAATACATAAGAGCATAAAGTTTATATTCATTGTGTTTTAGAAAAAAATGCATGATTATATGCTAAGATAAAAGAGTATATATTTCACACTACTCAAGTTGACTTCTTAAGATATATTATCTCAAACGATGGTTTTATAATGAATCCTAAGAAGGTCAAGACTATCATAGTTTCGAAGATGTGATAAATTGTCAAAGATATGCAATGTTTTTTAAGATTTGCAATTTGTTCTTAGATCTTAATGTAAAACGTTTTTACATTTGACACTTTGTCTGATACATCTGATAGTTAATGACAAAGTAGAGTAGTGCAATGAAACTAAAGCATTATTTGAACCTTTAGAAAATATATTTATTTATATATCTTAATTATATTAAATCAATTGTTTTGAGGCATTTTTTATTAAATCACATTCATTTAAGTTTCCTTATGGTGTTGTTTTATAATCAATGGGAATAGATGACAAGCTCTACTTGGTAACTTTTTATTTTAAGAAATTTTTAATAGCTAAGATTAATTTTTAGATTCATGACAAAGAGCTCTTTATAATCATAGATTCATTTTGTGAATGGCATCATTATCTAAAAGACACCTTATATTCAGTTCTTGTATATATGAATCATAAGAACTCGAGTATTTCTTGTTGGTATATGTTTTGATTTATCATTAAGCTTATTTGAGCATGTATTTATTTAGATTTGATTTTAATATTATTTATTGATAAAAAAATTTAAGATTTATTAAACTCTATTTTTAGATATTATTATATTATATTGAAAGAAGATCATCTATCTTTTTATCAATAAAGAATGATTTCCTTAAACTTAAAGAATTTTCACCTTCTAGTAATAAAATTAACACTAACTATTGATTTAGCCTTTGTCAAGTAAGTTCAAATAAGTATGTACTTTGATTTTCTTCTTTAAATATTAGAAATAATTTGTCTAAGTTTCATGATACTTTTAAGTTTGAATTCAAGAAAATATACTTTATTTTGAAGGTCACCTATATGTTCTATAAGAAGAAGCACAATTATGTGTTTTTCAAGCATGACTCAATTTTCTAGTAATAGGATATTTTGGTTTCAATAAGAAATTGGAGCTTATATCTAAAGATTTTTGGCGGCTATAAATATAAAAGGCTATAAAAGACTTTGAGCACTCATGTAATGTTTGTCTAAGATTAAAAATTCCTTGTCATAGATTTATGAATTTCTCTAGCAATTATCTATTTTGGAACAACCATAGTCTTTAGTTTCTATGGATTTTATAATAGATCTTTTAGTATCGAATTTGTATGATTTTTATTTGTAATAGTAGATTGTTTTGCCAAAATAGCACATTTTGTATTACATATAAAATCTATCACAAATAAAAAAAAACAACTAAATTTTTTCTTGGTATTATCCATCAATATTATAGATTATTTAAGGATATTATATCGGATAGCAAAATCCAATTTATATTAAGATCTAAGAGAATTATTTTTGAAATTTTAGTTATGGATTTATATCTCTCTTTGATCTTTTATCTTCAAATTAATGGACAATTAAAATGGATGACTCAAGTTCTTGAAGATGATTTGAAGATTACCATCAATAATCATCAAGATGATTGAACAGTTCTTTTGTCCCATGGCAAAGTTTGCATATAATAATTTAGTATATTTTCTTATTTAACAAATATCTTGATTTATCAATTATAGTTATCATCCATGACTTGATACTTTTGAATTTTCAAAAGTTCATAATCCTACAACAAAAGATTTGATAAATCATTTATCAATACTTCATACAACAATGAAGATACTATTAAAAGAAATTCAAGAATGATGAAAGATCTATGGAGTGTCATGATAGATAGAATTGCTTGAAGAAAGCATTGCACCTCTTGTTGCCACTAATTTTTCAAACAAGTTGTAAGATTAAAAAATAAAAATATAATTATAGTTTGTTTTCAAAAAGAAAAATACATCAAATATACAAATATAAGATGTTGTCAAGGACATACACTAGGAAGTTGTAGAAGATTCTAGAAGGTTCTAGAGAAGCTTTATAGTTCGTAGAAGCTACTTGAAAAGTTTTCAAGCTCGTGGAAGTTGCTTGAGAAGTTTCCTAGCTTGTGGAAGCTGCTTGAGAAGCTTCCTAACTTATAGAAGCTACTTAAGAAGCTTCCTAGCTTGTAGTATATATAAGAGCTGAGATTGAAGGGATCCTCAGTCTCGACAACACACCTCTTGGAGCTCTAATTCACCTCTCTAGTGTTATTCTTGTACTCATTTGATTAATCTAGTTCTTGCCGACTCTTCTTGAGCTTCTTGTTTAGATTTCTAATCAGTATTCTAAATTTGTGACAATTTGTTGAGACTGCACTCATCTTTCATATTAGAGCTAGTTCTTTCTTCTTAGAGTGTAGATTAGTCCTCTGCTTGAAGGTACTAGTATTTTAGAGGTTGCGGATTATCCTCCTCTAAATTGATATTTCTTCTATAATAATATTGGAGTCTTATCTTTCTTGGAGAGAGTGGATTATCTCTCTTCTTGAAGATTTTAAGGCATTTTAGAGGTTGCAGAGTACCCTCTTCTAAACTAATACTGCCTTCTTGTAGAGTCAATTCTTTCCTTTTCTTAGAATGGCTAGAGGTCAAGATATTAGTATGACTAAAAGTTTGGAGTCCAAGTTGGATGCCATTATAAATGATCTTGCTACGTTGTCGTATTACGTGCTTTCCTGCTCGAGAACACGCCGGACGTCTGGCTGTAGAAGGTAGTATGGAGATTCGCAGATAGTCAAGCAGTCTATCAGTTTTTGACTGTTGGAATATGAAAGACTGCAAGAATACACCGTAAATCTATACAGATGTCCTTCGACTGCTTGTCGAAGTCCTTTTTGCCCCAGCCGGTAGGTCTCTAGACGTTACAGAGAACCCCGAATAACCCAAACTGCTAATCTTCAATACCGCTTTATACTCACGATCTTGTATCCACCGACTGTCTTGTTAGATTAACCCAATAAATTTCATTCACTCCGCATACTCAATCCTATAGATACCCTTTTAACTCTTCATCATAGACGTAACTCGATTTCACAAAACAGTCAAGAGTAATCAATCCACTTCATTAAAAATCCCGATTCACCATTACAACACTGACTTCAGCAACGATTGCCTCAGTCTTCCCAAAACCCTATGAAGAAAAAAAAATCCAATTCTCTGTCTTCTTTCCCCGCCCGAAGCGTGAAGCTAGCTCTCTCCTATCCTTAAAACTCCTCCAAAACTTATTCTCCCCCCTAACCTTATCCTTTGAATTTCTTCAATCTTCCGTCTTGGATCCGAAATTGGCTCCCACCGTCAGAGCTTGGATCCAAAATTGGCTCTCGTCGTCAGAGCTTTTTTTTCTATTTTTACCTTTAAGAGATCCTTTTACCAAAAACAACGTTCCTTGAAACGGCACAGAGAACAGGACAGCCTGAAACAGAATCGAAACCCCGTAATCGGGACCACATTGCGTCCCCCGACCAATTCAGGCCTCATATTGGCTAAGAGTCCAGTAGTAAGACCCGGATGTCCCCGTAATTGGATCAAATTGGTCCTTCACATCAGATTGGCTGAGGCCCGTAGTAAGACCTGGATTTTCCCGTAATTAGACTACATTGGGTTGCTCGGCTAATTCAGGTCTCATATTGGGTAAGAGGACCCGGATTAGATTCTTGAAATTGGATCCAATTGGCTCTTCGAACCAAGCTCACCTGTCGTGTGAATTGGTCCTTTCTCTTCCTGCTGACTCCCATTATTGGAATCGAACGGAGCATTTCAATATGCCCCGACTGACTGTAACGGGGTGACTGAACCTGGCCACTCAGTATTTGCACTGAAGTTGGTCGTTGCTCCCAATATTCGAGGTAACTGAACATTAATAAAAGTCCCTTTTCTTTATATTTTCACGGTATACTCGTGTTACAACACGACATCCACCCCCTCTGAACCTGTGCATCCTCCGGTATGCACCAATTTATCCAATTGCTGTTTGATTCAGAATATATCCTCTACGTCTTTGTCCAGTTCGTATCACGGCCATAATCATGTAAGCTAGTAATTACATATAGAAATAGGTAGAAGTAAATAAAAGTATATAAAAGTAAGTTAATTCTATAATATTTAATATAGAAGCTTCCTAGAAACTTCCTAGACGTTGCTTTGACTTCATAGGTGTCTTTAATTGACTTTTTGGATTAGAAACGTGGTCAACAAGTTGGCCATGTGCCACACATGTTGTTAGCTTGAAGATCAAGCTAACTATGTGGCCCACACATAGAAAAACTTGCCTTGTAAGTCAAGGCATGTGTCCTACAAAGTCAACACATATTGGAGGTCCTATAGAACTTCGCCACGTAGCCCCTAGTTAGATAGTATATATAGAGACAAGAGTGAAGGCTTCTTCACTCTTGTCAACTCCTTTCTTGCTTCTAGTCCAGGTTCAAGAGTCTTTAGTTTCTTGTCTTGTGGCAATAGCCATTCCAGTTTCCTTTTAATATACCTACTTGTTTATATTTTGACTTATTATATCGAGATAGCCTTTTGGTGTATATTTTCCCTCATCGAGTCTTTGTCCTTGACAGATTGACAAGAGTACACTTACAATATCAGAGCTTTGTTTTTTCTTGAGTAAGAGTGGATTACCCCTTTCTCTTGACAAGACACAAGCGTATTAGAAGTTTGCGGATTACCCACTTCTAAACTGATATTGTTCTTAGTATCTTCTTTGTTATCAAGTCTTTCTTTTCTTTTGTCTTAAGCAATATCAAACAAATTTTTCTTCTTAGTGTCATTATGACAGAGCTTGTTGAAATAAAGAGTGCAATGGCACAAATGCAAGAGCAAATGAAGGAGTTAATGCTTGCGATGCATCAACTCAATTCACCAACACAAGAAAGAACAAGAATAGCAGAAAGTGGAGATATAGAGATGATCGGAGCTGCTTCAACATCTACAACAAATCACGTTCCCTCTCCAATTGTACAACACCCTATAAGCACTAGAGAACCAAGAATTGCCTTACCTGAGAAATTTGATGGTACGAGATCAAAGTTTCGAGGGTTCATCAATCAAGTACAATTGGCAATTGAACTTCAATCGCAAAGCTATCCAACTCCAGGATCACAAGTCAGGTTTATTGGCACTCTACTTTCTGGTTCTGCATTATCGTGGTTTTTGTCTTTTCTTGAACAACGAAATCCAATATTGGACAATTTGGAAGCTTTTTTGGCGGAGTTTCGATCTATGTATGGTGAACACGATGTAACTCGTGTTGCAACAAATAAGATCCGAATTCTGCGACAAGAAAATCGCTCAGTAACAGTATATGCTTCACAATTTCGACAACTTGCAATTGACATCAAGTGGGATGATGCTGCACTCATCAGTCAATTTCTTTATGGATTGCAATACGAAGTAAAGAAATTGATGCTCAACTTACCTGATCCTCAAACTTTGAGTCAAGCAATCGATTTTGCGGTAAAATGTGATAATCGACTTTTCGAATTTTGATCCGAGAATCATTCACGGGAACCTCAACGTTATTACTCAATGGCAACATCAACATCTTTGCCAAACGTACATTCAGAAGTAGAAAACATGCAAATTGACGCGGTACGTTTTAAACCCCTAACTGAGCAAGAAAAGATTCGTCGTTGTCAAGAAGGATTATGTTTATATTGCGGAGAACCTAAGCACACTGCTCAACATTGTCCAAAGAAACGACGCAACTATAAAATGAGGGGTACGACGGTCAAAGAAGACAACATGTCGGAAAACGGATTCGTCCAGCTACAATAGGGACCGTGCAGCTGGAACCTTGTACAATTCCTAATGAAGGTCCTATCCTCTCCTCAGAACCCTCTCCTTGTTTTATAATAGACTTATATTTAGGACCTAAGAATTACAAAGCCTCTGCTTTATTAGATTCGAGAGCCTCAGCATGTTTTTTAGATGAACAATTTGTTAAAAGTCGTAAAATACCCTTTGTACAAAAACCTAAACCAGTACATGTAGAAGTCATAGATAGTCGTCCCTTGTCTTCTGGAGATGTCACTCATGAAACTCATCCTATAAAAATAACAATAGACGGTCATGATAGCTACATAGCTTTTAACATAATTAAATCTCCGTCCAATCCAGTTATTTTAGGTTTATCCTGGCTAGAAAAATATAACCCTCGAATAGATTGGAATTCGCGTAAACTTGACTTTTCCCAAAGCGTTATTAATAGTTCTACCAACCAAGTAAAAAATTATAAGTCTAGTATAGTAAAACCCGTACTGATAGGTGCAAAAGCATTTATACACGCAGCAAAAGAAGGATCAACTTTTGCTATTTATACTGCACCTATTTTTGAAAACGTAAAGACTTCAAGTGGCATTCCAAGTCAATATCAGGAGTATCAAGACGTTTTTGAGAAAAAGAATGCAGATATTCTTCCTGAGCATCGCCCATATGATTGTTCAATCGACCTCAAGGAAGGAACTCAGCCACCATTTGGACCAATTTACAGTTTATCGCAAGATGAGATGGCTGAACTCAAGACATATATTGACAAGAATTTAGCGAAGAATTTTATACACCATTCAAAATCTCCAGCAGGAGCTCCAATTCTATTCGTAAAGAAAAAAGATGGATCTTTACGAATGTGTATTGATTATCGAGGACTCAACAAGATCACAATCAAGAACAGGTATCCATTACCTTTGATATCAGGACTCCTTGACCAGTTGAATCAAGCCAAGATCTATACAAAAATAGATCTAAGAGGAGCATATAATCTAGTACGGATCAAAGAAGGAGATGAATGACAGACTGCGTTTTGAACCAGGTATGGACATTTCGAATATAATGTCATGCCCTTTGGACTCACGAATGCACCAGCTGCTTTTCAACATCTCATGAATGATGTATTTCGTGAATTCTTAGACAATTTTGTCGTCTGCTATCTAGACGATATCCTGATCTATTCTAAGAACGTCGAAGAACATGAAATACATGTTCGTCAAGTATTACAAAAACTTAGAGATGCAGGATTGTACGCCAAGATGGAAAAGTGTGTATTTCATACTACTCAAGTTGACTTTTTAGGATACATCATTTCAAATGATGGTCTCATGATGGATTCTAAGAAAGTCCAAACAATCATGGATTGAAAGATTTCAAGGACGGTAAGAGATGTCCAATATTTCTTGGGATTTGCCAATTACTATCGGATCTTCATCAAAGATTTCTCACGAGTTGCAGCTCCACTTACATGCTTGACTAGTAAAGATAAATTTCAATGGAATCAAGAAGCGGAAGCAGCATTTGAAGCCTTGAAGACATCGTTTGTCTCTGCACCAGTCTTATATCGTGTTGACTTCTCCAAGGCATTTTTTATGGAAACAGATGCATTAGATTTTGCCTTGGGTGCAGTTTTATCACAAATGGGAACATATGACAAACTTCATTTGATAGATTTTCATTCAAGAAAATTCTCAGCAGTCGAGATCAATTATGAGATCCACGATAAAGAACTTCTTGCGATCGTGGATTCCTTTCAAGAATGGCGTCATAATCTAGAAGGCGCTTCTAGTCCAGTCACTGTGTATACAGATCACAAGAATCTCCAGTATTTCATATCAGCACGTGTGTTGAATCGTCGTCAAGCTCGTTGGAGTATGTCTTTGTCAAGATTCGAGTTCATTATCACTTATCGGCCAGGAAAACAATAAGGTTTGTCTGATGCCCTATCTAAACGTTCTTATTTTGCACCAAAAGAAGGAGATGCAGCTTTTGAGCAACAAAGAACGGTCCTCTTGAAACCGGAGCAATTTAATCTCCGAGCAATGAAATCAACATTGACTGTTGATTCAACTTTTCTCATGCAAATCCAGTCCAGTATGTCCTCAGACCCTCTTGTTTATGATATCGAGAATAATTCTTCCAAGTCTCGTGATCATTCTAAGTTCGAGTTCAAGAATAATCTATTATATTTTGAAGGACGCCTATATGTTCCAGAAGAAGAAGCACGTTTACGTGTTCTTCCAGCACGTCATGACTTTCTAGCAGCAGGGCACTTTGGATATAATAAGACTTTGGAACTCATATCAAGAGATTTTTGGTGGCCACAAATGTGGAAGTCAGTCAAAGACTTTATACAATCATGTGATATTTGTTCAAGATCAAAAATTCCTCGTCATCGATCTTATGGACTTCTTCAGCCATTACCTATACCAGAACAACCATGGTCTTTTGTTTCTATGGATTTCATCACAAATCTTCCAAGCTCAAGATCTTATGATTCTATATTTGTGATAGTAGATCGTTTCACCAAGATGGCATATTTTGTGCCATGTACAAAATCTATCACTAGTGAAGAAATAGCTAAGCTTTTCATTGATAATATCTATCGCTATCATGGATTACCTAAAGATATCATATCAGATAGGGGAACTCAATTTGTGTCAAGATTTTGGAGGACCCTTTTCAAGATTTTAAAAGTGGACATAAAACTATCTTCGGCTTTTCATCCTCAAACTGATGGACAAACAGAGCGCGTAAACCAAGTCTTGGAGCAATATTTAAGGTGTACTATCAACTACCAACAAGATGATTGGACAACCCTTCTGCCATTGGCAGAGTTTGCTTATAATAATATGGTACATTCTTCCACGCAACAAACACCTTTCTTTGCCAATTATGGCTATCATCCATGACTTGATACTTTTGATTTTTCAAAAGTTGATAATCCTGCAGCAGAAGATATGGCAAATCGGTTGTCAGAGTTACATGCAATAATGAAGACGCAATTGAAGGAAGCTCAAGAACGACAAAAGATAAACGCAGATCTATATCGTAAGGAGCAACCACAACTCAATGTGGGTTATAAGGTATGGCTACTTCGTCGCAATATCAAGACTACTCGACCTTGTAACAAGTTGGAGTATCGTAGGCTTGGCCCCTTTTCTGTTTCTGAACAGATCAACCCAGTTGCATATCGGTTATATCTACCGGAGTCAATGAAGATCCATCCTGTATTCCACGTGTCTCTTCTTGAACCATATAAGACAGTGGATATACAAGGAAGAAGACAAATGCCACCGCCTCCTTTAGAAGTAGATAATAATGAAGAATTTGAGGTGGAAGAGATATTAGACTCAAGGCGGCGACGAAATAAGCTAGAATATCTTGTTCATTCGTGCAAATATGATATTAGTGAACCCACATGGGAGCCATCCAGGAATCTAGGAAATGCTTCAGCTAAAGTCAAAGTTTTTCATCAATGACATCCATCAAAACCAAGATGAAAATCTCTCTTATAAAAGAGACAAGATTGAAGCAAGATAACATTCAATTTCCTATCCTTGTTTGTAACTTCTTTGCATTTGTGATGGTAATTAGATGGAGAGCCCACAACCAGCGGATTCAACTCAAGAACCTTCGTTTGCTGACCTGTCGGATGAGACATTATGATTGTCACAACCTTCAAGACGACGCAATCGAGATAAAGATCTTCAACAACGACATGTTCTTCCTCGAACAGATGGTGAGATACAATGCATTTGGTATTACGATTTGGGAAGGATCTCTCGATGTTTGGTGATTATGCTAGAGGTAGGAACAACTCCTGATGGTGTTCCGAATATTCTATTCGTACGAAGTTATGAAGGCCTCAACAATGATCAAATAACTAGGTGATCTTTCTGTCCTAATATGGGATACTATCGATGGTTGAGAGGCCCTATTCATCGTCTTCGATAAGAACAAAGATCATAGTATGTGACAAATATAATTTGTCACATCATAGATTTTGTCAACATATGATGGCCGCTCCTCGTGGAACACATCCCTAGAAGGTGAGGTAATATCATGGACATACTCATATAAGCTGTAATTACATATACAAATAGGTGGAAGTAAGTAAAACTAGATAAAAGTAAGTTATTTCTATAGTATTTAATTAGAAAGCTTCCTAGAAGCTTCATAGTCGTTGCTTTGACTTCATAGGTGTCTTTAATTGACTTTTTGGATTAAAAATGTGGTCAACAAGTTAGCCATGTACCACACATGTTGTTAGCTTGAAGATCAAGCTAACTATGTGGCCCACACGTAGAAAAACTAGCCTTATAAAACTAGGCATGTGTCCTACAAAGTCAATACATATTGGAGGTCCTATAGAACGTCGCCTCGTAGCCTCTCGTTAGATAGTATATATAGAAAAAAGAGTGAAGCTTTCTTCACTCTTGTCAACTCTTTTCTTGCTTCCAGTCTAGTTTCAAGGGACTTTAGTTTTCTTGTCTTTTGGTAATTCTAGTTTCTCTTTCAATATACATACTTATTTATTTATATTTTGTTACCTTTCCTTTAGTAAAGGATCACTTGTGCGAATTGATTTTTCATCGAATTCTTGTCTTGAATAAGAAGATGCTTCTAATCTAATCACCATATATACGAATCACAAGAATCTCGAGTACTTCATATCAACACGTGTTTTAAATCGTCGCCAAGCCCGTTGGAGCATGTCTTTATTAAGATTTGATTACAAGAACACATATCGATCCAAAAAATAACAAGATTTATCAGATGCCTTTATTACACATTCTTATCTTGCACCAAAAGAAGAAGATGCAACCTTTGATCAATAAAGAACAATTCTTTTGAAGTCACAACATTTTCATCTTTGAGTTATAAAAGCAACATTGACTATTGATTCCATCCTTGTGAAACAAATCCAATCAAGTATGTCTTTTGATCCTCTTATTCACAATATCAAGAATCTTTTTTCTAAGTCCTAAGATACTTCTAAGTTTGAGTTTAAAAAAAATCTACTCTATATCAAAGGTCAATTATATGTTCGAAAAGAAGAATCATAATTACATGTTTTTCAAGCACGTCATGACTTTCCAACAACATGACATTTTGGATACAACAAGACTTTTGAACTTATATCTAGAGATTTTTGGTGGCTACAAATGTAAAAAGATATAAAAGACTTTGTTCGGTCATGTGACGTTTGTTCAAGATCAAAAATTCCTCGTCATCAACCTTACAAATTTCTTCAATTATTATCCATTCCAAAACAATCATGGTCTTCTGTTTTTATGGATTTCATCATGAATCTTCTAATCTTAGGTTCTTATGACTCTATATTCATGATAGTAGATCATTTTACCAAGTTGGTACATTTTGCACTATGTACAAAATCTATCATAGTTGAAGAAATAACTAAACTCTTTCTTGACAACATCTATCACTATCAAAGATTATCTAAGGATATTATATCTAATAAGAAAACTCAATTTGTATCAAGGTTTTGGCACATTCTTTTCAAGATTCTAAAAATAGATATAAAACTATCTTTGACATTCCATCCTCAAACTGATGGACAAATAGAGCATGTTAATCAAGTCTTGGAGTAGTATTTAAGATGTACCATCAACTACCAACAAGATGATTGAACAATTCTTTTGCCATTGGCAGAGTGTGCTTATAATAACACTATATATTCTTCTATAAAACAAACACCTTTTTTTGTCAATTATGGTTATTATCCACGACTTGAGGCTTTTGACTTTTCAAAAGCTAATAATCTTGTGGTAGAGGATTTGGCAAATCATTTGTCAGAGCTATATGCAACAATGAAGGCGTAGTTCAAAAAAACTCAAGAACAACAAAAGATCAATGCGGATGTCCATCGAAAGGAACATCTACCATTCCACATAGGTGACAAGGTTGATTACTTTGTTGCAATATCAAGACCACTTGTCCTTGTGACAAGTTGGACTATCATAGGCTTAGATCATTTTCTATTTCTACACAAATCAATCCAGTTGCATATCATTTACATCTACTTGAATTAATGAAAATCCATCCAATATTTCACATGTCTTTTCTTGAACTATACAAGACAATGGACATACCAAGAAAAAGACAAGAACTACATCTTCCTATGGAAGTGGACAATAATGAAGAATTTGAAGTGGAAGAAGTCTTAGATTCAAAACAGTGCCAAAATAAGTTAGAATATGTTGTTCATTAGCACAGATACAATATTAATAAATGCACATAGAAGCCAACAAACAATCTTACAAATACAATAAAGAAAGTGGAGGCTTTTCATCGACGACATCCATTAAAATCAAGATGAAGATATTTCCTATAAAAGAAATAAGATCTAGGCAAGATAACATTCTACTTTTAATCCTTGTTTGTAGCTTCTTTGTATTTGTGGCAATAAAGAGATGGAAAACCAACAACCAATGGATTCGATTGAAGAGCCTTCATTTGCTGACTTGTCAGACAAGACATTGGGGTTGTCACAACCTTTTAGACGATGCAATCGAGATGAAGATCCTCAAGAATGTCATAAACTCTTTCAAATAGATGGCAAGATACAACACGTTTGGTATCACGACCTTGGAAGAGACTCCTAATATTTGGTAATTTTATTAGAAGTAGGAATAACTCCTGATGGTGTTCCAAATGTTTTATTTAAAAGAAGTTATGAAGGCCTCAACAATAATCAAATAACAAAGTGGTCTTCTCGCCCATGTATGAAACACTACCGATTGTTGAAAGGCCCTATCAATCATCTTCGAAGAGAGCAAAGATTTGAGTATGTGGCAAATTTAATTCATCGCATCATAGATTTTTTCAACATATAATGACTGCCCCTTATACAACTCGTCTTTAAAAGGGAGGATAATGTCACGAACATATACATGTAAGCCAATAATTACCTATATAAATAAGTAGAAGTAAATAGAATTAGATAAAAATAAGTTAATTCTATAATATCTTCTATAGAAGCTTCTTTGATGCTTCATAGATGCTACTTTGACTTTATAGGTATCTTTAATTGGCTTTTTGGATTAAAAAAATAGTCAACAAGTTAGCCATGTGCCATACATGTTGTTTACTTGAAGACCAAGCTAATTATGTGGCCCACATGTAGAAAAACTTGCCTTATAAGTCAAAGCATGTATTCTACAAAGTCAACACATATTAGAGGTCCTATAGAACATCGCCACGTAGCTCCTAGTTAGATAGTATATATAGAAATAAGAATTAAGCCCTCTGCACTCTTGTCAACTCCTTTCTTGCTTCTAGTCTAGTTTCAAGAGTCTCAAGTTTTCTAGTCTTTTGACAATAAGCCATTCCAATTTATTTTTAATATACGTACTTCCTTATTTCTATTTTGTTACTCATTCTTTGACACAGATTTCATTGGTTTATGGATCAACTTTTAGTTTATGTATTTGACAATGGATTAAATATTTCTATTTTCTAGATTCATGTCCTTGACAAATAATGATAAAAGCAAATGTTGCAGATTAATATTAAATAAGCTTGCATTCAATTTTGGACCCAAACCTGGCAACTATATATGCTGATTAATAAGCCCAAAATTTTTTCATCCCTTTATATTCCGTGTTAGAGTCTAGGTATCAACAATCTCTTCTCTCTTCCCCCCTCCCTTCCTCCCCTCTCTTCCTTCTCTTCCCTATACTTCCATAGCTCCCTTGGAATGCTAACAATGAAGCAAAAGTATTGAGAATCTACTATGCTCCCTTCATCACCAAATTCTACCTTACTAATTAACTCACGAATAATAGAGTTCACCCTCCTTACCTTGTAATTGAGCTACACAACTACAAATGTAGAGAAACTCATAACTCCCTAGGTTTTATTCCAATCAAATCTTTCCAAATTTTCACCATGTTGCTTATGCAATTCCAAAGATTACAACCTTGAGGTGCAACCAAAATATATATATATATATATATATATATATATATTGATGATGTATAATTAGCCCCTTCATATGTACAACTCCACTAATGCAAAAATTAAATTTTGATAGTTCATGCATATCATTTCCAAGTAAATTGAATTTTATGTAATGCTCACAATGCAACATCAACTTAACCAGCCTCTCACCTATGTTTGACCATAGGATGCCAAAATTGGTCCGTTTCAAGAGGACCGTTCTTTGTTGCTCAAAAGCTGCATCTCCTTCTTTTGGTGCAAAATAAGAACGTTTAGATAGGGCATCAGACAAACCTTATTGTTTTCCTGGCCGATAAGTGATAATGAACTCGAATCTTGACAAAGACATACTCCAACGAGCTTGACGACGATTCAACACACGTGCTGATATGAAATACTGGAGATTCTTGTGATCTGTATACACAGTGACTGGACTAGAAGCGCCTTCTAGATTATGACGCCATTCTTGAAAGGAATCCACGATCGCAAGAAGTTCTTTATCGTGGATCTCATAATTGATCTCGACTGCTGAGAATTTTCTTGAATGAAAATCTATCAAATGAAGTTTGTCATATGTTCCCATTTGTGATAAAACTGCACCCAAGGCAAAATCTAATGCATCTGTTTCCATAAAAAATGCCTTGGAGAAGTCAACACGATATAAGACTGGTGCAGAGACAAACGATGTCTTCAAGGCTTCAAATGCTGCTTCCGCTTCTTGATTCCATTGAAATTTATCTTTACTAGTCAAGCATGTAAGTGGAGCTGCAACTCGTGAGAAATCTTTGATGAAGATCCGATAGTAATTGGCAAATCCCAAGAAATATTGGACATCTCTTACCGTCCTTGAAATCTTTCAATCCATGATTGTTTGGACTTTCTTAGAATCCATCATGAGACCATCATTTGAAATGATGTATCCTAAAAAGTCAACTTGAGTAGTATGAAATACACACTTTTCCATCTTGGCGTACAATCCTGCATCTCTAAGTTTTTGTAATACTTGACGAACATGTATTTCATGTTCTTCGACGTTCTTAGAATAGATCAGGATATCGTCTAGATAGCAGACGACAAAATTGTCTAAGAATTCACGAAATACATCATTCATGAGATGTTGAAAAGCAGCTGGTGCATTCGTGAGTCCAAAGGGCATGACATTATATTCGAAATGTCCATACCTGGTTCAAAACGCAGTCTGTCATTCATCTCCTTCTTTGATCCGTACTAGATTATATGCTCCTCTTAGATCTATTTTTGTATAGATCTTGGCTTGATTCAACTGGTCAAGGAGTCCTGATATCAAAGGTAATGGATACCTGTTCTTGATTGTGATCTTGTTGAGTCCTCGATAATCAATACACATTCGTAAAGATCCATCTTTTTTCTTTACGAATAGAATTGGAGCTCCTGCTGGAGATTTTGAATGGTGTATAAAATTCTTCGCTAAATTCTTGTCAATATATGTCTTGAGTTCAGCCATCTCATCTTGCGATAAACTGTAAATTGGTCCAAATGGTGGCTGAGTTCCTTCCTTGAGGTCGATTGAACAATCATATGGGCGATGCTCAGGAAGAATATCTGCATTCTTTTTCTCAAAAACGTCTTGATACTCCTGATATTGACTTGGAATGCCACTTGAAGTCTTTACGTTTTCAAAAATAGGTGCAGTATAAATAGCAAAAGTTGATCCTTCTTTTGCTGCGTGTATAAATGCTTTTGCACCTATCAGTACGGGTTTTACTATACTAGACTTATAATTTTTTACTTGGTTGGTAGAACTATTAATAACGCTTTGGGAAAAGTCAAGTTTACGCGAATTCCAATCTATTCGAGGGTTATATTTTTCTAGCCAGGATAAACCTAAAATAACTGGATTGGACGGAGATTTAATTATGTTAAAAGCTATGTAGCTATCATGACCGTCTATTGTTATTTTTATAGGATGAGTTTCATGAGTGACATCTCCAGAAGACAAGGGACGACTATCTATGACTTCTACATGTACTGGTTTAGGTTTTTGTACAAAGGGTATTTTACGACTTTTAACAAATTGTTCATCTAAAAAACATGCTGAGGCTCTCGAATCTAATAAAGCAGAGGCTTTGTAATTCTTAGGTCCTAAATATAAGTCTATTATAAAACAAGGAGAGGGTTCTGAGGAGAGGATAGGACCTTCATTAGGAATTGTACAAGGTTCCAGCTGCACGGTCCCTATTGTAGCTGGACGAATCCGTTTTCCGACATGTTGTCTTCTTTGACCGTCGTACCCCTCATTTTATAGTTGCGTCGTTTCTTTGGACAATGTTGAGCAGTGTGCTTAGGTTCTCCGCAATATAAACATAATCCTTCTTGACAACGACGAATCTTTTCTTGCTCAGTTAGGGGTTTAAAACGTACCGCGTCAATTTGCATGTTTTCTACTTCTGAATGTACGTTTGGCAAAGATGTTGATGTTGCCATTGAGTAATAACGTTGAGGTTCCCGTGAATGATTCTCGGATCAAAATTCGAAAAGTCGATTATCACATTTTACCGCAAAATCGATTGCTTGACTCAAAGTTTGAGGATCAGGTAAGTTGAGCATCAATTTCTTTACTTCGTATTGCAATCCATAAAGAAATTGACTGATGAGTGCAGCATCATCCCACTTGATGTCAATTGCAAGTTGTCGAAATTGTGAAGCATATACTGTTACTGAGCGATTTTCTTGTCGCAGAATTCGGATCTTATTTGTTGCAACACGAGTTACATCGTGTTCACCATACATAGATCGAAACTCCGCCAAAAAAGCTTCCAAATTGTCCAATATTGGATTTCGTTGTTCAAGAAAAGACAAAAACCACGATAATGCAGAACCAGAAAGTAGAGTGCCAATAAACCTGACTTGTGATCCTGGAGTTGGATAGCTTTGCGATTGAAGTTCAATTGCCAATTGTACTTGATTGATGAACCCTCGAAACTTTGATCTCGTACCATCAAATTTCTCAGGTAAGGCAATTCTTGGTTCTCTAGTGCTTATAGGGTGTTGTACAATTGGAGAGGGAACGTGATTTGTTGTAGATGTTGAAGCAGCTCCGATCATCTCTATATCTCCACTTTCTGCTATTCTTGTTCTTTCTTGTGTTGGTGAATTGAGTTGATGCATCGCAAGCATTAACTCCTTCATTTGCTCTTGCATTTGTGCCATTGCACTCTTTATTTCAACAAGCTCTGTCATAATGACACTAAGAAGAAAAATTTGTTTGATATTGCTTAAGACAAAAGAAAAGAAAGACTTGATAACAAAGAAGATACTAAGAACAATATCAGTTTAGAAGTGGGTAATCCGCAAACTTCTAATACGCTTGTGTCTTGTCAAGAGAAAGGGGTAATCCACTCTTACTCAAGAAAAAACAAAGCTCTGATATTGTAAGTGTACTCTTGTCAATCTGTCAAGGACAAAGACTCGATGAGGGAAAATATACACCAAAAGGCTATCTCGATATAATAAGTCAAAATATAAACAAGTAGGTATATTAAAAGGAAACTGGAATGGCTATTGCCACAAGACAAGAAACTAAAGACTCTTGAACCTGGACTAGAAGCAAGAAAGGAGTTGACAAGAGTGAAGAAGCCTTCACTCTTGTCTCTATATATACTATCTAACTAGGGGCTACGTGGCGAAGTTCTATAGGACCTCCAATATGTGTTGACTTTGTAGGACACATGCCTTGACTTACAAGGCAAGTTTTTCTATGTGTGGGCCACATAGTTAGCTTGATCTTCAAGCTAACAACATGTGTGGCACATGGCCAACTTGTTGACCACGTTTCTAATCCAAAAAGTCAATTAAAGACACCTATGAAGTCAAAGCAACGTCTAGGAAGTTTCTAGGAAGCTTCTATATTAAATATTATAGAATTAACTTACTTTTATATACTTTTATTTACTTCTACCTATTTCTATATGTAATTACTAGCTTACATGATTATGGCCGTGATACGAACTGGACAAAGACGTAGAGGATATATTCTGAATCAAACAGCAATTGGATAAATTGGTGCATACCGGAGGATGCACAGGTTCAGAGGGGGTGGATGTCGTGTTGTAACACGAGTATACCGTGAAAATATAAAGAAAAGGGACTTTTATTAATGTTCAGTTACCTCGAATATTGGGAGCAACGACCAACTTCAGTGCAAATACTGAGTGGCCAGGTTCAGTCACCCCGTTACAGTCAGTCGGGGCATATTGAAATGCTCCGTTCGATTCCAATAATGGGAGTCAGCAGGAAGAGAAAGGACCAATTCACACGACAGGTGAGCTTGGTTCGAAGAGCCAATTGGATCCAATTTCAAGAATCTAATCCGGGTCCTCTTACCCAATATGAGACCTGAATTAGCCGAGCAACCCAATGTAGTCTAATTACGGGAAAATCCAGGTCTTACTACGGGCCTCAGCCAATCTGATGCGAAGGACCAATTTGATCCAATTACGGGGACATCCGGGTCTTACTACTGGACTCTTAGCCAATATGAGGCCTGAATTGGTCGGGGGACGCAATGTGGTCCCGATTACGGGGTTTCGATTCTGTTTCAGGCTGTCCTGTTCTCTGTGCCGTTTCAAGGAACGTTGTTTTTGGTAAAAGGATCTCTTAAAGGTAAAAATAGAAAAAAAAGCTCTGACGACGAGAGCCAATTTTGGATCCAAGCTCTGACGGTGGGAGCCAATTTCGGATCCAAGACGGAAGATTGAAGAAATTCAAAGGATAAGGTTAGGGGGGAGAATAAGTTTTGGAGGAGTTTTAAGGATAGGAGAGAGCTAGCTTCACGCTTCGGGCGGGGAAAGAAGACAGAGAATTGGATTTTTTTTTCTTCATAGGGTTTTGGGAAGACTGAGGCAATCGTTGCTGAAGTCAGTGTTGTAATGGTGAATCGGGATTTTTAATGAAGTGGATTGATTACTCTTGACTGTTTTGTGAAATCGAGTTACGTCTATGATGAAGAGTTAAAAGGGTATCTATAGGATTGAGTATGCGGAGTGAATGAAATTCATTGGGTTAATCTAACAAGACAGTCGGTGGATACAAGATCGTGAGTATAAAGCGGTATTGAAGATTAGCAGTTTGGGTTATTCGGGGTTCTCTGTAACGTCTAGAGACCTACCGGCTGGGGCAAAAAGGACTTCGACAAGCAGTCGAAGGACATCTGTATAGATTTACGGTGTATTCTTGCAGTCTTTCATATTCCAACAGTCAAAAACTGATAGACTGCTTGACTATCTGCGAATCTCCATACTACCTTCTACAGCCAGACGTCCGGCGTGTTCTCGAGCAGGAAAGCACGTAATACGACAACGTAGCAAGATCATTTATAATGGCATCCAACTTGGACTCCAAACTTTTAGTCATACTAATATCTTGACCTCTAGCCATTCTAAGAAAAGGAAAGAATTGACTCTACAAGAAGGCAGTATTAGTTTAGAAGAGGGTACTCTGCAACCTCTAAAATGCCTTAAAATCTTCAAGAAGAGAGATAATCCACTCTCTCCAAGAAAGATAAGACTCCAATATTATTATAGAAGAAATATCAATTTAGAGGAGGATAATCCGCAACCTCTAAAATACTAGTACCTTCAAGCAGAGGACTAATCTACACTCTAAGAAGAAAGAACTAGCTCTAATATGAAAGATGAGTGCAGTCTCAACAAATTGTCACAAATTTAGAATACTGATTAGAAATCTAAACAAGAAGCTCAAGAAGAGTCGGCAAGAACTAGATTAATCAAATGAGTACAAGAATAACACTAGAGAGGTGAATTAGAGCTCCAAGAGGTGTGTTGTCGAGACTGAGGATCCCTTCAATCTCAGCTCTTATATATACTACAAGCTAGGAAGCTTCTTAAGTAGCTTCTATAAGTTAGGAAGCTTCTCAAGCAGCTTCCACAAGCTAGGAAACTTCTCAAGCAACTTCCACGAGCTTGAAAACTTTTCAAGTAGCTTCTACGAACTATAAAGCTTCTCTAGAACCTTCTAGAATCTTCTACAACTTCCTAGTGTATGTCCTTGACAACATCTTATATTTGTATATTTGATGTATTTTTCTTTTTGAAAACAAACTATAATTATATTTTTATTTTTTAATCTTACAACTTGTTTGAAAAATTAGTGGCAACAAGAGGTGCAATGCTTTCTTCAAGCAATTCTATCTATCATGACACTCCATAGATCTTTCATCATTCTTGAATTTCTTTTAATAGTATCTTCATTGTTGTATGAAGTATTGATAAATGATTTATCAAATCTTTTGTTGTAGGATTATGAACTTTTGAAAATTCAAAAGTATCAAGTCATGGATGATAACTATAATTGATAAATCAAGATATTTGTTAAATAAGAAAATATACTAAATTATTATATGCAAACTTTGCCATGGGACAAAAGAACTGTTCAATCATCTTGATGATTATTGATGGTAATCTTCAAATCATCTTCAAGAACTTGAGTCATCCATTTTAATTGTCCATTAATTTGAAGATAAAAGATCAAAGAGAGATATAAATCCATAACTAAAATTTCAAAAATAATTCTCTTAGATCTTAATATAAATTGGATTTTGCTATCCGATATAATATCCTTAAATAATCTATAATATTGATGGATAATACCAAGAAAAAATTTAGTTGTTTTTTTTTATTTGTGATAGATTTTATATGTAATACAAAATGTGCTATTTTGGCAAAACAATCTACTATTACAAATAAAAATCATACAAATTCGATACTAAAAGATCTATTATAAAATCCATAGAAACTAAAGACTATGGTTGTTCCAAAATAGATAATTGCTAGAGAAATTCATAAATCTATGACAAGGAATTTTTAATCTTAGACAAACATTACATGAGTGCTCAAAGTCTTTTATAGCCTTTTATATTTATAGCCGCCAAAAATCTTTAGATATAAGCTCCAATTTCTTATTGAAACCAAAATATCCTATTACTAGAAAATTGAGTCATGCTTGAAAAACACATAATTGTGCTTCTTCTTATAGAACATATAGGTGACCTTCAAAATAAAGTATATTTTCTTGAATTCAAACTTAAAAGTATCATGAAACTTAGACAAATTATTTCTAATATTTAAAGAAGAAAATCAAAGTACATACTTATTTGAACTTACTTGACAAAGGCTAAATCAATAGTTAGTGTTAATTTTATTACTAGAAGGTGAAAATTCTTTAAGTTTAAGGAAATCATTCTTTATTGATAAAAAGATAGATGATCTTCTTTCAATATAATATAATAATATCTAAAAATAGAGTTTAATAAATCTTAAATTTTTTTATCAATAAATAATATTAAAATCAAATCTAAATAAATACATGCTCAAATAAGCTTAATGATAAATCAAAACATATACCAACAAGAAATACTCGAGTTCTTATGATTCATATATACAAGAACTGAATATAAGGTGTCTTTTAGATAATGATGCCATTCACAAAATGAATCTATGATTATAAAGAGCTCTTTGTCATGAATCTAAAAATTAATCTTAGCTATTAAAAATTTCTTAAAATAAAAAGTTACCAAGTAGAGCTTGTCATCTATTCCCATTGATTATAAAACAACACCATAAGGAAACTTAAATGAATGTGATTTAATAAAAAATGCCTCAAAACAATTGATTTAATATAATTAAGATATATAAATAAATATATTTTCTAAAGGTTCAAATAATGCTTTAGTTTCATTGCACTACTCTACTTTGTCATTAACTATCAGATGTATCAGACAAAGTGTCAAATGTAAAAACGTTTTACATTAAGATCTAAGAACAAATTGCAAATCTTAAAAAACATTGCATATCTTTGACAATTTATCACATCTTCGAAACTATGATAGTCTTGACCTTCTTAGGATTCATTATAAAACCATCGTTTGAGATAATATATCTTAAGAAGTCAACTTGAGTAGTGTGAAATATATACTCTTTTATCTTAGCATATAATCATGCATTTTTTTCTAAAACACAATGAATATAAACTTTATGCTCTTATGTATTCTTAGAATAGAATAAAATATCATCTAATTAATGAAAGACAAAATCATTAAGAAACTCACTAAAGACATTATTTATTAGATGTTGAAAAGTAGCCAATGCATTTATAAATCCAAATGGCATGACATTATATTTGAAATGCATATACTTGATTTGAAACACAATTTTTCATTCATCTCCTTCTTTAATACATACTAGATTATATGCTCTTTGTATGTCTATTTTCACATACATCTTTGCTTCATTCAATTGATCAAAAAGTCCTAAAATCAAAGATAGAAGGTACTAATTCTTGATAGCAATCTTATTGTGTCCTCAATAGTCCATATACATCCTCACAGATTAGACTTTTCTTCACAAATTATATAAAAGCCCCAATTGGAGCTTTAAAAAGGCATGTGAAGTTATTAGTAAAATTTTCATTAATATACTCTTTGAGTGCAATCAACTCGTTTTGTGATAGGCTATAGATTGGTTCAAATAGTCGTTTAGCTCTTTCTTGAAGATCAATGAAAAAAATCATAAAGACAATTCTTTGAAAGAATATCTTTATTTATTTTTTAAAAATATCAAAATAAACTTGGTATAGGCTTGAAATGCCATTTAAAATATTTTCACTATGAACAATAGATGTAGTGTACGTAACAAAAGTTGACTACTATTTTGCAACATGCATAAAAGTTCTCACACTAATTTATAATAGTTTGTATGTATAGGTCTTATTATTTTTTAAATCTCGAACAAAATCTTCGATAAAACTATGAAAAAAATCAAAGTAACAAAAAAACTAATCTATTTCAGAGTTATGACTTTTTATACACAATACTATTAAAAAAAATTAGATTAAAATAAGATCTAATTATATTAAATATTATTTACCTATTATAACTATTAAATATTACTTCTCAAGATTTAATTTCATTGATAACATCTCAAAAACATAAAGAACGACCACCTATTACTTCTACATCTATAAGTTTGATTATATTAACAAAGGTTATATCTTATTTTTTTGAAAAAGTCTTTATCTATAAAAGAAGCTGAGGCTCCTAAATCTAATAAGGCTAAGACTTTGTGATATTTTGGTCTTAAAAAAACTTCTATTGTAAAATAAGGTGAGGGATTTGAAGAGGGAATAGGATCTTTAATAGGATTTATGAAAGATTTTAGCTACATGATCTCTATTGTAGTTGGAGAAACTTGTTTTTCAATATATCATCCTCTTAGGCAACCATGCTCTTCATTTTGTGATTGCTTTTTTTTTTTAGACAATGTTGAGCAATATACTTGGATTCTCTACAAGATAGACACAAATATTTTTGACAACAATAAGTCTTTTTTGTTCAATAAGAAGTTTAAAATATATTGTGTTAATTTTCATAGGCCTTGGTTTAGACAAGTAAACTTCCAAAAACTTAGAAGATGTCGATATGGCTTCACTTTTATTTACCTAATTAAATCTTTTTTTTAAGCATTGATTGATCCATGCAAAGGCCCGAGCAATAAATTGCTTCAATGAACCTATTCTTGGCATTGTCAACAATAAATCTTTGACATTATCTTTCAACTTATATCAAAATTGATTGATGAAGGCTAGGCTAGATCACTAAATCTTATCTTTCAATCAAAATAAGGTTTGACTTGTGAGCAAGGTTCCAACTAAATTAACTTGTGACTCTTTCGTTGAATAGCGCTTAGATTGTAAAAATGATACCAATCAAATTTAATTAACAAATCCTTGAAACTTGGAGCATGTGCCAACAAATTATTTTGGAAGATTAATTCAAGGCTCCTTACGTTGTTGAATAGTTGAATTTTCTTATTGAAGTACAGATACCACCGCCTCCTTATATGTAGAAGCTTGAGAAAGTAATTGTATCACAAGTTGAATTATTTTAGGTCTTGCATCACTATGAAAACTTACAAAACATTCCTCAATTTTAATAATGTTATAAGACAAAATATTTAGCATACTAATAATAATATCTAACTTAGACTCAAGAGACTCAATTATACTAATATCTTCACTTCTAGCCATTGTAAATGATAAAAAATAAAATTTCTAAACAATACCAATTTAATAGAATATGATTTGTAATTTCTAAACTGCTTAGATGCCTTGAAGAAGAGGGGTAATCTACTCTCTATCAAGAAGGATCAAGCTCTAGTATAGATAAGAAGGCAATCTTAACAAACTATCATGGGCATACTATACAAGAGACCAAACAAGAAGTTGAACAAAAGAATTTCAATAAAAAAGCTAGCAAGAACTTGATTAAATCATATGAGTATAAAATCATCACTAAGAGAAGTGAGCTAAAACCTCAAGAAATATATTATTGAGATTAAAGATTCCCTTGGCCTTGACTCCAATATATACTAAATATCAGGAAGCTTCTTAAGAAGTTTTCATTTTACTTAAAAATAAAGCAATCTTAGGAAACTTCTCAAACAATTTTTTTAATCATCTTAGAACTTTTTAGAATCTATTATAATATTCTAGGAATATTCTAAAACCTTCTAAAGTATTTTAGAAATCTTTTTTAAAATCTTCTATTAAAATATTTTAAATTTTTTTAAAAACCTCCTATTAGAATATTTGAGGAATCTTATAAAAACTTCCAGAATCTAATAAAATATTTTCAAAATATTTTCAAAATCTTCTTGTTGGATGTCTATAACAATCCTAATCAAAATCTAATTGATACTAGTTTATCCTAAGACAATCTTAAAACCTTAATAAGTATTGATGAAGTTGTTGATTTTGCTTAAATTTTTTGCATATATTATAATCTCTAATGTATCAATTGTCCTCTTTCTCTAACCTTAACATTGATCTTTTATCAGTAATACTTGTTTGTTGAATCATTTACTTGTACTTAAAATTGACAATCTGTTTAAAAATTAACTTTACAATGTGCTCACAAAAAATATATATATATATGGAAGAATATTCAAAATCAAAGAAATCTTAATTGAATTTGAAAACCCAAATTCTAAGATCCTAACCAAGCTGAATTTTAATAATCTATGATCTAATTATTATTTTGATTTTAAATTTACAAAAAAATATTTAAGATAAATAGATACATAAGCCTAAAAATATTTAGTCACAAATATATTATAATGTTCACAAAATTCTCACACATATAAACTCTATTTTATTTCTCTAAAATCCAAACCACTTAAAGCACCTTTTACTTTAAAAAACTCTTAACAATTCAATATTAATCCAAACTACTTAAAATCAACTCTTGACCAAACTCTATTAAGCCTTCTCTTTATTTTTGTTCTTTGATCAATAAAAAAAAATATCGAAATTATTGTATGAATGAAATTTTGTATCTTAAAATGTAATTTTGACTTAAATTCATAATTGGTCATCTCTTAGTATTGTTACAAACATCCAATAAGAAGTTTTAAAGAATATTCTTTAAAATATTCTATTAGATTCTAAAAGATTTCAAAAGATTCTTAAAAGATTCTTAAAAGGTTCTTTAAGGTTCTTAAAATAATCTAGTTAGTTTTAAAAAGTTCTAAGAAGATTAAAGAAGTTATTTGAGAAGCTTCTTAGGATTGCTTCATCTTCAAGCAACATAAGAACTTCTTCAAAAACTTCTTAAGTTTGATTAATCTTCAAGCAACATAAGAACTTCTTCAAAAACTTCTTAAGTTTGCTTAATCTTCAAACAACATAGAAACTTCTCAACGAGCTTCTTAAGGTTGCTTCATCTTCAAGCAACATAGAAACTTTTTGAAAAACTTCCTAACATCTAATATATATTGGAGTTGAGGCTGAGGAGATCCTCAATCTCAACAACACATCTCTTAGGGTTCTAATTCACTATTCTTAGTGTTGATCTTATACTCATCTAGTTTAATCAAGTTCTTGTAAGTTTTTTTTTTGTTAAAATTCTTTTGTTCAACTTCTTGTTTGGTTTCTTATATAGTATATTCGTGACAAGTATCAACATCTAATTTTTGTAGGTAAATTTTTCTATAAACTACTATTTATTTCTATTTCAAAATATCCATGATAATAATTTTATTAAATTACTTTGTTATGTCATATTTATAGCTCTACAAACTAAATAGAAGTCTATTTTTTAAAAAGATAGCATTAGCACTTGTTACTTTTACTACTTCTTTGACTATTATCTATATCTCTAAGGTAGTTTTTTACTATGTTTTGAAAGAAGATTTTTTGTATTGTTAATTTTTCTTCTTTTTTTTAATTATAAAATAATTTTATCTTTTTACTTTAAAGATATAATAACTATAAATTATACATGTTAAGACTACTTAAATTTTGTATATATACAAAGATGGAAATTATTTAGATTATGTTTAATGTGTCTTCCTAATAAAAAAAAATACATTTAGATCCTTTTTGTAAGTCATATTGAATGTGTCCTCTATATGAAAAACATCCACTTCTAAGAATTAATTAAGATTATAGACAAGACATTATTTCTTTTCCATCAAATTAAGTTTGTTTAGAATTTAATTGAGATGTAAGGTTCTTTGTCTTTTGCAAATACAATTTAGTATTTACATCTTGGTGCACACTGCATTTCCAAGTTGGTTTTCACATAATATGATCACATTGACCAAGGTTGTACATAAAAAGTTTCAAATATAAGACATCATTTGTGAAACAAGTTCAAATATTGGCTTATTGAAGTAATAAATATACCATTAAATATTTGGAAAATCTTGTAATTATGCTAACTTTGATGCACCAAGGATAAATCTTTTATTAATTTAAATATGATTAAATACTTATGTTATACCAAAATTAAATAATTTTATAAATTTACAGATTTTAAAAATAGGAACTATTCTTTGATATTATTTATGATAAATTTTGTCTTTGAAAAAAATATTTGTTTGGTAATATTATATATTAAGAGCAAAAATATATTGAAACTACAATTTTTGGTCAGTGTATTTGTTAACAATATATTGGATTAGTGTATAACACACCAAACAGAAAACAACCCATTTGATCAAGAAAGTATGGCTTTGATGATAATGAAATTAATTCCAAACTGTTTGTTAATCTTGATTGTTTAGAATGTACCATTATCTGTGATGTGTACCTAGTTATTTATGCAATCTTGCAGAACTATTGTATCTTTTATGGTCTTTTATTAAAGTCACTTGTAGGTTTGACTTTGGCATATTTTACATGTTAAAAACAATTACTGCTGCTATTTTAATATCAATACATTATTGGTATCAAAATAATAAACCAAACATGTGTATCTTAAAATAATTCAGAAAACAAACATGGTTAGATATCTTTATTATTGAAATAATTTTAATTTTACATTAAACTAATTCTTTAAAATTAAGTGAAGATGCCGATGCCGATGCATTCGAATTGTGTGCATGTGTATGAGTATAAATAATTGAATAGTTATGCGTTGCGATGCTTATTTTATTTTATTTTATTTTATTTCTGTTGAAAGAGTGTGGGAATAGCAGAAATCCATACACATGCATACAAAGATTGCAAGGGATGGGGCATGTAGCGGCGGGGGGGGGGGGGCGGGGTAGAACAGTAGCAGGGAAGTAGAAGAAGCTTACGTGGGCAGAAATTTAACCCCCACCAATTCACGTCATAGATCCCAGTCATACGCGTGCCCACCAATGGCAGCCCTCCCCGGGGCCGTGACGCGATCGGGCGTCCCCTGGGCCAATCACGGCCTCCGATGACTAGGCCTGAACTAATCTGGGCCAACCAGAGCCTCTCGGCCAGCGGTTGCATTCACACCGACAGGGCGAGGGGCTGGCTTGGTAACGACCAACCTCCGGTTCACGGCGAAGCGAATTCTCCAGAACTTACGAGGCCCCGCGCAGCCCTATATTCCCAGCACTCGCCTCTGGCACTGCGTCAATCGAGGGTGCGCTTTCGTCTTTCTTGTCGTGGCTACCTTTTACGTGCTTAGATCTGCGGTGCTTGGGCTTGCATAAATCTGCGGGCACTGCCTAAGGGACTAGTTTCGATCGAGGAGGTTTTTGTTTTCGGTGTCGGACGTTATCCGCCTTGGGTCGGTTTTGCGGGAGGTGCTTGCTGTTAGGTTTTTGTTCGCGGACTGAGAGTTTGCGCGGAGTGGGGCACCATGGGGCGCCACACACTGCTGGTGCTGGGCCTGCTGTTCGCGGCCGGCGTGGCTGGGAGCTTCGGCGCCGCAGAGGAGGCGGCGAAGCTGGGCACCGTGATCGGAATTGATCTGGGGACGACCTACTCGTGCGTGGGCGTATACAAGAACGGGCATGTGGAGATCATCGCCAACGACCAGGGGAATCGTATCACTCCTTCGTGGGTGGCATTCACGGACAATGAGCGTCTGATCGGCGAGGCGGCGAAGAACCAGGCCGCCGTGAACCCCGAGCGGACGGTGTTCGACGTGAAGCGGTTGATCGGTCGGAAGTTCGAGGACAAGGAGGTGCAGAAGGACATCAAGCTGTTTCCATACAAGATCGTGAACAAGGATGGGAAGCCGCACATCCAGGTGAAGGTGAAGGACGGCGAGGTGAAGGTGTTCACGCCGGAGGAGATCAGCGCCATGGTGCTGGTGAAGATGAAAGAGACCGCGGAGGCGTACCTGGGGAAGAAGATCAAGGACGCCGTGGTGACGGTGCCCGCGTACTTCAACGATGCGCAGCGACAGGCCACCAAGGATGCGGGAGTGATAGCGGGGCTGAACGTGGCTCGCATCATCAACGAGCCCACCGCGGCCGCCATCGCCTACGGGTTGGACAAGAAGGGCGGGGAGAAGAACATCCTGGTGTTCGATTTGGGAGGCGGCACATTTGATGTCAGCGTGCTGACGATCGACAACGGCGTGTTCGAGGTGCTGTCGACGAATGGCGACACTCATTTGGGAGGGGAGGACTTCGACCAGCGCATCATGGAATACTTCATCAAGCTGATCAAGAAGAAGCACAACCGGGACATTAGCAAGGACAAGAAGGCGATCGGGAAGCTGAGGAGGGAGGCGGAGAGGGCGAAGAGGGCCCTGAGCAACCAGCACCAGATCCGTGTGGAGATCGAGTCGCTGTTCGACGGCGTGGACTTTTCGGAGCCGCTGACGCGGGCGAGGTTTGAGGAGCTGAACAACGATTTGTTCAGGAAGACGATGGGCCCCGTGAAGAAGGCGATGGACGACGCCGGGCTGCAGAAGACGGACATTCACGAGATCGTGCTGGTGGGGGGCAGCACCCGCATTCCCAAGGTGCAGCAGCTGTTGAGGGACTACTTCGACGGGAAGGAGCCAAACAAGGGCGTGAACCCTGACGAGGCGGTGGCGTACGGGGCGGCAGTGCAGGGAGGGATTTTGAGCGGGGAGGGAGGCGAGGAGACGAAGGACATTCTGTTGCTGGACGTGGCGCCACTGACGCTGGGTATCGAGACGGTGGGAGGGGTGATGACGAAGCTGATTCCCAGGAACACGGTGATTCCGACGAAGAAGTCGCAGGTGTTCACGACGTATCAGGACCAGCAGACGACGGTGTCGATCCAGGTGTTCGAGGGAGAGCGCAGTCTGACGAAGGATTGCCACGAGCTGGGGAAATTCGACCTGACGGGCATCCCAGCGGCTCCTCGGGGGGTTCCGCAGATCGAGGTGACGTTCGAGATCGACGCGAACGGAATTCTGAACGTGAAGGCGGAGGACAAGGGCACCGGGAAGTCGGAGAAGATCGTGATCACGAACGACAAGGGTCGGCTGAGCCAGGAGGAGATCGACCGGATGGTGCAGGAGGCGGAGGAGTTTGCGGAGGAGGACAAGAAGGTGAAGGAGAGGATCGACGCCCGGAACAGTCTGGAGACGTACGTGTACAACATGAAGAACCAGCTGGGGGACAAGCTGGGCGAGAAGATCTCGGCCGAGGACAAGGAGACGATCGAGACGGCGATGAAGGAGGCGTTGGAGTGGTTGGACGAGAATCAGAGCGCGGAGAAGGAGGACTTCCAGGAGAAGCTGAAGGAGGTGGAGGGGATCTGCAACCCGATCGTGACGAAGTTGTACCAGGCCGCGGGTGGAGCACCGGGTGCGGGCGCGTCGGAGGACGGCGAGAGCGACGACGAGAGCCACGAGGAGTTGTAATGGGGCAGGGGAGGCGTAGGAACGGGCGGGGTGCGGAATTCGCACCCGGTTCGGTGATTAGGAGGATTGTAGAGGTGATGTAAAGCGTAGGTCTGCTCGTATGAGACGGGCGTCCAGGGCGGGGGTGTGGGGATTCCTCGCGGCGGCATCGTGGGATGGCTCGAGGGACGGGCACCCGCGGCGCAGCTTAGTGATTCGCCCGAAGTCGAGATTCAGCAGCAGCAGCAGCAGCCACCACCACCACCACCAGAGGAGAGAGATTGGGCAGGGAGAGAAACGATGGTGTGGGAGTTTTTTTCGACCTATCCCACGTCTTTAAGTGGGTTTCATGTGGACGTTGTGATGCATGTGAGACTAATGTAGAGCTATCATCACTTCATCTGTGATGCATTCACATTTCGCGGTGTCGGGGTGCGGGTTGGCATGTGCATTTTGTCTTATCGAATTGGAGTCGTCGTGGAGCGGATGGGAATGATTGTGATGGTTTTGAGGTGAGCAGAGTATGGGAATGTCGTCGTCGGTTTGGTAATTTGTGGAGGCATGGGTACACGCGAGTGCGATGTATTGCAGGCGTGGTTGGTGAGGTGGATGTGTGGAATGGGAGTGGGTCATTTTGGGGAAGGGGAGTGGTGAAGTTTCACCGACTTTCAGGTGAAGTTCGAGTGCATGATTGGGGCGTATGGGTGTTTTGTGTTGGGATACATTGCTGCAATTTTGTTGCAGCATTTGATTGTAGGGGCCGTTTGGGTATTAGGAGTGAGGCCAGTCAATTGCGGGAGGTGCTGTTGCAAGCTTGAGAAGGCAGCGGTTGGAGAGGGTTTTAGGTGGGCCGTGAAGATATCGAATTGAAAGCGAGGCATACGTCTATGGATGCGAGGTGATGTGGGCTTTGTCTGGAGGTTGTTCTGGTTAAATGCCAATTGCACCTGCGCAGGGTGTGGTGCAAGGTGGGGTTTTTGAGGTTTTGGGTTTAGTTGGGGATGGAAGCCACTTGAGTGGATGAAAGTGACCTAGATTTTGGTGTCAGGGGCAGGGGGATTCTGCTGCTAATGCGATTGGAGACATGAATTTCACATGCGTGAATTGTGCCGGGGCGTGGCAGAGTTGGGTTGGTTTTGCTCTGTCGTCAGGGGTTGTATGTCGAGGAATGTTTGGTCAAGCTCTGTGGATCCCTTATCCGTGGCAGTTGTCTTTGCTGGTGGGCATTTCGTGCCGTGCATGGGTGAAAGTGGTGGAGGGTATTGAAGGTTGTGTGGCTTGGTCATGGAAGCAGGCAGGATTCGGGAGTGGGAATGCAACATTTGTGAGTCGATGCTTGGCAGATACCTCGGTCTTGTTTTCGAAATAGGTTCCGCCTCCGGAGTCCGTAGGGTGACTGCTTCGATTGTGTATGTTTTGCTTGTTTACATAGCATCGCTGACTAGTGGACTGGCTCGAAGTAATGACGTTATGTTGAGGGTGGTGGGCTTGGTTGGAGATTAGGAATGAATGGACGGTGTGTGTATTTTCGATGTTGCTTTTCGAGGCTATGACGGATTTGATGACGATGATGATGCTACTAGGTTGTGTAGTTGGTGTTGAGGATGAATGTCGTCTGAGTTGTATCGAAGTGATGGTTGTCATGGATGAGCTGTTGACGGGGCAAAGAACATGTTGGGGCTGGTTGACCGCTTTGCGTTGTGTGCATGGAGCTTCTGAAATGGGTATCGGGTTATTGGGGGTGCAAGTCGGTCGAATAGCAAGTTCATAACAGAGCTGGTGCATGTAAGCAATATCTATTGTGCTGGTTAGTGTTGTGTCGGTATGGTGCGAAATGATGGAATCCTTTTCAGCCTAGCACCGCTTTATGGACGGTTTTGGGTCCCATGAGTTGGACAATTTATGGAATGACATAATCGAGTATGACTTTGAGAGTTTGTATTGAGAGTACGATATACACAGAACAGATGCATGACATCGTTTTGATAGGCAGGTCAACGAAGAGGATCTGAATTTATGGCAATTCTGAGTAGGCTGGACACCCAAGGGTTTAGCATCGATGATAGTTGGATGTTACAGGAAAGCCCTGCTCATATGCTGCGGCGTCGTGAACCATTGTAGAGAATGTGCGGTTTCCGACAAGGCAAGTGTTGCGGAGGGTTCTGGTAAGCGAGGAATGTCGCAGTCGATCGGTTTGAAGCACACCTCTTCTTGATCCCAACGAAGATTGTCCGTCGCAGACTAAAACGCCAGTTCGGGTCAGGTTATGAACAACGATAGACTTGATGGCGATCATTTGGTCAACGGAATAATGTACAAAAGGCAGGAAAACGAAACATTTATTGCGACAAATGCGTTCGTCATTGACATTCCTGATGTCAGCGAGGCCAAGCACAGCAACCCAGAACCAGAAGGTCAGCTGAGCGAGAAGCAATCCGGCGTTGCGGGATTGCTTGGGCGCAGACTCTCCACGTTGCAACAAATGCTCATGGAAGACACGATTCGCCGAAGTGCCGGTGGCGTGCTGCAGTCATGGCGACCAATGCAACTTTGGTCACGCGTGGTGCCCCAGCAAACGTGGAATATTTACTCCGTGCTTCAATGGACACCGAATTCACAACCCGGTTTGTTCTTTCTCTTGGACCGCTTCTCATGGCCCCAGGCGTGGCCCCAGCTCTGTAGTCCGACGACCTCACACTCCCGAGGCCAGTGAAGCACAGTATCGGAACTACTGCTTAATTAAGTTTTAAGTAGTTTTAATGTTTAGTGTTTAATGTTATTGTATAGACCTGGTTAAAGAAGTTCGGAGGTGTGGTGGAAGGTGCAAGCATGAAGAGTAGCGACTCCTTGATAATGTGCAATACTAACCATGTGTTAGCATTGATTAGTTGTTTGATATCTTGGATTTATGAAAGGTTGAGATTGTGCATATTTTTTGGTTAGAATGTTAATTGGAAAGGAGGTGTCGAGGTGGTGTTGTGATACAGGCTGTTGAATGGTTAAATTTTTTGTAATTATATGTGTTTATTATTAGTTTAAGTTTGGAGTTGGATTGATATCAATATGCTTCTTTTGTTGTTGGTTGAGAATTAGTTCAAACAATCATTAGATTGGTAGTTAGAAGGATTTGGTTGATTGGATTAAGATAAAGGTTGAATTAGGATTGGATTAGGTAGTAGAGGTGTGGAGATGGAGGCTTGCTATTGAACCAACCAAGGTAGAGTCTTTGCTTGACCAAATATTAAACCAAATGTAGAGAAGTCCTTGTTCAACCAAGTATGGAGTGTGACAAATTGTTGTTTGTTGTGTATCAAATCTTGTGTGGCTTTTGTATTAATGAACCATTGTTTATCTTTTGTTGTCTCTAATTAAAGTGATTATTGGAAGAAAAATGCTTGTGTGGTATATATGGACATAGAATATAAGAGGTATATCCTCCATATTTTTTTAAACTTCTATCTAGATTTTGACTTTGCGTTTTCATAAGAAGTTGTTGGTATATTTGTGGTATCTTTTGATTTGTTTTAAAAATAGTCATAATTGCAATGTTCCATATTTTTGCAATAAGGGCAAGGGGAGGTTGATTTGGATCTATTTTTTGGATTCTTGTGGTCTTTTTTGGGGTACTTTGAAACTGATTTTGATTGCCACTTGTCCTTGCCTTTGCATCATGCTGTGATTTTAAAGACAAGCCTTTGATGGTAGTCTCTTTTCAAAGAGGATTGCAATTTTTATATGATTGTTGTCCTTGTTCACAATGTTTGAATCATTGTGCCATATTGTGATGGCATGGACCTTATTAGAGTGAGAACTTCAATTTGTGATGGAATCATGATTCCTACAAAGTAACATGGCTAGAATAGTGTTTTGAGGTTGTACAAATGTTATGTTAATCTCTCATTTGCTTTCATTTTTTAATGTAATAAGATTTTCTTGTAATTATGCTTAAATTATAACATTGTCAAAGAAAAAAGAGTATTTTCCAAGACCAATGATGCTTAGCTGGTTGTTTTGCATGCTCTTGCATGTGATAATATAAAGTTGTCTAAGCAATCTTAGATGGATGCAAGCACTTCTTTCAAGGAAGTATAGCTACTTGATTTGTTAGTGGTGGGGTGATTGTTGCATTTAAATTTGTGATTGGAATTGGTTCTTTTTCTCTGGTAGAAACTAACTTTCACATTTCTTCTATTGCGAATTTTATTTATATTTTTTTTTGTCTCTACATAGTATATTAAGAGCCATCAAATTTTGGCCATTAGTTGGAAGCAAGACTATTTGTAACCATACTTATGAAGAAAGGTTTATTGGTGCCCATGTTTCTATGTAGAACATCTTCAACTCATCCTCTCTTTTGTAAGCTTTATATTCTTATATTTCTAGAACTTGCTCTAAGAAGTGCTTAGATTGTAACTCTTTATAACATGTTGGAACTACTCTTTTGTTTAGTGTTAAGTAGTTTTAATGTTTAGTAATACTTAATGTTTGATGTTTAGTAAACATGGTTATTCCTAAATTTTTAATGTTTAGTAATACTTAATGTTTAATGTTTAGTAAACATGGTTATTCCTAAATTTTATGGTGTTGAGGAAGGCGCGACCAGGAGGTGTCACGACTCCTCGACGAGGTGCGACTCAAACCCTGTATTAGCACGGATTGGTTATTTGTAATTCGATTATGTTGTTCTAATGCACAGTTGCATTCTGAATCCTGCATTTCGTACCCCAGGTTGGTGGTTGTGCAGTAGAACATGCATCGGAAGACCAGGGGCGTCGCACTACACGGTTTGAGGTGGCAAGTTCATTTCCCTTTCTCCTTGCTCCCTCCCCTTCCTCGTGTCATATTTTGTGAGGGCTCTCCCGAATGGTTGTGCCCTCGTTCTGGCTCCTCCCTGGTTTGCTGTCTCTGGTTTCTTCGCCGCCTGCCACTGCAGCGGCTTCCTCAGGTTTCTGGTCCACCGGTCGCCGTGGATAGCGATCGATGATATGCTCTGCAAGAAGCGCCACAAATTGGCCCGGCAGGTTATTGCTCCGGCATACCTTTCTGGCCACTTCTTCGGCCGACTCGTTGTCTTTCACCTTGATGCGCTCCACGCAGTTGTCGTCGAGGTCAATAGTGAGGTTGGCAAGCTGAACGGCGGGGTCGTCGAGTTCTTGAGTTCCTGCCACGGTGCGGTTGGAAACGGTCACCACGAGACGAACCGGCAACCCACAATCCGAAACAGAAATTTTCAGCACTAAGAGACGGACATTCGGGACATGAGGTTCCAACATGCGTGCACCCCATAACCTAATTGCATCCACGTCGGGGAGCTGAACGCGTCCATGAGTTGGAGACCAATGTGCAGTACCAGGTGCGGCGCTGTTGCCACCAGGTGTTGTGAGCAGCGGTGTCTCTCCCTGCAAATACACACCCCGTGCTCGTGAGACGGTGGGGCCACCAAGTCCGTGCCGAGGTAGACAAGGGCATACATCGGAGGTGCAAGCACTGGGTTGACCCCAGAGGCGAGAAACAGCGAGAATTGGACCTGTCTGGCGGAGGCGTCGTGTGTGGATGCGTCTCGCATGGCATCCTTGCAGTCGCGACACATCGGCACGCGGCAGGAGTTCTCTCCCCGCCTCCTCATGGCTGGTCTGGTGAATCACCGATGAGCGCGCTACCTCGTGGCGGCTGCGCACAAGCGTAAGTTAGCGGGAATTGGCAGGGCACGTCCGCAAGGATCAGGTGCACATTCGGGATTGCGGATCCGCATTCGATGAAGAGTGCAGGAAGTGTAGAGTTGAGGTTCTGGAATCCCTGCGTGGCGGCGTGGACACACCTTCGGGAGTAGCCATGGAGAGAAGCGCCGCGGGCGAGAAGGAAGGAAGGAAGGAAGCGCAGGGAGGCGTGGGAGTTGCGATTCCAGAGAGAGTATGGAGTGGGAGAGAGAGAGAGACGGACAGACAGAGAGCGAGAGATAGGGAAGGAAGCGTTGGGAGGAGGTGGGGTTCTTGGCGACAGTGAGAGTGGAGGCAGGCAGGCAGGCAGGCAGAGTGGGGCCTGGGAAGCACGCGTACCCTGAGGGCTCTCTCTGTGCCTCTCTCTCTCGCTACTTTCCTTATCCATGGGTCGGGCCTCTTGGGAGCTTTCCAATCCTCCTAGTTTCCGTGACGTGGCTTTCCCATCCTCTCCGGTGGGTGCATTTCCCATCAGTCATCGATCCATCGATGCTTTCATTCATCTCCTTCTTCCTCCAAGCGTGCATCGTCTTTGGTGCTGGTTTGCACCTGCTTCCCTTTCTTTCTTGTTTTTCCTGGTGTGGATCTGTGGAGTTGAGCAGGGCAACAGTGCCATTTTGTTGCAATGGTGGTACATGCACAACTTCCTGTGTCTCATGTCGCAAATGGGAACAGAAATGGAAATGAACAAAATAGGCTAAAGAAACTCTTGAGAGTGAGGAAAGCCAGAAAGCGTAAGGGATATTTGAGCACAAGTAATCATTTCCAGAGTAAATGTAGTCCATACAATAAAGTATGCAATGGCTGTGAAGACAAGGGATGGGGTCCAGTTGAGGAATGTGTGCTTTTACACTGCACCTGTAGAGGCAATCCATGGACTCTGTAGTGGCAATCCATGGACTCTGTAGTGTCATGTCATGCATTCTTGAAGACATAAGGGAGCCAACCTATTATTTGCCACCATCTCCGTTTGACCTAGGGGGTTGAGTATTTCTATTATGTTGGCAACCTAATTACGACCAATTTTGGCATCCTATGGTCAAACATAGGTGGGAGGCTGGTTAAATTGATGTTGCATTGTGAGCATTACATAAAATTCAATTTACTTGGAAATGATATGCATGAACTATCAAAATTTAATTTTTGCATTAGTGGAGTTGTACATATGAAGGGGCTAATTATACATCATCAATATATATATATATATATATATATTTTGGTTGCACCTCAAGGTTGTAATCTTTGGAATTGCATAAGCAACATGGTGAAAATTTGGAAAGATTTGATTGGAATAAAACCTAGGGAGTTATGAGTTTCTCTACATTTGTAGTTGTGTAGCTCAATTACAAGGTAAGGAGGGTGAACTCTATTATTCGTGAGTTAATTAGTAAGGTAGAATTTGGTGATGAAGGGAGCATAGTAGATTCTCAATACTTTTGCTTCATTGTTAGCATTCCAAGGGAGCTATGGAAGTATAGGGAAGAGAAGGAAGAGAGGGGAGGAAGGGAGGGGGGAAGAGAGAAGAGATTGTTGATACCTAGACTCTAACACGGAATATAAAGGGATGAAAAAATTTTGGGCTTATTAATCAGCATATATAGTTGCCAGGTTTGGGTCCAAAATTGAATGCAAGCTTATTTAATATTAATCTGCAACATTTGCTTTTATCATTATTTGTCAAGGACATGAATCTAGAAAATAGAAATATTTAATCCATTGTCAAATACATAAACTAAAAGTTGATCCATAAACCAATGAAATCTGTGTCAAAGAATGAGTAACAAAATAGAAATAAGGAAGTACGTATATTAAAAATAAATTGGAATGGCTTATTGTCAAAAGACTAGAAAACTTGAGACTCTTGAAACTAGACTAGAAACAAGAAAGGAGTTGACAAGAGTGCAGAGGGCTTAATTCTTATTTCTATATATACTATCTAACTAGGAGCTACGTGGCGATGTTCTATAGGACCTCTAATATGTATTGACTTTGTAGAATACATGCTTTGACTTATAAGGCAAGTTTTTCTACATGTGGGCCACATAATTAGCTTGGTCTTCAAGTAAACAACATGTATGGCACATGGCTAACTTGTTGACTATTTTTTTAATCCAAAAAGCCAATTAAAGATACCTATAAAGTCAAAGTAGCATCTATGAAGCATCAAAGAAGCTTCTATAGAAGATATTATAGAATTAACTTATTTTTATCTAATTCTATTTACTTCTACTTATTTATATAGGTAATTATTGGCTTACATGTATATGTTCGTGACATTATCCTCCCTTTTAAAGACGAGTTGTATAAGGGGCAGTCATTATATGTTGAAAAAATCTATGATGCGATGAATTAAATTTGCCACATACTCAAATCTTTGCTCTCTTCGAAGATGATTGATAGGGCCTTTCAACAATCGGTAGTGTTTCATACATGGGCGAGAAGACCACTTTGTTATTTGATTATTGTTGAGGCCTTCATAACTTCTTTTAAATAAAACATTTGGAACACCATCAGGAGTTATTCCTACTTCTAATAAAATTACCAAATATTAGGAGTCTCTTCCAAGGTCGTGATACCAAACGTGTTGTATCTTGCCATCTATTTGAAAGAGTTTATGACATTCTTGAGGATCTTCATCTCGATTGCATCGTCTAAAAGGTTGTGACAACCCCAATGTCTTGTCTGACAAGTCAGCAAATGAAGGCTCTTCAATCGAATCCATTGGTTGTTGGTTTTCCATCTCTTTATTGCCACAAATACAAAGAAGCTACAAACAAGGATTAAAAGTAGAATGTTATCTTGCCTAGATCTTATTTCTTTTATAGGAAATATCTTCATCTTGATTTTAATGGATGTCGTCGATGAAAAGCCTCCACTTTCTTTATTGTATTTGTAAGATTGTTTGTTGGCTTCTATGTGCATTTATTAATATTGTATCTGTGCTAATGAACAACATATTCTAACTTATTTTGGCACTGTTTTGAATCTAAGACTTCTTCCACTTCAAATTCTTCATTATTGTCCACTTCCATAGGAAGATGTAGTTCTTGTCTTTTTCTTGGTATGTCCATTGTCTTGTATAGTTCAAGAAAAGACATGTGAAATATTGGATGGATTTTCATTAATTCAAGTAGATGTAAATGATATGCAACTGGATTGATTTGTGTAGAAATAGAAAATGATCTAAGCCTATGATAGTCCAACTTGTCACAAGGACAAGTGGTCTTGATATTGCAACAAAGTAATCAACCTTGTCACCTATGTGGAATGGTAGATGTTCCTTTCGATGGACATCCGCATTGATCTTTTGTTGTTCTTGAGTTTTTTTGAACTACGCCTTCATTGTTGCATATAGCTCTAACAAATGATTTGCCAAATCCTCTACCACAAGATTATTAGCTTTTGAAAAGTCAAAAGCCTCAAGTCGTGGATAATAACCATAATTGACAAAAAAAGGTGTTTGTTTTATAGAAGAATATATAGTGTTATTATAAGCACACTCTGCCAATGGCAAAAGAATTGTTCAATCATCTTGTTGGTAGTTGATGGTACATCTTAAATACTACTCCAAGACTTGATTAACATGCTCTATTTGTCCATCAGTTTGAGGATGGAATGTCAAAGATAGTTTTATATCTATTTTTAGAATCTTGAAAAGAATGTGCCAAAACCTTGATACAAATTGAGTTTTCTTATTAGATATAATATCCTTAGATAATCTTTGATAGTGATAGATGTTGTCAAGAAAGAGTTTAGTTATTTCTTCAACTATGATAGATTTTGTACATAGTGCAAAATGTACCAACTTGGTAAAATGATCTACTATCATGAATATAGAGTCATAAGAACCTAAGATTAGAAGATTCATGATGAAATCCATAAAAACAGAAGACCATGATTGTTTTGGAATGGATAATAATTGAAGAAATTTGTAAGGTTGATGACGAGGAATTTTTGATCTTGAACAAACGTCACATGACCGAACAAAGTCTTTTATATCTTTTTACATTTGTAGCCACCAAAAATCTCTAGATATAAGTTCAAAAGTCTTGTTGTATCCAAAATGTCATGTTGTTGGAAAGTCATGACGTGCTTGAAAAACATGTAATTATGATTCTTCTTTTCGAACATATAATTGACCTTTGATATAGAGTAGATTTTTTTTAAACTCAAACTTAGAAGTATCTTAGGACTTAGAAAAAAGATTCTTGATATTGTGAATAAGAGGATCAAAAGACATACTTGATTGGATTTGTTTCACAAGGATGTAATCAATAGTCAATGTTGCTTTTATAACTCAAAGATGAAAATGTTGTGACTTCAAAAGAATTGTTCTTTATTGATCAAAGGTTGCATCTTCTTCTTTTGGTGCAAGATAAGAATGTGTAATAAAGGCATCTGATAAATCTTGTTATTTTTTGGATCGATATGTGTTCTTGTAATCAAATCTTAATAAAGACATGCTCCAACGGGCTTGGCGACGATTTAAAACACGTGTTGATATGAAGTACTCGAGATTCTTGTGATTCGTATATATGGTGATTAGATTAGAAGCATCTTCTTATTCAAGACAAGAATTCGATGAAAAATCAATTCGCACAAGTGATCCTTTACTAAAGGAAAGGTAACAAAATATAAATAAATAAGTATGTATATTGAAAGAGAAACTAGAATTACCAAAAGACAAGAAAACTAAAGTCCCTTGAAACTAGACTGGAAGCAAGAAAAGAGTTGACAAGAGTGAAGAAAGCTTCACTCTTTTTTCTATATATACTATCTAACGAGAGGCTACGAGGCGACGTTCTATAGGACCTCCAATATGTATTGACTTTGTAGGACACATGCCTAGTTTTATAAGGCTAGTTTTTCTACGTGTGGGCCACATAGTTAGCTTGATCTTCAAGCTAACAACATGTGTGGTACATGGCTAACTTGTTGACCACATTTTTAATCCAAAAAGTCAATTAAAGACACCTATGAAGTCAAAGCAACGACTATGAAGCTTCTAGGAAGCTTTCTTATTAAATACTATAGAAATAACTTACTTTTATCTAGTTTTACTTACTTCCACCTATTTGTATATGTAATTACAGCTTATATGAGTATGTCCATGATATTACCTCACCTTCTAGGGATGTGTTCCACGAGGAGCGGCCATCATATGTTGACAAAATCTATGATGTGACAAATTATATTTGTCACATACTATGATCTTTGTTCTTTTCGAAGATGATGAATAGGGCCTCTCAACCATCGATAGTATCCCATATTAGGACAGAAAGATCACCTAGTTATTTGATCATTGTTGAGGCCTTCATAACTTCCTACGAATAGAACATTTGAAACACCATCAAGAGTTGTTCCTACCTCTAGAAAAATCACCAAACATCGAGAGATCCTTCCCATGTCGTGATACCAAACGTGTTGTATCTCACCATCTATTCGAAGAAGAACATGTCATTCTTGAACATTTTAACCTCGATTGCGTCGTCTTGAAGGTTGTGACAATCGTAATGTCTCGTATGGTAGATCAACAAATGAAGGTTCTTGAATCAAATTCGTTAGTTGTTGGTTCTCCATCTCCAAAGCGCCACTACTGTAAAGAAGCTACGAACAAGGATTGAAAGTAGAAGGTTATCTTGCCTAGACATTGTTTCTTTTATAAAGAAGATTTTCATCTTGATTTTGATGGATGTCATCGATTAAAAGCCTCCACCGCCTTTGTTGCATTTGCACGATTCTTTATTGGCTTCCATGTGGGTTCACTAATATCATATCCACACCAATGGACAAGTTATTCAAATTTATTTTGGCATCGCCTTGAATCTAAAACTTCTTCTACTTTAAACTCTTTATTATTGTCCACTTCTATAGGAGGAGGTGGAGCTTATCGTCTTCTTGGTATATCCACTATCTTGTATGGTTCAAGAAGAGACATGTGGAATACTATATAGATTTTCATTGACTCCGGTAGATGTAAACGATATGCAACTGGATTGATTTGTACAGAAATAGAAAATGGTCTAAGTCTTTGATAGTCCAATTTGTCACAAGGACGAGTGGTCTTGATATTGCGATGAAGTAGCCATACCTTATCACCGAAGAGGAATGATGGTTGTTCCTTTCGATAGACATCCGCATTGATCTTTTGTTGTTCTTGAGCCTCTTTTAACTGTGCCTTCATCGTTGCATGTAGCTCTAATAAATGAATCGCCAAATCTTTTGTAGTAAGATTATCAACTTTTAAAAAGTCAAAAGTATCAAGTTGTGGATGGTAACCATAATTAGCAAAGAAAGGTGTTTGTTTTGTAAAAGAATGTACCATATTATTATAAGCAAATTGTGCCAATGGCAAAAGAATTGTCCAATAATCTTGTTGGTAATTAATGATGCATCTTAAATATTGTTCCAAAACTTGATTAACATGCACCGTTTGTCCATCAGTTTGAGGATGGAATGCCAAAGATAGTTTTATATCCACTTTTAGAATCTTGAAAGTATAGAGTCTTACATATCTTAATTTTTGTAACTCACGACAAACATGAAATTCATATTCATCTGTGTTCTTAGAATAGATCAAGATGTTATTTAGATAACAAGTAATAAATCATCTAAAAACTCTCAAAAAATATCATTCATTAGATGTTGAAAATCTGTTGGTGTATTTGTAAGTCCAAAAGGCATGACGTTGTATTCAAAATATCCATATCTAGTTCAAAATGCAGTCTTCCATTCATCTCTTTCTTTAATACGTACTAGATTGCATGCTCTCCATAGATCTATTTTTGTGTAGATCTTAGCTTGATTTAGTTGATCAAGAAGTCTGGATATTAAAGGTAGAAGGTACCTATTCTTGATCGTGATCTTATTGAGTCTTTGATAATCAACACATATCTGCAATGATCCATCTTTCTTCTTCACAAATAAGATTGAAGTTCTTACTGGCGATTTGGAATGGCATATGAAATTCTTGGCCAGATTTTCTTCAATATATTCCTTGAGTTTAACTAATTCATTTTGTGATAAACTATAGATTGGTCCAAATGGTAGTTGTGCTCTTTCTTGAAGGTCAATTAAGCAGTCATAGGGATGATATTCTAGAAGAGTATCTACATTCTTACTCTCAAATAAATCTTGAAACTCTTAATATTGGCTTGGAATGCCACTTGAAGACTTTGCATCATTAGAAATAGGTGTGGCATAAATGACACAAGGTGATCCTTCTTTTGCAACATACAAAAAAGGTCTTGCTCTTACAAACATAAGTTTAATTGTATTAGACTTACGACTTTTTATTGGATTAATTTTACTCTTAATTATGCTTTAAGAGAAGCCAAGGATACAAGAATTCCAATCTATATAAGGATTATACTTTTTTAACCTTGATAAACCTAAAATGACTAGATCAGAAGGAGATTTAATTATATTAAAGATTATGCAACTACTATGACCATTTATTGCTACATCTATAGGAAGTGTTTTATGAATAACATCTTTAGAAGATAACGGACGACTATCTATGACTTCTACATGAAAAAGTTTAGTTTTTTGTACTAACGATATTTTATGATTTTTAATAAATTTTACGTCTTAGAAACAAGTTGAGGCTCCTAAATCTATCAAGGTGGAGGCTTTATAATTATTAGGTCCTAAACTCACATCTATTATAAACCAAGGAGAAGATTTTGAAGAGAGGATAGGACCTTCATTAGAAATTGTACAAGATTCTAGCTGTATGGTTCTTTTTATAACTGGACAAATTTGTTTTTTGACACATTGTCTTTTTTGACAGTTGTATTTTTTATTTTGTGGTTTTGTTGCTTCTTTGGATAATGTTGAGCAATGTGTTTAGATTCTCTATAATATAAGCATAATCCTTCTTGATGGCGATGAGTCTTTTTTTGCTCAATATGAGGTTTAAAATGTACTGCATCAATTTGCATATCCTCTACTTTTGAATGTATGTGTTGAAAAGATGTTGGTATTTCCATCAAATTATAGTAACATTGAGGCCCATTTGTGTGACTCTCAGATCAAAATTCAAAAAATCAATTGTCGTATTTTATAACAAAGTCTATTGTTTGATTGAATGTTTAAGGATTAAGTATGTTGAGCATCAATTTCTTTACTTCATATTGGAATCCATAGAGAAATTGGCTAATAAGTACAACATCATCTAACTTGATATCAGTTACAAGTAGTCAAAATTATGAAGCATATAATGTTATAGATTGATTATCTTGTTGTAAAATACAGATCTTGTTGGTTGCAACACGAGTTGCATCATATTTTCCATACATGGAATGAAATTCTATCAAAAATACCTTGAGATTATCCAATATTAGATCTCGTTATTTAAAAAAAGATGAAAATCACAATGGTACTAAATTTGAAAAAAGTGTACCAATGAATTTAACTTGTGATCTTAGAGTTGGATAGTTTTGAGGTTAAAGTCCAATCACAAGTTGTACTTGATTGATAAATCTTCAAAATTTGGATCTTGTACCATCAAACTTCTTGGGCAAAGCAACTTTTGGTGTTTTAATATTTGATGAATGTTCCATCATGGATGGAGGAATATGATTTGGTACAGATATTGAAGTAGCTCTAATCATCTTTATATCTTCACTTCCTACTATTCTCATTGATCCTTATAGTAGTAAGCTAAGTTGATGCATTGCAAGCATCAACTCCTATAATTGTTCTTGTATATGTAACATTACATTCTTCATTTCAACAAGCTCTGCCATAATAACACTCAAAAAAATATCTAATACCAATTAAGACAAATAGAAAAAAATACTTGAGGACAAAGAAAATACTAAGAACAATATCAGTTTAAAAGAAGGTAATTCTTTATTTCTTATCATGAAAATGAGGTAATCCACTCTTAATCAAGACAAGATAAAGCTTTGATATTGTAAGTGTATTCTTGTCTATTTGTCAAGGTCATGAACTAAAAGATGTACATCAACTAATGAAACCCATGTCAAAAAAAGAGTAACAAAATAAAAATAAGGAAGTACGTATATTAAAAAGAAATTAGAATGGCTTATTTCCAAAAGAGAAGAAAACTTGAGACTCTTGAAATTAGATTAAAAATAAGAAAGGAATTGACAAGAGTGAAGAGGGCTTCATTCTTGTCTCTATATTTATTATCTAACCAAGAGCTACATGATGATGTTCCAAAAGACGATTAATATGTGTTTACTTTGTATGACACAAGCCTTGACTTACAAGGTAAGTTTTATTATGTGTGGGCCATATAATTAGCTTAGTCTTCAAGCCAACAACATGTGTGGCATATGATCAACTTGTTGACTATGTTTCTAATCCAAAAGGTCAATTAAAGACACCTATAAAGTCAAAGCAGCGTCTATGAAGATTCTAAGAAGGTTTTGTAGAAGATATCATGGAATCAACTTAATTTTATCTACTTCTATTTACTTCTACCTATTTATATAAGTAATTACTGACTTATATGTGAGTAGCCCTTGTCGTTATACGTGAAGTCTTGCTTGAAAATACTTTGGACACCTGACTGTGGAAGGTAGAATAGAAATTACCACAAAAATATTCGAATTCTTTTAAAATACTAATAATGCCAAACAAGCTTTATTCAGATTCAAAAAATCTCCAAAAGAATTCCAATGAAACAATAAGAAATCTTAATGAAATAGTAGAATGATTACAAACATATCTCAAATCTATCTCAATTTCATTCTTAATTTAATCCTAGTTGAAATCTAACTTCATTTAAACTTTGAGGCATAAATAAACTAAATCTTAAATTTTAAATAAACTCTAATAAAACTCTTAATTCTAAAATAAATCTTGATTAAATCTTAATCTAACTTTAAATACTAAATAAAATACTAAATCTTAAATAAAATCTTGATCAAACCTTAACCAAACCTTAAACTCCAAACTATACCTTAAATCCTAAACTAAATCTTAAACCCTTAATCAAATACTGACCAAATCTTTAACCCTAATCCTAAATCAAATCTTAACCAAATCTCAAATTCTAAACCAAATCCTTATCATAAATCAAATTCTAATCAATTCCTAATCAAATCTTAATCCTTAATCAAATCCTAACTAAATCCTAATTTTAATCTTTAAACTTAAACCAAATCCTAACCAAATTCTAACCTTAAATCAAATCCTAAATAAACCTTTATTCTAAATCAAATCCTAAGCAAATCCTAGTAATTTCTAGATTAGAATTAAACGTCAATTTCTAATGAATGAACTGTTGATCTTAACTCAATTTTTTCTCAATTCTTAAAAATTAAGTTGAAAATAAGATCAAAATTTTTGAAAAGAATCGATAGTACCAAATAGATGTTAATCTCAAAAACGTGCTCGGGTAATGGCTAGCCTCCTTTTCTAATCTTGATGCAAATCTCCTAGAGCAAATATTTCTTCTTTTTACCATTTGATTGATGTCAATTGTCTCATACACATAAAAAAAAAATCTAATATTCTCTCACATAAATTGCAAGAAATCTTAAAAACCGTCATTGGACCTAAAATTCTACTTCTTGAGACCTTGACTCACTTAAACCTCAATAATCCTTAATTCATCTATTAGATCGAGCTAAGATTCATAATACATATTAAGCACACCTATGACCATTAATCCACAAAATTTCACTTATAGATCTATTACAAAATTCTTTAAATCACTAGAAACATAAATCCTATTTTATTTCACAATCGCCAAGTCATCCAAAAACAATCTTGACTTTGTAAAGCTCTCACAAAGTCATAAAAACTACAAATCATCTTAAATTAATGCTTATAGAAATCTTATCTAGTGTGCTATTAAATGCCACTCTTCGATTTGCAAAAGAACTCCAAAGTCGTCGTCAAGACTTGGTTTTTTGCCTCAGGGTCTGATTTTGTCCTTGGTTCATAACCTGCCCTCTCTAGGTATCAATACCTAGTTTTTCTTAGTAAATTTTGCTAGAATGTACTCTTAACTTCTTTCTTAAGATGACTACAATATTAATTTTTCCAATCTACTTTATTTTGCCTTATTTATGGTCCTACAAAGTAAATAGAAGTCACCTTTTTAAAAAGTTGTATTGATTATTTTTAATTTTATTATCCTTTTTACTATTAACTATATTTTTAAGATAATTTTTTCTAATACTTTGAACTAAGATCTCGTACATTATAATAATTTCCACACTCTTTTATCTATTAGTCATGTTACATCATGACACCATCACATCCACTCTTGTATTTCTTAAAAAGACTTATAAATCACTTAAGAAGGTAGTATATTGAACTAGAATTGCTATCGCAAAAGACAAAAAGATTAGAAAGTCTTGAAACAAGACTTAGAACTAGAAAGGCATTGATAAGAGTCAAGAAGGCTTTACTCTTGCATCCATATATACTCTTAATTATGAGCTACATGGCGATGTTCTGTGAGACCTCCAAAATATGTTGACTTTATAAGACACATATCTTAACTTGTAAGACAATTTTTTTAATTGTATGCCATATAGTTAACTTGTTGCATAAGCTACGAGCACATAGTTAAGTTGTTGACCAAGTTTGTAACCTGTCAATCAACTATAATGACATATAAAATCAAAATAGCATCTATGAGGCTTTTAGGAAGCATTTCTAGAAAATATAATGAAATAAATTTATTTTTATTTTCTTATACGTAATCATTTAGATAAATATTAGATTAAGTATATATATGTGTGACATTATTTTGCCAAACATAATGATTTACCAAACATTGAAAGTTTCTTATAAGGTAGTGATATCAAACACATTGTATTTCATCATTTATTCAAGGAAGGATATGTCATTCTTGAGGAACTTCATTTTTATTACATTATCTTATAGATTGTAACAATTATAATGTCTTATTTGGTAAGTCAATAAGTAATAGCTTTTGAATTGAATTTGATGGTTGTTGGTTCTCCATCTCATTAGCATGACAAATATACAAAAGTTACAAACAAAAGTAGAAGGTAGAATGCTATCTTTCTTGGATCTTATTTCTTTTATAGCAAAGATTTGCTATTCTTTATCTTGATTTTGATAGATGTTGTTGATAAAAAATCTCAATCTTTTTTATTGCATTTGCAAGATTCTTTTCTAGACTTATAATCCTTGCTACCTTCTTTTAGATTTTAATTTATTATTTTATTATTGAAATTTTATTATTTATCAAAATGTGTAGGATTGGTTATTTGGCTAATATAATTAGAACAAGATAGATAATTTAATAGTCTCATTTTTCATTTCAATATTGTAATATTTAATTTTATTTTTATATTTACAATAATTTTTGCATCAATGATTTATGTATATAGGAGGTTAAATTCTTTATTTGTTGCATGAGTTATATATCTTTATTGTGTCTGATAATTTTTAGCATCAATATGTTATTTGGATTTTATATTTATTTTACAAAAATACTTGCCTATTTTAATATAACTTAGTATATTGCATTTAAGGATTATTTACATTGTGTCAATGTTGCTGACTTCAAAATAAGAAGATGATGTAAGATTAATTAGTATGCATCTATTATGTTGTGATTATGAGATTTTATCTTATCTTATAACTGGTATGTTTGTGGGCTTGTCTTTGCTAATAGTGATAAGTCATTTTTTTTGCATGTCTTAAAGGTTGATTTTAGAATAAGTAAAGAAGAGCAAAAATATTAGATAATGCTTTATGGTATTATTAATAGATTTTTTATCTCTAAAAATTAGTTTTTGTATGAATAGAGCCTCGTGTTTTTATTTCTTTTAATATAAATATACTTTGAATGTAGTTCAAATTATTAAATTTAACTATCTCAAGTTAGAAAAAGTAATGTGTGGTAAGCCTCTCTCTCTCTCTCTCTATATATATATATATATATATACATATACATTACTGTCAATAGCAAGAGATTATGTTATAGCAATGTTTTTTTATATGTGGATTTGTCCTTAGAATGTGATTATTTGTCATAATGTAATATTGTGTGCAATCTGGTACATCCTGCTATATTTGAGTTTACTTTCTATTTGATTATTTTATATTGATTTAAAGTACTAATGTGACTAGTATCAATCCTCTTTATCACTGATTTTTTTTTACTTGTTGATTTTTTTGTTATTTATTATTATTTTACTTTAAAATGCATGTATATTTTAAAATAATAAAAATCTTAATGTCTTTATGTATATATAAAAAAACCTAAAAAATATTAAATAATATTGATAAAGGATCATAATTTATATATATCATTAGTTTTTAGTTTTTAATTTTATTATACATAAGTAAAAAATATAAAATATGATATAAATATTTTTAATATTATAAATATTCAAAAAAAAATAAAAATCTAAGTTTTATGAAAATATTTCTATTGTTATTATAAAACCAACTTATGAATTTTTTAGATTAAACTTGGTCACATTTTTTTTTTTTTATATATATATATATTTTAGTAGGATTTTAATAAATATATCAATTTCTAAATTTTTAGATTGAAAAAATTCTAATATTTATTTTGAAGGTATTTAGTAATTTTATTTTTTTAGATCTTTTTTAATATTTTTACTAAGATCAAACATTATTTCTTGCCACAAAGTTTAATTACTGTATATGTGCACTATTTTATTTTATTGTAGTGTTTGTTTGTATGAAATAAATTTTTTAAGTAATTATAAGATTAACTCTCTCTCACTAAATCAAAAACTCATGAATGATTAAGTACCCCTTAAATTTAGTTTTTTTACAATTACAAATTTTTGACTTTATTACAAATTTCTTCAAAATTGGTAGCTATGGCTTTTCTAAATAATATACTAGAATATTTGAGAGTACTTATTAAAGTCTTAACAAATCAAGGAAGAAATTCCTTTAAAGTATTTAAAGCTTTATATAATAAAGCATTAATATATCATTGTACTATCTCTTGAAATCATATTGAGGTAAATGGCTTAGTTGAATAAGTTGTTTAGATTGTCAAGCATAGTTAATAGAAGTATAGATTACTTCATAGCAATCATTGTGATTGGAATTTAATGTTACCATGGATTTTTATAGATTATTTCTTTAATAGATAAGCATCTTTGAATCATCTAAATCTATAATTAAAATTAGTTAATAATTACATAATCAAGTAGAGTTCTTTAAATAAACTAGCCTATTGTTATGAAAAAGTTATTTATTGCTCAACATCACAATACTTTATAGTATGCTTGCATTCATAATAAAACTTATTAACCTTAGTTGCAGAGATTCTTCAAAGGGGATAATATATATTTGCAACGTAAAGTACCTATAATACTTGATGTTAAGACATGGCATACAATTCTATGTGTAAAGAATGTATTACCTAGTTATATTTTGCTAAAAGGTGAGGATGGTGTGACCACTCAATTACGCTCCAAAATTTAAATTTTTGTTATTTCTTTATTTTATGATAATTAGGCATGTGAGATTATGATTGATATAAGTAGAATTTTGCTTTATAAATTTTTAGGATTGCAATCTTTGATGGTATAAATCATATCCTAATTCCTTGAGTTAGATTAATTAGGACCAAAGTAAAAAAAATAGAAAATTAAAATAGTAACTTAGTTATTTTTAATAATTTAGAGGTTGTTAGTCACTACTATGAGGGTTGACTAAAAGCCTATGAATTCACCTACAAATATTTCATATGATTTAGAGTGACTTAGAATTATAATTTTCTAAAGATCTAGTGAAATTTAGTAATAATAGTTTGGAAATTTCTTCCAAATTCAACAAATTCAAGTGGCAAAGTAGTTCTTCTAATTAATAGAATTTTTTTTAATACAATGGTGGCACCGGATTCATCATGTAGAGTGAAGAAAACAAGATCAACACCCTCTCCTTCAAAATACAAGTAGAGCAAATAAATTCTCATTTTGAAGAATTTTACAAGAATTGCGAAGATCCTTCTAGGTAAAAACTTTCATAAAAATTGCAATTGAGTATGGATTGAGATATGTGAGTAGTCGATCTTAGCATAAAAAGGTGTTTTGAATACAATTTTGAAGTTAGCTTTACCAAAAAGTTCTTTCTTCACGACTTACAAGAGCTATCAGCCTTAATAACGAAATTGGCTCTTGGATGAATGAAGGATGTAGATTTACATTAGAAATCTTAGAGATCAAGGGTAGAGATGTGGCTACCCTCCCACAAGCCACTACTCAATTATATAAGAATAGCTTGGTTCTCCAAGCCCTCTCTCTCTCCTCTTTTGGTAAAGGACAAAGCCATGCCAAATTTTGGTTCTAAACTCTACTCTTAATTTTATTTTTGATTTTTAATCTCATTGTGAACTTTGTGGTTGTGTGAACATGAATCTTGAGTAGTGAGTGATGGTCATTGGATTTTTAAACATACTTCATTGTGATAGATAGCTCCCTTGGCTTTCCAAATACTCCAAGGGTTTCAAGAGCCTCAAATTTCTCTCAATCAATCATTTAATTTTTTGAATTTTAATATTAAATACTTTTTGGTTGTAGCTTTTGGTGTTAGCTTTCCAAAAAAATAAGGATCGCATGATTTAAGGTAAGAGCAAAAATTTTGAGTGCATGGAAGTCGGTTGTCTTGGTAGTTTAGATCACCCATTTTTGGAAAGGTATTTCTCACTGTTTCTTAATTGGATTATTATAAAATTTTAAAAGTAAGTAAATTCTCAAGCTGACCCTCTAATGGCATAAATTTTATTAAGTTTTAAAATAAATTGAATTTTTGGTTAATTTACAAGTAGAGGGAGGTTTCCTACTATAGAAGTCTTGATCAGTCAACTTTGAAGGAGCATTTCTCGCGGCTTATGTACTGGATTGAATTTAAATTTATCGGAGCAGGAGTGCTTTTAAGTCAACTTTGTAAAAAACTAAAAAAATCATTGAATTTGGAGCTAATCACGATTTTTGGAAAAGTTTCGAGTAGAAAGGATTTGATGCCCTCAATTCTTGGACGTTATCAATGTACCTTCGCTTTTATCTCTTTTTAATCCCACTCTTACTTTTATTTTTATAATAATTTATGAATTTCATATTTCAAATTTTAGATTTTAAATTTTAACTTTTAACTTTTAATCTTATTTCTTTTATTTTTAACTTTTATTTTTAAATTTTATTTTTAACTTTTAATCTTAGTCTTCTTTATTTTAATTTAAAATTTTACTTTTAACTTAAATTTTAAATTTTAAATTTTATTTTTAACTTAACTTTTAATTTCTTATTTTAACTTAATTTTTTTTAATTATGAATTAATGGTAATAATTTGATCAATTACTTTTACCATCAGTTATTTAATAAATAATAATAATAAGTTTCAACCAGTTAATCATTTATTTACTCTAATTAATTAAATTTTTATAATCACATAAAAATTAGTAGTTAAGGACCATATAAATGACCTTGAACAAACCATTGAGATTTAAGTGGAAATCATGCAAATAGCCTTGAAGACCGTAGTAAATTTCATCAATTTTTTTTATTAATATTGATAGCCATTGCTTGGAAGGCTTAAAGTTAATTCAATTGCAAATACAAAGATTTAAATTAACTTAGCAATTATTCAATTGAGAGTTCTTCTATTCCACCTCTTAAACTTATTATGTGGCATCAATTTCATTGAGTGGTGAAATTTGGACTAACCAATGGATAAAAATATTGAGAGCATTCAAAGAATTGTATTCCTTGTTATTTTCCTATTGATGATTCTATACATCTTAATTTGGCAGTTGTGTCAATTGATCTTCCTTGCTTTGTATGTAGTGAACAAAAAGAGGCTGTGACGATGATTTTGTGTGATTAATGCCAATGTTATCAAGTTATATATATTCTTACTTGAGAATGTATCAAGCACCTAGTTGTAGAAAAAAAAGTAGAAATACAACAATAATTCTATCAAATCTAATAGAATCATAAATAAACTTTAAATAATCTTTAATAATCCTAATCAAATTTTAACCAATTTGAAGTAAATTTTATAAAAGTTCCAAAAGAAATATAAAAAATATAAATTAATTTTTTAAAAAAATAATAAAAAAATTCTATAGAAATATAAAATAAAAAATTAAAGAAATAATGATAATATTTAAAAATATTAGAAATAATTTTTTAAAGAAATAAAAAATCCTAAAGAAATAATAAAATAAAAAATCTTAAATATTTTCTAAATAAATCTTAACCAAATTTTAATTGAATTCCAATTAAAATTCTAATGAATCTTAATCAAATTTTAGATCAAATTATAATCAAATTATAATTTAAATCCTAATGGATCTTAATAAAATCTTAAATCAAATCCTAATGAAATCCTAATGAAATCTTATATCCTAACCAAATCCTAGACCGGATTCCAATAAAATTCTAAATCCTAAATCCTAGCTTTAAACCAAATTCTAATCAAATTCTAAATTCTAAACAGATCCTAATAAAATTCTAATAAAATTCTAATTAAATCCAAATTAATTATTATAGCTTTTTGAAACCTCAATAAATATTAATTGAATCATTGATCTTAACTAAAATTTCATCCAAACTTCAATCATCAAGAAATTATCAAACATACAAAATTTGAGAAGAATTGGACTTACTAATTCCAAAAAAAGCTCTTAAAACCTCTCAATTGTTAGCCACCTTCCTTCTCCAATTTGAATGTTTATCTTTCAATAAAGAATTTTCTTTTTTGAATTCTTCAATTACTCCAAATATTGATTTTTTTAAAGGTATTTTAGGCTAAATTGCTCTCACAAATCTTTACTTCAATCAAATTAGTAGATATTGCTAGATCGTGAAATCCTTCATTGTTCTTAAATTTCAATTATTTCAAATCATAACCTACAAAAATTCTCATACTCTTCAATTTAACTGCTTGATTGATCTCAAATTTTTCATACATTTATAACAAGTTGTTAAATTTTTATTTTTATATATACTATGAAACTCAAAAAATCTTCAAATTTATAAACTTATTTTTATCTTTTAAAATCTAAACACACTAGATACACATTAATTTTGAAAATCCTTCAAAATCTTAATATTAGTCCAAATGACAGGAAATCAACTCTCAAAAATCTCTTCACAAGTTTCTCCCTAATTCCACTCTTTAATTGATAAAAGAATCTTATAATTGTTATAAGTGTGTGATTTTGTATCTCACGGTGTGATTTTGATTTAGGTTGACAATTGGTCCTCCCTAATTATCAATTTTTGATAATTTGAAGTAATTTTTACTTAAATCTATTGTTAACTTTTTTCTAAAGATGCCTATATTATTTGCTTATCTCATTTACTTTGATTTGAGGCATTTATGCTCCTACAAAGTAAATAAAAAATATTTTTTTAAAAGGCAACATTAAGACTAAATTTTTTATTACATTCCTATCATTTATTTTAATTTTTTTACTACATATGTTTACTAAGCTCTTCTATAATAACATCCATATTTTTATTTTTCACCATATAGTCATGTTACCCCACAACAATGTTTTTGTGTTGTGGTTTGGCTACCATATGAAAATAATGCACATATATATCTTATATATAAATTTACTATTCAATGTAGTGTGAGCCATGCTATTAAATTTTAGTTGATTACAAAATATAATTAGATTACTATTTTGAAGTGGTTAGTTTAAAAGGCTATTATTTAGATTGATTTTATATTGATAATAGTTTTTATATATTTAGAGCCACCTTTATTAGACATTGGTGAATCTTGAAATCTTATTTGTTTCTTTTATTTGGTATTTAAGATACATACTATGTAAAATTTATTAAAAAAAATTGATTAGAGAAAAAATTTTGTATAAAAAAGAGTAGTTATGCCAGTTATATAGATGAATAGAGATAGATGATAAAAATTTCCATTCTTATTGGCCAAAATTCATACCCAATAGACTTCAAGGAGGTTGTCCAAGGCCTTATTAGGAATTAGGTTTATTCTTTTGGAGGCATTTGAATTTAAGAAGCTATTATTAAGATGTTTGGAACTTTGGCTATGGTTTTGGTAAAAGTTTTGAGTTATTTGAAGTTTTTATGAAAAAGATGTAGGCACTCAAAGTTAAGGTATTGATTTTGTACCTACTGTCATTCTTTTGGATATAATGCATGCAGATGGGAAGCAATGAAGAATTGGAAAGTGGAGTTAGAGAGAAAACTTTCTTAACTATAATTTTTATATAATATTTTATGAACTCTAAGGTGGGATGAATGAAATATAGGAAGTTGAAGTCAACACTTGCAATCTAAAGGCAATAGTGACCTGATTTACTAATGGTTGTGTTTTGAAGTATAACTTGAGTAATTTGCTAAGATTTTGGCTCAAAATATTTTATAGTGTGTATTATCATGTTGATAAACTTTATACACAAATTTTGTGGCATTTGGATTTTGGATGTTTGAGATATGAAGAAAATAATATTCAAGTGCTTGTAAATTAGGATTTAGAGCACTTGCTAGGATTTCTAAGATGCCAAACGATCTATAGTAGATTTATTGTTCATTTTTTTTGTGGTAAAGCTTAAAGATAAAGTGTAAATTATCTAGAAATTTAAAAAATACTGAATAGTTGAATCAAGAAATATGAATTTCTAAAATTTAGAGAAGAAAAATCTTTTGTCGGAGAAAAATATTTTATTAGGATTTTGTTAAAATTTGAGCATTTTATACAAAGTAAAGGAGATTTTGGGAGCCAAGTCTTTATTTATATGTGAAAGATGGAGATATGGAGCTATGACAAAATTATGACATAAAGATGAATTTTTGAAAGGAGATTTTAGATTTTTTTTGAATTTATTAGAAATCTAACTTATTAGAAAATAATTAGTTATGATCTGGTATAGCAAAGAATGTTAGGATATTTCTAGATGCTTTAAAAAGCCTTATATACAAAGCTTATTAAATATAAAAAGAGTTTTATTAGTAAAATACTTTTTGATATTATTATATTTATTTGTCATTTATAATAAAGATATATCATTTATTGGAACTTGGCCAATAAGTTAAAGTTAAACTTTTTACAACCAAATACCCAGTATATTTCTAAATAGAAAATCACGCCATACGACATTGTGGGTGGCACATGGCATATTTGACTCTACTTCTTTTAACTCTTTCTTCAATAGATTGGATTTGTCTATGTTATAAGAGTCTTCTAGTCATATCTCATCTATTGATAAGAAAAAAAGATTTCTTCTACCATTTTTGTCACACTTTTTGGTAGTCTAGTTGCTACAATGCCAGCTTGGATGAGTTCAATTTGGCAACAACATCATTGTAGCATTCATCTTCATCTATGTATGTTTTATAGTCCTAATTGACTAGAAGGACTCTTACTTAGCTAAGAGAGGCATTTGAGAGTGTATTGGTTGTACATTTGTATTTGGTTTAGATTACATACTTTGTGATTAGTTTGTAGCACTTGATGTATTGAGTATAACAATCTTTGTTTATATGATAATATTTCTAAAAATAAAAGAAATTAAGCTATAAAAGTTATAATAAAAAAATATCTTTTATTAAAAAAATTCTTAAAATTGAGCTTGCTTTAGCAAAAATACAAGATTGGCATTGAATATAAAAATGCATAATATGTATAATATAATATGATACTATATTGTACATATTATATTGTACAATGAAGTTTGATATTTCTTTAATGATAATCTTGTACATATTGTATTGTACAATAAAATAAAATAAAGTTTGATTTTTTTCAATTGTAATTAATACTAAATAAATAAAATAAAATAATATGACTTAGTTTTAATTTTAAATAAAATAAAAATTAATGGTATTATATTGTATAATATTTAAATAAACATGTTTCAAATTATTTAATTATTCATATAATATAATTTTTTATATATATTACATACATAGCTCGCTTATAATATATTAAAATTTGGTATATTGTTAAACCTAGCTTCTATTATATTATATGAGTTTAATTTATAAAAAAAGGTGTCTTGTAATATTACTTTATTCTTTAAAAATAGATTTTAAAAGTATTAAAAAATAATTAGTTTATCAAAACTATTAACTCTATTTGGTAAAGATAATTTTTATATATTTTTCTTTTATAAAGATATATTTAAAGAAAATAATAAGAAAGACATCTAATAATGATAACTATGGTATATCAAACTCAGATGATAGTATTTAAAAAAATTAAGTTTTTTAAAATTTTGAATTTTAAATTCTAAATTGCTACAAAACATTTTATTTTTAATGTCCAATTAAAATTCGTAAATCCTTTAAGTTTTTAAATACATTAGAAAAAAAGTTTTATAAGTAACATAATTTTATAAAAGATTATATAATTGTTAAATGTTATTAAATTAAAACAAAGGGAGGTAAAAAAATTATATATAGTTTGGAATTGTTTCTAAGGATAAAATTAGTCTAAATTAACTCTCTTAATATTATAAAAGTATTTTAATAAAAAAAATTATTCAATATTTATTAAAGTTATTATTAAGAAAAAATAATATATCTAATATATTTATAATTATACAATATTTTTTCTTAGATATAGATTGTAATATTAGTTAGTAACATCATGATTTTAAGAACCTTAAATGATTACATAGTCTTTCCAAAATATTCATATAATTAAAAATTTTCAAAAAAAGACTTAAAATTATCATTTTTGATTCAAAAATAATATTTTGATATAATTTTAAAATAGAAAATCATTGTTAATTATAATCATTGTTCAAAAATAACAAAAATATCACAATTTTCCTTCATTATATAAATTTATATTGCAATTTAACAAGTTGCTTGTTTTTAAAACACAACAAATCCTTTTTCTCTTTGAAATCAATTTCAATTCTTTAAAACAATATCTCACTTTCAACAATCCTTCAAGAATCTAATTAAATTTGTTATATCTATCTAATAACAATTAGACATGATGATTGCCAACCATACAACCTTGACCTTTAACTGGCAAGAAAAAATCCTACATAGATTAGTATCCAAATTGTGACAATTAAAACATCAATTGTGAAATCACTAACATTTCCTCAGTATTTCCATATATATATATATATATATATATACTAAGTCGGAATTGCGAAGTGCAGCAAACGAGTGGAGCAAACGAGAGGAGCAAACGAGTGGAGATTCACAAACACGAGTTAATATGAGTTGCTGTGAATCGATGGGACTAGATTTGAGGATCCGGGGCATCCACAATCCGGGACTTCCAGGGGGCTCCGCAGTGTGTAGAATTGCGGTGTTTGGGCGCTACCGATGCGGAGTAGCAGCAGATTCAGTTGGCAAGCAAGCAAGGAAGGAAGGAAGAATGGAATCTAGGGGATTCCTGAGTAGCCAGCCAGCCAGCCAGCCATCCATTGTGCCCACTCCCTTCACCGCCGCCACTCCCTGTGTCTGCATCCTCTCCTTTTGCAGAGAGGGAGATTGCACCATTCTGATCCACTGACGTGCATTCCTGGTGTGAAGAAGCTGGTCAAGTGGTGCGTTTCGACGCGGAGGGTGCTGGTAGATTCCAACAGCCATGTTATTAATATCCCATGTTTATTGTATTTTATGAAACATTCCATTTAGGTTCTACCGTTTAATTCTAGCTGGCGTTCGAATGCCCTAGACAGCTGCCGTTGGGCGAAAGGTAAAGCGGTGAACTTCGTAAATTTGACCATAACACATGGTTGCATTACACCGTGAACTTCCCCGATCTAGCTGGGCCTCGTGTTTCGATCTCAACTCGTGGAATTTATAATTTTTCCAGGCTTTTAGCACTGGTGTTGAGGGAAGGGTGGTAATGAGTGTGCTGCTTGCTCGTCCGGATTGTTGAGATTGTAGGTGCGCGTGAAGTTGAATTCGTCAGTGCGATGCTTTGAGGCTGGACCCTACACGGATTTGTGAACTAGATGAGAAGGTGTGCTAGATCTTTTTGTACTTGTGATTAATGTAGCAACCCCAGAGATTGGATTGTTGAGACGCGACGTATGCAGGATGGAGCCCCCTACCTAAACTGCCTATCTCCTCCGGACAAAGGTCATCTTTGTCGCATTTACTGGTTCGCCATTTACAACGTAGAAGTAGGTGAAGAGCCTCTGAGGAGGAAAGGTCTGTGGAGACTGTCCACCATGTCATCAATCTGGAAATGGATCGTTGTGACAGCCATCTTGTGCCTCGTACAAGAAGCCTCGTGTACATACCAATGCGGCAAGGGGATCACACCCAAGATCTACTCCGAGTGTAAGATGCTTCCCTCTCTAGGCGCCTCGTTTGCTTGGACCTTCAACAGATCCGCCTACTCCATGGACTTTGCTTTCACAGGTACACATTCTTTGCGAGGTTCTTGAGGAAGGCCGTTCTGTTAGCTCAGGTATATATCGTTTTCCGGTAACGTCCCGGGTATTTGCTATTGCAGAGGACCTCGAAGATCCGTCTGGTTGGGTGGCGTGGGGAATCAACCCAGATGGCGCGCAAATGGTGGGAACCCAAGCACTGGCGGCGTTTTCCAATACGTCGGGGGTGTACACAATGAGAACTTACAATGTCACTGGGCCAGTGAAGAACAATGAAAGACTCTTGGTTCCGGGTACGGTATCAGTCAACTATTCCAACTACTCTGTTGTTGTGGTGCAAACCACCGTGACAATTGCCGGCACTGTGCTCTTGAAATCAGGACAGTCAACTTCGCTCAACTTGGTTTGGAACCGAGGTCCTCAAGTTCAGACCACCACTTCCGCCCTCATGAGCCACTCGGTTAGCAACAACGAGAACCTGATGAGCACTTTGAGGTTTGATGTGGGCACCGGCGAGTCCATGGGTGGAGGCGAAATCCCTAACAAACGGCTCAAAGATGTAAGTTTAACTCGCTCGTTTCAACGTTCGTGTTAGATATATTGTAAGTATCTTCTGGGTTTGGTAGTAAGATCGACGAGTTGAATCGGGGACCATTCCTGAGTGGGCGGGGCTGGTAAATTTTCACAGATTCATGGCATCATCAACGCGATTTCTTGGGGGATTTTGCTTCCGATTGGACTCTTGGCAGCTCGCTATCTGCGCCCTTTCAATTTTGCAGACCCCGCCTGGTTTTACATCCACGCATTCTGTCAAATTACTGGTTACGCTGGCGGCACGGCGGGCTGGATTTTGGGGTTGCGCCTTCAGAAATTAGCCAATCCGATTAAGTACTATCACCGTAACCTTGGTATTGCAGTCTGGGCTCTGGCCACTTTGCAGGTATTCATCTGCCCAGTTTCCGATCTCTTGGCAATTGCTTGTCTTAAAATTCTGTGTCGCCTACAGCGTGGCGATTGGAAAGTTATTGATTTGAAACATGCTCATGTCCCATTGCTGGAGATATCCTTATGAAGATGGACTAACTTCGATTATTTGCATGCATTATGGTATTTCAACCGGGCTTGGATGCTAAATTTTCAATTAAATCTCTGGTTGGGGTTCTTGATCTTCATGATCCGGTTCGTGCAGATATTGGCTGCAACACTGTTGAGACCCAAGCCAAAAACCAAGGGACGGCCGTTATGGAACGTGATTCATCACACCCTTGGATTTTTGATCGTCATCCTGGGCGTCGTCAACATTTTCGAAGGCATCGATCTGTTGGGCGTAGAGAACTGGAAACGCGTGTACATCACGATTCTTATCTGCATAGGCCTCGTTGCAGTTGTGCTAGAGCTTATCAACTGGTTTTTCTGGATGCAAAAGAAGGAGAGGAGGCATAAACACAGTGTGCTTGTTGGAGATACATAATGATGATCGTCAGTGCACGTCGTATCCTGTTTTGAGAATGGCTAATCCTGAGGTTTAATCTGCAACTGGCCTGTCGTGATGAACATCAATTGGTGGCTTGAAAGCTGAAGCATCCTTTCAAGGACATGTACAAGAGCTCGATCGTCGAGGAAGAGGAGGATCCAGGTAGAGGGTTAACTGAGAGCGTAGGCTTCAAGAGCTTTTTCCTTTGACAGAACAGGAAAAAATTCATTTTCTCGCCATTTTCCTAGCCACAGTTTCTGTTTTCAGTAGATGCACTTACAATTCCCGTTTCCCTACGGCTGAAGCGATTACACCTTCCAACCTTGTCTTGAGAAGGCATTTTTCAGTCTCTGGGGGCTCAATCCTTCGAGGCGACTACAGCGTTTGGAAGGGGTTCAACACAATTGAATAAGAGCTGTTTGATACGGAATTTTGCTGTTTGGTTGAGCCCACTTATAGCAGAGCTTCAGCTTCAATCTATTAAGGACATGAATGGCAGTAGCCCACCATCAGTTTAGAAAAATGTGGACAATACCATTTGACTAAGTAAGTAATCTGCACACCATTTGATCAGTTCCTGCTTACCGTTCCTCACTGTTCTGGAAAGATATGCTTGATTGAGCATCACTTTCTGATGATACAAGCTTCCAATGTAATTTGTATTTCTAATAAGAAATGGAACCTGCATGATGGATTTATGTGCTACCTCGGCATCTTTGAAGGTCAGGATTTTTGCATTTGACTGTTGCCACTCCTCGTTCATGTTGTATCCGAGAATCCTAAGCACCCGTAACTTATATATTAATTTACTCATTAGACATCTACACCGTGTGTCTTAGATCTTATGTTATTCACATTTTCAATCCAAATATCTCATATTATTGTTAGCTTATTAAATATTTTAAATAACGAGCAATTGGGAATCTTAAAGTCCGCTATATCTGTTGAATGTTGAAGATAATACTCATCCTAAGTTGAAGATAATGAATTTTTGTGGTTTTAAGTATAAATCATGGACTTTATCTGTATCACATAGCAAATATTTGATATATTCAAAAAAAGACGAATTTGAGGTTAATGTTTTCAACAAAAAAACGGTTTTTTATGCGAAGTGTTGAACCAGGTTTTGTGTAAAATTAATGAAGAGTTAACTGAAAATTGACATTGAACCAACGTATGAATTTCATTTATGATTTGAAAACTGATTGTATCACCAAAAAAACAAAAAAAAACAAAAAAATAAATATATGTATATATATATATATAGATACATATTACATTATATTGTGCGTTTTTGTTACATGGTTTATATATGCTTGTACATCAATTGCAGATTTTTATGTGGTCTTTTTAAGATCTATTTAACTAGGGTTATTGCATTTTCAAAGCATGAAATAATTCCAGTGAATAAAGTTATTTAATTATTATTGATTGAACTGATTACTTCTAAATCACAAACTTTATAAATTATTTATGCTCGAAAATCAGAATGTATGAAATAATAGATATGATATGAAGAATCATGTATGTGTTTAGATATTAAATTTTCATCACTTTTTACTTTTTATTTTTTTTAAATTGTAAATGTACTATGATTGGTGTGATAGATTAAATCTATTAAATGAATAAAAATATTTTTATATCTAAAACAACAGTATTAAATATTGAAACTTTGCTGCATTTTTGTGAACTGGATGTTTAAACCAGCTGTTTATTAATATACAGTATGTTGTTATTATTGTTTTTAACAAAACAATTTAGTGCTTCATGTGTTATAGTTGAAAAATTAAAGATGTCAGTAGTAAGTATTCAATTGAATTTTTACTTGAAAATGATTCATTAAAAACATCAAACATCTGCAAAATAGATGTATAAATAGTCAGTTCAAAGTTTAAAATATTTATCTGAACATGTTTTATTTATAAATTATGCCTTTTTTCTTTTTCTTTTTTCCCCACACAGTGTACCAATTAATCATGTGTTCACTTAACAGATGCAAAAAGACTCCAAATTTCAAGAAATTGTCCTTTAAGAGTATTACATTGGAGATGAAATGTGAAATTTTTTCTTAAAATTTTCTATCCTTTAACATAAATATTTATTTATTTAATAATAATGAAAACTTGAATTACTAATAAAAAAATTAAGACGATTTGTTACAATGGCCAGGTTTTGCAACAAATTATCTTAATTTTTTATGCATTTATTCCTATCAAAAACCCTTGTCGTTGGGCAGGGAAAAGCTGAAAAAAGATCAGCAATATATATAATAAATTGGAGGTCCTTTTCCAAGTTATGCAGGGCTTTCTTCTAATTAATTATTTCTCTGTCTCTTTGTCTTATACCTAAGCTTTCTTATTATATAGATACAATTTGAACATAATTGCAAATCCACTATTTGTTCAGTCTGCTGTGGCAAAAGATTGTTACTACCTTAATGCCCGGATTCAAGCCTCACAATCGGGTATTTAAATATACGGCTCAACTTGTTGTAGGGTTTCAAACTTATGGTGGTTCACGAGAATGTGCTCGCAAGGTTTCGTCAGCTATGGCGGATGATGGAAGTCCTCAAGTGCACAAGTCTTGCCGAGCATTGGCTCTGAGTCTGGTCAAATGCCTCGATGAGTCTGCTTGCATTAAGGTCCTCCAGAATTTCGTTTACTTTTTTGAAAATTTGGAATAGATTGTGAGATAATTTTGGGATTCTGGATGTGGACAGTTTAGGGTTGGGCGTGGGCTTAGGTTGTAGTTGGTGACAGTAGAGTTAGGAGATGTTTTAGAAGAATTTATTCTCGCTCTCTCGAATAACAGACTTCGATTGTCTTCCACACGTAATCAAGGCCCTCGTCGGATCTCATGTGGGAGAGAAATTGGTATCTATGAATTTGCTTAGAGTGTGCTTTCGCTGTCGCGGTGTAATTTATGGGAGATAGTTTGATGAAGTTCGATGAGGAATATTGTTGTGGATTATTATCATTGATGCTTTAAACCAACGTTGAGACATTGGGAGTGGTTATTATTTTAATTTTTGAGGGTGCATTGCCAACTTCTTTCACAGTAAATTGTAGAATTTTTTTACGTTTCTCGTTTTCATGTTTTTCTTATTGTTTCATGGTGAATCATTTTTGACCTGGACGTGATATGCTTATGATTTTTGAAGTGATGTTCCTTTGCTCAGGAAAACAAACGGTCTTACAAGGATTGTGCATTAGATAAAAACTTGACGGCATCGTCTACGTGTAAAGACATTCGCGACAACTACATGAAATGCAAACACGAGCAGGTAAGGACTAAGCATCTAGGCCACGAAACATAGTATATTGGCATTCGGTGGTCGATGTATGCGATGTCGCAGATTATCTTTTGCCATGTTTTAACGAAGGAAAGTTGTTGTAATGCTTAGGGATTTGCAATGACAAGTTTTGTTCATGAATTCTTGATTGAAGCATTAAAATTTGTGGGGATCGTTGACATCTGCATCTTACAGGTGTAGAATCGGAGTCAAAAGATCCAATTTTTTTAGCCAGTAGAGCACGTGGGAAGGATATGATGCAATGTGTAACCATGTAGAGTTTTCATTATTTAGTTGCCAGTCACTCGATGCAATTGCCGAATTTTGACAAGATTTATAGCTACTACAAAATTATGGTGTCTGACATGGTTCGATCACCAGGAAACTCTCGTATATTCTAATCCTGAAATTTGTATTTTGTAGGTTGGCATTGTCGTACGAGAGCGGCTCCTTAACAATCCTGAATTATTTAGGTTTGTGTAGTTCAAAGTACTCAGTTTTGTGCTTTGCGTGGTCGTGATCTCGGTGGAATTTTTGGCATGGCATTGGTTCATTTACTTTCTGAGACATTTAATTGCTACGTTTTTGTTGACAATCGTCCATGCCTGGTGTTTCCCCAACGCAATTGTTGTAAGTGCAAATAAGTTCGCACTTTTGATGAATTTGATCTCACTTTTTTTGAACTATTGAACCCTTGAGAAACCCGGAATCAATTGTTTAATGTGTAGTTAAGCAGTTAGGATCTGGCGTTATATTCGCGAGGCCTTGCTAATTCAATGATCAAGGAGGGCAAGGTTGCTTGATTTAAGTATGTGGGGTCCAAGTCTTTCAGCATTTGAAAGGATGAATACACCCTACAAGTGCAAGTTCACTGTTGCTTGGTTCCTGTCGAAATAAACGAGCGTTTTCTTTAAGCTAGTCAACTCTTAATACGCGAAGAACTTACCGCACTTATGTAGATCCTGCAAGGTATGTCCATGTACTTGCTTTCAGTACAGTAAATCAGCAATTTAGTACCACAGAACTTGGAGTTCGAAAGGAACCCAGAAGCATGGGAAACGGATGCTAGCTTTTGGGGTCCTTTCAAACTTCAGTTCAATCTTCCTAACCACTGTTGCGGAGCATCAGACCTTGTGCAGGTATCATTTCGTACATTTCATCCTGTTCGCCTCGAGTTTTTCAGTCTGGAATCTTAACATAAGACACAGATATCGCAGATGGGTTATTGTTTTCGTCGTGTAACCCACAAGAGGATCCATGTCCGCCCAATATTTGGGCATTGCACATCTGTCTAAATATTCCTTAAATACATAAATTCTTATATATGTATACATATGTATATATCTATATATCTATGTACTTGGTCAGCTTTGGCACTTCAGTGGATTCAAAAGCAAACCACCTTCCCTTACCACCTTCCCTTTGCCTCTAGCAAGTTTCCTAGGGCTATTCTTGATAGAAAAAAAACTCACCTTTTGGCCTCATTTCCTATTTGAAGTTCTAAGCCTCATTTAGTCCCTCACTTCCAGTTATTGTAGATGAAGATTACAATTTAACATCAGTGAATAAGGGTTTTATAGATAGTCTTTTTGGTTTATTTTGTTTTTTTTTGTTTATTGCTTCTTTTTTTCTTTTTTTTTCTTTCCTATTTATTTTAAATTCTTTAATATCTTGTTGCTTCATCTTCTTTACTTCTCATACTTATCTCCTTTTTCTTACCTAGCTAAATTCTCAATCGTCTATCTTTCTAGTAATTTATATCTCTCTATCAAATTTAAGTAGATGTATGTAAATACATATTGTATTGTATAACATTTAAGTGCCAACCTCTACTGATGGATACAAAAAAAAAATCTAAATAATAAATAATAAACATGCACATGCAAAAAGTAAAGGTTTGTAGCTTGATTCCAAACAAAATGTTGATCTTTAATGATGCCAAAGATAATAGTAGTGCCATTCAAAAGTCCCATAGTAAGCTTTCTCATTAAATGTCTTAGTGTGAATCCCACATCACATCAAGGCTTTATGCATATAATGTAAAGTAAAGTGGATAAGCTATGAAAATAAGAAACTATGTAGAGGATGCTTTCATTTTATTGACTATGACAAATAGATATGCATTATTCTTTTTAATTGCCGATGATTTACTTGATCATTTAAAATGTCACTAATATTATGCCATATAGGTCTAATAATTTAAGAAAATGTAATTTTAAGTATTGAATGTGGTTCCAAGTTGGTCTAAAACCACTGAAGATGGAAAGCACAAGAATTCAATATTATAATATCCACAAGAAAGATGAAGAGCTTGACAAATATAATATTCATCAATGACAAACTTCTTTTATAAATCACCTAATGGAAGTACATTGTTGAAAATGTAGCTTATATAAGAAGACCAATATATTAACCACCATTGTATAAATTGTATCAACTTCCAAAAGAGACTTTATCATGAATCATCTAAGCCTTGAGTTATTCTAGCTTGTAAATAACATTGATAGGACTATCTAACAATAAACAAATTTGCATACTCCAATATCTTAAAATCTTTATTATTAATAAGGATAATTTATAAGGAAGTTGCTTAAAGCATCTATAAATAATATAAGAAGAAAATAGCTCTAGATATAAGACTAACAATCTATTAATGTGATGTTGTGATATACATATGGATACAAATTCATTATCTTTACAAATGTACCCCTCGACTTCAAGGCAAATCTTTAAAATAAATTCCAAAGTAGTAATAATATCAATAAATATTTTTAGAAGGATGATACCATCTTTTAATAGATTCCAATGAATAAATTATACAAAAAGTAATAAAATGAGATTAATAAGTGAAGTCTGAAGGTTCAAAAAAACCACAATGTCATGACACCTAAATAATTCATTAGAAGAATTCTACATTAGAAATGGATTATTAGAGTATTGTAAAAAATAATTTAAAGAATCTATAATTGATTGATTTATCAAAAAAAATTAAATTAAATTTATTTTTAATAAAATTGGTCCAAAAAATAAATCTAATATAAAAGTAGTCCAATCAAATACAATCTCTACTACCATAGGTATAATATTTTTTATAAATTCCACAAGAATAAATTCTTTTCTACCATTCTAAATAAACCATCTTGGTCTAATTTATTCTTCATTTGTCTAATTTTTTAGACCAAAATCAATTGAATAAAGGATTTAATAAACAATCAAAAGATTATAGTTGGTTGTAGTAACTACATACTTACGGAACAAGTGTAAGTAAAATAATCCAAAATCAACATAAAATTTCAACTATAGTAGATTTTTGGTTTAAATCATAGCATAATTTTTACTTATAAGTAATACAATAATTATAAATGGATAAGGCTTAAGAATAAAGGTCTCTAAATCTAACTTCTATACAAGTTGTTTGCTAACTATAAGTAGGTGGATACTTTAATGTCAATTTATAGTATAATATTGGTGGTGTTATTATTCATGTTGCCAACAACTAAGATATCATTGCCATTGAGCAATTGAACCATTATCAATTACAAATATTATAGCTCATATTTAGACTTAGATAAAATATAAGATAAATAAGCTTTTATTTCAACTAATGAATTGAATTTAATATGAATCATTCATGACAAAGGTTGAAATATCTTGAATAGCTAATTTGGCCAAATTTTGTAGATTCTCAATTTTAAAAGGCTCTACCATTGCTTAAAGAACCTCTAGAAATGACATGTCTATTTTCTCTTCTAATATCTTATCAGTTAAATAAAAAAAACTTTTAAAGGCTGATAATTTGGTGATACTACATCAACTCTATAAAATAGTGGCAATTATAAAATTTTGTGAGCTTAAGCCAATCAAATATTTAAAAATAGTCTCTTCAATATATCTACACAAAAAAAGGAAGAAATCAGCTAGCAAAGTAATATTAGCCAGGAAAAATGATGATGGCAATCAAGCTTGACTAATAAGATCAATTACACAACTTTGGCAATCTCATATATTATATTAAATCACTTATAATAGGTGATACATACTTGATTGCAATCTAAGCATATATAGCTTCTATAACTACTATATGTCTTGTCACTCTCTACATATATAAATTTAAATACAAAAAAAGCCAAGCTTTTTCTTTATAAAGATTAACATTCAACAACTTGAACTAATAATACAAATGTCACAAATCTCTTCTTTAATACTACCATCTTAGCTTCTATAATCTATTTTTTCAAAAAAAGGCCTCAATTTTAAAATGAAGCTTAAAATAATGCTTATCATTATTGTTGAACTTGTCACAAAGACTATATTTTGATTGTTTCTTCTTCTTCTTCTTCTTCTTCTTCTTCTTCTTCTCAATGTTGTTGTTGTTGTTGTTGTTATTATTTTTTTAAAGACTAACAACATAAATGGTCATTCTTTTTGTAGTTAAGTTCACTATAAGTCCAAAAGACCACTCTAATTTTATAATTAATGTTAGTAAAGTTACATTAAGCAAGAAAAATCTTCTTGAGTAAAGAAGCTTTAGTCATCCAAGGCATTATATTTCTAGTATCATATTAACAAAGAGTCTTATCTTACTTTTCTACTAAAATAAGGGCTTAAGTTAAAGTAGCTTTGTTATTATAATTAAGAATGATCTTTGATATATCCATCTCTTAAAGTCATTTATCTATGTTGGATAAACTAATCTTAGTTTCTTACACTTTTAATTTATCTATGTTGAATTTATAACTTCTAATTAGAGAAAGAAATGCCTTTTGCACAACTTGAAAACCAATCTTGTATCATGTCTCAAGAATCCTCTTCCATTTCATTAAGAGAATTTATGTGCCAAATAAAAACCTCATTAGAGGGCTCCAACATTGAATCAAATTGAAAATCTTTAATTTTGTTCTACCAATATGTTAACACATATTACAAGCTTACTTTTAAAATATAAAATTAAAAATATTAATTAATAGTACAAATTATAAGTCATTATTATAAACAATAGTAGTAGATAAATATATTATATTAATAACATGTATTTTTGTAATAACTACAAAAGCTTAGGTGTTTGGATATCAATTTCGGGTCATTAGAAGGAATACAAGCACAACCTACTTTGTACACATATAAAAGGTCTTATTGACTATTAATCCAACCTCACCACCATTGTATGCCCATAATGTAAAAATTAAGTACAATGTAAAATTGAATAATATCAAATATATTTTAATAATAATAATTTTAAACAAGTATGAAGACAAAATTATAGTATAATTTTTTAAGAAAAAAGGTCAACAAGCCAAATTATACTTAAAGAAGATAGCAAGGCTATTATATTATAAAAGATTTGATATAATAGTATAATAATATTTTTTGTCTAACTTAATCTATAATTAATGTATACTTGACGATTTCTTGAAGATACCTCATTTTTAGGATGGAAAAGTCTTATTTTATAATTAATTTTTTAAAGAATATTAATGCTAATTACAAAAAAAAATATATATTTAATTCAAGTTTAATAAAAAAATCACTAAAATTATTACTATTTAAGAAAATAAAAAATAAAATTTAAAATTAAAATTATATAAATCTCTCAATTTTGTGTATAAAGGGTAAAAAAATAAATAACAATTGAATAGTAAAAATTAATTTTAGTACATTTGAATAGAATAAGTTTGTCCACTATTGGTTATATCTTCTCTTACTGGACAAATAGGCTAAATCAAACTCAAATTATTTTTCTTTTTGATTTAATACTTTAAGTTTATAAATTATTCAAAGATTGATGCTCATTATTTCAATATTGTATTATCTCTTGATTTACTATTTATTTATTTTAATTTTATTTTAGTATTTGTAATAATCTATAAATATAAGATATCATGTATAACATTTATTAGGATAGGTTGTGTTAGCATCATCTATCCTCAAAAATATTTCTATCTTTGATACAATTATATTTGTACAAAAAATCTTAATTTTTATATAATTTGTATAAATGTATGATAAAAAATAATTATATTTATGATAGGACTTAAGGTAATCAAAGAAATAGAGCAAAAGTTTGCAACAATACTAACAATTCTTAATCAAGTATAGTAGGAAGATGAAGACTTATAATACAACTAAGAATTGTTGACAAGGCGATATTGTGTTATATGAAAATCAGCTCGGAAATGCACTAGGCATTTGGTTGTGCCTTGAAGTTAGATTTACAACATAAAAATAATGCACAAAGTGTTTAAAACATCGTTTTAACAAACTTGAACAACCTAAGTAAGCTTCTAATTTAGTTAAAAACACCTTATCAACTCTAAGAGAATCCTAGAATTATTTAATTAAATTCTAATCAATTCTAAATAAAAAATAATAATTAAATACCAATGAAATTCTAACTAACCAAAAAAAATACTAACCAATCAAAAGAAATCTTAAAGAAATTCTAAATAAATTATGAAAAAATTATGAAACAATTCTAAAGATATTCCAAGGAAATCATAAATAAATCATAAATAAATCTTATAAAAATCCTTAAAAAAACCTAAAGAAATCCTGACTAAAGAATAGCCAACACTAAATAAATTTTGAATAAATTATAATTATATTCTAATTAAATCCTAACCAATCACTAAATAAATCTTAATGAAATTCTAAAGATATTATAAGTTAATTTTTAATAAATTCTTAATATATTTCTAATAAATTTCTAATAAATTCCTAATCAAATTTTGTCTAATAGCTATGCTATAATACAACAACAAAATAGGCACAATTTGATAAAAGTTAGGTAAGAGTAATAAACTCAATGTCATGGTTTGTAATGCAACCTATGAATAAATACACATTACATTATAATAATGAGATGTTAGCCAATAAGAAGATGGAGGTAACTAAGATTATAATTGTCAGAGATGAAAAAATAAGAAGATAAACGCATATTAGATCATGATTGGAAAAAAGATAAGATGAGAAGATGAAGTTATGTTAAAGAAATAAAAAAGATAAAGCAAATGGAAGAAGTAAAAATTAAGGTTTTAAAATAAGCAAGAAAAGAAAAGTAGACATTGTTCGCACAACTTTTGTCCACTAAACTTAGTTTACAATTTCAATCTTTCAAAATTAGTCCAAAAAGGTTCATTAAGACCCAAGACTTTATCAGAAATGTGGAGTTGATATGAAGGTTGTTTTTAGGCCCACAAATATAAATAAGGATTACATCCAACAACCAAGTTTATATAATATTACCAAACTTGAATAATAACATTTAAAAGAGGAGAAAAAATCATCTTAACATTCAACACTCAAAATTTTAAAAAAATATAGAAGTACCACAGTCTACTTTTTTATTTTTTTTATTTTTTGTAAATGCATACAAAAAGATAAGAAATAACTTTGTGTTATGGAGGCACAGCTAACTGAAGTAAGTGTTATCAGAGCATTGCTATTTGCACATGTCACATATTTCCGTGCTCAATTATCTCTTTATTTACATAGTGCTTCGAAGCAAATTCAAATAACTCTGACTGGATAAATGAAAAGAAACCGATAGCATATGGTCTTGGAAAAAGATTGTCTGCTGCTATTGTGTACATAAGCACCACTTCTACCACACTGCAAAATGCAACACCTAATCACAATCAACTTAGGTTCCATGATTTGATCAATGACCCAATATTGCATTTCTAACCCAAACAAATGCGTTGAGAGTAAGCTACAATAGATTAAAAATTACAGTTTTGACTTCTATACTAAAATAAAAGCCACCACAACAAATTTATATTATCACTTTTGTACAATTTCGACAGATCGACTAAGTTTCCAAGGAGCAGAAAAAAAGAGAAAAAAGAAATCGACATGACAACTTCACAGGCCACATGAACCAGGCCTTGTAATGAATGCATGCATTCTTTCAAATTCCACCTAATCTGACAGCGTATACAAATCGGTCCTAAAAAGTGAATGTCACTTGTGACACCCTTCTTCACAGTACAGGAGGGGAAGGGGGGATATGATCGCCCACGTCCATAGGATGGCATCTTGCTAAATGTAAACGTTTCGAACATCACTTTGACCAAATGGAATCCCGCAAGCAGGACACTTGCGATGCCTGAGCTCCAAGTTCCTCTGGATACAGTGGCCGCAAAACAAATGAAAGCATTTTGTGATGACAACCTGCAGAATGAAAAAGATTCATGGGAAATTGTGAAAACCTGGAAATAAAAAGTTATGAAAAATGTAAATGTTCAGAATTTAAAATTCGACAAGTTCCTTGTCCTGGCGCACAGTAGGAGCATGCTTACCTCTTTTGGATGATCATGGCAGACACCACATTTTAGAATGGCCTTATATTCTTTTATCTCCTCCTGAAGCCGTTCTATTGCAGAGCCTCCCTCATGATGTGATCGCAGCCGTGCCACCTTATTATTCAACGCCTCCAGCTCATCCTGAACCCTTCGTTTCTCAAATCTGAACATGAATTTAAGTTGTCAACAGAGACTAAAGAACAGGTCATGGACAATAATTTTGTAAAAAGTAAAGCCTACGCACTATTGCAACCACGCCATAATTCCCGCTAGAAATATTTCTGGCGTCAGCTACGTGCTTACAAACAATATTCAAAGATAACTTGACAATTAAAAAACTCCCAACAGAAAGAAATAAAAGCTGGACTCACCTTTCTTTATCGAGCTGCTGTTGAGCCTCAACAAGTTTCTGACCACGACCTTCAATTCTTCTATTTGCGGCTTCCAGTGCTGCTTTTGTTGACACGAGCTGTTTCTCAATTTCGACCGTCTTGTGCTTCAAAGCTTCCAAGGCTAATATGTGTTGTCTACTATCATCCATTACCTTGCCTGTTTGCTCCAAGTAAGATCTGATCTGCACAAAGATATCCACGTCCATCATGTTGACAATCACCAAATATTACGTAACATAGCGACACGATGGTCATAACAGCTAAGGGTCACAGCAGATCAACACAAGCAAAATGAAAAATCATGCAAATTGGAACTTTAAGCGAAAGATCTAGAAAGCTGCTAGAAGTTCAAAGACAACCACAAAAAATCCTCAAAGACCTTAGCACTATCGATCACATCAACATGTACCAACACGCTAAGCTTTAAATTTCTTTAAGTAACACACGTGAATTTCGTAAATCCTACTTTCCCAAAAGGAAACTCAGCAGTAAAGATAATCATAACATAAACCATGAGATATTTTACCTGATCTTCTAATCGATTTACATGCTGCTTAAGGGGGTCAGCACTAGCAATTGCATGTTGCACACGACTAGCCAGAACTTTCTTCTCTGCTTCAAGGAAAGATTGTAGCTGTTTAGCCTTCTGGCTCTCTGCCACCAGCTAAGATTCATATACAACAAAAATACAAGCTCAGATGTTGTTCACCCAACTACAAGTTAAAGCAGTTATAATGCAATTGCTGAAACTCTAATGCATCCAACCTAGGTCCTCTCATGCTCCTTTCTTTAACCGTCAAATTAATTGATTTCCCATAATTCTTCTATATGAAATAGTGAACAACATCTCACGCTGCTACGAGCTCACACCAAATATTCTGTTTGAAATCCGGATTATTCAACACACAGAAATCGCATGTCATATACTTTTACATCTGATAATGGTCTAGATACGTAAGCCATCTGACACTGATTTCCTCAAGCCAAAATCTGAAATAGTCACCAAATACCTGAGTGTTGTAATCATCACGTTCAGTGATTTGATGGAGTAGCCGAGAGTTTTGTGTCAGCATCTCATCATATGCTTGGCCAAATGTCTGCTTAATCAAATAGTGTACAACATTTGAAATCAGTTCCAACTCCATCCAACTAAGTTTAGATCATTCTAATGACATGTTTGGAGAGGAACAAGAAAAAAAGAAAAACAGTTAGAATCGAACCTCTATTACAATGACATAGGCGTCACCTTCTTCATCCTTAGATTTCAACGTCTCCTTAAGTTCCATGACAACCCTGCACAAATGAACATATCCGCAAAAATGAATATGCGCACTTACGCAACCAATGGGTACCTCCATATGGAAGCATGTATAAAATTGACAAAACACTTCCTTGAATAACAAAGAATTCAAGCAAATCAACACACTGCAACAAATGTTTCGAGAAAAATAGATGATTACAGAATGTGATTTCAGTTGACCCCACTAGAAACAAAATTGACCATATCAAGATACCTTATTCTTCAACACCGCCCTCATAGAAAGTACATCACAGTTGGATTATGTATCAACATAGATAATAAGAAAAGGCTGAAATAAAACCTTTCTGAGTCGTCCAGCCTCAGATGGTACTCAGCAATCTCAGCCTCCGCAGCTGCTAGTCTTTGCTGGTAAAGAGTCTCGGCTTCATTGGCAGCTTTCACCCGGAGCTCTAAGCTATGCTCATCAAGTGCTCTCTTCAAACGCTCGATTTGCGCTAGTGTTTTACTATGATCTTGCTGCAACTTCAGGATGGTTCTGCACATCCACCCTCAAAAATTAATCTCATGCCACAAAAACTCGTGCATTCTTAAAACACATATCTGAAGATACCTCATTACAGTGAGAACATAAGGATGGGGTCAACAAGGTTAGGATGTATCCACTGTCACTGCAGCTCTGAGGAAAAAATCATTTAACACACCTTGGATCCTTCGACTCTTTCTCATACATCTCCAACATAAGCTGCAGCCCTTGATCACTTTGTCGCAAGCCTTCCAACTGAGTAGAAACGAGCAGTTTAGAGACACAAATGGGGGTAGTTCGTACTTTCATCTTCCAAATCCAATGAAGTGCTATTTTTGTTGCACAAAACAATCATGCAAGATCCTGCGACGACGACGCCAACAGCGCATATCTATCTACACAAGCCCTACGAGGCATTACGTAACAATGTACTAACATTGTTATAGAGTGTAAAACCCAATCCCTAGTATACCTTCGCTTTCAATGATGTCAACTCAGCAGCTTGGGCGACACATCGATTTGAAAGATTTTTGCATTCCAATGCCTGCAAAACAAAACATCAACACGTCGCATAAGCCACAGAGGGCAAGGTTGCGAATAGGGATCAAACTCTTTGAAAAACATATTGATTCCTTGAAAAAAGACTCTTAAAATGCTGGGCGTGAGTTGCAGGAAGAGGAAAAAGGACTGATCCACTTCTGTAAATGTTGACACTATGTTTCAGAATCTGATGAAATCTGAAGGTAAAATTCTACTGTATACACTTCAGATGTTGAAATTTGTACGTGCCTTTCTTTCAAGGATTTCGCGAAGGGAGGGCATCTTTGCTTCAAGTAACTCAACTTCGCAAGCTGCATCCTTGGGTTTTCTCAGTTGTGCCTTCGTCATGCTCATCTCTTTTTCAAGTGTGTACTTCATCACCTGCAATTCAGGTACTGAATCCTTCCTTCCTACAGAAATTTTAAGAGACGAGTTAATAACAGCGGGTCATATGACCTACATGATTTCACCAAATCTAATCCCATATAACACCATAATAGCAACCTGAGACGTAACCTATAAACCTAGTAGTTGATGGAAGAAAATATCAATTACTGTACCTGCAGATTGAAGGGCATCCTCTAATCTGAGTTGCAATGCGTCTCGATCAGCCATGCACTCTTGAAGTTTGGTTTCTAGCTCTGCAGCTCTATCATCAGAAATAGCACCTGTCCGATGGGCTGCTTCACCAGCCTCAGCCTTCAATAGGATCTCCTTATCTCTTCGAGACATTGAATCACATTCAGTCTGTGACAATTGGAACAGGCTTTAATCCTCGCATTAAATAAAATAGCTGTATTAATTATGTTAAATGCAGTAAGATGCTTCTAACCGTTACCAGTGAAAGGATAATTACAGATAACTACATGTAGAAACATGCCTGGAGCTTGTCCACTAGGCCTCGATATCTTTCGACTTCATTCTTTAGAAACTGAGCTTGATCGTCGAGTACTAGATATGGACGAGATGACAAGATTCTCTGTTCATCAAGTAGGGCATCCTGTCGTGATCATGGACAAATGCGACAAAAAGGAGTTAATCACCAGGGAGGAGACAATAGTAAAATTTGAGAGCGAAGCACAAGTTGGAGGCCAGTGGCAATATGAAAATAAAAACTTATTCCTGCTTTGAACACTCCGCCATAGTGTGAAGTAGGACATAAAGATCAAAAGGAAATATGATTAACCTGCATTTGCTGCATTCGCTGGGAGAGGTTCAACTGGGTTTGCAGTGTTTCTTGGAGCTCAGTAAGTCGTTTCGACGCCAATGTCTGAAAACATAACATATTACCAAGCTCTTCATTGAAAAGATTGAACTTTCCTGTTTCTTCAACTATTCACACTATAACGCCTAGAACCCCACAAATTGAAAAATATTCCGACTCTGTAAGGGGAACTGAGGGAACAAGATAAATATGCAAACTTGAGTACTTATTGAAGTTTCTAAATAGAAAAAAGTAAGCGTATCATGCAAATATTAGACTGCAGAGATATTACATAAATATGCATTCTATACTAAAGTAGACAAATATAGAATGCGAATAAGATGTTACTAGAAAATTCAAGTACAAGCTGCACCTTCATTTCTTCTAATGCAGCTTCCAGTTCACGAGCTTCTCTTGAAAGCTTCTCAGCGCCTGAAACTCGATCCCCACCCTCAATCTTAGCACTCAGTTGAACAGAAGCTATTGTAGGCATACCAACAGCTGCAGCTTCCTTCTGACTTTTGAGTGTTGCTAGCTTCCGTCTACACAATTCCAGCTCACTAGCAGTCTCCTCTAGCTCACCTGCACAAATGTTCATAGAAGTCACGCATGATTCAACTCAAGCTAAAGGGATTTTTAAAAAGCTCAAAAACCATGCTTATTGCAATATAAACTAGTTAATAAACCGATAGTTGAAGTGTTAAACTTCTGCAGTCACACACAAACTTCAAACAAATATGTAAAAAGCTTTCAGGGAAAAAAATAGTGAAGTATAGTCATAACTTCAACTAACATTTTGAGAAAAACTTGCAGAAGTTCGACAACTTAAACACTTCAACTATAGTACAGATTGCTACACTATGGTCAAGGGAAGTTGATCACCAATAATGTTACTAAAAAAATGTACTATTCTAACTGCCATAACTGCATGCACAAGTTCCGAAATTTACACTTGCTCGCGGTCAAGCGAAATTTAATGGGACCATAAATGAATGAGCAAATCAATAGACTGATTAAATAGTTAATTGATAGCTGAATATCCAATTCCACATAGCACAACTGAAGACCCACTAACCCGATAGACACTTGATCTTGGATTGATCCTTTGTTTTAAGGTCGCGAGCAGTTCCAATTTCAGCTAACATTTCATTGTGTTTCAGATGCAACGCTTCCAAGACCCCTCGAATCGTAGTTATTTCTGTACGTAAATCCTCATTTTTTTCCTCCAGCAATTGTCCAGCATCTGTTGCAACATCATCAAAGTGTGTTCAACCTGAGGTGCTCCTGAAAATGTATTTCTATCATAGTAATACTAATGATCATGTTAAGGGTTTTGCAAGCAGGAAATAACTGCAAGCAATGTAAAGCTATAAAAGGTTGCAAATGCTCCAATAGCTCCCTACAGCAAAGCTCGATGACTACATGAGCAGCTCAGAGTCAGTGCGACGGAACACATCATCGTATGTGCAAGTACTGTACGTCTGTGCAATGGAGAGACCCGGCACGCCAGTCATCTTAATAAATAGATAGGAACTTACCATGAGGATGAACAATATCTCGCAATGACGTTTCAAGTTTATCATTCTTCGCTCGTTGAAGGTCAATAGCTTGAAGCAGATACTTCATCGTCTTCATCGTCTTAGCCTTTCTAGAAACCAGCCCAGCCTCTACTACTGACCCATTGCTACTTTCTTCATTGTTGCTACTTTCAGTAGCTCCCGTTTCCAAGAGCCTCTGCAGAAATGTCTCTTCAGGCGGAGCAGCTGAAATTTTCCTCTCTGTGAAGACAAAGGCCGCATAAAACTAAGAAAATTGCTAGAGCTTCGGACTGGCTTTGACTAAACATATGCAGTTGGACTAGGGTGATCGACGTTTGTATTTGATGTCTAGACTGTAACCCAGTAAAAAATCATAAGAGAGCATAGGAAACGGCATAAGGAAGAAGGATAGTAGACAGACAATTACTTTTCAAGGACAGCTTTGGTAGTAATATAAATCGACTAACCTTTGAATTTCAAACAACACCAACCTAGCATGTTCTAACGAGTGCCACAGTTAAATTTGTCTTCAGCACTGCAATTATGAGGAAAAATAATCATGAATAATGCTTATCTCTCATACATAATGTCGAATTTTTCATTGAATTAAGAGATGAGTCTTACCATTGGCTACCGACAAGGGCTCCAGCACTTCTAGACCACTCGTGGGGGTATTTGCGCGCACTGCAAGGAACTCCAAATCGTCCACTAGCTGTAGGCCACTTCGCATTTGTTCAGTACAACTGAATATCAAGCGTAAGAATTGATTCTAAATAGATAAAACCTTAAAATACGATTCTTCTTACAGCATATCGCTAATTTTAGGCACCAATGCATTTAACTATTTCTAGAACACAACGAAGTAACAATGCAAACGATCAAGCTACCGAATGCACTATTATTCACATCTGCATTTGCTGAAAACGATTTGCAACAGTACTAACCAGATTCCATTTGCGATTCACTGCGATGAGTGTGTTATCATAAGAGGCTTGCTTGCTCTTGAACTCAGCACATCTACTCTCTAGAGTACTGATCTCTGAACGCTGATGGTCCAGTAGCTGAGCCAACTTTTGATTCTGGTACTGGGGCGTCACTGGTTCCACCTGCAAGAAGTTTCACCCTGTAAATAACCTTCCTTCAAAGACAAATGAAGTAAACGGAGGGAATCTAAGGTGATCTGATAGTGAATCGTCATTGCTGGTAACTTTTTCTCCAAGTATCAAACCATATGATTTCTCAAGCTAGTGTACACGGATTGATGCGGCATGACCCAGCAATTACTCGGGTTCTCCTGTATTAGAAACAATTTTTAGGGCTCACGCGAGTTAAACAGAATGAAGTCAAACATAGCACTCTAATTCGAGCCTGACGAAGAGCCTAACATATTGAACACGCCCAGTGTCGAGACCACGATCATTGTTAAAATTTCCTGAGCAAGACAATGTACACGATAATCCTCTCCAGCACAATCGTACCTCATCCCATTCAAAACTAATCCCACAAATTTCAAAAATTGCAAAACTAGGTTTCTTCCCAAAAACTATATACGTGCCTAAATGCTACTTGCTTATGATGAGATTAAGTTAAACACTTAAATTCGTTGTCGTAGCATCGGAATACAAAAAATAGGTCATTCATGTACTCCAGACGATCCTTGAGGCGTAGAAATTAAAAATATTTCTTCAAACCCTACTGCACAATTTAGACTGACAACTAACCTGCATCGCCGTTGCTTCTTGCTCAATTAGAAATAAAAATGCGAGGAATTACCACAGGAGCATGCCCATACATAACGCATGCAGATGTTTTTAACATGTAAAGACGATTATTTTCTTGACCGAACAATATCGCAATAAACCCTTACATGAATACCATATTGAAAAGAAGGAAGCCATACCTTCTTATCGTCCGAGGCGGAAGTAATAGCCGGCTTCTTAAGGGGCGGGGACGCAGACAGGGGATGGTGGAGATTATTGTGGCGCCGCTTGCGTTCAGGCTCCTCTGTACTTCCCATGATGCCCCGGCCCAGGCCTTGGGGCACATCATCAGACGCAATCTACTTCAAATGCACCTGCACGGTCTGAGCTACCTCCAGCTCGAGTAGCTCGACTGCCTCACTGCGATGAAAATACCGACAGGGCCAATCCTAGAGCTACAGAGACTATACAGAGGACAATAATAATGGTAACGATAACACCAACAATAATTTTACTTTCAAAATTGAATATTGTTTAAATTATTATCAAAACAAACCACGCCTCGCCCAAACACTTAGACGCAACAAGCTGTGCCTCACACGCTTATGTAAATACGCTCGAATTCGCTCAAAACACGATCATTCCTCTCATGAGAAAACACAGATAAAGCGCAAGCCCCCTACAAATCGCATGATTTTCAACCCTAATCCCCATCCCTCCAAAGGGTCTCTCCCCCAACCCTAATCTCGTCTCAAAACCATTACAGAGAACATCAAAAAAATTCCACGCATACTTGAAATGAAAACCGCACACTCAATCTCTCCACTCCTCCACGACCGCACCTCTCAAATGACTCCCGAAACCCCTTGGCCTTGCGAAACCTAAGAGAAAATGTACTACGCCAAAAAAGTGGATATAAAAATACAAAAAACAAAAACAAAAACAACAACAAAGTCGTCTCGCACAATGTAATCAGGCAGACGATCACTAAGAAACAGGATTTCAGAGGAGGAGGAGAAGAGACGAGGAGTATAGCAGGAGTCAGGGGCCACGGAATTAGAAGGGAGGGGGGAAGAGGAGAGGAGGGTGGGGGAAGGGCGAAACAACAGCAACAGCAACGGAGGGAGGGAGGGAGGAGAGCCAGGAATGAAGGAAGGGGAGGAAGACAAGAGGGAGGGGCAGGGGAGGGGAGAGGAGAGAATGCTCACAACGGCTGTGGCGCCCCTGTGCTCGGAACTCAGGGGCAACCTTTTCTTTAAAAGTAAAGTAAAAAGTCGCCCCAAGAAGGATTCCATTCCTTTCACTCCGGAAATCATTCATCCCATTGTCGGCATTTCGCCACCACAGCTCTCTTTTTGGTGCCTCGGTTTTCTTTCTTTTTCTTTTCATGTGTTTCTTTTCTTTCAAAAAAAGGAAAAAAACATGGCAAGGGAACTTTTTTTTTTTTTTTGCAAGATACCGTTAAGATTTTTTGAGATTTTGTAGCTGAGATTTAATTTTCCAACTTTTGTGGTATTAGATCAATTGTGATACTGAGATTTAGAATCCTTAACCTTGACTTTAGCACTTCCAAACTAAATGCTTCCAAGCTCTAGTGTTAACCTTTCACTTTGTTTTTCATACTTCTGCACATCTATATACCATTACATATTATTTATTTCAAATAAAATATCTTTATTATAATAATAATAATAATAATAATAATAAAGAGATAATAAGTTAAATAATTTATCATTGTTTTATATCAAAAAAATACACACTTACAAATAAATAAAAAGAGAGACACCAAACAATGAATTTGAGAAGAAGGTAAGTGTCTTTGTGTGGCATTATATCTTCTTCTTTTTTCATCTATATAAAAATACTATCAACATTTTTTCTTCTTTTATTTTATTATTTTTTTCTTTAAAAAAAGGAAACATGAAAAAAATTAAGTCTAGAACTTATGTTTCATGTTATTTTAGAGTATAGAGAGACATGAGAAACTCTATGTGGACTAATTTTGTAAAAATGTAATTTTTTAAAAAATATTTTAAGATAGTAAATCATGCATAGGTTTAATAATTTGCTTTAAAATATAATTTATAAGATGTATTTTTATCAAATCCAAATTTTATAAAATTAATAAAATAATTAATTAAAAAATAATTTAATATAATTTATTTCTTTTAAATGAACATACAAGTTTGATACTTTGATAGATAAATGTTACTCTTGGATTATTGTATGAAAATTACCTATATTATTCAAATAAATAGGAGAAATTAGAATTAAATAGAAGTAAGTAAAATATATTACATAGATATTATCTTCTTTAGAAAATTATAAAGATTGTTTTTAGGCATAAAATAGATCTTAATATATGCCATGTGGTTATTTAAACTTTTGCCATTTTATCTTATTTTACAAATCTTATTTGAACCAATGTATTACTTGACATCTAGGCCATAAGTCTTGTGGTCTTTCAAAAGCTTCTACAAGACCTTCTTAATAGCTAATATATATGTAGACAAGAGTGAAGTCATCTTCATTCTTATCAATATCTTTTTTGTATTCTAAACTTAGTTCAATACTCTCTAGTTTCTTTTTATCTACTAATATGCATTGTAGTTCTTTTCTATATTATGTCTATATCATTTCTTTTTACTCCCTACTCTTTTAAATAGTATATGAGTAGATTATTTTTTAAATTTAGTATAAATAAAAATATAGAAACTTATGTTGTTTTATTATAATCAAACTTAAGTTTTGCAATATTATATTTTCTTAAACTATGTACTAAATTTATTAAATTTCTTAATGATTATCTATAGAATTATGTAACTACTTATTTGCATAGAAAAATATACCATACTTTAGAAACATTGTCCTTATTTTCTCTTAAAAACTTTATAGAACTAATTCTAAATAGTATACAAATCTATTTTGTAATATTTTATATTAAATAGATAAAATAAAAGTCTAAATTTTAATAAATATATTTTTAATTTAAATTTAGTATTAACTAAAAATATATAATAAAAGATATTTTATCAAAAAATATTTTATTATTTGATTATCATTCATTAATTATAATTTAAAATAAAAATAAAAAATTAGTAAATTAAATAAATAATTTCTTAAATCAATCCATCTATATTAGAAACAAAAATCATAAATAATCAAAATATCAATACATTCTTATATTATTAAAAAATAATTAATAATTATTCAAAGATAGCATAATATTAAAACTAGAATGATTATTATTAAGAACAAAACGACCAAAGATTCTTGAAATAAGACTAAGAAAAAAAAGACATTGATAATAGTGAAAAAAGCTTCACTTTTGTGTCTATATATACTATTTAATTAAGAACTAGACAGTAACATTCTATAGAATCTCAAATTTAAGTCCAACTTAGAAAACACATTATTGTATTGTAGTTTGGCTACCATGTGAAAATAATTTATATATATATATATATATATATATATATATGTATATATATCTAATATATATAACTAATATATAATTTATTATATAATACAATGAAAGCCATATTATTAAATTTTAGTTGGTTACAAAATCTAATTAGATTACTACTTTAAAGTAGTTAGTTGTCTATTGTCATTCTTTTAGATATAATACATGCATAGAGGAAGCAATGAAGAATCCGCAACTGGAATTCTTTGCTACACGTTTTATATACTACTTGATGAACTCTAAAATGGAATGAAGGAAATATAAGAAGTTAAAGTCAGTACTTGCAATCTAAGGGCAATAGTCACCTGATTTACTAGTGGTTGTGTTTTGAGCTATAACTTGAATAATTTGCTAAGATTTTAGCTCAAATTTTTTAATAATGTGTATTATTATGTTAAAAAACTTTATATGTACTTGCTAGGATTTTTAAGATGCCAAACGATCTAAAGTAGATTTATGATTCATTTTTTTTTGTGGTAAAGCTTAAAGTTAAAGTTTACATTATCTAGAAATTTTAAAAAAATTGAATAATTAGATTAATAAATATGAATTTCTAAATTTTGAAAAAAAAAGAAAAAAAGAAAAGAAAAAAAAAGAAATCCTTTGTGGGAGAAAAATATTTTGAAAGGGTTTTGCTATAATTTGGGCATTTTATACAAAGTAAAGGGGATTTTGGAAGCTAAGACTTCATTTAAATATTAAAAATGGAGATATGGAGCTATGAAAAAATTATGATATAAAGATGGATTTTTGAAAGGAAATCATGGATTTTATTTGAACTTATTAAAAATCAAGCTTGCTAGCAAATAATTTAGTTATGACTTGGTATAGCAAAGGATGTTAGGGCATTTCTAGATGCTTTAGAAATCCTTGTGTATAAAACTTCTTAAATATAAAAGGTTTTTAGTAGTAGAATATCTTTTGATAGTATTATATTTATTTGGCCTTTATAATAAGAATACATTACTTATTAGAACTTGTCCAATAAATTAAAGTTAAATTCTCTATAGTTAAGTACTTAATATATTTTTAAATAAAATATCATGCCATAAAAAAATATATCTAATTTGTAAAATAATTTTTGTATATGTATGCTACATAAACAACTTATTAGTCATTTTTTTAATCTATCAATCATATATAGATATGTAAAAAGCCAAACTTGTATCTATATAGATTCTAAAAATCTTTTGCATATAATTTCATAAAATTAATCTGTTTTTACTTATTTTTATTTATTTCAATCTTTATAATTATTAATTATGTCTACGATATTATTTTTTCCTCCCTCTTTTTGTTTTTGTTTTTTTTTTGTTTTTTGAGATATATTTTCAAAGAAGTGGTGATCACATGTTGAAAAAATATAAAATGTAAAAAATTACAATTGTAACATACTTTGATCTTTATTTCTTTTAAAGTTGATTTATAGGTTTTCTCAGCCATTAAAAGTATTTCATACTAGAATGGAAAGACAACCCTGTTATTTGATCATTGTTGAGACCTTCATAACTTCTTTCTGATAAAACATTTAAAACACTATATAAATTGATTCTTATCTCCAATAATAATATCCGATACTAGAATTATCCTCTGAAGTTGTGATATCAAATTTATTATATTTTACCATTTATTTGAAGAAGAATATGTGGTTTTTGATGGTTTATGATTTTTATAATGTTATCTTCAAGGTTGTAATAATTTGAATGCTTTGTTTGATAACTCAACATATAATAGCTCTTCAATGGAATCTATTGCTTATTAATTTTTTATCTTTTTAATATTACATATATAAAAAAAATATATATATATATATATATATATATATATCTTTATTATGCCTTATTTGTATTATACCAAATATTTTTTTGATTCTTAATCTTAATTTTGATGGATGTTGTTGATAAAAAAATATCAACCTTTTTTATTTTATTTTTAAGATTAATGGATGGCTCTTTTATGTATTCACTATTATTATATCTACTCAATTCTACAAGATATTCTAACCTATTTTTGCATTGCCTTGAGTCCAAAACTTCTTCTATTTCAAACTTTTAATTATTGTCCACTTTTGTAGAAGAAGATTTTTTAGTATATCTATTATCTTATATTATTCAATAAAAGATATATGAAATATGGAATGGATCTTCATAAACTCTAATATATATAATCAATATACAACTAGATTGATTTTTTTACAAATAGAAAATGATCCAAATCTATAGTAATCTAATTTTTGTTATAGACAATTAATTATAATATTACAACAAAGTAACTATATGTGATAGATATCTATATTTATCTTTTATTATTCTTAAATTTATTTTTATTGTGCCTTTATTGATACATTGAGCTCTTATAAACAATTTATCAAATCTTCTACTATTGAATTATCAATCTTTGTAAAGTTAAAAATATCAATTTATAGATGATAATCGTAATTAATATAAAAAAGTGTCTATTGAATAAAAGAATATATTATGTTATTATAGAAAAATTCTACCAATAATAAAAAATTATCTCATTATCTTGATGGTGGTTGATAGAATATTTCAAATATTCCTTAAGAAAATTTTCTTAAGGAAAGTTGAATCAACAATTATTGCTAATTTAATTGATTAAAAATAAAATTTCTTTAGCTTCAAAAAAATCATTTTTTGTTGATCAAAAGCTTCATCTTTTTATTTTGGTATAAGATAAAAATGCTTAAAAAGAGGATTTGACAAACATTATTATTTTCTTCATCAATTTGCAATCTTGAATTCAAATCTTGATAAAGATATGCTCCAATAGGCTTGGAAAAAATTAAAAATATGTGCTAATCATAAAGACTCAAAATTCTTGTGATTTATATAAACAACTAATGGATTTGCAATTTTTTTTAGATAATGGTGCTATTATTGAAATAAATCTAGAATTGTAAGAAGTTATATATTATGGATCTTATGTTTAATTTTTTTTGCTGAAGTTCTTCTTGAATAAAAAGTAAAAAGATGAAGTTTGTCATCTACTTCCACTTACAACAATATTGCACATGTGGCAAAGTCTAATAAATGTGTTTCCATAAAAATATCTTAGAGAAGTTGATGCCATATAAGATTGATGTAGAAATAAAAGTCATCTTTAAAACTTTAAATGCTTATTGTGCTTATTTATTTCACTAAAATTTATCTTCATAAATCAAACTTGTAAATGGAGTTGTAACTTGCAAAAACATTTGAATTAAAATGTAATAGTAATTTTTAAATTCCAAAAAAATATTGTACATTTTTTATTGATTTTGAAACCATCTAATCCATAATAGTTTGAACTTTCTTAAGATCTATCATAAAACCATCATTTGAAATGATGTATCCTAAGAAGTCAACTTAAATTGTATAAAATATACAATTTTCCATCTTAGCATATAATCTTGCATCTTTTAGTTTTAATAACATACGATAAATATAAAATTTATATTCTTTTATATTCTTAAAGTAGATTAAAATATTGTGTGGATAAGAATCAATAAAATCATCTAAAAACTCTAAAAATACATCATTTAATAGATGTTAAAAAAATTACTAATATATTTATGAATCCAAAAGGCATGACATTGTATTCAAAATGTCCATACTTGGTTTAAGACATTGTCTTGTATTTATCTCTTTTTTGATATATACTAGATTATATGCCCCTCATAGATCTATTTTTGTATAGATCTTAGTTTAATTCAATTGATCAAGAAGTCCAAATATCAAAAGTAAAAGACACCTATTATTAATAATAATCTTATTAAGCTCTTGTTAATCTATGCATATCTATAATAATCTAATTTTTTTCTTCACAAATAAGTGTAAGTCACAAAATTGATTCACTTATAAATGTAAAGAAAAAAATAATCTTATTGTATTTAAAATCACAAGATTATATTAGTACAAAAAGTTTTAGATGAATAAAAAAAATAGAATATTAGTTGTGAAAATATAATGTCTAGTAGAACTTCTTGAGAATAGATTTTTAAGATGATTATATATATACATATTAAATTTAGATAATATAAAATTCGAATCTAATATTAGTAATTTTAGAAATTATTAAATTTTATAATTAGCTTATAAGCTAAAAAAATTCTTAGATCAAATCAATATAATTTTTTTAATAATATTTAATAAATATAATAAATAAATAAATAATATATAAGTAAAAAAATAATTATTTAAAATAAAATAAAAAACTTTACTACTGGTCCAAATTTTTGAGATTGGATGTTTTTGGTTTTTTTTGGAGGAGATTGCTGAGGTCCACCAATGTTTGAAACTAAACATCATTTTTTTTTTATTTCATTTTTTTAGGTTGTGAATTTTGAGCTCCGTAATTTGAGGAGAATTGTGGTTTTTTTTTTACTTTCTTTTATTTGTGTAGTTTTTGGAGGTTTTTCTTTTGTTATCTTAGTTTGATAGCATAGAGCAGTTGCAATCAGTTGTATATATGTATCATATTGTAATTGATTATGTATGTGTGTTATGTCATATTATATAAAGTCTTATTTGAAAATGTGTCAAGCACCTGATTATGGAAGGTAATAGAAAATTGCAACAACAAGTCGTAACAACTCTAATAGAATCATATATAAATTGCAACTAAATCTTAACAAACATAATCAAACATTGATCAAATCAAATTAAAATTTTAAATAAATTATAAAAAAATATAAAAAAATCCTAAAAAAATCTTAATTGAATTTTAATAAAATCTTAGAAAAATCCCAAACAAATCCAAATCAAATTCTAAATAAATCCGAAACAAATCCTAAACAAATCCTAATCAAATCCTAAATAAATTCTAGTCAAATTCTACACAAAATCTAAACAAATTTTAGAAAAAATTTAGTCAAATTCTAGATAAATTATAAAAAAAATTTATAAAAACTATAGATAAATATTAATCAAATCCTAAAAAATCTTAATAAAATCCTTGACAAATCCTAACAAAATCCTAAATCTTGGATCAATCTTAAATCTTAATTAAATTCTTACTAAAACCTATGGGTGATTGAAACCTTTATAGCTAACAACCAAATCATTGATTTCAACTCAAATTTTGCATACATCTCAAAAATCAAATTAGTAACAAGCACAAATATTTTTAAAAAGATCAAACTTATCAAACAAAAGATAAATCCTATAATTTGCTTGATTGTTAGCCAACATCCTATTCCAATCTTGATGCCAATTATCTTGAGCCAAAATCTCATAATTCCATTATTAAATATCTCTCAAAATTCACATATGTATTGAAAATCAAGTCTACTATCTATATATATAAATTTTACCTTAATCCAATTAGCAAATTGTTAAACATCTTAGAAATCCTCACAAACCTTCAAATCTCTATCTTTGAGATCTGAATTCATTTGAACTTCAATAATTTTGAATCTAACTATTTGATCATTTTTAAATTTAAAACACACAATAAAAATAATTATAAACACAAATATATAAATTTTTACTCATAGATTTATTACCATATTCACAAAATTCTTTTGAATATATTTTATTTTATTTTATTCTATAAAATTAGATTCATCAAAAATAATCTTGACTTTGAAAAACTCTTATAAAGTCATTATAAGCTAAAATTTTCGAAAATTAATACTTAAAAAAATCCTATATATTCTTTTTTCAAATTTCTTTCTTTGATTTGAAAAAAACAAATCCTAGAGTCGTTGTAAATACATAGTTTTGTACCTTGCAATCTAATTTTGATCCTAGTTGGCAACCAATCCTTTCTGAATATCAATTCTTATTTTTTTGAGGTAATTTTTACTAAAAGCAACTCCTAATTTTTTTATATATATCTATATCCTTTAATTTTTTAATCTATCTTATTTTGCTTTATTTATGGTCCTACAAAATAAATAGAAGCATACTTTGTAAAAAGGCAATATTTATACTTTTAATTTTATTACCTTTTGACTTTTATTTATATTTCTAAGATAATTTTTTTCAATATATTTGAAATAAGATCTTTTATAATAAAATATTTTCTTTGCTATTTTATCTATAAATTATATTATACCACAATAATAAATTAAATATATTATATTACCTTTTACTCATGCATATAAAAATATGGTACTATTAAAAGGTTGTGCTTTTGTAGCTACTTATCTAATTATTATTTGTTCATCCACACCTATTAAAACTAGTCAAAAAATAAGGTATTGTCTATTAAGATTGCATACAATTAATTTTACTACCTTGTATGTTGATACTAAGATAAAAGAACTCAAGTACTACTGCCATTGCTGAATGATAATCAATGCCAAATGAGAATTAAATCTAATATTATACTTTGCATGTAATAGTCAACACTAGAATATTGCAATGCCAATTATTCTATGATTTATTTGTACCAAATTCATGATGCAAACTCCAGCTTTACATGAATCTTTTTGTTCCAATCATGTTGCGGTTGTCAAAGCAACAAGGTTGTATCTTAAACAACTAGTGACTTTTGTCACTGCAAGATATTATAGTAGTGGAATAACTTTTTAATTGTCACTAACAACTTTTTCTATTGATTGCAAATTCTTTATCTAACTATTTTGTTTTTTAGTATTAAGTGATCTTATTAATGGATTGTCTTTTTGTTATGATTTTTTTAATATAATATTGTGATTTTGATTTATTTATTTTATTTTTCTTGCTAATGGTACTGATGTAGATTGTAAAAGTTTTCTATTTTTCCACTTTTTCTTGCATGTTGTTTGTATTGTGGCATGTGGTAGTGTTATAAAATCTTGTTGCTAATTTGTACTACATAGTGGCGTCTAACAAATTTGATATAACCTATTATAATAGATGGTAGTATTGTCAATGGATTTTTCATTACAATTGTTCTTGAGCATGATTGTATCATATTTAGTGTGGTCGTTCCTACAGGCTTCTCCCATTCCTATGTCATGATGTTGACTTGATAATTAAAGTTGATATAGTTATATTGTGGAAGTGATTGTAATGGCATTGATAGAGCCTTGATTAAGATTGTGATAGTCATTCGAATAACAAAGTTCTCTACAATGATAATATCATTCAATGTTATTTTTTCTTTGACATAAACAATGTCACCTTAGCTTTGATCTACAATGTAAGGAAGGTCTTATGGCACCTTATTACAGACTTGGATTTGGTATATTATGATAGTCCTTTGCAAAGGATTATAATATTGAAGAACTCTCCTACATCGATTTTCTTATGATAGTGGTGTATAATGGTAGTATACAATTATAAGATCAAATGATGGATCCTAGTTCTTTATGTAGCAATCTGAAATTGTGTGACTCTTGCAGTGTTGTGTGAAGCAATGCTTGTTATAAGTAAAATAACAAGTGGAAGATACATTATTAAACTGGTGGTTAGTATCATTCTTTAGTCTTTTTTAATTGCTATCAAACAAAAACAATGGTATCTATTATCAATTTTATCAAGGTGCAAGGATTGACTTATTGATCACTTAAATCTAGTGAAGAAAAAACTAGTTGTGAGCTCTATAGTTAATGTGCTAAGAAATAAACTAAGCCTAATTACAATTTGAATAGCAAGAAATAAAAATTTACTCACATATAAAGGTCATTGATGATTTAGACTTATACATAGAATACTAGATCATTATTTTTTTTGATTATATTGCCTTGCAATTCTAGCCTTGCACTTAATATTGAGATTGTACATTGATAAGTATCAATAATAGGTAGTTGACTAGTTAGGAAATTAGATTATTATACTCTACTTTAGAGAATTATAATTTTGAATAGATAGGTAGCAAAAACAAGGAACAAAAGAATTCCAAATTGTGTCAAAAAGAAACTTGCTTAAGTCCAATACTAGATGAGAAGAAGTGCACAAAAACTACTATTTTCAATATCCTCAAACTCCTTAGATATAAGAAGGTCAAGGCTACATCCAAAATTAGACAAAATTTTCAAAGTGATATCATTGAAATTTCTATTTGAATAAAAATTACATTTGGATGAAATTATTTGGTAAATTAGATCCATGTAGATAAAATTAGGTTATAGTTAGATAAACCTTATTAAATAAATAATAATTTAGATAAGATTTTATTCTTAGATAAAAATTTATTTATAATTAATAATTTATTTTTGAATGATATTTTATTAATAAATAAATTATATTAATATATATGTATATATTTATAAAATAATATTAATAAAAAAATAAAAATATTAATTATTCATGAATTTTTAGTATGACTTATATTACAAGTATAAACTATAGTGATGGTTTTTTATAGATTAAAAAAGTTAATTTAAAAAGTTAGAAAGTAATTAAATTAAGATTTAAACAATGGATAAAATTCATAAGATTATGTAAATAAATAAATTGTTATAAGTTACAATAACCTTCAAACTAATGAAGGTTATTTTAACTCAAAAAACATAATAGTTCTTACTAGAGATTTTGAATGACATGTAAAACTCTTAACCAAATTCTCATAATTGTATATTTTGAGTTCATTTTATAGTTGCATCATTTCTTTAGGAAATTTTGAATAATGTGCTAAGATTTTTATAATATAAGAACAATCTTATTTAACAACAAAAAATCTTTTTTTTTTCTCAATAAGACGTTTAAAACATATTGCATCAATTTTTATGTCTTCTACTTCTAAATATATGTGTTAAAAAGATAATAATATTACCATTGATTTGTAAAAAAATTGATGTATACTTGTGCAACTTTCAAATCAAAATTCAAAAAGCCAATTGTCACATTTCATAGCAAAATCAATTGTTTTATTTAATGTTTGAAGGTCACATAACTTTAGAATCAATTTCTTTATTTCATATTATAATCAATAGAAAAATTGACTGATAAGAGCAATATCACTCCACTTAATATCAATTATAAGTTGTTAAAATTATAAAGTATATAATATCATCAATTTATTACTTTGTTATAAAATATAAATTTCATTAGTTGCAACGTAAATTGCATTATGTTCTTTAAGAATGTAAATAAATAAGTGAGATATTTTTCAAAGATAGATGACAAAAAAAGAATAAGTAAATATGTATATTCAAGTAAAAATTGGAATGACTATTGCCAAAGACTAAGATACAAGAAACTCTTGAAATTAGACTAAAAGTAAAAAATGAGTTGATAAGAATGAAAAAGGCCTCATTCTTGCTTTTATATATATTATCTAATTAGAAGCTATGTAACAACATTCTATATGATCTCCAACACATGTCCAGCTTGTAAGACACGTCTCTAACTTGTAAAATAAGCTTTCTATACGTGTGCCACATATCTAATTTGTACTATAAGTAGTCAACATGTCCGACATATAGCCAATTTTTTGGTCAAGTTTTCAACCTACCAATCACCTATAGAAACATAAAAGGCAAAGTTGCATCTATGAAGCTTATCCACAAGATATTATCAAATTTATTTATTTTTATCTACTTCTATCTACTCATATTATTTAGATAATTATTAGAGTTTATATGAATGTTTGTGACACTTTGTCTATATTGGACTTAAAAATAAGAATTTACATTAATTTATGCTTCTTAAAAAAGTTTATTTTTTAAAAATACAACAAGTATTATATTTATCAAGAATAAACAATACATGTGTATTGTTGCAGACATGGCTTAACATCTATTGGATTGTTCACAACTCATGTTTGTTGCAAAGCCATATTCTCTTATAAGCTTCAACTTAAACTCTGGACATTCTTTTTTGAAGGACATGCGTGTATGCAAATATAATAGATGTAAAGGTTGTATGTGCATTCAAAATCTTTGTAAAACTTTAACAATATAGATCATATTTTTTTTACTTTATTCTTCACATATTATAAGCATTGATTAGAGTGGAATTCATATATATATATATATATATATATATTACAGATACTACTACTTTTACATAAAAAAAATTACAGAAAATAATTTGATCAAAGCTATTCTAACATGTCTTTTCTTCTTGAATTTATAGGTAGTAGTCATATGTAGAAAATAGGTATTTGCACATGTAAAAGTTTTAGAGTACAATCTAAGCATTGGAGCTTGATTTCATACATTACAGATTTGAACATCTAATGTTTAACAAATTAATGTGATATGAACTAGGTGCAATTTGAAATTCATCACTGCAGAGGATTTATATGGACTTGTCAAGTATCTTCAAAAGTTGAAACATTTTGCCACCAAGATCAAAGTTAAAAACCCATCACATTAACAAAGGTAGTAAAATTTTCAACAGTGTGGAAACATTTCAACAAAATCAACAAATTGTTAGAAAGACATTGTTTGTGGTATGGTCTCACAGTGCAGTCCAATGGTTCTTATAGAATAAGATGATTGTATTAAAATTTGGTCATAAACTACGATTAAATAACCAGTGCAAATCCACTTTGCAAGCAATATGAGTGTAATCGGGCGGCATCCTATGATACCTATTACCAGAACTCGCTGGTTTGCATGCAGAAAGCTCTTCTGAACTATATCACAGATCACCACCATGTCTCAAAAGCACAAAAATAAAAATAAAACAAAAACAAAAAGTATAAACCAGGTTCTTTGTGCCTGCACCAAGGAGCTCTATGCAGCTTAGAGAAGGCCGTTTGAAAGGATTACCTTTCAGAATACAAAAGCGTTTTGCTTACCAGTTAGGATAATTAAATGTCTCATATATTGGCTAATATATAAACTAGGAAGCATTAGAGTCGGTGCCTGTGGATGCAAAAAATGTAAGTGGTTCTCTTTACCTCTATTCCTATCACTTAAAAACACGTAACGTCAGTTGTAGAGCTTTCAAAGTCATCCCGGTTCGAGGTTGAGAAAGATTTGCTGAAATTTGACAACAGTTTATGCTGCAATACTGGTCGCCGGAATGTTGTGAAGGATCGCTCTGGCTGCCGAAATTCGTGGTTGACCATTCCCTGACTAGGAGGATCGGAGCCCTCGCTGTTGTAGTAGCACTGCATCAAATCAGTGCCAGTCTCTTCAAGCCCACATCAGCTCTCTGGACAGTCAACGTCCTGCACACCGCGATAAGCACCGAAGTACATCACTTACGTTGTTTCCATACCATCTGTCATCGGCACTAACTCCAGGATCCTCCCAAATGCAATAACTTCATGCAACAGATAATTGTTCCTCAACTTACAGGGCGCAAAGAACCCAACGAACAACGAACAGAACCATGTTTTTCTTGACGTGGGGGCACACTATCATGAAAAATACTTCGTGCGCGCGCCTGAGCTCATCAGATCCGCCGGCGTTCAAAACTGGTACGTCATCCTTACATTCAGTCATGGTGAGAACGTCTTTTAGTGCACCAATGTCCTACACAACGTCGCACTGCTCTCCTCAACGCACCTGCCACCTCGTATTGCTCCATGAATTCGGCTCAAATCGAGGGCGTTTGTCATACCGACGCGTGAACGTTTAAGTTTTTGTGTACTTGGTGTTTGTAGTTTCCTCTGGAGCTGGATGAGAACCCTTCCATCCACTTCATTTTAGGAGGTTGAATCACCCAGCATCAGATAACATCTTTCAAGTGACGGCTCCCTCGCTACATCCACGCCTTCTCGCCAACCTCGCTTTCGCTCCACGCCTACATGAGCCCTTCACGCTCCACAGGAGCGCTCCGTGAGAGAAAAAAAAAAAAAAAAAAAAAAAAAAAAATGTTGGGTAAACTCAATCGCACACATGGTCTACTCCCGCATGAGACTCACAGCCACACTCACGGCCACTTCGTAGGAATACTCGTAGTCTACCACACAATACTTGAAAGATTCATCCTTTTTCGTATGTTTCGGTGTTGTTTCCTCACATTGTCCCAGGCATTGGTTTCCACAAACACAGAAAAGGACTCTTTTGACATGCGCAGAATATCTCATGACGTGCTCGACCGCCCCACTGATAGGCAAACTTGTCGCATTATCACTCTGTAGTAGAATATCCGTCCCCACAGTGACGCTTTGCACGAGTCAAGCTCCCGTTGCCAGGTCTGTGTAACCGCGTTGCTATTCTGCACCACAGATCGATCCACTGGTATGGATCTTTGCAGCGCGAGTCATATCTCTAGACATCCGGCAGCAGACCAGAGGAGTGACGTCCAATCTGAGCTTCCCATGCTGCGCATTGAGACCAGTGCGGGGGGCGGCGATGCCTGCCTCCGAGAAATCCATCAGCGTTGTGTAGCAAACCAAGCATTTCAACAACGAAATGTGCCGAAGTTGTGCTTCCATAGCGCAATGCAGTGATGGTCATGCCTGAGGTGGCGCCTTTAGGGGTCGGTGATTGGCTTACTTGGCATTGCCGACCCTCCAGATATTGTTGGAACCAACTGAAGGGGGCCACATGGGTTTTCTTCATAGTAGGTATTGAGGGTAAAATAATAATTCTCGAAGCAACCTGGGGAAAGAAAAAACTAAAAAAAAAACAAAACAGAAACAAACAAACAAAACAAACAATATAATACTCACTTGTTTCTTCTTGAGATATGAACATATTTCTCACTTTTCTTTTTCTTTAGAACTACTCATGCCTTGAATGTAGGTAGAAGAGAGCTTGGACAATATAATTTAGGTTGTTGGTTTGTATGCTCATTTTACTTATATAAAATTGACAAATAATAATAAATTAAAAAGGGTGCTAACTTTGGTTTTTATGTTTATTAAAAAGATATTACATTCTAAATAATCACCAAAGTTAAAAGGTACAAAACTAGAGAAGATGGCACAAAAAGAATAAATACCTTGTCTTCTAGATCTTTGATCTAAACTTTGGCTCTTCCAAAATCTAAACATCTTCTTTTGGATCTTTGATCTAAACTTTGGTACTAAAGGCTTATTCTAATCTAAAACCTAGATATTTCCTTATAAGGTCTTTGGTTTCGATTTTGATAATATAAGTATTTGTTGATCTAAAGTCCATACTACAAATTTGGATCTTTAATTAGATATCATATTAATGAAAGATCTATTATTTTTATAGATGTTATCAAAGAATGACTTGATTGTTATTTTTTTATAATAATATTTATACAAGTTACAAATTGTGTTATTTTTGTTAAACAATCTACTATTAAAATACAATTATAAGAATTTAAAGTTAAAAGATTCATATAAGATATTACTAAAATTATTATTGATGTTATTTTAAAACTTATAATAATAATGAATAGTATGTTTTTTAGATCAAATAATATATATATATATATATATATATATATATAATAATAATTTGATATATAATAACTATAAAAAATCTATAAATATAAGCCATAAATTTTTATTATATTTAATGATATATAAGTAATAATAAATATGAAATGTGAAGTATATATACTTATATTTGACTATTTAATATAAACATAAATATCCTCTAAAATAGAGTAGTTTTTTTAAAATTAAAATTATTTCAATCATAATCAATTCATTTTTTTATTTTGAACTAAATTTCTTTTTGATTTTTAAATATTTTATTTTATTTTAAAATATTTTAATAGAAGTTATTAATCTTATTTTAAAACAAAAATTGTATTGGCATATTGATTATAAGTTATAAATCTTTTTTTAGAGTAAAATAAGATTATTAAAATAAGACATCTAATATATTTTTTAAAAAATATAAATTATATATTATTAAATATAAATTATAATAATTATATTTTTTTAATATTCTTAATAGAAATTTAAAACATATATTGACATAAAATACTTAAATTTATTGTATTTAGTGTGAGTTATAAGTATTGTAAAAAATAATAATGAAAATTAAGTCTATAAGATGTTTAATTTATTAAAAGTTTATATATTCTTGATTACAGGAAATATAAAATAAAATACATAAAAATAATTAAACATTCAATAACATCAAATACTATTGTATTATGATAACCATATAAAATCACTTTCATACAAAATACTTCTTAAATAATTTATTTAGAAGGTAAAAATAATACTAATAATAAAAATAGTAATACATATATGTATATATAATTTTTTTGTTATATATATTTTATTTGTAGTTAGTATTTTTTTTAAAACAAATAAGTTGAAGATCCAAAATTTAATGAAGAAAAGTTAGAAAATACATTATTTTTAAGTCTAAAAGAAATTTATTCTATAAAATAAAATAGTGATAATAATAATAATAATAATAATAATAATAATAATCATAAATAATTAAAAAGAATATGTTTTACAATTTAGTATTAGATACGAATTCATATTTTTATAACTAAGCAAAAAAATTCTAATCAATTGTCTTTTCTATTTTATTTTTTTATTTTTTTAAGTAAAAGTTCTTCTATAAATAATATAAGATAACATTTTTAAAATCCTTAAATTATAGTTAATGCTTTTTGTAATCAATTTTTTTCTTTTCTAAAAATATTTATTTAATGCATTGATGAATTAAGAGTGATAAAAATAATATCTTAACCTACAATATCTAAATCAACGGAGTTAAGAGTATTTTTTAAAGTATTTACTACTGCTTTTTAATTTTTCTACTTGCATGTAATATTAAATCACTTTATGGTATTCTAAAGTTGTTTATGATTATCTTTTGTACTTCAGAACTTATTGTATGCTTTGCCATCCAGGATTTGTTCCATCTTTTGAAATGGGTATCTTCATGCTTGAGATGTTTTTTTGTTTCTTCTCTAAGATTTTTCTACTAATTTGTTCATATTCTCTTGGAATTTATTAAATTACGTTTTGATATAAAGGTCACTTCATACTTTCTTGTCAAAAAGTTATTTATTTCTTTAACTCAAATGATCTATAAACAATATTATAATTTAACAAAATAAGATACTACAAAAGCATTTAAAGCAAGGTAGCATGTTTTCTAGAAAGATGAATTATTTCAATAAGAAGGCATTCTATGGTTTCTATTTTTAAGGATTAAAATTTAATTTAATCAAAAAAAGAATAGACCAATTCTACAATCTAAAATCTTGGTAACTTTCCTAAAATCTATATAAGGTAGTTCTTGGCTTTTAAAGAGAATATAATGCATAATGGATATCAATATGTAAATTGACTTGGCATCTTTATGTATTAATTGCTAATATTTTATGCTAAATAAGCCAAATAAACTTAGTTTTTTTTTTTTTTTTACAAGAGTAGAACAAAAACTAGATGTTATTACATTTCAAAGAGAATTATAATCTAATAAGATATATATATTTTTTTTATTGCATTAATAATAAGAATGTATTTTTGAAATAATATTCTTTTAAGTTTAGCAAAGTATCTCATTAATTCTTCACTTATTGTCTAAGAGCACAATTTAAGATTAAGGTTGAGTTTATAGATCAAGGTAAAGATTAAATTAATGTCATTTAATTTAATTTTTTTTGACTTGTTTCTAATCCACTTGAATAATTTAAAAATTAAAACAAACCATATGATTTTCTATATCAATTAGAATTTGGTTTTCTTGATCAAACAATAGTCACTCATGAAAGTGAAGGATTTTGGATTAGACACATATCAAGAATATTTTAATTCTAGTAGATTGAAAAAATAAAAACCATTTATCTTCTCTAAATCTTTTATATTGAATAATAATTTAGAAGATTGTTATAGGTAATTGGTTATTTTTTCCAATATTCAGATCAATCTAGTCTTGGAATTTAGATAAAGACTTGGCTTATTGAAGTAAGATTTTTCAAGTACTAAAATAATAGTAATGTATAAATATCAATATATATATATATATATATATATATATACATATTCAATGATATTTATAAGTTAGTATTTAGCTTTAATTTATTATGTAGTAAATTTTTGATTCTTTAGAGGCTGTTTGAGTATAAAATTGCACCTTGGTCAATAAGTCAATAAGAAGAAAATAAGAAGAAAATAAGAAGAAAATTTATAAAATATAATCTTTGGTTAAATACTTCTAATGGAATATATATTCAATAAGAAGAATAAGAAGAAGTCAATAAGAAGAAAATTTATAAAATATAATCTTTGGTTAAATACTTCTAATGGAATATATATTCCCTTCTTATCTTATTTCAATGTAACATCATCTTTGAATTGTAAGGTGGCCTATGTAAAATTTTCTCAAAGAGTCTACCAAAAAATTCTTGACTAACTAAATTGTAGGAGTATTACAAATAGGCCGTGTCAATGTCCAAGAATTTATCAGATTTAAAATGATCAATACTAAATTAATTGTTGTAGAACAATTGTTGTCGAAATTTGTACAGACATTACTTCAAAATAGCATCATTAATTCGAATACATAATTATAAACAAAAAAATAATTTAAATAGAATATTTTAATTTTTATGGATTAATATTTTTTGAATAACTTTGGCATATATTACATATGTGGTATTTAATAAGGTAATAGGCCTCAAATTCCTTGCATAGATTTGTCTTCTCATTTATAAAATAAATTGAAAATATTTTTAATAATAATTTTAGAAAAATTAATTCTAACTAATGCTAAAGTAATTATTATTATTATGTACAAAAAATGAATTATAAATCTTCTTTAAAATTTTCTTATAATTATTTTTTAAAGAAAAATTATTCTTTAAAATTTTATTATTTAGTTATTCTATCATTTGTAGATTTACAAAAGTTATCAACTTTAAAGAATTAAATAAGATTTTTTTAGATATGAAATTACTTTATTTTACTATTGAACTAGTGGTATCTTTATAAAGATTATATTCATTAATTTATGTTTATCTTCTCTAATAATATTCCCAAATGGTCTAAAAGAACTTGACTCTAATACCATCAAGTCCTAAAGCCTTACATTTTTCTATTCCATCAATTGTTTTTTCTAATTTGATTAAAATTATAATGAAGGTATAATTTTTCATTCATCCTAGTATCCACTTTTCTTATAATATTATTTGAAAAGAAATTAGAGGTTTTTTTTTGGATATAAGTATCTAAATCATTTTTATATAAATAAAAATAGTTATTAAAAGAAATATTTTTAAATTCTTAAGAATTTGTTTAAAATATATCTTGAAGGTTTTATATTTATGTTTTTAGTTTGTGTTCATAGATTGTAAGTGTTTTTATTTTGATTTTATTAAAATATTCTTTAGCATTTCTATTTCTACTTGATTCCAACAAATCTCAATTCAGATTCTTTGACTTTCTTCTTGCTATTATTTTAATTAATCAATTTGATTTTTTTTTTAAAGTTTGGCTACTATATTAAAGTCTAATGGATTAACTTTTGATTAGAAATAAGTAGGATATAATTAGATTTTGAATTTAATACACTATTATAATTTCAAGAAATTTTATTTTATATAGAGTAGTTTATAAAAATATACAAAAAGCTTCATTCTATTTATAAAAGAATATATTTATCTATGTTGAGGCCAAATTCCTTTGATAAATGAAAGGACTTGTGGATCCTTTAAGAAAAAGGATATTTATTTTATAATTAGAAAGTTTTGATTTAAACTTTTGTAGTTAAAAAGTAAACTTAATTAGAAGATTATTTAATAACATACTATCTTCTTCCAAACAATATTCATAGATTTTATTTTCTATATAATAAATTAATATTCATATGAAACCAGTAAATCTAGAAAAGACATAGATCCTATTTCTTTTGTTTTTTCAAAAGTAATTCAATATACTTCCTTGTTAGAAGAAATCTACTAAAATAAATTAAGATTGAAATATCATCTAAGTATTTTTTTATCTTTAAATAGAAGTTTTTAACAAAAAAATATTCATCCTAAGTTTTTTTTTAACTATATTCCAATCTTCACCATAAATAAAGAAGATATTAAAAGATAATGTGTTTGTTAAGTTTAATTACATTTGATTTATGTTTCAATAGTTTTTAGGAGCATAAATATTTATAATATCTATAGATTTATGTAAGATTTTATTTAAAATAATCTAAAAAATTATATTATTCATAAGCAAGCCAATACAAATAAAAGTACATAATCATTTTATTCTTATACTATTAAGATTATTTATAAAAATAGGATAAACTTTTAAAATAAAATAAAAATAATAAACCAACAATAAATTATAGATTACTGCTCAATTTGTATGCCTATGTGTTTGTCATAGACATACATACTTACTCTAATATTTACCTATATGATTAAGTAGAAGTATATAAAAGTAGATTTATTTCATAATATTTTTTTGAAAAGCTTCTTAAAAGCTTCATAGACATTGCTTTGACTTTATATGTATTTATAGTTGATTGATAAGTTAGAAACTTAGTCAATAAGTTAATCATGTATTGGTAGCTTGTAAAACAAGCTAATTATGTAGCACACATGTAAAAAACTTACCTTACAAGTTAAGATACATGTCTTGTTGTCAAGGACAAGAACTCGATAAAAAAACAATCCAGACAAGTGAGCCTTCATTCAAAGAAAGATAACAAAATATAAATAAACAAGTATGTATATTGAAAGAGATACTAGAATAGCTCTTGTAAAAAGACAAGAAAACTAGAGACCCTTGAAACTAAATTGGAAGCAAGAAAGGAGTTGACAAGAGTGAAGAAGGCTTCACTCTTGTTTCTATATATACTATCTAACTAGGGACTACGTGGTGACGTTCTATAGGACCTCTAATATGTGTTGACTTTGTAAGACACATGCCTTGACTTACAAGGTAAGTTTTCCTACCTATGGGCGACATAGTTAGCTTGATCTTCAAGCTAACAACATGTGTGGCACATGGCCAACTTATCGACCACGTTTCTAATCCAAAAAGTCAATTAAAGACACCTATGAAGTCAAAGCAGCGTATATGAAGCTTCTAGGAAGCTTTTATATTAAATACTATAGAATTAACTTACTTTTACCTACTTGTATATGTAATTAATAGCTTATATAAGTATGTCTGTGACATTACCCCTCCCTTCTAGAGACGAGTTCCACAAGGAGCGGTCATCATATGTTGAGAAAATCTATGATGTGACAAATTATATTCACAACATACTTTGATCTTTGTTCTCTTTGAAGATGATTGATAGGGCCTCTCGACCATTGGTAGTGTCCCAAACCAGGGCGGGAAGACCACCCAGTTATTTGATTATTATTGAGGCCTTCATAACTTCTTTTGAATAAAACATTTAGAACACCATCAGGAGTTGTTCCTACCTCTAGCAAAATCACCAAACATCGGGAGTTCCTTCCCAAATCGTGATATCAAACGCGTTGTATCTCGCCATCTATTCGAGGAAGAACATGTTGTTCTTGAAGATCTTCATCCCAATTGCGTCGTCTTGAAGGTTGTGACAATCGTAATGTCTCATCCGGCAGGTCAACAAATGAAGGCTCTTGAGTCCAATCCGCTGGTTGTTGGTTCTCCATCTTTTGCACGTCACAACTACAAAGAAGCTACAAACAAGGATTGAAAGTAGAATGTTATCTTGCCTAGATGTTGTTTCTTTTATAAAAAAGATTTTCATCTTGATTTTGATGGATGTCGTTGATGAAAATCTTCCACCACCTTTGCTACATTTATAAGATTCTTTATTGGTTCCCATATGCATTCACTAATACTATATCCATGTCAATGGATAAGATATTCTAATTTATTTTGGCGCCGCCTTGAATCTAAGACTTCTTCTACTTCAAACTCTTCATTATTGTCCACTTCTATGGAAGGAGGTCGAGCTTGTCGTCTTCTTGATATGTGCACTGTCTTGTATGGTTTAAGAAGAGACATGTGGAATACTGGATGGATTTTCATTGACTCCGATAGATATAAATGATATGCAACTGGATTGATTTGTGAAGAAATAGAAAATGGTTTCAACCTTCGAAAGTCCAACTTGTCACAAAGATGAGTGGTCTTGATATCGCGATGAAGTAGCCATACTTTATCACCCAAGTGGAATAAGAGTTGTTTCTTTCGATAGACATCCGCATTGATCTTTTGTTGTTCTTGAGCTTCTTTTAATTGTGCCTTCATCATTGCATGTAGCTCTGATAAATGAATCGCCAAATCTTTTGCAATAGGATTATCAACTTTTAAAAAGTAAAAAGTATCAAGTCATAGATGATAACCATAATTAGCAAAGAAAGGTGTTTGTTTTGTAGAAGAATGTACCGTGTTATTGTAAGCAAACTCTACCAATGGCAAAAGAGTTGTCTAATCATCTTGTTGGTAGTAAATGGTACATCTTAAATATTGCTCCAAAACTTAATTAACACGCTCTTTTTGTCCATCAGTTTGAGGATGGAATATCAAAGATAGTTTTACATCCACTTTTAGAATCTTGAAAAGAGTCCGCCAAAATCTTGCTATAAATTGAGTTCCCCTATCTGATATAATATCCTTGGATAATCCATGATAGCGATAGATATTGTCAAGAAAGAGCTTAGCTGTTTCTTCACCTAAATTTTTTTTTGTACATGGTACAAAATAAGCCATCTTAGTAAAACGATCTACTATCGCGAATATAGAATCATAAGAACTTGAGATTGGAAGATCCGTGATGAAGTCTATAGAAACAGATGACCATGGTTGTTCTGGAATGGGTAATGGTTGAAGAAGTCCAAAAGGTCGATGATGAGGAGTTTTTGATCTTGAGCAAACATCACATGATTGTACAAAATCTTTGACTGCCTTCCACATTTGAGGCCACCAAAAATCCTTAGATATCACTCCAAAGACTTATTATATCCAAAATGTCCTGCTACTGGGAAGTCGTGACGAGCTTGAAGAACACGTAAATGTGCTTCTCCTTCTAGAACATATAGGCGTCCTTCAAAATAGAGTAGGTTGTTCTTGAATTCAAATTTAGAGGGATTATGAGATTTAGAAGAATTATTCTTGATATCATGAACAAGAGGGTCTAAAGACATACTTAACTGGACTTGCTTAAGAAAAGTTAAATCAATAGTCAATGTTGATTTCATTGCTCAAAGATGAAATTGCTCCGGCTTCAAGAGAACCATTCTTTGTTGCTCAAAAGCTGCATTTTCTTCTTTTGGTGCAAGATAAGAACGTGTAGACAAGGCATCGGACAAACCTTGTTGTTTTTCTGGCGGATAAGTGATGATGAACTCGAATCTTGATAAAGACTGCTCCAATAAGCTTGATGATGATTTAATACGCGTGCTGAGATAAAACATTTTAGATTCTTGTGATCTGTATATACAGTGACTAGATTGGAAGCGCCTTCTAGATAATGATGCCATTCTTGAAAAGAATCCACAATTGCAAGAAGTTCTTTGTCGTGGATCTCATAATTGATTTCTGCTGCTGAGAATTTTCTTGAATGAAAGGCTACTGGATGAAGTTTGTCATCTGTTTCCATTTGTGATAAAATCGCACCCAGAGCAAAGTCTGATGCATTTGTTTCCATAAAGAATGTTTTGGAAAAATCAACATGATACAAGATTGGTGCAGAAACAAACACTGTCTTTAAAGATTCAAAAGCAACTTCCACTTCTTGATTCCATTAGAGTTTGTCTTTACAAGTCAAACGTGTAAGTGGAGCTGCAACTCGAGAGAAGTCTTTGATGAAGATCCGATAGTAGTTAGCAAATCCCAAAAAATATTGGACATCTTTTACCGTTTTTGGGATCTTCTAATCTATAACAGTTTGAACTTTCTTAGGATCCATCATAAGTCCATCATTTGAAATGATGTAACCTAAGAAATCGACTTGAATAGTGTGGAATACACACTTTTCTATCTTGGCATAGAGTCCTACATCTCTTAATTTTTGTAACACATGACGAACATAAAGTTCATGTTCTTCTGGATTCTTAAAATAGATCAAGATATCGTCTAGATAACAGACCACAAAATCGTCCAAAAACTCTTGAAAAACATCATTCATTAGATGTTAAAAAGCTGCTGGTGCATTTGCAAGTCCAAAAGGCATGATGTTGTATTCAAAATTTCCATACCTAGTTCGAAACGAAGTCTTCCATTCATCTCCTTCTTAAATGCATACTACATTGTATGCTCCTCGAAGATCTATTTTTGTATAGATCTTAGCTTCATTCAGCTGATCAAGAAGTCCAGATATTAAAAGTAGTGGATACTTGTTCTTGATGGTAATCTTGTTGAATCCTCAATAATCAACACACATCTACAATGATCCATCTTTTTTCTTCACAAATAGAATTGGAGCTCCTATCGGAGATTTAGAATGGCATATGAAATTCTTGGCCAGATTTTCTTCAATATACTCCTTGAGTTCAGCCAACTCATTTTGTCATAAACTGTAGATTGGTCCGAATGGCGGTTGTGCTCTTTATTGAAGGTAATTGAGTAATCATAGGGATGATGTTCTGGGAGTGTATCCGCATTCTTTTTTTTGAATACATCTTGAAATTCTTAATATTGGCTTAGAATACCACTTGAAGTCTCTTCACCAGTAGAAACAAGTGTGGCATAAATAATATATGGTGATTCTTTCATAGCAGCATGCAAGAAAGCTTTTGCAGCTATAAATACGGTGTCGTATTACGTGCTTTCTTGCTCGAAAACGTGCCGGGCCTCTAGCTGTAGAAGGTAGTATGGAGATTCACCAATAGTCAAACAGTCTATCAGTTTTTGACTGTTAGAATATAAACGACTGCAAGAATACATCGTAAATCTATACGGATGCCCCTTTGACTACTCGCCGAAGTCCTTTTTGTCCCAGTCGGTAGGTCTCTAAACGTTATAGAGAACCCCGAACAACCCAAACTGTTAATCTTCGATACCGCTTTGTACTTACAATCTTGAATCCACTAACTGTCCTGTTAGATTAACCCAATAAATTTCATTCACTCCGCATACTCAATCCTATAGACACCCTTTTAATTCTCAATCACAGACGTAACTCAATTTCACAAAACAGTCAAGAGTAATCAAACCTACTTCATTAAAAATCCCGATTCACCATTACAACACTGACTTCAGCAACGATTGCCTCAGTCTTCCCAAAACCCCATGAAGAAGAAAACCCAATTCTCCATCTTTTCTTCCCCGATCCGAAGCATGAAGCTCCTCTCCAACCCCCTTGATTTTCAAAAACCTCCAATGAAACCGAACTAGTAACCTTGAAAAAGCTTGAAGCTAGCTCCTCGATTCAAAAAAAACCCCTCAAAACTTATTCTCCCCCTAACCTTATCCTCTGAATTTCTTCAATCTTTCATCTTGGATCCAGAATTGGCTCCCATCGTCAGAGCTTAGATCCAAAATTGGCTCCCGCCGTCAGAGCTTCCTCCTCCGTTTTTACCTTTAAGAGATCCATTTACCGAAAACAGCGTTCCCTAAAACGGCACAGAGAACAGGACAGCCTGAAACAGAATCGAAACCCCGTAATCAGGACCACATTGAGTCGCCCGACCAATTCAGGTCTCATATTGGATAAAAGTCCAGTAGTAAGACCCGGATTTCCCCGTAATTAGACTGCATTGGGTTGCCCGACCAATTCAGGTCTCATATTGGGTAAGAGGACCCGGATTGGATTCTCGAAATTGGATCCAATTGGCTCTTCAAACCAAGCTCACCCGTCGCGTGAATTGGTCCTTTCTCTTCATGCTGACTCCCGTTATTGGAATCGAATGGAGCATTTCAGTATGCCCCGGCTGACTGTAACGGGGTGACTAAACTAGGCCACTCAGTATTTGCACTGGAGTTGGTCGTTGCTCCCAATATTCGAGATAACTGAATATTAATAAAAGTCCCTTTTCTTTATATTTTCACGGTATACTCGTGTTACAACATGACATTTACCCTCTCTGAACTTGTGCATCCTCCGGTATGCACCAATTTATCCAATTGCTGTTTGATTCAAAATATATCCTCTACGTCTTTTTCCAGTTCGTCTTCGTCACCTTCATTATCCAAATCACTTTCATCTTCTTGCTGCTGAATCTCTATACCTTCATTAAGGTCTTCCATATTCATCTCCGCGTGTCTTCGTTTAAATATTTTTCTCGCTTCCCTACAATTGGTATTTTCAATTTTGTACCATCTAACTCCCGTAATGAGTAAGTCGCATTATCATGAACAGTTGTTACTACATATGGTCCAAACCAATATTTTAAAAACTTTCGTAAAGTGCTATATTGGTTGTCCAGACTACTATCATAAACAAGTATCCAATCACCTTCTTCAATTGCTTTAGGTCTCAATCGATGTTGCTTATCGAATCGCGCCTTGTTTTGTAACCTTGCTCTTTTTAACCTTCCCAATGCTATCTGGACATCTTCCGTTCTTTGTTCCAATTGTCGAATCCTAATAGCCAGAAGTTCTTCTCTTGTCAATTCATCTTCCTATGGTAGCATACTCCAAGTAAGTACCCTTTCTTCAATCAGCATAATTGATTTTTGACCTGTCATAAGTTCTACTAGCATATATCCTGACACCAAACTATGTGTTGTTCGATCAGCCCATAATGCAAATGACAAAAGCCGTGGCCAGTCTTTAACTTTCCCATTACAAGCTTTAACTAATGCTTTCACAATCGGTGGGTGACCGCATTCGCTTTTTGCATTCCCTTCTGGATTATAAGTAGTAGTCAGTGATAGTTTAACTCCACATCTTTTAAAGAACTTACGAGCTTCTTGTACATTTAATTCTCCATGATTTGTAGTGATTTTTCCTACGCATCCGTGGCAGCAAATGACATCTTCAAGCAAAAACCTACAAATCTCCTCTGTAGATTTTGTCCTCAATGCTCTTCCTTCTACTTGATTTGATAAATCTTCACGAGCTAAAATCAAATATCTCATCTGCCATAACCCAACTGGCATAATAACCAAATCAACAACCCATTTAAAATGAATAGCCAGAGGATACGTAGGATGAAGACCATCTCGATGTCAGATATTAGAATACGATTGACAGATTTCACATGACTCAACAAATGAGAGCACATCTTGATACATATTTTTCCACCAATATCGTTCCTTGAGTTTAGCAAAAGTAGCCCAGATTCCTCTATGCCCTACCCATAAACTATCATGAAACTTCTTTAATAATTTTAGTTTTTCTTCTTTTTTGCTTATCACTCGTTGTGGCATCCCAATTCCTTTCTTCGGTCTCTTCCATAAGAATCCATCTCGAAATAAAAATCCATATGCTTTTCTTCTTATTTGTTTAAATTTTTCTATAGACCAATTCCCTTGCTTAGTCAAGGTATTCAAGTAATGACCAATATCCAATAATTCTCTTTCATAAGATTCTTCAAGAAATAGCTTGTTTTCTCTGTTGAGATTTGATATTGAATAAAATTTTAATCCGACATCATCAATGTCTTCAACCATTTCGTCCTCCCTCTTGTATCTTGCTCGAGATAGCATGTCTGCTACTAAATTGTCTTTTCCAGTAATATGCTTAAATTCAAGATTTAGTGACTTAATATAAGCAATCCATCTCAACATTGCAATATCTGGCGTTGAACAGTTAATAATCATTCCAAGCAATGGCAAGCAATCTGTTTCAATTACTACTACTGCTCCAATCAAATAATCCTTTTTAGCTTTCATAGCCGAAACGACTCTCCAAAGTTCTCTTTTGACTTGCGAATATGCACACTGACGAATACTTAAAACTTTAGCTCCAAATCGAACTGCAAATCTATTCTCACTGGAATCATCTTGAGCCACAGTCCATCCAATGGCAATTGGATTAGCGTCCACAGTAAGAATCACTGGTCTATTGCACTTATAATCAACCTTCCTCAATATTGGAGGTGACATCAATAATTTCTTCAATCTTTGCATTGCCTGAATATGCCTTTCTTTCCATTTAAATCGGTAATCCTTGCGTAACAGTTCATATAATGGGTCAGCTATGTCAGCAAAATGAAGGATCCAGATTTGATAAAATACACATGCACCCAAGAACCTGCGAACCTCTGTTAAAGAATCACAATCCTCTTTCATCCTTTCAATTGCATCAACTTTAATCGGATCTAGTTTTCTTCCGTAAGATCCATATAAATGTCCAACAATCACAACCTCTCGTACTCCAAATACGGACTTCATACCCGATAATGTAAGATGAACTTCTCCAAGCCGAGTTAAAATCTTTTCACTATCTTGTATATGATCAACAACATATTTGCGATATCCCCTCGTATCTAAAGTTTCATCCTTGTCTCCTTCTCTGCACCTTTTTATAGGAACATCATCCAGAAAAGGCATAGTCTTTTCCAGAATAAAATCTCTCAATACCTTATTCATCCCATTCATCATATGCGTAACTGAGTTGGTCGCGCCTTGAGGAAGAGTGCACATTCTAACCAATCCAAGTGGTGTCCGCATTGTTGTCATATCTCTACTTCCTTCGGTAAGTTGAAATTGATCATAACCTGAATACAAGTCACCTATTGAATAGATCGCCCTTCCAACAAACGCCTCAGCAAATTCATCCACAATAGGCCCAATTCCTGCATTTCTGATAGTTATTGCATTCATCGGTTGCATATCTTGAATAAACCGTAGTGATCCATTCTTCTTAGGTACCGTAAACCATCAACTAGAATACGGCGCAAATGAAGGTTCCAATATTTTCATCTTTATCTTTTCTTTTAATAGTTCCACCAATTTAGGTAAATGTGCCCTCGGTACTGGAATCGGTCTTAGATTCCAAGGTACATGCGGTACAGTGAAGATAACCATATGTGTTACAATATTTGGATCTACACACCCAATTTCATGACATTCGAAGGCAAACGATCTACCTTGTTTAGCCAACATCTTTTTGAAGCAAGTAATTTCCTCCGGTAATAAAGAATCATTAGAACCAATCTTCAATTCTTCAAAAGTTTCTTTAGTAAACTGATGTCCAATACTCATTGGATCTCTTAAACTTGCTTCTTTTGATGCTTCTCCCATTTTTTCTTTAGAATTTTCTGGTAATGGTCCGGCAACAGGCTTTACCTTCTTATCTGCTGTTTTATATCTCGTATCTACAGTGACTTCTGGTGCTCGAAAAGATTCAAGTACGGTATAAACCTCTCTTGAATGAATCTCAACAATCTTATCATTATCTCCTAACCCAATAGATGTAATCAATTCCAATGAATCTTCCAGTCCATTTTCTTCATAAATACCTAAAATCCTCTCATCATCTTGCAATGTACCTAACTTGCGTAATTCTCCTTCAATATCATATAATCTTTTTTTTTCTTTTCTTTTAAAATCATCAACTTTCTTATACATAATATTTCCATTCTCCAAAATACCTATAAAACTCGCATCAAAGGCACCTTCATCTCGCGAGAGTACTTCCTCTTTTGTACCTCCATAATCTCACTTTCTAGTGGTACCTCTCCAAAATCCTTAAATCCTTCAACAATCTTTGGCAATGGTTTCTCCCTCAACCTATCTCGATTCCGTTCATGATTAGGAGGTACTGTTAGAAATTGTACAGCTTTCCTCCCATCGTCGCTAAGTACCCTTGCATAAGCAGAACCATCGTCCAGTACTTTTGTTTCCATCCGTGTTGGCGTTGTCGGGGTAGAGAGAGTTTGCCTCAAGAAAGCGCTGGGCTTCTGGCTGTCACTAAATACTCAATCAAGTTTGAAATATAAGGATAAAAATTTTATATATATAAACTCCTCTCCTTTGGAGCAATTACATCAATATACAAGTCTTAAAATCCAAAGAACACCAAAATACTTGATAAGGTGTTATAAAAAACTTATATATCCTTATGAGGAATTTTTCCCGAAGTTCAACAGCTCATAATTTACGATCTAACCGTCTAAACAATTCCAAATTTTACATGGAGTACTGATATATCTTTAGCAACTACCACACCAAAATTCAACCGTAAATTCGTCTTGGATCTTGTGATATCTTGAAAACCCTAGCTGTAGCTTTAAACCCTAGTTTTTTTACACCCGTGTACAACTTCCTTCATATCTCACAAAATAATTATTCAAATACTATGAAACTTTGATCTAAAGCTTCTTAACCCAATTACACACACTTGTGAAAAGTTTTAACCAAAAATTCATCCAGAAACTCAAGATATGGCTTCACCCATAACTAGCAACAAAACGATATACTTACTGCCTTCAAATTACAAGTGCTGTCTTCAACGCCTCATAACTCCTTCATTCAATCTTAGAATTCACTATACAGTAAGTAGAATGTGTAGCCGAGAAAATGCTCCCTTCAAATCCAGTCGCCGATCTTCCGTTGCTCTCCGTATTCGTATGTGATGCCCAAAAGAAGTGACAGTAGGTACGAAATTGACACCTTATCTTTGAACATTCATATCTTTTCCATAAAAACTCGAAATCACACAAAATCTTCACCCAAATTATACCCAAAACCCTAAACCTTCTGACCTTAGCCTCAAAAGCTCGAATAGCCTCGAAAGAGGAACCCTAATTCCTAATATGGCCTCGGGCAGCCTCCTCAAAGCCCATTGGGTATGGTATTCGACCAATAGGGATGAAGTTCTTCACCCCTTGCCTTCATCCAACCATGCCTTACTTTCATCCTTCCCAATAAGCCTCCTTCTAGTTATATTTTCATCTTTCAACTCCTCCCTTCCCTTAATCTTTATACTAACTATCTAAATCCTATATAATGTAAACTTTATGATCAAACTAGATTAACTTCCAAATAATTTTTTTTATTTCAATTCATTTTAAATTAACATACTAACTATTCTAACTCACATTAAGACTTATAATCATATTACATGTTTTTACTAATTTTTACATACTGTAAGTAATTACAGTATGACATCCACCCCCTCCAAACCTGCACATCCTCCGGTATGTGCCACATACTACTCTTCTTCATCCTCTTGAGACTTCTTGGAATCACTCATAGAGTCTTCTTCTTCATGTTCTTGGTCCAAATATTGAGGTAAGAATTCTTCAAGATCTTCTATTTGAAACCACCCATCTCTTCTTTTGAAAGCCTTCACCCTCTTCCCTACTATTGGAATTCTAATGATAGCTCCATCTAACTCACGTAAGCTATATGTGGCATTATCATGGACTATAACCACCACATATGGTCCAAACCATTTTTTTATAAATTTCTTTACAGTACTATGTTGATGTTCAAGGCTGCTATCATAAACTAGAACCCAATCTCCAATCTCTACAGGTTTAGGCCTTAACCTATGAGTCTTATCAAACCTCTCTTTATTTTTCAATCTTGCTTCCTTTAACCTCTCAGCTGCAATTTGTAGGTCCTCAGGTAATCTTCTTAACTGTTGGATTCGAAGCTCTAATAACCTTTCTCTATTAATGTTATCTTCCCAAGACAAAAACATCCATGTAGGATAGGTTGCTTCAGCAGGCATTATAGGTTTTTGTCCTAGCATTAATTCCATAGGCATATAACCAGTGACAGTACTATGAGTAGTTCTATCAACCCATAAAGCAAATGGAAGCAGTTTAGGCCATTGAATTGATTTACCCTTACATGCCTTAACCAATGCATAAATGATTGGAGGATGACCTCTTTCATTCTTTCCATTGGCTTCAGGATTATAAGAAGTAGTCAACTTCAATTGAATACCATACCTTTTGAAAAAATCTCTTGCTTCTATGGCATCCAATTCTCCTCTATCAGCTCTCATCCTCCCAATATAGCCATATCTGCTGAAGATGTCTTCTAATATAAACCTGCATATTGCTTCCGTGGTCTTGGTTCTCAAAGCCCTTCCTTCAACATACTTTGATAATTCTTCTCTTGCTAAAACCAAATATTTCATACCCCATAATCCTGAAGGCATAGCTATCAAATCAATTACCTATTGAAAATGTATAGAAGGTGGATAAGTAGGATGTAATCCATCTCTATACCTAACGTTAGATTGTAGTTGGCACTCTATGCATGAATTCACAAAGTCTTCTACATCTTTGTATAAATCCTTCCACCAATACCTTTCTTTGATCTTAGTATATGTGGCCCAAACTCCTCTATGTTCTGCTCAAAGTGTATCATGATATTCTCTTAAAATCTTAATTTTAATTTCAAGATCTTCTATAACTCTCAATGGGATTTTGTCACCTCTTTTTGGCCTCTTCCATAGAAATCCATCTCTGAGTATATAACCATAGGATTGGTGTCTAATATCTTTGAAGGTTTTGTCCATCCACCCTTCTTGTTTTTTCATTGTGCTTAAATAAATTCCAATATCCTTCAACTTGCCTTCATACGTACCTTCATAGAAATTTTGAACCTTGTCACCAAAATCCATTCCACCAGTAGCAAATGAACTTCCATAATTCTTCTCTTCTTCATCTTCACCTCTTTCATATGCCATCATCTCTTCTTCAAATGTATATCTAGCTCTGGACAACATATCTGCCACCAAGTTCTCTTTACCAGTAATATGTACCAAAACAGGGTTTAATGTCCTTATATAGGCTATCCATCTTAGCATGGCATTATCTGGAGTAGTACAGTTAATTATCATTCTAAGTAATGGCAAACAATCTGTTTCCAAAACCATACTTATTCCAATCAAATAATTTCTCTTAGTCTTTAATGTTGTAAGCACTCCCCAAAGCTCTCTTTTAACTTGTGGATAAGTCCTTTGTCTCTTTGTAAGAACCCTAGCTCCAAACCTTATAGCAAATCTTCTTCCCTCTACATCATTTTGTCCAATAGCCCATCCAATTGCTATAGGGCTTGTATCCACTGTTACAACTACTAGTCTTTCACATTGATAATCCACTTGTTTAAGCACAGGTGGTGAACTCAACATTTTTTTTAGATTTTCCATAGCTGTTTCTTGTTATTCTTTCCATACAAATTTCTTACCCTTCCTTAATAACTTATATAGTGGCTCTGAGATATGGGCAAAGTGTGGCACCCAAATGTGATAGAATACACATGCTCCTAAAAACCTTCTGGCTTCTGTAACATTTTTATAAGCCTTAATTCTAGATATAGCATCAATCTTATCAGGGTTTGGTTTCCTACCATACCTGCCACACATCTGCCCCACCACTAAAATCTCATCAACTCCAAAGCTTGATTTCTCCAAAGATAACGTGAGATTAATTGACTCCAATCTCTCCAATATCTGAGCCACATCTTCAATATGTTTCTTTACAAACTTTCTACAACCTTCAACCTCCATAGTCTCATCCTTGTCTTCTTTTTTATCTCCTTTTATAGGTATATCATCTAGAAATGGAATACTTTTCTCAGGTACAAATTCTTTTAATATTTGGTTCATAGCATTTTGCATATGAGCCACTGAGTTGGTTGCACCTTGAGGTAGCGTACACATCCTCATTAAATCCAAAGGAGTCTTCATGGTAGTTAAATCTCTACTCTCTTTAGCCAATTGAAATTGGTCATATCCAGAATATAAGTCTCCAATAGAATAAATGGTATGACCTGCAAATTGTTCAGCCACTTCATCTACTATAGGACTTGATCCCATATTTCGAATAGTCACCCTGTTTGCAGGTTGCATATCCTGAATAAACCTTAATGTCCCTGACTTCTTGGGTACTGTGAACCATCTATTAGAATAGGGAGCAATTGATGGTTTCAAAATACCCATCTTCACCTTCTCTTTTAATAATTCTATCAATTTTGGAAGTAAAGCTCTAGGTACAGGTATAGGCTTTAAATCCCATGGAACATGTGGCACTGTAAAGATTACCATAGGTACTATAATACTAGGATTCAGACATCCGATTTCATCAGGAGTTAAGGCAAATGCCTTACCATGTCTAATAAGCATTTTTTGAAACATATCTTCCTCCGTTGATGTTAAGAAGTCACCCCCTCCAATCTTCAACTTAGCTAATGATTCTTGTGTAAATTGATGTCCAATTCGACGCCTCTCTCTTAGACTTGGCTCCATAACTGCTTGTTTAATATGCTCCATATTATCAACTGGTAATTGTGTAGCTACAGGCTTTACCTTTCTTGCCACAGTTTTATATTTAGTTTGTACTCTAGCCTCATGCTTCAACCCATAGTTTGTAGCAAGTCCACCATTTACTACCATCCTTTCTAATCCTTCATAAGTCCTTCTTGAATATATTTCTACTATAGCATCTCCATCTATGTTTATAGCCAGATTCTCCAAAATCTTTACCAAATCATCTTCCAAACCTATTTCTTCTATTACTCCAACTATGGCTTCATCACTTGAAACTAAACCCACTCTTTTTAAGTTCTTCTCTTGTTTCTTTACCCTTTTTTTATTTATAGAATCTAAATCTTTAACCTTTTGAACACTCACAAATCCATTACTAGATAAGTTCAAAAATCCAAAACTCACACTATCTACACTAGGGTTTGTAGATGAATCATTTGCACCCATGTGCTCCCATCTTACAAGGGTTCTTTTTAGAAATCCACAAAGTTATTTCCTGGCTCCAAGGGCATCCCTCTTAATTGTTCTCTGTGTCTCTCATGGATAGGTTTCACAGTAATAAATTGCACAGCTTTTCTCTCATCCCAACTCCGAATTCTGGCATAATGTGAACCATCATTCAAGACTCTAGTCTCCATTCTAGCAGCTGTAATATAAGGTTGACCAAGTATTACCGGATATGTAGCAGAGTTTTGCACAAAGAAATTTTGCTCCACTTTTACATCTTCAATTCTAGTCTTTACAGCTGGACAAGCTCCATGTAAATCACCTTGTTGATTGTTTGCAGCTCTGATTTCCCAACCATGGTTGATATCAATTGGCCACTTATTCTTCTCATATATCTTCCTTGACATGATGTTGATTTCAGATCCATGATCAACCAGGGCCAAAATTGGATCTTTAAAGTCCCCCAATCTCACATATGTTTCTGTAGTAGCTCTAGCCCAATAAAGAACTGAATAACTACTACTTTCTATTCCCTCATTTTCACATTTGGAGCAAGTATTAACACTTGCTTCTTGTGCATCCTTCCTTATCCCTGTAAATCCCAAAGGTGTGCATTCCACTTGATGCTCTCTTTTACCTTCAATATGTTTAAATGAAACCTTGTTTTCCATATCAACCTTATTTCTAGTTTCAAGCATTGCAAATTGTGCAAATACCTGTTCTATCTCTTCTTCTTCATCCACAGTTATCCGAGTATCCAATGCCTCTACCATAATAGCTTCTGCTGTCATTTGCCTCTTCTTCTTTATCACATTGATGATTAATTCATGAAAATCTTTCTTAGCTATGCCTAGAGCCTCTCTTAGAGTGAATTCAATCTTTGCATCTAAGATCTTCTCCTCTAAAATACTCTTCATATCTGTAGATGATTCAATCTCACATTGAAGTTTATAAGCAGGAGTTTTACCTTTAGGTTTGCTTATATCTTCTTTCTCCTTTTCTTTGTCCTTCTCCCACCACTCTTTTGGTAATGGTGCACTACCAGGATGAGTAGAAGAAGATACCTTCTCAGTTTTTTGCTCCTTAGAAGCTTCTTTATTTCTTGGAGACCTCCTCTTGTTTTCAGGCTCAATAACATCCTCTTCATGAATAATTCTACCTCTTTTTTCCTCAACCATAGTATCATGCATATCATCATCATGCTTCTCTCCACACAAATATGCTTTAATGCTAATAGCATCAACTAGATCATTCCACCCAGTTTTCTTTCTGATAGCTTCAGCTCCCCTCATCATGACTCCTTTAGTTGGCAAAGAAATAGCCTTAACTCCCTTTTGTTCAACCGTAATAGAATAAGACTCAGCTCCTTCCCCTTTTATGGCACTATTCTTTGATGTTTGCTCTTCTACTAATTTTTTCATGCCACCCTTCCCAAAATTAGTCTTTAGAGGCTCATCTGACCCTGTGAGTCTTATCCTGCCCTCTTTGAAATACTCAATACCATCCTTGATTGCAGCCTTATAGCTATCACACTCACCACGCTTATGGTTTGGATTGTTACACCACATATATCTTTCTATAAATCCCTTTGAGCCTTCAATTGTCTTTGATGAGCTTGCCATTTGGGATTTCTTCAATTCAGTCATTTCCACCTTCAAGTCCTATATGCCCTTAATTAGTTCTTCAAGAGTACCATCCTTAACAGTCTTGATTCCGTTTTGAGGTGACATTAGATTTTGAGATGCAGGCATTGGCTTCAACCTTGGTAATAATCCACGAGTCTTAATCTTTTGTTGCTTAGCCAAAAGCTCCACTGTCTCTTTTATTAGCTTCCAATCATTAGTAAAACCACTCTCAGATGTCTTGTCTGCTAGATAAAAGAGTAGCTTATCCTCCAAATATTCATCAGCTGCTTGTAAAAACAATCCAGTCTTCCTTGTTTCCAAAAGCTGTCTCTCTTGTCGTGGTAACTGTCCAAACTTAGCCTCAAATTCCCTGATTAATTCATTGGGAGCCATTTGATTCCCTGGCCTTTGCTCAATCCAATCCAAAAAAGTTTGTTTTGTCATTCTTTCTGAATCCTCCTCAAAAAACTCATCTTTCAAGAGTTCTTCAAATTTCTTTCATGATATAGTCTCAGTATGCAACTCTTGCACCCTCTCTCTGATTTCTGGTACCACTGCCAAATCAAAGGTAGAAATCATCTTTACTTCTAAAACCTGATGCACTTCCATTTCACATGTATAAACCTTGAGGAACTTAGTGATGTTCCTCCCATCAAACCTCCCAACCTTATCCACCACTACTTGTAAAGCTTTGGTAGTATTCTTATCCTCCCCATGCACCTGTTGCCTTTCTTCCATAAATTGAGCAAATGCCCTGAATAAATCATGAGCACCTACTCCACTTGGTAATCCAAACCCTAGAACTTGATCCCCCATTCTAACTTATTGAGAATTTTAGTGCCTTAAGGCTCTCTCAGTGGAAGCACCAAATATGTCGGGGTAGAGAGAGTTTACCTCAAGAAAGCGCTGGGCTTCTGGCTGTCACTAAATACTCAATCAAGTTTGAAATATAAGGATAACAATTTTATATATATAAACTCCTCTCCTTTGGAGCAATTACATCAATATACAAGTCTTAAAATCCAAAGAACACCAAAATACTTGATAAGGTGTTATAAAAAACTTATATATCCTTATGAGGAATTTTTCCCGAAGTTCAACAGCTCATAATTTACGATCTAACCGTCTAAACAATTCCAAATTTTACATGGAGTACTGATATATCTTTAGCAACTACCACACCAAAATTCAACCGTAAATTCGTCTTGGATCTTGTGATATCTTGAAAACCCTAGCTGTAGCTTTAAACCCTAGTTTTTTTACACCCGTGTACAACTTCCTTCATATCTCACAAAATAATTATTCAAATACTATGAAACTTTGATCTAAAGCTTCTTAACCCAATTACACACACTTGTGAAAAGTTTTAACCAAAAATTCATCCAGAAACTCAAGATATGGCTTCACCCATAACTAGCAACAAAACGATATACTTACTGCCTTCAAATTACAAGTGCTGTCTTCAACGCCTCATAACTCCTTCATTCAATCTTAGAATTCACTATACAGTAAGTAGAATGTGTAGCCGAGAAAATGTTCCCTTCAAATCCAGTCGCCGATCTTCCGTTGCTCTCCGTATTCGTATGTGATGCCCAAAAGAAGTGACAGTAGGTACGAAATTGACACCTTATCTTTGAACATTCATATCTTTTCCATAAAAACTCGAAATCACACAAAATCTTCACCCAAATTATATCCAAAACCCTAAACCTTCTGACCCTAGCCTCAAAAGCTCGAATAGCCTCGAAAGAGGAACCCTAATTCCTAATATGGCCTCGGACAGCCTCCTCAAAGCCCATTGGGCATGGTATTCGACCAATAGGGATGAAGTTCTTCACCCCTTGCCTTCATCCAACCATGCCTTACTTTCATCCTTCCCAATAAGCCTCCTTCTAGTTATATTTTCATCTTTCAACTCCTCCCTTCCCTTAATCTTTATACTAACTATCTAAATCCTATATAATGTAAACTTTATGATCAAACTAGATTAACTTCCAAATAATTTTTTTTATTTCAATTCATTTTAAATTAACATACTAACTATTCTAACTCACATTAAGACTTATAAACATATTACATATTTTCACTAATTTTTACATACTGTAAGTAATTACAATACGACACCGTAATATAAGGTTGTCCTAAAATCAACGGATAAGACGTTGTATCTTGAACAAAGAAATGTTGCTCCGTCGCAACATCCCGAATCCGAATTTTGACATCTGGACAAGCTCCATATAATTCGCCTCGTGTGTTATTAGTCGCTCAAATTGTCCATCTATGTTCCATATCAATTGGCCATTTTTGCTTCTTATAAAGATCTTTAGACATAAGATTTATTTCATAACCATGGTCGACTATAGCAACTATTGGTTCTTCTATATCTCCTACTTTCACCAATACCTTAGTAGTTACCCTTGCCCAATGCTTCCGAGTATAATGGCTCAAAGTTTCCATTTTCTTGTCACTGGAATCTTCAAAACGTACTCGTTGATTATACCCATTCTTTTCATTTGTTGGTTCCTTGTAACCAATATCAACCTCTTCTTCTTCTTTATATATTCTTGCATCAATAGCATGACTCATTCCAGTTTCATCCATTAATTGCCTCTTTCGCTTAATGCTGTCAATGATAACATCATGAAACTCCTTCTTTGTAATTCCCAAGACTTCTTTCAATATGAATTCCACCTTTGCGTTTAATATACGTTCTTCCAACACCCCTTTCAAATTTGTTGCCGCTTCAATGTTAGAAAGTAGCTTATAAGCAATTGATTTGCCTTTATCTTTTGTCTCCTTTGTTTTTTCTTCCAATGATGCTGAGGTATCCTTTACAGGCAAACCTTTGTGAAGCTGCCTCCCGAGCCTTGTGTCCTCGAGTTTGCCTCTTAAAAGAATTTCCTTCTCTAGTATCATTAAAATTTTCAAGTCTCTTTTCTTCCATCAAAGCTTCATGTTGGCTCTTAGCAATATATGCATGAACTGACAGAGACTCAACAGGATCCTCCCAACCTGTTGCACCTCGTATTGTAGCTGCAGTCCTCAATAACGCTTCTTGAGGTAATTTCCCTTCTTGCATTGTAGAAACGGCAGAAGCCCAAAACTCACTAGTTTCCGTACTTCCACCAATTTCATCATCTACTCTAGCACCATAACTTGCACTTTCTCGTGCTGTTGTTTCATGCTCTTTTAAGTAATCTTGAACCAATGCTCTCATTCCTCCCTTGCCAAAATTGGTTTGAAGAAGATCCTTTTTATTTTTCAATGCTATCTTCCCATCTTTCCAGCAAATAATTCTTTGCCGTATCATATTATTAAATTCTTTGCAATCTTTTCTAGTATGTGAAGCATCATCACACCAAATGCATCTTTGTACATATCCTTGTTTTGAAACATTCTTTGAATTATTTATAGAAGTATTCTCTTCAAGTCTTGCCAATTTGATTTGAAGATCTTGCATTCCTCGTATAATTTCTTCCATATCCATATCTGCTTTCTTTGACAAGGATGTCGAAGGTTGAACTGTAGGCATTGTCGGTGGTGTTGTACGTACTGGAGCTTTGGGTGCTTGTACTGTTTTCGGAATATTGCTCCTATCCTTCCTCATTTCTCTTTTTGCAAGCAATCCGACCGCATCTTCAACGTTCTTCTACTTTGTTGTCAATCCTTCATCTTCTTCTTTGTCTTCAAGAAGGAGTTCCAATTTTCTTTGCAATTCTCCATCAGTAGCTTGAAGAAATAGATCAACTTTGTACGACTCCAATGTCAATTTTTCTACCTTCGATAATTGAGAGTACTATCTTTCAAATTCCCTTAGTAGCTCTGTTGCTTGCAAATTCTTATTAGGTCGTTCAATCCATTCCAGAAACAACTTCTTAGTAACGCGATCAGCATCTTCTAAGAAATATTCGTCTTTCAATGCATGTGAAAAAACCTCCCATGAATTCCCATAATGATCCGTAATCGATGTAATGTAGTCTCTTATCTCCGATATCGTGGCAAGTCTAAATAGTTCAACCATTTTCTTCTCAGAAATCCGATTTAATTCCATTTCACGAACATAACATCTTAAATACCTTAAAATATTCCTTCCATCAAATTGATCAATTTTATTGACTACTGCTTGCAATACTTTGGTTGCTAAAGCTTTCTTTCGATCATTGCTTTGTTGTTGCTGCATTGATAATGAGAAGGCTTGAAACATACTAGCAATAGATGGATCCATGTGCATACCTTGTCCTTTAGAAAAATCCCCACCAGAAACTTCTCCCAAAAATCCTTCAAATTTTTTATTTTCGTTTTCCATAAAATAAAGATAAAATCAACCAAAATCCAATACCTTCCACTTCAAGCTTTCACGTCGAGTTCACCACTTTTGCCGTATTACGTGCTTTCCTGCTCGAGAACGTGCCGGACGTCTGGCTGTAGAAGGTAGTATAGAGATTCGCCAATAGTCAAACAGTCTATCAGTTTTTGATTGTTAGAATATAAACGACTGCAAGAATACACCGTAAATCTATACGGATGCCCCTTCGACTGCTCGCCGAAGTCCTTTTTGTCCCGGTCGGTAGGTCTCTAAACGTTACAGAGAACCTCGAACAACCCAAACTGTTAATCTTTGATACCGCTTTGTACTTACAATCTTGTATCCACTGACTGTCTTGTTAAATTAACCCAATAAATTTCATTCACTCCGCATACTCAATCCTATAGACACCCTTTTAATTCTTCAATCACAGACGTAACTCGATTTTACAAAACAGTCAAGAGTAATCAAACCTACTTCATTAAAAATCCCAATTCACCATTACAACACTGACTTCAGCAACGATTGCCTCAGTCTTTCCAAACCCCATGAAGAAGAAAAACCCAATTCTCCATCTTTTCTTCCCCGACCTGAAGCATGAAGCTCCTCTCCAATCCCCTTGATCTTCAAAAACCTCCAATGAAACCGAACTAGTAACCTTGAAAAAGCTTGAAGCTAGCTCCTCGATCCAAAAAAAACCCCTCAAAACTTATTCTCCCCCTAACCTTATCCTCTGAATTTCTTCAATCTTCCGTCTTGGATCCAGAATTGGCTCCTATCGTCAGAGCTTAGATCCAAAATTGGCTCTCGCCGTTACAGCTTCCTCTTCCGTTTTTACCTTTAAGAGATCCATTTACCGAAAACAGCGTTCCCTAAAACGGCACAGAGAACAGGACAGCCTGAAACAGAATCGAAACCCCGTAATCAGGACCACATTGAGTCGCCCGACCAATTCAGGTCTCATATTGGATAAGAATCTAGTAGTAAGACCCGGATTTCCCCGTAATTAGACTGCATTGGGTTGCCCGACCAATTCAGGTCTCATATTGGATAAGAGGACCCGGATTGGATTCTCGAAATTGGATCCAATTGGCTCTTCGAACCAGACTCACCCGTCGCGTGAATTGGTCCTTTCTCTTCATGCTGACTCCCGTTATTGGAATCGAATGGAACATTTCAGTATGCCCCGACTGACTGTAACGGGGTGACTGAACTAGGCCACTCAGTATTTGCACTGGAGTTGGTCGTTGCTCCCAATATTCGAGGTAACTGAATATTAATAAAAGTCCCTTTTCTTTATATTTTCACGGTATACTCATGTTACAACATGACAACGGGTTAAATTGAATTGGACTTATGATTCTCATTGATTAACTACACTGTTAGCTATACTTTTAGAGAAAGTAAGAGTTGGAAAAATCCAATCTATTTGAGGGTTGTATTTTTTTAACCACGATAAATCTAAAATGACTGGATTAGAGTGAGATCTAATGATATTAAATACTACAAAACTATTATGACCATTGATTATTATTTCTATAGGAAGGGTTTTGTGAGTAATATCTCCAGAAGATAATGGACGACCATCTATGACTTCTACATGAATATGTTTAGTTTTCTTTACTAAAGGTATGCTATGTATTTTAGTAAATTCTTCATCTAAAAAATACGCTGAGGCTCCCGAATCTAACAAGGCAAAGACTTTGTAATGTTTAGGTCCTAAAATAATATTTAATGTAAAATAAGGAGAGGGCTCTGAGGAAAGAATAGGACCTTTACTAGATGTTGTGCAAGGTTCCTTTACTAGATGTTGTGCAAGGTTCCATCCGCATGGTCCCTATTATAGCTGGACAAATTTGTTTTTTGACATATTATCTTCTTTTTTAGCCATACTCCTCATTTTGTGATTGCATCGTTTCTTTGGATAATATTGAGCAGTGTGCTTTGGTTCTCCATAATATAAACATAATCCTTCTTGACGACGATGAGTCTTTTCTTGCTCAATAAGAGGTACTGCATCAATTTGCATATCCTCTACTTTCAAATGTATGTGTTGAAGAGATGTTGGTATTGCCATTGAATTATAGTAACGTTGAGGTCCACTTCTACAGTTCTCAGATTGAAATTCAAAAAGGCGATTGTCGCACTTCACAACAAAGTCAATTGCTTGACTCAATGTTTGAGGATCAGGTAAGTTGAGTATTAATTTTTTTACCTTATATTGTAATCCATAGAGAAATTGGCTAATAAGTGCAGCATCATCCCACTTAATATCAATTGCAAGTTATCAAAATTGTAAAGCATACAATGTTACTGATCCATTGACTTGTCGTAAAATATGGATCTTATTGGTTGCAACACAAATTGCATCATGTTTTCCATACATGGATCAAAATCCCGCCAGAAAAGCCTCTAGATTATCCAATATTGGATTTCGTCGTTCAAGAAAAGATGAAAACCACGATAGTGCTGAACTTGAAAGATGTGTACCAATGAATATAACTAGTGATCCTGGAGTTGGATAGCTTTGGAATTGAAGTTTAATCACAAGTTACACTTGATTGATAAATCCTCGAAACTTGGATCTGGTACCATCAAACTTTTCGAGTAGGGCAATTCTTAGTTCTCTAATACTGGATGGGCGTTCCACCATAGGAGAAAAGACATGGTTTGGTGCAGTTATTGAAGCAGCTCCAACCATTTCTATATCTTCACTTCTTGCCAATCTTGTTGCTCCTTGTGGTTGTAAATTGAGTTGATGCATCACAAGCATTAAGTCCCTCAATTGCTCTTTCATTTGTGCCATTGCATTCTTCATTTCAATAAGTTTTGCCATGATAATACTTAGAAAAGAGAAGATGTCTAATATCACTCAAGACAAATAGAAGAGAGGATTTGAGAATAAAGAAAATACTAAGGACAATATCAGTTTAGAAGAGGGTAATCCATAACTTCTAATATGCTTATATCTTATCAAGAAAAAAGAATAATCCACTCTTAATCAAGATTAGACAAAGCTCTGATATTGTAGGTGTATTCTTGTCAATTTATCAAGGACAAGAACTTGATGAAAAAGCAATTGAGACAAGTGAGCCTTCATTCAAAGAAAGGTAACAAAATATAAATAAACAAGTATGTATATTGAAAGAGAAATTAGAATGGCTATTGCCAAAAGATAAGAAAACTAAAGACCCTTGAAACTAGACTGGAAGCAAGAAAGGAGTTGACAAGAGTGAAGAAGGCTTCATCTTGTCTCTATATATACTATCTAACTAGAGGCTATGTGGCGACATTCTATAGGACCTCTTATATGTGTTGACTTTGTAGGACACATGCCTTGACTTACAAGGCAAGTTTTTTCTATGTATGGGCCACATAGTTAGCTTGGTCTTCAAGCTAACAACATGTATGGCACATGGCCAACTTATTGACCACGTTTCTAATCCAAAAAGTCAATTAAAGACACCTATGAAGTCAAAGTAGCATCTATGAAGCTTCTAGGAAGCTTCTATATCAAATACTATAGAATTAACTTACTTTTACCTACTTGTATATGTAATTATTAGCTTATATGAGTATGTCTGTGATACTTGCAAAGTCAACACGTTTTGGAGGTCTTGAAGGACATTATCATGTAGTTCTTAGTTGAGAGGTTATGAATATGGACATACACATATAAGTAAGTAATTACATGTATAAATAAGTAGAAGTAAATAAAAGTAGGTAAAAGTAAGTTAATTCTATAATATTTGCTATGGAAGCTTCTTAAAAGCTTCATAGATGCTTCTTTGACTTTATAGGTATCTTTAATTGACTTTTTGGATTAGAAACGTGGTCAACAAGATGGCCATGTGCCACACATGTTGTTAGCTTGAAGACCAAGCTAATTATGTGGCCCACACATAGAGAAACTTGCCTTGTAAGTCAAGGCATGTGTCTTACAAAATCAACACATATTGGAGGTCCTATAGAACATAACTTCATAGCCCCTAATTAGATAGTATATATAGAGATAAGAGTGAAGTCCTCTTCACTCTTGTCAACTCCTTTCTTGCTTCTAGTCTAGTTTCAAAGGTCTTTAGTTTTCTTGTCTTTTGGCAATAGCCATTCCAATTTCTTTCTTAATATACATATTGAGTTATTCCTATTTTTTCATCTTTCTTTGAGAGAAGTCTCACCTGTTTATTTATTTTTATCAAGTTCTTTTCTTTGTCAAATTGATAAGAATACACTTACAATATCAGAGCTTTGTCTAATCTTGATTAAGAGTGGATTACCTCTTTCTCTTGATAAGACATAAGCATATTAGAAGTTGCGGATTATCCTCTTCTAAACTGATATTGTTTGTAGTATTTTCTTTGTTCTCAAGTCTTTTCTTCTATTTAACTTAAGCAATACTAGACATCTTTTTTTCTAGGTATTATCATGGCAAAACTTACTAAAATGAAGAGTGCAATGGCACAAATGCAAGAGCAATTGAGGAAATTAATGCTTGCAATGTATCAATTCAATTTATCACTACAAGGAGCAACAAGATTGGCAGGAAGTAAAGATATAGAAATGATTGGAGCTGCTTCAACATCTACACCAAATCATATGCCTTCTCTTATGATGGAACATCCCTCTAGTGTTAGAGAACCTAAAATTACCTTATCCGAGAAGTTTGATGGCACAAAATCAAAGTTTAGAGGATTTATCAATCATGTACAACTTATAATTGAACTTCAACCTCAAAGCTATAAAACTCCAAGATTGCAAGTTAGATTCATTGGTACACTTCTTTCAAGTTCAGCATTATCATAGTTTTATCTTTTCTTGAACAACAAGATCTAATATTGGATAATCTAGAGGCTTTTTTGGCAAAGTTTTGATCCATATATGGAGAACATGATGTAATTTGTATTGCAACCAATAAGATCTATATTTTGCGACAAGATAATCGATTAGTAACATTGTACAATTCACAGTTTGACAAATTGTAACCGATATCAAGTAGGATGAAGTTGCACTTGTTAGCCAATTTTTCTACGAATTACAATGTGAGGTAAAAAAATTAATGCTCAACTTACTTAATCCTCAAACATTAAGTCAAGCAATTGACTTTGCTGTGAAGTATAACAATCATCTTTTTGAATTCTAATGTGAGAACCGTACAAGTGGACCTCAATGTTACTATGATTCAATGGCAACACCAATATCTCTTTAACACATACATTCGAAAGTAGAGGATATGCAAATTGATGTGGTACATTTCTAATCCCTTATAGAGCAAGAAAAGACTCATCGTCGTTAGAAAGAATTGTGCTTATATTGTAGAAAACCTAAGTACATTGCTCAACATTGCCCAAAGAAGCGACGCAACCATAAAATGAGGAGTATGGCGATCAAAGAAGATAGCATGTCAAAAAACAAATTTGTCTAGCTACAATAGAGATAATGTGGTTGGAACCTTGTACAACACTTAGTGAAGGTCCTATCTTCTCCTCAGAACCCTCTTCATATTTTACGATAAATGTTATTCTAGGACCTAAACATTACAAAGCCTCTGCCTTGCTAGATTCAGGTGCCTTGGCATGTTTCTTAGATGAAGAATTTGCTAAAAGAGATAGCATACTTTTAGTGAAGAAAACTAAACCTGTTCATGTAGAAATAATAAATGATCATCCATTGTCTTTAGGAGAAGTTACTCATGAAATCCTTCCTATAAAAGTAGTAACTAATGGTCATAATAGCTTTATAATATTCAATATCATTAAATCTCCCTCTAATCCAATCATTTTAGATTTATCATGGTAAAAAATATATAATCTTAAAATAGATTGGACTTCTCATAGTCTTGATATTTCTAAAATTATAACTAAGAGCGTAGTTAATCAAATAGAAAGTCATAAGTCTAATACAATTAAACTAGAATTATAAGTGCAAGTGCTTTCTTGCATACTGCAAAAGAAAGATCACCTTGTGTCATTTATGCCACACCTATTTCTACTCGTGGAAAGTCTTCAAGTGGCATTCCAAGCCAATATCAAGATTTTCAAGATGTATTTGAGAAAAAGAATGTAGATACTCTTATAGAACATCATCCCTATGAATACTCAATTGACCTTCAAGAAGGAGAACAACCACCATTTAGACCAATCTACAATTTATGTCAAAATGAGTTCACTAAATTGAAGGAATATATTGAAGAGAACTTGGCCAAGAACTTCATACGCCATTCCAAATTTCTAATAGAAGCTCTAATTTTATTTGTGAAGAAAAAATATGCATCATTGTGGATGTGTGTTGATTATCGAAGACTCAACAAAATCACTATCAAAAATAGGTATCCGCTATCTTTAATATCTGGACTTCTTGATCAGTTGAATCAAACTAAGATCTATATAAAAATAGATCTATGGGGAACATACAATGTGGTATGCATCAAAGAAAGAGATGAATGGAAGACTTCGTTTTGAACAAGGTATGAATATTTTGAATACAATGTCATGCCTTTTGGACTTACAAATGTACCAGCAGCATTCCAACATCTAATGAATGATGTCTTTTGGGAGTTTTTAAATGATTTTGTTGTCTATTACCTAAACGACATCTTAATCTATTCTAAGAACTCATAAGAACATGAACTTCATATTTGTCATGTGTTACAAAAACTAAGAGATGGACGACTCTATGCCAAGATAGAAAAGTGTGTATTTTATACTATTCAAGTCGACTTTTTAAGATACATCATTTCAAATGATGGACTTATGATGGATCCTAAGAAAGTTCAAACTATTATAGATTGGAAGATCCCAAAAATGGTAAGAGATGTCTAATGCTTTTTGGAATTTTCAACTACTATTAGATCTTCATTAAAGACTTCTCTCAAGTTGTAGTTCCACTTACACGTTTGACTTGTAAAGATAAACTTCAATAGAATCAAGAAGTAGAAGTAGCATTTGAAGCTTTGAAGACAGTATTTGTTTCTACACCAATCTTGTATCACATTGATTTTTCTAAGCCATTTTTTTATTGAAATAGACACATTAGACTTTGCTTTGGATGCCGTATTGTTACAAATGGGAACAGAAGATAAACTTCATCCAATAGCTTTTCATTCTAGAAAATTTTTAGCAATCGAGATTAACTACGAGATCCATGACAAAGAACTTCTTGCAATCGTGGATTTGTTTCAAGAATAGCACCATTATTTAGAAGATCCTTCTAGCTTAATCACCGTTGTCGTGTTGTAATACGATTATACAGTGAAAATAAAAAGAAAGGGGAATTTTATTAATATTCAGTTACCTCAAATATTGGGAGCATCAACCAACTCCAGTACAAATACTGAGTGGTCAGGTTCAATCACTCCGTTACAGTCAGCCGAGGCATACTGAAATGCTCCATTCGATTCCAATAATGGGAGTCAGTAAGAAGAGAAGGACCAATTCACACGACGGGTTCGAGGAGCCAATTGGATCCAATTTCGATAATCCGATCCGGGTCCTCTTATCCAATATGAGACCTGAATTGGCCGGTCAACCCAATGCATTCTAATTACGGGAAATCCAGGTCTTACTAAGGGTCTTAGCCAATCTGACTCGAGGACCAATTTGACCCAATTATGGAAACATCTAGGTTACTACGGGCATCTTTCCCAATATAGGACCTGAATTGGTCGGGCGACTCAATGTGGTCCCGATTACGGGGTTCGATTCTGTTTCAGGCTGTCCTGTTCTCTGTGCCGTTTCAGGGAACGTTGTTTTCGGTAAATGGATTTCTTAAAGGTAAAAACGGAGGAGAAAGCTTGACGGCGAGAGCCAATTTCGGATCCAAGCTTGAGGTAGGAGCCAATTCCGGATCTAAGACGGAAGATTGAAGAAATTCAAAGGATAAGGTTAGGGGGGAATCGGGGGGAGCGAGTTTTCAAGCTTTTGCAAGGTTACCAGTTCGGTTTTTCATTGGAGGTTTTTGGAAGATCAAGGGAATTAGAGAGAGGAGCTTCATGCTTCGGGTCGGGGAAGGAAAGACATAGAATTTGGATTTTTCTTCTTCGTAGAGTTTTGGGACGACTGAGGCTATCGCTGCTGAAGTCAGTGTTGTAATGGTGAATCGCGATTTTTAAATGAAGTGGGTTTGAATACTCTTGACTGTTTTGTAAAATCGAGTTACGTCTGTGATTGAAGGATTAAAGGGGTGTCTATAGGATTGAGTATGAGGAGTGAATGAAATTTATTGGATTAATCTAACAGGACAGTCAGTGGATACAAGATCGTAAGTACAAAGGGGTATTGAAGATTAACAGTTTGGGTTGTTCGGGGTTCTCTGTAACGTCTAGAGACCTATCGGCTGGGGCAAAAAAAAAAAAAAAAAGACTTCGACAAGCAGTCGAAGAGCATCCGTATAGATTTACGGTACATTGTTGCAGTCGTTTATATTCCAGCAGTCAAAAACTGATAGACTGCTTGACTATTGGCAAATCTCCATACTACCTTCTACAGCCAGACGCCTGGCGCGTTCTCGAGCAGGAAAGCACGTAATACGACACCGTATATACGAAACACAAGAATTTTGAATATTTTATGTCAATACGTGTTTTGAATCATCGCCAAGCCTATTGGAGTATGTTTTTTTCAAGATTCAAATTCAAAATCACTTATCGACCAGAAAAACAACAAGGTTTGTTAGATGTACTCTCTAGACGATTTTACCTTGCACCAAAGGAAGGAGATACTACTTTCGATCAACAACAGATAATTCTCTTGAAGCTAAAGCATCTTCATCTTGAAGCAATGAAATCAACACTAACTGTTGATTGAGCTTTCATTAAGCAACTTCAATCAAGTATGTCTTCTGATCTTCTTATTCATGATATTAAGGGAAATCCTTCAAAGTCTCATGATACTTTCAAGTTTGAATTCAAGAACAATCTAGTATATTTTGAGAGATACCTACATGTTCCAGAAGGTGATGCTTGATTACGTGTTCTTTAAGCTCATCATAATTTTCCAACAATAGAACATTTTGGGTACAATAAAACTTTGGAATTAATATCAAAAGACTTTTGGTGGCTCCAAATGTAGAAAGTAGTCAAAGATTTTGTACAATCTTGTGATGTTGGCTTAAGATCAAAAACTCCTCGTCATCAACCTTACGGACTTTTTCAGCCATTATCCATTCTAGAACAACCATGGTCTTCTATTTCTATTGATTTCATCACGGATCTTCTAATCTCAGGTTTTTATGACTCTATATTCATTATAGTAGATCATTTTACTAAGATAGCACATTTTGTACTATGTACAAAATCCATCACATGTGAAGAAATAGCTAAGCTCTTTCTTGACAATATCTATCGCTATCATTGATTATCCAAGGATATTATATGATATAGGAGAACTCAATTTGTATCAAGATTTTTACAATTTTTTTTTAAGATTCTAAAAGTGGATATAAAACTATCTTTGGTATTCTATCCTCAAATTGATGGACAAACGAGGCATGATAATCAAGTTTTGGAGTAGTATTTGAGATGTACTATCAACTACCAATAAGATGATTGGACAACTCTTTTGCCATTCGCAAAGTTTGCTTATAGTAACACAGTATATTTTTCTACAAAACAAACACTTTTCTTTACCAATTATGGTTATCAACCACAACTGGATACTTTTGACTTTTAAAAAGTTGATAATCCTACTGCGAAAGATTTAAAAATTCATTTGTGAGAGCTATAAGCAATGATGAAGGTGCAGTTCAAAGAAGCTCAAGAACAATAAAAGATCAATGCGGATGTCTAACAAAAGAAACAACTACCATTCTTCATAGATGATAAGGTAAGGTTACTTTGTCATAATATCAAGACCACTCATCCTTAAGATAAGTTGGACTATTGAAAGCTTGGACCATTTTCTATTTCTACACAAATCAATCCAGTTGCATATCGTTTATACCAATCAGAGTTAATAAAAATCCATCTAATATTCCACATGTTTTTTCTTGAATCATATAAGATAGTGGACATACCAAGAAGAAGACAAGCTCTACCTCCTCTTATAGAAGTGGACAATAATTAAGACTTTAAAGTGGAAGAAGTCTTAGATTCAAGGCGATGTCGAAATAAATTAGAATATCTTGTCCATTGGTGTGGATATGATATCAGTAAATGCATATGGCAGCCTGTAAAGAATCTTACAAATGAAGCAAAGGTGGTAGAGGCTTTTCATCGATGACATCCATCAAAATCAAGATAAAAACCTTGTTTATAAAAGAAACAAGATCTAGGCAAGATAACATTCTACTTTCAATCCTTGTTTGTAGCTTCTTTGTAGTTGTGACACTTAGGAGATGGAGAACCAACAACCAGCAAATTCAACTCAAGAGCCTTTGTTTACTGACCTATCTGATGAGACATTACGAATGTCACAACCTTCAAGATGATGCAATCGAGATGAAGATCTTCAAGAACGACATATTCTTCCTCGAATAAGATACAACGCATTTGGTATCATGACCTTGGAAGGGACTCCCGATGTTTGGTGATTTTACTAGAGGTAGGAACAACTCTTGATCGTATTCCAAATATTTTATTTGAAAGAAGTTATGAAGGCTTCAACAATGATCAAATAATTGGGTGGTCTTTCTTCCCTAGTATGGGACACTACAGATGGTTGAGAGGCCCTATCAATCATCTTTGAAAAGAACAAAGATCAAAGTATGTGGCAAATATAATTTGTCGCATCAAAGATTTTTTCAACATATGATTATCACTCCTCGTAGAACTTGTTCGTAGAAGGGAGGGTAATGTCACAGACATGAGCATGTAAGCGAATAATTACATATATAAATAGATAGAAGTAAGTAAAAGTATGTAAAAGTAAGTTAATTCTATAGTATTTGATATGAAAGCTTCCTAAAAGCTTCATAGATGCTGCTTTGACTTTATAGGTGTTTTTTATTGACTTTTTGGGATTAGAAACGTAGTCATCAAGTTGGCCATGTGCCACACATGTTGTTAGCTTGAAGACCTAGCTAACTATGTGGCCCACACGTAGAAAAACTTGCCTTGTAAGTTAAGACATGTGTCCTACAAAGTCAACACACATTGGAGGTCCTATAGAACGTCGCCATGTAGTCCCTAGTAAGATAGTATATATAGAGACAAGAGTGAAGCCTTCTTTACTTTTGTCAAGTCTTTTCTTGCTTCTACTCTAGTTTCAAGGATCTCTAGTTTTCTTGGCTTTTGGCAATAGCCATTTCAATTTCTTTCTTAATATACATATTAAGTTATTTCTATTTTTTCATCTTTCTTTGACAGAAGTCTCACTTGTTTATTTATCTTTATCATGTTCTTGTCTTTGACAATGAGAAGCTTGATCCAGTTGCGTTCTACTCTCGATAAATTTTTACTACTGAGATCAGCTATGAGATCCATGAAAAAGAACTTCTTACAATAGTGGATTCTTTCCAAGAGTGGCGTCACTTTCTTGAAGGAGCTATATATCTAGTGACCGTATATACAGATCACAAGAATTTGGAGTACTCCATATCGGCTTAGATTCTAAATCATCGTCAAGCTTGATAGAATTTATTGCTATCTAGGTTTGATTTTTTTATTACTTATTGGCATAGGAAGCAACAAGGACTATTCGATGCATTATCTAAGAGATCATACTTAGTGCCAAAGGCTGGAGAAGTAGCGTTTGATCAACAGTGTATAACATTATTGAAGTTGGAATAATTCAAGCTTTGCTCTACTATAGTATCAATTGATGCTGATTTCTTCAACTAAACACGTACTGCAACTATTGGAGATTCTGTAGGCCTCGATATCATGCAACGTGTCAATAATGATAAGTTTAAGATAGAAGGAGATCTTTTATACTTTAAGGGGCCGTTGTATATTCCAAAGGGACCAGCATGACTACGAGTTCTCTATTTTTGACATGACTTTTCAGATATAGGACATTTTAGATTCAATAAGACATTGGAATTTATTTCTCAAGATTTTTGGTGGTTTCAAATGTACAAAGATATCAAGGATTTTGTCTTCTCCTGTGACATTTGGTCAAGATCCAAGAATCCTTGACATCATGCTTATGGTCTTCTGCAGCCATTGCCTATTCCACGTCGACCATGGTCTTCAGTTTCCATGGACTTCATTACGGACCTGTCGCCATCGAATTCATTTGACAACATCTTTGTTGTGGTAGATTGGCTTACAAAGATGGCACACTTTGTTTCTTGCAAGAAAACATTGTCAAGCAAAGATACAGCAAGGTTCTTCCTTAATAGTGTCTATCAATATCATGGTTTATCAGATGATATCCTATCAGATCAAAGAATCTAATTTATATCAAAGTTCTGAAGATCTCTCTTTGAGTTATTGAAGATGGATATCAAGCTTTCTTCGGCTTTCCATCTTGAAATTGTCGACCAAACAAAACAAGTAAATCAAACTTTTGAGTAGTATTTACGATGTAACATCAATTATCAACAAGATGATTGGACTGCATATCTATCGTTAGCTGAGTTTGCATATAACAATACACTTCATGCGTCGACTCAACAAACACCATTCTTTTCAAACTATAGGTATCATTCGAAGCTTGATTTGTTGAGTCCGTCAACTAATAACAATCCAACAACTAAAGGATTTGTGAAACAACTATCGAAGCTTCAAACTACATTGAAGCTTCAATTGCAAACCGCCCAAGATGCTTATAAGGCATCTGCAAACAAATTTTGGAATCAAGCACCTACTTTCAAAATTGGAGATAAAGTATGGCTCCTTTGATGGAATAACAAAACCAAGTGGCTATGTAATAAGTTCGACTACCGGAGATTGGAATCATTTGTCATCCGGAAGTAAATCAATCTAGTGGCATATCGTTTGGAGTTATCGACTACTATGAAGGTAAATCCAGTCTTTTATGTTTCTTTGTTGGAGCCTTATCAAGAGTCGTCTTTTATTTAGAAGAGTGCAATGTCTGCCACTTAGTATTGAAATTGAGAACCACAAGGAATATGAGGTAAAAAAGGTACTAGATTTGCGACGTAAGTGGGAAAAATTGGAGTACCTAGTCTATTAGAGTGGCTATGATATCAATGAGCATACATTGGAACTAGCAAAAAATCTTATCAATTCGTCACAAAAGATATAAGAATTTCATCGACACTATCTTCAGAAAATTAAGCCCTTTCGATGAAAGTTTTTCAGTGAAGTCCCTTCTCTTTGAAGTCTCTTAATCCTCGGCCTTACAAAGAAGAGAAAGAAGGAACTTCTAAAAGATATAGTTAGAGACTATAAATCTGTAACCTAAGCCTATTCTTCCATGTTTAGTGCTTGTTTTTTCGGTCTAATATGGATAGCCAAGAGATAGATACCGTACCAGTCATGTCCTCTCAACCGAATATCTCATGAAGATGACCTCGAGATGAAGAACCACTTGTACCACAAAGACGATGGAGGATAACTAATAACAAGTCACTAATGATTGTGTTTGAGGTACAACCTGCCTATAGTGATCTTTCCGAAGGAAAATTTGTAGAGCATTTTCACAATGAAGAGACGGGAGTTCATGCCTAGTGAGAAATCAAAGGCATAGGATACTATCGTTGATTATAAGGACAAATGAACTACTTGCTGCACAAACAACAATTGGAATATATTGCAGATACTATGTGACAAATTTTCAACTTCTTACGTTGGTACTGACTTGCAATAGGAGTACTTTTCGGACACCTCAAAGCTAAAAGGAGAGGGGGTGATCTCAAGGACATACATTAAGAAGTTGTAGAAGATTTTAGAAGGTACTAGAGAAGCTTTGTAGTTTGTAGAAGCTACTTGAGAAGTTTTCAAGCTGGTAGAAGCTGCTTTAGAAGCTATGTAACTCGTAGAAGCTACTTAAGAAGCTTCCTAGTTTGTGGAAGCTACTTGAAAATTTTCCTAGCTTGTAGTATATATAGGAGCCAAGACTGAGGAGATCCTCAATCTCAACAGCACACCTATTGGAGCTCTAGCTCACCTCTCTAGTATTGTTCTTGTACTCATCTGACTAATCTAGTTCTTGCCAATTCTTCTTGAACTTTTTGTTAAGATTTCCAGTCAATATTCTAAATTTATGATACATACGCATGTAAGCCAATAATTACATATATAAATAGGTAGAAGTAAATAAAATTAAATAAAAGTAAGTTAATTCTATAATATTTGCTATGAAAGCTTCCTAGAAGCTGTATAGATGCTGCTTTGACTTTATAGGTGTTTTTAATTGATTTTTTGGATTAGAAACGTAGTCAATAAGTTGGCCATGTGCCACATATGTTGTTAGCTTGAAGACCAAACTAACTATGTAGCCCACACATAGGAAAACTTACCTTGTATGTCAAGGCATGTGTCCTACAAAGTCAATACATATTAGAGGTCCTACAGAACATTGCCATGTAGTCTTTAGTAAGGTAGTATATATAGAGATAAGAGTGAAGCCCTCTTTACTTTTGTCAAGTCCTTTCTTGCTTCTAATTTAGTTTCAAGGATCTTTAGTTTTCTTGTTTTTTGGCAATAGCCATTTCAATTTCTTTCTTAATATACATATTGAGTTATTTCTATTTTTTCATCTTTCTTTGAAAGAATTTTCACTTTTTTATTTATTTTTATCAAGTTCTTATCCTTGAAATATATATAGAGGAAAGAATAAAGCCTCTTTCACTCTTATCAATGCTTATTTAGTCTTTAGTCTTGTTTCAAGACTTTTTAGTCTTCTTTTCTTTAGCAATAGCCATTCTATTTTAATACTTTATCAAGTTGAAGTGATTTTTTAGTCATTTTGAATGATATAAGAGTGTATTGAGGTTTTCTTTCTTTAAAATTCATGTCCTTGATAAAGCCATACAATATATATTCTTAGAATAAAAAAAGACATGTTTTAAAGAAATATATTTTAACTATAATTTTATAGTTTAAAGACTTTAGAAAGATAATTTAATCTAAAAATATTATAAAAAATAAATTTTTAACTTTATAAGATATTGGAAGGAAGATATTCACATTCCATTTTATCAATTATATCAAAAGATTTAAATTATATGATATTACTTTTCATGTATTCTACTTTCTATTATAAATTTTGATTAATAATATTTTTTTTGCTCAAATATGTTAGAATTGAAATAAAATTTTATGACTTTTTAAATAAAAATTAAAATATTAATTGACATATTAAATTAAAAATCATTATTTTAATTTAATGTTTGAATTGAAGATATTTAGTAATTTTTTTTATAATATTTATAGTCCATAAAAAATTCAATAATAAAAAAAAATAATATTATTTATTTTTTTTAATATTATTAAGCATATATAAATATAAAGACAGAAAGTTTTAATATTTACTATAAAAAATTTAACATTTATTTTTTTTAGAAGCAAAAATGAAGTATTTTTTTATTTTTTTTAATATTTTCTTATTTTTAGTCTTATTTTAAGAATTTCTATTTTTTTATAATAGCCACTTTGTTTCAATAATATACTATCTTAAAATAAATATCTATTTATTTTAGTGATATAAAAATATATTAAGATTTGTATTATTTGTAATTTATGTCTTTTATATTTTAACAAAAATATTATTTCATTATTCTTATTTTTTTTAAAAGTGAATGATTTATTCTATTTTTTTATTTTAAAAAGATAGAATGATAAATTATAGATGCTAAACTTAGCAAAAGTAAAATTAGATTTTCAACTATTGCAAATTTTTACAAACTTATTATTATTCTTAAGATAAAACATTTCAAGTATTTCTAACATCAATCATAAAATTTTTATTTCTATGCTTATCAAAGAAGTTAATAATAAAATTTAATACCTTTGCTAAGAAGTTGTATAATTGAAAGAAGCAAGTTAATCAATATTTTAATTAAATCCAAAAAGAATTTTTATTATAAGTATGAAAAAAATAAAGATTAATATAACAAAAATTTTTGATAGAATAAGATCAAAATTTCAAGGATTTTTAAAATAAATCAAGATCTTTCAAAGGTTACATTCTTCTTAATATCTTAATAGATTTATTCAAGTTGGATTCATATCCACACTTTTGTAAGTCTTATCAATGAATCTTAATGAATTAATTAATTAAAATATAATTTTTAATCATTTAGTTTTGAAAATATTAATATTATTTTATTATTATTATAAGTATTTATTAGGATTTAAAAGTATTTATAAGTTACAAAAGTCTTATTTGACAAAAAAAAAATATAAGAATGGAGTTTTAATAAGTTTTATAAGTAATGTAATCTTACTAAGTCTTAAGCAACTTGGAACCATGAAAGGTTTCTAGACTAATAAGGTATTTTTAAATACCATTGTAAAGTCAAAAATACAAAAAAAGAATTATACTCATAGAAAATAGAAGGACTAGAAGTTATTCTAGTCCTTGTAGGAAGAGAGTTGCACAAGTTCCATATATGTTGTAGCACCTTGGATATAGGTAAATGGATAAGACTAAGGACTTATGGCCTTTCTAGGACACCCATATATATTACATGTGAGCCTAGATGTAGTTCAAATCTTTAAACTATAAACAAATTACTCTTGAGATAAAATTTATTTTACCTAATTTTTTAATTATTTACTTGCTATCTTAAAACCTTTTATAATTTACTTCTATATATTAGATTAATATATTTCTTATATTATTGAAAAGATAATAAAATTTATTATCTAAAAATATAACTTTTATTTTTTATTTTTTAATACTTATTAGATGAATATCCAATGAATAAACTATAACTAAATTTAGAAGTCTATAATTATTTGAATATATATTTTTCCTTATTTTGTATTTATTCTATTTTTTTCTTTCTTACTATTTGCTTTTATCACCTCACAATATTAATTAAAAGAAATTTTGAATTGATGCTATGTTGTAATTTGGATTAAGAGATAAATTTTACTTTCACAAATTTTATTTAAAAGTGTTATTTCTTGGTTTATATTTTTTATGAAAAATGATTCATAAATCTTCTATAATCTAAATTCATTGTTGGAAGTTTCTATAGCCACAATTAAAAAAAAGTGATTAAATAAGGATAGCATAGACTAAACTATATTTTTACAATAAGGATCATGTTCAACAACATATATGGTGATAAATTCTAAATCATTACTTATGATGTGGATTGGAATATCAAAGCCCTTGTCAATAAATTTTAATATGAATTGAAAGTTAATATCAAAGATTTTTTTTATTGACAATTCCAAAAGTAAATTCATTGGAATAATTTGTTGCTTTAGCTATTGCATATGACAATCAATTTTTAAAAGATGTCAAGAACAAAGATTGAAAAGAATAAGCTAAGCCATAACAACAACACTTAAGTTTTCAAAAATTTATCTATTAAGATCAAAATCTATATAAATTGATATGATATATTTTAAATCTATTACTCAATAAGCAAAGATTCAATATTAGTAGAAATGTTTATGCTTATATTCTAGAGAATCTAAGCACATTGTTCAATATTTTTCAAAGAAAAAATGCAATTACAAAATAAAAAGTAGGGTTGCTAAAAAATAATAACATGATACAAAACAAGTTTTTCTAGCTACAATTAGGATTGTGCAACTAGAATCTTATGCAAAATCTAGTAAATATTTTATTTTATTTTTAGATTTATTACCCTATTTTATAATAGATATTTTTTAAGACCAAAAAATTACAAAGTCTTTTCTTTATTAGATTTAAGAGCTTTATTTGTTTTAGAAACAAATTTTTTGTTAGAAAATAAAAAAATATCTTTAGCCAAGAAAATTAAGTCTATATATGCAAAAGCCATTGATTTTTTTTTTTTGTCTTTTAGAGATATTTTTCATGAAACTATTCTTCTAAATATAAAAATTAATGCAGATAATAGCTTAATAATATTTATTATATTTAGATATTTTTCTAATTAATTATTTAGATTTAGCATGGCTAATAAAGTATAATCCTCAAATAGATTAGAATTTTTGTAACCTTTATTTTTTTAATTTAATATAGAATTTTGATATCCACTTAAAAATTTATAAGTTTAACACAATTAAATTCTTTTTGGTAGAAACAAAACATTTATGCATATAGTAAATGAAGTATCATCTTTTATTACTCATGTCACATCTATTTTTTATAGAAGAAACACCATAAGTACCATTTTTAACCAATATTAAAATTGTTAAGATATTTTTGAGAAGAACTATACAAATAGTCTTTTAAAAAATTGTCCTAATGATTATTTTATTAATCTTAAAAAAAAACTCAACCACCATTTGGATCATTCTATAGCTTAATGTTATTCTCATTGCATTCAAGCTTCAATATATCAAAGCAATTGAACTAATAGAGGTGGATTTGAACACGGGGAAAGACTGATTATATGAATTGGGTCTATTAGTGTCACAATTGACTGTACTCTGGCTATCTAAAATTAATTATCAAACTATAAAATACCAAGGCTTACTACTTCCATCTTGATTCAATACATAATCCATTCTACGACTATCAATTCAATAATACTTCTCTCAATTACAATTCTTCGTAAGTAAATAATAAAAGTAAAGAAAACAAAGAGGTAGCACCAAGCTTATTTTTGCTTACGACTCTCACAGTCTGGCTCTCGGCTTACGATTCGCATAGTTTGACTCTCAGCTTACGACTTTCATAGTCTGCCTCTCGGCTTACTTTCTTCAACCTATTTATCCTACCAAAAAGATGATCTGTCGGCTAGAGGATTCCCAAAGTTATGATACTTTGAATTCTTAATCATTTATTCTACTACCAAGCTACTGTTACCAATTAAACTACCTAACCATAAGTCTAATTCTCAAGGTTGTGAATAACCAACCAGTAATTTACCACAAAGTTTATTTACCTATTCTACATAGTTCCACTTCTAATTGTGGAGCATCCTCGCAAACATTATTTAGCCTCAACTTATAAAGACGTAGCAAGGTTGGCTTCTTTAGTCAATGGCATTGGATTACCACCCTTTGAATTAGTGACCTTCTCCTTTATTACATCTTCGTTGTCTGCCTCGATATTTGAGGGTTTTCCATACAAATGCACCATCAGATCTTCATTCAACAAATCTAATTCCCATACCTGAGACTCACGTTGGACAATTTGGTTGTCACGCTCTTCCAACATCTTCTATCATTCTTCTGTTAGTTTCAAAGGTATCTCCGAAGGTGTTATCGCTGAAACTGGCATATTGGTCCACACTAAGTTATTGGCCTCTTTTGCTAATGCGGCTAGTTTAATCTGTAACATCGCAACCTCTACTTGCAGCCATTCTTGCTATTCTTTCTATTTGATCTCCATCCTTACTTTCTAAGATACCATATTCGCCATCTTTTCCTTAACTACAAAAGAAAACACGATGCTTATCAAGAGCCTCCTTCCTACTTCTTACTATGGTCCAATCAATTGGGTCGGCTCCCCCTTTTGTAACAAAAATTCCGTCCTAGATTTATGTATAATAAAGTTTAAGTTGATTGCCATTGATCCATGTCATAAATTTAGTATCCATAAAATCTTCCAATTGTACTAAACTATTTGGAAATCCTTCAATAACTCAATATGGTCCATGCCATTGAACTTGAAATTATTCTGAAATTTTTTTAAATCGACTATCATAAAGAAGTACCAAATCATTTGGCATAAAAGCCTTTGGTCTAAGCTTACTATCATAATAACTCTTCCTTTGTTTTTGGGTAGTTTCCATCATCATTAATGCATTGGCTCTAGTTTCATCCAATTTTTTCAATTCTTCTAAATGATAGTAATGAATCCTGATCTCTCAATCTATTATCTATAGAAATTCGTAAACTTTGAACTTCCAATTCAATAGGTAATATTGTTTCTTGGCCATAAACCAATTGAAAAGGAGTAGTATTGGTAGTAACTTTATACGTAGTATGGTATGCCCATAAAGCTGCGAAGAACTTAGTGTCCCAATCTGTTTCCGCTCGTGAAACTATTTTTATTAAGATTTTACATAAAATTCTATTAGTCTTTTCCGTTTGTCCATTGGCTCTAGGATGATATGGTATAGTCTTTCGATGTTTTATCTCATATTTAGCTGTGAGTGCTTCGATTGTACTATTTATGAAATGAATTTCTCGATCACTAACCAATTTTTGTGGACAACCAAACCGTGTAATAATATATTCATACAAAAAGGTTACTACTATACTTGCATTATTGATTTTTGTAGCTATTACTTCAGCCCATTTTGTCACATTATTTGTTACTACTAATATATACCATTTTTGTCCATTTCTCGAGGCTGGTGCAATTGGTCCCACAAAATCAATTCTTCATTTTTCGAAAGGCCCTTGAGCCAAAATTGGTACCAATGGCATCCCTGAAGTTCCAATAGGTCGACCTATTCTCTGACATGGGTCTTAATGACGGATGAATTGAAAAGCATCTGCAAACATTGGTGGCCACCAATAACCAGCCTGTAAATCTTTACGAGCTGTGCTATCCCCCGCAAAATATCCACCACAACTATCCAAGTGGCAATCTTCCAATATAATACTCACTTCAGTTTGATAAATATAGCATTGCAAAACTCCATCGTTGCCTTGTTCATATAAAGCTTCACCAATCATCGTATAAGATGCTCATTTTAATATTAAGCGACATTTAAGCTTTTCATTAAAATTAGGTGGAAAGGTTTGAAATATCAAGTATTGAATTATTTCACTATACTCCAGAGTAATTACATCTACCCCAAATAATTTTGTATTGGGTAGTGCATCGTTAATGGGTTCATTACTCAATATATTGGATAATCGAGATAAATGGTCCGCATTGAAATGTAATTTCTCTGGTCTTATCTGAATAGTAAAGTCAAATTCCTACAAGAGTAAAATCCATCGTGCAATATGATAATTCAATTGAGACTTATTAATCATATATTTTAAAGCATCATGGTCGACATGAAAAACAAATTTATAACCAAGAAGATAATATCAAAACTTTTGTACAAAATAAATCATCCTCAATGCTTCTCGTTCGGTTGTTGTATAATTTCTTTCAGCAACTACCAATTGACGACTTGCATAATAAATAGAGTGATCAAAATCCCGGTCATCTTTAAGGCTTAGCACAAAACCAATGCGACATTAGATGCATCCACATAAACTTGGAATGGTTTTGTCCAACAAGATGCTACCAATATTGGTGCTGAAATCAATTTCTGTTTCAATGTTTTGAATGCAATTTTACATTCTTTTGTCCAAAATGGACTGGTCCCATCGGTTGGTGGTTTCTTCAAGAGATTTGTAAAGGAAAGGCATATAACTGCGAATAAATAGATAAATCACTGATAATAACTAACATGGCCAATAAATACTCAAACACCTGTAATAGTGTCTGCTTGCTTTAATTCTATTATAATCTTTATTTTATCCAGATCTGTAGCAATGCCTGTCATCAAAACTATATGACCCAATAGTTAACCAGAAGGCATACCAAATTGGTATTTTTTCGAATTTAAAGAAATTACATATTTAGTACATTGATTCAAACATTGATCGATACATTCTAAATGCCTAGGTCTCGTACTAAATGTACAAAAATTATCTAGAAATATTTCTATTGTAATTTATAGATAATCTTGGAATGCTTGTGTCATTATCCTTTGAAATATAGCTGGTGCATTACAAAGCCCAAATGGTATAATCTTATAGGCAAAGGTCTCCCAATCCGTAGTAGAAGTAGTTTTTAATTGGTCTTCTTTTACAATCTTAACTTGATTATAACTGGAGAATCCATCAAGAAATGAATAACATTCATGTCTAACGACGACATCAAATATACTATCCGTAAATGATAAAGGAAAATAATCCTTCTTCGTAGCCACAATTAATTTTTAAAAATCTTGAGAGATACAAACTTTTTCATTGTTTTTCGGCACCATAACAATTGGTGAAACCCATTCACTGAAAGGAACTGGATAGATAAATCCAACCTCCAAGAGTTTATCCAGTTCTTCTTTTACCATAAGTGAGTATTTTGGATTAAGTCGATGTTGTCTTTAGCATACTGGTGTAGGATTCTCTTCTAATATAATTCGATGCTCACAAACTTCAGTTGGAATTCCTTTCAAATTCGCATATGACCATGTAAAAGTAATTTTATGCATTAAAAAATAATCCATCCAAATTTCTTTCTCCTTGCCTTTTATACCGTCATAAATCTGAATGATTTGGAGAGCCTCTCTTGAACCAAAATTAATTGGTTGAAATCGAGGAATTTCAGGTGTCGCTAGAATAATGTTCTACTCAATTCCAAAATCTTTCATAAAATCCAATACATTAGAACTTTCCAACTCCAGTTCCATAGTACTAACATGATTAATATCCCGTCTATTCATCCAATATGCAATCATATGATCAGAATCGTCAATAACATCTTGAGGAACTAAGTACTCTCCCAGTCCCTTCTATTGGTAGTTCATTCTAGTGTACTCGATAACTTACCTTATATCAGCATAAATTGAGTCAAGTGCACCAATTTCTTCTTCTATAGACTCATCTTCACAATCCGACGTGAATTCCAAACTAGAAGCTTGAGTTTCTCTATGATATTGGATAGGGTATATTTGAAGTACAATTTTATCATTACCTTTTCTAATTGTCAATGTACCATAGCCCTAGTCATTTCAAGCTTTAGCTTGATACAACCACGGTTGCCCCAATAAAATTAGGTATGACAATATAGAGCTTTGCAATTGAAAAATAATATAATCAATTTTTTAGATAATCTCCATAATTACTGTATCAATACTTTGTAAAATATCCATAGGTTTAACTGGATTGGAGTTAGCCATTCTCAAAACCACTATAGTAGACAACAAGTGATCCAAACCCAACTCCTCCATAGTAGCGTCATTCATAAGATTTACACCAGATCCTCTGTCTTTTTGCACTCCCGATAATAACATTCCACCAATTGAGACATCAATCGTTGGTGCACCCGAATTGGAATTCAAATTTATTTCTCAGATTTCTTTATTTCAAGATCTGTGACGAATTAATGAGAAATTCAAGGTAGTTTGGCACTTAGGTGCTATAGCCAATAGTTGCTTCATAGAAATCATGGGTTGTCTGGTATCCAAATCTTTTAGAATATCATATGGTTCTGTATTCGTGGTAATTTTTAATGTCTGTTTTTTCTTTCGAATCTTAAATACCGACACATATAAATTGATTTTTTCTATAATAGAAATTGATAGAACTACTAAAACTGAATTTAACGAAGCCTATAAAATTGGTTCTTTCAATGAATAAGATTATTTTCCAAATTGGGCTGATATTGGTTCCTTAGAATTCACGCCTCTTAGAGGATCTTTCAACGAAAAGGACGTTTTCTGAAACTGTGTAGAGAATAGAATAGCTCGACACTGAACCAAAGCCTCGTAATTGGTACCTCATTAGGGTGCACAACCGATTCAAGTTTTATACTGAGTAAGGAGCCCATGTTAGGACCTGGATTGGATGTCTCGATAATTAGGTCCAATTGGCCCTTTGCTTCATGATCACCCTATTGTTGAATTGGTTATTTCTCCTTTCGTTGACTTCTTATATATACAGCTTGGATTACTTCTACTTGATGAACTTGTGAATCTTGAGGACCATGATTTATCTCCTCCATTGTTCCTTGGCTTTGGATCTACTGATGTCGATTATTGAAATTGAACGGAGCATTACATTGCTAATAAGTATGTCCCGACTGCTTGCAATTTGCACATACTGGTGCATAATCGTCACTAGCTCTGGGATTAAGACATTCACTGGCATAATGACCAATCTGTCTGCAACGAAAATAATGAAGTGGTCTACTTGCACCTCCATCTGGCATATTTGGTGTCTCCACTGATATATACTTACTAGGCTTGTTCCATGTAGGATTAAAAAATGATCCTAGTTATCCCATTGATACGGAGGATACTTGGTTCGATGACGCCGATGGAGCATATTACTGATACCTTTGCTACTCCTTCCTATAGTTTTGAGGATTTGATGGAGACCCCTGATTAAAATTGGAACTTTAAAAATTATTGAATATTTGATTTTGTCAATTAGATTGATTTCCATTCTATCCATACGTATTTTCCGTTTGAACTTGATTGACTTTCTATTGAGTCGATGGGACCATAGTTTGATTAATGAATTGTTTTTGCCTTTGTAAATGCCAACAGTTTTGGATAAGGTGCTTTCTTCCACAATATGTACATTGAACACCTGTTGTCGTATTGTAACACGAGTATACCATGAAAATATAAAGAAAAGGGACTTTTATTAATGTTCAGTTACCTCGAATATTGGGAGCAACGACCAATTCTAGTACAAATACTAAGAGGCTAGGTTCAATAACCCCATTACAATCAACCGGGGCATACTCACCAGTAACGAAATACTCCGTTCGATTCCAATAATGGGAGTCAGCAGAAAAAAAAAGAACCAATTTAACGACGGATGAGCCTGGTTCAAAGAGCCAATTGAATCCAATTTCAGAAGACGTCTAATCCAAGTCCTATTACGAGCCTCTTACCTAATATGAGACCTAACTTAGTCGGGCAACCCAATGCGGTCCAATTACGGGGCTCCGATTCCATTTTAGGCTGTTCCGTTTTTTGTGCCATTCCGAGAACGTCATTTTGATAAAGGATCTCTTACAGGTAAAAATGGGAGAAAAAGCTCGAACGGCAGAGCAAATTCCGGATCCAAGACGGAAGATTGAAGAAATTCAGAGGCTAGGGTTTGAAAGAAGGAGAATTAGGGTTAAAGAAGAAGATAGGTTAAGAAATGAAGGGAGGAGAATCAGGGTTTTTAAGGAGGGAGAGCTAACTTCATGCTTCGGAGGGAGGGGGGGGAGGGGGGGGGGAGGAGAGGAAGACAGAGAATTGGAGTTTTTTTTTTTCTACATAGGGTTTATGGAAGACTTTTGGCGATCAATGCTGAAAGGTCGATGTGTTGTACTGGTGAATCAGGATTTTAATGAAATGGGTGTGATTACTCTTGACTGTTTTGTGAAATCGAAGTTATGTCTATGATTGAAGAATTAAAAGGGTGTCTATAAGATTGAATATGCGGAGTGAATGAAAATTTTTGGGTTAATCTAACAAGACAGTCAGTGGATACAAGGTCATGAGTATAAAGCGGTATCGGAGATTAGCAGATTGGGTTGTTCGGGGTTCTCTGTAATGTCTAATGACCTACCGGCTGGGGCAAAAAGGATTTCGGCGAGCAATCCAAGGACGTTCGTATAGATTTACAGTATATTCTTACAATCGTCTATATTTCAATAGTCAAAAATTGATAGACTGCTTGAATATTTACGAATCTTCATATTACCTTCTACAGCCAGATGTCCAGTGCGTTCTCGAGCAGGATAGCACGTAATACGACATAAGTGGTGAACCCGACGTGAAAGCTTGAAGTGGAAGGTATTGGATTTCGTTTGATTTTATTTTTATGGAGAATGAAAATAAAAATTTTGAAGGATTTTTGGGAGAAGTTTCTAGTGGGGCTTCTTCTAAAGGACAAGGTATACACATAGATCCGTCTATTGCTAGTATGTTTCAAGCCTTCTCATTATCAATGCAGCAACAGCCAAGCAATGATCGAAAGGAAGCTTCGGCAACCAAAGTATTGCAAGCAGTGGTCAATAAAATTGATTAATTTGATGGAAGGAATATTTTAAGGTATTTAAGATATTATGTTCGTGAAATGGAATTAAATCGGATTTCTGAGAAGAAAATGGTTGAATTATTTGGACTTGCCACAATACCGGAGATAATGGACCATATTACATCGATTACGGATCGTTATGGGAATTCATGGGAGGTTTTTTCACATGCATTGAAAGACGAATATTTCTTAGAAGATGCTGATCGCGTTACTATGAAGCTGTTTCTGGAATGGATTGAACGGCCTAATAAGAATTTGCAAGCAACAGAGCTACTAAGGTAATTTGAGAGGTAGTACTCTCAATTATCGAAGGTAGAAAAATTGACATTGGAATCGTACAAAGTTGATCTATTTCTTCAAGTTGTTGATGGAGAATTGCAAGGAAAATTGGAACTCCTTCTTGAAGACAAAGAAAAAGATGAAGGATTGACAACAAAGTAGAAGAACGTTGAAGATGTGGTGGGATTGCTTGCAAAAAGAGAAAAGAGGAAGGATAGGAGTAATATTCTGAAAACAATACAAGCACCCAAAGCTCCAATATGTACAATACCACCAACAATGCCTACAGTTCAACCTTTGACATCCTTATCAAAGAAAGCAGATATGGGGATGAAAGAAATTATACGAGGAATGTGAGATCTTCAAATCAAATTAGCAAGACTTGAAGAGAATACTTCTATAAACAATTCGAAGAATGTTTCAAAACAAGGATATGTACAAAGATGCATTTGGTGTGATGATGCTTCACATACTAGAAAAGATTGCAATGAATTTAATAATATGATACGGCAAGAAATTATTTGCTGGAAAGATGGGAAGATAGCATTAAAAGATAGGGAGAATTTTCTTCAAATCAATTTTGGCAAGGGAAGAATAAGGGCATTGGTTCAAGATTACTTAAAAGAGCATGAAACAACAGCACGAGAAAGTGCAAGTTATGGTGCTAGAGTAGATGATGAAATTGGTGGAAGTACGGAAACTAGTGAGTTTTGGGCTTCTGCCATTTTTACAATGCAAGAAGGGAAATTACCTCGAGAAGTATTATTGAGGACTACAGCTACAATACGAGGTGCAACAGGTTGGGAGGATCTTGTTGAGTCTCTTTCAGTTCATGCATATATTGCCAAGAGCCAACATGAAGCTTTGATGGAAGAAAAGAGACAAGGAAATTTTGATGATACGAGAAAAGGAAATTCTTCTAAGATGCAAACTCAAGGAGACAAGGCTTAGGAGGCAGCTTCACAAGAATTACTTGTAAAGGATACCTCAGCATCATTGGAAGAAAAAACAAGGGAGACAAAAGATAAGGGCAAATCAATTCCTTATAAGCTACTTTCTGACATTGAAGCGGCAACAAATTTGAAAGGGGTGTTGGAAGAACGTATACTAAATGCTAAGGTGGAATTCACATTGAAAGAAGTTTTGGGAATTGCAAAGAAGGAATTTCATGATGTTATCATTAACAGCATTAAGCGAAACAGGCAGTTAATGGATGAAACTGGAATGAGTCATGCTATTGATGTAAGAATATATAAAGATGAAGAAGAGGTTGATATTGGTTACAAGCAATCAACAAATAAAAAGAATGGATATAATCAACGAGTACGTTTTGAAGATTATAGTGATAAGGAAATGGAAACTTTGAGCCATTATACTCGAAAGCATTGGGCAAGGGCAACTACATAGGTATTGGTGAAAGTAGGAGATATAGAAGAACCAATTGTTGCTTTAGTCGACTATGGTTCTGAAATAAATCTCATGTCTAAAGATCTTTATAAGAAGCAAAAATGGCCAATTGATATAGAACATGGATGGGCAATACGAGCAGCTAATAACACACGGGGTGAATTATATGAAGCTTGTTCAGATGTCAAAATTCGGATTGCGGATGTTGTGATAGAGCAACATTTCTTTGTTCAAGATACGACATCTTATCCATTGATTTTAAGACAATCTTATATTACGACAACATTGATGAAAACAAAAGTACTTGACGATGGTTCTGCTTATACAAGAATACGTAGCAAAGATGGGAGGAAAGCTGTACAATTTCTAACAGTACCTCGTAACCATGAACGGAATCGAGATAGATTGAGGGAGAAACCATTGCGAAAGATTGTTGAAGGATTTAAGGATTTTGGGGAGGTACTACTATAAAGCGAGATTATGGAGGTACAAAAGAGGAGGTACTCTCGCGAGATGAAGGTGCCTTTGATGCGAGTTTTATTGGTATTTTGGAGAATGGAAAGATTATATATAAGAAAGTTAATGATTTTAAAAGAAAAGAAAGAAAAAGATTATATAATATTAAAGGAGAATTACGCAAGTTAGGTACATTGCAAGATGATGAGAGGATTTTAGGTATTTATGAAGAAAATGGACTGGAAGATTCATTGGAATTGATTACATCTATTGGGTTAGGGAATAATGATAAGATTGTTGAGATTCATTCAAGAGAGATTTATACTGTACTTGAATCTTTTCAAGCACCAAAAGTCACTGTAGAGACGAGATATAAAACGGCAGATAAGAAGGTAAAGCCTGTTGCCGGACCATTACCAGAAGATTCTAAGAAACAAATGGGAGAAGCATCAAAAGAAGCAAGTTTAAGAGATCCAATGAGAATTGGACATCAGTTTGCTAAAGAGACTTTTGAAGAATTGAAGATTGGTTCTGATGGTTCTTTATTGTCGGAGGAAATTACTTGCTTCAAAAAGATGTTGGCTAAATAAGGTAGATCATTTGCCTTCAAATCTTATGAAATTGGGTGGGTGGATCCGAATATTATAACACCTATGGTTATCTTCATTGTACCGCATGTACCTTAGAATCTAAGACTGATTCCAGTACCGAGGACACATTTACCTAAATTGATGGATCTATTAAAAGAAAAGATGAAGTTGAAAATATTGAAACCCTCATTTGTGCCGTATTCTAGTCGATGGTTTACGATACGTAAGAAGAATGGGCTACTACGTTTTATTCAAGATATGCAACCGGTGAATGCAATAACTATCAAGAATACAGGAATTGGATCTATTGTGGATGAATTTGCTAAGGCGTTTGCAGGAAGGGCGATCTTTTCAATAGGTGACTTGTATTCAGGTTATCATCAATTTCAACTTGCCGAAGGAAGTAGAGATATGACAACAATGAGGACACCACTTGGATTGGTTAGAATGTGCACTCTTCCTCAAGGCGCGATCAACTCAGTTGCACATATGATGAATGGGATGAATAAGGTATTGAGAGATTTTATTCCGGAAAAGACTATGCCTTTTCTGAATGATGTTCCCATAAAAAGGTGCAGAGAAAGAGACAAGGATGAAACTTTAGATAAGATGGGGTGTCGCAAATATATTGTTGATCATATACAAGATTGTGAAAAGATTTTAACTCAGCTTGGAGAAGTTCATCTTACATTATCGGATATAAAGTCCGTATTTGGAGTACAAGAGGTTGTGATTGTTGGACATTTATGTGGATCTTACGGAAGAAAACTAGATCCGACTAAAGTTGATGCAATTGGAAGAATGAAAGAGGATTGTGATTCTTTGACAGAGCTTCGCAGGTTTTTAGGTGCATGTGTATTTTATCGAATCTGGATCCCTCATTATGCTCACATAGCGGATCTATTATATGAATTGTTACGCAAGAGCTACCGATTTAAATGAGAAGAAAGGCATATTCAGGCAATGCAAAGATTGAAGAAATTATTGATATCACCTCCAATATTAAAGAAGGTTGATTATAAGTACAATAGACCAGTGATTCTTACTGTGGACACTAGTCGAATTGCCAGTAGATGGGCTGTGGGACAAGATGATTCAAGTGGGAATAGATTTGCAGTTCGATTTGGAGCTAAAGTTTTAAGTATTCATCAGCATGCATATTCGCAAGTCAAAAGAGAACTTTGGGGAGTTGTTTCAACTATGAAAGTTGAAAAGGATTATTTGATTAGGGCAATAGTAGTAATTGAAATAGATTGCTTGCTGTTGCTCGGAATGATTACTAACTATTTAACGCCAAATATTGTAATGTTGAGATAGATTGCTTATATTAAGTCACTAAATCCAAAATTTAAGCATGTTACTAAGAAGGAAAATTTAGTAGCAGACATGCTATCTCGAGCAAGATACGAGAGGGAGGACAAAATGATTGAAGACATTGATGACGTCGGATTGAAATTCTATTCAGTATCAAATCTCAACAAAAAAGACAAGCTATTTCTTGAAGAATCTTATGAAGGAGAATTATTGGATATTGGTCATTACTTGAGTACCTTGACAAAGCAAGAGAATTGGTCTACAGAAAAATTCAAACAAATAAGAAAAAAAGCATATGGATTTTTGCTTCCAGATGGATTTTTATGGAAGAGACTAAAGAAAGGAATTGGGATGCCACAACGAGTGATAAGCAAAAAAGAAGAAAAACTAAAATTATTAAAGGAGTTTCATGATAGTTTATGGATAGGGCATAGAGGAATCTGGGCTACTTTTGCTAAACTCAAGGAACGATATTGGTGGAAAAATATGTATCGAGATGTGCTCTCATTTGTAGAGTCATGTGAAATCTGTCAATCGTATTCTAATATCCGACATCGAGATGGTCTTCATCCTACGTATCCTCTGGCTATTCATTTTAAATGGGTTGTTGATTTGGTTATTATGCCAGTTGGGTTATGGCAGATGAGATATTTGATTTTAGCTCGTGAAGATTTATCAAATCAAGTAGAAGGAAGAGCATTGAGGACAAAATCTACAGAGGAGATTTGTAGGTTTTTGCTTGAAGATGTCATTTGCCGCTACGGATGCATAGGAAAAATCACTACAAATTGTAGAGAATTAAATGCACAAGAAGCTCGTAAGTTCTTTGAAAGATGTGGAGTTAAACTATCACTGACTACTGCTTATAATCCAGAAGGGAATGCAAAAAGCGAACGCGGTCACCCACCGATTGTGAAAGCATTAGTTAAAGCTTGTAATGGGAAAGTTAAAGACTGGCCACGGCTTTTGTCATTTGCATTATGGGCTGATTGAACAACACATAGTTCGGTGACAAGATATATGCCAGTAGAACTTATGACAGGTCAAAAATCAATTATGTCGATTGAAGAAAGGGTACTTACTTGGAGTATGCTACCATGGGAAGATGGATTGACAAGAGAAGAACTTCTGGCTATTAGGATTCGACAATTGGAGCAAAGAACGGAAGATGTCCAGATAGCATTGGGAAGGTTAAAAAGAGCAAGGTTACAAAACAAGGCGCGATTCGATAAGCAACATCGATTGAGACCTAAAGCAATTGAAGAAGGTGATTGGATACTTGTTTATGATAGTAGTCTGGACAACCAATATAGCACTTTACGAAAGTTTTTAAAATATTGGTTTGGACCATATGTAGTAACAACTGTTCATGATAATGCGACTTACTCATTACGGGAGTTAGATGGTACAAAATTGAAAATACCAATTGCAGGGAAGCGAGTAAAAATATTTAAACGAAGACACACGGGAATGAATATGGAAGACCGTAATGAAGGTATAGAGATTCCGCAACAAGAAGATGAAAGTGATTTGGATAATGAAGGTGACGAAGACGAACTAGACAAAGATGTAGAAAATATATTATAAATCAAATAGCAATTGGATAAATTGATGCATACCGGAGGATGCACAGGTTCAGAGGGGGTGAATGTCGTGTTGTAACACAAATATATCATGAAAATATAAAGAAAGGGGACTTTTATTAATATTCAGTTACCTCGAATATTGGGAGCAACGACCAATTCCAGTACAAATACTGAGAGGCCAGGTTCAATCACCCCATTACAGTCAACCGGGGCATACTCACTAGTAACAAAATGCTCCATTCGATTCCAATAACGGGAGTCAGCAGAAAAGAAAAGAACCAATTCAACGACGGGTGAGCCTGGTTCATAGAGCCAATTGGATCCAATTTCAGAAGACCTCTAATCCAGGTCTTATTACGGGCCTCTTATCCAATATGAGACCTGACTGTGTCGGGCAATCCAATGTGGTCCAATTATGGGGCTCCGATTCCGTTTCAAGCTGTTCCGTTCTTTGTGCCGTTCCGGGAACGTCCTTTCGGTAAAAGAATCTTTTAAAGGTAAAAATGGGAAAGAAAGCTCAGACGGCAGAGCCAATTTCGGATCCAAGACGAAAGATTGAAGAAATTCAGAGGCTAGGGTTTGAAAGAGGGAGAATTAGGATTAAAGAGGAGGATAGGTTAAGAAATGAAGGGAGGAGAATCAGGGTTTTTAAGGAGGGAGAGCTAGCTTCATGCTTCGGGGGGGGAGAAAAAAAAGACAGAGAATTGGAGTTTTTTTTTTCTTCATAGGATTTTGAGAAGACTTCTGGCTATCAATGCTGAAAAGTCGATGTGTTGTACTGGTGAATCGGGGTTTTAATGAAGTGGGTGTGATTACTCTTGACTGTTTTGTAAAATCGAAGTTACGTCTGTGATTGAAGAATTAAAAGGGTGTCTATAGGATTGAGTATGTAGAGTGCATGAAATTTTTTGGGTTAATCTAACAAGACAGTCAGTGGATACAAGGTCATGAGTATAAAGCGGTATCGGAGATTAGCAGATTGGGTTGTTTAGGGTTCTCTGTAATGTCTAGAGACGTATCGATTGGGAAAAAAAGGATTTCGGCAAGCAGTCGAAGGACATTCGTATAGATTTATGGTATATTCTTACAATCGTTTATATTTCAACAGTCAAAAACTGATAGACTGCTTGAATATTAGCAAATCTCCATACTACCTTCTACAGCCACACGTCCTGTGCATTCTCAAGCAAGAAAGCACGTAATATGACACCGTTTGTCTAGGTGATGGACATTCCATATCAAAATGACCTTGTTCCTTATAATTATTACACCATACATTAGATCTCATATTAGAAGGCGTATGTCATTTTTCCTTATCTTTAGCCAAATTCACGGCCAATTCGTCCATCTGCTTTGTTAGATTTAATAACCAGGCTTCATTTGGATCTTTAACAGTCGCATTTGTAAACAACTCCGGTTAATGATAGGTTGGCGATGTAAAATAAAGTGTCATCATTCTTGATGCTATTGCTTGGAGTAGTATAGCATTAATTGGTTGTTGCAACATAACATTCTTCACATTGGAGGCATCCATTTGTGGATAATTATCCATCGACATATTTTCCAATTGTATTTGTTGGCTTCTTGAACTTGGAATCATCGTAGCCCCTATTGTTAACAATTGGTCATAATGACATTCTTTCTACATGTTTGCTTGTGCCAACGATGCCTCTACCGTAGCTGGTCGAGCCTCTTTTACAAACATTTTTAATTTTGATGGATGCAAACCATTGATTAATATCAATAATATAAACGCATCCGGCATTTGATTATTTGACCATTTACGAAGTATATCCGCTATCCGGCTATAATACGACTCTATGGATTCTCCCGCAAATATCCTACTATTCATAGAACTTTCTCAAATCCGATCTTCAAATCCAATTTATCTAAAATGGGTTAGGAAGGCGTTTCTCAAGGCCTCCCAATTGGAAAATCTATCTATTGGTTGCTGAATATACCATTCAAAAGCTGTATCTTTTAAAATTGTTGGCAACCATCTCAACCAAATGTCTTTAGTTCTACCATTATTAGCCACGCAGGCTGTCAAGAATTGAGATATATGGTGATCAGGATCAAAGACTGGTTAACCACTAAAAGTAAGTAATGGTGCCACATTTGTAGTTCGATCTCTTACTGCTCCGATTTATACTGCAATTGGTACTTTTGGCACTCCCACGGCCATTGGTGTTATCACTGGTCTCTTTGCTATTTGAATCTGAATTTTTCTTTCTTTGGTTTTTCTTGGACTTGCAATTCCTTTTTGTCATTCCCATAGGATATTTCTTATGCATAATTACTCATGTATTTCTTTCGCTTGTCGATTAATTCTTTGATAATCCTCCCTTTCATGATTATGACTCATAATCTTTCATTCTTTCCAGCAAAATCAATATTGACTTGAATTATAACTCATATATTTATAATCCTAAAACTGGTTGTTTTCACGTTCTCATTCAACATATAATTTCATCTTCCATACAATCAATTTCTAACATTTCATATTGTTATCATTTTGCCAACATCGATGCCAAAATATTATTCTCGTTGCGTTCAAGCTTCGATATACCAAAGCAATTGAACTAATAGAGGTAGATTCGAACACAAGAAAAGACTGGTTATATGAATTGGGTCTGTTAGTGTCACAATTGACTATACTCTCGCTATCTAAAATCAATTATCAAACTATAAAACACCAAGGCTTACTACTTCCGTCTTGATTCAATACATAATCCATTCTATGACTATCAATTCAGCAATACTTCTCTCAATCACAATTCTTCATAAGTAAATTATAAAAGTAAAGAAAACAAAGAGGTAGTACCAAGCTTATCCCGGCTTACGACTTGCACAGTTTGGCTCTCGGCTTACGACTTGCACAGTTTGGCTCTTGGCTTACGACTCTCACAGTCTGGCTCTCGGCTTACGACTTGCACAGTTTGGCTCTTGGCTTACGACTCTCACAGTCTGGCTCTCGGCTTACGACTTGCACAATTTGGCTCTTGGCTTACGACTCTCACAGTATGGCTCTCGGCTTACTTTCCTCAACCTATTTATCCTACCAAAAAGATTATCTGTCGGCCAGCAGATTCCAAAGGTTATGAAGCTTTGAATTTTTAACTATTTATTCTACTAATAAGCTACTGTTACCAACTAAACTGCCTAACCATCAATCTAATTCTCAAGGTTGTCAATAACCAACCAATAACTTACCACAAAGTTTATTTACCTATTCTATACTTATATTAGAATAAATTAACTACATTAAAAGAGTATATTAATAAAAACATAGCTAAGAATTTTATATATTATTCAAAATCTTTGATAGGAACTTATATCTTCTTTGTAAAGAAAAAATACAAATCACTATAGATGTATGTATATTATTAAAGACTCAAAAAATCACCATCAAAAAAAGATAATCTCTATTTTTAATATCAAGATTTTTTATCAATTAAATAAATAAAATATCTATATTAAAATAAATCTATGAAGATCATACAATTTAATATGTATTAAAAAAAGATATCATTAGATGATTGCATTTTAAAGTAAGTATGAACACTTTGAATATAATATCATATCTTTTGGACTTATAAATGCATCAACTACTTTTTAACATTTTGTAAATAATTTATTTATTTATTATCTATATAATATTTTAATCTATTTTAAAAACACAAAAGATCATGAATTTCAAGTTCATTGTATATTAAAAAAACTTAGAAATACAAGACTATATGCCGAGATAGAAAATTATATATTTTATTCTATTAAAGTTGAATCTTATGATAAATTGTTTCAATTGTTGGCCTTTAAAATTTTAAACTATTATAAATTATAAGGTTTTAATTATAATAAGAAATATGCATTGATTTTTTTAATTTATCAATTATTATCAAATTATTATTAAAAATAATTTTTAAATTATAGCTCTATATACACAATTAACTTGTAAAGACAAACTTAACTAGAATAAAGAAATTGAAGCATCATTTGAATCTTTTAACATAGTTTTTAATTTTTTCTCAATCTTATATTTCATCTATTTTTTTAAGGCATTGTTTATGGAAATACATCCATCAAATCTTACTTTAGATGCAATATTTTCATAAATGAGAATATATGACAATATTCATCTAGTAACTTTTTATTCAAATTTTTTAAAGCAAGCAAGATTAATTATAAGATCTATGACACAAAACTTCTTTCAATTGTGGATTCATTTCTAGAATGGTGTTATTATCTACAAGGCATTTCTAATCCGTTTAATATGTAAACAAATCATAAGAATGTCAAGTATTTCATATTAACATGTATTTTAGATTTTTGTCAAGATTTGAATTAAAGATCACTTATTAATGATAAAAAAATAAGATTTATTAGATGTTCTTTTTAGATATTCTTATCTTATGTCAAAAGATATAAAACTTTTGATATACAACAAATAATTCTTTTGAAGCTAAAGCAATTTTATATTCAAGCAATGAAACCAATATTAACTATTAATTCAAACTTTTTAGATAAATCTAATAAAGTATGTTATGAGCTTCTCTTATTCATGATATTATGAATAATCTATGTAAATCTTCTGATACTTTTAATTTTGAGTTTAAAAAAAATCTAGTCTATTTCAAAAGATGCTTATATTTTCCAATAGATGAAGTGTAATTACATACTCTTTAAGCTCATTACGACATTTTAACTATATGAAATTTTGAATACAACAAGACCTTTGAGTTTATATGAAAAAAATTTTAGTAGCTTCAAATATGGAAGATATTTAAAGTCTTATACAATTATGTGATTTTTGCTCAAGATTGAAAAGTCCTTATTATGGACCTTATAGACTTCTTCAACTATTATCTATACCAAAACAACCATGATCTTCTATTTCTATAGATTTTATTATGGATCTTGTAATTACAAATTTTTGTAGCTCTATATTTGTCATAGTAAATTATTTTATTAAAATAGCACATTTTATATCATATATAAATAGTATCATTGATAAAAATTAAAAAAAAAACTAAATTTTTTCTTGAAAATATTTATTTCTATTATTGATTGTTAAAAAATATTATATTAGATAGAAAGACTCAATTTATATCAAAATTATAGAAAATTATTTCCAAAATATTGAATGTGGATATAAAGGTATTTTTAACTTTTCATTCTCAAATTAATTGACAAAAAAAATAGATGAATTGTGTTTTAAAATAAGATTTGAGATATATCATCAATTACCATCAAGATGATTAAATAATTTTTTTTCTATTAGAAGAATTTACTTAAAATAACATAATACATACTTCTACTTAACAAACATCTTTTTGTGCAAATTATAATTATCGTTAACAACTTGATACTTTTGACTTCTCAAAAGTTGATAATTCTATAATAGAAGATGTAAAAAATTATTTATCAAAGTTACATGCAACAATAAAGACATAATTAAAAGAAACTCAAGAATGAAAAAAGATCAATGATGATACCTATTGTAAGGAATAACCTCAATTCTATATTGGTAATAAGATATGGTTATTTTGTTGTAATATTAAGAGTAGTTATCATTGTGATAAGTTGAATTTACATAGACTTTGATTATTTCTTGTTTGAAAATAAATCAGTCTAATTGATTATACTTTTTGAAGTCTATAAAGATTTATTTCATATTCTGTGTATCTTTATTTAAGCTATATAAGACAATTATTGAAATGACTTATCAACTATTTGCAAAGGAAACAAAAATTAGAATATGCAGCAAATATAATTTCTTACATCTTAGACTTTCTCATGGAATTCATTCCTAAAAGGTAAGATAATATCACTGATATATTTAGTTACTTAAATAAAGAATATTAAGTAGAAAATAAATGTAGGTATATTTGATGATATCTTATGATATAGCTTTTTAGAAGTATTATAGATGAAAATTTGACTTTATACATATTTGTAATTAATTAATAGGTTAAAAAATTGGTCAATAAATTGGCCACAAGTGACATATGTTAGTGATTTGTAGTACAAGTTAGACACATGTTAGAGGTCCTATGGAACATTATTACATAATTCCTAGTTAGATAATATATATAGAGGCAAGAGTGAAGTCTTCTTCATTCTTATCAATGCCTTTCTTATTCTTAGTCTTATTTCAAGAGTCTCTAGTCTTTTTTGACAATAGTCATTATAAGTTGTAATAATATATTATATTTAAATAAATATCTACTCTTTTTTAGTAATACAAGAGTATATTAAAAAAATTATTGTTTGTAATTTATTTCCTTTATATTTTGGTGGCACAAATAACTTATAAAAAGTGAATAAGAATGCCAAAATATATAATATATTTAAGATTTTTTGATTTGAAGGCTTGACAAAATATAGTCTTGGACGAACTTAGAATTGGGCATTAATGTATAGGAATTTTTTTGTAGTGCAAGAATAAGCTTGGCAAGAGCATATTGTATCTTGGATTCAGCATTAGTAAAGTTGTAAGCTAGAGATTTCTACTATAGATGTAGCTTTAGATGAAGTGAACCATGTACATAAAGTGTATGTGTATATGTGATTTTTTATTGTTATTTCTATCATTGTAAATGTGTAATTTATTTTTCATAACATTTAATAGTTATAATTATATTTCTACAATAATCTACTACATGAATTGTTATTTGAGATAGAATAGACATTGAAAATAAAATGTCTTTTTTAAATATACAAGAAAATAGTTGAAAAAGAATTATTTAAATTTTTGTGGTTATCAAAATTATGTTTGTTAAAAAACAAGTGATGTTACTAAATTAATTCAGTAATATGAAAAAGAAAAAGAAAAAAAATGTATTCATAGATATATGTATGCATGATATGATTTTTATTTTATCTTGAAATTTAATTTCTATAAAAATAATTATTGCTTCTTCATTCATTGATAGTTAAGTCTTGAAAGATTGTTCAGATTTTTCTCTAAGATAAAGTCATCCATGTATGCAGCTTTAACAAATTTCATTTTATTAAAAAAATGTATGCAACCACTCATAATATTTTGTCTTTCTTACCTTTATTTATTTATTGGATCGTTAATAACTGGAATGTTATAATTGAATTTTTATGTAAATTGAATAGGTCCAATCATAAATGCCTTAATTTGAAATGCAACCTTTTTGTCCTAAATCCCTTCTATTTGTTTATTTCTTTGTAGATTTGTCTACACGTCTGACTGTGTCTTTGACTTAGTCCAAGGAATAATCGACAAGCCCCACAGGATTTCATTGCTTCATCAAAGCTGATCCCATGTGGACCCAGTCAGCAAATAGGGTACAGTTGGTAAGTGGACCGGTTCCCCTGGGACTGAACACACAATAGGACTAAGGACAAGCCTCTATTATCATCTTGTCGTTTAGCGACTGGAATTTCTAAACTTATTGAGGAATTCCTCATGGAATTAGCCGCTTGAATACCCCAGCGAAAGATAAGTAAAAAGTAAATAAAAGAAACTATTCAGTGGAGTATGTCAACACTCAAGGACGCTTTAATGGTAGCGTAGAAGGAATTTATGTAAAGAGAGGGGAGGACGAGGATGAATCATGATTATTTTTTACGAAAAATAGTATGATATCAAAAATAGACTATTATTATTCTATTCTATATAAAATATGTGTTGATATACATCTACACAAATCTCAAAGAAATTTTGAAATAATTGTCATTTATCGTGGGAGGAGAATTATTTCAAATAGAAACTGAATATTTTCCACTGAATTATTGTATTTGATTTACCCAATTTTCAAAAAATTAATAAATAAACTTATTGCATGTAATCCTTGTCAATATGTGCTGTAGAAACTTCTCAATTCAATCGACAAGCTTGAGGCATGTTAGCAGTCAGATATACAGATTCAAACTTGGTTGTTAAAAAATCCATTTGAAATGCGGGAGAGCGTCCAGTGGACTGTGGGGGGCGGGCAAAACAGCTCAAGAGAACCTAGTTATGCAGGCAAGGGAGCAAGGGGGGAATGCGGGGGGAGCTCACCTTTTAGTCTATACATGAAGTTTGTAAAAAATGTTTAATGTGATTTGCCAAATAATTAAAAAAAGAATCCTATATAATATCCTATACTAAAATAATATTTTAAAGAGAAACATAATTAAATCAGTTTTCATTTTTCTATTAAAATATAATAATTAATTTTTACAATCTTTTCAATAGAGTATCTGTAAATAAAATATTATTAAAAATTAAAATAAAATAAAATGTAAAAAAAATTTAATTTGTATCTTGTACAAAAAAAAAAATCAATGATGAATCCTTATTCATAAAATATTTGTGCTTGAGAAAAAGATAATGAGTAAATTTTTTGAGTTGCAAAAATTCTTTTTGGAAACAAAAGTATCATGTACATTGAGTGCTGTTAGGAGGTTCAAACATTGCCGTTTTGCAAAAACCAAATAACTAGATTCAACATTTGATATTTTGATTTCAAAATCACCCACCTTGCAAGGTGGGTGCTTTGGTGAAGTATCAAGTAATATTTCAAAATATCACAGGATACTTCATGGGTAAAATATCACCCAGAAAGGCCATGTTTGAACCTCCTATTTAGTATGACAACAAAAAAATAATTCTTTGAAGCAAAGTGATGGTTGAAAATTTGGATTGAGAGGCAGCTCATGAATAAACTTTAGCACCCATGTGAATGAGGATTAGTGTGGGCCGAATCAGGAATGGGTTCTGAGTTCCCAACCTGCCGCCCTCCTAGTTCCCCTACGTACGTTCTCTCCCTCCGTTCCCAGAAATCCAATCGGCGGTTGAGATTGAATCCGATTGGTATCTGAGATCCGACGGCCCATAATGGCGGATTCAGTCGATTGACCTTATAGTTGTTTCTGCGACACAATTCTCTACGAGGGCAGGTGTGATCGAAGCTCCATATCGATTCTCGTGACCTCTTCCTCAGAGGCTCACGTTATGGCGACCATATGCACAGCAGAGGATTCAATCGGCCGCCCCTAAGATGCTATCGAGGCCGATTATCGCAGGAATCAGTTTTTTTTTTTTTTTTTTTTTTTTTTAGAGCCAAAATTTCAGGGCTGTAATTATTGGTTATGGCTTACATAGAGCGGCCTTACGCTCCAGTTCGCACACAATGTGCACACGTTACATCACTATCAGTATTTTTGGTTTGAGAGAAAGGAGGACAGGAGGCTACGAGATTTGTTTGTGTTTGATTCTTGGGCGAACTCCTCTCTCTCAACCAACCATACTGATACTAATTGACGTTCGAAGTTTGTGCTTATCTCGTCGACTTCCTCAACTTGACGCCACATAATTCTACACTTGTATCGGTCATGTACGAAACATTTGAATATATATTCCAGAGCCTCAAGTGCAGGCCCGAAGGTCAGTCCTCTATTCTAGCTTTTCCCTGACACTTCCCAGTATGTCTCATGTTGTTGGGTGCCACCACATTTGAAATCTCTATCGCAATGCAGATTCTGCGCAGAAAGAAGTTTAAAACTAAGGATGTGTGTGTGTGTGTTCTTATGTGCACCTGAGAGGAGACGAGAATGAAAGTGCTGTCTTGAAGGCACAATTGATAAGCTCTGTCTTGCCGCGAAATTCTGATGCATCAGTCAACACCGAACACTTGCACCGGTTCTACTTCCATATCCGACCTGATATGGTGCAACGCTATAGGTATGTACTCGAACTTGCATATCCTGTAACGAGGATCATAACTGGAACTGTGTGATCAGATATTTCAACATTGGACCATGTGGGCTTTGGATCGCCCCCACAATTACGTCGTCCGACGGCGCCAAAGAACTAACCCAACTCCTGGTTGCACTCTTAGTTGCAAAACCTGGCACGTGGAATCCTCACTCGATGTGTAGGAACACAACACCGATGATGTCACATACGCACGCACACTCACAGACACCTACCACTTTCGACATACGATTTGACTCGAAGGCTCTTCATCAAGAGATTCACAATCAGTGCATCTAGAAGTAGCTGAGCAAACGTCGCGTGTATGAAGGTGGCCACCTCACAACGAAGCCACTAGAGTAATGGGATTACACACAGACATGTAGCTTTACACATGTTCTCTTTGTATATATCACATGTTCTAGCGTGTTTCTCTGTAGCTCCCAAAAAGAGAACAAGCCACCTATGAAAGCAAAACTTCCTTCTCCAGTACTTATCAGTTTTTTCTTTGCTTTGCATGTATTAAGTACATCTATGCTTATTAAAAATGTGTGTGCCAAGTGTTTTAAAGTTATTCCAAAAAGCCATTTTGTATAATGACCTCACCTTGATTTCTTAACCTTAATAACTCATCAACACAGGTCACACATACTTCTAATTAGTATTAACAAAGCCATGTCACACATTTTGTTTCTTTTGAGCTTGTGACCTTAAAACTTTACTCTTGTGTGACTTTTATCCTATTATCCTATTCTACTAGAGCTACACCGATTATCCGTAATTAATGTGTATCATACTATTCTGCAACGATTTATCGAACGGGATGGAATCCAGCTTGCTTAGGATGTTGTGGCTTTGTGAGGTCGAAGCTTACTGCCGAAGCTCTTCAACGGATGCTGCTTGCACATCCAACTCATCGCGCTCGATCCGTCTTTCAAATTCTGCATCAATCTTATGTTCGAGCATCCATGCATGCATGCGCTTCAACCTTCTCTGATACTCAATGCTTACGTTGCAGAAGAACAGATAGGGGAGAATAGTCGGCTTGACCAAGCATATTCTTGTCGATATTGCAGAATTTGATTAATGAATCCAAGAAATCGACAAGATTAGAGCAAAATCTTTTGAATCAGGAGGGGATACATTTAAGTCGAATTTGAGCATTCTAAAGAGTAGGGGACGGATAAGAACTTCTATCTTATATTTTGCTCAAACCATTGTCTTGAGGTGAGTGGATAACATACGGCTATGGCAGCTTGATGTAGTGAGAAAAACGATACCTCACTCGATAGCACCTTTTCCACTTCATTTTATATAAAAGGGTTTGATAGATAACATCCGTGAACACTCTCGCAGTACCGAACGACAAATTACTGGTGACGGTTCTAGGGAACTCCAAACCTTACTGTAAGGTCAATGGTAGCAAATCTAAAGCAGAGAAGCATTATCCACCAGTTGTGAATGCTTGGCAAAGAAAATTTTCTAATGGAGAATACTACGACTGCAATCTGCATTCGCGTGTCAGCAAGGAATGAAGCTGTTGACATCAAGCCAAACCAAAGTATGTTGGAACTTCTATACAAAGCCACATGTTTCAGAGAATATTAACAATGAACTGATTTATTCAATCTACTGACATCGAACTACTCTATAATTTCTATCTTTACAATGTGGTGTAAATGTGGTGCATACATGGGCAACAGCGCAAGGCTCACACTAGCAGTGAATGCAGAAGTAGCTGACGACGTTGTCCAGCAGGTTGTGTGTAACTTTCTATTTCCCACGCCAAGATTGTGAAGCCGTTGACAAGATTGAACCTTGTCAATTGTACATGCTACAAGCTTGCAAATACTTACTCTTAGTGTTATAAGGCTCATGTGAATCTTTGAACTGTCATTGTGTCCATCATAATTGACTATATAAAACATTGATGTTTTAGGTATGTTGTTGAGTAAACATGGTTCTTTAAGCCATTGCAACCATACCTCCTTGTACCAAGTTTTTAACCTACAAATACATCTAAAGTTAAAACTTCATCTATAAAGCTTCAAGGAAGCTTTTGTAGAAGACTTTATGAAATTAATCTATATTTACCTACTTCTATCTAATCATATAAGTAACTATCGGAATAAATGTATATATTTGTGATATTACCTTATATGAGTTCTATGATGAGTAGTCATCATCTTTTATGGATCTTTGCAATTCTTTATCTTTGTTTTGATGGATGTCATGCATAATAGGCCTCAATCTTCTTTGTTGCATTTGTAAGATTCTTTGATGGCTCCCACGTGCATTGTCGTGATGTAATACGACTATAAATTAAAACTATAATCAAAATTAAATTTTTAATTAATATTTAATTATCTTAATTCAATAATAATTCAAGGTATCTAAATATAGCTTTTATAAAAGTCTCTTAGATTATTTTTTTATCTTAATAGTTAGTAAGTTGAAGGTTAATTAGTAATTTTATCTTCTAGTTGTAGAGACTCTTTTACTACCTTAGAAAGACCATAAATTGATAAAATTAGATTCAAAGAGATAAATAATTAATTTAGTTGATACTAAGATTAAGTTGAGGGTAGGATTGGACTAAAACATCCTTAGGATAGGTTAGATTGTTACTCGGAGGTGGACCATTTGTGAGACAGGGTCGAAATCAAACCTCTAGCCATTAAAACGACTGCTTAAGGCAAAATAGGGATTCATTTGAAGATCAAAGATTAGAATTTGAGAGCTAGGTTAGAACTTTTTTGAGACACATAAGGTTGATTTTGCTAGAATTTGGAAAGAATTAGCAATTGTTGTTGGAAATCAAGGTTTGTATCGGCAACTTGGGATTTATATAATGAAATTAGGGCTAGCACTCTCTACTAGTTCATAAAATTGGTGACACATTTATAGTTCAAATTTTAACAATGCTTGAATAATTAGGTGTTTTAAATGTTTGGAATTTTTTTTGTGGTAATTCAATGGTGCAATTGAAAGATATCTAGGTTTTAGTATAAGAACATATCGAAAATTGGTAGTTTGAAGTTGGGTAGGATTTTTGTGATATCCAGAGATCTATCAATCAGATTATGGTGAAATTTGGCATAGTATTGAAAAACTTAAAGATCAAGATGTACACTGATTTTGAGTTGAAGTTAATAATTGGAGAAGAAGAAATCACTGCTGGAATTTTTGCTTCATCTTTCAAGTTGGTGGCCGAGTGACATTAGTGTAATTTTTGGAGGTTTTTTCATAATTTGTAAGTTAGATTGGGCTGAAAATTCTTGAGCATATAGAAGACTTACATTGACAATTGCATGAAAAATTTCATATTGAGTGGACAGTCAGATTAAAAGTTACAGCATATCAAAGCTCATTGATTAGAATTGAGGCTTACAAGAAAAATCTAAATTGCTTAAATATGAAAGTAACAAGATAATTGAGGTTTATGTGTGATTAAGGCTACTCAAGAGAGTGGTTTTTTAGTACTTTTGAATCAGAATTTGGATTATATTCTTCTCATATAGATGAAACCTATTAGAATTTTTTGGATGTTTATGAAACATAATCTCACCTCCTACAGCTAGGTGCCCGATGCATTCTCAAGCAAGATAACACATAATATGACAACATTTGCTAATATCAAATCTACGCCATTGAACAAGATATTCCAACCTATATTGGTGCTTCTTTAAATGTAAGACTTCTTCTACCTCAAATTCTTGATTATTATCCATTTCTATAGAAGGAGGTGACATTTGTTTTATTCCCGAGATATTCACTATCTTATATGGTTTAAGAAGAGATATGTAAAATATAAGGTAGATCTTCATAGACTCCACTAGATGTAATCGATAAGCAAAAAGATTGATTTATTTATAAAAAAAAAAAATATTCCATCTTATGATAGTCGACTTATGAGAAGGATGAGTAGTCTTGATATTGCAACAAAGTAACCATACCTTCTCATCCACACTGAATTGTGATTATTCCTTATAATAGGCATCCATATAGATCTTTTGTCATTCTTGATCTTTCTTTAATTATGTCTTCATTGTTGTATGTAGTTCTCACAAATAATTTATAAAATCTTTTACTATAGGATTATTATCTTTTGAAAAGTCAAAAGTATCAAGTCGTAGATGATAACCATAATTGGTAAAAGAAGATATTTATTGAATAGTAGAATATATTGAATTATTGTATGTAAACTTTGCTTATGGCAAAAGAGATGTCCAATCATCTTGATGATAATTAATCATATATCTCAAATACTGCTCTAGAATTTTATTCATCCATTTTATTTGTCCATCAATTTGAGGATGAAAAGTTGAAGTGAACTTTATATCCATCTTTAGAATCTTAAATAAGATTCTTCAAAATATTGATACAAATTGAGTCCTTCTATCTGATATAATATCCTTTGGTAATCCATGATAGTGATAGATATTATCAATAAAAAACTTAGCTAGTTCTTTACCTAAAATAGATTTTATATATAGTATAAAATATGCCATTTTGGTCAAGTAATCTACAATTATAAATATAAAGTCATATGAACTTAAGCTTAAAAGATTTATAATAAAATTAATAGAAATAGAAGACCATGGTTGTTTGGATATAAGTAATAATTGGAAAAGTCTATAAGATTGATGATGAGGAGTTTTTAATCTTGAACAAATGTCACATGAGTATACAAAGTCTTTTACTGCCTTCCACATTTGTAGCCACCAAAAATCTCTAAATATAAGTTCTAAAGTCTTGTTGTATCTAAAATGTCTTATTGTTGGAAAGTCGTGACATGCTCAAAGAATATGTAAATGTGCTTTTCCTTTTGGAATATATCAGCATCCTTTGAAATAGAGTAGGTTGTTTTTAAACTCAAACTTTGAAATATCATGAGACTTAGAAGAAAGATTCTTCATATCATGAATAAGAAGATCATAGGACATACTTAATTGAATTTGTTTAACAAAGGTCAAATCAATAGTTAATGTTGATTTTATTGCTCAAAGATGAAAATGTTTTGGCTTGAAGAAGATTGTTCTTTGTTAATCAAAAGATAAGTCTCCTTCTTTTGGTTCAAGATAAGTGTGTCTAAAAAGAGTATGTGATAAACCTTATTATTTTTTAAATCAATATATGATCTTGAAATCAAATCTTGATAATGACATGCTCCTAGAAGCTTGGCAACAATTCAAAATACATGCCAACATAAAATACTCGAGGTTCTTGTGATCTGTATATACTATGATTAGATTTAAAGCGCATTTTAAATAATGATGCCATTCTTAAAATGAATTTATACTTCCAACAAGTTTTTTGTTGTGAATCTCATAATTAATCTCGACTGTTCAAAATTTCCTAAAATAAAAAGCTACTAGATGGAATTTGTCATCTATTCTAATTTATGACAATAATACACTATAGGCAAAGTCTGATGCATTTGTTTCCATAAAGAATGCTTTAAAAAAGTCGATGTGATATTAAATTGGTGCAGAAATAAATTCTTTTTTCAAAACAATAAACAATGTTTTGGCTTCTTTATTCCACTCAAGTTTGTCTTTACAAGTCAAACTTATAAGTAGAGTTACAACTTTAGAAAAGTTCTTGATAAAGATTTGGTAATAATTGGCAAAGTCTAAAAAGCTTTGTACATCTCTTACTATTCTTAAAATCCTCTAATTTGATAGTTTGGACCTTCTTTAGATCTATCATAAGGCCTTCATTCGAAATGATGTATTTGAAAAAGTTAACTTGAGTAGTATAGAATACACACTTTTTTTTATCTTCATGTATAATCTTGCATCTCTTAGTTTTTGTAATATATGAAGAACATGAATTTTATGCTCTTTTATGTTCTTAAAATAGATTAAAATATTTTCCAAATAACAAATGATAAAATCATGAAGAAACTCACAAAAGACATCATTCATTAAATGTTGAAAAGTAGTTGGTGCATTCGTGAGTCCAAAAGACATGATATTATATTCAAAATATCTATATCTAGTTCAAAAAGTAGTCTCCCATTCATCTCCTTCTTTGATGTAAACTAGATTATATGCTCCTTATAGATCTATTTTTGTATGGATCTTTGTTTGATTTAGTTGATCAAAAAGTCCTAAAATCAAATGTAGAAGATATCTATTTTTGATGGTGATCTTGTTAAGTCATTGATAATCCACACATATCCACAAAGATCCATCTTTTTTTTTTCATAAATAAGATGAGATCCTTGGCCAGAAATTTAGAATGGTGTATAAAATTCTTAGCCAAGTTCTCATCAATGTATTCTTTGAATGCAACCAATTTATTTTGAAATAGGCTATAGATTGGTCCAAATAGTGGTTGATTTGCTTCTTGAAGATTGATGGTACAATCGTAAGGATGATGCTCTAAAAGAATATCTACATTTTTCTTTTAAAAAATGTGATGGAAATCTTGATATTGATTAAGAATACGACTTGATATCTTCTTACTATCAACAATAGGTGTGGCATTTATAGCAAAAGATGGCTCTTCATTTATAGCATACATGAAAGCTCTCGCACCTACCAATAAGGATTTGGATATACTAGACTTATGAGTTTCTATTTGTCTAGTAAGACCTTGAGCTAAAATATGGAAAAAATCAAGATTGCAAGAAATTCAATCTATTTGAGGGTTATATCTTTCTAACCATGATAATCTTAAAATAATTGAATTAGAAAGAAATTTAATCATATTAAATATTCTTAAACTATTGTGATAACTAGTTGCTACTTCTATAGGAATAGTTTCATGTGTAATATTTCAAAAAGACAATAAACATCGATCTATTACTTCTACATATACATGTTTGATTTTCTTAACTAAGAATATATCTTATTTACTAACAAAATCTTCATCTATAAAACAAGTTGAAGCTCCTAAATCCAACAAGGTTAAGACTTTGTGATTTTTTTTGGTGCTAAATAGACTTCCATTGTAAAATAAGGTGAGAAATTAGAAGAAAAAATAAGACCTTTACTAGATGTTGTACATAATTCCAACTGCATGGTCACTATTGTAGCTGGAGAAACTTATTTTCTGACACATTGTCTTCTTTGGCAATCATACTTCTCATTTTATAAATGCATTGTTTCTTTGGAAAATGTTGAGCAATGTGGTTACTTTTTCTACAATATAAGCATAAGGCCTCTTGACATTGTCGATTCTTTTTTTTGCTTTGTGAGGGATTTAAAACATATTGTATCAATTTGCATTAGTTCTAACTTTGATAAATAAGTTTCTAAAAACTTCGGAACTATCATTATTATTTGATTTGTTCCTCTTTAGCCATATCTTTGTTCTTGACATCTTTCAAATAATCGATTGTCATATGTAATGGCTTAAGCAATAAATTGTTCTAAAGATTTGATCTATGGCATTGTCAATAATAAGTCTTTGACATTACCATTCAATCTATATCGAAATTGATTAATAAGAACTTTGACATTCCAATCGACATTGCAAGCAAAGTTTTGGAATTTTTGCAGCTTATATAGGAGTTAACTGTGATCCTTACCATAAAGATAACATCTTAGTCCATGCTACTATTTTTTGATTACTTTCTTTGAATGTAGCTGTAAATAATTTATGAATGAATTCAAATTATAAAAGAGTCACAAATCTTTTTCCATTAAAAGTACAAATTAAAAAAGAACACTTCTTGATAGAAAAGCGCCTATGAATCTAACTTGAATAAATCCATCATGGTATTGGAAAGGATGCAACATTAGATAGAGCTTGATTTGTTGCAAAAATCTTCAAAATTTTGATTTTATTGCATCAAACTTCTCAAGCATACTAATTTTTGTCTCTATCATGCTTGTAGAAGAAAAATTCATTGGATTTGGTTATAAAGTTGATCTACTTGCTTACTTCAATTACACAACTTCTTGTTGTAAATTCTAAATTTCTTTCCTAGGCATAGATATAGTACCTCCATGATTTATATTGAAAATACATGAGATTTCTTCTCTTAGAATGTTGACAAACTCATGAAGATCTGTAATAGTTACAAATCTATTTTCACTTTTGCTGAGAATAGCATCCATGATTTTTTCTTCCATTGAAAATTAAAAAAAATTCAAAAATTTAAATTATAAGAGAATAAGCCACAAACTCTAATAAAAATTTCTACAAAGAGGGATAATCCATTTTCTTTAAGAAAAAGATTAATATTAGAAAATAATTTTTTTTGTTTAAAGGTGGATAGTCAACAACCTTTAAAATGCAATAATACAAGTGTAATAATCCACTCACTTTTAAAACAAGAAAAAAACAATATATAAGCACTCTTGTCAAACTATCAAAGATATGAATTTCAAAGAAAGAAAATCCTCAATATATTCTTGTATCACTAAAAGGAACTGGAAAGTCACTCAAAGATGATATGATATTGAACTATAATTGCTATTGCCAAAAATAAGAAGACTAAAAAGTCTTGAAACAAGACTAAAGACTAGAGAGTCATTGACAAGAGTGAAGAAGGCTTCACTTTTATCTCCATATATACTCTCTAATTAGGAGCTATGTGACAATATTCTATAGGACCTCCAACATGTGTTTACTTTATTAGCTATATGTTTTAACTTGTAAGATAAGTTATCTATGTATGCGCCACATAATTAGCTTGTTTTATAAGCTACTACATAGAATTAACTTTTTCTACAAGCTACCAATACATGGTTAACTTGTTAGCTAAGTTTCTAACCTATAAATACATCAAAAGTCAAAACCGTATGTATAAAACTTTTAAGAAGCTTTTATAGAAGACTTTATGAAATTAATCTATATTTATATATTTCTACTTAATCATATAAGTAACTATTGGAGTAAATGTATGTGTTTGTGATCCATACTCACGAAGTCTTTCTTTGTCAACTAATAAGACATGCCAGAAATGTTATTCAATATGCCTAAGATTGGTTTGGAATTATTTTTGTTCTTAAAGATCATAAAAGATGCACATATTGTCAAATATAGAGTATGAGTCATACAAATAATCATTGTCATATCCTAATGCTCTCCAAGCATGACATCTATATACTTGATATTGTTATTATCTTAAAAATTGAAGGTTTTATTATTATCCATGTTAATCATAAAATCTAACTTATCAACATTTTTAATTAAGTTTTCATTCAACAATCTTAATTGAAATTTATTTATAAAATATAATAGAATATTAGTGACATTAATCAACTTAAAATATATTTTGAAAAATATTAGATAATTTATAATTGAGGAGTCTTAAATAATAAGCAATCTTATATTTAATGTATATTATTTGCTTAGCAATAATCATGAGCTTATTGATTTATACTTGCTATACAATGTTTCTAGCATCTATGAAGCGTTATATCCAATAGTAGTTAACTCTTTCTACAATAACCTTGCCATTACATATATTGATGGTAGAAGACATGATGTTTAATATTATTGATAATATCTTTGCCAAACTCTATCAATAACCTTAGAAAGAACTTCATTCCTATCTTCTAGTATTGATCAAAATCCTCCACTAATTTGCTATACAATTACTTCATCCATTTTGCTTATTTGAATCTCCAATCAACATCAATCTTTAATAGCATCCTCTTGTCTTTCTTAAGTTATTAGTAGTTAGAAGAGATTATATTCTCCTAATTTGATATAATGGCTATAATTTTTTCATGGTCATTCCACTATTTATTAGTCTTTGTATAGTTTGTATTCATACTAATACAAAAATTAGTTAGAAAGGTACAAATTATATAAGCTAAGAAGTTTTTTTTTGTGATTGGCAGCTTCATCAATAATCATCTATTATATAATTTTAATCTTTATTTATTGCATTGACACTTTTTGAAGCTTTTGCTTGCATTTTTGTTGGCCATTTTCTCATTTTTATTCTTATTGTGTCACTACTAACTAAAACTTATATTTGTACCTATCATCCTCTACATGTTGCTTTTTCTCCTTCTTCCCTTCATTTCTACTATCTTCTTCATATGCAAATGCAACTACAATAGGCAACAAAAAAATATTAATAATATTGTGATATAAAAATTCTACAAGTATCAACTCAATATCAATATAAGATTTAAAATCAAAAAATAATTATATAATATTAATTCTTTAAGTAATAATATTTTACATGTAATTAATATAGTAATTATAAATCCATTGATATATAACACTAAGAAAGGATTTAGGATTAGACAAGTGTAAAATTTTACATTTAACTTTAAGAGCTTATTGAATTCCCCTTATTGACACTTATAGACAATATCTTTATCATCAACTTCATAAGCAAGTACTTCAAACTTTTTAGCTTCCTTAATAAACTTTGAATTGAAAATTTTATACATATAAATACCAACTCTTAAATATATTCAAAAACATGATTTCTATATTTCTATTCAATCTGAATTTCATAATTTTTGTAGGATACTAATCAAAAGGATGTTAAGCTTAATGCTTTTAGAATCCAATATGAAAAATTATAACTTATACAACATTCTAATCCTAAGAAATTTAATTCCAATGCCAAAATATTATAAATAAGTGAGTTGTATACCATGAGTGTTACTAGCTAGACTTAGAGATTCATATTCTTGAGTTATTTTTTGATAGATTTTATTATGAATTTTGTCTATTTGATACATCACAAATATTAAAAAAATTAATTATTGGCCTAATTTTAGAAACTATAGCTAAACTTAATTTTGGTATAATTTTTAAATTAAAAAATATAAATATGTCCAAATGCTCATTATACAAAATTCTTCAAATATCAAAGATCCAACCATAGGTTCAAAGTGATGCCAAAAATAACCTATCATTAAGACATTCAAAGCTAAAAAAGTATAATTTATAATTAATAATTTTATTTAAATTTTTTATTTGTAATCTAATCAATGGTAAAAATAAATATTTTAATTTTATAAAAGATATATATATAAACTTGGTTAATATTATTTAACAACTTATAATGCCTTGTATTAAAATATAATGTATAATGATAAACAAGATCAAGATCCAAATTACAAATAAACATTATAGATTGTAAATTTACAACAACTTATCTCATTTAACTCAAAAACAAAAAAATAGATTAGAATAAAAATTTCTATTTTAAAATCCCTTAAAGATCTAAATTATGAGTATTAAAATTTAACACTCTAAAAATCTATGTATTAGTCTTAATTAGCACATAGTCAATAATCGTATAAGAATATTACAAATATGTACCTATAATAATTATGAAAATATCAATGTCAGTATAGAAGGTGGATGGTGTAGAAAAAATAATATATAGACTTCAACTCATCTATTCAAAAATAAATCTTGATGATTCTAATAATAATAGAAAATATAATATCATCATAAAGACAAGTTTTTCAATATTTTGAGAAGTTGGACATTAATTTAGAATTAGAAGTTATGCTTTTGTATAAGGAGTAAGTATCAACTTCTTTTATCTTTAAATCTCAATTACATTATCTCGTAATGGACATTATATTTTTTTTTGCCTATAATGTTTGTAATATGCTTTCTTAAAAGAGATTCATTGTCACATATCAACAAAATTACAATCAAAAGTTACAAGAGAAGAGAAGTGAAAGTAGAAGACAGAATATAACTGTTGTAAGATATTTTATAATTTTTGTAGTGATGGTTTGTATTTTGACTTGCAAAGTTAGTTAATTCTTACTCACTTATGTGATAAGCCTAATGCTATAAAGATAAAAATTTATACATAATTTATAACAAAAGTCTAATAAGTTTTATTTTATATATTTTTTTATTTAAATGTAATTTTATACATCCATATTTTTTAGTATATGTTGTTCTTATTGTATTCAAGCTTCAATATATCAAAGCAATTGAACTAATAGAGGTGGATTCGAACTTGGGGAAAGACTAGTTATATGAATTGGATCTGTTAGTGTCACAATTGACTGTATTCTAGTTATCTGAAATCAATTATCAAACTACAAAATACCAAGGCTTACTACTTCCGTCTTAATTCAACACATAATCCATTCTACAACTATCAATTCAACAATACTTCCATATTCTTATTAGTTCATCTCCCACTTATTCTCTTTGTGGTTTATATATATTCAATTATTGATCTCCAACTTACTTATTATATTCAATTTCTCAATTCATCACATAGAATTCAATATCTTCACTTAACACAATACAATTCGATAATCTCAATTCTCAAGGTCACAGATTTTCTCTAAAACGGTCAATCCAAAGTTATATTCTATAATATTCTAATCATAGTTTTAACAATACTTCTCTCAATCACAATTCTTCATAAGTAAATAATAAAAACAAAGAAAACAAAGAAGTAGCACCAAGCTTACCCCGGCTTACGACTCTCATAGTCTGGCCTTGATCTCCCTTTTCTCAACTTCTTTATCCTACCAAAAGATGGACCGTCAGCCAATAGATTTCAAAGGTTATGAACCTTTGAGTTCTTAACCATTTGTTCCACTAACAACCTACTGTTATCAACTAAATTATCTAACCATAAGTCTAATTCTCAAGGTTATCAATAACCAACCAGTAACTTATCACAAAATTTATTTACATATTCTACAATATACAATTGACATTTTACTTTCTATTTCTAAAAGAAGATATTTTATATGCATTAGATCACTAAATATTACTTGATGTCATTACATATCTACTCATAATGGTCCAAATTCAATTATTTAGGCAAGTATTTAATTCTTAGCATCTCTATTTTTTATAAAATAAATTTTATAGAATAGCAAATCAATAAGTGATATTTTTTCATTTTTTAGTGATATTCTTTATTTTATTCTTTTCAAATCTAGATCCATTTTTAAAGAGGTATATTAATAATAATAATAAAAAATTAGTATGTATTTAAATAAAATAAAGTTTCAAAGTTTTATGCAATGGTTATTTTTTATTTTAATTTTGAAGTTACTGATGGTCTAATTTAAAAATCTGTATCTTTTTTTTTTAAAGAACTATAAGAATAAAATTTGGATCTTTGTTCTTTACGTAAGCATTGGAAAGGTGCTTGTACAAATTCTACTTATTGAATTATATTACCAAATAATCTTTGTGTATTTCATTGCCAAATATTGTAGAATAGAATATGATTACAAAGACCTTAGAATTCTATTAGTAGCCTTGATTTTTATAGAAGTCAATGTCATCTCTTTGTAATGTTTATTGTCCTCTTTGTCATCATGATGCTTTTCACCTTGAAATGTTTTAGTATTCATTGCTGATTTTGTCCTAATACTTCTTTTGTCTACTTTAAGAACATTTACTTAACTATTGCAAATCATTCTTATTACAATGAGCATTAACTGTGAAGTTTCTTAGATGTTATTGCAAATCATTCTTTTCACAGTGAGCATTAATTATGACGTTTCTTAGATGTTATGTAGGCAGATCTTAAGACTAAGATAATACAGCTTAAGAATAAGAAATTAAAGAATTTCATGAAGAGAGGAGCTTGATGTCTTGCTTGATGTGAGCTCTAATGAACTCGTTGAACTTTTTGACACCTTTATTAGCCTCAGACTTTTTGACCTTTGCCTTAAATTTTAATATATTGTTATGTCATTGAATTATTGTTTATTATATAGACTTGAGTCATTATTTGTCAAAATGTAAGATTTTAAGAAATATTATATACATCTTATATAGTCTATTAAATAATTCTATCTACTGTTGAGATTTACATTGTCTTTGTTGTTTGGTATTAAAGATCTATGCTTATAATTATTTATAATTAGTCTTTTTTTTATTCAAATCATGTATATATATATATATATATATATATGTTCTTATATTTTTATATTAATATGATACATTGAATAGAAGAAAATAATAAATTATCTACAAAAGAATCAAAATTCATATTTTTTTAGATTATAACTTATAATTTTTAATATTCTATAAAAAGTATGTATTACAACCAAAGAGCTTATATTCTATAAATATTATATATTACACTAATTAAGAATATATACTATTTGTGTTTATACACTAATAAGTTACTCTAAAATAGGTAAATAAACTTTGTGATAAGTTACTGGTTGATTATTGACAACCTTGAGAATTAGACTTATGGTTAGACAGTTTAATTAGTAACAATAGGTTGTTAGTGGAACAAATGGTTAAGAATTCAAAGGATCATAACCTTTGGAATCTGTTGGCTGATGGATTATCTTTTTGGTAAAATAAATAGGTTGAGAAAAGAGAGATCAAAGCAGACAGTGAAAGTCGTAAGCCGAGAGCTAGACTGTGAGAGTCGTAAGTTGAGAGCTAGACTGTGAGAGTCGTAAGCCGAGAGCTAGACTGTGAGAGTCACAAGCCAGGGTAAGCTTGGTGTTACTTCTTTATTTTCTTTGCTTTTATTATTTACTTATGAAGAAGTGTGATTGAGAGAAGTATTGTTGAATTGATAGTCGTAGAATGGATTATGTATTGAATCAAGATGGAAGTAGTAAGCCTTGGTATTTTTTAGTTTCATAATTGATTTCAATTAGCTAGAGTATAGTCAATTGTGACACTAATAGACCCAATTCATATAACCAGTCTTTCTCCGTGTTCGAATCCACCTCTATTAATTCAATTACTTTCGTATATCAAAGCTTGAATGCAATGAGAATAATATTTTGGTACCTGTGCCGGGGAAATGATAACAATATGAAATGTTAGAAATTGATTATATGAGAAGAATGAAAGATTATGAGTGATAATCATAAAGGGGAGAATTATCAAAGAATTAATTGATAAGCAAAAGAAAGACAAGAGTGATTACGCATAAGAAATATCCTATAGGAACGACAAAAAGGAATTGTAGGTCCAAGTAAAATCAAAGAAAGAAAAATTCAAATTCAAATAGCAAGCAGACTAGTGATAACACCAATGGCCGCGGGAGTGCCAGAAGTACCAATTGCAGTACAAATGGGAGCAATAGGAGACCAAACTATAAGTGCGGCACCATTATCTAATTTTAGTGGTTGATCGGGCTTTGATTTCGATCACCATATATCTCAATTCTTGACAGCCTACGTGGCTAATAATGGTAGAACTGAAGACATTTGATTGAGATGGTTGCCAACAACTTTAAAAGATACACCTTTTGAATGGTATATTTGGCAACTAGTAGGTAGATTTTTCAATTGGGAGGCCTTGACGAATGCCTTCCTAACCATTTTAGACCAATTGGATTTAAAGATCGGCTTCAAGAAAGTTTTATAAATAATAAGATATTTGTGGAAGAATCCATAGAATCCTATTATGGTCGGATCATGGATATACTTCGTAAATGGTCAAATAATCAAATGCTAGATGCGTTTATATTATCAATATTAATTAATGGTTTACATCTACCAGAATTAAAAATGTTTGTAAAAGAGGCTCGATCAACTATGATAGAGGCATCGTTGGCACGAGCAAAGATATAGGAAGAATGTCATTATGACCAATTATTAACACTGGAGGCCACGATGATTCCAAGTTTAAAAAGCCAACAAATACAATCAAAAAATGTGTCGATGGATAATTATCCACAAATGGCTGCTTCCAATGTTAATAATATTATGTTGCAACAACCAATTAATGCTACACCACTCCAAGCAATAGCACCAATAACAATGACACCTTATTTTACATCGTTAACCTATCAACAACTGGAGTTGTTCACAAATGCCATTGTTAAAGATCCAAATGACGCCTTGTTATTAAATCTAACAAAGAAGACGGAAGAATTGGCCATGAATTTGGCTAAAGATAAGGAGAAATGACATAAACCTTCTAATATGAGACCTAATGTATGGTGTAATATTTGTAAGGGACAAGGTCATTTTGTTATGGAATGTCCATCACTTAGACAAATGGGTGTTCAGTGTATATTTTGCGTAGGAAAGCACCTTACCCAAAACTGTTGGCATTTACAAAGGCAACAATAATTCAGTAATCAGACCATGGTCCCACCGACTCAATGGAAAGTCAATCAAATTCAAATGAGAAATACGTATGGATAGAATGGAAATCAATCTAATTGACAAAATTGAACATTCAATAATTTTCAAAGTTCCAATTTTAATCAAGGGTCTCTATCAAACCCTCAGAACTATGGAAAGGAGCAGCAGAGGTATCAATAATATGCTCCACCAGCATCATCGAACCAAGTACCCTTTGTACCAATAGGACAATTAGGATCATTTTCTAATCCTACATGGAACAAGCCTAATAGGTATATATCGGTGGAGACACCGAATATGCTAGATGAAGGTATAAGAAGATCACTTTATTATTTTTGTTGTAGAGAGATTGGTCATTATGTCAATGAATGTCTCAACCATAGAGCCAGTGACGATTATGCACTAGTATGTGCGAATTACAAGCAGTCGGGACATACTTATTAGCAATGTAATGCTCCGTTCAATTTCAATAATCGAGATCAGTAGATCCAAAGTCAAGAAATAATAGAAGAGATAAATCAAGATCCTCAAGATTCATCAGTTCATTGGGTAGAAGTAGTCCAAGCTATCCATACAAGAAGTTAGCAAAAGAGAAAATGACGAATTCAATATTTGGATGATTCTGAAGCGAAGGGCTAATTGGACCCAATTACAGGGTTATCTAATCCAGGTCTTGACATGGGCTCCTTCCTCAGTATAAGACCTGAATTGATTGTGCACCTTAATATCGTACCAATTACGGAGGCTTCAATTCCATGTCAAGCTATTTCATTCTCTACACAGTTTCAGGAAACGTCCTTTCCGTTGAAAGATCTTCTAAGAGGTGTGAATTCTAAAGAACCAATATCAGCCCAATTGAAAAAATAATCTTACCACTTGGAAGAACCAATTTTACAAGCTCCGTCAAATTTAGTTTCAGTAGCTCTACTAATTTCCAATATAGAAAAAACTAATTTACATGCGTCGATGACTAAGATTGGAAAGAAAAAACGGACATTGGGAATTACCACTAATATAAAACCATATGATATTCTAAAAGATTTGGGTACCATATAGCCCACGATCTTTATGAAGTAACTATTGGCAGTAGTACCTGAGTGTCGAACTACCTTGAATTCTTCATTAATTCGTCGTAGATCTTGAAATAAAGAAATCCAAGAAGTAAGTTTAAATACTGATCCGGGTGCACTAATGATTGATGTTTCAATTGATAGAGTATTATTATCGGGAGTACAAGTAGACGGAGGATCTAGTCTAAATCTTATGAATGTCGCTACAATGGAGGAGTTGGATTTGGATCACTTATTGCCTACTACAGTGGTTTTGAAAATGGCTGAGTTCAGTCAAGTTAAACCTATGGATATTTTATGAAGTATTGATACAGTAATTGCGGAGATTACCTACAAAATTGATTATATTTTTTTCTGATTGCAAAGCTCTATATTGTTATATCCAATTTTATTGGGGCGACCATGGTTGTATCAAGCTAAAGCTCAAAATGACTGGGGCCATGGTACATTGATAATTGGAAAAGGTAATGATAAAATTGTACTTCAAATATACTGTGTCCAATATCACAGAAAAACTCAAGTTGCTAGTTTAGAATTCACATCGGATTGTGAAGATGAGTCTATAGAAGAAGAAATTGGTACACCTGACCCAATTTATGCTGATACAAGGCAAGTTGTCGAGTACACTAGAATGAACTACCAATAGAGGGGACCGGGAGAGTACTTAGTTCGTCTAGATGTTATTGACGATTATGATCATATGATTGCAGATAGGATGAATAGATAGGATGTTAATCTTGTTAGTACTATGGAACTAAAGTTAAAAAGTTCTAATATCTTGTATTTTATGAAAGATTCTAAAATTGAGCAGAACATTATTTGAGTGACTCTTGAAATTCCACAATGTCAACCAATTAATTTAAGTACAAGGGAGGCTCCCCAAATCATTTAGATTTACGATGGTATAAAAGGTAAGGAGAAAGAAATTTAGGTGGATTACTTTTTAATGCATAAAATTACTTTTGCATTATCATATGCAGATTTGAAAGGAATTCTTGCTGAATTTTTTGAGCATCAAATTATATTGGAGGAGAACGCTACATCAGTATGCTAAAGACAACATTGACTTAATCCAAAATACTCACTTATGGTAAAAGAAGAACTGGATAAACTCTTGGAGGTTGGATTTATCTATCCAATTCTTTTCAATGAATGGATTTTACCAATTGTTATGGTACCAAAAAAGAATGGAAAAGTTTGCATCTGTCAAGATTTCCAAAAATTAAATGCGGCTACGAAGAAGGATTATTTTTCTTTACCATTCATGGATAGTATATTGAATACCGTCGCTGGACATGAATGTTATTCATTTCTTGATGGATTCTTTGATTAGAATCAAATTAAGATTGGAAAAGAAGACCAGTTAAAAACTACTTTTATTACGGATTGGGGGACCTTTGCCTATAAGGTTATGCCGTTTGGGCTTTATAATGCACCAGCTACATTTCAAAGGATAATGACGTAAGCATTCTAAGATTATCTACGAATTTTAATGGAAATATTTCTAGATGATTTTTGTACATTTAGTACGAGAGCTAGGCATTTAGAATATCTTGGTGTCACGGACACAAAATACAGACTTGAAATCTAATAAGAAGTTCAAGAAGAAGTGGCAGAACTAGATTAAACAGATGAGTACAAGAACAACACCAGAAAGGTGAGCTAGAACTCCAAGAGATGTGTTGTCGAGACTAGAGAACTCTTCAGCCTCGACTCCTATATATACTACTGGCCTATGGTTCTAAGGAAGCGCATCTAGAAGCTTCCCAAGAACTATGAAGCTTCTCGAGCAACTACCTAAGAGCTAGGAAGCTTCTCAAGTAACTTTCTAGAATCTACTAGAATATTCTAAGAATCTTCTAGAGTCTTCTAAGGGAATCTTTAGGGAATCTTTAAAGAATCTTTAGAGAATCTTTAAAGAATATTCTAAGAGAATATTCAAAGAATCTTCTAGAAGTTTCTAGAGACTTCTTTCTAGAAGGTTCTAGAATCTTGTCTCTAGAAAGGTCTAAGGACTATGTCCCTAACATCACCTCCTCTTTTAGCTTCGAGGTCTCCGAGAAGCAATGTTATCGTCAGTCAATATCAACGCAAGAAAATGAAGATCTGTCGCATAACCTCTGCTATGAACTCCAATTGTTGTTCACGAGGCAAGTGATTCAATGGTCCTTGAAGCCAACGGTAGTGGCCCACGCCTTCAACTTTTGACCAAGCATGAACCTCCGTATCTTCATTGTGAAATTGTCCTGCAAACACTCCTTCTGGCTGACCATTGTAGGCAAGCTCGACCTCAAATACAATCACCAGCGATCTGTTGCTTGGAATCCTTCGACGTCGTCGTGGTGCAAGCGGTTCTTCATCTCGCGGTCGTCTTCGTGAGCTAGTTGCTTGAGATGACATGACAAGTGTAGTATCTTGGCTATCCATATTCAAAGGCTAAAACAATAAGAACAAACTTGGGCTACTAACAAAGCTCTACGCTATCTTGGAGAGAATGACTACATCAACTATGGATTTTGGTGGTGCTCTCTCATCTTTTCTGTTTTCTGGATGAGCAAGCTTCAGTAAGAAGCTATCGTCGAACCGGCTTGGATTACTCAGGATATCGTCGATGAAACTCCTGTACCTTTTGTGGCGCATTCGCGAGATTTTTGGCCGGCTCCCATGTTCGTTCATTAATATCGTAACCGCTCCAATGCACAAAGTATTCTAATTTATCCCGTCTTTGCCGTGAATCCAGGACCTTTTCCACCTCGTATTCTTCGTGGTTCTCTATTTCTATGCTAGGTGGTGGACATTGTACTCTTCCAAGAAAAGACGATTCTCGATAAGGCTCCAACAAAGAAACATGAAAGACAGGATGTACCTTCATAGTAGCTGGTAACTCCAGACGATACGCTACAAGATTGATCTGCTTCTGGATAACAAATGGTCCCAATCTTCGATAGTCCAATTTGTCACATGGCCACTTGGTCTTAATATTTCGTCGAAGCAGCCAAACTTTGTCTCCAATCGTGAATTTAGGTGCCTGATTCTGAAATTTGTCCGCGGACGCCTTGTAAGATTCTTGGGCAGTTTGCAATTGAAGCTTCAATGTAGTTTGAAGCTGCGAAAGCTCCTTCACCAATCTTTCAGCTACCGGATTGTTAATCGTTGACGAACTCCATAAGTCAAGCTTCGGATGGTATCCATAATTGGAAAAGAATGGCGTTTGTTGAGTTGACGCATGAAGGGTGTTGTTATATGCGAACTTGGCTAGCGATAGATATGCGACCCAATCATCTTGTTGATAGTTGATGGTGCAACGTAAATATTGCTCTAAAACTTGATTCACCCGTTCTGTTTGGCTGTCCGTTTGAGGATAAAATGCCGAAGAAAGCTTGATATCCACCTTCAATATTTCAAAAAGAGATTTCCAAAACTTTGACACAAACTGGGTTCCTCGATCTGATACGATATCATCTGGTAGACCATGATATCGATACACATTATCAAGAAAGAGTCTTGTTGTGTCTTCGCTTGACGATGTCTTCTTGCAAGGGACAAAATGTGCCATCTTTGTAAGCCGATCTACGACAACAAAAATGCTGTCAAATGAATTCGATGGTGGTAGATCCGTAATAAAGTCCATGGAAACCGAAGACCATGGTCGGCGCGGAATAGGCAATGGCTGTAGAAGTCCATAAGGCCGATGTCGAGGGTTTTTGGAACTTGAACAAATGTCACAAGATACAACAAAATCTTTCACATCCTTCCACATTTGAGGCCACTAGAAATCGCGGGAAATAAGTTCCAAGGTCTTATTGAATCCAAAATGTCCCGCAGCTAGAAAGTCATGACGAGATTGAAGAACTCGGAGTCGTGCTGGCCCTTTTGGGATATACAACCGCTCTTCGAAATATACTAGATCTCCTTCCATCTTGAATTTATCATCACTAGCATGTTGCTTGATATCAAAGGCTAGAGAATCTTCAATGGTTGCGGCTCGTACCTGGTCGAGGAAGTCAGCATCAATTGGTACAATAGTTGCGTTGAGCCAAAATTTCTCTGGCTTCAACAATGTCGTGCACTGTTGATCAAATGCTGCATCTCCAGCCTTTGGCGCGAGATATGATCTCCTTGATAATGCATCGGACAACCCTTGTTGCTTCCCAGGCCGATAAGTAATAACAAAGTCGAACCTGGATAGCGACATACTCCACCGGGCTTGACGCCGATTCAAAACCCGAGCCGACTTAAAATACTCCAAATTCTTGTGATCCGTATATACGGTCACTGGATGTGCAGTTCCTTTGAGAAAGTGGCGCCACTCTTGGAAAGAATCTACTATAACAAGGAGTTCCTTATCGTGGATCTCATAGTTGATCTCAACAGCAGAGAATTTTTGAGAATAAAACGCAACTGGATGGAACTTTTCATCTATGCCCATCTGTGAAAGTACAGCTCCCAAAGCAAAATCCGACGCATCTGTCTCCAAATAAAAGGCCTTTGTAAAGTCCGGATGTACCAAGATTGGAGCTGTAGTAAATACCATCTTCAAATCTTGAAATGTTTTTCTGCGATAGGTCCCCATTCGAGCTTGTCCTTACACGTTAACCGAGTGAGAGGGGCAGCAACTTGAGAATAATTCTTGATGAAGATCCGATAGTAGTTAGCAAATCCAAGAAAACATTGTACGTCTCTAACCGTCTTCGGAACTTCCCAAGACATGATTGCTTCCACCTTCTTTGGATCCATCTTCAAGCCTTCCGTAGTCGCGATGAATCCCAAAAACTCCATCTCAGTTTGGTGAAATAAGCACTTGTCCAATTTGGCATAGAGTCCTCGCTCCCGTAGTTTTTTGAGTACCAGACGAACGTGCTTCTCATGTTCTTCCTCGTTCTTAGAAAATATCAAAATATCATCTAGATAGATGACAACAAAATCGTCTAGATGCTCTCGAAAGATGTCATTCATCATGTGTTGAAAGACCGCTGGAGCATTAGTAAGACCAAATGGCATGACATTGTATTCAAAATGGCCATACCTTGTTCGGAACGCTGTCTTCCATTCATCTCCTTCCTTAATTCGCACAAGGTTGTAAGCTCCCCTTAGGTCAATCTTTGTAAAGATCCTTGCACGCCCAAGTTGTTCTAGAAGACTAGAGATCAAAGGCAGTGGGTAGCGATTCTTTTTTGTCACCTTGTTGAGACCTCGATAGTCCATGCACATCCGTAGTGAGCCATCCTTCTTCTTCACAAATAAGATTGGTGCCCCAGTTGGCGACTTCGAATGACGGATGAAGTTCTTGGCTAGATTCTCATCAATGTACTTCCGCAACTCAGTCAACTCCGTCTGCGACAAATTGTAGATTGGTCCAAAAGGTGGTTGTGCTCCTTCTTGCAATTCAATGGCACAATCATAGTGTCGATGCTCTGGCAGCATATCAGCATTCTTTTTTTCAAAGACATCTTTGAATTCTTCATACTGCTTTGGAATAACCAAAGTCGGAGTTGCATCTTCTCGAGTCAGAGTTGCGAAGATGACAAGAGGTGTATTTTGCTTGACTTCCTTCATGAAAGCCCTTGCACCTATAAACAAGGATTTGTTTCTAGACATTGTCTTGGCAGATTCCACCTTCAAGGAGTTTGTTGGAAATGTCACTTTCCGCAACTTCCAATCTATCAATGGATTATTTCTATCAAGCCAAGATAGTCCCAAAATGATAGGACATGAAGGGGTCTTGATAACATTAAACACAATATTGCTCTCATGGTTTTCAAGACGTACCTTCAATGGTTTAGTTTCATGGATAACATTGCCCAAAGACAATGGTCGTCCGTCTATGACTTCTACATGGACAGGCTTAAGTTTCTTTACAAGAGAAATATTGTGAAGCTTGGCAAACTCTTCATCTATAAAGCAAGCGGATGCACCCGAGTCTAATAAAGCATCGACTTGTAGTTCTTGAATACCCAGATGTAAAGGTACCATAAAACAATCTAAAGGTTGAGCTGAGAGAAAGGGACCTTGATTAATTTTGGATGTTGAGATGTCCAGCCGCACGGTCCCTATTGTGGCTAGGCGTCCTTGTTTTCTTGCATGCTTGTACTCCTGAGTCTTGTTGTTTGAGGCTTCTGTTTCTTCCGACAATCTACAGCTTTATGGCCCGCTTCTCCGCAATATAAACTTAAGTTTTGTTCAAACCGTCGCTTCCTTTCCTCAGCTGTGAGGGGTTTGAAACGTACTGCATCAATTTGCATGGGTTCAGGATCTGTGGAGTGATTCTCTGGACCTTTTGAAAATGTAGCAAATGCTCCATCATTTTTCCAGCCTGATCGTCTTTCTTGTCGTAATTCAAAGAGGCGGTTGTCACAAATAATTGCCTGAGATATAAGTTCTTCTAAAGTATCCGCCTTAGGCATGGTGATCAATAAGTTCTTGACATCATCTCTCAGTCCATATCAAAATCGTGTCATGAACGCCTTATCATTCCAATCAAGATCACATGTAAGCTGTTGGAATTCTGCAGCATAGATTGCAGCAGAACGTGATCCTTGTCGCAGATTTTGTATCTTTCTTTCAGCCACTCTTTCTCGATCGCTATCTCCAAACGCAGCAGTAAGTCTCTCTATGAAAGCCTCTAGGTCGTACAATATTAGAGAATCCTTCTCCAATAGTGGAGCAAACCAAGAGCGAGCATTTCCTGATAGAAGAGTACCTATGAAAGCAACCTGGGTAAATCCATTCGGACAACGAGAAGGATATAGGCGTAGGTAAAGCCGTACTTGTTGCACAAAACCTCGAAAGTTGGCTCTTGTTCCGTCAAACTTGTCTGGCATACTCGCTTTTGGTTCTTTCGTACTAATCCTTGAAGTATCTATAGGGGTCGTATGTGACACATGTCTTGCTTCTCTCAGTCGAATAATCTCTTGTTGTAGGCTATGAATTTTGCGTCTAGCTTCTTCGGTCACTAGATCAATTTGAGGTTCTTTACTTGGATTGCGAAGAAATGCAATCTCCTTTCGTACACTATTCATAAGAGCTTGAAGATCTACAAGAGTTGCCACTCTATTGTCTACTTGTGGAGATGTACTGTCTATGACCTGGTCTACTTCTATATTTAGAGAATAGATGGAAAAATTTTGAGAGAAGAAGAAATTGCTAAGTCTCTTGGAGAAAATTGTAGCACTACCTGTCACTAAAACCTACTCGGAGAAAAGAAAAAAAAAACACTAAACGATTTCAGTTTTAGAGGAGGGTAATCCGCAACCTCTAAAAATGCCTCAATGCTTTCGAGAAGAGGGATAATCCGCACTCTATCAAGAAGGCAAACCTCTGAAATCGATGTTAACAGTCTTTTCTACTAGCTATGCTAAACAAAAAGAAGGAATTAATATCAGTCCAAGAGAGGGTAATCCGCAACCCTTAAAACACTCAAGTATCTCCAAGGAAAGGGGTAGTCCACTCTCTGCCTCAAAGAACTAAGCTCTGATATTGTGATTGAGAAAATATCAGTTTAGAGGAGGGTAATCCGCAACCTCTAAAAAATGCTAGTATACCTTCAAGTAGATGGGTAATCCACACTCTACTAAGAAAGAACTAGCTCTGATATCTCAAGTTAGTGTAGTCTCGACAAACTGTCACGGACACAAAATACAGACTTGAAATCTAATAAGAAGTTCAAGAAGAAGTGGTAGAACTAGATTAAACAGATGAGTACAAGAACAACACCAGAAAGGTGAGCTAGAACTCCAAGAGATGTGTTGTCGAGACTGAAGAACTCTTCAGCCTCGACTCCTATATATACTACTGGCCTATGGTTCTAAGGAAGCGCATCTAGAAGCTTCCCAAGAACTATGAAGCTTCTCGAGCAACTACCTAAGAGCTAGGAAGCTTCTCAAGTAACTTTCTAGAATCTACTAGAATATTCTAAGAATCTTCTAGAGTCTTCTAAGGGAATCTTTAGGGAATCTTTAAAGAATCTTTAGAGAATCTTTAAAGAATATTCTAAGAGAATATTCAAAGAATCTTCTAGAAGTTTCTAGAGACTTCTTTCTAGAAGGTTCTAGAATCTTGTCTCTAGAAAGGTCTAAGGACTATGTCCCTAACACTTGGTCAATGTTTGAATCAATATACCAAATATGGAATTTCTTTAAATTTAAAAAAATACCAATTTGGTGTGCCTTCTAGTAAACTATTAAATCATATAGTTTCGATGGCAGACATTGCTACAGATCCGGATAAAATAAAGATTATAATAGAATTAAAGCAAGCAAATATTGTTACGGGTGTTTGAGCATTTGTCGGCCATGTTAGTTATTATCGGCAATTTATCTATCTATTCGCAGCTATATGCCTTTTTTTTACAAATCTCTTGAAGAAACCACCAACCGATAAAACCAGTCCATTTTGGACAAAAGAATGTAAAATTGCATTCAAAATATTGAAACAGAAATTGATTTCAGCACCAATATTGGTGGCACCTTGTTGGACAAAACCATTCCAAGTTTATGTGGATGCATCCAATGTCACGATTGATTCTTTGCTAACCCAAAAAGATGACCAAGATTTTGATCACTCTATTTATTATGCAAGTCGTCAATTGGTAGCAGCTGAAAGAAATTATACAACAACCGAAAGAGAAGCATTGGGGATGATTTATTCTCTACAAAAGTTTCGACATTATCTTCTTGGTTATAAATTTGTTTTCTATGTCGACCATGATGCTTTAAAATATATGATTAATAAGCCTCAATTGAGTGGTCGTATTGCACGATGGGTTCTACTCTTGCAGGAATTTGACTTTACTATTCAGGTAGACTAAAAAAATCACATTCCAATACGGACAATTTATCTCCATTTTCCAATATATTGGGTAATGAACCCATTAACGATGCACTACCCAATGCGGAACTGTTTGCTGTAGATGTAATTGCTCTGGAGTATAGTGAAATAATTCAATACTTGACATTTCAAACCTTCCCACCTAATTTTAATGAAAAGCTTAAATGATGGTTAATATTAAAATGTACACCTTATACGATGATTGATAACGCTTAATATAAACAAGGCAAGGATGGAGTTTTGCGACGCTGTATTTATCAGACTAAAGTGAGTATTATATTGGAAGGTTGCCACTTGGATAGTTGTGGTCGATATTTTGTGGGAGACAGTACGGCTCGTAAAGCTTTATAGGCTGGTTATTGGTGGCCAACAATGTTTGCAGATGCCCACCAATTTGTCCGTCATTGTGACCCATGTTAGAGAACGGGTCAACCTACTAGAACTTCAGCAATGCCATTGGTACCAATTCTTACTCAAGCACCTTTTGAAAAATGGAGAATTGATTTTATGGGACCAATTGCACTACCCTCGAGAAATGGACAAAAACGATAGATACTAGTAGCAATGGATTACGTAACAAAATGGGCTGAAGTAGTAGCTACAAAAATCAATAGTGCAAGTACAGTAGTAACTTTTTTGTATGAACATATTATTACTCAATTCGGTTGTCCACGAGAATTGGTTAGTAATCGACGAACTCATTTTATAAATAGTACAATTGAAGCACTCACGGCTAAATATGAGATAAAACATCGAAAGACTACACCGTATCATCTAAGAGTCAATGGACAAACGGAAAAGACTAATTGAATTTTATGTAAAACCTTAACAAAAACAGTTTCAAAAGCGGAAACTGATTGGGACACTAAGTTGTTCGTTACTTTATAGGCATACCGTACTACGTATAAAGTTGCTATCAATGCTATCCCTTTTCAATTGGTTTATGGCCAAGAAGCAATATTACCTATTGAATTGGAAGTTCAAAGTTTACGAATTGCTATAGATAATAGATTGGGAGATCAGGATTCATTACTATTATTTAGAAGAATTGGAAAAATTGGATGAAACTAGAGCCAATGCATTAATGATAATGGAAACTACCCAAAAATGAAGGAAGAGTTATTATGATAGTAAGCTTAGACGAAAGGCTTTTATGCCAAATAATTTGGTGCTTCTTTATGATAGTCGATTTAAAAAAATTTCGGAAAAATTTCAAGTTTGATGGCATGGGCCATATAAACTAGTTATTGACGGATTTCCAAATGATTCAATGCAATTGGAAGATTTTATGGGTATTAAATTTAGGACATGGATCAATGGCAATCGGCTTTAACTTTACTATATATAAATCTATGATGGATTTTTTGTTATGAAAGGAGGAGCCGATCCAATTGATTGGACCATAGTAAGAAGTAGGAGGGGGATTCTTGACAAACATTGTGTTTTCTTTTGTGGTTAAGGAGAAGATGGCAAACATAGTGTCTAAGAAAGTAAGGATGGAGATCGATTGGAATGAACGGCAAGATTAGTTGCAGGCAAAGGTTGCGATGTTGTAGACTAAACTAGCCACATTAGCAAAGGAGGCCAATAATTTAGTATAGACCAATATGCCAATTTCAGCGACAACACCTTTGGAGATACCTTTGAAACCAACAGAAGAATAGCAGAAGATGTTGGAAGAGCGTGACAACCAAATTGCCCGACATGAGTCTCAGGTACAAGAATTGAGTTTGTTGAATGAAGATCTGATGGCGCATTTAGATGGAGAACCCTTGAACACTGAGGCAGATGACAAAGATGTAAAGAGGAAAAGGTCAACAATTCAAAGGGTGGTAAGCCAACGCCATTGACTGAAGAAGCCAACGCTGCTACATCTTTATAAGTTGAGGCTAAATAATGTTTGCGTAGATGATGCACAATTAGGAGTGGGGCTATGTAGAATAGGTAAATAAACTTTGTGATAAGTTACTGGTTAGTTATTGACAACCTTGATAATTAGACTTATGGTTAGGTAGTTTAATTAATAACAATAGGTTGTTAGTAGAACAAATGGTTAAGAATTTAAAAGATTATAATCTTTTTAATTATGTAAGTTCATTGTTCAATGCCCATGTCTTATTAGTCTAGAAATTTTGGTACTACTACAAGTTTTTGCTTCGATGTCCTTGCCTTATTTCAGTAAGTCTCAATCAAGCTAAAATTTTTCTTGTTCTTACAAAGATGCTTCTAGCTTAATCTTATATCCAGGATCTAGCAAAGATGCTCTTATTTTAGTACTCTTGTCTCCTAATTTTGACTTAAAAACAACATTTGACTTAACTTTATAACTATTTTATTGAATAAGGCATAATAATTTTTGCATCTCACAATTTAAGTCACTACTATTTTAATAATAATTTTTATTGAGCCTAATTTTAATACATTAATATTATCATTTTTTTTTATTCTATAAGTGCACATAGAGTACATTCAATCAAATTCTATTACATTTTTAGAAGCCAACTTTTAAAAAAATCAAGCATTTTTTAATTAATTTGAAGCAATTTACAAAGCTTGTTATATTAATTCTTTAAAAAGTAAGATAAGAAAAATAGCTCAATGTTTTACTAATATTATTTGTAATTGATTCTATTGATTCAATTCTATAGTCCAAAACAATTCAATATTATTGATATCAATGCCAAAAACATATTTCATATTACCAAAAGAATATGAATGCATGTTATAGAAGTATTTAATAGAATTCTAATTTAAGACCTTAAAATTCTTAAAGTAGAATAAATCCTTGATAATTACTATATTATTTGTAATAACTAGTGTTTGATTGATTGCATGACTACTAATATAAGATGATTTTTGACCAATATAGATAAAAAATCTAATTAGAATAAAAGTTGGGATTAAGATGGTGGCTAGAGTTTAGATGATAATAAAGATGTTATATTTATTTTTCTCTCATTTTTTCATATATTATTATTAGAAAATAAGAAGAAGATACTAGAAGTTAGAGGCAGGGCTAGAAGACTAAGAAGAAGACTTAAGATGTCAATTTAAGGCCAATATATACATATTTATATTATTATATAATAACTATTAAGATTTTAAGTATTGAAAGAGCAAAACCGTACCTTATGTGTTAGATATTTTATTGTACGTGCAATTTTACATTGATCTAGTATGTAGATCTTATAAATCAAGTGATTTTATGTATAAATATATATTAAATCTAAATAAATATATAAAATCTTACAATAAATTTGAATTTTAGAAGTATAAGATTAAATATAGTATTGAAAATATAAATAATATCATAAATAATAATAAATAAATATTTTATTTTTTAAAGGTTTGACAAGAAAATGGTTGTTGCCACACTTTAAGATAGACTAAAATCTTCCTTTTATATTGGCAATTATGCTAAGAATTTTATAACAATTCTATGCTAATTTTTTATACACATTCTATTACTATAATATATATATATATATATATATATATATATATGTATATGTGTCACAGACATACAAATTTATTTAGATATGAAGTATTAGGTAGAAGGTAAATATAAATAGGTTTGATATTATCTTATAGGAAAGTTTCTTAGAAGCTTTAGAAATGTGTATTTGACTTAATACATGTTTTTAATTGATTGATAGGTTAAAAACTTGGTCAAAAAATTAGTTATGTATTACCCATATAGATAGTTTGTGGTACAAATTAATGATATGGCATCCATATAAGAAACCTGCTTTGCAAATTAAGTCACATATCTTGTAAATTAGACACATATTGAAGGTTGTATAGAATGTCGCCACATAGCTATCAAATAGATAGCATATATGGAGGTAGGAGTAAAGCCTTCTTTATTCTTGTCAATGCCTTTTTGGTTTTTAGACTTATTTCAAGACTTTTTAATTTTTTTGTCTTTAATAATAGCCATTTTAGTTTAATATTATACCATCTTTCAATTATTATTTAGTCTTTTTAAATGAGATAAGAATATATTGATTTTTTGATTTTTTAAGATTTATGTTTTTAAAAATTTTACAAGTAAATTACGTCATTACTCTTGTTTTGTTTTTATAAATAAGTGAATTACTCCACTTCTATTACAATTCTTTAAAGGTTGTCAATTTAGTTTATAATATTATTTTTTTAGCTTAAAGAGAGAAAATTATCCTTCTTTGTAGAAATTTTTATATGTCATTAGAATTTGCAAATTATCCTCCTTTAATTTGACTTTTAGATTTGTTTGAGTTTTCTATAAGAAGAAATATTATAGATGCTACTCTTGACTAAAGTAAAAATAAATTTAGAACTATTGTAGATCTTTATAAGCTTATTAATACTCTTAGGATATAAATCTCACTTATTTTCAATAAGAATTATAGAGATATTATTTCTATGCCCATTTTCAACAAAATCAACCCACCTAAATTACATTTGGTAGTTTGGTAGAGTAACTTCACTCACATAAGGCTAGATGTCCTCTATTTCTTAACCATTATTGACCTATGGTTTTATTTTATTAATTTTTTTATATATTTACATTTTATTATTTTATTATTTTATTATTATAATTAGTATTATTATTTTATTATTTTATTATTTTATATATTTCTTTATTTTTTATTTTTTTATTATTTTTTTATTTTATATATACATATTATTTTAATTAATTAATTATTTATTTAAGCTACCTAACAAAAAACTTGTGAGAGTTTTTACATGCATCATTTTCCTCAACAAAGAAACAACCATATTAAACATTGATCACAATACAACCATTGCTTATTATGACACCAAAAATATATACAAGAATCCTTCCAAACTTACTATCTAACTACTATTGGAAATCAATTATCATCTTGCAACAATAAAGAAAATTATGACCAATTTACTATGGTCATCAACTCCCAAGCCATGTCTTGTCTTTGTCGCTACTTGATCGTCTCTCCATCCTTGCAATACTATTACATTAATTTCTTTTGAAAGGAACATCTTCACTTTACTGTCTCTTCTAAATGGCCAAGCAGCTTAGATCTATCAACACTAATTTAGCGCAACACCAGTGTTGCTATCTTTCAATGAACTCAAGCTCCTCTAAAATTGCTACTCCTATTGAACAACCTTCTCTATTGATTTGAATCTACCCCTATATCTACAATCAATAACTTCTTTTTGCCATATCTTTCACCTTCTTCTTAGATTCTTCCACTCACCTTGTAAAATTAAATCATAATTCAATCTTCAATGCAACTTTGGTACAAAATTTCTATCCCATCCTACAATCTCTACTTCTTTCCTAAGTACATAACTCTCTAAGTAACATACATGTCTTCAACCAGATCTACCACCACTTGACTTCTTCGTCTACTACATATCACACTTTCTATTGCCTTGCCTTGCTGCCCTCATTAATTCCATTGTTGTATAGTAATATGACTATATGATGAAAAATGGAAACATGGATGTTCTTATAGAAGAGCCTAAAAGGAAGACATGATAGAAAAATAAGGATAAATGATAGGAGGATAAGTTAAAGATTTGTCTTGATGTTGCTTTGTGGAAAAGATACTTCTATTTACTTTGTATGAGCATAAATGCTTCAAATCAAAATAAATAAGATAGGTAATTGATATAAACATGTTTAGAAGGGAGTTGCAAATAGGTTCAAGTAAAATTTACCTCAAATTATCAAATATTAATATCAGGAGAGGACTAGTTGTCAACTTGGATCAAATCAGATCGCAAGGCACAAAACCACATACCTAGGAGACTCCAAAATTCTTTGATAGATCAATGAGTGGAATTTGAGAGAAAACTAGTAAAGAGATTTTTGAGCATTATTTTTATATCAATCAAGTTAATATTCAATTTTTGGAAGATTTTTAAAGTTGGTAATATTCTTGATTGGATTAGATTTTAGAAAATAAAATCATATTTACAAAATTGAGAGTTTTTTAAGTTTTGTAGTATATGTATGAGTGAATTTTAGGCACTATGTTGGTATTTTAGTTATTAGTATGTATGAAGATTTTGAAATCAATCAAATGGTGAGATCAAAGTATGTGAAGGTTTTTATGAATTAAGATCTCAGAAATTAGAATTTGATGATTAGTGAGAATTTTTTAGATCTTTAGCAATTTATCAATTGGATTGAAGTGATTTTTTTTTCATAGAGACTAGAATTGATTTTTTAGAAGTTAAGTTTATTTTAAAGGAAATTCAATAGTTTAAAAAGGAGATATTAGTATTAGAAGTTCAACATTCAGATTGGAATAAGAAATTGGCCAATACTTGAGTGGAATTTATGATCGATCTTCTATTTGGTAAGTTTGATCTTCTTCAAATTTTGTATACCTATTGCAAACTTAGTTGTTGAAAGGTGTGTAAAATCTTAAGCAAGAAAAATACTATAATTGATAGATATTGAGGTTCTAAACTGTCCTAAGGTTAGGTTAATTTGATTAGGATTTGGTTTAAGATTTAGGATTTGTTTAGGGTTTAGTTAGGATTTGATTCAAGATTTAAGTAAAGACTATTAGAATTTTATTTAGAATTAAGGTAAAAATTGGTTGGAATTTATAAAAGATATATTTTGAATTTTGTTTTAATACTTCTTTTGAGTTTTTTTAAGATTTTTTTGATTGATTAAAGCTTTATTAATACTATTAAGATTTAATTAGATTTGTTTAGGATTCTATTAGAATTAAAATCTTGTTGTTGCAATACTCTTTCTATCTTCTATAACTAGATACTTGGTGCATTCTTAAGTAAGGCTCACGTAATACGACACTGCAGCATTCAAATTTTGGCACTCCATACCTTATCTATTAATATTTTTGATATAACTTACCTACTCCAAAACCATCTAGACCAAAACCTACGTAACTCAGATTGCTCCAATAAAATAGGTTGCTAATTTGTGGATTTTTTTATTTTTTTTATTTTTTTAAAGTCCTTGACATACCTTTATGAGAGATTGTTAGGAACCCTTCTAGAAGTCTTTTTTACTTTATTTTTTCTTAGAAATAATATGTCTAATTTTTTACTATTTTTTATATATTTTTATAATTTTAAAGGTCTAGATAATATATTTTCTACTATTTATTCTTTTCTTCACTACTCTATTAACATGATACTACTATCTCTACTTGATCTAATTTTAAATCACAATCATTTCACCCACCATTATGATTATACTCAACTCTTAATACCTAAATGAGACTTTTTTTCAATAATTTATCCTACATAACTACATCCAAACTTTTATCTTCTTAAATCCATTGATTTATTCTGATATTTATTCTAATTACATTATGAATTATAAAATTTGGCTCACATCCATAGAAGAAGCCAATAATAAGGTTCAAAGACTACACCAAAAAGTTGTGCAATTGACAAAAGTAAGTAGATCAAATTTACAATCAAATCTTAAAATCCTTGCTATTACAAATATGAGGGAGGTAAGTATAAGTATGTTCAAGAAGTTTGATAGAACAAGATCAAAGTTTCAATGATTTCTACAACAAGTAAAGTTCCATCTAAGATTGCATTTTTTCCAACATCTTGATGGATTTACTTAAGCTGGATTCATATATGTGCTTCTATCTAAGAATATATTTTTTTGATTTGTGCCTTTCATGGAAAATGATTTAGAATTATTCTATAATTTAAATTTATTCCTAAAAGTATTTATAGGCATATTTGAAGAAAGAGATTGAAAAAATATAATAAAAAAAAATACATATTTTTACAATAAGGATTACATTCAACTACTACATATGAGATTGAATTCCAAAATCTTACTTGTGATGTGGATTGGAATGAAAAAGCCCTTATTAATCAATTTTGAGATGGATTCAAAGATAATATCAATGATTTATTATTCACAATAAAAAGAGTAGACTCATTGGAGTAATTTATTGTTCAAGCCATTATGTGCAATAATCAATTCTTTGAAAGTTGCCAAAAAAAAGAGATTTGATTAAAAAAATATAAATCAAGTTATAGCAATACATTCTAAATTTTTAAAATCTTATTCATTCAAGCCAAATCTTATGAAAATTAACAAGGTACGTTTTAAATTTCTTACAAAGTAAAAAAAGATTTGATGTTGTCAAGAAGGTTTATGCCTATACTGTAGAAAATGCAAAAATATTGCTCAATATTGTCTAAAGAAGCAATATAATTACAAAATAAAGAGCATGGTTTTTAAAAAAGATAATATATAAAAAAAAAAGTTTTTCCACGTACAATAAAGATCATGTAGCTAAAATCTTATACAACAATTAATAAAGGTTCTATTATTTTTTTAGATCCTTTATCTCATTTTATAATAGAAGTTTATTTAGGATCAAAATATTATAAAATATTTACCTTATTAGATTCAATAGCTTTAACTTGTTTTATAAACAAAGATTTTTTCAAAAAATAAGAAATTTCTTTATTCAAAAAAATCAAATTCATATATGTAGAAGTCATAGATGATCATTTCTTGTCTTTTAGAGACATTACCTATGAAACAATTCCTTTAGATATAGCAACTTAAGATTATAATATTCTAGTAATATTAAATATGATTAGATGTCACTCTAATCTAATTATTTTAGGATTATTATAGTTAGGGAAGTATAATCCTTAAATTGATTGAATTTTTTATAATCTTGATTTTTTCTATAGTTTAATCAAAGATTCTACTAATCAAGTACAAATTCAAAAGTCTAATATAATAAAATTCTTATTAATAGATATAAGAGCTTTCAAACATGCTACAAAAAAAGGTCAACTTTTGCTATATATGTCTTTTTCTATTTTTGATGGAAAAAAGACTTCAAGGAATATTTTAAGCTAATATCAAGATTATTAAGATATTTTTATGAAGAAAAATGCCAATATTTTTTTCAAAACATTGTCTCTATAATTATTTTATTGATCTTCAAGAAGGAGCTCAATTACTATTTGGATCAATTTATAGGATATTACAAAAGGAATTGGTTGTGTTCAAGGCATATACTAATAAAAATTTGACTAATAACTTCATATACTATTTTAAATTTGTGAGTGGTTTTTTTTCTCCTCACTTAAGTCTAATTTAATTAAATTATAACTTAGATTAAAATATACTATTAACTAATATAGAAATATAAACCATAGATAAGATAAATAAATAAATAAATAAATAAATAATAATGATATAATAATCACAATTTATCTAACAAAACATGACTAAGTCAATTACATATTTTTGTGATTTATTTTTTAGCATTTGTAGTTCATTTAGGTAAATACCTTCCAAAACTTACTCGATTAAGTTTAAATTCTAAAACTTATGAATTAGTATAAAAATAAAAAGAATTTTCACTATGATGGAGTGCTATTCTAGGTCTTTCCAAAATAGTATCAACCATATAAATTAAAATTATATCCAAGAAGTTATCTATGGATGAAGTTTTGATAGCAAAACTTCATCCAAAGTTAGAAATTCTTTAATGATTAGCTTCAAATATTAAAATTTAAATTTTTTAATATAAAAGATAAAAAATAAAATAAATAAAAAATTTGAAAGTTAGAGGTAAAAATTAAAAGTTATAAATTAAGGTTAAAAGTTAAGTTAAAATGAAATAATCTAAACGTTAAAAATTGAAGGTAAAAAATAAATTCAAACTTAAAATTTAAATAAAAATAGAATAACATAAAGTTCAAAAGTTGAAGATAAAAAAGTAAATTTAAAGTTAAAAGTTAAGTAAAGATTGAAATAACATAAGATTAAAAATTGAAGATCGAAAGGTAATTGGAAGTTAAAAATTAACAATTAATTGCCAAGATGAGATAAAAGGTTCACTAAAGTAGTATTAATTAGAGATAATAAGATGAGTGAAGAGTCAATCTAGCAATCTATGTACTAACAAGTATAATTAGGAGGTGATTAGAAAAGAAAGGTTATCTTCATCATACCAAATTGAGGTAGCAAACCCTGACCAATTGGAAATCCGTCAAAACTACTCTTTAGCTCCTAAATATATGAGTTTTTTTTGTACTGAACCTTCACTTAGATGAGCTCCTATCCCTCAATTTTTGCAATATTCTAGTATGTGATAGTTGAGATGTGATTTTTTAAAGTTGGCCTCTCCAACTGCGAGGGCAGCAGACCTCCTTATATTTAAAAATTCACTAGAGAATCATAAAAGCTTTCGAATTCCTAACTTAAATTTTTACAAAACAATCTTCAACAAGAACCGTGCTACAAAATTCCAAAGCTAACTCTAATGCATTGCCCTTGTACCAGCTGGCAGCAGATCCCTTCTTACTCTAGAATTCACTGAAAATTCATTAAAGCTTTAAACATCCCAATCAAATTTTTTCTAAAAACTAGACTTTAGAGTGCAATAAGTACCAGAAACCACTTAAGAAGAAAGATAGAAATCATCAAGAAACGATTTTTTGAAGTTGGTAGTTTTCCAAGATTATGATAGTGTACCCTTCTTCACTTAAAATTTTCCAACAATTTAGTAAAGTTCCAAGTTATGCATACTTGGTGTCCTTGAAAAGCTAGTAACTAGAAGAAGGTGGTCAAAACTTTTTTGAGAAAAAAATACAACTAAAAAAATTGAGAGGTGGAAACCTAAGTGGTTACAAAATAGAGGGAGTTTTTTTAAAAAAGGAAAAAATTGGCATAGCTTTGTCATAAAAAAAGAGAGAGAGAGGGCTTGGAAAACCAAGCCACTCTTATACAATTAAGTAGAGACTTGTAGGAGGGTGGCCACATCTCCACCCTTGATTTCTAGGATCCGTAATCTAGATCTATGGCATATAGTAATCCTAGGCCTAAATCCGATTTTAAGGCTGGAAATGCCATAACTCAAAAACTAATGCCTTTATGGTAAAATTATCACCAATAATGTGTCCAAAACACATATTTATCCTATGATTGATTATTCACAAGCTCAAATCCGAGTTCTAAATCATTACAACCAATTAATTTGCTAATCTAGTTGTAAATTTCAATTATAATTCTAATTCTAAGTATCCTAATTAGAAGATCAGAAAGAATTCTTGCTATCAAAGCCTTCATAATCACCATTCTTTAATTTGAAATCCCTTAAGTACAAACTCTTGGCAAATCACAACCCCTAATTTTAATTTGGCCTTGAATTAATACGCTTTTGATTTTTGATTTGTTTATTTATTTTCCATTCTTCAAGTCCAAATAGTGATAAAAATCACGATGAAAGGAAATACCACCATATAAAATAGCTTATCTCCATCTTCTAAAGATCATCATTAATTTAATAATTAGATTTTATAAATTTTAATCTATTCAAATTACAAAATAGAATTTAAGCTTCAAAGTCTTGGTATTAATTAGGAAGATAGAGCAATTAGATTTGAGGAATTTTCTAACTATACTCAAATTAGAGATTTGCTATGGAGTTGAAAATTAAGATTGTGGATTAATTCAAGATATAATTTCTAAGAATTAAAAGAGAAATTCCACTAAAATTTTAGTTTTAGCACTAAAAGAGAATTTAAACCAAATCCAGAAAGAAGTAATAGATCTTCTAAATTTACTATTATTAGAATTTTAATAATCAATCAATCTAATAATTAAAAGTATCTATCTAATTAACAACTTAAAATATGATAAAATTCATAATTAGCTAATTAAATAATTTGGATCTATTAATTAATCATCTTAGTATTAAAATTAATAAAAATATGTAAAAAAAATGCAAAAATAATTATAACCAACCATTAAAGCTTTTAATTGTACTCACAAAATCTCCAATAAAAGCTCTCATCTTATTTGTGAAGAAAGAAGATGGATTTTTACAAATATATGTAGATTATTGAGGTCTTAATAAAATCACTATAAAAATAAGTATTCTTTATTTTTGATTTAAAGACTTCTTGATCAAATAAGAAAATATCTATACAAAAATAGATCTATAAGAAAAATTCAACCTAATATGTATCATAAAAGAAGATAAATAAAAAAATTATCTTTCAAACTAGGTCTAAGTATTTCAAATAAAATGTCATGTCTTTTGGGCTCACAAATGTACCAACTTCATTTTAACATTAAATGAATGATGTCTTTTGTGAGTTTATTAATAATTTTATCATCTATTATCTAAACAATATTTTCAACTATTCTAAGTATACAAAAGAGAATGAACATCATATTCATTGTGTATTATAAAAACTAAGAGATGCACAATTATATGCCAAGATGAAAAAGTGTATATTTTATACTATTTAAATTAACTTCTTAAGAAACATTATTTCAAAAAATTATCTTATGATAGATCCTAAGAAGGTCTGAATTATCATGGATTAGAAGATCTCAAAAATAATTAGAGATGTGCAATATTTTTTAAGATTTGTCAATTATTCTTGAATTTTTATCAGTTTTTTTTCAAGTTATAGCTCTTCTTACATGTATGACATGTAAATACAAACTTAAGTCAAACAAAGAAGCTAAAGTATCTTATGAAGCCTTAAAGATAGCATTTATTTATATACAAATCTTGTATTGCATCAACTTTTTCAAGGTATTTTTTATGGAAATAGATGCATCAAACTTTGCTATAGGTGCAATTTTGTCATAAATAAAAGTAGATGATAAGTTTTATACTTATCATGACTATTAATTCAACTATAAATATATTATAAAAGATCTTATTTTAAAATATTATAACAAAATATCTTAGTCAAAAAAGTAGTAAAATTAATAGTCACGATTGTACGAAATTATTTATAGTAGATCTTATATTGTGACAATTAATAATCCACGATTGTAAGAAATTATTTATAGTAGATCTTATAGTTAAATTTAAACCACATACTTTTGGTGACTATGGAATTAATTTATATATCAAAGAGTGAGATTTGAAGAAAAACTTAAAAAAATATTTTTAGGCATTGGTTTCATGTCATTTGAATTAATATTGAAATTTTGAGAGATTTTTAAAATTAATAATATTTTTGATAAGATTAGGATTTGAGAAATAAAAACATGTTTATGAATTTGAGGGTTTCTTGAATTTTGCAATGAGAATACAAGTAAAATTTAGGGAATGTGTTTGTGTGCTAGTTGTAAATGTATATGTAAATTTTGAAATCAATTAAATAATAAGATTGAAGTATATAAGGATTTTTATAGATTAAGGTCTCAAAAATTGGAATTTGAGGGTCAATGAATGTTTTTAAGATTTTCAACAATTTGTCAATTTTATTGAGGTGAAATTTTTTTATATAGATATTAGACTTAATTTCTAATATGTAAAGAAATTTATAAAGCAATTCAATTGTTCAAAAAAGAGATTATTGACACTAAAAGTTTAATATTTAGATTGGAATAGGAAGATATTTAATATCCAATTGGATTATCTTGCATTTCTCTGAATTGGTAAGTTTAATTGATTTCATCTTTCTTATACTTATTTCAAACTAAAATATTAAGAAGTATGTAAATTTTGAGTTGATATCAATTTTTCAATTATTAGTTGTTGAGGTTCTATTTTACCATAAAATTATTAAGAGTTTATTTAAGATCTAGGATTTGATTAGGATTTGGTTTAGGATTTGTCTATGATTTGGTTAGGATTAAGATTTGATTTAGAACTTGACTAGGGTTTGTCTAGGAATTTATTAAAATTTGACTTAGGATTTAATTAATATTTAATTAGGAATTTATTAAAATTACATCTATTATTTGATTAAAATTTAATTAGAATTTTAATTAGGATTTAATCTAGGATTTGATTAAGATTTAATTAAGATTTCAATTAGGATTATATTATGGTTTCTATTTTTAATATTTATTTATAATTCTTTGTTATTTTTTTAAAGTTTTTATTTTGATACTTCTTTAAGATTATTAGTATTTTTTAAAGGTTTATTTTTATATTTTTTAAAGATTTCTTATTATTTTTTTTGAAATTAAATCATAATTTCTTTATATTTCTTTTATAATTTTTTTAAAATTTATTTTAATAGATTAAAATTTTATTGATTTTATTAAAACTTATTTGAATTTTATTTAAAGCTCTATTAGACTTGGTAGAATTATTATTATATTTTACTTACCTTCTATAGCTAGGTGCTTGATGCATTATTAAGCAAGAATACATATAATATAACAACGTTCTTATCTTGCATTTAAAAAATAAAATGCAATCTTTGATCAACAAATAACAATTTTCTTGAAGCTAGAACATTTTCACCTTTGAATAATGAAATCAATATTGACTATTATTCAATATATTTCAAGTAAGTTCAAACAAGTATGTCTTTTGATCCTATTATTTGTGATATTAAAAATAAATCTTTTATCTTATGATACTTCTAAGTTTGAATTTAAGAATAATCTAATTTGTTTCAAGTGACAATTGTATATTTCAAAAGGTAAAGCACAATTATGTATTTTTTAAGCTTGTCATGACTTTCAATTAATTAAACATTTTTGATACAACAAGACTTTGAAGCTAATATCTAGAAATTTTTGATGGCTTTAAATATAAAAGATAGTCAAAAACTTTATAAAATCATGTGATATTTATTCAAGCTCAAAAACACTTTCTTATCAACCTTATAAACTTCTTCATCCATTATCTATTCCAAAATAACCAAAGTCTTTTCTTTCTATGGATTTATTATAAATCTTTCAATCTTGAATTCTTATGATTCTATATTTATAATAGTAGATTATTTTATCAAAATAGCATATTTTGTAATATATAAAAAATATATCATAGATCACAAAAAAACTAAGATTTTTATTGATAATATCTATTACTATTATAGATTATTAAATAGAGTTATATTAAATAAAAAGATTAAATTTGAATCAAGATTTTGAAAAATTATTCTTAAGATTCTATAGATAGATGTAAAACTATCTTTGGCTTTTCATCCATAAATCAATGGACAAATAAAGCACATAAATCAAGCATTAGAAAAGTATTTGAGATATACTATCAACTACCAATTGTCAAAGATATGAATCTTAAAAAAAAAATCTGAATATATTCTTGTGTCACTCAAAAAGATTAAAAAATCACTCAAAGATGGTAATATTTTGAATTAGAATGGCTATTGTAAAAGAAAAGAAGTTTAGAATGTCTTAAAATAAGACTAAAGATTAGAAAGGTATTAAGAGTGAAGAAGGCAATTGATAGTTCCTCTTGTCAAGGAAAGAAGTCTACTATCTTATTTGATTTTTCTTGAAGCCTTTGTAACTCTTTTAAAACAAAATGTTTGAAACATTGTTAGGAGTTGGTCCTACCTCTTATAAAATCTCCAAATATTGAGAATTTCTTCTAAGGTTGTGATATCAAACACATTGTATCTTGCTATCTATTTGAAGAAGGACATGTCATTTTGAGGATCTTATCTTGATTATATTATCTTGAAGATTATAACAATTACAATTTCTCATATGATAACTTATCAAATAAAAGAGTTTGAGTTCAATTTGCTTGTTGTTAGTTCTCTATCTCCTTAATGCCAAAAATACACAAAAGCTATAAAAAAAATAAAAAATAAAATACTATCTTTTTTATATCTTGTTTCTTTTATAATAAAAATTTTCTATGCTTCATCTTAGTTTTGATGGATGTTGTCAATGAAAAGCTTCAACTGTCTTTGTTGCATTTGTAAGATTATTTATTAGCTCCCATGTGCACTTACTAATATCATATCTATGCCAATGAACAAGTTATTCTAATATATTTAAACATTGCCTTAAATCTAACACTTCTTCTACCTTGAATTCTTCATTATTATTAACTTCTATAAGAAGAACTAGCATTTTTCTTTTTTTTTGAGATATTCACTATCTTATATGATTAAAAAAGATACAAATGAAATTTGAGATAGATCTTCATTAGTTCCAATACATGTAATCAATAAGCAATATGATTGATTTATTCACAAATAAAAATAGGTCCAAGCCTATGATAGTCTAATTTGTTACAAGGATAAGTAGTCTTGATATTATGACAAAATAACTATATCTTGTCACCTACATTGAATTATAGTTATTTCTTGTAACAAGAATCTATATTGATATTTTTTATTTTTTTATCTTCTTTTAATTTTACCTTTATTATTATATGTAGCTTTGAAAAATAATTTTTTAAATCTTTCATAGTAAGATTATTAATTTTTAAAAATTTTAAAATATTAATTTATAGATAATAACAATAATTAGCAAAAAAATATGTTTATTGAGTAGAAAAATGAACCAAATTATTATACATAAATTTTACTAATGGCAAAAGAATTACCTAATCATTTTGATAATAATTGATGGTTTACTTATCATAGATATATATATATATTTATTTTAATATTTATTTATATGATTGAATAGAAGTAGATATATATTAGATTTATTTCACAATATGTTTTTAAAAAACTTTTTAAATTTTTTTTAGATGCCACTTTGATTTCACATGTATATGTAATTAATTGATAGGTTAGAAACTTGGTCAACAAGTTAACCATAGGTTAGTAGCTTGTGGAACAAGCTAACTATTTGGTGCACATATAAAAAACTTGCATTGCAAGTTAAGATATGTATCTTATAAAATCAACACATTTTAGAGGTCCTATAAGACATTATTATGTAGTTCCTAATTAAGAACATATATGGAGGCAAGAGTGAAGCCTTCTCTATTCTTATCAATACCTTTCTAATTCTTACTCTTATTTCAAGACTTTTTATTCTTCTTATCTTTAGCAAAAGCCATTCTAGTTCAAAATATTACCATCTTTAAGTGATTTTTTAGTCTTTTCGAGTGTCATAAGAATATACTGAGACTTTTTTTTTTTTGAAATTCATATCCTTGATAATTTGACAAGAATTCTAATTCATTGTTCTTGTCTAGTTTTAAAAGTGAGTAGATTATCCCACTTCTATTATTGTATTTTAAATATTTCAAATTATCCATCTTTAAACAAACTATTTAATTTTCTAACATTGATTTTTTCCTTGAAGAGAGCGGATTATCTCTCTTTGTGAAAATTTAAAATAGATGCTATACTTAATAGAAGTGAGAATAGATTTATAATTATTACAAATCTTCATGAACTTGTCAATACTTTTAGAGTAGAAATTTCACCTATCACTAGTACCAACTATGGATATATAGATATGTTTGTGAAAAAAGTTTAAAATCTAAGTCAAAAAATTATATAATTAAATAGATCAACCACACAACTAAATTCAAAAAAAAATTCTTCTACAAATACATTAAAGATAAAGATTAATATGCCTAATAAGTTTGATGGATTAAAATCAAAATTTTGAAGATTTTTATAACAAGTCAAGTTCTATCTAAGATTGTATTTTTTTCAATACCTTAATAGATTTATTGAAGTTGAGTTCATGTACAAATTTTGATCTAAAATTTCTCTTTTTTGATTTTTATTGAAATTAGAAAAAGATTTACAAATCTTTTATGATTTCAATTCATTCTTAGAAGTGTTTATAGTTATATTTGGAGATAGTGATTAAGAAAGAATAATAGAGACCAAGCTCTTATCTTTACAACAAGGATCAAGGTCAGTTATTATATATGTTGTTGAATTCCAAAACCTTGCTTGTAACTTAGAGTAGAATAACAAAGCTTTCATCAATCAATTTCGATATGGATTGAAGGATAACGTTAAAGATTTATTATTTATAATGTCAAAAGTAGAATCTTTGAAATAATTTATTACTAAAGCTATTGCATGTAAGAATCCATTATTTCAAAAGATATTGTTGTATTACATGTTATCTTATTTGAGAATGCATCAAGCATCTAGCTGTAGAAGGTGGGATTATATTTTACAAATATCTAAAAAAAATCATAATATATTTTATTTTTATAAGAAGAATGTAATTTTAATTTTAATTCAAAAGTATTTAAATCTAATACAAAGTATTCAAAAACACTCTTTTTAGTAATCACAACTATATATAAATTCTAATTGCCTTATTACTTCAATTATTAGGTAATTTTGAACTTTCTTTACAAACCTTAATCTTAATTAATAAGCTTTAACAAATTTTAGCTTGTGATCTAACCATTTATTTAGAACAAAATTTTGCATAAAAATACCACTATAACCTTTCCATGTGCTTAACAAGAATTTATTCGAATCTAACTTGAAAATTTTAAAAAAATATCCAAAAACCACACTGATGTTACTTAACTGTCAACTTGATAGTTGATGTAAATATTCCAGCAATGATTTTTCTTTCTCCAATTTTTAACTTTAATACAAAATTAATATGTAGCTTAATCTTTAAGTCCTCCAAAACCATGCCAAATATCACCTTGATCCAACTAGTAGATCTTCAAATATCATAGAAATCCTATCCAACTCCAAACTGCCAACTTCTAATATGTTCTTGTATCAAAGCCTAGATATCTCTCCATTGCACCATGGAATTATTACAAAAATTTACATACACTTAAAATACCTAATTAACTAAGAATTATCAAAATTTGAATCATAGATGTGACACCAATTTTACAAATTAGTAGCGAATGCTAACCTTAATTGCATTGCATAAATCACAAGTTGCCAATACAAACCATTAATTTGAACAATAATTGAAAAGTTCAAACAAATCCTACCAAAACCAACTTTATGTTCTTTGAATAAGCTCTAACCTAGCTCTCAAATTCTAATCTTGGATCTTCAAATGAAACCCTATTTTGCCCTAGGCGATTATTTTAGTAGCTAGAGGTTTGATTTTGACCCTATCTCACAAATAGTTGATCTCTATAGAATAGATAAATAAACTTTGTGGTAAGTTACTAGTTGGTTATTGACAACCTTGAGAATTAGACTTATGGTTAGGCAATTTAGTTGCTAATAGTAGGTTGTTAGTGGAACAAATGGTTAAGAATTCAAAGGATCATAATCTTTGGAATCCATTGGCAGACAGATCATCTTTTTGGTAGAATAAATAGGTTGAGGAAAGAGAGATTGAAGCTAGACTATGTGAGTCATAAGCCGGGTTAAGCTTGGTGCTATCTCTTTATTTTTTTTACTTTTATTATTTATTTATGAAGAATTGTGATTGAGAGAAGTATTATTGAATTGATAGTCATAGAATGGATTATAAGTTGAATCAAAACGGAAGTAGTAAGCCTTGGTGTTTTGTAGTTTGATAATTGATTTTAGATAGCCAATGTACAGTCAATTGTGACACTTACAGACCCAATTCATATAACCAATCTTTCCATGTGTTCAAATCCACCTCTATTAGTTCAATTGCTTTGGTCTACTAAAGCTTGAATGCAACAAGAACAACAATCTCCGTTATCAATCTAACCTATTCTAAGGATTTTTTAGTCCAATTCTATCCTCAACTTAATCTTAGTATCAACTATACTAATTATTTATCTCTTCCAACCTGATTTTATCAATTTATGGTCTATGTAAAGTAATAAAAGTGTCTCTATAGTCTAAAAGGTAAAAATACTAACGAACCTTCAATCTACTAATTATTAAGATAAAAAAATAAATTAAGAGGCTTTTATAAAATCCATGTTTTAATACCTTGAATTATTATTGAATCAAGATAATCAAATATTAATTAGAAATTCAATTATGATTATAATTTCATTATATAGTTGTATTACCTCATGACATCCAACCTCTCTTAACATGTGCATCTTCCAACATGCACCATATGAACCATATGTTGTAATTGGCATCTCACCATCTTTTCATTTTTTTCATCAAATCCTTAATTTTTATTTTCACCATCCACTTCAAAACAACTATCTTCTTCACAAATATTGATATCTTCAACATGATCCTCTATATTGATTTCTCAATCATGTCTTTTGAAAATCTTTACTTACTTTCTAGCAATAGGTATCTTCAACCTCATACCATCTAACTCTTTTAATGAATATGTGGCATTATTATGAACCATCACTACTACATATGGTCTAAATCAATATTTTGAAAACTTTCGCAAAGCACTATATTAATTATCTAAACTATTGTCATAAACAAGTATCGAATTACCTTCTTTAATTGCTTTAGGCCTCAATCAATGTTGCTTATCAAATTGAGTCTTATTCCCTAATCTTACCTTTTGTAACTTTTCTAATGTTAATTAATCATCTTTCAATCTTTGTTCAAGTTGTCAAATTCTAATAGCTAATAATTTCTTATTTATCAATCCATCTTTCCATGGTAGCATACTCTAAGTTGGCACATGTTCTTCAATTAGCATCATTGATTTTTGACCCATCATAAGTTCCAGTGGCATATATCCTGTCAGTGAACTGTGTGTTGTTCGATCAGCCCGTAATGCATAAGGTAGAAGTCAAGGCCATTCTTTCACTCTTCCATTGCAAGCTTTAGCTAAGACTTTTACAATTGGTGGATGTCCATGTTCAATCTTTGCATTCTCTTTTTGACTATAAGTAGTAGTCAATAATAATTTAATCCCACATCTCTTAAAAAATTCACGAGCTTCATGTACATCCAATTCTCTACAATTTATAATGATCTTTCTCACATATCCTCAGTGACAAATAATATCCTTAAGTAAAAACTTTCAAATTTCCTCTATGGACTTTGTTTTTAGTGCCCTAAATTTTACTTGGTTTGATAAATCTTCACAAGCCAAAATTAAATATCTCATTTGCCATAAATCTATATGCATAATCATCAAATCTACAATCTATTTAAAATGAATAACCTAAAGATATATTAGATGTAATCCATCTTAATATCATATATTTGAATACGTCTAATAAGTTAGATAAGATTCTACAAATAAAACTACAGCTCAATACATTTTCTTCTATCAATCTTGTTTTTTCAATTTAACAAAAGTAGCCCAAATTCTTCTATGTCTCATCCATAGACTATCATGAAACTTCTTGAATAGTCTTTGTTGATCTTCTTTAGTACCTACTACTCGTTGTGGCATCCCAATATTTGATTTTAGCCTCTTCTATAGAAATCCTCTTTGTAATATAAACCTATATATTTTTTTTCCTAATTTATTTAAATTTTTCAAGTGATCAATTAGTATGCTTGGTTAATGTATTCAAATAATGTTCAATATCCAAAATTTCTTTTTTATAATTTTCTTCATGAAATGGCTTATCTTCCTTGCTCAATTGTGTAACCAAATAAAATTTTGTACCCACATCATCAATATCTTCAATCATTTCATCTTCTCTATTATATATTACTCGAGATAACATATTTGCTACTGGATTTTCTTTTTCTACAACATGCCTAAATTTTGGATTTAGTAATTTGATATAAACAATCTATTTCAAGATCACAATATCTAGTGTTGTACAATTGGTAATCATTACAAATAAAGGCAAATAATCTATTTCAATTACCAACATTGTTACAATCAAATAAACTTTTTCAGCTTTCATAGCTAAAACAACTTCTCATAGTTCCCTATTCACTTATGAATATGCACGTTGGCAAGTACTTAAAACCTTAGTTCCAAATTTCACTACAAATCTCTGTCTATTTGAATCATCTTAACCTACAATCCATCAAATGGCAATTAGATTAGTATCCACTATAAGAATCATTGGTCTATTGTACTTATAATTAATTTTTTCAACACTAGAGGTGATGTCAATAATTTCTTCAATCTTTACACTACTTTAATATATTTTTCTTTCCATTTAAACTAATAGCTTTTGTATAACAGCTCATACAATGAATCCACTATGTGAGTATAATGAAGAATTCAAATACAATAAAATACACATGCATCTAAAAACCTATAAATCTCTATTACAGAACTGCAATCCTCTTTCATTCTCTCAATTACATCAACTTTGATTGAATCTAATTTTCTTCCATAAATATCTAACAATCACAACCTCTTATAATCCAAATTAAGATTTTATATCCGATAATGTAAGTTGAATTTTCTCAAGCCGAGTGAATATTTTTTTACAATCTTGTATATGATCAACAACATACTTATGACACCCCTTCTTATCTAAAGTTTCATCCTTGTCTACTTCTTTGCACCCCTTTATAAGAACATCATCTACAAAAGGCATAGTCTTCTTAAGAATAAAATCTCTCAACACCTTGTTCATCCCATTCATCATATGCGTAATTGAGTTAGTTGCATATTAAGGAAGAATACACATTCTAATTAATCTAAGTGGTATTCTCATTATTGTTATATCCCTACTCCCTTCTGCAAGTTGAAATTGGTCATAGTATAAATAAAAATCACTCATTGAATAGATTGTCCTTCCTACAAATGTCTCAACAAATTCATCTACTATAAGTCTAATTCTTGTATTTTTGATAATTACCGCTATCAGGGTAGAGAAAGTTTGCCTCAAGAAAGCATTGCGCTCCTACTTGTCACTAATTGCTCAATCAAATCTTTAGATAAGAAAGATCAAGTTTATATATATATATATATATATATATATCAATTTTAGAAGCAATTGTACCAAGTATATAAGTCTTAAGTTCCCAAAAATACCCAAAATATAATAAAAACTTCTAAAACCTTATATATTCTTATGAAGAATTATTCCCAAAATTCAACAACTCATATCTTTCAATCAAGCTATTCAAATACACTCAAATTTTATATGAAGTACTAATGTACTTCTAACAACTATCACAACAAATTTCAATTGTAATTTCCTTGCGAATCTTAAGATATTGTCAAAATCCTAATAGTAGCTTCAAACTCTAGTTTTTATATATTCGCATATAATTTTCTTCATAACTCACAAACCAAGTATTTAAATGCTACAAAATTTGTAGTTATAGCTTTTTAATACAAGAGTCTACCTTCTCCAAAATTTTTGAGCCAAAAATTTATCTAAAAATGCAAGATATGGCTCCAATCATTACTATGAATAAAATCACTCACTTATTGCCTTTAATTTCTATGTGTTAACTTCAACTATCTATAAATTCTTTATCCATACTCTAAATTTATCAAATAATATATAAAAAGTATAGCAAAAAAAGTGTTATCTTCAATCCTAATTGCCAATGCTTCTTTGATCTCTCTATGCATATGTTATGCCCCAAAGAATGATAGTAGGTATGAAATTGATACCTTAACTTTGAGCACCAATAACTCCTTCATAAAAACTCTAAATTATACAAAATTTGTATCTAATTCATATTAAAAAAATCTAAACTTACTGACTTTAGCCTCTAAAGCTCAAATGACCTCGAAAGTAAAATCCTAATTCCTAATAAGGCCTCGAGCAACCTCTTTGAAGTCTATTCGGCATGGCCTTCGACTAATAGGGATGAAGAACTTCACTCCTTATCTTCATCCAACCACACCTTACTTTTATCTTTCTCAATAAGTTTCCTACTAGTTTATATTTTTATCTTTAGGCTCTAATCTCCTCTCAAGGATTCATACTAAATGATTAGGTCCTATAATTTTTTAAATGCTATAATCAAAATAGATAAAACTCAAAATAAAGTTTCTTATATCCACTCTCTTTAAATTAATCTATTAAACATTCTAAAACACACCAAGATTTATAAAGATATTATATGATCTAATTAATTTTTATATATTATAAGTAATTACAGTACAATAACACATTTACTGATTGCATATCTTGAATAAATCATAATGATCTACTTTTCCTATTTGTAATGCCAATTGTAAACCATCGACAAGAATATGGTGCAAAAAAAGGTTCCAAAATCTTCATCTTTATTTTTACTTTTAATAATTCCACTAAGCTTGGTAAATGTGCACTTGGTATTTGTGATTGTCATTTTAATTACTCTAGACTAATCTAATCAGAATAAACATGTATAGGGAGTTTTGAACATGGAAAAAAACTATCTATACGTGTTTTCATATTAAAGTCACATAATTAAGTGTCTCTTGATCAATTAAAATACCTAAAAATGTTATATGTCTTCTACATTCTATTAAAGAAAATATTACAATCAATAATTCTATCTTATCTATTCATTGTCTCTTCTCCTTTTTAAACTTATGACAACAATAGGTAATACTAAACTATCTTCAAAGACTATGTAAAACATTCTATAATCCAATCATTGGAATTCTCTAAAACAAACTATTATTCTCAGTAATTTGCTTCACACAATTCTAGACTCCAAAGACTTCTTTTTGAATCTCAATATTGAATATATTATAATTCTCTCAATTATATCTATACTTCACAAACATCTTCAATTATCAACTTTTCAATCCTCCACTGATAATTTAGCACATAATAAATTCAATTTCAATACCAAGGTACATGTGGTACAGTAAAAATAACCATAGATATTATAATATTTAAATCTATATACCCAATTTCATAAGTTTCAAAGGCAAATAATCTATCTTATTTTGCCAAAATCTCTTTCAAGCAAACAATTTCTCCCCGCAACAAAAATCCATCAAAATCAAACTTCAATTCCTGTCAAGGACAAGAACTCGATGAAAAAACAATTTAGACAAGTGAGCCTTCACTCAAAGAAAGGTAACAAAATATAAATAAACAAGTATGTATATTGAAAGAGAAACTGGAATGGCTATTGCCAAAAGACAAGAAAGCTAGAGACCCTTGAAACTAGACTAGAAGCAAGAAAAGAATTGACAAGAGTGAAGAAGCCTTCACTCTTGTCTCTATATATAGTATCTAACTAAGAGCTACATGGCGACATTCTATAGGACCTTCAATATGTGTTGACTTTGTAGGGCACATGCCTTGACTTACAAGGCAAGTTTTTCTACATGAGGGCCACATAGTTAGCTTGATCTTCAAGCTAACAACATGTGTGGCACATGGCCAATTTTTTGACCACGTTTCTAATCCAAAAAGTCAATTAAAGACACCTATGAAGTCAAAGCAGATTCTAGGAAGTTTCTAGGAAGCTTTCATATTACATATTAAAGAATTAACTTACTTTTACTTACTTTTACATACTTCTACCTATTTGTATATGTAATTATTAGCTTACATGATTATGGCCGTGACATTACCCCCCCCTTCTAGGGACGAGTTCCACGAGGAGCGGTCATCATATGTTGAAAAAATCTATGATGCGACAAATTGTATTCGCCACATACTCTGATCTTTGTTCTCTTCGAAGATGATTGATAGGGCCTCTCGACCATTGGTAGTGTCCCAAACCAGGGCGGGAAGACCACCCAGTTATTTGATCATTATTGAGGCCTTCATAACTTCTTTTGAATAAAACATTTAGAACACCATCAGGAGTTGTTCCTTCCTCTAGCAAAATCACCAAACATCAGGAGTCCCTTCCCAAATCGTGATACCAAACGCATTGTATCTCACCATCTATTCAAGGAAGAACATGTCATTCTTGAAGATCTTCATCTCGATTGCGTCGTCTTGAAGGTTGTGACAATCGTAATGTCTCGTCCGACAGGTCAGAAAATGAAGGCTCTTGAGTTGAATCCGCTGGTTGTTGGTTCTCCATCTCCTGAGCGCCACTACTACAATGAAGCTACGAACAAGAATTGAAAGTAGAATGTTATCTTGCCTAGATGTTGTTTCTTTTATAAAGAAGGTTTTCATCTTGCTTTTGATGGATGTTGTCGATGAAAATCCTCCACCGCCTTTGCTGCATTTCTAAGATTCTTTATTGGCTTCCATGTGCGTTCATTAATACCATATCCGTGCCAATGGACAAGATATTCTAATTTATTTCGAGGTCGCCTTGAATCTAAGACTTCTTCTACTTCAAACTCTTCATTATTGTCCACTTCTATAGGAGGAGGTAGAACTTGTCGTCTTTTTGGTATGTCCACTGTCTTGTATGGTTCAAGAAGAGACACGTGGAATACTAGATGGATTTTCATTGACTCCAGTAGATGTAAACGATATGCAACTGGATTAATTTGTGCAGAAATAGAAAATGGTCCCAACCTTCGATAGTCCAACTTGTCACAAGGACGAGTGGTCTTGATATTACGACGAAGTAACCATACCTTATCACCCAAGACGAATGATGGTTGTTCCTTTCGATAGACATCCGCATTGGCCTTTTGTTGTTCTTGAGCCTTTTTTAACTCCGCCTTCATCATTGCATGTAGCTCTGATAAATGAATTGCCAAATCTTTTGCAGCAGGATTATCAACTTTTAAAAAGTCAAAAGTATCAAATCATGGATGATAACCATAATTAGCAAAGAAAGGTATTTTTTTTGTAGAAGAGTGTACCGTGTTATTGTAAGCAAACTCTGCCAATGGCAAAAGAGTTGTCCAATCATCTTGTTGGTAATTAATGGTACATTTTAAATATTACTCCAAAACTTGATTAATATGCTCCGTTTGTCCATCAGTTTGAGGATGGAATGCCGAAGATAGTTTTATATCCACTTTAAGAATCTTGAAAAGAGTCTGCCAAAATCTTGATACAAATTGAGTTCCCCTATCTAATATAATATCCTTGGGTAATCCATGATAGCGATAGATATTGTCAAGAAAGAGCTTAGCTGTTTCTTCACCTAAAAAAGATTTTGTACATGGTACAAAATAATCCATCTTGATAAAATGATCTACTATCACGAATATAGAGTCATAAGAACCTGAGATTGGAAGATCCATGATGAAGTCCATAGAAACAGAAGACCATGGTTGTTCTGGAATGGATAATGATTGAAGAAGTCTAAAAGGTCGATGACGAGGAATTTTCAATCTTGAGCAAACATCACATGAATGTACAAAATCTTTAACTGCCTTCCACATTTGAGGCCACCAAAAATCCCTAGATATCAGCTCCAAAGTCTTATTATATTCGAAATGTCCTGCTGCTGGGAAGTCGTGACGAGCTTGAAGAACACGTAAACGTGCTTCTCCTTCTAGAACATATACGCGTCCTTCGAAATAGAGTAAGTTGTTCTTGAATTCAAATTTAGATGGATCATGAGATTTAGAAGAATTGTTCTTGATATCATGAACAAGAGGGTCGGAAGACATACCTAACTGGACTTGCTTAAGGAAAGTTAAATCAACAGTCAATGTTGATTTTATTGCTCGAAGATGAAATTGTTCCGGCTTCAAGAGAATCGTTCTTTGTTGCTCAAAAGCTGCATCTCCTTCTTTTGGTGCAAGATAAGAACGTCTAGACAAGGCACCGGATAAACCTTGTTGTTTTCCTGACAGATAAGTGATGATGAACTCGAATCTTGATAAAGACATGCTCCAACGAGCTTGGCGACGATTTAATACACGTGCTGACATAAAATATTCAAGGTTCTTGTGATCCGTATATATGGTGACTGGACTGGAAGCGCCTTCTAGATAATGATGCCATTCTTGAAAAGAATCCACAATTATAAGAAGTTCTTTGTCGTGGATCTCATAATTGATTTCTGCTGTTGAGAATTTTCTTGAATGAAAGACTACAGGATGAAGTTTGTCATCTGTTCCCATTTGTGATAAAATCGCACCCAGAGCAAAGTCCGATGCATCTATTTCTATAAAGAATGCTTTGGAAAAATCAACACGATACAAGATTGGTGCAGAAATAAACGCTGTCTTCAAAGTTTCAAAAGCAACTTCCGTTTCTTGATTCCATTGGAGTTTGTCTATACAAGTCAAACGTGTCAGTAGAGCTGCAACTCGAGAGAAGTCTTTGATGAAGATCCGATAGTAGTTGGCAAATCCCAAAAAACATTGAACATCTCTTACCATTTTTGGAATCTTCCAATCTATAATAGTTTGAACTTTCTTAGGATCCATCATAAGTCCATCATTTGAAATGATATAACCTAAAAAATCGACTTGAGTAGTGTGGAATACACACTTTTCTATCTTGGCATAGAGTCCTGCATCTCTTAATTTTTGTAACACACGACGAACATGAAGTTCATGTTCTTTTGGATTCTTAGAATAGATCAAGATGTCATCTAAATAACATACCACAAAATCGTCCAAAAACTCTCGAAAAATATCATTCATTAGATGTTGAAAAGCTGTTGGTGCATTTGTAAGTCCAAAAGGCATGACGTTGTATTCAAAATGTCCATACCTAGTTCGAAACGCAGTCTTCTATTCATCTCCTTCTTTGATACGTACTAGATTGTATGCTCCCCGAAGATCTATTTTTGTATAGATCTTAGCTTGATTCAGCTGATCAAGAAGTCCGGATATTAAAGGTAGTGGATACCTGTTTTTGATGGTAATCTTGTTGAGTCATCGATAATCAACACACATTTTCAATGATCCATCTTTTTTCTTCACAAATAGAATTGGAGTCCCTGTCAGAGATTTAGAATGGCGTATGAAATTCTTGGCTAGATTTTCTTCAATATACTCCTTGAGTTCAGCCAACTCATTTTGTGATAAACTATAGATTGGTCCGAATGGCGGTTGTGCTCATTCTTGAAGGTCAATTGAGCAATTATAGGGACGATGTTTCGGAAGTGTATCCGCATTCTTTTTTTCAAATACATCTTAAAATTCTTGATATTGGCTTGGAATGCCACTTGAAGTCTTTTCACCAGTAGAAACGGGTGAAGCATAAATAATGTATGGTGATTCTTTCATAGCAGCATGCAAGAAAGCTTTTGCACCCATAAATACGAGTTTAATTGAACAAGACTTATGACTCTCTACTTGCTTAACTACACTGTTAGTTATACTTTTAGAGAAAGTAAGAGTTCGAGAAATCCAGTCTATTTGAGGGTTGTATTTTTCTAACCACGATAAACCTAAAATGACTGGATTAGAGGGAGATCTAATGATATTAAATACTACAAAACTATTATGACCATTGATTATTATTTCTATAGGAAGGGTTTTGTGAGTAATATCTCCAAAAGACAATGGACGACCATCTATGACTTCTACATGAACAGGTTTAGTTTTCTTTACTAAAGATATGCTATGTCTTTTAGTAAATTTTTCATCTAAAAAACACGCTGAGGCTCCTAAATCTAACAAGGCAGAGACTTTATAATGTTTAGGTCCTAAAATAATATTTAATGTAAAACAAGGAGAGGGCTCTGAGGAGAAAAAATGACCTTGACTAGAAGTTGTGCAAGGTTCCAGCTGCACGGTTCCTATTGTAGCTGGACAAACTCGTTTTCCAACATATTATCTTCTTTCACAGCCATACTCCTCATTTTGTGATTGTGTCGTTTCTTTGAACAATGTTGAGCAGTGTGCTTTCGTTCTCCACAATATAAACATAATCCTTCTTGATGACGATGAGTCTTTTCTTGCTCAATAAGAGGTACTGCATCAATTTGCATATCCTCTACTTCCAAATGTATGTGTTGAAGAGATGTTGGTGTTGCCATTGAATTATAATAATGTTGAGGTCCACTTGTACGGTTCTCAGATTGGAATTCAAAAAGGTGATTGTCGCACTTCACAACAAAGTCAATTGCTTGACTCAATGTTTGAGGATCAAATAAGTTGAGTATTAATTTTTTTACCTCATATTATAATCCATAGAGAAATTGGCTAATAAGTGCAGCATCATCCCACTTGATATCAGTTACAAGTTGTCAAAATTATGAAGCATATAACGTTACTGATCGATTGCCTTGTCGTAAAATATGGATCTTATTGGTTGCAACATGAATTGCATCATGTTCTCCATACATGGATCGAAACTCCACCAAAAAAGCCTCTAGATTATTCAATATTGGATCTCGTCATTCAAAAAAAGATGAAAACCACGATAGTGCCGAACCTGAAAGAAGTGTATCAATGAATCTAACTTGTGATCCTGGAGTTGGATAGCTTTGGGGTTGAAGTTCAATCACAAGTTGTACTTGATTGATAAATCCTTGAAACTTGGATCTGGTGCCATCAAACTTCTCGGATAGGGCAATTCTTCGTTCTCTAACATTTGAAGGGTGTTCCACCATAGAGGAAAGGACATGGTTTGGTGCAGATATTGAAGCAGCTCCAACCATTTCTATATCTTCACTTCCTGCCAATCTTGTTGCTCCTTGTGGTGGTAAATTGAGTTGATGCATTGCAAGCATTAACTCCCTCAATTGCTCTTGCATTTGTGCCATTGCACTCTTCATTTCAAAAAGTTCTGCCATAATAACACTTAAAAGAGAGAAGATGTTTAATATCGCTCATGACAAATAGAAGAGAGGACTTGCGGACAAAAAAAATGCTAAGGACAATATTAGTTTAGAAGAGGGTAATGCGCAACTTCTAATACGCTTATATCTTATCAAAAAAAAGGGGTAATCTACTCTTAATGAAGATTAGACAAAGCTCTGATATTGTAGGTGTACTCTTGTCAATCTGTCAAGGACAAGAACTCGATGAAAAAATAATTCAGACAAGTGAGCCTTCACTCAAAGAAAGATAACAAAATATAAATAAACAAGTATGTATATTGAAAGAGAAACTGGAATGGCTATTGCCAAAAGACAAGAAAGCTAGAGACCCTTGAAACTAGACTAGAAGCAAGAAAGGAGTTGACAAGAGTGAAGAAGCCTTCACTCTTGTCTCTTTATATAGTATCTAACTAAGAGCTACGTGGCAACATTCTATAGGACCTTCAATATGTGTTGACTTTGTAAGGTACATGCCTTGACTTACAAGGTAAGTTTTTCTACGTGTGGGCCACATAGTTAGCTTGATCTTCAAGCTAACAACATGTGTGGCACATGGCCAACTTGTTGACCACGTTTCTAATCCAAAAAGTCAATTAAAGACACCTATGAAGTCAAAGCAGCATCTAAGAAGTTTCTAAGAAGCTTTCATATTAAATATTATAGAATTAACTTACTTTTACCTACTTTTACTTATTTCTACCTATTTGTATATGTAATTATTAGCTTACATGATTATGGCCGTGACAATTCCTCAATAGTCTCTTTAATGAACTTATATCTAATATTCTTTGGATCTCTCAAACTCCTTTCCCTTGATGCTTCTTCTATTTGTTCTTTAGAGTCTTTTGGCAAAGGTCTAGCAATAGGTTTAATCTTCTTATCTACTGTCTCATATTTTGTCTCAACTATAATCTCTAGTACTTAAAAAGATTTAATCATATTATAAACTTCTCTTGAATGAATTAATATAACTTTATCATTGTTACCTAATCCAATAGATGTAATTAATTCCAAAAGATCTTTCACTCAATTTTTTTCATAAATATTAGTTTTCTTTTTATTATCTTCTAATATTCCTAATCTATACAACTTTTTTTTAATAGCACACAATTCTTTTCTTTCTTTTCTTTTTAAATCTTCAAGCTTATTATATATAATACTTCCATTCTCAAAAATGATAATAAATCCTCTATCAAAGGCATCCATATCTTCAAAGAGTACCTTTCTTTTTGTACCTCTATAATCTTGCTTTATAGCAGTATCCTCAAAAAAAACCTTGAATTCTTCAACAACCCTTGGCAATGGATTTTTTCTCAATTTTTCACAATTTTGCTCATGATTTGGAAATACAGTCAAAAATTGTATTATCTTTCTTCCATCCTCACTACAAATTTATGGATAATTTGAACCATCATCAAATACTTTTATTTTTATCTGGGTTGCAATAATATATGGTTGCCTCAAAATAAGAAGATAAGACGTTGCATCTTCAATAAAGAAATTTTGCTCCATTACGACATCACCAATTCAAATTTTTACATTTAGGCAAGCACGATTTAACTCACCTTGTGTATTATTGGCTGCCCATATTGTCCATCCATGCTCCATATCAATTGGTCATCTTTGCTTCATATAAAGATCCTTAGACATAAGGTTTATTATTGAACCATGATAAATCAAAGCAACAACTGGCTCATCTATATCTCCAACCTTTACTAATGCCTCTATAGTTCTTTTGGTCTAATACTTCTAAGTATAATGACTTAAAACCTCTATCTTTATTACTTTGATCATCAAAACGTACTTTTTGATTATGACTCCTCCCTTCACTTGTTGATTATTTGTAACAATTATCAAATATATCTTCTTTACCCTCATATATGTAGAAATATCTCTCCCATCAAGGTAGTCAATCTTGTTAACCATTGCTTACAATACTTTGGCTGCCAAAGCCTTTTTGCGATCATTGCTCTGTTGCTATTGCATAAATAATATAAATGCTTGAAATATTTTTGTAGTATTTTGATTAAAGTATATACCTTGTTCATGAATAGAAAATCTACTTGAAGCTTGACTTGAAGGTCTACTTCCAGCTCTATCTAAAGCTCCATCAAAGTCATCAAATTTAATCTTCTTGCCTTCTTGTGCCATCAATTTTAAATAACCACAAATACAATCTACTACCTTCCACTCCAAAATTTTGCGTTGCTTTCACTACTTGTGTCATATTACATATCGTCCTATTTGAGAATACATTAGGCATCTAGCTGTAGAAGGTGAGATTATATTTTACAAATATCCAAAAAAAATCCTAATATATTTCATCCTTATAAGTAGAATGTAATTTTAATTTTAATTCAAAAGTATTTAAATCCAATACAAAGTATTCAAAAATACTTTTTTTAGTAATTTCAACTATACATAAATTCCAATTGCCCTATTACTTCAATAATTAGGCAATTTCGAACTTTTTTTATAAACATTAATCCTAATCAATAAGCTTTAGCAAATTATAGCTTGTGATCTAACCATTCATTTAGAACAAAATTTTTCATATAAATGCCACTATAATCCTTCCATGTGCTTAATAAGAATTTATTCGAATCTAACTTGAAAATTTTTAAAAAATGCCCAAAAACCACACTGATGTTACTTAGCTGTCAACTTGATAGTTGATGTAAATATTCTAGCAATGATTTCTCCTTCTCCAACAATTAACTTTAATACAAAATTATTATGTGGCTTGATCTTTAAGTCCTCTAACACCATGCCAAATATCACTTTGATCCAACTAGTAGATCTTCAGATATCTTAGAAATCCTATCCAACTCCAAACTGTCAACTTCTAATATATTCTTGTATCCAAGACCAGATATCTTTCCATTGCACCATTGAATTATTACAAAATTTTACATACACTTAGCACATCTAATTAACTAAGTATTATCAAAATTTGAATTGTAGATGTAACACCAATTTTACGAAATAGTAGAGAGTACTAGCCCTATTTGTATTGCAAAACTCTCAAGTTGCCAATACAAATCCTGACTTTGAATAACAATTTCAAAGTTGAAATAAATCCTTTCAAAACCAACCTTATATATTTTGAAGAAGCTCTAATCTAGCTCTCAAACTCTAATCTTCGATCTTCAAATGAAACCCTATTTTGCCTTAGGAAATTATTTTAGTAGCTAGAGGTGTGATTTTGATCCTATTTTACAAATAATTAATCCCTAAGTATCAATCTAATCTATCCTAAGGGATTTTTAGTCCAACTCTATCCTCAACTTAACCTTAGTATCAATCATATTAATTATTTACCTCTTCTTACCTAATTTTATCAATTTATGGTCTTTCTAAGGTAATAAAAGAGTCTCTACAATCTAGAAGATAAAAGTACTAATCCACCTTTAATCTACTAATTATTGAAATGAGAAAATAAATTAAGAGGCTTTTATAAAATCCATGTTTAGTTACCTTAAATTATTATTAAACCAAGATAATAAGATATTAATTAGAAATTCAATTTTGATTATAATTTCACTTTATGGTCGTTTTACATTACAATAGCATGAAGAATAAAGACTTGATTGGAGAAGGACAAGCTAAGTAATGATCACAGCCTCCAAATTTTTAGAAACTTATTTATTGAAGTCAAACCTAATATAAATTAATACAATATATTTTAAATCCCTTAATAAGCAAGAAAAGACTAAAAATTATTAAGGTAGAGAGAATTTGCTTTAAGAAAGCACTGAGCTTTCGGTTGTGAATAAATACTCAACCAAGCATAAAGATAAAAAAACAAATACCAAATTTTATATATAAAATTTTTCCTATAAGAGCAATTACATCAATATATAATCCCTAAGTACCAAAGATCATCCAAAATTTAATGAAAATATTATAAAATCTTATATATCTTTAAGATAATTTTTTTTCAAACTTCAATTGCTCATATCTCATAATCAAACTATTCAAAAAAAACCAAAATTTTTAATAAAATATTAATATACTTTCAAGAACTATCACAACAAATTTCAATTACACATTTATTATAAATTTTGAAATATTGCCAAAATCCTAAGAACAGCTTCAAATCCTTGCTTACATATACCTATGTGTAATTTTATTCATATTTCACAAATTAAGTACTCAAATACTATAAAATTTTAGTATATAAATTTTCAACCTAATAACACTTATTTTTAAAAAAAAATTTAGCTAAAAATTCATTTGAAAACTTAAAATATGGCTCAAACCATTACTATCAACAAAATGACTCATCTACTACCTTTGAATTACATGTATTGTTTTCAATGCTTTATAACTCCTTTATACAAACTCCAAATACAAAAATTTATTTGTAAAAGACATAGATCTTGAAATCACCTTTCCAGTTTCATCTTTTAATCTCCAAAAGCTATTATAAAATTCCTTCTATCCTCAAAAGTACAATACTTATAAAAATATCATATATTTTAGTTAAATTTTATATACTCTAAATAATTATAGTACAACAATGTCATTAAGAGAATTTACTCTTATATTTTAGAAAAGCAAAGCTTACTACTTTATATTATCCAAAAAAACAATGCAATTACAAAATAAGGAGTATAATTATCAAAGAAGATAATATGTCAAAAAATGAGTTTTTCCAGCCACAATAGACACCATGCGGCTCGAATCATATGCAATACCTAGTAAAGGTCATATTCTTTCTTCAGATCTTTTATCTTGTTTTATAATAGATGTATATTAAGGACCTAAAAATCTCAAAGTCTTTATATTATTAGATTCAAGAGCCTCAATCTATTTTATAGACATAAACTTTATTAAGAAATAAGAAATATTTTTAGTCAAGAAATCTAAATTCATACATAAAAAAGTCATAAATGGTCATTTGTTATATTTTGGAGATGTTACTCATAAGTTTTTTTTCTTTAGATGTAGCAATTAAAGATCATATTAGTATAGTATTATTTAATATATTAAAATCTTCTTCTAATTTAATTATTTTAAAATTATTATGGTTAAAAAAAATATAACTCTTAAATAGATTGAATTTCTTGTAACTTTAACTTTTCTTGTAGTTTAATCCAAAATTTTGATAGTAAAGTAAAAATAGATAAGCTTAGTGCATCTAAACCCTTACTGATAGATGCAAGAGCTTTCATACATACAACATAAGAAAGATCATCTTTTGTTATATATGCCACATCCATTTTTTATAGTGAAAAGATGTCAAGTAGTATTCTTAACTTGTATCAAGATTTTTAAGATGTTTTTGAAAAAAAAATAACATATATTTTCTAAGATCGTTGACCTTGTGATTGTTAAATTGATCTACAAGAAGAAGCTCAACCATCATGATGCAACAACTTATTGCAAAATGAGTTGGCTACACTAAAAAAATACATTGATGAGAATTTAGCTAAGAACTTTATATGCCACATAAAATCTCCTATCTTATTTGTAAAAAAAAAAGATAGATCTTTGTAGATATCTATGAGCTAAAAATCCTCCTTACTTTATTTTAAGAGAAAAAATAACTACACAATAAGTTTGGAAGGTAGTAGGGATAAATTGTGTGATTACTTTCATGATTGATTATTTAATCAATTGATTTGTAACTACCTAGATAATACCTTCCAAGAAATGGTTATCAATTGATTTAACATAGAACAAGTGATAAATAACAAAATAATAAAAAAAAAAAAAAAAATTAGAAAGAACTAGCAAATAGAAGTAGCCGGATGAGGAAAAAATGGATAGAACGAGTAATTGGATGAAAATAGGCACTGTTGGATGGAAACAATATTGCTAGATAAAAATAGCAAAGTTAGATGAAAATAAGCTCTATTAGATAGAAACATCACAATTAGATGAAGATAGCGTTGCTAGATGGAAACCACATAGTTGGATGAAAATAGCACATGGATAGAGCAACAGCAGCATCCACGACCAGAGAACAGCAACAGCAACTTCAACAAAAACCTCCCAACTTCAAACCCTCATAACTTTTTTATTTCAACTCGAAATTTGATGATTTTGTGTTCTAACCTTACTAACTCTCTCTCCTTTATACAATAGACATGTCTAAACAAGAAAATAATTCTACTAATAGTGAGCTCTAAGATGACTAGTAAGAATATGAAACAAACATACTTATAACATAAGTTTATAACAAACTTGTATACTACAATTGTTTCGTGCCTCAATGAGCCACCTTTATCTAGGATTCAAACCAAAGATGAGAGAGGAAGAACAACGCTTTGAAACGGCCTTACATGCCTAAGCCTTCAAGCTATTTATCGATAATTATTATTGTCGATAATTTGCAAGTAAAAACTAATTTAAGAGCCTTGTTACAAGCTAATACATATAAGTAGTACAACTTGTCATTAAGAAGTCAACTTACATCTTCCATGTTTTCCAATCTATGTCTTTTATAAAAAGGACCAATAGTTGGCATCTATTTGTCACAAGGTGATGAAAAATCACCATGGATATCAATCAATGCATAGATTTTTAATTCTTAATGACTTAATTAGCTAAAAATTATGCAAAAAAATTTACTAACTTAGAAATGTTAACCTTTGAAAGAGATACTTTAGGAAAAAACTTGATTTGTTGTCATAGAAGTAATGTTTGAAGAGTAGAATAGCTTTCCATCTTCTTCCTTCACCATCACTTGTGGCTTCAAGAGCAAAGTAACTCTCTATTTTCTTCTACTATACTCTCACTACAACTAACTTTATTTTTCCTAATAACCTTTATTTTCTCATAATTAAATAATAAATAATATTATATCTTATAAAAATAATAAAAATTAATTAAATAAAATTTTGGTGCATAATTTATGGCTTACAATGTCCATAGACTGTCAAGGACTTAATAAGATCACAATCAAGAATAAGTATTCTCTATTTCTGATTTCAAGACTTCTAAATCAATTAAATCAAACAAAGATATATAAAAAAATAGATCTATGAGGAACATACAATCTCATCTACATCAAAAAAAAAAGATGAATAGAAGACTGCTTTTCAAACTAGATATGAATATTTTGAATATAATGTTATGCCTTTTGGACTCATAAATATGCCAATTCCTTTTCAACATCTCATGAACGATATCTTTCATGAGTTTCTTGATGATTCTATTATTTTTTATTTAGACAAAATTTTAATTTACTCTAAGAATATAAAAGAATATGAACTTTATATTTGTCATGTATTACAAAAACTTAAAGATTCAAGATTATATGCCAAGATAAAAAATATATATATATTCTATACTATTCAAGTTGATTTTTTAAGATGCATCATTTTCAACAAAAGATTAATGATGGATCTCAAGAAAGTCCAAACTATCAAGGATTAGAAGGTCTCAAAATTAATCAAAAATATGCAATATTTTTTGAAATTTACCAATTATTATCAAATCTTCATCAAGAATTTTTTCAAGCTGTGGCTCCTCTTATATGTTTAATATATAAAGACAATCTTAAATAGAATAAAGAAGCTGAATTATCTTTTAAAGTTTTGAAGACATCATTTATTTTTGCACCAATTTTGTATTGTGTTGATTTTTCTAAGACATTTTTAATGGAAACAAATGCATCAAACTTTAATATGGATATTATTTTATCACAAATAGAAATAAATGATAAATTCCATCTAATAGCTTTTCATTCTAGGAAATTTTCAGCAGCCAAGATTAATTATAAGATCCACAAAAAAGAGTTTCTAGGAATTGTGGATTCATTTCAAGAATGGCATCATTATTTAGAAGATGATTTTAGTCCAATTACAACATGTATGGACCAAAAGAATCTCAAGTACTTCATGTTGGCACATATTTTAAATAATTGCCAAGCTTATTGGAAGATATCTTTATCAAGATTTGATCCCAAGATCACCTATAAGCTTAAGAAACAATAAGGTTTATCAAATGTCTTTTTTAGATTTTTTTTATCTTATATCAAAAGATGAAAATACAGCTTTTGATCAATAAAGAATAATTTTCTTAAAATTAAAGTATTTTCATCTTCAAATAATAAAATCAACATTGACTATTGATTCAACCTTTGTTAAGCAAATTAAATTGAGTATATCTTTTGATCTTCTTATTTATGATATCAAAAATAATTCTTTTAAGTCTCATGATACTTCCAAATTTGAATTAAAGAATAATCTATTCTATTTCAAAGAATAATGATACATTCCAAAAAACAAAGCATGATTATATATTCTTCAAGCTTATCATGCCTTTTTAGCAATTGGATATTTTGGATAGAACAAGACTTTGAAGTTAATATTTAGAGATTTTTGGTGGCCTCCAATGTAAAAGGTAGTCAAAGACTTTGTATAATCATATGATATTTATTCAAGATCCAAAACTCTTTGTCATTGATCTTATAGACTTCTTCAACCATTACCTATTTGAAAACAATCATAGTCTTTTATTTCTATGGATTTTATTACAAATCTTTTAATTTCAAATTTGTATGATTTTATATTTGTGATAGTAGATTTTTTTATTAAGATTTCATATTTTATACTATATACAAACTTATCACAAGTAAAGAAACATCTAAGCATTTTTTTTGACAATACTTGTTACTATAATAAATTTTACAAGGATATTATATTATATAAAGAGATTCAATTTATATCAAGATTTTGGAGAATCCTTTTCAAGATTTTAAAATTAGGTATAAAGCTCTCTTTGGCTTTTTATCCTCAAATTGATAGACAAACACAATATATAAATGATGTTCTGAAGTAGTATTTGAGGTATACCATTAATCATCATGAAAGTGGTTGGACAAATTTTTTACCATTGGTAGAGTTTGTGTATAATAATTTGGTACATTTTTCTATTTAACAAATATCTTTTTCTCCCAATTATGGTTATCATCCATAACTTGATGCTTTTGAATTTTTTAAAATTCATAATCTTGTTGCAAAAGATTTGGCAAATCATTTATCAAAGCTATATACAATAATAAATGTATAGTTAAAAAGAGCTCAAAAATGACAAAAGTTCAATATAAATTCCTATTACAAGGAACAAATATAATTCAATATAGATAATAAGATATAATTACTTTATTGTAATATCAAGAATACTCATCTTTGTGACAAATTGGACTATTATAGACTTAGACTTTTTTATATTTGAAAACAAGTCAATTCTATTATTAATAATTATATCTATTGAAGTCTATAAAGGTCCTCTTATGTTCCAAGTATCTTTTTATAAGCTATATAAAATAATAAATATCTCAAGATAAAGAAAAATGCCATCTCTTCTTATAGAAGTGAATAATAATCAAGAATTTGATGTAGAAGAAATTTTAGTTTCAAAACAACGTAAAAATAGGTTAAAATTTTTTTTTTCATTAGTATAGATATGATATTAGTGAATGTACATAAGAGCCAATAAAAAATCTTGCAAATGCAATAAAGAGAGTTGAGGTTTTTTTATTGATGATATCTATCAAAACCAAAATAAAAAATTACAAGATCTATGAAAGATGATGATTGCTTCTTATAAAACTTATCTTTAAAAGGGACGTAATGTCATGGACATACATACTTATTCTAATATTTTTCTATATGATAAAGTAGAAGTAATTAAAAGTAAATTTATTTTATAATATTTTTTAGAAAAGCTTCTTAGAAGCTTCATTGATACTACTTTGACTTTACATGTGTTTATAATTGATTAATAGATTAGAAACTTCATCAATAAGTTAAATATGTATTAATAGCTTATAAAATAAGCTAATTATATTACATAAATATAAAAAAACTTGCTTTATAAAATAAGATACGTATCTTACAAAGTCAATACGTTTTGGAGGTCTTATAAGACATGGCCATGTACCTCTGAATTAAGAGTATATATAGAAAAAAGAGTGAAGCCTTCTTCATTCTTTTCAATATTTTTTTAGTCTTTAGTCTTATTTCAGGACTTTCTAATCTTCTTATCTTTAGCAATAGCCATTCTAATTTAATATTATATCATTTTTAAGTGATTTTTAAGCCTTTTCAAGTGACACAAGAGTATTGAGATTTTCTTTCTTTGAAATTCATGTCCTTGACAACACTTCAAATATTGCTCCAAAATTTAATTTACTTATTTTTTATGCCTATTAATTTTAGGATGTAAAGCCATAAATAGTTTTATATTTATCTTTGGAATTTTAAGAATAATTCTCTAAAATCTTAATACAAATTTAGTCTCCTTATTTGATATAATATCTTTGAATAAACTTTGATAGTGATAGATATTATCAAAGAAAAGCTTAGCCATTTCTTTACCTATGATAGATTTTGTATATGATATCAAATGTGCCATCTTAGTAAAACTATCTACTATCGTAAATATAGAATCATATAAAGCTTAGACTAGAAGATCCAAGATAAAATCCATAGACACAAAAACCATGGTTGTTTTGGAATAAGTAATGGCTTGAAAAGTCTATAGGATCAATGACGAGGAATTTTTTATTTTGAACATATGTCATATGACTATATGTAGTCTTTCATAGCTTTTTATATTTACTACCATTAATAATCTCTTGATATAGATTCCAAATTCTTATTGTATCAAAAATGTCTTGTTGCTCAAAAGTTGTGATGTGCATAAATAATATGTAAATATGTTTTTGCTTTTGAAACATATAAATGACCTTTAAAATAAAATAGGTTGTTTTTAAACTTGAACTTAGAAGTATCATAAAACTTGGAAAAATTATTCTTAATATCATGAATAAAAAAAATTAGAGGACATATTTAATTTAATTTTCTTGATAAAGATTGAATCTAAAATAAATTTTGATTTTACTGATAAAAGATAAAAATTATCTTTTTTAAAGATAATCATTTTTTGTTGATCAAAAGATGCATCTCTTTTTTTTGATGTAAGATAAGAATATTTTAAAAAGACATCTAATAAACTTCTTGATTTTTGGATTGATAAGTGATTTTGAAATCAAATTTTGATAAATACATGTTTTAATGGACTTAGCAATAAATCAAAAGATGTGTCAACATGAAGTACTTGAGATTCTTATGATTTATATATATGATGAGTGTCTCAAGGCAACTTTTAGATAATGATTCTATTCTTGAAATAAATCTATGATTGTAAGAAGCTTTTTATCATGGATTTCATAATTAATCTTAGCTATTAAAGAATTTTTAGAATGAAAATCTATTAAGTAGAGCTTGTCATTTATTCCTATTTATGAAAAAATAATACCTACAGCAAAATTTGATGCATCTATTTCTATAAAACAATGCCTTAGAAAAATTAATCCAATATAAAATTGATACAAAAATAAATATTATCTTCAAGGCATAAAAAGATGCTTTAGTTGTTTTACTCCACTCAAGTTTATCTTTATATGTCAGATATGTAAAAAGAGCCCCAACTTGAAAAAATTTCTTAATGAAGATCCCATAATAATTATCAAATCTCCAAAACTATTGTACATCTCTTATTATACTTTAAATCTTCCAATTTATGATAATCTAGACCTTCTTTGGATCCATCATTAGACCTTTATTAGAAATAATGTATTCTAAGAAGTCAACTTGAATAGTGTAAAATACACATTGTTCTATATTTGCATATAATCTTGCATCTTTCAATTTTTGTAATACACAACAAATATGAATTTCATATTTTTTTATATTCTTAAAATAGATTAAAATATTATATAAATAATAGATAAATAAATCATCAAAAAAAATCATAAAAAAAATCATTCATAAAATGTTGGAAAGTAGTTGGTATATTTGTGAGTCTAAAAGGTAATTTATTGCATCCAATTCATTCTACAAGAAGCTGTAGGACGATCCAAATGTGGTTGAAATCCTTCTTGTAGATCAATTCAACAATCATAAAATCAATGTTTTAGAAGAATATTTGTATTTTTAAAAAAAAAAAACATCCTAGAAATCTTGATATTAGCTAGGAATTTCATTTGATGTCTTTCTATCATAAAAAATGAGTGTGGGCATATATAACAAAAGATGACTCTTCTTTTGTAGTATGCATGAAAGTTCTTACACTCATTAATAAAATTTTGGATGTACTAGACTTATATATTTCTACTTGATCAATAGGATTTTAGATTAAACTAAAAAAAAAATTGAGATTCCAAAAAATTCAATCTATTTGAAGATAATATTTTCCCAACTATAATAATTCTAAAATAATTGAATGAAAAAAAGATCTTATTATATTAAATATTACTATGCTATTAGGATCTTTGATGCTACATCTAAAAGAATAGTCTCATGAGTAACATCTCCAAAAGATAAAAAAATGACTATCTATGATTTCTATATGTACAGATTTAGTTTTTTTGATAAAAAAATATTTCTTATTTTTTGATAAAGTCTTTGTTTATAAAATAAACTAAGACTCTTGAATCTAATAATATAAAGATTTTGTGATTTTTAGGTCCTAAACATATATTTATTATAAAATAAGATAAGTTATCTAAAAAAAATATGACCTTTGTTAGATATTGTATATGATTCCAATTATATGATTCTTATTGAAATTGAAGAAACATCTTTTTTGATACAATATCTTCTTTGGTAATTGTACTCCCTATTTTGTAATTGTATTGTTACTTTGAACAATGATGAGTAGTGGATTTAGCTTCTCCATAATATAAGCATAAATCTTCTCAACAACATCAAGTCTTTTCCTATTATATGAGAGATTTAAAACATATCATATTAATTTGATTTTAGCCTAAATGAATAAGTTTTTGGAAACTTGGGACCTACCATCATTAATTGACTTATTCTTCTCGAACCAAGTCTTTGTTCTTGATGCCTTTCAAATAATTGATAGTCACTTGCAATGGCTTGAGCAATAAATTATTTTGAAGATTTTTCTTTTTACATTATAAATAACAAATCTTTGATGTTATCTTTCAATTCGTAATAAAATTGATTAGTAAGGGCTTTATTATTCCAATCCATGTTGTAAGTAAGGTTTTAAAAATCAACAATATATATGGTTGTTGATCCTGATCCTTGTCAAAAAGATAAGAACTTGGTCTCTATTATTCTTGCTTAATTACTTTCTTTCAATGTAGCCATAAACACTTCTAAGAATAAATTCAAATCATAAAAGAGTATTAAATTTTTTTTCATCAAAGATATAAATCAAGAGAGAGCACTTCTAGATAGAAATGTACTTATGAATTTGTAGAATAGGTAAATAAACTTTGTGGTAAGTTACTCGTTGGTTATTGATAACCTTGAGAATTAAACTGATGGTTAGGCAATTTAGTTAGTAACAGTAGGTTGTTAGTGGAATAAATGGTTAAAAATTCAAAGGGTCATAACTTTTGGAATCCATTGGCCGACTGATCATCTTTTTGGTAGGGTAATGAGATTGAGGAAAGAGATATCAGAACGAGACTGTGAGAGTCATAAGCCGAGATATTGAATTCTATAGGATGAATTGAGAAACTGAATATAATAGGTAAGCTGGAGATCAGTAATTGAATATATCTAAACCACAAAGAGAGTAAGTGGGAGATGAACTAATAAGAATATAAAAGTATTGTTGAATTGATAGTCGTAGAATGGATTATGTGTTGAATTAAGATGGAAGTAGTAAGCCTTAGTATTTTGTAGTTTGATAATTGATTATAGATAGCCAAAGTATAGTCAATTGTGATACTAATAGACCTAATTCATATAATCAGTCTTTCCCCGTGTTTGAACCTACTTCTATTAGTTTAATTGCTTTGGTATATTGAAGCTTAAACACAACGAGAACAACAGAATCTAATTTGAATAAATCTATTAAGGTACTGAAAAGAATATAAAATTAAATAAAAATTGACTTATTGCAAAAATCCTTGAAAATTTAATCTTATTCCATCAAACTTCTTGGGCATACTAATCCTTATCCATATCATACTTGTGAAAGTAAAACTCCTTAAATTTAGTTGTGAGGTTAATTTACTTACTTCTTTTAAATCCACAACTTCTTTACATAGACTTTGAAATTTTTTTTATAAGGACAAGATTAATTTTTTTAATAGTAGATGTTGTCATGATGTAATACAACTATAAAATAAAATTATAATCAAAATTTAATTTTTAATTAATATCTAATTACTTTGATTCAATAATAATTCAAGGTATCTAAATATAACTTTTATAAAAGCCTTTTAGATTATTTTCTTATCTTAATAGTTAGTAAGTTGAAGGTTAATTAGTAATTTAACCTTCTAGTTGTAGAGACTCTTTTACTACCTTAGAAAGATCATAAATTGATAAAATTAGATTCAAAGAGATAAATAATTAATTTAGTTGATACTAGGATTAAGTTGAGGGTAGGATTGGGCTAAAACATCCTTAGGATAGGTTAGATTGTTACTCGGGGATAGACCATTTGTGAGACAGGGTCGAAATCAAACCTCTAGCCACTAAAACGACTGCTTAAGGCAAAATAGGGATTCATTTGAAGATCAAAGATTAGAATTTGAGAGCTAGGTTAGAACTTTTTTGAGACACATAAGGTTGATTTTGCTAGAATTTGGAAAGAATTAGCAATTGTTGTTGGAAATCAAGGTTTGTATCGGCAACTTAGGATTTATATAATAAAATTAAGGCTAGCACTCTCTACTAGTTCATAAAATTGGTGACACATTTATAGTTCAAATTTTAACAATGCTTGAGTAATTAGGTGTTTTAAATGTTTGGAAATTTTTTTGTGGTAATTCAATGGTGCAATTGAAAGATATCTAGGTTTTAGTATAAGAACATATCGAAAGTTGGTAGTTTGAAGTTGGGTAGGATTTTTGTGATATCTAAAGATCTATCAATCAGATTAAGGTGAAATTTGGCATAGTATTGAAAAACTTAAAGATCAAGATGTACACTGATTTTGAGTTGAAGTTAATAATTGGAGAAGAAGAAATCACTGCTGGAATTTTTGCTTCATCTTTCAAGTTGGTGGCCGAGTGACATTAGTGTAATTTTTGGAGGTTTTTTCACAATTTGTAAGTTAGATTGGGCTGAAAATTCTTAAGCATATAGAAGACTTACATTGACAATTGCATGAAAAATTTCACATTAAGTGGACAGTTAGATTAAAAGTTACAGCATGTCAAAGCTCACTGATTAGGGTTGAGGCTTACAAGAAAAATCTAAATTGCTTAAATATGAAAGTAACAAGGTAATTGAGGTTTATGTGTGATTGAGGCTACTAAGAAGAGTGGTTTTTTAGTACTTTTGAATCGGAATTTGGATTATATCCTTCTCATATGGGTGAAACCTATTAGGATTTTTTGGATGTTTGTGAAACATAATCTCACTTTCTACAACTAGATGCACGGTGCATTCCCAAGCAAGACAACACATAATACTACAACATTTGTTATGCATAAAATTTCCACCCTAAGAGTATTGACAAGTTTGTCAAGTTATGCAATAATTACAAATTTATTCTTACTTTCACCAAGTATAGCATCTATAATTTTTTCTTTCAATTCAAATGACTGAAAAAATCAACAAATCAAATTAAAAGAACGTAATCTGCAACCTCTAATATAAAATAAAAATCTTTATAATGAAGGATAATTTGCTCTTTTTAAAAAAAATATTAGTATTAGAAAACTAAATAATTTGTTTAAAGGTGGATAATTTATAAGATTTAAAATACAACAATAGAAGTGGAATAATCCATTCATTTTTAAAATAAGACAAGAACAATGAAATAACACTCTTATCAAATTATTAAGGATATGAATTTTAAAGAAAAAAAAATCTCAATACATTCTTGTATCATTTAAAAAAACTAAGAAATCACTCAAAGATGATAATATTTCAAACTAGAATGGCTATTGCCAAAGACAAGAAGAGTAGAAAGTTTTGAAACAAAAATAAAGACTATAAAGATATTAATAAGAATGAAGAAGGCTTCACTCTTGCCTCCATATATACTTTCTAACTAGGAGCTATGTAGTAATATTCTATAGAATGTCCACCACCTATTGACTTTGTTAGATTCATGACTTAAGTAATAAGGTAAGATATCTTTATGTAAGCTATATATTTAGCTTATTTCATAAGCTATTAATATATTATTGTGATATAATATGATTAATATGTGAAAAAAGTGAAGAAATTATTATATTATAGAAGGTCTTATTTCAAAGATTGTAGCAAATTATCTTAAAAAATAAATAATAGTCCAAAAGAAAGTAAAACTAAAGGTGTAAATGATACCTTTTTATAAAATATGCTTCTATTTATTTTATAAGGCCATAAATAAGGTATAATAAGATAATTTTAAAAAATAAAAGATTTGATCATATATAAAAAGAAGTCAAGAATTCATTTTAACAAAAATCAACTCAAAAAGATAAAATTTGATGTCCAAAGAAGTATCAAGGACATGAACTTAAAGATGGTATATAAACCAATGAAATCCATGTCAAAGAAAGAGTGACAAAATAGAAATAAGAAAGTATGTACATCAAAAGAAACTAAAAAGGCTTATAATCAAAAGACAAGAAAATTTGAGACTCTTGAAACTAGACTAGAAGCAAGAAAGGAATTGACAAAAGTGAAGAGAACTTCACTATTGTCTCTATATATACTATCTAACTAGGGGCTACGTGGCAATGTTCTATAGGACCTTCAATATGAGTTGACTTTGTAAGACACATCCCTTAACTTATAAGGTAAGTTTTTCTACTTGTGGGCCACATAGTTAGCTTAGTCTTCAAGCTAACAACATGTGTGGCACATGGCCAACTTGTTGACCACGTTTTTAATCCAAAAAGTCAATTAAAGATACCTGTAAAGTCAAAGCAGCATCTATGAAGCTTCTAAGAAGCTTATATAAAAGATATTATAGATTTAACTTACTTTTACCTACTTTTACTTACTTCAATCTATTTATACAAGTAATTATTGGCTTACATGAATATGTCTGTGACAAGAAGACCAATTATCAACCTAGGTCGAAATCAAATTCTAAGGCACAAAACTTAGCACCTATGACAATTTTAAGATTTTTTTGCAAATTTAAGAGTATGTTTTGAGAGAAAAATTAATAGAATTTCTTTAAGCATTGATTTTGAGTGATTTGAGTGTATAATGACTTTGTAAGAGCTTTTTAAAGTCATAGTTGTTTTAGATGACTCTAAAATTTGTGAAATAAAAAGGATATTATATTTTGAAAAAAATTGTGAATTTGGTAGTAGATTTATAATTAAAATTTTGAAGACTTATGAAAATAGTTGTCTAAAGTGTATGCCATAAGTTTGAGCTTGATCAAATGATTGAATTGAAGGTTATTGAATTTCAAGTAGGTTGAGGTCTCAAAAATTAGACTTTGAGGGACAATTAGGGTTTTTAAGATCTTCAACAATATAATTATTGGATTGGTATAAAATTTTTGTGTAAAGATAATAGACTTGATTTTTTATATATATGTGAATTTTGAAAAAAATTGAACGATGTAAGAAGGAAATATTGGTGCTAGAAAACTAGCATTAAGATTGAAGAAGAAGGTTGGTTGACAGTTGAGCAGATTTTGATATTTTTCTTCTAATTCGTAGATTTGATTGTCTTTAAATTTTGTGAGCTTCTTGCCAACTTATTTATTGAAAATTGTGTAAAATTTTAAGTAAGATATATGGTTTAATTAATATATATTGAGGTTCTAAATTGTACTAGGATTTGATTAGGATTTAATTAGGATTTAGGGTTGAACTAGGATTTAGAATTTGATTTAGGATTCACAATTTAAGATTTAGGATTTAAGATTTGCTTAGGATTTAAAATTCAAGTTTTTTTTAGGATTTAGGATTTAGAATTTATTTGAGATTTAAGATTTAAGATTTACTTAAGATTTAGGATTTGGGCCTAGAGATTGATTGAAGTCCATTAAGATTTCAACTAAGATTAAATTAGGACTTAGTTGAGATTTATTTAAGATATACTTTTAATTATTTTGATATTTCTTTAGGATTTCTTAAAAATTATTTTAAAGTTTATTGTAGATTTTTTTTTAATTCTTTTAAGATTTTTTATTGTTTCTTTTGTAATTTCTTTAAGTTTCTTTTGAATTTGAATAAATATTACTTAGAATTATTAAGGTTTAATTAGAGTTATATAATATTTTATTAGAGTTAAGTTTTTGTTGTTGCAATTTCCATTCTACCTTCCATAGTCAGATGCCCAATGCATTCTCAAGCAAGACTTCACATAATACGATAATGTATATCATATGGCTAATTTATTGACAAATTTTTTAGTCTACCAATTAACTATTAATATATCTAAAGTAAAAATAGAATCTATAAAGCTTTTAAGAAGCTTTTTTAGAAGATATTATAAAATTAATTTGTTTTTATTTACTTCTATTTAATTATATAGATAATTATTGAAATAAATATATATATATATATATATATATATATATATATATGTCTATGATATCAAAAAGATGATTAAACAATTCTTTTATCATTCATAAAATTTACTTATAATAACATGATACATTCTTCTATACAATAAACACCTTTCTTTCATAATTGTTATTATCATCTACAACTTGATTCTTTTGATTTCTCAAAAGTTGATAATTCTACAACGGTAGATTTCACAAATCGTTTATCTAAGTTATATACAATGATGAAGGTACAATTAAAAGAAGCATAAGAACAATAAAAATCCAATGTAGATGTCCATTATAAAGAGTAACTTCAACTCAATATTAATGACAAGATATAATTATTTTGTCACAATATTAAGACTAACTACCTTTATAACAAAATGAATTATCAAAGACTTTGACCATTTTCTATATGTAAACAAATCAATCATATTGCTTATAAATTACATCTATCCAAGCTAATGAAAATCCATCTTATATTTTATATATCTCTTCTTAAATCATATAAGATAGTGGATATCTTGAAAAGAAGACAAATACCACCTCTTTCTATAGAAGTAAACAATACTCAAGAATATAAAGTCAAAGAAGTCTTAGACTCAAGGCAATGCCAAAATAGATTAAAATATTTTATTTGTTGGTACAGATATGATATTAATGAATGCACATAGAAGCAAGCAAATAATCTTGTAAATGCAATAAAAAATATTGATGCTTTTTATCAAGAAACATCTAGTAAAATCAAGATGAAGAATAACAAATCTTTACTATATAAGAAATAAGATCTAGGAAAGCTTGTATTTTACTTTCTATATTTATTTATAATATATTTATAGCTCTAAAGACATAATAAATTAATAAATACCAAATTCAACTCATAAGCTATCATTTGCAAAGTTATCAAATAAGACATTATAATTATTAAGGCCTTCAAGACAACGTAATAGAGTTGAAGATATTCAAGAACAACATAATTTTTCTTAAATAGATGGCAAGATATAATGTATTTAGTAACATGTCCTTAAAAGAGACTCTTGATGTTTGGTGATTTTATTAAACGTAGGAATAATTCTCAACAATGTTTCAAATATTTTATTTAAAAGAAGTTATAAAGGCTTCAAAAATAATCAAATAATAAGGTGGTCTTCTTGCTCTAATATGAGATACTATCAATGGCTAAAAAGACCTATCAACCTCCTTTAAAGGAAACAAAGATTAGAATATGTGGTAAATACAATTTGTCACATCTTGCACTTCATCAACATATGATGACTACTCCTTATAGAACTCATTTCTAGAAGAGGAAATAATATCACTAATATATATATATATATATATATATATATATATATATATATATATCTAAATAAGAAATATTAAGTAGAAAATAAATATAAGTAAATTTGATATTATCTTATAGCAAAGTTTTTTAGAAGCTTTATAAATACATATTTGACTTTATACTTATTTATAATTAATTGATGTATAAGCTAACAATGTAGCGCATATATAAAAAACCTACTTTTTAGGTTAAAATACATGTCTTGCAAATTAAACATGTATTGGAGGTCCTAAAGAACATCACCATATAGCTCCTAATTAGATAGTATATATAGAAGCAAGAAAGAAGCATTTTTTTATTCTTATCAATGTCTTTTTAATCTTTCATCTTATTTCAAGATTTTTTAATCTTCTTGCCTTTAAAAATAGCTATTTTAGTTTAATATTATATTAAATTTAAATGATTCTCTAGTCTTTTTAAATGATACAAGAGTGTATTGATCTTTTAGTTCATTGATATTCTTGTCTTTGACAATATGTGTGTATATGTATGTATATTTATATAAAAAATATCAAATTAAATCATCTAAATCTTAAAATATCCTACTAAGATGGCACCACAAATACTTGAAAATACTTGAAGGCTTAAATATCTTAAGCTCAAAAGTTTATTAATATATTGCATATAGAAAATATTCTTGATTCAGTCTTATTTTGTGAATAATTCACTAATATAAAATAATAAATCTAAATTGACTATGTTTAATGGATTAGATATATTAAATACGTGGATTAACATAAGATAGAATTATATTATCAACTTCATAATTGAAACTTAATTCATTCATTTAAAATAATTGTTTCATTTAAATTTTAAGATAAATATTATGAATTATTTTTTTTATAATTTTTACAACCTTTTTATTTCTCTAGCTTTAAAATCTACCACTAATTGTGTATGTGTATGCATATATATATATATATATATATACATATATATTACCATTCATAATTTTATACAAATTTATAAAATATATGTATATATTAATTAAACTAAATTAATAAAATTAATTTAGTAAAAAAATACTATTAATAATAGTTATAAGCTATTACAATAAATACTATAATAATCCATTTTAATCATGATTTTTTATGATTTTTTCATAATTTAATTTATTATGTTAAATGAAAAATCATAACTTGTCACTATTATACTTAAATTATCATTCTTTCACATATGACTAGTATTAATTTTATTGATCATTGCTTTGAACTTATTACTTAATTTGTTATTGCAGTATTATATCAGATGTAGATAGTTCATTTTTAATTGTTCTTTGAAAACTGAAATCAAGTATATATTCTTGACAATATTTCAACTCTACTCTTCATATGCAATATAATTTATTTTTACTATTTTTATAAATATTTTACAAGTATAAAATAAAGTTTAAAAAGTCTAAACAAATCATTTATAAATTCTTATTTGGATCATGTGAATTTCGTTAAATATTAACACTCATTTGGAATAATTTTGAAAGATTATCCGTTTTGATTTTTTTATGTTATTAAAATATAGACTGAAAAGGATGAAATGAAATCATTACATTTTATTAAGTAACTTTAGAGATGTATGTTTGTAGAGACATTCAAAGTGAGTTTTAAATCATCAAAAAGTCAATTTTTTTAATCCATATGATTAATGCTACTTTTAAAAATAATATTAAATATTTTGGAACTTTTTAAATAATTTTCACCTTGAATAACACATCAAAAATAATGTACAAAAACGTGTCCAATTTTGTAAAACTAACACCTTACTATTAAAAAATTTCTAATTTTTTATCCTTACAAACATATGTAGGTTTTTTAAATGATTAATAAATAATTTATCCAGCTTAAATAATCATACTTCTTTTCTTAATTATTACCCTATAGCATGAATTCCAAGCTAAGTGTTATTCTTCTCCCACTTCAAATGGATAACCATGCAACAAATGTGGCATGAATAGAAGGTACTTGGCATTGATGCTATTTGTGTGACTATATATGAATATATATCTATATATATATATATATATATACACACACACACACACACACAAAACACAAAAAAATAAATAAAAATAAATGGATGAGATAGAAAGCCTTGTAAAAGTATGGAAGATACTCTAGCACTGATGGGGTCCTGAATAATGGCCCACATTTTTGGATTTGGACGTATTTCCAATGTAGAAACCACCAATTGGTAAGCACTTTTGTTGTTTGTGACGAAGGAATCTTGGATTTCAGCAAAATGTCCCCAAAGTCATGGCACTTGCATCAAATCCAAGGTTTCTCAAAGAATACCTATAGTTATTCTTCTTTTCTTCACATTGTAATGACAAATAATTATCAATTATTGATTATATTATTTGACTTTTTGTAAATTTTGGAAATTGATATTACAAGAAGAAGATTAAGAAATAGTTGAGTGTATATATATATATATATATATATATGTGTGTGTGAAATAAAAAAACTACCTACAAATTTTTAAGCAATGAAATAATGTAACTAGAAGAAGAAACCAAAAAAATAGAATAAACAAATCTCTGAAAGAAAAAAAGTACACATGGGTATGTGGGATATGAAAAGTTTTTTGAATGTTTATATTTTAAATATCTGTTATTGATTGATTTATGCAATGAACACAAGATGTGTATAGAGATCATAAAATAATAAATAAATATACAATGTGGCAATAAAAGTGTGTGTTTGAAACAAGACATGGATTAGAGGGTGAAATTATTTTTACAGTTTTTGGTTTATTTAAGAGTACCTTTCAAATATGTTTTTTGAATACATAAACAATAAAAACCAAAAATCAAATTGATGTTTTTTTCAGGGTTGAGAATTTTTAAGACTGTATAAAATATGATGTTTTTATGTGTATGTGTGTATATGTAAAATGTTAGCACAATACATCATGTAATCAATGATTCTTTGATTGATTGCACTACATTTTATACATGTTTCAGCAAAATCCATCACAATACATAATTAAGTTGCTAAATTATTTTATTCATAATATTTCTTTATGAACTTATTATTTTTTTGTAAAAAGCATGAATTGGTAAGAATGATTTCCTAAATTTATTTGTGAATGATCTTGGATTCCTACCAATCTTATTACATTATGGTACTTGACAGTTTCTGCTCAAACTTCAAAAATAGTTTCATGAAATTACATCACACAAATCAATCTTCCATGCATTATGACAAAACTTATACAAGGTTTTTCTAAAATAACTGCATTTTTCTAGAAAAATACCAAAAATAAACATTTATAAAGCATGTCAAAATTAATTTAAGATAATTTAAGATAAGTGCTGCGCATTGTTGCATATATACAATGATATCAAACTAATATTATATTCTCTCCTCATTCATCCAACTAATTATGAATATCTATGCTTATTATGTCTAATTTTTCTACTCTCTCTACAATGCTTTACTTTCTCATTCTCCACTAACTTCAACATAGAAGATCCTATTAAATGTTGAGGGCATTGCCTTCATTGTTGCCAACAGTAGTGCCAATAAACATGTCAGCTATCTTAGCCTTAGAACAAGCTCCACCGCATGCCATTCATTAACCTCGGTGAGGCCAGTTCTAATGGATTAGAGTGTTTTTTTGGTAGTGTGCCATAAAAACTGTTCTATCTAGTTGTGATTGAGACTTGGAGTGGCATCTTTGGAGAACTAATGTGCAACAAGCAAGTGAAACCAAGCTTGGTTAATGTCAATCACTTTGCCTCATGGTGGTTTCTTGGAAGGAAGGGGTTTAGAATATGATCTCAAGGAAGTCACTAAATAGCAGACATGGCTTCTATCAGCCACCTCACCTTATAGCTAATGATTGTTTTGGCCATTGCGCCATGTTGCCATGTTTCCACGGTATCCATCCATCGGCCATCCTTATTGGCAACAATGAGTGGTGATGCTCTTAAAGAAGAAATAGATACCACATTACCAACATGTCTTCTTCTTGTACGTGCAATTTACAAATTCACTTTATTTTGTTCATTTTGTGAAAGCTTTTTGATGTATTGCTCTAAAAAATGTTGTTCCAAAAGAGAATAGTATTATTTTGTCTATGGGAGTGGCAAGGAACATGATATCTACATAGTAAAAGGTGATATCCATCTAATAAGTCCCAAAATTAAATACGGGACACAAAACAAACAAAGTAAAACAATTCACCTTTGATAGTATACAATTCAACAAACAAGGAGACCAGGATGAGCACAATGTTCAGTGTATAGCGGTCGAAGTGAATCTGTAACCCTAAATCGAAACCCTAAAACGAAACTCCAAAAATCACGAAAGAAGCAAAGGTTCTGTCGGGACGTGAGAATCCAAAGCAACAAAGGAGACGATGGGCAGGGCAGCAGCGGATGATGATGGAAGACAAACGGGTGCACAAATGTCAGGCTCTGCAGTGGCGAAATGCTGGGTTGTCACTGACGCATCTGCAATCAGGAGCAATCAGGCTGCGCAGCAAAGGGAAAGTGTGAGAGAGAGGGATATCTGCGAGCGTATCATTCTTGCAGATTTGGCACCGCTGGATACCACCAGCCCACATTGTGTTGACCCAGCTTGAGGTCGGCGGCTCTCTGCAATATAAGTCAACTGCTGGGAAGATGCCGTCTTCGCCGTGAGCACGCGCCGGCACACTTCGATTCCGCTTTGGGGGGTGCTTCTTCTTCTCCTCCTTCTGACGACCCGCTTGGCTTCTTCTGCCACTAGCGGCGACGCCCCACCATCTGTGTCCCTGTCCTGCAAAATCCCTCCCCCGCACCCCACCCCACTGTGGCTTAGGCAACCCCTAAATGCATTGCGTTGCGTTGCGAGGGTCTCCTACTCGGTGGCCATATCGTCACACTTCCAGGTCGTATTCGGATCCCATAAGGATTGGTGACCAACATTGACTCTATGGAATGCAAGGGTTAAATCCACTTTGAGGCTTGTTTCATGTCGTTTTGCTACATGGATAGGTTGACATGTGTTTGGAGAGATCTGTTGGAGGAACCCAAGTTGATTTGGACAATTTTTTGGTTATTATTTAAAGCTTCTTTTAATGATTTTTCTATGAAGTATTGATATAATTGGTTTCTAATAGTTAATAATGTCATGTTGTGTCATATTGGTGGTTTTGACATGTAATGATGGTTTTCAAAAAATAACTTGAATTTGAGAAGCTAAAAGAGTAGTAGTATAATTTGTATACATTAGGTTTCTTATTAGTAAAATATATGTCTTGAACATTAATTATTAAATTATAAAAATTATTTTATATTTTTAATATATATATTCTTATAATATTTTAGTTAAAATATAATAAAAAATATTACAGATAAATGATTTTAAAAATATTTTTATAATATTTGAAATACAATCTTTAATATATTTAAAGATGTCTTGAAAAACTTTTATACACATGGTGATTTTTAAATTTGTAATTATATAAAATATAATAACAATATTTATTTTAATCTAAAATATTTTAGACAAAAAATATTAAAAATCTTCTTCTCTGCATTTTAAGAAAATGAAGAATTATAAATACATTTGATACTATATTTAATTTATATATATATATATATATAATTTTGCTTTGTCTCTTTGTCTTATATCTCAATTATTTTATATAATAGATAAGGTTATTTTAAATTTAAAAATATATAGTAATTTGACATTAGAAATCTTTAAGTAAAATGACTAGGTCTTTTTAATCGTCTTCCAACATTATAAATCTTATCAATCAAATCTATGTACAATGAATGGATCTAGGAATGCTCTTTTCAAGTGCAAAAACATTTTAGTTAAGAATCGAACCAACAAGAAGAGCAAAAAATGGTCGAAAATTGTAAAATAAGGGGGAGGCATAAGGTTTAGCCATGGAAGTGAAGGTCTATTGTTAGGAATGAAGGTGACAAGATCACGCTTGAGAAGAACACTCTCCTTGTATTGATGCGGGAATAGAGCCTCCATGTCTCTCATTACTATTCCCAAACCCTCGTTCCCACACACCAAGCCACACCCCCACACAAATGGAACCGTCGAGAACACGAAAAGAACGGGGGAGAAGTGGGGCACGCGCAGGGAACGACCACATGACGGCGTGGGGAACAAGCATGGGAACAGCTGGTCACGGGGAGAACGACAGAAAGAATGGGAACTCGCAAGGGGGGGTAGGGGAACGGGGAACGTCAAGGAGAGCGGGGTTGGGCCCTGCTTGCTTCAGGGCGGAGAGGCGGAGGTTGTTACAGGGAGGGGCGGCGGTTGTTTCAGAGAGGGGGCGGAATCTTTGGCGGGGCGGGGCTGGGCCATTCATCTTGACGGATCTGGTCACGACGCCGCACGAGGGATGGGATGGGATAGATCGATGATACCCTGTTGCTGCTGATTTGTTTGTATTGATAGCTGGATTAAGGGCGTGATGGAGTCGTGCCGCGATTGACAACGCTTTGGCGGAGCGTCGGAACAGTAACTTTGGATCTTTACCAACGCGGGGGGTCTTGTGGGGGATGCCGATTGGGATGAGGAAGCGCAGGAGGGTGGTGGGCGTGGTGGACTGATCTCAATCCCCCCTTCTCTTTCTCTATCTCTCGCTCGCTGTAAAGTGTTGGCGCGCGCCCTAGTTGAACATTCCGTCGCGGTGGTGGTGGCAGACATTGCGAGAGTGTTGGTGTATTTCTTTGTGTGAATTGGCAGGGGAAGGGTGCGTGTGCAGGGGTTGGCTGATAGCGTCGGGTGTCTGCTGCTCTCTCCGGGTATGGATATGTCCTCGGTGGTGATTGTCGTCAGCCACACGTGTTCCACTGATTTTTCTTCAAGAACCGATTGTAAATGGGTTTTTTAAAGTTTTGAGATTTTTTCTTTTTTCTTTTTTTTTTCCGAATTCTTTTGTTGTGACAATTTATTGCTTGTGTTTATGAGTAGAGTTGAGTTTTCATTCTTGTGGCGGGATGTTGGTGTAGTTCTTATTTTGTTACGAATTCCGGGGGGAGATGCGAGGTCGAGGCTGGTTTTTGTCGTAGGTAGGGAGGTGGAGAGTGTTTGAAGGTGTGAGAGATAGAGAGAGTGAGGGAGGGAGGTTTTGGTTTTTCTGGAACGGTTGTGCGCAATTTCCAGATTAGGCTGTGTCGCTAGTGGGCTGCGCTCGTTTATGTATTAATCTTAAACGTGATATTTGTCGTATTGGAGATCACACTCGAGTGTTGCGGACCTGACATAATTCCTCATATTTTCTTTCTGTGTCCTGGTGGAAGGACAGACTGCCTCAGACATTTCCATAAGTTAATCTTGTCATCCAAGCCGTGCAATTATGATGAGATTGTGACTTGCTTGGATACTGTCTGATCTGGAGTCACTCAACAATCATTTTGTCACGAAGAAATCAGCAGTAGCAGAAGATACTCTGCTGAAAGAACCTGCTACTTCGCGTAAATGATCTAGTGTGATTTTGTCTTTCTTGCGTTGTTCGGCGAGAATTGCCATCTTGTGAGGATGGTTAGGGAAGTGTAGAGTTGCTTACCCGGATTGATGTAGTCGCCATGGTAAATATCCTCCTCCAACTGAGATAGGCACATGATATCCTCGAGATGTTTTCCGGGCCTGAGATCTTTATTCAGATGGGCCCAAGCATGCTCGCGGGCATAGCTCGATCAATAGCTGGATGATCCTGTACAAACCTGATAACAAGGTTGGAGTGATTTATACTATGTGAGGCTGTAGATTTGACGGTTACCCGATCGAAATATCTCGCGGTGTTGTGCAATGTTCGTATGTTCGTTCTGGTCCATCAGTTCTACATGGTTTTGAGTTGCCCAATGTTTTCAGTATTTTTGGGTATGAAAACAACGCTATGAGCTAGCTACTTCTTTTTAATTTGTTTTACATACCTTTAAATTTTCTTTTGTTGGGAGAATAATATTAGAGGGCGCTGGTATCAGTCAGGTGTGTGCATTTCGGACCCCTCAGTTTATTTTTTTTCTGATTGTATCTGTTACCAAACCAATTTTAATTGCAATAACATTATCTGCAGAGTTGCGACAAATTTTAAGGATGGTTCATACTTTCATTTTATGGTTTAGGTTGTAATTTTGTACTGGAGTCTTTGATTGTGGAGTGATTTTCCACGTACCTCTATTAGCAGATGACGTCTTATTGCACTTACCTGGAAAATGAGGGAGGTGTTCTGACCGTCATTACTACTGTGTAACTGTTTTCTTTTCTCGTAGTTCTTAACTTTTGAAGTTTGACAATTGTACCTGACACTTTCTGGGACCGAGGTGCACTTAGCCAAGCTTGTTAAGTTTGAAAACGAAGGTCCACACAGAAATGCTAGTGATTTAGAACTCGGGGTGTTTGCAAGTTTAAATTTGCAAGCAATATGTGGATGTGGACAATGTTTCAATCTATTTAGGTAATGTGCTGACGTCAAAGAAGCCATTAGAATTTGTGTGTCCTGGTTCTTGTCACTGGGTGGCCAATCGAACCTTTGTGCTTTCCCTGAAGACAATAGAACATATAAAATTAGACATGTACCAATCAAATTAGTATGAACGAGTTAGTCGTGAGAAGTTTCTCATTTTCTCAGAGATACCTCACCATGTCTCTTTTCAGTTATCTTTTCAGTGATTTCCAGAATTTTTGGAGTATCCCTTTATTTTATTATGAGATTTTTGTCACTCCACATCTTTCAATTGGAGAAACTGTACGTGTCAAGGCTCTGATTACCTTCAGAATAAGATGCAGTTTCTGTCCTTTGATGTTGCTAGGCTGGAGCACATGTAAAAGAAAGTGTACATTTGAAATTGCATGTGAACCTAGAATGAGCTTTATTTCTCCGCTTAATACTTCATCATTTACGAAGTTCTCCTTCTAATTATTCAATTGATATATCTTTGGTGTGTTCTGTCAATATAAGATCTTAGTACAGCAGGGCGCATATGATGATGTCGACTCACTCAGATGGAAACACTTTGGGCCTCACCAAGCACACACCCCCAGATGTCGCAGAGGTTTTCATTCACACTTGATAATGCTAAACACATGCATCCATATCTACTTTGAAATCGCATAAGGCCTTGAATTCTATCATGTTCCCATCTATTTACGTGTCACAAAAGGCCCATGATTCCGTTTTTGATATTTTCTTCTTGTTTACAGACCTCCTACTGTCTAATCTGAAACTATATTGGTAAGTGTGATTACAGTCTCAAGCATGAAGCTGATCATGAATTTCTTTTGTATGAGGACTTCAGATGGACATAAGGGCACATGATGGGGCTCTGTATGAATGGGAGGGAGATGTGTTGGCACTTGGTGTTTTTGAAGAAAATCTCACTCGTTCTGAAGAAAACAAATTCCTTCATCCGGGCCTTGCCGAGCTTGACTATGTGATGGGCGGAGTGTTAGGAGAATTGGTCTGTGTGCAAAGACCCCATCTGCAAATCTTCATATGCTTTTGTGTTTTACAGGAATGGTTTACCACTCTCCGTTTCATCTTTGTGTTAGATTTCTGTAATAGAGCTGAAGGATTTTGCGAATGATAATGGAGACATGTGAATGGGTATGCAGGCAGATGAAGATGACTTCACAGGGAAGTTGGGACAACTTTCAGTGGTGCGTCTAGCTTCAAGCAAGATTAAAAGGTAGTTTTTTAATCTACTTTACCCTTAAGCACTCAATTTTTTTGTTTCGTGTGGACTTTTGTATCTTGCTACCTCTATACACTTGCAAATTAAAGGATATCAATGTTTTTGCATGAAGACGTTAACTTTTTGTGTGATAGGCTTGCTCTTGTGGGATTGGGACGAGCAAATAATGTCATGGATGCTGTGTATGCTTCTGATTCATGGCGTATTTTAGGTTTTACTGCAGCTCGAATTGCTAAACAGCTCAAGGTGATTCTTTAATCTACATTTTATGTAGTGCCCCTTCTTTTTCTTGCTCTTCCTCGTCGAGGCAGTTTGAGTAAAGACGGCACTAGTTCTAAGTACTTCTTGCATATTAACGCGGTTATCTGTTTATGCTCTGGTGAATTACTTGAATTATCTACAAAGTGAGAGTGGACTGCAGATGTGCAGCATGGGACTGGCAGCCATGGATACAAACCTCATGGATGAGTCCTCGAAACTCGTGGCAGTGGAATCTATTGCGTCGGGTGCTATTCTCGGCACATACGAAGATACACGCTTCAAGTCTGAGGTAAGAGTTCGCTTTAAACGCAGCACTTGCTCGTATTCTCCCATCCGCTCTTGCAACACATTGTGCACTAGAAATTTCTGAGGTAAAACAAATGAAGTTACGATTTTTTTAACTCATCTTTTGAGGGGTTAGTTTATGCGCTCTTGTAATTAGTATTGCAACTCATCCAAACAGGTGTACAGTCTTATGGATTCGATGTTGGCTAAATTCGAGAAAGAAAGAATTAACCTGGAGATGCTCTCAATCGCCGCTTCACGTAAGGTATATTAATTGCTGATACTAAAATAAAGAGTTATCATAAACAGTTTCTTCACTCAATAACAACAATCTGTATTTAGGAGAAGTAGGGCTCTTACAGCACAAATTTCTGAAAGCCAACGACATACGAGTGTAAATTAAGAACCGATTCTAAAAGATCGCTGAGGAATGCAGCGAAAACCTGGATATCCTGTAGTGTCTCACTGACTCCTTTTTGATTTTTCATGAAAAGCTTTTTTCTTGAGTACGAAACATTATTATTGCTAATTTTTGTAATAATGTGATTATATCTGTCAGACTCGTGAGAATCTCAGGCAAAAATGCATGTAGAGTATTTCACGAGAAATAAAAACCCTGGTTGAAATTTGAAGTAAGGTTTGAGTTGGTTTTTGTCGTCGGAATTGTTGAACTGAAGATGGTTATGGGTGTTTGGGGATGATTGCAGGCCAAACCATCCAAGTTGACGCAGGTGGCAGTGATGTCACTAGGCACTGGAAGCGATCGAGATGAAGCACTGCGGCGGGCAGTATGTATCACCGCTGGAGTTATTGTTGCAAAGCAACTGGTAGCTGCTCCTGCCAATGTGTTGACTCCAGGTGCTTGTGCATTTCCTCTAGTATGTTCCCCTTAAAAGCTTTTGTTAAGGTTCACATCTTAAGTTCATTTGGGGCAACCCTGTTATTTTCGCTGCTACTCGACGTACTTAAGTGGGTCTGAATTTGAAAATGATAATATCTAGTTTATTCCTTGTCGTTGCAATGTTCTAGTTGACACAAAACATACTGTGAGTATATGAGGCCGCACTTTCGATTCTTCTTTGCAATAGCTCGTGAGATTCTTTGTTAAGTCTTTTTCTTAGGAAAAGTTTTTATCGACAGTCAAATGTTCCATACCTATTTTTAAATCTTTCAATTTGAAATGAGTTCTACAGGTGCCCTTGCTGATGCAGCAGTGAGCATTGCTATGGCACACAGTGAAGTGTTGACCTGCACTATTCTGGAGAAAGTAGATTGCGAGGTTATTATTCTTCTACTGCAATTATGTCCATTTTCTATCAATACATCATGTAATACGAGTCGTACTTTGGGAACTTAGTAGACTGCTCTCTTTTCTACACGGCCTTTTATACCAGTTTAATCCTTAAATTCGAATAGGGGAGCGTTTTTTCTCTTGCTTTTATATTGAACTGCTGGATCTCGGTTTTACAGGCTCTTGGAATGGGTGCATTTCTAGGTGTAGCGAATGGTTCTGATCAACCACCGAAGTTCATTCACTTAAAGTACTGCCCCCCAGATGGTGTTGTGTACAAGAGGGTGGCCATTGTTGGTAAAGGTAGTATTCCCATACAACCAGTTGTTGGTGGCTGTGTCAGTTTCATCGTGATTGAGGTTTGAACAATGAGCCTTTGTATTGTGCGGCAGGTATCTGCTTTGATTCAGGAGGTTACAATATAAAGACGGGTGCTAATTGCGCTGTGGAACTTATGAAGTTCGATATGGGCGGAGCAGGTGCAGCTCTCGGAGCAGCCTCGGCTATAGGTGCCCTTAAACCGAAGGGAGTTGAGGTATTGACTGTAATTGGAGATAAAACATGACCTGTTGTCTTTACCCAGTTTTTATTGCACATTTGCCGGAACTTGCCACTTCTTTAGTATTGAATTGTAATCCTTCCATTTGGATTGATTTGACAGGTGCGTGTATGTGAATTAAATGGTGTGACTTGCAGGTTCACTTTATCAGTGCAGCATGCGAAAACATGATCAGTGGCAAGGGCATGCGGCCTGGAGACATTGTGACAGCTATGAACGGCATAACAATTGAGGTATGCTTACGCATCTAACGTTCTTTTTTAAAACTTAAAAGTATGAATTCTGCTTGCTAACCCTCAATGTTGAATGTGTGAGGCAGGTCCAATCCTTCTAAGTTTTTTGGGGATGTCTACGCAGGTTAACAATACAGATGCAGAGGGCAGGTTGACTCTTGCTGATTCCTTGGTTTATGCCTGTCGGCTTCGTGTAGATGCGGTATGTTCAGTGTCTAATGAAAGTTGATCGTCATTAATTATGTTCAGTAACACCTCATGGAGATCTTCTGTCTGCAAAATCATTATTGTGAAAATAACATCAAGGGAACAACTGTATCGTGGCATCGCGACTGGTGGACAACTCAGCCAATACTTTTTGATACAATGAAATGCTGTACTATGAAGTAATCGTTTGTTGAATAGGTAGGCGTATTAGCCTCACACTTTCTGCAATTTGGATCATACTTGCTAATCGTATTCTCTGAGCAACCTACTTCTACATGCAGATTGTGGACCTGGCAACCTTGACCGGAGCATGTGTAGTAGCTCTCGGACATGAAGTGGGCGGTGCGGAATTTTTCCAAGTTCAAGTTCTCGTTTAGTGGGTCTTTGGAAATTTAATAACCTACCCCAAGCTTTCTAATCCATTCTGAAAATTTTCAAGAGATTTTGTTGTTCCACTTGCCAGGGATATTCCTAATTACTTCTTCATAAACAAATAGTAAATTGTACCAGCTGTACGACACTGCCAATAGTGATGCTAACATCAGGTTCGCGGTCGGTCACAGGATTTTTTACACCTAGTGCTACTATGGCCCAGCAGTTGGAAACAGCTGCACAGATTGCTGGAGAGAAAATCTGGCGGATGCCACTTGTTGAACAGTATTGTCTAAAACTTTTTCAGACCTTTCGATTTCGATTTGGTGCACCTGGTAGTAAACATCTCGTTTTAGGAACATATCAAGATCTCAGTGTAGTCTTTTTGAACTGCACTTAGTCGTCACCTGAGTGTCTTGCGTGGTGGGTATGTAGGTATAAGCAGACACTCGAGAGTCCCATCGCTGACCTCGTGAATACAAGCGGTCGTGATGGAGGTAGCATTAAGGCAGCACTTTTCTTAAAAGAGGTATGATTCCCATGGAACCCTGTTCTTTGTTTACGTGGCATCATCATAGTTGCTCTTGGGGAAGGTTTCCAACAGTTTATTACTTTTCTGAATAATGAAGAATTGATTATTCTAGCCATATGCTTTGGAGGAAAGGTCACATCCGTAAGATATCGCCAGCGTCAATTTTCAAGTTTCAAGGTCATCAAGTTAGAAATTGTATAATCCTTTCTGGATCGTGAAGACTACTGAACACGTGGTGGTGTTTTTTTGTGGCTGCATTGTAGTTTGTGGATCCAGGTATGGAATGGGCGCACTTGGACATAGCTGGACCAGTATGGAACCGCAAAACTGGCACCGCAACAGGGTACCCAGTCCGGACACTGGTAAAATGGATTGATCAACAGCAGATCGTTGCTGGAGTTGCTGACTCCTGATATTCATTACGTCCTTTCTGACAGTGCAATGTGAAATACTTTGTTCCACCCCGAATCTTGGGTGTATAGGGTAGTATTGCCAGTCCTCATTACTACATGAATATTGTTGTTAATATTGAACGAGGACCATCAGACAGGCTACACATTCTCTACAACATTCTTACTATGACTAATAATGTCCGTTCATAGTTGCCCTTGGGCAAATATCGAAGTTAAAGACGTGGGTAACTCTCGTATGCCATTACCTTGAAAACTACTGTCACATCAAGGATTAGTATAGATCAATATTTTAGGAGAAAGTAAATCTATTCTTAAGCTTTTGTCCAACCAAATGCCTAGTTCAGTTATCAGATGGTATCAATTGGCTCTTTTCAGATTATTTGTTACATGGAATCTAGTATTCAAATGGATGTTGCTGCTGTATGTAGTCTCAAGTTTTTAGTTTGGGACCCTGAAGCTGTGCATATACATTGTTTGTGTATGTTTGTACAATCAAGCATACAAGCATCTCAACAATCAATCTAAGTATACAATCTTATCACGATGGAGAATTGACAGCCATTGTGTAGGGAAAGTTAATCATGCACAAATTATGCACCTCCAGGCCACATTTCCTGTCACTAGTATTACCAATTACCACTGCATTGTTCATTTGACATTTTTGGGTTTTTTCCTAAAACAAATTGCATCAATTTTAGCAACACAATATATTCCAAAAGGACACACAGGTAAAGAGAGTGAATGTAATAATCTCAAACACAATCACATTTCAAATTTTCAACACTACAAGTCTACAGTGTATTTTAATAGTTTGAACCATAAAACGAAATTAACAAAAAAAAAAAAAAAAAAAAAAAAAACCAAGTGTAGAGTCCTTATTGTTTGCTAGATCACAAATGGAGTGGAGTGATATGAGATCTTAAGCCACGTCCATTGACTTCTAAAATGGTGGCTTGGTGGGCAAAGTCTTTTTCAAGTCACTAGAAAAGCATGGACTTTATTAAGTGCTCTTTTAGTTACTTCTGCGCTTGCATGGATCAATACTATGATAAAGGAGAATACCAAAGTCCTCTGTTCAGTATTTTTTTTCAACACCTTGTCAATGTTCAAAAAATAAAAAGAAGAAGAAGAGAAAGTTTGAAAGAAACAGTAAACAAATTAATAAACGAATCTAATAATTATTTGACAAGGCAAAAGATCAAAGCCGTGGCAAAAATTTACGATTGGACATTTTAAATTTTATTTTTTTATTTGAAAAATTGTGCAGGAATTAACTTTAAACTCAAAGGTTGTAAATGAGTTGACTTTTCAAAATTTTGACTTAATTGACTTAAAATATCTAAGGTTGTGAATGAGTTGGAAATTTCAACAAGTTGACTTTTAGTATCAGGATGAATGATAACGATGATCTTAATAATAATAATAATAATAATTTCTGAAATGTTGAACATTATATTTATATATATATATATATATATATATATATATCCATACATACATTCATACATATATTTATACATATATTCTTACAAAATTAGAAGTAAAAAATAAACCCCCCTCCCCTTTGTCAATATAAGAAGGTAAGAATTGTCCCTAACATGTGAATATTAATATCGATTCTGAGAACAAAAGCTTTTTGAAGAAAATTCCTCAGTACCCAATTGATTTTTCAACCATCTTCTCTCAAAACAAGTAAAAGTAACCTACTTTCAAATGCCGTGGTTCAGTACAACACTGGAAACTTTTTATTGCTAAGATGATGCATTAGTTATATACCTAAATTATATGATGCGAACGTTCACTTTATAATATAAATTCTAATCCAAAGGAATCCCAGTGTTTCTGCGATATTCTTCAGTTTCGGCAGGAAATGGCTTCGCCTCGTGACGCAAACGCGCGATGGGCGAGCTTTGCATGAGAAATTGATTGGCTTCGTTGTCAGGAAAGACGAAAGCGAAGTTCTGTTTCAGTGATTGCACAGCGTTGATTGTGATGACCTCACCTAGACACCCAGTTTGCATCCATGGCCGCTGGATGAGTCGTCCTCGACAAGACTAAAAGGTTTGACTCTGCAGCCAACCGCGACTTTGGTCGCAATTGTGCGAAGACCACGCAGAGGCGTGACGCCGTTATGGATTCCTCGCTCTCGCTCTCTCTCTTCCACTTTGTAGTTAATCGATTTCGAGCACATTTGGTAACAGAATGCAGCGTCGGGGGAGCTTGATATTGTTCAGCTGGGTGATTGGGCCCATGCGCAGGAGCTGTAGGATTTTGGTGCGGTGCTATACGTTTCGGGATTTTATGGCTGCGTCTTTTGCTCAGCATCCAGTGGTGACCTGATTTTGGTTTTTGAGAAGGGTGAGGGAGAGGTCGGCCTCACGACATCGCTTGCCGAAGGTTAAAACCTCTTAATGTTAGATGTTTTGTGTCGGGTTTCTGGTGGAGTTGTATTGGGTCGGGTCGGGTCGGATCGGATCGGATGCGAGTGTTTCCATGAGGGATAGGAAATTTCGAACCTCCGTTTGGTTGGTGTCGATTTTGTGTATCGTTGTTGGGTGTGTTTCTGAGCTCTATCAGCTGAGTTTTGTGTAGAATTTGAAGCTGAATAGTGGAATTTTGCATTTGGCTGTGAAGCTCCTGTCTCGCGATTCGGCAGAAATGACGCCTCTTACGATGGTGAGTCTTTTTGTGGCAACGGGAGTGGCATGGTTTCTTAGCGCTGACCCGATGAAGCTCTCGATGGGGCGAGGCATCTCTCATTTCAATCCGCAGTACGTCGAACCTACTCCTGCCCATGTGTTTAAGGACTTCCCACGCGACAATCAGAACAAGTTGCAGAATGGAGAAATCGTGGGACGAGGTCAATTTCTGGGGCCAGAGAGCTTGACGTTCGACGCACAAGGCCGGGGACCTTACACAGGTGTCAGTGACGGTCGCATTCTGCGATATGACGGTCCGGAGCGAGGGTGGACCACCTTCGCATACACGTCAAAAAACAGGTTTGCGCTTGTTCGCCTCAAAATTCCTCACTAGGATCTCGCGTTCTAAACTTTAGGATGGTGCCGTAGAAAAGCTTAAGTTGGTACCGGACAAGAATTGTGAAGTCGGGAATGATTTTTACGAGAAGTTCTGGGGTTCGCAGGTCGGAAGTGTGCGCGCCCAAGACCTCATTAGCCCCGAACTTTGCCTTTGAGCATGTGTGTGGACGCCCTCTGGGATTGCGGTTCCACAAAGAGACGGGAGACCTTTGGATTGCAGACGCGTACCTGGGCATCCTTAAGGTAGGACCAGAGGGCGGCCATGCCGAGGTGGTGTTGAACGAGATAGAGGGCGTGCCAATGAAATTTTTGAACGACCTCGATTTCGATGACGAAGGCAACTTATACTTCACCGACAGCAGCACCCGTTGGCAGCGGAGGCAATTCCTTCACTCAGTCATGGAAGCCGACGACACCGCCCGGTTTATCAAATACAACCTCGCTACGAAGGAAGCCACTGTCCTCATCGACCACCTCCGATTCTCCAACGGCGTGGCTGTCAGCAAGGACGGCACGTTCGTGGTCGTCGCCGAGTGCCGGACGGGAATTCTGTGGCGGTACTGGTTGAAGGGAAGCAAGGCAGGCACACACGAGCTCTTCGCGGATTTGCCAGGATGGCCGGACAACGTCCGCTGCAACGAAGCGGGCGACTTCTGGGTGGCTCTGCATGCGCGTCGATGCTGGTCGGAGGAGTTCCTGACCAAGCACCCTTGGATTCGATACTTGATCATCCGCCTCCCAGTCCCCGTGCAATACGTCTACAAGCTGCTGACCGGGAAACCATCCGGCATGATTCTACGCTACGGCCCTGATGGCGCCGTGAAGGAGGTTCTCGAGGACCAAGAGGGCAAGGTAGTCAAAATGGTGAGCGAAGTGGAAGAGCACGACGGCAAACTCTACATAGGATCCGTGCTCTTGCCCTACATCGTCATCTACACTCTCCCACCGCCTGCAACGCCAGCAACAACACCGGCTGAGGAATCCACACCTCTGAGCTCTGAATGACACCCACACATTCCTCGTCGTGAGAATTCATCATTGCTCATGGTGCCACCGACACTGTCACGCCGTCAAGTCGTTCAATACTCGCACATTCGATATACATGCTAGTGAAAAACTGGGGCAGCCTAGACATAATTTTATTAGCTTCGTAGGAGTGTTAAGAAGGCCTTTTGACTTCGTAGTTTCAACCCGTGAATGGAAATTTTCCCCGTCTCCGATGATCTTTCATGGTTAGTGGTCCAGGATGTATTGTGACTCGAATCTGCTTGGGCTTGTGTGTGCTCTATGTAGTGTGTGTATGTGGAGTGTTTTGCATCGTGCACATGATTATCCACCACTTTGATGGAATGAATGGGGCAGAGCTTCTACATCGAGCTCAAGCTTTTGTTTGTTTGTGTGTGTGTCTGGTTGTTTTCTCCTGTGACGGAGTTTTTGAAGCGATTGTCATATTTGAAAGCTCCACTCTTCAAACACGTTCTCTTTATATCACATCAAAACTTGCAACGAACTAAGTAATTTTTTTTGCAAGTGAATCACTGTTTGTTTTTTTTTGTACGTATGTGCATGTATGAATATCTACGTGTTTTTGATAAAAGTGGTGTACCCAAGCCAGATTCCACGCTAATGAGATGGCTAACCTGCATTGTCTGTTTAAATTATTTTATAAAAACAAATCTTAAAAAATCTAAATTTGACGCGAAGTTAACAAATAAAATCTTCAAAGTGAGAGTTTCACGTTTGGCAATTCTTGTAATATTCATTCTTGAAATATTCATGGAAGAGATCACATGCAACAGATGACATGAAAGAATGACATGAACAATGTTAACTCTGTAATGATCCACAAAAAGTTGCAAGCAACAGCAAATCAGCATAGATTCAGCAGGTCAATGTAATTTCGAAGAATATGTGAATAACTACAAGGAAGAAAAAGCTATCATTCGACTCAGCGTATCGATTCACTTATAGAAACACAAGAACCGTTACCAACATGAAGTAGAATATTAAAGCTGAAGTTGCTCTCTATCTCTAGCTGAAGAGCTACAACTTCTAGACTGGCCGCAATATCCAACCCCTCTAAAGAAAAGTTGGATAACGTCAATAACTCCAACTTCATCTAGAGACTCGGGTTGAACTGCAAAATTCTGCACCAGAGATGTGCAAATGAAGCGATTACTTAAGTTACCGGCACACAATTGCGTTCCCCAAGAGAAAGGCTGGATCACACTAAACTCAACTTCAAAATCAAATATTCCACTATCAATGAAGAGAGCACTTAAGGTGATCGTCTTCTTTTCGATCTCCCCTTTATTTTCGCCGATGAATTTCCTACTGCTCCATTTGTAGCTAAAGCTTCTTCCTGCAATCAACATGCTAACTGCAGTCAAAAGAATAGGTCACGCAGAAGAACATCCCTCGCGTATCATCACCAGAGCGAAGTTGAACTTACTGAGTTCATAGGTGAGGTAAACAAATAATCTCAAAAGATGGATGAGCATCACATTGGAATAAGCATCCCAGCAAAGATTAATCTTACTCGCAGGTTGCTAAAATCCACTATTCGACTGATTCAAGTTGGAATCGTCATTTAAATCGTAGATTTAGCAACTATACCTTTGAAGTATCAGAGTCCTCCTTCTCTTCATTCTGATATTGCTCTTCGTCACTAGTTTCCTCGGATGCATCAGTTGACTTCTGCGCGTCCTGAGCTAATTGTGCCCTCAACAGGTTATCTCGCTCTTCAGCGCCCTTGGCAGCAGCAGCTTTTGATGCTTCCTCAGCTGATTTCCTACGACTCCCTTTCTTTTTGGCATCTTCTTCCTTCAACTGCTTGAACCTAATACCAAAGGGGTAAAATGGATAAACCATAAAGATGAGTACACTCACCAAATATGAAGCCAAAAGCTGAGGGCACAGAGAGAAGTGTGTATGATTTACCTTGAACCGCGGTTGTCCTTTGCTGAACTCGTGGGGGCAGCAGTGACAGTAGCAGAAGTAGAAGCTGAAGGTGGAAGGGGGGTCCGCTTAGCCTGACCAGCACTAATGATACCTGAACCTTCCTTGTCTACTATTGGTTGAGCACCACCCAATTGCCGCAAGTACACTTGTTGAGCCGTGCTTAACACATTGTTGGTCAACCTTGTCATAGACAAAAATAAGCATTAATAATGAAGTGAAAATGTACTCAAAAAGCCGTGCAATGGTGGCACCACTTTTTCTTAATTGTAACACTGAGCACAAATTCGACATTCATTTGCGAATAGAAGTTTAGTTTGTTCAACCCTTCAAAAAGAAACTAACAGGATTGAAAGAGAATAAAAATCATTTGAGGAATCTCACCAGTAAAGGCTCAGCCCTGAGGGTACGGACAAAGAAAAGTAACCAATCATAAGAGGTAAAAACTTTAAAATCAACTGAGATTGATTTTGAGCTGGATCATTAGTCTGCAATCCAAACGACAATTATTCGATATTACTCCACTAGCACGATCTCACCAAAACAAGTGCACAGGCTACACTTTCCATATTATAGCTATTTGAGAATTGTAGCAATTTCCTTTATCGGGTGCGCTTGCTGAAAATACAAGATGTTGCGGAAATAGTCAAATACTCAGTAAACTGTCAGAGGATATTTACGAGCATACCGTTGGTGGTTGCATTATCTGCATGGAGACATATTGCGACCCGATGAGGAGTACAGGCAGCACTAAATAAGCGATTGTGTCGGCCCACCCCAAAGAAGGAGCACCGTCCTTCCCACCAATCAAGATCAATACATAAGCACATCAATACAAAGAGAAGCCTCAAAGTTAATTATACCTGCTGACAGACGTATCTCACAGCTAATCAAAGTCAAGAACCAGGATGAGTGAAGATTTTAGCAAGGACTGATTTAAAAGTAAGAGGCCTTAAGCTTCCATGGACAACCATTTTGATCAACAAATTCACTATATGTTACTGTATGACCAGCATCATTACATTTGATATGGAAAAAAAATAACGAAGACAAGCATCTGAAGGGACTAACTAACCACAAAGGGAAATAGCCACGAAATGCCACTCCCACTGGAACGAGCAGCAATCGTTGTAGGGCCTGCCAAGGATGGAATCCAGAAGAACCCCTCAGTCAAGAGCCCCTGCAAAGCCAGAACTGCATAAGTAAATCATAGTTACATACATTCATACTTGAATACCAGTACCACAGAAAATATCTCATTTAAGAATAGATATTCTCCCGTTGAAGTCAAGAGAAAATGTACAGAACTTTGCATTACGATGTCTGTTGAACCTCTTTGAAATGAATATATGGTAAGACCTTCCTGTATTACTCTAAATGTGGATTGTCTAATGACGCCTATGTTTCACAATAAACTAAGGTGGAACAAAATGCCGCACAAGGACAACTGTTTCAAGCACTCCAGTTCATGATGCAATACCTCATTAGCAACATTTGATAGAGCACGATACAATCCAATCCATACTGGTAGGGTTGCGAGAGTAGGCAGACACCCTGTAAAATCATAAACCACAACCCTTATGAGCTACCATACAGAACCAAGTTATTGAGTATTAGTCCCTTCGACTGTATTTTGTGTCCGTCAAAAACCGGAAAGTGATCTGCAAGCATTCTTAACATTAATGCTTCGAGGACTTCGACAAAATTGCACCTGCGAGAGGGTTGACTCCAGCCTGCTTATACAATCTTGCAGTCTCTAATTGAATGCGCTCTTGATCCCCCTGATAGCGAGTCTGAATAGCTTTTATCTTAGGTTGTAAGTTTTGCATAGCTAAAGTTGATTCTACCTGTTAAACATAACCACTTTCAATTAGATATACAACAATAGAAGCCTCCCTAATCTAACAGGAGTACTGACCTACCAATGGAACTCAGTCCTGTCTGGGTACTATCTTAAACCCATAAAACTTATGAGTAAATACAGGACATCGACAGATATTTAGCTGAAAAATATAGTAATTCTTTTAGTTTTACACAATAAATTAGTATATCACAAAAATGATTTGTACGCAAAAAGTGAAAGAAAGAAAGCACAAAATAAGAAAATCAGTAGAACAACAAACCTGCTTTTTTGTAAGAGGATAAGTAGCTGCCTTCACTAAAATAGTTAAAAGAATAATTGCGAAACCATACGAATAAGGTATGCCTAGCTTAGCAATGGTATCCTTCAAAAACTGCAAAAATAAATAAATAAATAAAATTCATTAATTCCTGCATTTGTTATTAAGCCACATCTAACTTTCATGATCATCGTGTCAACAGGAATGTTTTAGCATCGACTCGAAAGATAACACTAGCTGCAATTAAATTTTAGAAAAATCTTAAATTTTAGTAAAATTATATCATCACATTCACACTAAATCTTAGTAAATTAGATAAACCGTGCAATAAGCATAAGTATCAGAATGTTTTACCACCTAGATTCTGAAAGAAAATTTCAGAGGAAAACAATATACACAATTCACAGTTCAAAAAAGAAACAAAAATATATAAAAATAAAAATAAAAAGAGCTTACGGTAAGAGCTATCTCAAGAGAATTCGAGACACCTCCAAGCCAGCCTCCGTCCTGCTTCTGCACTACAGCGTCGGTGACCTGGCTGGGATCAGTCGCCACAGCAACATCCGCCAATGTGAAAAAGAGCCCCTCGGTCCGCGAAAGCAATCCCTGCAGGGCGTCCGGCGTCTGGGACAACGCATTAATGTACAAGTCCACCTGTTCAGGGTCAGGCAGTTGACCGAGAGAAGCTCTCGGCATTACTGAAACACTCTTCATACAAGAATGTCTTCGGAGAGGTCCACGCGACATCAACCCCTTCCTAGAGCACAACCCTCTCGCAACCGGCAGAAGAGATACTATCATACACGGCCTCACAGCCACATTTGCCACCACATTCGACGCTGTCGACACTGACGACAGTGACGACACGCGAGCATGAGTCGAAAGCGTCGACATGTCGCTCTATTATTCTATTGTACTGCAGGATTACAAGCAAGCTCCACAGAATTGTCCGTCCCTCTAGGGTTTTAGCTCCTCATCCGAAAACCCCCAAGACGAGTTCTCAACATATTCTGCAGAATTCGCAATTCTGCATCAAAATGGCCGCCGGAAGAAGCAGGGGAATGACAAGAGAGCCACTTCGCAAGCTCGAAAACGACTCCCTGCACTGAATCGGCCGCAACAGAAGCCGTGAGACCGCACGAGAGTGACGCTTCTCGCGGAGCAGTCTATCATGTGGAACTGTCTGTGCGATGGAGTAGCAACGTTGGGTGTGAGCCATACTCAGGATAGGGTGACTTCCCACATCCGGTAAAGGGACAGTGTACACCTCCTGTAGCCGGTTACCGACGACGTGTGCTCCTACTTCGACACTCAACTGAAAAAGGAAAGGCTGCCTGAGAAGTCCTCACACGTGCAGCTTTTCTAACACAGCGAAGGCTGAGTTGTGACTTTTTCTTTCACATCAATGTGAATTAAACTTTTAGTGGCCGAAGAGGAAGAGACCACAAATCCCAAGGCTTAATTCAAAACTGACTGGACAGTCTTAAATCTATTATATGTTTCATTAATAGAGTACAGACCTAATCAGTAAATGATCCAAACAATTCATTTGCATGTGAATTCAGTAATACACATTTCGATTCGAGGGTTCGTTTTTACGTGTGCACAAACACCCAAACTCATACTGTTGATATTCATGGGATGTATTATACACAGCTTATGATTGATGACATTTTTTTAGATCATTTTGTGCTGTAGCTTATGTTTTAACGCTAGTAGAGCATGTCTGTTTATAGATTACGAATGAATTAATATCCAGTTCAAATATCACTCGTTTCCTAAGATTCACATTGCTTCTCAGCAACATCGGTGATAACTGGTCGATGGTAACATAACTAACATTTACTGGACTTCAAATTAGGTAATGAGATATACTATACTCACACACGATGACCTTAAGCTAACGTAGACTATGTACAAATGAACCATAAACATAAGAGGTGTAATTGTCTTGTACTCGACTACATGAGATTTGTATCTTTCCATACACGTCACATACACGCAATTCATTCCAAGATTTAAAAAATGCAACGACGAATCATTCAAAACTCATTTGATATAAAAAAGACGAATCATCATACTTTAATTCTTCAAAACACTTAACCTGTTAATTTCAAAAAACGACATTCTTCTGATTAGTATGTAAAACTTCATTAGTTGGAATCGCAGCTCGTAACTTAAAGTAAAAAAAGGTAGAAATTCATTTCAAATCCAAAGATAAATTTTAAAAAATAATTTAGCCGCATGGAGTATTTTTAAACATACATACATGCCTGACGACTATTACGAGGTAATTCGAGATCGACCGGCACTGTTCTCAGGAAGAGGCTAGAATATTCACGATACCAGTTGTGGAGGTTAGAATTTTGCTCGACTTCGGCACCAATCGACGGGTCCCACGTCAGGAAGTGCCAGGCATTGTTGTCAGAGCCTGTCATTTACGTCAGAAGGAAATGGAAAGCATGCCTAGTTAATTGTGTGAGGCTGGACGTGATCTGTAACCGCAGCTCATGTGAAGCCCATGACGCCCAGAGACACAACCAGGTGCACATCATCAAAGCCATCATTCCACTTGAAAGACCATTACGACTGAGAATACAACCATGATATGCACAGGATAGAGATGTGATGACAAAAGGAAAAGACGATATATGAAATAAAATACCCTTTATTTAATACGAAAAGGGACAAGAATTGGTACCGGACTTTACCACACCGATCTAGAGCTACAAACAGTTAAGTTTATAGGTACTGACATATACCAGCCGTTAGAATTGAGCCCAGATATCTGCTATTTTTACAAACCATAGTCATCTGCGAAATAAACCTCTGTTGAATCTGTGCTCACCAGTCAAAGTCTGCAATCACTGATACTTGCAACGAGAGTTCTACACAGCAAGAGCTCAATCCCGGGGAAGGGAGTGTGCTGAAAAATGTTTAGTAGTGCACATGGACAATCTAGAAACACTTCCTGTGAACGATTGATGGACCAGATTCATCGTACTCGCTTTTCGCAATCCACATCTGTTGGAACGTGCTGAGGGATGCGAGAATGGACCCTCCGATCCACACACTGTACTTCCTCTCCGGGGGTGCCACCACTTTGATCTTCATGCTCGACGGTGCCAGTGCCGTGATCTCCTTGCTCATCCGATCCGCGATGCCCGGGAACATCGTCGACCCTCCCGACAGCACTATGTTCCCATACAGATCCTTCCTGATATCCACGTCGCACTTCATGATCGAGTTGTACGTCGTCTCGTGGATCCCTGCCGCTTCCATCCCGATCAGCGACGGGTTGAACAGCACCTCCGCGCACCTGAATCGCTCCGCCCCGATCGTTATCACCTGCCCATCCGGCAGCTCGTAGCTCTTCTCCAGCGACGAGCTGCTCCGAGCCGTGTCCAGCTCCTGCTCGAAGTCGATCGCCACGTACGCCAGCTTCTCCTTCATGTCCCGAACGATCTCCCTCTCCGCCGTCGTCGTGAACGAGTACCCGCGCTCCGTCAGTATCTTCATCAGTGCGTCCGTCAAGTCCCGCCCCGCCAAGTCCAACCGCAGGATCGCATGCGGCAGCGCGTACCCCTCGTAGATCGGCACTGTGTGCGTCACGCCGTCTCCGCTGTCCAGCACGATACCCGTCGTTCGCCCACTCGCGTACAGCGACAGCACTGCCTGGATCGCCACATACATCGCCGGCACGTTGAACGTCTCGAACATGATCTGGGTCATCTTCTCCCTGTTCGCCTTCGGGTTCAGCGGCGCCTCCGTCAGCAGCACCGGGTGCTCCTCCGGCGCCACGCGCAGCTCGTTGTAGAACGTGTGGTGCCAGATCTTCTCCATGTCGTCCCAGTTCGTCACCACCCCGTGCTCGATGGGGTACTTCAGGGTCAGGATGCCCCGCTTCGACTGGGCCTCGTCGCCCACATACGCGTCCTTCTGTCCCATGCCCACCATCACACCAGTGTGCCTTGGCCGTCCGACGATGCTGGGAAACACAGCGCGGGGAGCATCATCTCCCGCGAAACCGGCCTGCATTACATGCACCATATTACTCCTACATGTTGATTGGCCTAAACACAGGTCCAACATGACCTAGACACAGAAGACGGTTGTGGAGATTTGATACTACAACAGCTCTGCTATGGTCTTACGATTTTTGAGATTGGAGTGAATCGTTACAAAAATTAGTAGCTTTCAAGGGACAAACTGCTTAGACATCAATTTTCATAGCGACTTCAACTTATTTAAGAGCAGTGAAATAGGGCCTCTCTTAAGACAGACCAGGAAGGATGAGTGATTGAGTACAATGCGTCGGACAGAGCATACCTTGACCATTCCAGATCCATTGTCGCACACCAAAGGCTGAACATCCTCACCTTCTCCTGCCATTATTTAATACGGACCTGCACAACAACCACCAATATTTAATTTCAAGGAAGACATAGGTTATTTCTTGAAGAACGCCCTTGACGCAGAACCTTACAGCAGCTGTAGCCATGTGGATTACACAATAGTAATGTTGATGACGATTCGAACGCAGGGAAAGCAGTGCGTGCTATTCAGGCAGTTGCACCAGCTAAACCCCGCAATCAAAAACAATGAACAAAGGACTACAAGTTAATACTCGACCCGAATCCTCATATCCATATGATTGTAGGTGCAACCCGCTGTTCCCGACTTCAGGGCATGACTCATTAAATAATAGCCTCGGACCAAGCTAAAGAGTACATTAGTAGAAGTACAACGAAACGCTAAGTTAAACATCAAAGAATAAACGACCAACTACTGTACAAAACAAGCCTTCAGATTAAATTCCTCTTCTTACTATTCAAGAAAGAAAGAGGCTTGTCGTCTTCAGACCAACACTGGAGCAACTTAGTCAGGGCGATGAACAAGTTCTGTAAAGAACAAGAGATCCAGCTTAAAGGACGGACGTAAACATGATCCGAGATCGGAAAAGCGAAACCTTGACTAAACACACCGAGAAGCTACATCTCACTACAGCTGCGCGATGCGCGTCTGGAACTCTCAAAACTACGACTCTGCGTTCCACTTGACAAGCCCAGCCCCTCCGAAACGAGAAACTACTATTATGATGATCGCTCGGCACAGGGTTCTACACACATATCGCAAACGCAGACCTGTGCGCTACCATAAACCCACATTCGCGCCCCGAGCACACCGGGCAACAAGACTAAAATAAGACTCTCCCTCCTCCTCCAAGAAACCCACCATCGCTGCACCGCACACACATCAAACACGACAAAAAGCACATCTCCACCGACAGTTCGCAGCAAAAAAAACCCTGAGCACTTCACGGAAATGCGAAACACTGACGTGATAGAGGGACTGACCTTTAAAAAAAAACACAACAGGGCACCGATGCAGGAGATGGGGAGAAGCAGGCACCGCAGAAGAGAGTATGCAAGGGGTCGGAGTGCCGCGGCAGTGGTGAACAAGACGGAGCTAAGAGGCTCTCGGTCGAAGAAGCAATGAAGCGCGGTGAAGGGCCAGACAGAGCACACAAGGACAGGAGCGAAACGGGCCCAGAGGCGGAGAGAGATAGGCGCCAGACGGGCACGGGTCGGGCCGGGCTGGGTGACTTTGTGCTCCGAACCCGTCTCGGTTACGCGTTGTTGTGCGTTGAACAGAGAGCGTGAGCTGGGAAAGTGAGAAGGGAAAGTTTGCGTAGGCCCGGGTGGACGAGAGAAATATGGCGGGCCTAGGGCCCTGGGACATGGCCCCGGCGCGTTCCGCAGATCGGCCCGCCCCGTGTCGAGTAGTATTTAGTAACCTGTACACCAGAAGTGATACGGTGTATCCATACGACGTAGCACTGAATCTGCGAGACCCTTATTATACGCAGCTACAGCTCTCTCTCCCTCTCTCTCTCTCCCCTACAATGACTTGTATTACTGGTTCCAGGCAGGAAGTGTGTGTTTTTCAAATTGTGGTCAGGGGGGCCATTATGTGATGGTCTTGTACATATTGACGGACGTTGATAAATTTTCATTCATTGCAAAAGGCATTCAGCAGTCCCGCTACTTGTTTGGGCGATGATTCTCTTTCATAAAAACTTTACCCCAAATCCTTTTTTCTCTCTGAACCAAGACTCCATCTAAATCTTTAATCCTAACTTTTAACTGTAACCCTGCAAGCCCTAATCTGAAACCCTAATCTTAAACCCAAGTCCCTATACTCTAGACATGAATGTAGAGTGTATCAAATGTGTTTCAAAATATGTGAATGGTTCTTATTGAAATTTGGGCAGTAAAACATTGTCCAAAATCTAGATAGATGGATATCCTCAATAATGCACAAAAGTCACAAGGAATATTGTGTTATTTAAAATCATGTAAGCTTTTTTGGTAGTAGGGAATGGTTGATGTTCCTAAACCCATAGTCTAATTAAGTTGTCATGTCCCTCCTTGTGGTTGTCTATGTAAGATCATTCTTCTCCTTTTCATTTGAGATGCATTGGTTTGTTTAGTTTCATTTTTGAAGGATTTTTATTAATGTGCTACTATTACTTTGGAATAAACAATTGGTTCTTTTAAATTCTTGTATTAAAAACCAAACAGTAATTTATTTATAAATAAGTATTATTTACTTAAATATTATTAATTTCTAAGGTTTATACAAATTATTATACACATGCTGGGCTTTCTTTGAAATATGCAAAAAACAAAAAGATAAAAATTGTAAAAGCAATCTAAATACAGATATGTGTATAGTATGTATTTTTTAAATTTAAATGTAACAAGATGTAATTTTTTTTAATTAAGCAAAATAAACTATGCTAAACAACCTTATCATACAAGATTATCATAAAACCTTTACAACCAATCTAACAAAACATTTAATAACCTACTAACTTCTTTTCCATAACTTAATAAGATAATTTAAATACATTGTACTAGAATTAAAACATGGTAAAAAATATTTAAAAGTCTACTAACTTCTTTTAAATAATTTCATAATATGTGTATATATATATATATATAACTTAATAAAAAATATTAATTAAATTTAAATATATCTCAATAAATATTTAAGTATTATAACTTTGTAATAATGATCCAAATTTAGCTCTTAATTTTACTTATCAATAAAAACACTATAAATTATTTTATTGTTATTTATTTTAAAAATAAATTCCAAAGTTTAATAAATTTAAGAAAAAATAATAAATCTTAAATTAGAAATTAAAAATAAATTTGAATAATAGCTTCATAAAAGTATTAATAATTTTTTATTTATTTTTAAAATATTTTTTGGTTTTTTATTGTATTTTGTTTTTGAATAAAAATATTTTGATTTAAATATACATATATATATATATATATATATATACAAGCTACATGGACAAAAAATATGAGCCTTATAGTTATAGTGCAGAGAGAGTCTTGTGGCCTTTTGTAGTCACATACTTGTCAATTAGTAGAGTCTTTCAAAACAACATTCATTACAAATCCCCAGCATGCATCAACTCATTTGTTAATAAAAAATAGATTATGTTCATTGGAAATAACTATCAACACCAATACTAACATATATATTTTTTTGTTTAAATGTATGTATGTATATATATATATATATATATATAGATATATATTTCATTTTAGCATTAATTTTGAAAGTTATAAATGTTTGTTTAATAAATAACAACAATATTTCGTACATAGTAGTTGATTAATTAATTTATATTAATTGTTTACATATATTTATGTGATTAAGAGAATAAATATATGTGCTTATTAATTATGTTCAAGGTATATAATTTTATACAAATAGAATTTGTTTCATCTAATTTTAATATTATAATGCAATTTTATATTGTAATATTAATATTATTAAAGACCTAAAATAATTGTGTTAAAAATTTATATTAAAATCTGATGTAATTGATATTTTTGATACAAAACTAAGTAAGAATTACGATTTTTGTTAATGAGATTACATTACTTATAGATGATGTGAAACAAATAATAATAATAATAATAATAAGATTCTATGGCTATGATAATATTTATTGAAGTAATAAAGTGTATTTTTTACTGACATCCAAATTAGAAATGTATATGCATGTAAAATATGTGTATACATTTATTATTATTTTTTTAAATATAAGAATTTATGAATTTAATTTTTAGAATATACAACTGATTTTATAAAAATATAAGTTCAGAAAAAATAATTCAATTTCAATGTATAAAAGAAGAATTTTATTTTCCATGACATTTGATTACAATGCAAAGATATAACTTTACATTAAATATATAAATATAATAATTCTCTATCAGAAAATTGTACTATAGATAATAAATTTATTTAAGTAAATAAAATTAAAAATAAATAAGTAAAAATATATAGAAATAAGTTGGATAGATTTAAAAAATTAAAATTATATATATATATATATATATATATATATATAGACAGAGAGAGAGAGAGAGAGAGAGAGAGAGAGAGAGGGAGATTTTTTATTAAATTAAGAGGTGGTCTTGGAGGTGCCATGTAGCTATAGAAACTCCTTTTACAAAATTATTTTATATAATTTTCCATTGAACAAGATTTAAGTAATAAAAATTATAACTAAGATAAATGGAAAGCATTGAACAATGACAAAGAATTGTTTTATAATATTATGATATTTTATTAGATTTGAAATCTATAATTGAAAATATAGTAAAAGAAAGTAAAATAGAATATTATAAATTTATAGTTTGTTAGCAATTTCTTTCATATATAAAGAATCACATTTATTTTTATTTATTTTTAATTGTGTTCTTTTATCTAAAATATGAATGATCTTGTAACTTATTTGTTAGATATTTATATTTCATCTAGTTTCTTATAGATTAATAAATTTAGATTAATTGTGGTGGCCTTGCACCTAAAAATGTGATTTAAAGTTTATTTAGAATGCTTATAATGTTAGATATGAAGTTTCTTATTTCTATTAAAGAAGATGTTAGTATTATTATCATATAATTTTATGACTTAAAATAATATTTTAAGCTTCTAATGCATACTTTTAAAGGTATTAAAATAAGATGTAATAGTAATAATAAAAAAATTATTCAATAATCTATACACTATATCTATCTATCTATCTATATATATATATATATATATATGGTGCAGATAATACTACTATAGTTTTTATTACTACCGCCACAACTTGCCATCCATGGCATACCAATATATTTTTATTAATGCCACCACAAGCTGCTCTATACTTAGGTTGCACACCATAATGCACTTTATAGAACACTTAAATATGCATCCATGAAGAATGTATACTTTATCTATTGTCGTGTGCATTAGCAATGTTCCATACAATACATTGTTGTATGCAATTTAGAGTAGCTTGTGTTGGTAGTAACAAAAATTATAGTAATACTAACAAGATTCTATATATGTAAATAATGTTTTTCTTTAAAACTTTTGTTATATCAATTGCCTATGCCTAAGATGGTGTTGAAAAGAAACACCATTAGAGTACATCAAAAACTTGGACAAAGTTTGTTTTTAGAATATTAGACTTTATTTTATTCATTACACTTTAAAGAGTTATATTTATATTTACATTTTTTGTGCAAATTATACCTTACAAGAATTTGGAAAAAGGGATAAATAGGTGATTCTGTTTGAACTGATTATTTTATGAATGTTTGTTTGGAGTCTAATTCCGAAAAAATCCGAAAGAAATTTTGTATGGTATTTACAAGTGTAGTAAGTTTGTGGCCACCTGAAGTTCCCCATCATTTAATTCCTTCATCAACATGATCAATCCATTAAACACAGACTTGGTGAGAGCCAAATGTTTTAACAGGCTATCCTTAGATTGTTTGGCCATGAAGAGGCCATGGACCAAAACAAACACCATGTCTCCGTGCTCAGCTAAGTAGTAGTTTGATTTCGTTCTGCTTGAGAGAACGGAAGCGTGGAAGTAGTTGGTCCAAAGAAGTTGGGGTTGATTTCGGTTCCTCTGATGAAGCTTTGCTCACTAGCGAGGATATCAAGGCTGTTTACTTGTATTCCATGGTTCCCAAACTGGAGGCTGAAGTTGTAGAGAAGCTAGTCTCAGAATCATTCTTAAATTCGTCTATTCAACACTTCGTTGGTATGGGAATTCATTATCAGGCGTTTGGTGATGAACTAAGCTGACAAAGCTTGGAGCAATGTTCACGACTACAACGGCATAGATCATCTCTGTCGTTGTCATGGGCAGAGTCAACAGAAACAACCATCTGACATGATTCAATGATTGTAAGACCAGGTAGGAAGATGGGTTGATAGTGTAATTTGAACATCAACTAACACTCACCATCCACCAACCAGCAGATTGAAAAAAAATTGGTTTCAAGCGACACATGACGAACAAAAGACACAGTTTTTCTACGATAACTACATGGTGAAGAAGACAGAATGCATCCGAGGATAACTACTAGCCAATGCAACAAAACCACTAAAAGAAAATGTGATTGCCTTTTCTTGTCACAAATATACAAATATTACAGGTCAGGCTGAAGTGTTGGGACACAACCAGCAGTGCAATATGGTCTACAAGCATAACCGAGTCCAACATTCTACCCGGCCCTTCACAGATGAATATTAACGCCATACTTGCGCCATGGCGGATGCTACATCCACAAAAACATTGGCTGTGCGAGAATCTAATGTGGACAAGCTACAGAGCATGAATCTCACTGCTGCTGCGAACTTTGAGAAGGCGGGATCAACTTCAAGGAAATGCCTACAGTAGTATCATCCAGTCCAGCAATCTCTAGAAAAATGCTGCAGTTAACATACCATCAGTCTCTTCCAACTAATTAGCTACGATAAAAAGATTTTTTTTTTTAAAGTAACCAGTCTGAGAGTAGCAGACTGCGAGAGGTATAATTGTATGCTGAAGAAGGTAGACTGTGCACATGGACAATCTAGAAACACTTCCTGTGAACGATTGATGGACCAGATTCATCGTACTCGCTTTTCGCAATCCACATCTGTTGGAACGTGCTGAGGGATGCGAGAATGGACCCTCCGATCCACACACTGTACTTCCTCTCCGGGGGTGCCACCACTTTGATCTTCATGCTCGACGGTGCCAGTGCCGTGATCTCCTTGCTCATCCGATCCGCGATGCCCGGGAACATCGTCGACCCTCCCGACAGCACTATGTTCCCATACAGATCCTTCCTGATATCCACGTCGCACTTCATGATCGAGTTGTACGTCGTCTCGTGGATCCCTGCCGCTTCCATCCCGATCAGCGACGGGTTGAACAGCACCTCCGCGCACCTGAATCGCTCCGCCCCGATCGTTATCACCTGCCCATCCGGCAGCTCGTAGCTCTTCTCCAGCGACGAGCTGCTCCGAGCCGTGTCCAGCTCCTGCTCGAAGTCGATCGCCACGTACGCCAGCTTCTCCTTCATGTCCCGAACGATCTCCCTCTCCGCCGTCGTCGTGAACGAGTACCCGCGCTCCGTCAGTATCTTCATCAGTGCGTCCGTCAAGTCCCGCCCCGCCAAGTCCAACCGCAGGATCGCATGCGGCAGCGCGTACCCCTCGTAGATCGGCACTGTGTGCGTCACGCCGTCTCCGCTGTCCAGCACGATACCCGTCGTTCGCCCACTCGCGTACAGCGACAGCACTGCCTGGATCGCCACATACATCGCCGGCACGTTGAACGTCTCGAACATGATCTGGGTCATCTTCTCCCTGTTCGCCTTCGGGTTCAGCGGCGCCTCCGTCAGCAGCACCGGGTGCTCCTCCGGCGCCACGCGCAGCTCGTTGTAGAACGTGTGGTGCCAGATCTTCTCCATGTCGTCCCAGTTCGTCACCACCCCGTGCTCGATGGGGTACTTCAGGGTCAGGATGCCCCGCTTCGACTGGGCCTCGTCGCCCACATACGCGTCCTTCTGTCCCATGCCCACCATCACACCAGTGTGCCTTGGCCGTCCGACGATGCTGGGAAACACAGCGCGGGGAGCATCGTCTCCCGCGAAACCGGCCTGCATTACATGCACCATTTTTGGATCAATCTTCCACAACAACTGACGCCTAACGCGAAGGACTGCATTAAGGTAGCAAACTACAAATCTAAGAATGCAGTGTAGATTCGCTTCAGTGACTTGTGCATGTTAAATACCATTGTCAATAAATCACAATGTGAGGAAAACCGAACACTAAACCTGAAATTTCAAATGTACGCTTAAATACTGACCTTGACCATTCCGGATCCATTGTCGCACACCAAAGGCTGCACATCCTCACCCTCTCCGGCCATATTGCAAAATTACCCTGCTCAAACAAGAACATGTTAGTACAACCCTTCGTAAGTATTTCAAGCATACAGTGGAGGAGGCGAACCATGAAAGACCACTCTTCTTGACCCGTGGGCGTATGGAGGGGCAGATCGAGTAAAGGTGTGTGATCACTGATGTAGATTTATCGTATACGGTTTACAACACAGTACATTGCAAGACAGCCCTATTGAAAGCGGCTTTCCTGTTTAATCAGATAACCTACCCAGCTACATAGGTGTTATGCAATTGCATCCTACTCCTATCTCAATGTTCCGATCCCATGATGATGATTGCCGCGCAAAGGCAAGAACCAAGGCGAATGCAGACCATTGTAAAGGAACAACTATCTCACAACAGATCTCATTGCCTTAAACCTTTACACCCCAAATGAACGCCAAAATCACGATTTCAATCAGAAAAGCTACAACTCTACATTCCAAGTAGATTTCAGTGTCACATGGAGGAGATCTACCTCCGCATGAGACCGCGAAACCTGAAACCCTCACATTTAACCACAGTCGGTTGCAAGCTCTACTGTAATCACAGGATAACCGCCAAACCTAAGCTCAGATGGTCCGCCAACTTCATCCCGACCAAGTCACCAAGACACGCGCATTTCAAATGATAAAAACAACAAAAAGCAAGCAAATGTGGGGAGGGATCTAACCTTGAGATAAGCAGCAAAGAAGTGGGCTCCGCGACCGCGGTGTTGGAGCTACAGCGAGCTGGGAATCCGCTGTTGACAAGCAGGAGAGACGGCGAAGAGGAGAGAAGTGGGAAATGCGCTGCAGAGTTTGGTTGAGAGATAGAAAAGGGGGTGTGAGGCCTGGATTTGTTTGGTCTCTCGCGCTGGCTCTGCGTTGCGAGCTGGCACTTGTACCAGTGGCTCCCTTTGCATGTTACTCTGTAGATCCTTGGGAAACCCTCCTAATATTTACCCTTGTGTGTTCCATCTCTCCTCCGAGTCCCGTTAACTTCTCGTCCCGAGCGGCATTTCCTTTTTACTCTCCGGAAATTTTGAACTTCTTCTCTCACTATCACGAACGGTGCGGCGTTGCTGATCGGCTGGACATTCGATATTCGTTTTTAAAGTATTCCTGGCAATGTTAGGAGTAAAACAGGGCTTTTCTCAATTCGCACCTTTTTCTCGGCTGGTTACTTGGGTGCGTAAATAAAATGTTCGTTTCCATATTCTCTTCAAATCAATTCACACAAATGCAGAGATTGAATCAGCAATTGAGTGAGTATTACTTACATCGGTTTCCTCCTCCGCGTTGGGATAGACTTTCGGGGGATTAGCTGGCGTGGAGTTTCCGTGAGCGTGGAAGTGAAGAACGTGATAAGAGCTATGACGAGCTTGAAACAAAATAGAAATACAATGTCATTACACCCCACATGCGTGCACATGCTTAAAAATAACGAGGACCTGACAGAGGCGTGACGTCTCGTGGGTATCGAAGTCTTGAAACCCACCGTGATTAGCGTTTGGTCCTGCACAGCGTTAGTTCTCTCATTTTGCGTTGCGTTGAACCCAAGAGTAACAAATAGGCCCGATTTTAGAGGTCTTAGCTCAGAAGGCTCCTCGCAGCTCCACCAAGTCACGCATGTGGTTCACAAGAATGTAGGACCCGACATTTCTGCCTACGAAGTAGAGAAGGTATCCTTTTTAGAAGCACCTATGAGAAAAGAGCAGAAAATTTCCTATGCTGATTTCAAAAAATGGAAAATGAAGACTAAAAGACCTAAACGGGTTGTCAGATTAGCAGGACAGTGTTAAATTCACAATTGACCATACACGTAAGGAACTTGAAACGTCTTAATTGTACAGGGAGTATTTCAAATGTCTTACACCAGGTACAATATACAGAAAAGGACGACGACATCTCTGTCGGTAGAAGTATACAGAGAGGAGAACAACAGATTCTTAGTTTGAAGGAAGAAATAGAAAAGAATATTGTCATCATTAGCTACTACAATAATGTAATGGTACACCTTTCCTAAGAAGTTTCTCTGCCAAATTACCCGTAATACGTAGCCATTGTTTTTGGAACTCCTCTAATAAAGACCAATTACACAATACAACAACCTTTGCGTTGCACCCTTTGGGTAGCACTTGGGTTGATCACTTTGAACAAAATCACTGAGTGTCCTCCTACTCTTCTATATACTTTTGAGGCGATTACCTGAACCCACCAGCATCTAAGATAAGTTTGGAACAGCCATTTGCAGTGGCAGGTCCATCTGGAAGCACATTCCCTTCATCACCTACATTGCCTTTCCAAGAAGTACATGGCCGCTACCTCTAGGCCTGGCTGAGTGTATACTCAGAAAGAAATACATTGTACACCGAAGAATCTAAAGAAGGAAACCTTACTGTCCCTGGCAATCTTCCATTACAAAAACAATTACAGTGATGCTCCCTACTCAATCAGTCTCCAAAACTTTTGCTTCTGCCTCTAGTGCTTCTTTCCAATCCAGAATCTTCAGAAAATTGCTCACAATCTGCATTCCATTTTGCGTACGGATGCTCTCAGGATGAAATTGTACTCCTTGAATGTGCTTGTATACACGGTGACGGACAGCCATCACAAGCCCGTCCTCAGTCCATGCTGTAGCCTGAAGTTGGTCTGCTGGAAACGTCGCTTCCTCTATGACTAGGCTGTGATAGCGGCACGCAGTGAAAGGACTGCGAGAAACGAGAAAATGACAATGAACAGGCTATTTGAATAAACACACCCAAATCGGCAACTCTTAGAAGAAGTACACGGCATACGTAGGGCAAGAGGCAAGGGCCTACGTTGCTTACTAGAAACATAGTTACTAGACTGACAGGTGAAAGAAGAGTCCCCGTCAGAACCACGAGACATGTGTCGGAATAATATGCGAAAATCTATGAAGACGTTCAAATTCCGAGCACAGCCACGCCGTAAAAACGCACGACCAATGAGAAATAGTCACTAAACATTGTCCATCAATCCATCCATCCATCTAAGTAAAGATCAGAAGATAGCTCATTCTATAGCATGTTTCGATAACAGATAATTAAAATACGAACCGTGTCTAAACCCTACAAATTTATGTCTTTAGTGTGTGCAAGTTGTGGGTGTCATTGTTCTTGTTGAATAAGAGGGAAAGCAAGGAAGAAACAGAGAATACATTAATATTTGACATGATTCGAGGATATATGAGCAGGAGCATAGCTTTGACTCAAATGAAACATAAAAACCAGTGATAATTAAACCGAACCTCGAAGGTAAAAGGGAGGTGCATGATCTCTGATTCTCTCGCAGAACGTGAATCCTTTTAAAGACAGTGAAGCATAAAACAACACGCAGAGTAAGAGGAGGCACCTGGGAAGACCATCGAGCACACCAGGCTCGCCTCCCTCGTCATAGAAAACAGGGGACGTTTTGCCATGCATCACTCCATTTGGTGCACGAACGATCTTCCCCCCAAACGCCTCCCCCATACATTGAAGTCCCATACAAACACCAAACAAAGGAATAGTAGGACCCAGCTTCCGAACTATCTCCAGAGAAATTCCTGAGTCCTGCGGCGTCCCAGGCCCCGGGGAAATCAGAATCCCACGCGGCTTCTTCTTTCTTATCTCCTCGACAGTAATTTCGTCATTCCTGTAAACCTCGATTTTGCATCCCAAGTCTCCCAAGTACTGACACAGATTGTACGTAAAGCTATCATAGTTATCAATCACAACAACGCTCCCCTTCTCCTTATCATTCCTTTCCAATACCCGCTCTTTCACACCAACCGCCGCCTGAACGCGCAATGCAAACTGCCCGTGACTCCTCCTCGTCATTAACCCACATTGACGCAACCCCAGCCCTCGAAAAGAAGATAAATCAGGAGCTCTTGCAATGCCTGTAGGTGCAATCGACGCGCACCGCGGCCCTTCGTGCGACACATTCCGACCCTCCTCCACGCCATGGCTCCCAATTCTCGACACCTTCCCGGCGACTAGGCTACTTGCGAGGTGAACGCTAGTCATTACAATCTCAGAAACGCAGCGACGACACGACCATGCGAAACTGGCTGCAGATTAGCAGCTCGCAGCGACACGAGCAAAGCAAACCCAAAACGATGTCGCCGTCGCCGCGCGGTTTTTCCTTTTCCCTTCGCAATTGCCATTGCAGTTTTCTCGAACCCGCCGCTGTAAACGGTTTTCATTCGTTATCAGGATGACTTTGAGGGTTATGAATGAAATTTGACGGGTGATGAAATTCTCAGGGTGCATGGGAACATGGAAATTTCACAGTAGTTTGATTGTCACGTGGTTTTTTAAACTTTGAATCATAGGAGTTTAGATAAAAATCAATAAATGAATTTTTTATTTTAGGTTATGTAAATTTACTATTTTGACTGCTGGAATGACTAACAATAGAAAGTTCTATGATTTTTTAAAGTTGTCAAAATATATTAATAAGATTTATCCCTACAATTTGTTTTGAAAGTTTGTTTATTGATATAAAATCGAGTATTTATTAATAATTAAAAAAACAACCAGAAATATTTAATTTGCATTATAAAAGAGACAACTACCACAACACAAATTCTTTGACATTATGTAAATTCATGCATTGTTTGAATATGGATACTTATTTTTAGAATATTTTTATATTTAATAAAATTTTCATATATGTTAAAAAGAATCTTACATTAAATGGAATTTTATATTACATTAAATATATTTAATTAACATAAATATTAGCTATTATTAAAATATACCAATTATTTGTATAATTTTTTAAATTTATATACATACATCCAAATTTTATATTAATAAAAATTTACTTAATTATCATATTGATGTGTTTGTTCAAATAATCTTTAATGAGTTAATAGTATTTATAATTTCTTCTATAGAAAATTAACATAATATGTATAATGGACATATATATTTATCTAAATAAGAAGTGTTAGATAGAAGGTAAATATAGGTAGATTTGATATTATCTTGTAGCAAAGCTTCTTAAAAGTTCTATAGACATATATTTGACTTTATATGCATGTTTATAGTTGATTGATAGGTTAAAAACTTTGCCAACAAATTAGCCATGTGCAGCATGTGTGGATGATTTGTAGTATAAGTTAACAATAATGTACATATATAAGAAACTTGTCTTGTAAGTTAAGATATATGTCTTGCAAATTGGACATTTGTTAGAGGTCCTATAGAATATTACCACGTTGCTCCTAATTGGATAGTATATATGGATGTAAGAATGAAGCTTTTTTCACTCTTGTCAATGCATTTTTAGTCCTTAGTTTTGTTTCAAGACTTTGTAGTCTTCTTGTCTTTGGCAAAAGCCATTCTAGTTCAATATATATTACCATCTTTAAGTGATTTTTTAATCTTTTTGAGTGATATAAGAATATATTGAAATTTTAAATTTTTGAAATTTATGTTCTTAATAATTTGACAAGAATGGTAACTTATTGTCCTTGTTTTGTATTAGAAGTAAGTGGATTATGCCACTCCTATTGTTGTATTTTGAAGGTTGTGGAATACCTACCTTTAATTTCACTTAAAAATTTTAAACATTCATTGTTTTTTTAAAAAAAGAGTAGACTATTTTTCTTAGTGAAAACTTTCATTTGATATTAGAGGTTGCAGATTACCCTCTTTTAATTGGACTTTTAGATTTTTTTGAATTTTCTATGAACGAAAAAATTATAGATGCTATTCTTGGGAGAAAAAACAATAGATTTGTAACTATTGAAGATCTTTACAAGTTTGTCAACATTCTTAGAATAAAAATCTCATGAATTTCTAACATCAACCATGAAGGTAGTATTTTTATGCTTATAGAAGAAATTAATAATAAAGTTTAAAGTCTATGCCAAAAAGTTGTGCAATTGAGAAAAATAAGTAAATCAAGCTCACAACTAAATCCAAAAAGTCTTATTATTCCAAGTATGAGAGAGGCAAGGATAAATATGCTTGAGAAGCTCAATGGAATAAGATCAAAATTTCAAGGATTTCTACAATGAATCAAGCTTTATCTAAAATTGCATCTTTCTCAATATTTTGATAGATTTACTCAAGTTGGATTTATAGATACACTTCTTTGAGAGAATTTTCTTTCTTGGTTTGTACTTTTGATGAAAAAATATTGATATCTTCTCTATGATCTAAATTTATTCTTAGAAGTATTTATTGCTACTTTTAGAGAAAGTGATTAAAAAAAGATAGAAGAGACCAAACTTGTGTTTTTACAATAAAGATCATATTCAGCTATCATATATACTATAGAATTCTAAAATCTCACTTAAAATGTAGATTGAAATGACAAAGTCTTTATTAATCAATTTTGATATGGATTAAAAGATAACATCAAAGATTTATTATTGACAATGCCAAAAGTAAGCTTATTAAATCAATTTGTTGTTCAAGCCATTGTATATGACAATCAAATCTTTGAAAGGTGCCAAAAACAAAGATTTGGTAGAAGAGGTACAAATCAAGCCATGGCAATAGCCTCTAAGTTTATAAAAGCTTATTTATCAAGATCAAAACTTATATAGATTGATACAATTTTAGGATAAATATGGCCAGAGATGTATAACTTTTAAATAAATTGTACTTCTTGTAACCTTGTTTTTTCCATATTTTAGTCTAGGATCCTACTAGTTGAGTAGAAATCCATAAGTCTAATATAATAAAATCCTTGTTGGTAAATTTAAGAACTTTCATGCATGTAGCCAAAGAAGGATAAATTTTTGTAGTATATGCTGTACTTATTTTTGGTAGAAAAAAGACTTCAAGTAGCATTCTATGCCAATACTAGTATTAACAATATATTTTTGAAAGAAAAAAAATATGTAGATATTTTTCTAGAGTATTATTTCTATAAATGTTCCATAAATCTTTAAGATAAAGTTCAAACAATGTTATAATTTGTTACAAAATGAAATAGTTGCACTCAAGAAATATATTGATGAAAATTTGGCTAAAAACTTCATATACTATTTTAAATCTCTAATATGAGCTCCTATCTTATTTATGAAGAAAAAAAATAAATCTTTGTGAATATATATAGACATTTGAGGACTCAATAAGATGACTATTAAGAATAAGTATCTTTTATCTTTGATTTTAAGATTTTTTTATCTATTAAATCAAATAAAAATTTATATAAAAATATATCTACAAGGAACATACAATCCAATATGTATTTAAAAAATAAATGAAAGATTGTCTTTGAATTAGATATAGGCATTTCAAATGTAATGTAATGCCTTTTGGATTCATAAATGCACTAATTATATTTCAACATCTAATGAATGATTTCTTTCATGAGTTTCTTATTGATTTTATTATCTATTATCTAAATAATATTTTAATCTATTCTATGAATATAGATAAATATGAACTTTATGTTCATTGTATGTTATAAAAACTTAGAGATGTAGGATTATATGCTAAGATAAAAAAGTTTATATTTGACATAATTCAAGTTGACTTTTTAGAATACATCATTTTATAAGATGGCCTTATAATAGATCTTAAGAAGGTCTAAACTATCATAGATTAGAAGATTTTAAAATAATTAAAAATGTATAATATATATATATATATATATATATATATATATTTTGATTTATAAATACTACTAGATTTTCATTAAGAACTTTTGTTAAGTTATGGCTCTTCTTATACATTTGATATATAAAGAAAAATTTGAATAGAAAAAAGAAGCTAAACCATCTTTTAAAGCCTTAAAGATATTATTTATTTTTATACCAATCTTGTATCATATTGACTTTTTTAAGGTATTCTTTATAGAAATAGATATATCAGACTTTGTTATAGGTGTGATATTATCACAAATGGAAGTAGATAATAAGCTCCATCCAATAGCTTTCTATTCTAAAAAATTTTAATACCTAGGATTAACTACAAGATTCAAAACAAAGAGCTTTTTATAATTGTAGATTCATTTCAAGAATAGTATCATTATTTAAAAGATGCTTCTAATCCAAACCCTATTTTATCGATCAGAAGAACCTTAAGTATTTTATATCAATATATGTTTTGAATCATTGCCAAGTCTATTAGAACATGTCTTTATCAAGATTTGATTTTTAGATGACTTATTGATCCAAAAAATAACAAGGTTTGTTAGACATCATTTCTAGATGTTTTTATCTTATATCCAAAGAAAGGAGATGAAATTTTTTATCAATAAAGAACAATTCTCTTAAAACCACAACATTTTTATCTTTGAGCAATAAAATCAACATTAATTTTTGATTCAACCTTTCTCAAGCTAGGTCAATCTAATATGTCATGTGATCTTCTTGTTCATGATATTAAAAATAATTCTTTTAAGTCTCATGAAATTTTTAGGTTCAAATTCAAGAATAATCTATTTTATTTTGAGAAATGATTATATATTTTGGAAAACAAAGCATGATTATGTATTTTTTAAGGTCATCATAAATTTTTAATAATTAGATATTTTAAATATAACAAGACTTTGAAGCTAATATTAAGATATTTTTAGTAGCTTCAAATATCGTAGGTAGTTAAAGACTTTGTATGATCATGTAACAGTTGTTTAAGATCAAAAACTCCTCATCATCAATCTTATGGATATTTTTAGCTATTACACATTTTTGAAGAACCATGGTCTTTTATTTCTATGGATTTTATCATATATCTTTTAGTCTCATATTTTTGTGATTTTATATTTGTAATAATAGATCATTTTGTGAAAATAGCACATTTTGTATCATATACAAAATCTATCATTAGTAAAGAAATAACTAAGGTTTTTTTTTGAAAACATCTATTGCTATTATAGATTATTTAAGAATATTATATTGGATAAAGAGACTCAATTTATATAAAGTTTTTGAAAAATCTTTTTCAAGATTTTAAAGGTGGATACAAAACTATTTTTTGCTTTTCAACCTCAACTTGATGGACATACAAAGTGCATAAATCAAGTTTTGGAGTAATATTTGAGATATACTATCAACTATCAATAAGAAGATTGGACAACTTTTTTACTATTGATAAAATTTATATATAATATTATAATACAATCTTCTATATAAAAATATCTTTTTTTACTAATTATGGTTATCTTCTATAATTTGATACTTTTAATTTTTGAAAAGTTGATAATCCTATGGCAAAAGATTTGGCAAATTGTTTATTTGAGTTACATAGAATAATGAAGGCACAATTAAAAAAAATTAAAAATGACAAAAGACCACTGTGGATGTCAATCTTAAGGAACAATCTCAATCCCACATTGGCAATAAAGTATGATTATTTTGTTATAATATTAAGACTAACTACCCTTATAAAAAGTTGAATTACTATAAGCTTAGACCATTTCTTGTTTATAAATAAATCAATCCATTTGCTTATAGATTACATGTATTGGAGTCTATGAAGATTCATCTTATATTGTATATGTGTCTTTTTGAGCCATATAAGACAATAAATATTTCAAGAAGAAGAAAAATGCCACTTCTTCCTATATAAGTAGATAATAATCAAGAGTTCAAAGTGGAAGGACTTTTAGATTTAAAGTGGTACCAAAATAAGTTAAAATATCTTATTTATTAGCACAAATATGATATTAGTCTAGACACATGATAGTTAGCTAAGAAACTTGTAAATATAGCAAAAAAAATTGATGCTTTTCATTGATGACATCAATTAAAATCATGATGAAAAATAGAAAAAATTTATTATAAAAGAAATAAAATCTAGAAAATATTATATTTTATTTTTTTATTCTTATTTGTAATGTATTTATAATGCTAAAGAGATGAATAATCAATAAGTAGCAGATTCAACTTAAGAACTATCGTTTGCTTAGTTATTGGACAAAACATTGTGATTGTTATAACTTTTAAGATGACATAATAGAGATGAAGATCTTCAAGAATAGCATGTTCTTCTTTGAATAGATGGAAAGATATAATGCATTTGGCATCATGACCTTAGAAGAGACTTTTGATGTTTGGTGATTTTATTAAAAGTATGAACAACTCTTGCCAATGTTTTAAATATTTTATTTGAGGGGAGATACAAAGGTCTCAACAATGATGAAATAATAGGGTGGTCTTTTTGCCTTGATATGAGATACTATTAATGGCTAAAAAGACCTATCAACCACCTTCAAACGGAACAAAGATTAGAATATGTGGCAAACACAATTTGTCACATTTTGGACTTCCCCGATATATGATGACCGCTCATTGTGGAACTTATTTGTAGAAAAGAAGGAAAGAAAGAAGAAGAGAAGAGGGCCGGGAGGTAGGAAGATAAATAATGTCACAAACATATAAATTTACTTAGATAAGAAGTGCTAAATAGAAAGTAAATATATGTAGATTTGATATTATCTTGTGATAAAGCTTTTTAGAAGCTGTATAAACATGTATTTGACTATATACATGTTTATAGTTGATTGATAGGTCAAAAATTTAGCCAACAAGTTAGCTATGTATAGCACTTGTGGATAACTTGTATTACAAGTTAATGATATGGCACACATATAAGAAACTTGTCTTACAAGTTAAAAGATGTGTTTTGCAAATTAAACACTTATTACAACTCCTATAGGATGTCACTATGTTGCTCCTAGTTAGATAGTATATATAGAGGCAAAATTGAAGCCTCCACTATTCTTGTCAATACCATTTTAGTCCTTAGTTTTGTTTCAATTTTTTTTAGTTTTTTTGTCTTTAGCAATAGCCATTCTAATTCAATATATTATCATCTTTGAGTGACTTTTTTAGTCTTTTTGAGAGACATAAGAGTGTATTGAGATTTTCTTTATTTGAATTTCATATCCTTGATAATATATTTCTTAGTGATTATTTGTATGTGTATTATTTCTCTTTTCATTATTTCATTAGAACATTTAAAATGTGTCCCATATAAAAATAATAAAATAATTTATGTACAAATAATAAAACTTACAAAAAAAAATATTAAAAATTATATATAAAATAATATACAAACTTAATAAAAAAATCTTATAATTTTTATTTTTAGCATTCAATCAAATATGATATCTAAACTTTTGAATGTATTATTAATTTGACTATGCATGATATTTACATTTATAACAATAACATTATTTTGAACCAATACATTGGTTTATATAAAATAAAACTAAAAACGCCTCCAAATTAGACATGTTTTCCAAATTGAATTTAATAGATGAATATATGTTAACTTAGAATGAAAATGTTCCTTATGATACCTTTCAGTAATATACATGTTTCAAATCTTGAAACCCTTAACAAAAAATTTAATTCCAAAATACATTAATTGATTCCATATTCAGCAATCAGAAACAGATATAGTTTTTTGTGATTGCCAATGAATGGCAGGATCCAAGACTTCTAGATTCTATTGATGACCTGCCAAATAAACTAGTAATTTCATTATGATGCTAAACAACTTTGGCAGTTCAGCCAGTAGTACTAACCAGTAATACGAACTGGTAATCCTACTGGAACTGGATTCACTCCAGCCTACTCCAACAGCTCCTTCGAAATCATCTGGCACTTGGGACCTAAGAAAATCACCCAGCAACTCCTTGCAACATGCTCCATGTTTCACTACTATTCCAAATATATAATTAGCCTCCACGATTCTATACCCACCCCAAATTTAATGTGAACTACAAGCATGCTGGATTCCTGCATAAGTTAGGAAAAGGGAGTGATGTAATTGGAGCTGGAAGGTGAAAAGAATGTGTAGGCTTCAGGGAAGACTTCAGAACACGCTTACAAATCGTAGTACTTAAGCTTGAAATGCTGAACTGTACTTCACTCTTGGCGAGGCAGTATTCTTCAGTTAGGTTGATACACTCATGCATTGCATCCTTCGAAAGATTTCTCTCAATAGCTCCACAAAGAATCTAAAAGAATGAAGCAAGACACCACTAGATATCCTCCAAAAACCTGATCTCCTTTCAGAAACAATGATGTCAAGCACTCTAAGGGATAACAAAGAAATAGCAAAAAGATGAGTTTTGAGCCGAGTCGAGGAGCGAAGAGCTGTACAATCGGAATCAAGAGATTGAAGGAGACGTAATCAAGTTCATCAGCTCTACGAATCTAATTTTGGAAAAACAGAAAGGTCAGTTGAGAACCCAGCAAGTTTGCGGAAAAAGAACTAGCTCATTCTACATCACTTAAGCGAAAAACTTAAATAGATAAAGGAGAGGTCTAGCAAGACAATTTTCCATGAAGCGAGATTTTAAAGTTTGCAAGATGAAATCGAAAAAGAGCTTTGTTGATATTGTCCTATTGTAGATCTACGCGAACAAATTTTCTTTGTCCATCTGCATACGCGAATTGCACAAACATCTAAAAGCAACAGAAAGTAGGAGCAGAGAGGATTGCTAGCATAATCCAAAGAATGTTTGTTCAGGTAACAATATTCCAGCATTATTATGCACTTACGAATAGTCCACTCTTATTGAAACTAATGACCACCAATAAAATGATTGGATGTCACCTATGGTGGAAGCAGAGATAAACCTTCCAAATTTGATAAGGACGAATGTCCAAACACTAAGGGCCACCTGCATCTTAGTTTGAAAAGCAAGATTGATTCCTAGTACTCCCAGTTTTTTGAATCAATATAAATGATATCCCCGAAGGAGTCAGTCGAAGAGAAAGATCCGACGACACCTACGAATGCACCAGATGGCCTACAGAGGGCAGCTTGCTTCAAATTCCCGCTGCTCCTTCCGGCAAAGCTCAAACTCATTGCTGTAGTAGTCCATGCACTTCGTGTACGACTCCATAGCCTTTGGGCACTTGCTATTAAGTTCCACCAACCTGTAGTACGCATGTGAAACTAAGAACAATTGCCCTCTAATGACAATGTAAAATGCCAATTTTAAATTCTATCAGACTGGAACTGAAATTTATATCTACAGTACAAACTCCCTACCGAGCGCACTGGCTATTGATACTGATTCGCCAACATTGACTAATGCATAACAATATACGCGCTCGTTAAGAGCAAAACATTAGGGTTTAAGAGACATTGCACTTACAGAGAGATGACACACCGAGTAACGTTCTGGCCCTGTTGCAAACACTTCTCGGGATTGGGATCGTTCTTCTTGCAATCCAGAAACGCTCTGTTTTCCACGGAGCACCTAGATGCGATATGTTTAGACGCGGACATCAACACCGCGGAAGTGGTGATCGGCGCCCCTTCCGCTGATCCGGCAGCGGAAGCCATCGTTCCTTCCCTTCTATCGACTCACCCTAAGTTGCTCTGTGCTCCTTCCCACGCCGCTGCGTAAAATCCAAACCCACAAAGCTCACGTGAATGACTGTGCCAGCGGCGATGACTAATGCCGCTCTAGATGTTCTGAAGATCAAAGCGTCCCTCGTCCACAGCAGAACGGACTCGAAGACGACGACGACGACGACCAACAACAATAGAGTACCCGCCTGATACTACTCCTGTGTACCCGGCCACCCTCCTATTGATATAATAAAGGTATCAATAGGAGGAGTACACCTCAGTTCTGTGCCCAGAAGACGAGGGGGGTGAGGTAACCCACAGATAATTGCCATGGTTTTCCTCTTCAGCAAATTAAAGAGATGGGACTCTTTTGTATGTTATAAAACTTCCTTGCCACACCTCCACTCCATATTCCCACTCTACCATCTCTTTCCATTCCATGTGGATCTATGTCTCTTTCTCTCTCTTTGCCCTTCTTTCTTCTACCTCCTTTCTTTCCATTCTCTTACCTTCTACACTTTCACAATCACATCATCCATGTACTAAACCATGAAACATGCCACTCCATCCCTTCTTCTCTTTTCTTTTCTATATCACTGGAAAATCACTTTCTCCTCCTTGTCTGTGCCAGTCTCCTTCTCTCCCTCGTACAATACCAAACCATATCCTTCTATACTTGCCTTCTTACATATCTAGAACTCTCCCCTCTCCCTCACACCCCCCCCCCCCTCCCCCCCTCCACCAACCAACTCCCTCTCACAACTTCACCACATCATTGCCACTGCACCTTGCTTTCACTTCAACAACACATATTCCCACACACTTTTAGTTTTCTTCCGAGAATCTTGCACCTGTAATTTACAAGCTTAGTTGGTTGGGCACTACATATGCTTGCCTTTGTCTCTAGCTTCACAATATACTGCTGCCATCTGCCAATGCACTAATGTTGAAATACCTTAAATTGTGTCATGCTCTTGAATCCATTCATTACTTTATTTAAATTGTCCTTGCATAAATCTAAAATCGCCCATTTATCTTACAGAAAGATTTCAAATACATTCCGAATCCACCAATAATTAGCAAACTTTATAAGAATGAAGGGTGTGATTCAATGTGATGGAAGTATATGATTTTGCTTAAGTCTACAACTTAATTGAGAGATAAAATACAAAAACTACTTTGAAATTATTCATCAACTAAATTTCTATAGCCATTCAATTTTTTTCTTCTAGAACACATTAAAAATTTACTTTCCCATCTAAAATAAATTTTTTTCTAAAAAAGAATTTCCTTGAGAAAGTTGAAAAATCTTGAGTTAACATTTTAAGATATTCTAACATTATAGATTAATAAAATTATATATAAAAAATCAGCCCTTGTAATAATAGAATAATATATACATATATATATATATATATATATATATATTCATTATAATTATTTAAATTATATTATAAAGTACTTTTAACCAAAAAAATTTGAGGACTAAAGGTACTACATTAATTGATGACATAATTCTATAAAAAAATAAAATTTAACCATATTAATATCCAAGTAACTAGATACTATTAACTTGTTACAAAAAAAAAAGTCTTTTTCTACTTCCTAATTTTGTATCTTATTTTATAATTCTTGTGAACATCAAAACATAATATGAAGACATCTATGCTTTAAATACTTTTAGATATTATAACATTAAAGTTTTTTATTAAACAATATTTTAACAAAAAAATTAAAATTAAAATTAAAAATATATGTACATTTTATAAAAATATATTTTATAGAATAAATAAATGATTTTAAAAATATATATTTTAAATAATATTTTTCACATAAAAAATTGTAAATTCTAGGAGGCATTGGAGTGAATCAAAAAATGAAAAATCTCTTAATGTTATCTAATTTTCTTCAAAATCCTATAAATCTTATTTTTCCATAGTTTGAATTATCTAACGTGGTGATATTATTGGTAATTTCAAAAAATGAAATATATATATATATATATATATATATATAAGAAGTAATAAGTTTCAAAGCCAAAGTATCTTTAAAAAACCTAAAAGAATTACAATACTAGTGGTTTATGAGATGCCATTAAAAACTCTAAATATAAAATGTATCAAAGAATTTTTCGAAAAATGTGATAGCTTTAAGGATGCATTTAAAAAGAAAGAATACAAATGTGTTACCAAAACTTCGATCATATGATCTTGCAATAGAGCTATAAGAAGAAAAAAAAGTCTTCTGGCTAATGTTAATCTTCATTCTTGAAATTAAAGAAAACATTTATATTTACAATAATAGTTTTCAATATTTTAATTGTCTTAGAACTAATATAATATATTGACATTGAAAAATCTTGCTTTTATTTAAAAGTCTGAATGCTTATTTATATATTAAAAATCAACAAAAAAAACTGGCAATAAAGAACCTAAGATAAGTTATAATATTTTTAAAGTATAGAATTTACCTAATAAAAAAGACTAACACTTAGTTGAGCCAATTGATTTTGCATTGGACCATAACCAGTAGGACTGAAGTAAAAAAAATCTAAGATGGGTTAGACATATCCAATCCAATTAAAAACTAGACACTCAAATTACAACAGAATAATTTAGAACATAGAATTAAAAACAAAAACAAAAAACAAAAACTATTTAAGCAAAAAACTAGCTATTATAATCAATTAAAAGTAAAATAAGTATACAGCAAACCAAAGTAGAAGGATCTTTCTTCTCTTCAGTACTTTTGTCAATCTGATAGAAATCTTATGTCTTATCTAAATTGGTTATTTTAAAACCTAATTGAATACTGTTTTTTTCTTTCTCTTATCATCTTTATATTAATCAAAGCATGGTTTTTTTTATTTTAACTTATAATTCTCTCCGTTCAAGATTTTGTTCAATTCACATATTTAGTAAAAGTTAATTGTATTGAGATTTTTAGTTAATGGTTTAGGTTTAAGTTTAACTTCTTTAGAAACTTTCTAGAGTTGACTTCCAATCTTGATCAAACTCTCTAAAGGATTTTGACAAGTCTAAATTACTGAAATTTAGATTAGTACATTTAAAATATAAAAAAAAATCTTTTGGCTAATGTTAATCTTAATTTTCAAAATGAAGAGGATATTCATTTTTATACTCGTATATTTGAATTTTTATTTATCTTGATATTCATATAATATAGTAAAAATATAAATATTTTTTATTTTGAAATTATTCTTTATTTATTCTATTTTAAAAATCAACTAAAAAACTAGCAATAAAGAATCTAAGGCAAGAATTGACATTTTTAAAGCATAGAATTTATCTATTAAAAAAGACCAACACTTAGTAATTTTTTATACTAAATAGGTCTATGTATGTAGAAAAGATAAAGCATAATAATTTTTGAATTCTTTGATTAATTAAAATCCAAAGGCTTTTAAATTTTAGCAAATCAAATGATTTGAAAGATGCAGATTCTCAACTTTTCTCTTTCATACAAAGATGTCTTAACTACATGAACTTAAAAAAATTTAGAAGTGAAAACATTTAAATTAAGAAAAAAACAACAGATTATAAAATAAAATAAAAAAAACTTTTTAGTTGCATAAAAAATTAATTTTTTAAAAAGAAACTCTAAATAGTTTTTAATAAGTCTTATTTAATACTTAAGAAAAAAATATAATATGTAATTTTAAATTTAAATTTATTTTTATTTTTTGAAAGCTTGCTTAAGGAAAATTGATTATGAAATTTTAATAATATTTTAAAAATTAAACAAAAAAACATGTAGAATATTAAAAAATATTTTGTTTGTCAAAAAATCTTTATAAATTTATAATAGTTACAAAATTGATATTTTTGAAAATTTAAAATATATTATTATAGCTATTTCATATTTTAAAAAAATCATCTACAAAAATATGATTCAACTATAAATATTAATTAAAAAATTGTTTGCTATTCTTATAGTACTATAAACTATTCAAAATATGTTTCAATATATATATTTTTTAGTTATTAGTAAAATTGACAAGTAATTATTTCTTGGGGCTACATGCACACCCTAAGCTGCTACACATACATCCCAAATTGCTATTTAGACACCCAAAACAACAAAGACTTCTAATTGGTTGATTTGCTAATTTGAATAGCAATGAACAGAGAAGAAGGAGAGGATATTTGGGACTTGCATTGGGACAAGGAAGAGGGGAAGGAAGTCATATCCAAATCCATTTGTAGGAGATAAGCAAAGCAGCCAATTAGTAGCCTTGCATGTACTTACACATATAATAGGTGTGTATAATAATTTGAAATGTGAATATAGCTTGAGCCATAATTATAACATGTATTAATAAATATAAAAAATTCTATTAATTTAAAATTATTCTTTGTAATATTTTTATTATTAGTATTCAAATAAAGATAGAAAAAGTCTTATTACAAATGATTTGATTAAATAACTTATTGTCATTAAGTTTTACATACTTAGAATTGATATGAATATCATGCCAATTTCTATAAATATTCTCAATTAATAAGAAAAATAAAACATAATACCATTAAAAATATATACAAAACAATTGATTGAAAAATCATTTGAATTTTTAAAACTTGAGTCATTCACAATTAAATTCTAATTAATTTAGATTATTTTCAGCATTAAGTTTCTACCCCCTACAACAATCTATCTACTTCTTTTTGTGCTACATATTAAAATCCTATACTAAATCATGTACAGTCTAGAGAAATCCTCTGCAACAAATTCTAACTACACTTAACAACAAAATTGACTACAAACTTGATGAAATCCTTAATTTTTATAAATAAATCAAACAATTCAAGATCTGATCAAAAACATGAATGACTACAGATAAGAATTATTTCATGTTGTTGCCTCGTCTTCTACACATGTACACAAGTGAGATGTAGTGAATGCTGGTAGTCCAAGCCAGATCGGCTCATACCTTTAAATGTGAAGCATTTAAGATCCAAACATGAACAAAATGATTTCCAAACAATATTGCTATACCTGCTCTTTACGTGAACCATGTATACAAGTAGGTGTACATCTTGATGGAACCAAAATCCTGTGATGCAATGAATGCACAAACGTGACCCTAGATCTTCCAGCCGACGAGATTCACAAGCACTATCGGAAATCTATTCGCGGAGCGCAGTAAGCCCAGGGGTGGAAGCCATCGACAGAGGAGCGGAATGCAGTTGCTGCTTGTAGGCAAGAGAGGGCTGGAACTAGACTACCCAGCACTCAACTCCAGTGTCGCCGAAGCATAATGCATGTATTGTGCGGTTGCGAGACTCTCGGGAGGAAACTGGAAGTGCGTGGGTGCGAGCGTTGTTGAAGTGAAAGCAGGGTGCAGTGGCAGTGATGTGGGAGGGGGGGGGGGGGGGGGGTTGCAAAGGGTGTTGGTTTCATGCAGGCAGGCAGGCAGGCAAGTGCGTGAGGATGTGGTCTGGTATTGTGTGAGGGAGGGAGGCCAACATAGCCGAGGACGATGTGATTCTGCGGTGAGGCGGAGAAGAGGAGAGAAGAGAGGGTGGGGTGGCATGCTGCATGGTTTAGTGCATGGACGATGTGATTGTGAGTGTGAGTGTGTGGAACGGAAGGGGAAGAGAAGGGGGTGGGAGAAGGAAGGGCAGAGAAAGCCAAAGAGAGGCAGAGAGACCCACATGGAATGGAGGGAGATGGTGGGGCGGGTATACGCAGTGGCGGTGCGGCGAGGAAGTTCGTCTCTTCGGAGACATCTGATAAAATTGGAACGATACAGAGAAGATTAGCATGGCCCCTGCGCAAGGATGACACGCACTAATCGAGAAATGGTCTGAATTTTTTATTTTTATTTTTAATTTGTGTCTTCCTGCCTCGCTCGCTCACTCACTCTTCCTGTCATCGTCTTCTTTTGGTCATCGCTGCTTTTGGCTAACATACATGTGAATTTCCATATTCCATGTTTCTTTTAAGCATCTTCAAATGATGCTTGTAGGTGCATCCTACATTTAAAAAGAATCACTAAACTCATTTGTCTATCTTGATAAAAGATTATAAGATTTTATGTTGGAATTTTATTAACCATGTTGTTGTGTATATTTCCATTTGTATTGTTTTGTGGAACCATAGGTTCAAGATTAAGAAATGATGGAGATGAGTCATGAAGGAGAAGATAGGGCTTTGTAAAAATGGGACATGGCTAGGAGCTTTGGTGTAGCAATAGGATCTCTTGTAGGTCCTTCTACAAATGTTTTTGCTATTCACTATCATATGGATGACACTTGAATCAATGATATGTTGTTACATACATATACATTTATCTCAATAGTTACTTATATGATTATGTAGGAGTAAATAAGTATAGATTAATTTCATAACATCTTCTAGAAAAGCTCTCTAAAGCTTCATAGACTCGGTTTTGACTTCAGATGTATTTATAGGTTAGGAACTTGGCTAACAAGTTAACCACGTGTTGGTAGCTTATGGAATAAGTTAACTCCATATAGTAGTTTGTAGAACAAGCTAACTATGTGGCTCATACATAGATAACTTGCCTTGCAAGTTAAGACATGTGGCTAGCAAAGTCAACACGTTTTGGAGGTCCTATAGGACATCACCACGTAACTCCTAGTTAAGAGTATATATGGAGGCAAGAGTGAAGCCTTGTTGACTCTTATCAATGTTTTTTTTGTCCTTAGTTTTGTTTCAACACTTTCTAGTCTTCTTGTTTTTGGCAGTAGCCATTCTAGTTTAATATTACATCACCTTTTGAGTGACTTTCTAGTTCTCTTCAATGACACAAGAGTATATTCAGGACTTTCTTTTTTCAAGATTCATGTCTTTAACAAATATGCATCAAATAATTTGGATGTATTGAAAGAATCAAGCAACGTCAAATTTTAAACAAATCTATAAAGCATTTCAAAATCCTAAAACATTAATTCATTTATTTTTTTAAATAATATTTGTTTTATTTTTTTAATATAGTTTTATGAATAATTATTAATAATAGAATAATATAAGTTTAAATATGAAAGATATTCCAACAAAAAAGATATCACTATACTTACCAGATTCTCATTTTGGACAAAATTATCCAAAGTGGTCAAGGAAATATGATTCCCTTTTGGACCTAAGTTTTGACCTACACTCTCCTCAGATAGCCTTGCATTCATCAATAAAGATATCTCAGCTCCATTATATTTAGCTCTCATCAGATGTGCCTCAACAAAATATCCTTCAGAACTAAAATTACAAGACTTATGTTGATCAATCTAATCATATAGAAAGAATTTCACAAAAAACCTCTATTAGGTCATTATTATTGTATATGTATTATACTATGTATAAAATTTCAAATAGCACTTAGAAAGAAAATACTCTTCATTATTGCATTTTCGACAATTTATATAAATGTCTAAATTCTCTTTGCCCTTGAATTTGGATAATACAATTTTTGTATCTCTAATAGTTAATGTCATATTGATTGTTATTTTTTTTTGTATTGGTGTAGATAAATTAAAAGATTGCATTTAAAATTCTCTTAGTTCTGTAGTTGAATATATTAGATTCAACACTTTTGTAAATTCTTCTATAATTGAAGAACTTCTTTTTCTTCTTTACTAACAATACTAATTGAATTTGTATCATCTTTACTACCAATACTTATATCTTCTATTGGTTTCTTCAATAGAAGTCTTTTAAATGAACCTTTTCTTTTCCAAATTTTAATTGAATGTTTGTCTGATTTGGTTTAAATACTTATTAAATCTAGATGGCTTCAAAGGCTCTTATACCAAATAGATTTTATAATTACCAAAGTTTCTAAAGAAGTTAAACTTAAACCTAAACCATTAACTAAAAATCTCAATACAATTAACTTTTACTAAATATGTGAATTGAACAAAATCTTGAACGGAGAGAATTATAAGTTAAAATAAAAAAAACCATGCTTTGATTAATATAAAGATGATAAGAGAAAGAAAAAAACAGTATTCAATTAGGTTTTAAAATAACCAATTTAGATAAGACATAAGATTTCTATCAGATTGACAAAAGTACTGAAGAGAAGAAAGATCCTTCTACTTTGGTTTGCTGTATACTTATTTTACTTTTAATTGATTATAATAGCTAGTTTTTTGCTTAAATAGTTTTTGTTTTTTGTTTTTGTTTTTAATTCTATGTTCTAAATTATTCTGTTGTAATTTGAGTGTCTAGTTTTTAATTGGATTGGATATGTCTAACCCATCTTAGATTTTTTTTACTTCAGTCCTACTGGTTATGGTCCAATGCAAAATCAATTGGCTCAACTAAGTGTTAGTCTTTTTTATTAGGTAAATTCTATACTTTAAAAATATTATAACTTATCTTAGGTTCTTTATTGCCAGTTTTTTTTGTTGATTTTTAATATATAAATAAGCATTCAGACTTTTAAATAAAAGCAAGATTTTTCAATGTCAATATATTATATTAGTTCTAAGACAATTAAAATATTGAAAACTATTATTGTAAATATAAATGTTTTCTTTAATTTCAAGAATGAAGATTAACATTAGCCAGAAGACTTTTTTTTCTTCTTATAGCTCTATTGCAAGATCATATGATCGAAGTTTTGGTAACACATTTGTATTCTTTCTTTTTAAATGCATCCTTAAAGCTATCACATTTTTCGAAAAATTCTTTGATACATTTTATATTTAGAGTTTTTAATGGCATCTCATAAACCACTAGTATTGTAATTCTTTTAGGTTTTTTAAAGATACTTTGGCTTTGAAACTTATTACTTCTTATATATATATATATATATATATATATTTATATTTCATTTTTTGAAATTACCAATAATATCACCACGTTAGATAATTCAAACTATGGAAAAATAAGATTTATAGGATTTTGAAGAAAATTAGATAACATTAAGAGATTTTTCATTTTTTGATTCACTCCAATGCCTCCTAGAATTTACAATTTTTTATGTGAAAAATATTATTTAAAATATATATTTTTAAAATCATTTATTTATTCTATAAAATATATTTTTATAAAATGTACATATATTTTTAATTTTAATTTTAATTTTTTTGTTAAAATATTGTTTAATAAAAAACTTTAATGTTATAATATCTAAAAGTATTTAAAGCATAGATGTCTTCATATTATGTTTTGATGTTCACAAGAATTATAAAATAAGATACAAAATTAGGAAGTAGAAAAAGACTTTTTTTTTTGTAACAAGTTAATAGTATCTAGTTACTTGGATATTAATATGGTTAAATTTTATTTTTTTATAGAATTATGTCATCAATTAATGTAGTACCTTTAGTCCTCAAATTTTTTTGGTTAAAAGTACTTTATAATATAATTTAAATAATTATAATGAATACATATATATATATATATATATATATATATGTATATATTATTCTATTATTACAAGGGCTGATTTTTTATATATAATTTTATTAATTTATTTAATTTATTATCTTAGTTTTATATAATTTTTTTTACTTGGAATTTGTTTTTGTATAAATTTGAAACAAGATCCTCCAAATCTACTATGTATATTTTTTAAAAGTCTTTTTAGTTGGTTTAGATTTTTTTTTTCTTTTTAAAAAAAACATTTTTTTCTCTATATCTTTGATGTAGTTTTTTTATGTGATATTAAGTTTTTTTTTATTCTTTCTTATTAGAATTTTATTTTATTTTTTTAAAATGCACATATTTTTAGTTATAAAATAAAATATTTTACATTTTTTTATTATAATAATGTAATTTTTAACCAATTTAAGTGTCGAAAAAATTTAGAAATTTATGTTTTAGACTATAACCAAAGAACTATTACAATCCTAAGAATTTTTTTAAAATCAATTAATTTTTTTTTTCTCTCATCGTTTTTTTATTTATGCTTAGGAGCAACAAGTAAGTGATATTATGAAATTTTGTATTGATTTATTTAAAAATTAATACGTTTTAAATACAACAAAGTCTAAATAAGATCATAGAAAAGGATATACAGGGTATGGTGTCTTGAATTTGATTCTTGACTTTTAACTTGATAGCTTGTACTTGATAGTTGGTTGAAGAGTTTTAAATTTATTTTGTAAATAAAGGTTTGTTTGGTTCTTTTCTTCTTCCTTGCTTTTATATCTAGTCATCTTTCTATTCTTACATTTCTTTAGATTAAAAGCACTAAAATATTTTGACTTTATGGAATTTAGCCAATTTACTTTTTTATAAAATAGTTATTATTTTTAGATTTTGACAACTATAGAAGAGATTGTTTTTGGCATCAACAAACTATTTTTCCAATCCAATAATTCTAAGATTTAAAAGACTAAATTGTTCCTGTTTTTCAAAGAAGCAAATATAAATTTATCTTTTTGACATATATCTTTTTATGATCTGTAAGAATAATATATTACAAAAAGATTATTTTAAAAAATAAAGAAATGAAGAATAAATCTTGAGTAAGAATATCTTTATCAAAAAATAGAATAAATCTTAAATGACCAGGTAGTATGTTATTATGATAAATTATGAAGATAGTAATTTTATTTTTCTTCCAAATCCACACATTGTGGATATTAGAATTTTAAAAGGACTTCAATATATGATTAGTAATACATTGGGTTCACTCCTTTGATGTTCAAATATGTATATATTTATATATATGGATATAAACTTTTGAATTTACCCAAAGTAACATTTGGATTAAATCCGATTTCAAATATTTATCTTTATTTGATCTTATTCTAGTGGTTGTTTAGCACTAGTCATTGTTCAATATCTAGTTACATTAAATTCCTACATCGTTAATTGTTTTATTTTTTGCATCTTAGTACTCCTTGATACTTTGTAAATTTGCAAAACTAGTACCCAACTTGCACTCTAACCTTTTTTAATTTCATCAGTCCATCATCCATGGGTGCCCACAGACACACATGTTGGATAGATGCCTCAATTTTTGTGAACAACTCATTGGCAGGCAACCACTTGTTGAGAGTCCCTAAAATATTGAAAGGATGTGTGCAAAGTTAAAAATTTAGGGATATAAAATGAAACTAATAAATTTTAAAAACATACACAAAACCATTTATTGGCATTTAGACAAAATTAAAAATTTACGAGTTATTTAATATTCTGATAAATGAGGCTCATTAAATTTTCTGTTCATCCAATACTAAAAAGCAGCTGGGTACCTATTCCGCTACAGCCTGACGCTGGTGCATTTTCTACAGAGAATATGCAGGGTTGCTCACCTTCCTTATATCCTCGATGCTTCATTCGCAAACTCTTTCTACACCACCTCTGACACCCCTGATCAACGGCTGTGGCAACTGTTTAGAAATTCCACAGTCCAACGGTGTGGAGCCGGGGACACCCTATAGTTACATGCAAAGGAATTGGGAGCATATTTTCTGAACGACATCGATGACAAAGAATTAAATAAATTTCATGACAACACCGCTTTTGGGGGTAGCGGAGGAACTGTTGCACCGTGAACCCTCCATGTTCACCACATCTGCATATAAAAAAAACAAAGCCTGAGGGCTTGTTAAAATAATCACCTCGCAGGTTTGGTCGGCATTCATGCATTCATGCTACAACATTGCTTCCGTATCGTAGGAGCCTGAGCTCAATCACAGGAATGATCAGGCATGGGAAACTTATGAGCTACTGTCCTGCAGGACAGCGGCACTGCAGGCCAGTACTCTAGAAACACCTTTAGTGGCCCTCTTAGGTTTTAAAAACGAGCCTCTGCTTCAGGTTCGTCGTCGTCGTCGGATGAATCTGTCACCTACACCTGAGTTGACATCGAAATTAGAACGCAGCTGACATACCTCAACCTGTCAGGCAACACGTTGCATCGAGAACGACCAAGCCCATGCAACGACGGTCGATGCTTGACCTAGATTTGAGGACTGTGTCAACGGATCGAGCTGGAACGGCCAATATTTTAGCCACTGACTGTGTTTTGGTGTTTATGACAGACCACGGCGTGAGATTTACCAATATCGTGGAGCTGGAAATGGATACGTGTCTCTTCCCTGCATTGTCCGACTTGCTTACAGCTTTACCTCGAGACGCGATATGACGAATCCAAGGCAATTAAAAATGCAGGGGTGGAGAGTTCAAGCGAGACGCTCGCTACTAGTTTAGCTTTGCGTCTCCAGAATCACAGATTTCCTGACAATTCCCTCAATCAGTTCATAGGTGTTCTTCAAGCTGGAGGCTAGTACCGAATCAAGAGGAACATTATTGTGGGCCCTGATATATAAAGCATCTGCTGCTGCCACAACGGCAACAGGTCAACTGTAGATTATCATGGGACTTTCCTTGATGATGCGGTTTCAGCAACAATCGATCAGCTTCTGGTGAGGGAAAGGTTTTGAAGGACTTGCATTCTATTCTCTTAGGAAACCTTTGAGGAATAGTTCGGTGTTTAGAATTGAGTTTCTTGTATTGGAGAGTAGTTGATTGATGTCTTTCTCAGCACGAGTTTTTGTCCGCACTTCAGCATTAGGTGGGTTTTGAGTTTGCTCTGGTGTTTTGAAGCTCCAGCGACGAATTCGGAACAGGTTGTGAGGAGTACCGACAATGTCTGACACTCCAGTGGTTGTGATTCCACGGAAAGGTTACGTCGATGGTCATCATGGATATCACCATTCCTACCACAGTGGCCTCAACCTTCTCCTTCGGTTGTTGCAAGCCTTTGCCACTGCTGCGGCGGTGATAGTTATGCTCTTGGCCACGCAGACCGAGTTCACTAGATATGGCGAAGTGAGGGGTCGGTGGAGGGATTACCCAGCTTACAAGTAAGCTTGATGGTTTGATGGTAGCCTATTTCTTGAAATTTTAAATTTCCCCTTACTAAATTACCAGAATTGTTTGGGAGAAGCTGTTGTTTGATGTTTTGGCGATGGTGCAGATGGTTCATTATCGCGAACGCTGTGGTGTTTGTGTACGCTTTGCTTGCAACTTTGGTGGCGTGCTGTGCATTGATTGCCAGGAGGGGTCCTCTAAGCTACTCTCCAAGCGCATGGTTAACATTCCTTTTGGACTTTGTAAGAGAAGTTGCTCGATATTCTCCTGTCGTGAACCTGCAAATGGAGTTGTAATGGTAGCTATTAATTCTGAAATATATGTGGGAAATTAGAATTCTCACCTTTGGACGTTCTTATTCGCAGGTAGCGGCGAGTGCTTTGATGTCAGCAGCATCAGCAGCTTTGGCTGTTGCCTTGATCGCGAGAAACGGCCAAAACTTGCAAGGACAGCATTACTGGCCCACATTTTGCAACTACGTGACTAGATTCTGCGACTATGCACAAGGGGCCATCATCGCTAGCTTCTGTGGCTTCGGGCTCCTAGCGCTGTCCACACTCTTGGCCGCTTCAGCTCTTCACCATCTGGCGTGGCATAGACTTCACTGAAGTGAATATCTGTGAATAAGCGGCGTGTTTCTCCAATTTACACTAGACAAAATATGTGCGGATTGTATCTATGTAATATATGTCTAGATCAAGTTCTGTGCGTAGCTGTAATTATGAATACTTCCCAAAAGGAACATGCTTCTTCCTCTGTCCACATCCGTGTAATTTCATGAAGAATTCATAATTGTTTGGTTACTATTAGCCGTCGAAGCTTGACGACGGCTAAGTTTTCCTCCATTCTTCCTCTCCTTGATTCCGACCAAGCTCTGCTGAGTTTTTTTCTCCAGTTCAAGTAGAGCGAACTATGTATAATAGCTTTAGAGGAATCTTTTCAGACCTCAACCTCATGACAAGCGACTGACAAACGTACGCGCATTATCGCGTCGATAACTGGAATAGAGTGCGAGTGTGGATGCAAAATTCTGGGGCACCACCATGCTGTTCCATTTTACAGTCTCCTAGCAGCGCAGACACTTCGTATTGGCTGCACTAATTGTCTAAAATTGAGTAGATGCTGCAGCACAGAAAACGTGTTCTGATTCTTACGATCTCTACGTTCAGGTGTTAGAGTATTTTCTCCACTTTGCTGCAAGTACCATGTTCCGGGTGACCCATCGTAAATGTAGTTCAGCGGCAGATGTGGCGCTTGATGCGATTCCTATCCTCATTCTCAAGTAACTCAGTGTTGGAGGTCTGATTAGCAGCATCGTAGACTCAGGACTGGACACAGGTGATCGAGGTACCGTATTGTTCTAATCACTCATGACAAGAGTATTGCGGCTCAGGGAAACAGGTCACACTGAGCCAGATGCAAAGAGAACAAATCAAAAGATGTCTTACCAAATCATCTCTCCTCACCAGTGTCTCCGAAGCGACACAATGATGAAAAATCCGTCAAAAGCTGACACACGATCCGAAGATGCTGAATAATGCGCTTCAAGATTGTTTGTTTTTATTATTAGTAGTAGTAGTATTTTAATGTAGGGACACGGATCTCCCCTACACAACATGAAGTGACAGTGGCACTTAAATTGTGGTGAGTATTGTGCGTAAGGATATGTTTGAACCCTCACCCCTCCCATACAACAGGATACTATTCTTGTTACGACTGCATCTGCTTCCACGTACCCAATGAATATGCCCAAATGACGCTAATTGGCGAGTAACTGACAATAGAACAAGTATTCTTCTTCGCATCCATCGAGAAATAACAACCACAAACAGACATGCACAGCTTTACTCATGAGTCTGCGTTAGCCAGTCGCAGATGAGACGGCATGCCAGAAATAACAGTCTACGACTCAAAAAGATAGTCTCAAGGAACTTTGTGGGTAGGCATTTTTTCTATCTTTTTACTTATTTATTTATTTGTTTGGTTTATTTGAACACAACGATATGTCACTTTGCTAAAGCAAATCATATACTTGGTATGGGTTTTTCACAATATCTTGGAAGTTATATTTTGGGATTTTAGATAAAGGTAAGAAAAACACACTTTTTATAATTAGATTCAAGAAGTATCTACAAAATAGGTTTTGAAATTTTATGTTTTTTAATTCTAAATTTTCTTTCAGTTTTTTTATAATAAAAAATAATGTAGATATTGTAAAATCATATTTCAAGTTGATAGGAATAAAAATAGTTCAAGTAAAATAGAATTGAAAATGTGATTATTTCATTTGAATGCATCAATACTAAAGATTATTGTAGAACTTTATAGATAGTTTAATTGTCATTGCATCTTTATTATATGCAATTTAGTAGGAGGTTGAACACATTTATTTAGAATCTGCTTTTTTATTATAAAGTACAATAAATGAAAAAAATCCAAGAAGCTTTAGAAATTACAAAGACATGCAAAGATTGAAAACAAAAAGAAAATCTATACATACATACATACATACTTACATATATACATACTTAAATACATACATACAACAGTTCTGTGATATTAAAAATAAATAAATAAACATTTTAAAAATCTGATCTTTTCATGCTACTGCTATATTATAATGAAATATTTAGATATGAAAGATATATATATACATATATGCAAGAAAAAATAGCAACTACACTCAATTACACCTCTCAAGTTGATATTTGAATATTTGATATATTTGTGCAAGATCTTGCAAATTTTACTTATTTTTTATGTATGTTTATGCAACCAGATTTTCCTAAGTTGCAGCTAGCTTGGATTTTCTAACTAAAATAAACAGTAAACTATGTATACTCCTTCAAACAAAGTTAAGCCAATTAGAAGATGCAGTTCAAAAACTGAAACAGCTGTAAGAAATAACATCAAATTATTTTTGGGTGGTTCAATCTATGGCTTGTGGTTATTTTGATAGGTGTTACATAAAAGAAATTAATTAACTAAATTCATCTACCTAGTCCAATAAACATGAAATTTTGTATGACAAATTTAGCAACCTGATAGTTTTTAAATTTAGGAAACTGATAGTTGAATCTGTTAATATCAAGTATAATTTTTTTGAAACATTTCAACTTTTATTGATAATTCACTGTACTGTTACATGATTAGTAAATTTTAAACTATCTAAAATAATTAAATTTTTCTAATTAAAAAAATTATATGAATTATGAGCAGATTATTTAAAATCAACATCTCTGATACTATAGTAGTTTTTGAACACGGATACAATTTAATAAAATACTTATCAAAATTTATATTTATGAAATTTACCTTAAATCCAACATCATATCTGAAACAATAAAATAAATAATCAAACACCATAAGAACAGATTCTAACCTAGGTTTACACATCTCAACAGTTTGCAATGAAATGAGTTTGTATGACTGGTTGGAGTGATTAAAGGGTTCAAAACCTGTGTCAAAATCTGATGCCAATTTATTTGTGAACTACACAATGGAATAGAAACATGAGGTGATGCATTTTGTACTAAAACACATGCACCGAGTGATTAAGGTTTTAGTATTGGGCCCAACTACATAAATGCTAATGCACACGACAAGCAAATGTCTTGGATTTTCCATTGTAGGATTCGACATGGATTGAAATTGCAACTATCAAGGCACCAACTATAGGTGCTGAAATTGCTACTTGTTCACTATTGCAGCAACATATACAAACTCAGAATTTATGAGCTGGGTTCATACTAAACATTGCCTGTAATGGAATATGAAATTCACATGACAATCGTAATGTTGTGTATTAGGTTTCTTGTTAATCTTTGATGGAATCGTTCATTTGTGGGTCTGCAGTTCATATGTTCCCAACTCAGGTCCAAAACTGTTGCACAGTTGGACACTTCCAAGTCCCTCTCTAGTCCTGATTAAATTGAGATGTTAGCAATAACAATTCCAACAGAAATTGTGCCACCTTTGAATCTGGAATTCATGGCGATGAAAAGACCTCACAATTCCAGTTCTAAATACCAATTGCCTAGGACGGTTGCAGCAGAGGTTGCGAAAGAACGGAAACAAAAGGCTGCACATTGTTCCAGATTTGTTCGAAGTTGATGACAATGTATGACAGACATTAGTGTGGATATGAGTATCACTTCTTATTGTTAATATTGTTGACAGTAGCACAACCCTTTTCTAACTGGAATAAACAACATAAAGCAGAATTCGGTATATAGACACTGCCAGAAGCAATCACACAAGAACAGTGCTAGACAGCTCTTGAATAAACACAAACAGAACTTGCGCATTGTTTCCTGCTCGCCCTCAATTGTGATCAAATTTGAATGAGCCTGCAACTTCACCAACTTCATCTGCAGAAAGTTGTGGCAAACATCGCCGAGGGTGAAGTGAGGAACTCTAAGGGAGGCTTTACGGAGACCCTTAAGAACTGAAACAAATTCATTCGAAATATGAGCAAATGAAGGCATTGAGGACGGTCATTACCTTACCGATCTTAAGATAAGAAAGGAGCAACTTTGCTGAGGACTTCAACCTTCAGCTGGGAAAAGTTGCCAGAAGGGTCGGGAATCAGAACAAGCACATCGCCATCCTTCACACTAACGTCCACAGTCTGTCCCTCCAGAGTCTTGAACTGGACCTTATCCTCCGCCTGAGTAATGTCGACGGTCACTATGTCTGTTTCGACTTTGACGTCTTTGTCGTCGACGAGGACGCCCACCTTCATCTTCGCTGGGTTGTAGACAGCCACGGAAGCGTCTGTGATCACCACTGTAAGCATAGCCTCCAGAAGTCCGACCAACAGCAACTTCTTCCCCTATGTAGCCATGGTTTTGCAGGATGTGAGCTCTCACACGTGTTGTGCTAGCAAATCAATGGGTTGTGCAGCACTGAGGTGGGGTTAGGAACTTAGAGATGATTGGAACCCTGCGGTTGTTCTGGTCGGGAGAGACCGGATTTTGTACTGCGTGAGGAGGAGGGATCGTACACAGTCAGGAAGGTGAGTAAGATATGGGCTCTCGAAAGTTGGTAACGCTACGTTTCTGTCATCGTTGCGTGAATGACAACTTCACCCTGCCATTGCACCAACCCGAAAAAAATTTGCGTCTAGTTTCAGAAGTTCAATTCGTGGGTGCAGTTCAGATTTTTGTGAGGTCCGAGTGTCTGATTCTTGTTTGCAACTGTTTACACGCTTGTTTGAGATGCTTGATGGGAGTTTCCACATGGAGCTGCACTTCAAAACTCAAGAATTCTGGCGACTGTTGAAGGTAAAGATGAAAACCCTTCAGCTATTCCTGGCAAACATGCCTCAGGCGTGTCCAAGGTGAGGCGCTAGTGGTAGATGTTGTAGGTGCAGTTTCATGCTGCAAAGTTGTACATCTTTAAACGCACACAAACACCGCGGAGCCGTGTGGATCTCTTCTGTTACAGCTCCCTTGAGCTCAGTCCTTGCACTGGAAAGGCAGCCAATGTATACATTAACTTGGACAACAGGTCTCACCATCCGATCACACAATGCTTCTCAATTTCACGTCAGGGCGCGTCAGCAGAAGAAGCTGAAATTTTCATGAATGCTCTGGAGAAAGGTCTGGAACAGTTATAAAGTAGGGCATGTAGTTCCTGCATTTCTAACAACCGTTGTACGAGACAAGGGTGTTGGAGCAGGAAAGAATTTTGCGGGACAGGGAAGGTTCGTTGTGAATCAGTTGTTGGTAAGTTGTCAGATTGCGATGTGGTCGTTATTTTTATAAGCCGAATAGCTCACTGTGTTCGTGGAGTCCGTAGAAACCTTTAGATGCAGTCATTTGAATCTGCCTCTTATTATCGGTTTTCAGTTTTTAAAACCATTCAATTGTAATAACTGCTACAGATTGACATTCAATGCTTGCTCACTTTCCGAATTGACGAAACTTTCCGTACACTTCGTCTGCGTTTGTTTGACCGCTCCCTAATTTGCATCTCTTGAACTGATTTGTAGCTAAGGTGCCGTGGTGGGTTCGGTATTATTTCTTAAAAAGCATGTTAGAGCTCAGCTGCTACGTGAGACAACAATAGGGTTGGCAAACAACGCCGAAATTGACCACCGTAGCCTGTGTACTCGAGGAGTAACTTGTAAATGTGCTGTGGTAAATCCTACAACCTCTCTCATGCACTTCTCGAAGGAGTTCGCACTTTAGGTAAGTGAGTTCCCAGGTGTGTAGGTCTTTCAAGTACTGCATCGACATCTACTTCCTAGGATTGGACCACTGATCTGAACAGCTTCTTGATTATGTGTGTTTTGTGAATTGACATCCAGCATAAGGGTTTACAAATTGCAAAACCTGCGCGCGCGAACAAGACGACATCACAATTCAGTTCTATCTGGCTCAAACCAGCTCTCCTACATAACTCCTACTCAAGTTATCAGTTGAATCGCGAAGGCTTGATTCAATTTATGAAGCAATCAATTTTAGGAATTCGCAACATCCCCACAAAAGGAACGCATGCATCCAGCTTTAACGTGAATTTTCTGCCGAGCATATTATTGATGTGAGTGGAGCTGCACAGCGCTTCTTCTTAGGTTCTCAGAATTCCCTCTACAGCCCTGAAGCCTTCTCTTTTCCAGTCGGGGTGTCTGTTGTCCCATACATTTCATTCCTATTCAATAGCCCTCAAGGATTCAGTACTGTGAAGCTTGATCTGCAGAGGATTGTAGTGCAGTCGTCCGAACTTCAAGGACCATGGTCCGAGATTTACAATGCATGAGATGTGGTTGACGCGCTTGCCAATGCGCTGCAGTATGCGCGTCATCAGTTGGTGACGCTCATGACGACTTTCTAGGGCAACTCGACGCGAATTAATGACAGATGTGATGCGTACAATACTTGCTCGCTTGTGAGCTCCGGCCGCTTGTATTCACTTTTGTAGTGTTTACTGAGAATAGAAGATCACGAGTTTCAACAGCAACGTCCTTCTGCTTCACATCAGTGATCAGAGTTGTGGCAAATAATCTCGATTCGAACCTCCCTAGTGTATTCTGCGACATGCAATGTTTGCTTAAAACACTTCTCGTATGGACACAGGTAACCTTCATGACCTGTCTTTTTTCGGATCTGAGTTTTATTTGCCCTCATTACGCGGTATTCTCTGCCTTCAACTGCTGATTGTCAACATAACCTACAGCTGCCTAATGATCCTTCTTCATGATAATTTGTCATTGTAGAAGCCAATAATTTGTGGAAATACTCTGGTGTCAGAGGGAGAGGTTAATGCATTGAAGGCCACGATCAGACGAAAGTATACTGTCGGCAGGTCATGATTTTGTGGCTTAACGTGAAATCCTGCTTACTTGAGAGCGACCGAGCCCACGGGTTTGTACCGCAACGCTTCCGACAGTCTCCAAAGTCATCCTTTAAGCTTATGAAAGACCCCATTCATAGTGGAGTGTCTAGTTCTCTGCTAGGGATTGCTGTGTAATTTGCCCTTGGCGTGTTCGGTGCAAAAAACGAGTCCTTCACACGCTTTTCAGAAGCAAAGACAGCACAAATTGCAACAACTTGTACGTGCACACAAGTGAAACCCTGTGTCACAAATCAAACCATGCCTGCAACGAAGTTCATCACATAAACTGCAAAAAATCAAAAATTACAAAGAACATACTATGTGGCGACTACGTGGCAATAACAGCTGGGAAACAAGCCCATACTATCCCACAAGCCACCCGTCCAGACAGACGCTTCCACAACCCCCTCCCGGTGAGGATATCATTCTTCAGACCCTCGACGCCACTTGAACTCAAAAAAAAGGTAGTTTATATGGCATGAGAGAATGAAACTGGGTTCAAATCCTGAAACTCAACAAAACGCAGCCTGGTTTCTCAAGTTTCTGTTGCTTCGTCTAGGTTGTCTGCCAATTTGTGCAACTTATATGATTATCCAGCTTATTCAAAGAACAACATTCACTTCGTTTTAGATGTAACCGCACAAGGACACCCTATCTCTTGACGTTTCTCTTTGCTACGAAGTTAAGTTCCTGCAACGGGAACCCTAAACTACGAAACCCTATGTTGCTCTCTCTCTCACTCTCTGTTTACAACTGCTGCTACAACTTTTTAAGGTACTCACATGCAGTTCAAAGCTGTAATGATCAGAAAAAGGAGGGTACTCGCCTCTTCACACTAAACAACAATAAAAACAAACAAACAAACAAAATCATGGATGGATCACAGGCGCGCACACTCTCTCACACACACAAGGGGATATGATTTGGGAGTGTCATACTGGGCCATGATACACTTTTTTCTTTGTTCAGAGTTGTAATGTCTAATTTCTTCTTCATTTTGTAAAATGACTGTTTCTTAATAAACAATCGCTAGTTAATGAACTTTTCAAAGGTCAAAGATGATGTTATTATTTGTGGTGCATACTCTGCAATTCTTAATTGCTTTAATGCAGGACAAGTATTGCATTCATACCTTCTTTTTATGTTATTTTACTTTGTTTTCTTTTTTCTATTTTCTCTCAAAACTGGGTTTTAGGTTTGAAATTTTTATGAAAATCAAAAATGTTCATTCATATACATACACATACACACATAGAAAACAGATTCCATTCAAGCTTCAAACTACATAAGGTTTTAATGATATGTATGAATATGTCAGATGAACATCATTCTACATTTGATGAGGTGTTGTTATAAGAGTTACATGAGTCATGATGTGTAACTCAAACTTTGAGTGTTTATTGTAAATCACCATTTATCAATATATCTTTGGTTACATGTTCATTAACTTTTTTTTTTATCACACCTAAACCAACTTTTACACTACATTCAAATTCTTTCCGATGATGGAAATTACCCACCATCCATAAGGACATAACCAACAAGTGTATATGACATTCTTGTGTCCTATAAGAACAAACCATTGTAATAATACCAACAAGCATTTGTACTGGGCTTTGGGGGAGTAAACAAGACTTCATATAAGGGGTGATAATAAAGAGATGAGGGCTAAGGGACAATGAGAGAGAATGGGGTTTATTATATGGGACAAGGTGGGGGGGATCAAATCTAGGGGATTTGGCCAAAGGACTCCTTTCTATATCACAAGCCCTTCCTCCTCTTCATCTCCCTTTCAAATCATGTTGTGCCTTGAATAGAAAAGTAGCCGTGCTTGAGCGAATAGAACAAGAAAAAAAAAGTGGGTCCTTCTTCCTCACGACCGCGATGGCCACAACTATGGTACCCACTCGCCCATTCTACTTCATTTTTGTTGCTCCTCTACTTGTGTGTGCCAAAAGGTGCTCTTGTTGTTGATGTTGTTGTTGTTAATGGTAGTGGTTAAGGACATGGATATCTAAAGGAAGGGCAATTCTAATTTTCAAGTACATGTAAACATTTTTTTGGTACGTCTTGAATTGCTGTCATGGGCACTTGATTTGAAGAACATGTAATTATGGTGGTGGATTCTATGTACAAACTAATCTTGGTGTATAAATTATAATAATGGTGATGTTGATGACACATATTATAAAGTTTGACATTCAAATTAACAAATAAAACTTCTTTTCTTTTTTCTTTTTTCTTTTTTATTTATTTTTGTGTGTATGTGTGTCTTTAAGTAGTTTATTATATTTACAGTTTTAGAATGTTAATGGAAAAAATCACGAAAATATATGGGTGAATATGTGCATTTGATGGATTATGTTGAGTTCTTTTATTAAATCCATATATGTATAACAAAATTTAGAATTTTACTTCTATATTTTAATTCAAGTTGATGCAACATCAAGCCATTATTAGCATGTTTTTTTATTCTTTTCAAAAAATCTGATGTGTGGTTTTTCAAAGTAAAATAAAAGTATTTTGCATAAACAGCTATTTCAGAACAAAATGTGTCTAACCAGCTAACAACTGTTATAAGGATTTTCGAAAATGCACAGGGGCAACTCTGAGGAATGTGTTCTATTTGTACACAGTTGTAAAAATGAGGTCTTTTATCGATTATATTTATATTTATAAAAAAGTAATAAAATTTATTTTAAAATTTTAGAAATCTAAAGACAATTTGATAACAATCAAATGAATTATATCAAAATCAAACTATCACAAGAAAATATTTTAAATTTGAGAAAAATAAAAAATAAAATCATTGACTTTGTACATTTTATTATACAATAAAATTTTTAAAATATAAAATATAAAATATTGTTTTAATTTTTTTTTTTATAATGAGACAAAACATTATGGTATATATATCTTGTGCAAAATTTATTTTATTTAGTGACATTACATGCACATTGTTCAACTAAAAGAAGAAGGATAAGTAAGTAGTAGGTAATGAAAACAATAATTTGATTATTCTTTCCCTGTTAAGATGCAACCTAAAAACTTCCTATACATAAAAATTAATCCTCTTTTATTATGTCCATTGAAATGATTTTAAAGTATTTAATTATTATTTTTTATTCATTTAATTTAAATAATACTCAAGATGAATTACAAAGAGCTATTTTGAAAATTTTCTATTAAATCAAAAATAATTAGCATTTACTGTGAAAATTAATCAATGCCACTTTTTGAATGGTCCACAGAATACTGATATACTTAGAAATAATATATTATGCAAAAATAATATTTTTGGCAAAGTCAAACAAAGATTTACTAAACTCTATAAAAAGTATGTCATTAATAAATATATCATTAATAAAAAACATCTAAAATTGATTTTTTACTTCACATGCAACCACTAAAAAAAATCGAAACAGTACATTACAAGGTGGCAATCCAAGCCAATAAATAAAATCCACGCTGAAGTAGTGCCATTTTTAAACTTCATAAAATTAAAATTAAAATCATTAAGCATGCTATGTATCATTTAACGTCTAATAATAAGGTACAAGAATATAAAGTTATAAAATAATAAAAATTTATACATACAATTGGACACAACATTCATGTAACTTTTAAAAGAATAATTACCAAAAGCGGCAACTTCTGCATACTACCAAATTACTATACAACAATTTGGTATCAATAAACAGTTGTTGATATAGAAAAAAATCCAATTGAACATTATATTATTGTTTTATTCTAATTTTGAAATTGAAAAGTGTAATCTTGAACTCATCTTCGATATATCCAATGTAAAAAATCCATTTTCTAATGAATATTTTTTTACTTAAAATTATATTAAAAAATTGTAAATTCTTTTAAAATTAATATGTACACTGAATAATTAATATATATTTTATTTTTAATATTGTGAAAATAATAATGTTTATATGTTTTTATATGATAACATTTTTAAAATTTTAAATATATTTATCATATTTTAAAATTATTATAAAATATTTTTTATTATTTATTTCAAAGGTGATACAAGATAAATAACATGTGTTTAAATTGTGAATTTATTACTGCGATTGAAATTAAAATTTAAAAATCACACTGTTCACTTATATGCATTATTTATAAGGATTTTGGTACCGATTTGATTTATGCATTTATTTTTGTGACCTCAAATAAATTATTATTGCACTGAGTATAAGCCTTTGATGTTAAAAATTTTAATTTTATTTTATAGATTAGAAACTTTAAAAATAAAATAATATTACATTATTAGATGGAGTTCTAGATTCAAATGAAGATTTAGATTTTAAGCACTATTTCTATAAAAGATTAAAAAAATTAAAGTAAAGAAATTACTAAAAAAAGAAGAACAATATTTTAGATTAAAAGAAAGACACTTTATTAGAAAAAAAATATATACAAAAAATACAAAAAAAAACTTAAATTTTTTTAAAACTTTTATTGATAAGATTAAAATATATTTTATTTGTAACTTTTAAATTTATAATATCATCATTACGTCTTGGAAAGCTTCTAAAAGAGGATTTTTTTATAAGCTATGTATTTTTAAAATTTTAAATAAATATTATTTTAAACTTCTAAAGAACTAGTTAAGATTTTGGATCACTATAAAAGATTATGGAAAACATTTAATGGTTTTAAAGGTTATAAAAAGTAATAACCATTTCAAGAATTTTTTAAATTATTATTAAAATATTTTAAAGAAATTAAGAAGTACTTGAGTACTTGAAGTACTTTAATACTTATAATTTTTTTCTAATAAAAAAATTTATCTAAATTTTGGATTTAAAACATATTTTGAATACAAATGTCTGAGTGCTTAACTAAATACTACCATTTTGTAATAACATGATTAAAGTTTAATAATCTTCTTAAAATTTTCCCACTACAAAACTATACTTAATACCTAAAGAGATGTACATTATTTTGAGAATATTTATATGATGATAAAGGATATAAATGCAATTTCACTTTGTTATGTAGCTACAATAATAATTCAAGTTTAGAATTTTGAGACTCTATAAAAAGCTTTCAATTTGTGACATTTTAAGATTTGTAGATGTAAGTCCAAAAAACATTGATATGTAAAAACACTTAAAATTTAGTAATCTTCTTATAACTATCTTTTCAATTCTAATTATGTATATCTTAGTAGAAGATATTTTTTAAAAATTACTCTATTGAGTTTGTTTAGGCAATATGATTTACAAAGATATTTATAATAAACTTAGGAATCTTCTTTAGCACAAATTATCAAGCTGGACAATAGCTCTAATATATTTTTATTAATATTATATATCTTATTAATATACAAAAATAAATTTAACATCTATATTAGAGTTTTAAATATATTCTTTTATAAAATTTTTTAACTAAAATTTTATAAATGATTAATATTACAAACAATAATGTTTGTATCTAAAATTCTAAGTATTCTTATATAAGTTTCAATATAATACAATATTTTTTGATACAATATAATTTGGTGTTATATTAAATTTAGTAGTATTTATATCATAGAAATTAGATTTTTGTGAATCAATCTAGATATAACAAAATTGATGTTGAAGATTAGAAGATTTATAATAAAATCCATTTCTAATAATAAATACAGTTTTAACAAAATCAAGGTAATTGAATCAAATTATATGATTGATGCATGAAGAGTTAATTTCTCACACATTGTCGAAATTGAAGTAAAAAACTGATTCTATTATATTTCCTTCTATAGATTTTTTTTTTTTTGCCTAAATTAAATTAAATCAGTTTTTTTTGCCAAACAAGTTTATTCAAATGGTCAATTTTGTTTTTTGATACATGCATTTTTATCATTTTTTTAAAATTACATAATTTATATTTTTAGCTATTAACCAAGTTTTAAATTTAAATTTATAACTATTTTTAACTTTTTTTGGAATGTATTTAAATATGTTTTTAAAAAATATTATATATAATGATCTTTATTAAAAAGAATAATTCTTTCGATTTGTTTTAATGATATCATAACCAAGTAGATATATTTTTATTTTTTTATACACTTATTATAATTCATTAAAATTTTTTTAATAAAATATTATGATTGGAGATAATTATATATATATATATATATATATATATATATATATATATATATATATATGTAACTAAATTTGGGAAAAAAACTATTAGTTCAAATAAAAACCATTTTTTTAAAAATAATGTAGAATTAATTCTAAAATATTTACATATTACAAATCAGTATTTGATATAAAAATATATAACATATATGTTATGAATTAGAATTTAATAAACTAAAAAATTTGTTAGGTGGTAAGAATATAAACCACTTTTATATCTATACATTTGTAATATTTGTAAATTAGAATGACTTTTTCTTACAATTTTCTTTATAATTTATTATTTCTATTACTTACAATGCTATTATGTCTTTAAAATTTACAATTTTTATAAATTCTATTTATAAAAATAAATACTTTCTAATTTTATATAGCTTTTATTTTTCGTTATGAGATTTAGTTTCTTTAACTAACTTAAATTTTGAAATATATACGATTTTGTAAAAATAAATAGTCTTATTGATTTTAGATTATCAATGGCTGCTAGAGCTTTCTTGCCAAACTGAGGTGATTCTAATATATGAGCTCAATAAATTTTAAATAATATTTTTTTATTTGGCCTTCTAGCAATAGGAAAATATTGTGTTTGGATCTATAAAGAATATGATGTGAATTTTTGAAGTAGGCTTGATATTGTTGATGTGAAAATTTGTAAATAATTACTAGAGCTCTTCTATTGGATTAGAATAATTCTAAATTAAATACTTTATATTTTAAATTTATAAAGTATTTTAAGCTTTTTGAGGCCACTTAGAACATCTCATTTGGGATATCCCTGATTTATGAAGTTCAAAGTATATTGATTAAGTAAATGCTGAAATGATATACAAAAGGTCTTTTGCTTAGGAGTTAGATTTTTCACCTATTCTAGCCAATATTTTAAATAATTTATACATAGAAATCTATAAAAATAAAATAAAAAATTAATTAATTATACAAAATCATATAATAAAAACTTACATCTTTAGAATTTTGAGAAACATCTTATAAGAATCGATTAATGATATTCAAATATCTTAAATACTATTTTTAGTAGTATTCTAAAAACATTAATCTTTTATTCTATAATTCAATCAAACACTTTTAATCCAATTATATTCCAACCAATTAATAGAAATCAAAAGTGATCAGAAAATATTAATATAGAATCACAATTTTAAAAATCAAAATATTTTATATATATATATATATATATATATATATATATATATGTGTGTAAAATAATGGATAAAATAATGTACAATATAACAATTGCAAAAAGCACAACCACTTGGCAGAAAAGTTTTTAGTATTATTATCAATCAATTGGTGATATATTAAAATTTAAAAATCAATATGCTTTCACCATACGTTTTTATTACATTATCTAATACAACATAATTTATATAAATGACCAAATAATTTCCAAATTATTGATACTAAATATAGTTATACCACTAAAATTTAGAAAGTACTTAAAATAGTCTATTTTAGTAAAAAACATAAATATATGTACATTATTTTATGTTAATTGATCATATTTAAATATCTAAATAATAAGACAAAATTTATCAATGAATTTGTCAAATAGATAGTATTGTCAAAAAAGACCTGACCTTACAATTATGATATGATTATGTAAATATTATAATAATGTGGATTATTTGTTATAATTGATACTAATATTAATTCTTTTTAAATATTATATTTTGGATAATTTACCAAATATTAAGTTATTTGAAGTAGGTATTGTTAGTAAAGAATATACAAACATACCTTAATGCAATATTGGTTATAAAATATATACATTATGCATTTTTAGATGATACTATGCACCCTTTAGATATAGATGGATTTTTTAAGTATTGTATTTTCCAATCAAAGATACAAACTTTTTTTGGTAGAATATTATATAGATGCTTGTGGGAAATATTTCTTTCAGGATATTATGGCAAGAAAATTTGTTTTAGTTATTTATAAAATTTGTATAAAGTTTGTATAAAATTTGTATAAACTTTGTATAAACTTTGTATAAAATTTGTATAAAATTTTTATAAAATAAAAAAACAAAAAACTTTATATAAACTTTATATAAACTTTATCCAAACTTTGTATAAAATTTGTATAAAATTTGTATAAAATTTGTATAAAATTTGTATAAAATTTGTATAAAATTTGTATAAACTTTATACAAATTTATATAACTTTATATAAACTTTATACAAATTTTATATAACTTTGTATAAAATTTATATAAAGTTATATAACTTTGTATAAAATTTGTATAAATTTGTATAAAATTTGTTTAAAATTTATATAAATTTGTATAAAGTTTGTATAAAATTTGTATAAAATTTGTATAAACTTTGTATAAACTTTGTACAAATTTGTATATAAATTTGTATATAAATTTGTATATAAATTTGTATATAAATTTGTATATAAATTTGTATAATAAACTTTGTATAAAATTTGTATAATAAACTTTGTATAAAATTTGTACAATAAACTTTGTATAAAATTTGTATAAATTTGTATAAAATTTGTATAAATTTGTATAAAATTTGTATAAATTTGTATAAAATTTGTATAAAGTTTAATATTACAAATGTACTATAGCAACCAAGTTTAATAGTACATTTGTAGTAGCCACATTTCTTTATAAAATAATGATTTATTAACTGATTATAGTTTGGAGTATCTATTTTCTTAATAAACTAGTTAACCAAATAACTACTAGGTACTATCAACAACTAAATACTATAAGATTAATACGTATCATCTATGTGCAAATGGAAAAATATAAAAAAATAATGATTTATTATAAGAGGTAATTACTAAGACGATCTTTGGATGTTGGATCAAAAACATTTAGACACAATATAAGAATACAAAAACATATCAAGATAACGATTGAGTTTAGTTATTTCTAATTTATCTATGGCCTCAAAGCCATTTTTATTATACATTTTTTATTTTATAAATATCTTTAGTTAATCAATTAAATTATTTAAAGACATTAATTCCTATTCTAAAAACATTAGATATTATAATAACATAGATAAGATTCTTTTTCAATCAATGTGGCAATATAAAATATTAAAAGTCCTATTACAACAATGAATTCTTGTTTAAATTTATTTAATTGGCTAATGGATATTATTTTGTGATAGCCAATTCTTAGTGATTTCTTAAATAATTTTAATGAATATTTATGGTGTAATGAATGTTAAGTCTGGTGGTTGTTTTTACACCTGTAAGATTTTTTTTGGCAAGATTTTATCTGCTAGAATTATATGTTTTTCTTTTTCTTTTCCTTAAAGTTTAATTGTTATTGATTTGGTCAAAATATTTTCTACTTATATATATATATATATATATATATATGAGTGTGTATTAATTCTGTAAATTAAAATTTTGTTTTTCATCTTGTATTCTCTTCTTTAGACTTTTTAAAAAATAATCATGATTTATATTTTAATATTAAGTATAGAACTTTTTAAACCCTGAAATAAAATAAAGTAATCTTAAAATAAATAAATGGCAATAGAATCGAATAACACGTGGATTTCCCGATTACACTTTTAAGAAGCTTAAAAAGTAAAAATCAAAAAACGATCATCAAAAAAGAAATCTACCAATACAAAAAGGTAAGTACTAAATAAAAACAAGCATAGAAGAAGATAATCTAAAGGGTTTCCTTAGCAACTACTATTACAGTTTTAGAGATAAAAATCCATTCAGAATTCTTTTTGTTTTTGTATTGATTATAACATTTTTCAAGTCATTATAAATAGACTACAGAAGAATCATTAAATTATGAAAAAATGTCAAGAATTTGAGATCTAGTCAAGCAAAGTATCATGGCTGAAGAGAAGAAAAAATAAAATAAAAAAACAAAAAATACTAAGAGTCTTGATAATGGACAAGTTCTACTGATATATTAAAATACTTTAATAAAATTAAATAAAATTGGAACTAGGTCTTAAAGATGACGTTCTGTTATTTTTATCCATAACATGTAAGATTTTTTCTAATTTTAAAATAAAATTAAAGATGATGTGTCTAGTAAGACAATCCTTATCTTATCTTATAAGTTTATCAATATATATATATATATATATATATATATGTTCTACAGTTGTCTTAAATTCCTTCTGTTACTTTTAAAGTTTGGTTTTATTTTTATTTTATTTTAAACAAATAAAAATTGGTAACATGAACTAGAAGATATTGAACTTCAAGATCTAGCATTTTCACTAAACTTTAATTGAGTACTACAATTTCTGAATATTGGCATCTCAATAAATCATATAAAAGAAGATATTTACATCATTGGAGGATATTTCTTGGAGGTAGTTGATGTAAGTAGACCAATAAAGAAAAGAAAAAAAGAAAAGAAAAGAAAAACTCAATTTTTGCATATCTAAATGGGAACAAAGCAACTAAATTCACTTGGAACATGAATCCCTACTCACAAAACCAAATGTGGCTTGGGTATAAAACAAAAAAAAAATGATACTATTAATTGTAGTAATAAAAGTTAAAATTTAAAGTTAAAATTATCGTCTTTTCCAAATCCATGGGCACGTCGTTGCAAATTGGAAAGTCTAAAAAAGAAGGGGATTATTGGCTTCGAATGTTCTTAACTCAAGTTGTTGTGAAGCAATGCCTAATTAGTACCCTCGTTCCATCCATACCCGCGCGCCTTTTTAGAGCCCCCGAGCACGAGTGCACACACCCGAGACGCCGTGCCCGTGCCAGTCCCGCTCAAGGAGCACAGGCAAAGGGCTGGGCGTGCGAGCTAGCTGGCTGGATGAACGAACGAACGAGCGAACGATCAGTGTCCCGTGGGACGGGAATGGAAGGGAACTTAGGTCCTCTTCGTTGAGGCTCCGTCCGTTCTCCCTTCGTTCGTTTATTCATCCGTCCGAGCCTACCGAGTCGGAGTTCGTGAACAGTCGAGTGGAGTCGGGTTGAGTCGGGGAAGGGAAGGGAATTTTAAGGGATTCATTTGGTTGGCAGTCGGCGAGCAGGCGGGGAGGGAGGGGGGGAGTATGGACAAATGCGTTCGTCGTCTCTCGGTCATGCCTCGGATCATCTCTCTCTCTCTCTCTCTCTCTCTCGTTCCTTGCTTGCTTGATTGATGCTTCTCACCGTATCGTGTTTAGGTGTGTTGCGAATCGGGGGGAGGATCAAGGTGTGTTCGGAGGAGTTATGTGTTTCGGTGTTTTCTGGACTTTGCCTTAGTCTGCTTCTTACACTTTGTCTCCGCTGTGTGGGAGATTCGACGTCAGGAGCGAGGGGTAGGAAGCACAGTTCGAGGGCTTGAGAAGCGGTTTCGTTTATGAATATGAACGTGGAAGGGAGTAGGGGAGGCGAGGATTGCAGGTGGATAGTTTACGACGTTGCTTTTGAAGGGGGCGTTGGAGTTGCTGCTAAGTGGCAGCAGAGGGCGGGGATTGTAGAGGTCGAGGAGAGAGGTGGTTTTGAGATGTTCGGTTGAGCTTTGGGAGTGTGGTTGGCAGGTGCATTGTTCTAGGAGGAGCTTTGAGATTTTTCTTTTTGCAGAGGAGGGATGCAGAGACGTTCGGACAACTTCTTGTTTGGATCCGAATTTGGAAGATAGGGAAGTTGAGTCAAAACGCTTTCGGGACAGGTTAGAATTTTAAAATTTGATTTCCAGCAGCTGAGGAGAATTTTGAGAAGTGGAGATGAGAGTAAGTGGCATCGAGTTCGATGTAACAAGATATTAAGATGAGCTCAAGCTGGAAAGTTGCTGGTTTGGGGTGTTGGACTTCAGAGAATTGAGTGGACGTCATTTCAAGGGAAAAAATAAAAAACAAAAAACAAAAATGGTTGCCTCAGTGGTCGGCTGACGCAGCTGCGGTTGAATTGGTACAGGTAACTGAGTCAGTTGGAGTTGGCAACAATGGCGGACTTACCGTGTGACGCAGATGGAATGTGCATGGTGTGCAAAATCGTGCCACCTGACTGCGATGTTCTTCTGTGCAGTAGTTGTGTTAGTCCGTGGCACATGCGATGTCTGAATCCTCCTGTAAAGCTTGTGCCTCTTGGCGACTGGGATTGTCCTGACTGTCTACTTCCACCTCCTTCCGACATGCCTTCCATCGTCCAGAAGCCCGTAGCGGTACCCGAGGAGGGCAATTTGGTGAGCAAGATTCATGCAATTCAAGCTGACTCAACCCTCACAGATGGTGAGAAAGCTAAAAGACGGCAGGAACTCATGAGCAAAGGGCTGGTTACTAATTATTCCGCCGAAGCAAGTTCCGCTAATGGCGACAAGAAAAGTGCTGACGGGAATAAGCGCAATGCGACGCTAGAAATGATGGATAACAGTCTTAATTGCATCTTCTGTCTTCAGCTTGCTGAGAGACCAGTGACAGTAAGTTTCGCTTCATGCATTTTTCATTTCGTTTCATCTTACCTATATTCTTTACTTTTCTTCTATTCCCTCCTTTGGCATCTCAGCCACAATCAGTTCATATGACGATGCCTGATTTTGTATCTTTCTTTTCCGCATGCACACATGGACTTTTATCGTAGTAGGAGTTAATGTCACAGATAGCGATCGCCTTTGTTTTTCAGCCTATAAAATAACTGCTGATGCCTTCACGATGCGATGTTTGACTTGGCAAAGAACTGTCAAGGATCACCTTTATCACTACTGTGTACAGCAATTGTAATTTTGTTTCGTATTGTTTCTTGTTGCAGTCTCCTCGGTCGGACATGTCGTTCGACGCTTTTTATATTGAAGCATGCTTGTGGGTCTAGATATACATGATTTTAGAAGTATTCTTCTTTCGAGGACACATGCTAACGTATCTAATGAAGATATTTTTTCTGGGATTGTGGTACTTATGGGACACTGTAAAGGTCGGTTGCAGCCATGTCAGTTTCATATATTGAGCACGTAGTACATAGCCTCACCAGGGCTGTCAATGTTTCTTAAGATATTGCGTAACTTGTGGAAGCTGTAGTTGTAACTATTCGTAATCACACATGAGTGTTTCTGGTTATATCTCTTTAATCAAGTTGACAGCATGACCATTGCCCTATGGGGGTGTCTACTACCATCGGTACGATGTTAACTTCTTGTACGACTTGTTCCTGAGAAATGAGGTGTGACCTGTGATTGCAGACACCATGTGGACACAACTTTTGCTTGAAGTGCTTCCAGAGATGGGTTGGGCAAGGAAAAAAGACGTGTGGAAAATGTCGAGCTGCGATTCCTGCTAAAATGGCAACCAATCCTCGCATTAATTCAGCTTTAGTAATGGCGATTCGTATGGCCAGATCAGTCGTAAATAGTAATAGCGGTCCATCGAAAGTTTACACATACCGTGATAATGACAGCAGACCGGATAAGTGCTTCACCACTAGCCGAGCAGTGAAGACGGGGAAAGCTAATGCCTGTAGTGGCAAAATATTTGTTACTATTGCACCTGATCATTTTGGGCCCATTACAGCTGAATATGATCCTACGCGAGGTCAAGGAGTTCTAGTCGGAGAGTGCTGGGAGGATCGCATGGAATGCAGGCAGTGGGGTGCACATCTACCTCATGTTGCAGGCATTGCAGGGCAGTCTGACTATGGTTCGCAATCTGTAGCACTTTCTGGCGGTTATGAAGATGATGAAGATCATGGCGAGTGGTTTCTGTACACAGGCAGGTGTGGCTTACACTGCCAGTTACTTGGGAGTGTCACTGGAAGTTGAACATAGTACTATTTTTTTTTTATCTGAATCATCATTCTGGCGTGTGTTTTATAATTTTCTGTTTTATTATTGCAGCGGTGGGAGAGATTTGAGTGGGAACAAGCGCACCAACAAAGAGCAATCATTCGATCAGAAGTTTGATAAGATGAACGAAGCTTTGCGAGTTAGTTGCAAGCATGGTTACCCTATTCGTGTTGTGAGGTATGTTCCTTGCATTCAGGATCTATAGCCGTGTCTTCTCAACATCCGCAATTATGTTGAACTGCGCTTCTTTTCGAAGCGGAAATCAGATGTTGAAGTTTTCCGAGGTTGCATGGACGGATTTTAGTCACTTATGTCTGTAGTTAGCATCGCAAGTTGGAGGTGAATGACTTAGAGTTTTTGATCGTTGGTTAACTTTGTTCCTGCTTAATATGCAGGTCACATAAAGAGAAGAGGTCAGCTTATGCTCCAGATGCAGGTGTAAGATATGATGGTGTATATAGGATCGAAATGTGCTGGCGTAAGAAGGGGGTACAGGCAAGAATGGCGTCTAAACGTCGACAAATTTACGGAGTGTAGTGCAATGTTGATGTTTTTCCTGACACGCTCAACTGTGTCCTCAGCTTATTAAAAAAAACTCTGTGCTTATGCAGGGTCACAAGGTCTGTCGTTACCTATTAGTCCGCTGCGACAATGAGCCGGCTCCCTGGACAAGGTACTTGCAGCTACCATTCACTCTGCAGATTTATTGTGCTTTTGTACTCTTCGCAGGTTATCATCAAAGTCATGTTTGTCGTCATTTAACTGATATGTATCTTATGTTTCATGAAATCTCGAGTTACAAAGCATGGGCCTTTTCAAAGTCAGGCTTTTCAACCTTCCGTTTCAACAGATCTTATTGATGTGGCTGAATGTATTGGAATTGTATCGGTCCATTTTTTGTTTTCTCTGTTTCGAATGATCAAATTCGTTCTGAAAGGCTATACGACTAATTTCTGATTTTCTTTGTGATGACAAATTTAATCATGATAGTTCGTACTTACACTGAAGGTTTTTACTTACATTTACCGTCTTTATTTTTTAGTGATGAGCATGGGGACCGTCCAAGACCTCTTCCTGTGGTTAAAGAGCTAAAGTCGGCAACTGATGTATTTGAAAGGAAGTCATCACCTGCCTGGGCCTATACGGTATTCCTCTTACCTAGTAAATAACCTATCTCATGGTGGAGAATCTAAGCCTCATCCAGTTATGATTTTTACTGTTGTTTTCTTTAGCCCATATGGTAGTTATTGTTCTTAATGTAAATCTTGTGACGTCAATATTTGAGAATACTCAGTAGACTATGTATGCAATTTAAATTAGTTTGGTGATGCTTGCTTGGACGCCATAAATGAACTTTGATTTATCAACTTGATTGTGCTTAGCGTGGGCCTTATGTAAGAGTTGTATGCCTATGAAGGAAGGAGTAGGATGGGGATGGTCCCGCGAACCTCCGGCAAGCAGAAAGACTTCAGGAGGTGGGCCGAGCGAGGCAACACAGAAACGGAAACAACTTAGTGTCCAGCAACGGTTACTTAAAGGTGACAGTTTGGTCAGCTTACCGTTTTTTCGGTCCCTGTAGTCTATTATGGAGGTAGAAAGGAGATCGAGTTTTTCTGAACTGTCCATACATTGATTTGAAAAATCTATCGTTCCTGGCCAGGGGACTTGGACTTTACGGTTTGAAGTTGTTTTCCAGCTACTCGTTCCCCGCTCTCTGAACGCAAGAGTTAGTGGGTAGAATCTCATGGGGTTCATTGTATTGGACCTGCAGAGTTCGGTTGCAATGCTTGTCGGAAAGTTCTCGATCAGCCAATTTCCGTGCCCTGTGGACATAATTTCTGCAAGAGCTGCTTGGATTCTGTGTTTTCTAGTCAAGACAGCCGAGAGCGAAAGGGTGTTTCCGGTCGTACTCTTCGAACGCAAAAAGTAGTAAAGCGTTGTCCCAATTGCAAGATAGATATAAGTGAATTCCTCGTGTCTCCTCAGGTACATTCTGTCACGATCTTTCTTACGATATGTATCCACATTTCCCAATGGTATTTGCCTGTATCTACACCTTGGAAGTCGTATGAAGTTTTAGACTGCTTGAAGGAAACTCATTAAGTGTAGTAATCATCTTGATTGAATTTTTTTTCCATCAGATCAATAGGCAGATGGAAGAGGTCATACAGATGCTCCATGATACTGCTAAGGATGAGCAAGGAAGTGATGGTGTTGAGGATGACGAGGGAGATAATGACTCCAGATCAAGTGTGTTAAATCACGATCCCCTAGTTTCACTCTGGCTGTTTCGTAGAAAAGGAAGAACTACACACTTAGGAGCGAAATTTAATATCTTTACGCTTATTGGAACAACTGCATGTGTTTACAGATAATGAATCAACAGAAGCTGAAGCGAAAACAGCCGAACTGGAAAAGTCCGTGCCTGTAGTTGCCGATGGTATGGAAAATGGTCATCCTCAACCTAAGGATGCCACTTCTGACGTGCCTTCAGGTGCTGGAAACACTCCGAAGGTTGATATTGATACACCTCAATACACTATCCTGCCCAATGCCTCTGCAGATCCAGCCTTTCATGCAATCTGCCAAGCCTTTCCTGATTATTCCGAAGATCTACTCCGTAGTATGCTGGTATGTGCTGTTGTTTTTCTGTTATCATCATCATCATCATCATTATGAAGTATCTTTCTCAACAACAAACACGACCAGTTTTTAAAATGTTGCTGTCTTTTAGTACAAAACTGTTTTGCTCGTGTTGGGTCGCAGCTTTTAATTTTGAAGCAGACAGTGTTAGGGACTCATCGAGGTCAAAACTGCTGTACAGGCTGATCAGGATGGTGACATTAAGGATTTGAATTCATTACTTCTTGCGCTAAAGAAACAACAAAAGCAAGTTCAGTCTCGGCAGCGAGGTAGAGCCAAGAAAGGATGCCATTCTGGGAGTGAAGTACTAAATGGAAGTAATCACACTTCGAAAGATCAAATCGAAGATGGAATTGTCAATAGCAACGGTCACAGCAGCAGTGAGCAAATTGAGACTGAAGCGATGAGTTGTAATGCGCTAGGTACTGGAGATCTGACCCAACCAGAGAAGACCATGAAACCTCAAAAGAGACAGCGAGTAGATCAAGGCACCAAGTCAAACGGCCGCAAGAAAAATTGTGCTCCTCTACTTGAGTTGCCACCTAGAGTTACTCGTAGTCGTGTATGTAAGGGAGTTCAGGTTAGCCATGTATTCCTTAGTTCAGACGATGAATGTCAATAGCTTTGGAGTTGATGTAACATTTCTGCGATGTACTATCTAGATTTTTCAACAGTAATTTGATGTCTGCCAAAAGTGGCGCTATTCACTTCATTACGCTTCATCCCGAGTCCCATTTATGGCCTGCCCCAGTGGCGAGTCCCTTCTCCCCGTGGCGTTTTATGGTATTTCAAGTCTAAATGTTTATATGAACAATTGACAGGGTGCAGGTCGTGTTATTCGTCTCTACAAATCAGGAGTGATCTACCTATACTCAGAGTCTTAGGCTTGGTGTTCACTCAACAATGAATGAAGGAAATTCGGCCCCGATAGAGCGATACTTATGGTGTATGTGGACACGGTTAAGGAACATTTTCTCACAAAGTACGCAAATGACTTCACTCTGAAGCAATGAGACCGTTGCAAAATATCACACAACCTTAGGTTGCAGCGGAAGTACAAGCACAAACTGCTATCGTATGATAAAATCCATATCACGATAGACCGAAGTTCCAACTGGGTCTTCCATCTGTTCTAAACTTTATGATAAGATATTTGTGCCTGCTCTTCACACTTGGTTAGAAATGTGCGCCTGTTTCATCGAATAAATGGGTCAAATCTCTAAACCAATTGGTGGATCATGTTGCAATCAGCCACATGCTGATGCATGTATTGATAAAAGATGGAAAGACATCTCTTCCATATTGAAGTGACATTACAACATGGAAGAGATGTGTTCCATCTTTCATTGGGATGCTAATGTAATCATGGTAGTCAAATCTCTAAACCAATTGGGAGAGTTTTATTCTTAATGGATTACTATGTGGATGATATCTATCATTGACAATGAGACATGTCAATATCCCCCTTGAGTTCCCAATCATAAATTCTTAATTGGATCTTGATAGAGTCTTGGTACCAAGGGCACAATAGTTGTGATGAGCAACATAGGCTTTTTGTGATAAGTGATATTTGTTTTACATCTTGTTGTTTCTTGTTTAGTTTTGTGAGTTTGGTATTTTGTTGATTGCTTGTTTTTAGGTTGAAGCTACTTGTCTTTTGCTTTGATTCATTGTGTTGTTATTGAAGCAATTGTGCAAATGGTTTTTAGAATTTTTGGAGCATTGTATGGCATAGAGATCCCTTGGTAAGATTTCAATTTTCTTATCTTGATTTTGATAAGAATGTGTTTGATAAGGTCTTAGATTAATTGGCTTAGGTCTTTAATTGATAATATTGATACATCATGTTCTTCATGCTTGTTGTGTGTGAGCTTTACAAGTCTTTTATCTTTCAATTTCTATGTTTTGTTGATCTTGTTGATTTCACACTATGAACAATAAGAATTGCAAGATGTAACCTCCGCCATTGAGATCTGATAATTGGATATAGAAGTGGACTTAGTTTTGACTGTTGGAACAATAAAGTATTTGAGTTGACAAGATATATGTTCAATTTGTCCTAATTTTTTTAAAACAAGTAAGGTTAATAAGAAGACAAAGATATAGAATTCAAAATTTTATATAGCAAGAAAGGAAACAAAGTCTAAAATATATTATAGTTGAGAAGATTGTGAATATGTAGTAAAAGAATTTTCAAGGGCAAAGTATAAAAGCTTTAAATCATATGAAGGAGCTATTGAATTTCTAGAGGGAGAAAGTGTTAAGTAAAAGTACTATAATAGGTGAAAATGGAATGAGATAATCATGCACTAGTTGTAGAATTCTACTTTTTAGAATAGAATTTGAATGAAAGAATCTATTATCTTTCTGGACATACTTTTGTATGAAGGAAAATTAGTTCATATAGTGCAACTTGCAATGATGGCTATAGTAAATACCTTTGACCAAAGGATGCTAATAAAACTAGTTTTATTCTATATTATTTAATTATTGGTTACCTCATAGATAATTATTGATATCTAGTCTTCATTGATTATTGAATTATCTATGAGTATCAATATGTTGAACTCTTATGTATATAGAGCTTCATGATATGCTACTAAAGTCTCATTGGTATCTTCTTATGCTTTGTTTTTAAATCATACTCTATCTTCTTATAGAAGCAAGTTTTTGAATTCATTGAAGGAGGGTGTATTCTTTCTATCTAAGATCATTTGCTTGAAGATCTCTCAACTAGTAGGAATACTTATGAGTACTCTATTAATTAATTTTTTATTCAATATTATGACTCCAATATTAGTAAGTTGTTCAATGAGGTTGTTGATGTTCCTTAAGTATTCTTCAATGGTCATCTTTTCAATTATTCATATGCTATAGAAGTATGATTTTAAAGATAGCTTGCAATTCATAGAACTTAATTAATATATAATGACTACCAAAATTGAGTATAAAATCACTAATTCTATCATTAATCATTTATATTTTATAATTTATTTTAATAATAGCCAAATCAATTGATAATTCAAGTTCTATTTTAAATAATTGATGTGACTACCAAATTTGTAAGTCCATCAATGTAAAATATATTGAGAAAGATATGGACTAAAATGAATTACCTTTAAAATTTAGTTATGCTCACACTTAAATTACAATGACATGATGCAATCTAAGCTACAAATCTAACATGCACATGTGGTTTTTGAGTACCATTGAGAGCATGGACATGTTTTTAGCCTTCATACATATAATTTTGTCCATCATTAGTACATATTACTTATGCAAACTGACCAAAATGGTTTTATTAATATATCTCTCTAATGCTAATAGGAAGCTAGTAGAAGAGGTAGCTTTATAAATGTTGAAGATGGGTGAAAGTACTAGAAATATTGCTAGAAATTTAAAATTTCTCAAAGTTAGGTTGCACAATTTTATAAGCAAAATTTAATTATTTGAGTAATATGAATCATAATTTTGGTGGTAGGCCAATTATGTACAATGCAACTAAGTAAAGAGCTTGTGTAAGAAAATCACTAGAAGTTACAAGGAAATTTTATATAAAATTAGAAATTACTTGAGAAATGAGCTTCATGTTGGTATGAGTAATAATACTATAAGGACAATGTTATGTGAAGTAATTTTGAAATACAAAGTAAAATAAAAGAAACCAAAGTTTATACTTTATCAAATTAAGGTAACATCAAAATTTTCTAAATTCCATTATCATTGTATTGATAATAATTAGAAATATGTAATATTCTCCAATGTAACAAAAATTAATTACTTTTCCTCCAATAGAGACAATTGATATTAGTTTTATAATAAATAGAATACAAGTATTGAAATAGTATAACAAACAATCAAGTTTGGAGATGAAAGAGTAATAATGCGGGGTTGTATGACTCTAAATGGTCTTAATATAATATGTAGGATTGAAAGAAGAATGGATCTATATATATATATATATATATATAGAGAGAGAGAGAGAGAGAGAGAGAGAGATTTTAGATCAAGAATTGATTCATATAATATATGTATACAATTTAAATCCTACTAGTTTGATTTTTTAACAAAATAATGATCTCAAATATACATCCAAGAGTGCATTGTGTCGCAGACATATGCATATAAGCTAATAATTATGTGTATAAATAGGTAAAAGTAAGTAGAAATAAATAAAAGTAAGTTAATTCTATAATATCTTCTATAAAAGCTTCCTAGAAGCTTCATAGATGCTACTTTGATTTTATAGGTGTCTTTAATTGATTTTTTGGATTAGAAACGTCATCAACAAGTTTGCCATGTGCCACACATATTATTAGCTTGAAGACCAAGCTAACTATGTGGTCCACACATAGAAAAACTTTCCTTATAAGTCAAGGCATATGTCCTACAAAGTCAACACATATTGGAGGTCCTACAGAACATCGCTACATAGCCCTTAGTTAGATAGTATATATAGAGACAAGAATGAAACCCTCTTCATTCTTGTCAATTCCTTTCTTGCTTCTACTCTAGTTTCAAGAGACTTAAGTTTTCTTGTCTTTTGGTAATAAGCCTTTTCAGTTTTATATATATATATATATATATACATACTTTTTTATTTCTATTTTATCACTCTTTTTTTGATATAGATTTCATTGGTTTATGTATAATCTTAGAGTTCATGTCCTTGACGGATTGATAGGAATACACTTACAGTATTTGAGCTTTGTCTTGTCTTGATTAAGAGTGGATTATCCCTTTCTCATGATAAAATATAAGCATATTAGAAGTTACAGATTACCCTCTTCTAAATTGATATTGTTCTTAGTATTTTCTTTGTCTTCAAGTCTTTTCTTCTACTTGTCTTGAGTGATATTATATATTTTTTTGAGTGTTATTATGGAAGAGCTTGTTGAAATGAAGAGTGCAATGGCATAAATACAAGAGCAATTGATGGAATTGATGCTTACAATGCATCAATTTAGCTTACCATCACAAAGATCAACAAGAATGGCAGGAAGTTAGGATATAGAGATGATTAGAACTGCTTCAATATCTGTACCAAATCATGTCCCTCTATCCATGGTGGAACATCCTTCAAGTGTTAGAGAACCAAGAGTTGTCCTGCTTGAGAAGTTTCATGGTACAAGATCCAAATTTTGAGGATTTATCAATCAAGTACAACTTATGATTGAACTTCAACTTCAAAGCTATCCAACTCCATGGTCACAAGTTAGATTCATTGATACACTTCTTTTAAGTTTAGCACTATTGAGGTTTTCATCTTTTTTTGAATGATGCGATTCAATATTGGATAATCTGGAGGTATTTTTGGTGGAATTTTAGTCCATGTATGGAAAACATGATGCAACTTGTGTTGCAACTAACAAGATCCATATTTTATAATAAGACAATCGATTTATAACATTATATGCTTTATAATTTTGACAACTTGTAATTAATATCAAGTGAAATGATGTTGCTCTTATTAGCCAATTTTTCTATGGATTATAATATAAAGTAAAGAAATTGATGCTCAACTTATCTAATCCTCAAACATTGAGTCAAGCAATTGACTCTGCTGTGAAATGTGATAATTGACTTTTTGAATTTTGATCTAAAAATCATACAAATGAGCATCAACGTTACTACTATTTGATGGCAACACCAACATCTCCTCAATACATACATTCAAAAATAAAGAATATGCAAATTGATGCAATACATTTTAAATCTTTTATCGATCAAGAAAAGACTTATCGCCGTCAAGAAGGATCGGCTTATAATGTAGAGAATCTAAATGCACTGCTCAATATTGTCTAAAGAAGTGAAAAAATTATAAAGGGAGGAGTACTTCTGTCGAAGAAGACAATGTTTCAGAAAACAAATTTGTTTAGCTACAATAGGGACCATTGTTGTATTACGTGTTGTCTTGTTCAGGAATGCACCAGGTACCTAGCTGTGGAAGGTGAGGTTGTGTTTCATAAGTATCTAAGAAATCCTAATAGGTTTCATCCATAGGAGAAGAATATAATCTGAATTTTAATTCAAAAATACTAGAAATACTCTTCTTAGAAGCCTTAATTATACATAAATCCCAATTATCTTTTTACTTTCATATTTAAGCAGTTTAGATTTTTCTTGTAAGCCCTAATCTTAATTAGTGAGCTTTAACAAGCTATAACATCCAATCCAACCATCCACTTGATGTAAAATTTTGCCTGCAATTATCAATGTAATTCTTCTAAATACTCAATAATTTTTAGCCTAATCCAACTTACAAATTGTGAGAAAATCTCCAAAAAGTGCACTGATGTCACTCGATCACCAACTTGAAATAAAAATCCCAGCAGTGATTTCTCTTTTCAACCATTAACTTGACTCAAAATTGGTGTACAACTTGATCTTCAAGTCTTTCAACACCATGCCAAATTTCACCTTGATCCAACAAATAGATCTCTAGATATCACAAAAATCCTACCCAACCTCAAACTACCAACTTTTGAAACCCTCTTGTGACAAAATCCAAATATCTCTAAACCATGTCATTAGATTATCAAAAAAAAATTGTATACACTTAGCACACCCAATAATCTAAACAGCTTCAAATTTTCAACCATAGATGTTCTACTAATTGCACAAATTAGCCAAAATTGCTAGCCCTAATTATATTATATAAAATCCAAATCACCAATACAAATCTTGACTTTGAGTAACAATTGCTAAATCTTCCAAAAACAATCCTCATGCCTTTAGAAAGAACTTCAAGCTAGCTCTCAAATTCTATCCTTTGTTCTTCAAATAAATCCCTATTTTACCCTAGGCCATCATTTTTGTGGCTAGAGATCTGATTTCGACCCTATCTCACAAACGACCAACCTTGAGTATCAATCTAACCTATTCTAAGGATTTTTTAGTCCAATCCTACTCTCAACTTAATCCTAACACCAACTATACTAATTATTTATCTCTTTTAACCTGATTTTATCAATTATTGGTTTTCTAAGGTAATAGAAGAGTCTTTACAACCTAGAAGGTAAAATTACTAACTAACTTTCAACTTACTAACTATTAAGATAAGAAAATAACGTAAGAGGCTTTTATAAAAGCCATGTTTAGATACCTCAAATTATAATTGAACTAAGATAATTGGATATTAATTAGAAATTCAATTTTGATTATAATTTCACTATATAGTCATATTATATCACGACACCATGCGGCTGGAATCTTGTATAATTTCTAATGAAGGTCCTATCCTCTCCTCAGAACCCTCTCTTTATTTTATAATAGATGTGTGTTTAGAGCCTAATAATTATAAAGCCTCCACCTTGATAGATTCACGAGCCTAAGCTTGTTTCTTAGATGTAGAATTTGTTAAAAGTTATAAAATATTGTTAGTACAAAAAATCAAACATGTTCATGTAAAAGTCATAGATGGTCGTCCATTGTCTTCTGGAGATGTTATCCATAAAACACTTCCTATAGATGTCGCAATAAATGGTCATAGTAGTTGCATAATCTTTAATATAATTAGATCTCCTTCTAATCCAGTCATTTTAGGTTTATCATGGTTAAAAAAGTATAATCCATGCATAGATTGGATTTCTTGTACTCTTGACTTCTCTAAAAGCATAATTAAGAGTGAAATTAATCTAATAGAAAGTCATAAGTTTAGTGTAATTAAACCTATGTTTGTAGGTACAAAAACTTTCTTGCATGCTGCAAAAGAAGGATTACCTTGTATCATTTATGCCACACATGTTTCTAATGATGTGGAGACTTCAAATAGCATTTCCAACCAATATCAAGAATTTCAAGATATATTTGAAAAAAAGAATGCAGATACTCTTTGAAAATATCGTCCCTATGACTGCTTAATTGACCTTTAAGAAGGAACACAACTGCCATTTGGACCAATCTATAGTTTATCACAAAATGAATTAGTTGAACTCAAGGAATATATTGAAAAAAATCTGGGCAAGAATTTCATACGCCATTCCAAATCACCAATAGTAGCTCCAATCTTGTTTGAAAAGAAGAAAGATGGGTCATTGTAGATGTGTGTTGATTATCGAGGACTCAATAAGATCACCATCAAGAATAGGTACCTTCTACCTTTGATATCTGGACTTCTTGATGAATTGAATCAAGCTAAGATCTATACAAAAATAGATCTATAGGGAACATACAATCTAATAGATATTAAAGAAGGAGATGAATGGAAGATTGTGTTTCAAACTAGGTAAGGGCATTTTGAATAAAATGTCATGCCTTTTGGACTTACAAATGCACAGGCAACTTTTCAAACCTAATGAATGATGTTTTTTTGAGAGTTTTTAGATAATTTTGTTGTTTGTTATTTGAACGACATCTTGATATATTCTAAGAACACATATAAACATGAATTTCATGTTCTTCGTGTGTTACAAAAATTAAGAGATGCACGACTCTATGCCAAGATGAAAAAGTGTATATTCCATACTACTCAAGTCGACTTCTTAGGATACATCATTTCAAATGATGAACTTATGATGGATCCTAAGAAAGTTTAAACAATTATGGATTGAAAGATTTCAAAAAAGATAAAAGATGTCTAATGCTTTTTGAACTTTGCCAACTATTATCAGATCTTCATCAAAGACTTTTCTAGAGTTGTAACTCTACTTATACGGTTGACTTGCAAAGACAAACTTGAGTGGAATAAAGAAGCTAAAGTATCTTTTGAAACTTTGAAGTCATTTTTTATTTCTGCACTAATCTTGTATTGCATCAACTTTTTTATGTAAGGTATTTTTATGAAAACAGATGCATCAGACTTTCTTTTGGATGTTGTATTATCACAAATGGGAGTTGATGATAAACTTCACTTAGTAGCTTTTTATTCCAAAAATTTTTTAGCAATCAAGATTAATTATGAAATCCATGACAAAGAGCTTCTTGCAATCATGGATTCATTTCAAGAATGGCGTCATCAACTAGAAGGTCCTTTTAATCCAATCACCATATATATGGATCACAAGAATCTTGAGTATTTCATGTCAACACATATTTTAAATTATCACTAAGCCCGTTGAAGCATGTTCTTATCAAGATTTGATTTCAAGATTACATATCGACCCAAAAAACAACAAGGTTTATCAGATGCCCTTTTTAGACGTTCTTATTTTATAGCAAAAGAAGGAGATGCACCTTTTCATTAACAAAGAATAATTCTCTTGAAGCCAGAGCATTTTCATCTTCGAGTATTAAAATCAATACTAATTATTGATTTGATCCTTGTGAAACAAATCTAATCAAGTATATCTTCTGATCCTCTTATTCACAATATCAAGAATCCTTCTTCTAAGTCTTAAGATACTTCTAAGTTTGAGTTCAAAAACAACCTATTCTATTTCAAAGGTCGATTATATGTTTCAAAAAAAGAAGCATGATTACGTATTCTTCAAGCACGTCATCACTTTCTAACAGTAGGATATTTTAGATACAACAAGACTTTGGAATTTATATCCATAGATTTTTGGTGGCCACAAATGTAAAAAGATGTGAAAGACTTTATTTAGTCATGCAATATTTGTTCAAGATCAAAAACTCCTCGTCATCAATTTTACGGACTTCTTCAACTATTACCTATTCCAGAACAATCATGGTCTTCTATTCCTATAGATTTCATCACGGATTTTTCAATCTCAGATTCTTATGACTTTATATTCGTGATAGTAGATTTTTTTACTAAGATGATACATTTTGTACCATGTACAAAATCTATCATAGGTGAAGAAATAACTATTGCTATCATAGATTATCCAAAGATATTATATCGGATAGGGAAACTCAGTTTGTATCAAGATTTTGTGGACTCTTTTTAAGATTTTAAAAGTAGATATAAAACTATCTTCCCCATTCTATCATCAAACTAATGGACTAAAAAAGTATATTAATCAAGTTTTGAAAGAGCATTTAAGATGTACCATCAACTACTAATAAGATGATTGGAAAACTCTTTTGCCATTGGCAGAGTTTGCTTATAATAATACTATACATTCTTCTCCAAAATAAACACCTTTCTTTGCTAATTGAGGTTATCATCCACGACTTGATACTTTTAACTTTTGAAAAGCTGATAATCCTGTAGTGGAAGATTTAACAAAATCATTTATCAGAGCTACATGCAATAATGAAGGCGTAATTAAAAGAGGCTTAAGAACAATAAAAGTTCAATTCAAATGTCTATCAAAAGAAACAACCACCATTCCACATGGGTGATCCACATGGGTGATAAGGTATGGTTACTTCATTGCAATGTCAAGACCACTTGTACTTGTAACAAGTTGAACTATTGTAGATTAGGACCATTTCTTATTTCTGCACAAATCAATTCAATTGTATATCGTTTATACCTATTGGAGTCAATAAAAATCCATCTAGTATTCCATGTATCTCTTCTTAAACTATACAAGATAGTGGACATACCAAGAAGACAAGCTCCACCTTCACCTATAGAAGTAGACAATAATGAAGAATTTGAAGTGGAAGAAGTCTTAGATTCAAGGCAACACTGAAATAAATTAAAATATCTTATCCATTGGTGTAGATATGATATTAGTGAATGCATATAGGAGCCAGTAAAAAATCTTGCAAATGCAGCAAAGACAGTGGAGGCTTTTTATCCACAACATCCATCAAAATCAAGATAAAAACCTTCTTTATAAAAGAAACAAGATCTAGGCAAAATAACATTCTACTTTCAATCCTTATTTGTAGCTTCTTTGTAGTTGTGATGCTAAGGAGATAGAGAACCAACAACTAGCAGATTCTATTGAAAAACCTCGATTTGCTGACCTGCTAGACGAGACATTGTAATTGTCACAACCTTCAAGAGAACGCAATTGAGATGAAGATCCTCAAGAACGATATATTTTTCCTTGAATGGATGGCGAGATACAACGCGTTTAGTATCACGACCTTAGAAAAGACTCCCAATGTTTGATAATTTTATTAGAGGTAGGAACAATTCTTGACAATATTCCAAATGTTTTATTTGAAAGAAGTTATGAAGGCCTCAACAACAATCAGATAACAAGGTGGGCTTCCTGCCCTGGTATGGGACACTATTGATGGTTGAAAGGCCCTATCAACCATCTTTGAAGAGAAGAAAGATCTGAGTATGTGGCGAATACAATTTGTCACATTATAGATTTCTTTAACATATGATGACCGCTCCTCATGGAACTCGTCCCTAGAAGGGAGGGTAATATCATGGACATATGCATGTAAACTAATAATTACGTATATAAATAGATAAAAATAAGTAGAAATAAATAAAAGCAAGTTAATTCTATAATATCTTCTATAAAAGCTTCCTAGAAGCTTCATAGATGCTACTTTAATTTTATAGGTGTCTTTAATTGAATTTTTGGATTAGAAACGTTGTCAACAAGTTTGCCATGTGCCACACATGTTATTAGATTAGAGATCAAGCTAACTATGTGGCCCACACATAGAAAAACTTTCTTTATAAGTCAAGGCATGTATCCTATAAAGTTAACACATATTGGAGGTCCTATAGAATATCACTATATAGCCCCTAGTTAGATAGTATATATAGAGATAAGAGTGAAGCCCTCTTTATTCTTTTCAACTCCTTTCTTGCTTCTACTCTAATTTCAAGAGTCTCAAGTTTTCTTATCTTTTGATAATAAGCCTTTCTAGTTTCTTTTAATATATATACTTCTTTATTCCTATTTTATCACTCTTTCTTTGATATGGATTTCATTGATTTATGCATCATCTTTTAGTTCATATCCTCTATACATTTTTTGCTCACTTTCTAAGAATTTATTCTTTTAAAGTGGCTAGTACAATCTCCAAACTTGAATGCAATTGAACACTTCAAAGTAACTTTAAAATGTTGATTGAATCAATATGAAATATCTTCCAAATGAATACTATTATTATGAGAGCATGTTGAGAATTATTAAACTTCAATTACTCTTCATGAATATAAAAACTTATACAGAAGCATACTTAAGTGCATTAGAATTGTGATAGCTTCTAACAACTTATAGAGAAATATTTAAATTTGTTTCAGCTAGTGTGAGGAAAAGTAAGTTTTGGACATGACTTTATTTTAATTTTTCTTGTATATATATACTTATCTACAATAGACTTCAATCATCGTCAAAGTATGATTTATTGTAATAGTAATCTTATGCAATTTATGGTTTTATTTTTGTTATATCTAATTTATTTATATTGTTTGTTGAATTTGATCAAGTTGATTTCATACTTAATTTTGGCAATCACTATATATTTCTAAGTTTGATCCTAATTTATTGAGGATCTAAAAAAATTATAATATAAAGAAGAATTGAATTTTTTACTATAAATATAATAATTCTTGTGGCTTTGAATTGCAAGTTCTTAATGACAAGTTTAAATATAATGGTAGTGAGAATGAAACAACACTCGAGTCTCTAAGGTCTAAAAACTTACCAATTTCATAACAACAAAGATCTTGACACAACGTAAGACCAAGCACACCAAAACAAAACTGAAAGTAACTAAACAAAATAGAGCATAAAAGACAAGATTGAATAAAAGAGAATAGAACCAAATAGAACAGAATAAAAATAAAAATAAAAATAAAAAATAACCAAACTTTATTAAGAGAAAGAATCTAAAGCGATATCTAATCAAATGCTCAAATGGCCTTAGATAGTCTTATTTATATTTTATCCAACTATCCCTAAAACTTTCTTAAAGACTCTAGAGGTAGGTCCCATCAAGATAACCAGCTTTCTAGAAGACTCTAGAGGTAGGCTCAACCATGGTAATTGCCTTAAATCTTTCTAGAAGGTTCCATAGTAGATTCCACATGAACCACCATCCTAACCTTAATTCTAAAAACTTCCCAAAATCGACTCTAACTACATATCTTTATATGTGAATAATACAGATATCCTATCAATATCTTGTTACAAAGGAAAAAAAGGAGTTGCAATTGAATTTATTATAGTTCAATATGTTCACATATAATTAGTATTGAAAGATGATAAATTACATGTAGATGCGATGGTGGAATTGATAATGTACCACAACTTTTCTCTTTGTATGAATGTCTTAAGCTTGTAGGACCAAAGACATAATTGGAAGTTCCTTATAACTTTGAACTCTTGAATACATCTCTGTTAGTGAAAACAAACTCTTAAATGAACGCAAAAAGACAAAGAAGATGAAGATCCTAAGATCTAAATCTTAAATCAAGAAGATTGGACGAGTATTAAAGGTAGATGAACTTAAAGATACTTTGATACCATATTGCAATTAGTGACATGTTAATGCATATATTGATAATAATGTTGAAGTGACATTATAATATAGAAGAGATGTCTTTCTAGCTTATACTAGGGTGCTATTGTAATCATATTATGCCAAGCTTTAAACCAATTGAAAGAGTTTTATTCTTGATGGATGATTACTTAGATAATATATATCATCAAAGACAATATTTATCAATAGATTATTGTGTACTAGAAAAAATTTCTATAGAATATACTTAGCCTAGTAAATTTGTTACATTGGTCATATTTTATTGCTCAAGGATAAAATTATAAGCAAAATATCCTTATTTTTTTATCAAATTAAGACATATAACCACATTCAAAATATATATATATATATATATATATATATATATATATATAACTTAGATGAATATATAGATTGGATGAGCATATGTTAAAGGTTACTATGATACTTAAATTAAAATTAATATAGAAATAAAATTTACCTATTAATGTAAGATAGTGAATTAAAATTTTATATCTCAAAAAATTCACAAAGATTTCAAGCCTTCCAAAACTTGATATTTATTCTATGCAATTGAATATTTTTTTTTGAAATTTTTATCTCCTAATTAGAATTTAAAAAATGAATTTTAATTTAAGTATCAAGATAAAATAATTATTTTAATTTTTAATATCTTATAGATTTAATATATTTTTTAAAATATTCAAAAAAATTATAATTTATTAGACCATTTATTAAGACATCTTTTGAATACAACAAAACAAATTAATTAATTAACTAAATTGTGTTATGCAACAAAAATATATACTAATAAAGTTGGTGTATTTGTTATAATAGTTCTTGTTGAGGACATTAATTTATGTGGTACAGATAACTTTTGAATACCTCTTTTAATAAATTACATATAATAATAAAGGGCTAAAGAAGATTTTGATTAAAAAACTTTCAATATATGATATTTTGATAAAAATAATTAATTTATAATTTATTTTTAACATTAAATATCTCAGATATAACAAGTAAGTTAGCATTAATACAAATAAAAAATAATGGTAAAATAAAAGTAATTGTAACATTAAGCAAGAAAGTGATATAACTCTTTATATAATAATAAATGTTTATATTTTTAAAAACAAATAAATATCATATATTTTATCTATCTATTTAGTAATAAAATAAACTAATAACTTATAAAGCCAAAAATATGTGTATATATATATATATATATATATACATATATACATGATAATTTAATAATAATAATAATATATTTTTAAAAACAGGCAAAAATCTTAGATCAAAATTGTGATATGAAATAGATATTTTTCTACTTTTTACAAATTTCTAAAATAGAAAATTTAGAAGTCATAAAAAAATATGACTTATATTATGATAGTTCAATATTTTGTCTTGATTTTGAAGTTGGGTTAAATATTGATTGACAAGTTTGTAATTTAAAATAGAAAACTATTAGGTGAACACCCCTCCCCCCCTTTAGTGCATAGACACCCTCTCCCCTCTTTGTACTTTACACCCTTTGCATACTCACAATGAAACTCTTATTTACACTAAAAATTTTTAGGATAGATTTTGAGTAATATGTAATATATATATATATTATTCCAAAATTATTTTCTTATTGGTCACTAAAAAAGAAAAAGAAAAAGAAACAAGACATTGCATACAAATCTTTTACTTTAAAGTTACTATAAAACTTTTTAGTGTAAATAAAAAAATTACTGTATGTATGCATGGGTGCATGACACATGGTGTATACTTAATGGTTCTCTGAAAATATGTAGTAATGATTTTTTTTATTCAAATAATAATTTTTAAAATTTTCAATACTTAGGATACTTCCAATCAAATAGTTATTGAATGGTTTCAAATCATACATTATATTTTTAAGAAGAGAAAAGAAAAAATAACAGAAAACCTGTGAAGATCAAAACCATTTAACTTTTTACAAATTCACACAGTAATCACAGCATTTGAGTTCAATTGGTAATATTTTAATACATTCAAACCTTCTCTTGAAAATGGCTTGCTTCACAAGATACATGTGCCAATAATATCTTGCAATACAATGCATAGTTGATAACAAGTAGAACCTTTAAATATTTCAAATTTAACTTAAACAAATATTTCCTTATTTTTCTTAAATTTATGTTTTATTCTACTGAAATATCTAATGTTGAATGTGTTGTGATATTCTGAAACACCTCATGGGCACAATAATATAATCACAAACAATATTAATCTTTATGTTTGTAAATTTTTGCAATAATTTGATGAAAATATATATATATATATATATATATATATTAATAAAAAAACATGTACATGAGATTTCACTTTATTTTTTCAAAATATATATATTTATATATATATATATATATATATATATATCAAAAAACATGTACATGAGATTTCACTTTATTTTTTCAATATATATATTTATATATATATATATATATATATATATATATATTGCACTAGTTGAAATTCAAATAATCAACTTTAATTTTTTTTTTTTGAAAAAAAAAAACCTAGTTTATTGTATTTAAAAAAGTTATATGAGTAGTTATAATCTAAAACAACCATACATACTTTTGCTAAAATTTCATAAAAAATATTTGATGTTTTAGAAAAATGGATTTATATCATTTGTATGAAACAACATCATAAAAATAAGAATATTACATAAGAATGTATGTGTATGTATGTATGTATGTATGTATATTTATTTATTTAACTAATATAAAATAAATCATATTAAATTGAATTTGAAAAAGTTTTAGTTAAATGAAAGAAAGTTTTAAAGAAACTGATTCAATATATCTAGCAAAAATAGTTGTGGAACTATATTGTCAACACAATTGGATGCCAACCAATTTAAACATATTCACATTTTAAATATCATATCATATCAGGAAATTCTTACTCAAGACAAAACATATACCATTTATTTCTTTAACCAGTGATCATCATTAATGTTTTACAATCATTAGGTATGTGTGTTTTTAGCAACTCATATACATGTTCCAAAACTCAATAACATATAATTGATACTGTTACATTCTTTAAATTAAATGTTGTCAGAGCCTTTTTGTAATTCTTGGTTCACTAGGAAAACATCAAACTACCACTGAGATTAAAACCATTGAACAACAATGAAACCCTCAATCTGCCCAACTAATCATTCAATTTTGTATGAAAAATCAACTAAAACAAAATTGATTGTATGGTACAAGATTGATGAAACACAATTACGTTGCATCATTAATGAACTTTGAAGTCTTTGATTTTTAAAACAATCCTTTCTTTTATTAATATTCTAATAAAGAGTATTACTTTACATTCACTAGAAGCCACAACTTTAAATCTATGAATACACCCACTATTATATTTTATTTTGAATTGATGATACACCGGATGAGATATCAAAACCACTTAAAAAAAAAACTACCTATTTTCCAGATGACTAGCAATCAAAATTAGAGCGTCTTAATCAAAAACTGATTCCTAGCATAATCATACTATGGATTGACAAATTAACCATAGTTAGCGAACTTCGAGAATGGGCATTCAGAAAATTAGGGTTTGCTAAAGGATGGATTAGGGCTTCCTGATGGCTGTTCAACTGTAAACAAAAAAGGAGAGTGGTCGGTGGCAGTGGGGAGCATGTATGTTAAAACCCAGCAACACATCCATCCCTTCTTGCAACGATAATCATTCATCTATAAAACGGCACAAAATATCATCCGAAGGCTCAGTTCTCCTAGATTTGCATTGAGATGGACTCGGTGTTCACATGCTTTTTTCTCCCTTTCACTACTACAGCTCCAAATGCTCCCTTTCCTTCTGAGCTTTTCTTCCTTGGAATGGAGTTACTTGCTTTGTTTTCGTCGTCGTGAAAGTTACCCCCTCTAATAGCATCCTTTTTCTCCACAAAATATTGCTTCAGTATTCTAGTTGCCAAATAAGCAAAGGCAAGTTTCCCTCCTTCAAAACACAGCACTAATACCAACAGCCATGGCAGTGTCCAAAGATCAAAAAGGCAAAAGGAGGTGGGGTTCAAAGCTCAAGGAATGGTGCCGAGGAAAAGAAGAAAGGTGATCACAAAGGAAAAGGAGGCTTTTGGCATGGCGTCAATGAAAACTCGTGTCATGCCAAAAACCCCCAATCTCCACCAAACACACACACACTATAGCTAAAGGAATACCAAAGATCTCACAATATAGTAAATGTGAATGAATGTAACTCATCCAGGAGGTTATAGGTTACTACTATTGGGTGAACAACCTCTTCGTCATATGACATGTAGGGTTTATGAAATATTGGTGAAATAATTAACAGTCCACTGACTGCAAATGTGTGTTTTTTGTATTGTTCAAAGAAACCCACCCAATTTATGCACAGGGAGAACTCTTCATCCACAGAGAACTCTCTCTCTCTCTGTCGAACTATCAAACTATGGCCACAAGGGCGGGATATTCTACTGAAGATTGGAGAGTGCTAAAGGTTGGAGATTTCCACTGAATCGCGTGCTGAATTAAGGATTACATGGGGCGAGTGGGGTCTGGAATGCGAAATCTATTCAAATACAGTGAGGCACAACAGTCTTACCCCCAACTTAGTAACCCTGTCACTAAATTGGGTGGGACTTATATAAAGGAGAAATGGACTAATTTCGTTATGGCGACGGGGGCTGCATCCAGGCTCCTTGGATCTCGATGTGGGTCCAACGACGCAAAGGAGGCAGATCGACGTGGTACATCCCATTTTCGTGCTCGCTTGATCAAGATGGTCTGTCTCCGAAGGTCCCTCCCCCTCGAGCTGTGCCGCCCCATGCTGCGAGTTTCGCTTTCCCTTCTGGTTCGAGATCCCACCCGCGGGTCCCCAATTTGTAGGTGCCTTCTTCTTCTTCTTCTTCTTCTTCTTCTCCTTCTTTTATTTTTATTTTTATTTTTTTCCTACCCTTGTGTCTTTCCGCGCTTCCCTCGCGTGGAACGCATTGTTGAAGTCCCTCAGAACTCGGGCTCTGCAGGATCCTGGGTCTGTTTGTGCGCCTGATCGAAGCGGTAGACTAGTCTCTTTTCTAGAGCTCCGGGTGTCGATGCGCTGGGTATTAGTTGCGGAGCACCGCGCTGTGTGGGTGTCGTGGAGCAGACAGGTGCAGTTTGTGATGGGTGGGAGTGAGGCTCGGGAGGTCGATGGCGTTTGGAATGACTACGTGACGTGAGTGCTAGTTGGGTTGATCGGGAGGTCAGCGAGAGAAAGGAAGCGATAGAGAGAGGGAGGGGGTCTATAACAAGGCTGCGGAAGCTGTGGCATTGTGAGGTGAAATTCAACTGTTCCAGAAAGGAGCTGCATTGTGAAAACACTGTTAAATATCAGCTCTCTGCCCTGGTGCCAAGTTTCTTTGTACCTGGAGTTGTCAGCTTGAGTGTGTTTCTAGTGTGTAGAGCGGAGTGGGCAGGTTGAATGCGGATTGCAGAGGGGAAGACTACACTGCCCTTCATGTGCAGGTTTCGGGGTGCCTCAGTGGCGGAAGTGATGTAACGAAGTGGTTTAGGGATGACTGAATGGGACGGACAATGCAGATTTCTTGGCCTGTGAAGCCTGAGGGACAGAATCACCATGTCATTGGCACTTCTATGGGCTCTAGAAACCGGCCTCAAGGACAGCGCATCACCACACTTTCTCAAGCAGAGTACTCCATCTTCTCCCCTGTAAGCTCTTGCCCATGATTCTTCTGCCCATATTGCTCTTTAATCAACCTGTAGTAATTTTCGCGCGAGACAATGTGCGATCGTTCAGAGAATTAACTCTTCGACTGGATCGGTCACTGACGTGACTCTGCTCATTGTTTCCATCGAGAGTCTGATAATAGGTCTTATTGTGATGTTTTCAGGTGCTTAGGAATGCACACTAAACTTTGTTTGTCTAGTAAATCAGAACAAGATTTTGAAATAAATAGTCATGCCCGCATTGTCTGAGCTTGAGGGCATTTGAGAGTTCAGGGCCTTCATTTGAAATTTCTTCCTGCTCTGGTCCAGTTGTTTGGATGCTGACGTATTGACGACTGCTGGAACGCCACATTTTATTTTATTTTATTTTATTTCTATTAGGTTCTGTGCCCGGCTGTGGTAAGTTGGCTGAAAGATTCAGACTCTCGCGGCCACGGTGTTGGAGCCCTTGAAATCTCTCAGCCTGCCAACAAGAATATGGGTTACCGGAGTCTACAGGGTGACGCCGATTTCCATGATGCGGAGACGGACTTTCGGGATTCTGATGGATCGACCCAATGGAAGGAAATCCATACCGACACTGACATATCTACGCATACCCCCGAGTTGGAGCAAATGCATCCACATCCGCTGAAGCCTAATAATTTCTTGGAACGTATCAAAAGCCCTACCAGTGCATTGCATACACCGAACCGGTCTCCAAATCGGAGCGAGAATTTTCATAATGGCGGTGAACAAAGCACTGTGAGTAGCAATGCGACTCCTCTGACAAGCTCGAAGAGCCCTCGAAGCAAGTTCTTGATTCCATCTACCAGTCCTAATGATTTCTATGCTCGAGATCACACCTCGGCAGCATGTACTAGCGTGACAAACTCGCCGAAGCATTCCAGCCTGTGGAGTCCTCACCGAATGCCAGTAGAGACCCGCTCAAGTCTTGCGGCTCATGATATACCCAGCCCCTCTGCAACATCAAAGAATTTTGGCTGGCTGACTCCAACAGGACAGCACGCGCGTGTCTCAAGTCCTCCTAGTCCGGACTTTGCAAGAGCTGGTGGACATCAGCGTGACTCGTCCACGTCTTCCTCTTACATACTACCTCCAGCTAGACATTGGTCGGCGACGGAAGTCACTCCTCAGAGTCCGAGTCCTGCCCATTCCCTGACATCCTCCAGACCACCAAAATTGATGCAGCAGAACCAGAACGGGAATGCGTCTCCACGCCCTAAAGGTTCGAAGGAAAAGTTCGATAAATTGTCTGAGAAGTCTTCCGGAAAGGCATGGAGGAATCTGTCGCGGTCGATCTCTCCCTTGTTTCCAGGAAAGAAGAGTGACGGCGTTGGAAGCACCTTGAGGGGCATCGGCAGAGATCTTGGCGCCTCATTCCAGGGTAGTAGACGACGAGGACATGCTAACAAGAACAATGCATCTGTGGCGGACTGGAGCAGTGGTAGCGGCGATGGTTCTACGGCCCCGCCGGAACCTGAGAAGGAGGGATCAGGTATTGGAATTATATTCACTGTTGTTCCCTGATTGCCAGGCTTCGATTTGCTCTGTATAGGGCTTGAATCCTCACGTTTCTGAAGTTAATTTGTTCAATGGAACTCGCGTAGATTACCAATCAGAGCTTACGAGGCAAGGAAGCACGAAGAGTATGAAAGGGTCTCACAACATGTTCAATTTCATGAGCTGGGGGAAGAAGAAGAGCAACGTCGGCGGGTCAAAGGTCAATGAGCTCTTCCAAGTCATCGAACAGGGAAGCGTGAGGCTAGACTCTAATTCCTTCAAGGTCATGGACTACACTATCAAGACGCTCCAGTTCAAATTAGAGCAAGCAAAGAAGAACGAGCAGACCACTGCGAGTGAGCTTAAAGCGTTGCAAACTTTCATGGAAACAATGGATGGGAAGTATCAGAAATTGCAACAGCGGTGCCAGCAGCTGGAATCTCAGATAGGTCAACGACGAGTCGATAACAGGGATATGGACATGGATTACGGGATGCCCAGGCACAGTCGTAACAACACTGGCACTGGATTGGGGTTTAAAGCGCATCGCTTTACCACTCTGGAAGTGACTCCGCAGCTTTTCCAGAGGTCTTATGATGATGCCAAGCTTTGCGTTAAAAAACTCGCTTCCGCCTTGTGCATTCACATCCGTGAGTCTGGAGAGTCTGCCACGGAAGTGATCACCTCACTTCTAGAGCAACAAAAGGACGCCGGACTTCTTGTAAGCAAGATGCCGCGGAGCGTCATTATCCTTTACTTCGAGTCCTTCCTCAATCAGATCATGTACGAGAATTTCGAGAACATTTCCTACGAGCCTAGCGGCTCTGTTCCAATTCTTGATCCCGAAGCACTCCGAGCCACATGCTGCAAGGCTTACAATGAACTCAAGAAGCAGGAATGGTCCAGCATTGAGAAATCCCTCGGCAAACCTGACTCCACGATTGTGAACCCTACCTTCCACCGCTTCTTCGTCATACGCGTTGAGCTCATCCTCTCGCAGCTCACCAAAGTAGCAGATAAAGAGACCTCGCTCGCACTCCTGGGCACCTTCTTCAACGCCTTCAAGTCCGTGTGGCTCCTGCACCACCTAGCCTTCGCAAGTGACACCCCGGTGTCAATTTTTCGCGTCGCGCCGGCCATGGACTTTGATCCCCGCTACATGGAGCAGGTGACCACTTACGAGGAGGACCCGAGTCGCTCCAAGATCAGCGTGATGATCACCCCAGGCTTTAATGTACATCGACAGACCATCAAATGCCAAGTATTTTGTAGCAGTAAATATTATTAGCTGTAATCCTAACCCCATTCATTAAGGATGTCTCCGATTGATCAGCAATTCTCACCCGCATCTGGGACCCCGCACTCGTAAGTCTTCCAACTGATGATTTTTTTCGTCTTGCCTAGGATCTTGAGAAAGAGTCGCTGTGAAGGATTCTTAGACTGGTCTATGAGACCACAACAATCTCAGTTAGCGACTGACTGACTTGATTGATTCATAGTGTACACGCATTCAACGCTATTCAAGCGTGGTACTAACATGAAACTCAAAACATTCAATGTAAGCATCCTCATAAGCAGGAGGTATTTAAGAACGGTGTCCCCGTTTTTTTCTGGCAATTGTTTGATGACAGTCCAATCCAAATGCACGACCACACGCGCGTTCACGTAGAATATCATGAAAAAGATAGCTTTCGTTTAACGATTGATAACGATCGATCTACGACTCATCGGACTGACGGAAGAAACTATCACGAAATTGTCATGACTGTGAGGACTGACACTGGAAGAAAGTTGGAAAGCTACAACTGTTGGATGCAACATGCTCCGATCCCGATGATCTAGTTGCCCTCGAAATTAAGAGGCAAAAAAACTCTGGCACGTCTCTGCTCCCCCTCATAATGCGGTTTCCAACAAAATGCCAGACGAACCGCAATACGAGGAAGAGAACCCAATTGCTGGAAACAACTACAGCTCACCCACGTCTGGTGAGGAGTGCAGCGATTGTGCCGAAACCAGACATTCATGGCAGCCGCGGTTGCATGGCCTCGTCACTACGTGTCGCAGAAACCTCACTATTCAATCGACTGGCTCGAGACATCTCAGCCGTCAGATCTAAAGAGTCAATTCTAGCTGTTTCACGATCTGTCGAGAACGCGGGGGAGCGCCAAGGGGAACGCAGAGGCGGGCAGGAGAGCGCAGGAGCTCGAGGGGTTATTTAGAGTTTTTAGATTATGGAGGATTTTGTATCGACATTGCGCACACACGGATTTGAGGATAAATTCCATCTCTAGAAGTAGAAATGTCATCTTATTCTAAAGGTTCATAAAGATAATTCTTGCACAATCCAAAATATTAGCTGTAAATTTTAGAATGTGTCAAAAAAAAAGTTAATTTTTTTACCAGTAAAAAGTTTCTTACATGACAAAAATAAACAAATCAGTTGATCACTAGTTATTGTGAGGAACAACTATTCATTTCAAATATTATTATTCTAAAAATACGAAATGGTATAATTCAATATCTTATTTCACTAGTACTATATTCAAAATATTTTTTGAAGCATGAGTGATGGTTGAAAATTGGGATAGAGGAGCATCTCCTGCACAAACTTCAGCACCCATGTGAATATGGACCACTGCGGGCCCCATGAGCACTGGGTTCTGAGTTCCCAACCTGCCCCCTTCCCCTGATTCTCTTCCGTTCCCTTCCTCCGTTCCCAATAAATCCTGTAACGGCCAGGATTCAATCTGGAAATCTGACGGCCGAGATGTCTCGAGCCAGTCGATTGAACCAACTGGATATAGGGGCCACCTGTGTGGAAAGATTTGTATTTGTGATTCAAAAATATGTGCCTGTGCATGAACAAGGGATAAATTCTTTTTATGAAGTATTCATTCAAATATGGTTACATATGTCTCTCACTATCTCTCTCTCTCTATATATATTATCCTATATATAAAATTATACTCCCAACACTTTTTTAGGTAGTTCGTTTAAGATTATCATAAGAAATCTGTCTCTTTATTTGTTGAGCTACAATCTAATGGTGTCTTGTGAATGGTTCCATTTAAAAATGTTTATCCAATCAATAAATTCCTGTTATATATATACATACAGATACAGTTCGTTTAAAGCTTGCAATTTGTTCAATACTAGTAAAATAATAAAAAAAAAAAACTCAGTTTTATTTAAATGATTTTCAATGTTTAATTTACTTGTTCTTATTCTTAATCGAATTTCACTAATTCATTCTAAAAATCCAAATATATGAATAAAGAGTGTGTGCAATGTTGTGCATACAATGTATGTTTTGTCAATAAATGATTTTAAATGTGATAAACAAACAAAAGGCAACATGTTACATCTAATTGTGAAAAGTGTTGAACACAAAAAAAATATTTACAATAAATTAATAAAATTAAAGTTTATAAGAATCATCTTGATTTTTATTTTAACTAATTTGATTTAGTATTTGTAAGTCAGATTTGTTAAACATTAATAATTTTGATAGCTCTAAAAGACATAAATATTTTAAAAAATTATATTCATGTATGTATGTATGTATATACACATACTATTCAGTGCATGTTTTAAAATAAAATTTATTAATAAATACAAAAGTATATATTATTTTACCTTGTAAAAGTGTTTCAGATTTTTTTTTCATTATTTATTTATTTATGAGTTACAATTAATTTCTAAAACTTTAATACAACACACAATGCAAAAGAATATTTAATAATACTGTATTTCATAAATTTTAAAAATGTAGATACAAGAAATATATATAAAGAAGAATAATTGGGATGTACATTAAATACATTGCTTAGTTTTATTCTAATTCTGCATAATTAGAGTATTTTTGTATATATATATATATATATATATATATAATAAAAGACTTATACAGATTTTAGAACCAAAAATAAATATTCATAATTTAGATTATTTTTTAATATTATAATAAAAAATTAAATATATTTCATAAATTATAGATTTATATATTAGAAAAAATAATAATGATTAAGTTAGAGATTATATATATATATATATTATAATATAATTTGTTAATCTTAGAATTGTATTTATTATTTAATAAATAAAATAAAGATTTTATATTCTTTAGAAGCTATATTTTAGAGAAACTTTAGACATAAATTATTATATAAGAAGAAGAAGAAAACCCTTCAATTTAAAAGAAAGGAAGAAGAGAAGACTTGGTATAAAAATAAATTCTAGGAAAGCTACTGTAAATAGGATTAGGAAAAAGACAAGTTAGTATAAAAGGACAAAGTAGTTAGCCGTCCATGTATTAAAAAGACAAGGTGGTTAAAACCACCTTTGGTAGTTAAGGTAGTTAGAAATAAAGTAGTTTTATTATGTTTGAATAGTAATAAAAAAAAACTCATTATATGACAACTATAAATAGCTACAAAGCTATGTTGTAAATATCATAAGAAAGTACATAATAAAGAGATTACAAGTGACATTCTATTATATCATTTTATTATAAACTTTTGATCTATAAACAAGTTATAAGTGTTATAAAAAAGATTCCTATATTATTATATATTTTCTATCTCTCCTAATTATAGTTGCACATTGCTTGTCATATTGTTACTAAAAAAACATTGATATCTAAAATATTACATTTTGAATAGAAGCATAAAAAGCACTATAAATTAGTATAATAGCATATAAAAAGCAGGAAAAGCATAAAAAAATTATAAAAAATAATATTTATATGCTTTAAAAAATATCATAAATCCTTTATATACTTTTTATTCTTATAATTTTATTTCATTAGTATTATATAGACAAAAAATCTATTTTATTTTTTTTCTTCTTCATACAAAATAATAAATATTTTAAGTTAATAGAATATTTTGTCAACATAGGAAATCTACTAAAATTATTTACAATATCTTTTAATATAATTTTATTACTTCTAAAGCTTAATTTTTCAATTCTTAAAAAAACAAATCCTCCAATTTCAATAACAATATTGTTATTTTGATTGTTGTAAGATTATCCATTCTATTATACAACAACACAATCCAAACATAACAACTTCAAAATTATCACACTTCTAATCCTCTTATTATTCATATACAATTTACAATAATCTAAAATCAAAATAAAAACTTTTCATCAAAATCTACTTGAAAATGTATAAAATTTCTACTATGATATAAAAACACCATATTTCTAATATCCATATTTTAATTTATGTTTTTTATAATTATTTCTAAACATTTTATTTTAATAAGAGTCTAGAACATATCTTATTTGCAAATCCTTCTAATAGCTCTATATTCATATTTCACATTCTTGTGCTCTTAGTCTCTAACTCAATTTTAATAATCCTTTGGTCCATGTCTTATAATTGATCATGCATTCTTATATTTCCACCTTTATCTATTTTAGCTAATGATTGATAAATCAATATATCCAATGTAATTTGTATATTTTTTTTTAAAATACCATCTTTATTGTTAGTCTATATTTGTAAGGCTCTTCATTTCAACATGCCTTGGAGGTACACATCACTACCAAATAAACAATATATGTCTAAAAACATTTTTTTTTCTTCATCTTTCAAGTTGTTAAAGCTTACTCTTAAAATATTCCATATCTTGTGGTCACTATTCTTTTCATTTCCATCCAAATTTCTTCCTATCTTCAACCTTTGTAAAGCTCTCTCCCAACATCTCAACTTCTTTTGGCTTCTTAAAAATGCACCCATGACTTCAAGGCTCAAAAGTAGGCCATTGTAAGCTTTTACAATTACATTGCTAATCTCAACAAGTTCATTAGGTAATGTCGCTTGGTATCCATAAGAATAAAGTAATGAAAAACCTCATATTTGTTTCTTCATGAAGTTCTTTAATATTTATCATATAAAATTCTACACCAAAATTTTCTATTGATTTCTAATTTCAAGTTGTTACAATTAACATGCTACCATTGCTAGCAAACAATGCATCTATAGTCACAATGTCTTCCATTTGGCTTTACTTCTTCACATCATCAACGATTAGAATGATTTTATTCTTTTTAAAGAATAATTTCAATATTTTTTGAGCTTCTTCTATATCTTTTGGTTTTAATTTCTCTTAAAATTGCTCCAAGATTTTATACGAAATTATCAAGTAATTTCTACCACTTTTATTACATTCAAAAAATTATGATTCATCAAACATGTTTTTTGCATCATTGAATGCAATCTTTGCTATTATGGTCTTATTTATTCCACTTATACCACCCAAATATATTGCCTTTATATTATTTGCACATAGTTGTTTAATATGCAATAGACATTGAGCTTGATCCAATAACTCTTCTTCCAATGATTCAACCTATACTCACAAACACAACCATAAATCAATCAAACTCCATAGTGTATCTAATTTTACAAACTCATACTTATTCAAAGGCATCTAATCATCATCATATCACAAAGGTTAGTAATTATATAACATTAAAATCAATCCAAATAACTCCATGCATATTCACCATATTTATTTGTGTGGGTCTTACCAATAGTATCCTATTGTTAGTTTTCTATGATTGTATGAATTGATGAATCTTTTCTCTCCATAAATCAAAATGTGGTGTTTTAGCAATACCACTTTCTATCAAAACTTTTTTTTCAAATTTATCAATATTTTGTAAATACTTTTTTTTTTCTATAATATTAAATAAGACATTGTTTGGCTTCAAGTCTTGATGTGCAATGTGCATGTCATGTTAGTAGCACATTCTTCTTACAATTTGATGCACAATATCAACCTGAAAAACATATGATCTTCCTTCTTTTTCTTTCAACACATTTTTTAAGCTTATTTTCATCAAATATATTTCCAAATATAAAATTTTATTTTATTTCATTTTTGTAGCATAAGATTAACCATCACCATTATCATCTTTCATTGCAAAATAATAATTAATCAAGTTGAGATGGCTTAGACCTATTAGAATGCTCACTTCTCTAATGAAAAATTTATTATATCCAACATGCATCTTTTTTATTGCACACAAAAGCCACTAACACTTTACTTTGTAAACTTCTCTAAAAGATCATTTGCTTATGAGTTCCATGCTTTCAATATTTATCATGTTTGATAATAACTTCAAGGCATCCAATTTTCTATCTTTTGAGCAATGCATGTCTTTTAATCTTTGTAATAGATTCTTTGCTAGTTCATAATATTCAAAATTTTCATCTCCACTTGCAAAGACCAACCTTGTATAAAGATCTTTATTATCACCTTCCACTTCATTAAAAGTTGAACTAGCAAAAGCAGTACATGTGGTGTCTGTAAATGTATTCCAATTGTGCTTTCTAAGCATATCACTTGTCACATCATAACAATACTTTAAATCTCAAAGAAGTTCTCTAAAAGTCTCTTTGTTTTTTAATTAGAACATAGCTGCTTGACACCAATTTTGATCCCTTCAATTCTTTATAGATGATTTTGCTTTACTCACCACAATAAATAATACATGTAATAAAAATCTATACTCCATTCTATCATTGTTGCAAGTCATTAGTTGCTAAAAGACCTTTATAATATAAGAAATTTTCTTGCATAGATTTGCACATTATTTTGTGTTCAAATGATCTTTCTTCTCTAATAAATCTTGCATTCTTCTAATGCGAATTTGACATTCTTTTCAAATATCTTCATTGGTATCTTGTCATGCTAATAACTTCAACATTGTTTATAAATCTTTGAATCCAAAAATACACTACCAACCTCCAAGCTATTGATAAAAATCTTCTAAATGATTCTAAAAGATAAGCCATGATGAAATACTAACAATTATTTTAACTTGATTCTAAATCGCACATTCCAATTTCCTATCATAAATCACTGCATTTATCCTACATAATATTTTCACAATAGATACCAATTATATGACCTCAAATTTGAATAAGACTTATTCACACTTTTAAACATAAGGTAAGTACACATTGGGAGCTTTGGATCACAAGGTGTTGTAAAAAACTTGATTGTATCAACCACTCTTTTTCCAAATTTTTGAATACCACTTTGCAACTATAATATGTAATTGAAAAATTTGAAATCATTTAAATTATGGCTTACTTTTTTTGCTTCATTGCACAATCTTTCATATAATTCTTTCTCATCTTGATCAATTTCTTCTAATGCACATGGGTTTAATTGGTTGCATCTTAAGGGTTCAAATTCTGTATATAATCTTATTTCCTTTGCAACTTCTTCTATAGCTGAAGTTACATAACCACTCTAATTCCAAGAAAACTTCTCTAAGCATCCCTTTGTTTGCCCTTTGCATCTATGCAGCCTCACCAATTGCTTATGCAATTTACCACCACCACCTTTGTCTTCAAAAAAATTCAAAATAAATCTTTTAAGAGTGGTTGAAAAATGTAGAAATTACATCCAAAAAATTCTTATATTTCAAAAATAATCTATCGCCTCCCCTGCTTACCAAGCTGTGTTTTGAAGATTCTCCTGGAAAGGATTGCAAATGGAATGCCCAAGTCTATAATTAGAGAAATTAGAAAAAGCAACTGTATAATGCAAATAAAAGAAAAGGTATGACACCATAGTGGAGCCCCCAACGCTCTAACTTTAGCCAGATAGCATGACCTGCAGCCTGCAGAGTCTGCTTCGACAAATTTGGTCCAAACCCAAATATCATGAAAAGGGACAGGGGCAGCTCTGTATATTGCAAAGGTTCTCCATGTGGCTCACCCCTTCATTCTCTCCCACTTTCGTTCATTTGTGTTTCCGTAGCTGATCTCCGAGAAGCAGACTTTGCTCCCAACCAGTTGATAGATGCAGGCGTGAATGCTTACTAAGGACATAGAGGTTGCAGAAGCATAAAGTAATTCAATGCTGGGTGCATGGACATGACACTAAGCCTCCTGGTCAAACACACTTCGACAAAGACACAGAAAAATGGTAAAGTACATGATTGATACTTGTGAACAGGCCACTATTCCTGCATAAGGCAAACCCGCCTGTGAAACCGCCTACGCTGTGATAAATCAATAGAACCTTGGGACGGAAGGTTTCTGCTAAACTGTACATTGACAGTTTGATCCTAATTCCTTAAGTCTAAGTTTTCAGTTGTCCGGATATGCCCCACTACTGAACGTTGTGACCGTATGCCTGATATTTGTGCTTCTCCCTACCCTATCCAGTTGTCCACAAGCCGGTCTTACCCAAGTTTGAGCACCCAGATGTAGAAAGCATAATTAGGTTGTGGAAGAATAGAAATAGGAGATTCTTTGAACCTCAGTGAGGCTACTGCAGACCAAGCCTGGACCTTGCACTGATTAACAATCATCAGACGAACTGAAAGATTCAACAATTCCATGGTCCTTGGGAAGAGCAGATGATCACCAGCGAAATTCAGGACTTGACCTTCAGAGCATATTCTACAGGAGGAAGTAAGGAACCACGTTGATTGGAGAACTTCTCAAAATGAAAAGCTGGAGAATTATGGTGGCTCCCATCATGAAGAAATAGGTTCATATGGGAATGACAGCCAAGGGTGTTTCAGGGCCTCGCTAGCAGTAGGACGCAGAAGAGGGTTAATGTTGAGAAGGTAGCCAACAAATGCCACAAAGCCCTGGTCGCCCATGGGTAGCCGATGGGCCAGAGATGTTTTCTTTGGCAGCAGATACTCCAGTTGGTCAGAATCCTGCCAACCATCATAAAGCAGTACTCTTAGTATAGCTGAAACAAAATCATGAGACCACACTCTGTCGGTTTGAAAAACCATTTCTTTACAAGACTTTATGATATACAATAGTAAAATACTAGGTTCGAAAGCATGAATCATGAGCAGTGGTGACAAACGGACAACTACAATACCACCCATACTGTTCAGAAATAGTACATACATAAAGCTTTACAACATGGAGACAATGCTTGTAGCAGAAATATCATGGCAAGAGACATGACCAATTTTAATTTCTTGAATACTCGAAAGTGATCCAGGATTAGTTAACATACTCAAACTCATACCAAATACTTTCAACCAAAACTTACCTGATTCCGTTCATAGAGCGTATGGTTTTTGGTGAAGAACTTGTGAGAGTCCCGTCCTTTACTTAAAAGCTCTGGGTCGATAGGACCTAGAATTCCTACCACCCGGGCCAATAACGTTGCCAGGGAATCGTTTTGGAAAAGCACCTACACATGCATCCCAACCTCATTAGGTGACGAGGTTCTGCAAAGGTACGGCTGCTGGAATAGATAATGTAATGTAACACCCACCTAAGTCTGATCCTCATCCTGGCATTTCTTGAATATCATTACTTAAACCTACACCACAACTCACCCACTTCCAACATCCAGAACAAACCGACCTCTAAACGTGTATGCCCACCAAAGGAAAGAGCTTTCACACATTTTCAGGCAACTACAAAGCATGGACAAAGCACACGGGCAGGTTCTTACATTTCCTGAACAGAGTTCTGCAAGAATGCAGCCCAATGACCACATGTCGATCTTCTGATCATAAGGAAGGCCAAGAATAACTTCAGGAGCTCGATATGAGCGAGATTGCACATAAGAGCAAAGATGATCTGTCTGAAAACAACTGCTTCCCAAATCGATCACTTTGATTTCACAACGACTGTAACTTTTCACCAGGATATTCTCCGGTTTCAAATCACAGTGAATCAGGCCCAAACCATGAATAAACTCCAGAGCCTCCAGGCATTGTCGTGCGATTGACTACACATAACATAAGAGATTAGTGATCGACGCGCAATTTAACAACGAAGGAAACTTGAACCAACTCTTAGTAGGTGTTCACATTGGTAGACTTAAATTCCACTCAAGAACCAAGTTTTTATCCAAGATACGTCTTGAGAATCACATCTGTGATGCAGAACTGTTCAAAATCTTGCAGGACAATTAGAGGATCAACTAAGTCAATACATACATTCAGTTGCCAGAAAATTGTATACGCTACGTAAGAGGGAAATCTACTATAAATCAATCATAAGTGGATTGTCAACACAGATAGTAAAGAGAAAAAAACGTAAACAACGTCGGGATTAAGGATGAGAGAACACACCTGAAGACGGGGCATCGTAAAGTACACCTCGCCACCTGATTCTCTGTTGTATTTATGAAACTCGTATAGGTTAGCTCGAAGTAACTCACAAACGATGAACAGGTGCTCCTACAATCACCACCACCAATATTTAGCGCTTACCTATATAAACCAAAGGCAAAGGTGTACACACACTCGCTTGCGCGCCTCCACAAACTCGCACGCACACAGCTATACGTAGGTGTACATTCACTTTCTACAGTACAGAGAAGTCCGCATGGCTCAAAGACATGCAACAAAAAGGCCACCCTAATTACCCGGTGGTAAAAGTAGTCGTACAGCCGCAAGAGATGGTGCTTGTCACCAGGGTCGTGCTTGTTGATATACTTGAGAAGCTTGATTTCATCAAGACTCTGATCAAAGAAGTCTTTATTGTTCTTAATTATCTTCATACATACGTCCATTCCCGTATGCAAATCGTGAGCTTGAATGGCTTTGCTGAAGGCAGCAGAACCCAGATACTCCGTCACATGATAGCGACCAGCAACAACTGCATTAATTACAACTGGAAAGTCTTTGTCCTCCTCAAATCCAGTCCTACAAACCCAAGCGATTGGTATCAGGTGGACCGTAACTACAACAAACCAAAAAGAATCCAATACATGAGCATTGCAGGGTTCCCTTAATACAACGATAAGCCTGAACCACGACCAAGGTGAAGGTTATATGGATGACATTTCACGCCCATAACATCGCAACCCTGGCACTAGCAAAGGCTAGAATAGGACCCATCAACTTAGCGACAATACCTGTTCTTTCGGTGAATGATCTTCAAATCGAATGTCTCGAACTCTTCGTCAGTTCGCATTCTTCTAATTTGTTCTTGTATTGCTGCGGCTTCTTCGTCTTCAGCTGCAGCAGCTTCAGCTTCTCTAATTTGCTGATCCACCTCCAACATGCTTTCCTCCTCTGGTTCTTGCTCAATTTCGTCACCTTCTTCAGCATCGCCATCCTGCACAGGTATCTAACAAATTAAAAATACAAAAATATGATATGATACAATACAATATAAAATGACTAACTGCTAAGAGATGATGTGCCACCGAATTGCGCATGCCACCCGGTTGACCAAATTTCTAACATCAGCTCTCAGTAGTTCAAGCTGTTCACGTAACTTCACCAAAACTTGTAGATAAATACCAACTACGTGGGATAGATTCCTTCACCTTGGCAACTGCACTGCCATATCCATCCGTCGATTTAGCTGATCCAGTGGACCGCATGAACAAATCTTGATGACCAGCCTCACGGGGACTTAGAATGGGTGAAGAGTCATTGCTCTTGCGCCTCCAAGAAGCTAAAGGATCATCGGGCTCCGATGCACCATTCCCATAGTCCTCAGTCTCCTCGCCCAGAGCTTGCCCAGTGATATCTCTCACCGACCACATGGACTTCCCTGAGCCTACCCTCGATACAGTTCCAATGTCTCCTCCACTCGCAGATGGGGAAGGAAACGAAAACCCACCAAACCCTGTAGCACCAGCTAGTTCAGAATCTTTGTGCCGATGACTCTCTCCATCACGGATACTGCTGACCTGCGTCCCACAGGATTTCTCATTCTCTCGGTTCAGGAACTGTATAGTATCTAAACTTGAAGCTTCCCGCTCACCTTCACGATTCTTGTGGTTTACCCACGGGCTGTTGTAGTATTTCAGAATAAGGTCTTCCTCTTCGTCGTCATGTTTCCGACTACTCTCAGTTTCCTGTGCCTTTCCAATGTCACTATTCCCCACTTGAGATAATGAGCTGAGGTGCCTCATGCTACGAGCAACGATTCCACTCATGTCCAAATCTCCCTCACTGCTTTCCGCACGCACACTCTCACGCCTTACGCTACCAGATTCTGCAACTTCGCCACTCCCGCCCATTCCACCAAACCGCACTAAACCCACTCTGTCTTCCTCAACTTTGAAGATACTAATATCTTGAACGGCTCTTCCGTAATCATGTTGCTTACTGCCTCCCTCTTCTGACTGAGTTCCCTTCGAAGGATCCAAACTCTGCCACCTTGAGTCACTACCCATCAAAGGAACACCGTCCGCACCCAATAACTGTCTGTTGAACTGTCCTGGATCAAGGATGCGTGTGGCGTTGGCAACCTGAATGTACACAACGATTGTTATGAAAAAGAAATGAAACAGTTTTAGAGACCTTGTGCTGGGAGCTCAACACCTTAGAGAAACTTAGTCAGACTCACGGTACACTACTGAAGAATTCCTGCTTACCAGTATACATTCAACAAGACAAGGTCATCTGATTAATCAAGCCGGTGGACTACGAGCACCAGACTTGATTTGATTAGAAACAATGTTGTCATGAGCAACTTCACTGATTTGATACATGCAGGCCAAGCCTAATCCGATTCACTATGCGACAAGACACTAAGACCTGTCTGTACGACCAGTCTCTTCTGCCTAGAAGCCAGAAAGAATGACAAGGAATGGTGAGTAAAACCAAATCCTGATCTGGCTATGCTCGAGAAATATTTTACTTCCATCGTGAGGAAAATATTGAGAATTAGACCTACACGCACCCAAAGTATAGTACATGATCAAGGACGCTCTACTCGTTCAGTGATGTCTTCTGCACAAGTATAAAGTTATCCTGTCCTACACATTCGCACTCTACAGCTGTTTAACCTGCAGAGAGTGGATGTGACTATACCTGGCCATTAATACCAAAATTATCTCCACCATCCATGCGCCCAAATAACTCACTGGTCTGAATCTCGTGAACTTCTATTGGAGATTTTCTCTCTTCTCTCCCTTCCTTGATGCGATGGGCAAGAGACTCCTCTCCAGAAAAATAGGACTGCTAACCAGAGAGACATTAACATTCTTAGTCAAGACAGTTACAAAGTGCTTCACTTCATGTCGTGTGCCCAAAGAACAAGAGAATGTTCAATTGGCACACACGAAACTTTCTGGAACAGCCCAGGACCAGAACAGGATAAACGGAGAGGCATGCCAAAAATTCCTAAATGGCATAACCAAGTACAGTCTGATCACCTTAACTAACACATTAATTACTGCTGCATGCACAGGATGAAAAAAGCTTTGCACGCTTCGCAGGGACCTCCGTTTAACAACCTTGGAACAACTTGCAGTGTCTCGGGCTTGTACAAGAAGTATCTACAATTCATGCAAAACATTGAACACATCGACGCAAAATCAAGACAACGGGAATAAGCTTGCCTCTTCTTCCAGAACGGAACAATCTTCAGGCTCATCCCTCTCATACTTCTCATACTTTTCATAATCCTTCTCACGGCGAGAGCTTCGTTGAGCTTCAACGTTGGGACGGGCACGTTCATCATCACTAGGATAATCGATTTCATGTGCCAAGAACCACTCCTCATCTTCGATTGGTTGTCTATGGTACCCGGGATCGTCATCATCCTCGTAAGTATCAGAGTCCCAATACTCGTCAGCGTACTCCACTGCAGAATCACTCTGCCCATCTCCTGTTGTTCCAAACCCAGACAGGATCTCAGACTGATCCTCTACAATGCCATGGCTCACTGAAGGCCGTGCAGACGCAGGCATGCGGCGAGACCCTACAATTATGAACACCAGTAGTAGAAAACTGTGCATTAAACCTCAGAAGACCCGTTCAAAATTAGCCAGCGCGGAATGCTTGTGCAAAAATGTCGATTTCACAATACCTCCCATTCCACCAGAGTCTCATACCAGTAAAAACTGCGTGTTCAACAACAAGAATCAACTTGAGCGAAATTGAATGACGAATCGAGAGAGCAAGAGAAGAATCCAGAAGCACAAAATACGTACCTGATGAGATGTCCTGCCCGACAGGAATGTCAAGATAGGACCCTAGTCCAAAGGCAGTAGCGTTCGCAGTTCCAGCAACATTCACAGGTGGTGGAGATTCAACCTTCTTGACATCACTAACACATTCATCCTGTACTATTTCAAGCGTTTTGGCATCAATTGAACGCAACCTAACAGGTGCAAGTTTGGGAAGACCCTCCTGGGCTGATCTGGGGGCCACACATGTTAATTTTCTCTCCACAACTGTTGAACTTGTCTCTTCAAGTCTTGACAAATCTACTGTGGCATGCTTTTTGACTTCATCAACAGAAACATCCGCAGGCTGTGAGTCGCTGCCTTGTTTACCGGATGCTTGGGATAATGGCTCCAACTTAGGACCAGTCTGAAACCGTTCGGAATAAGAGTAAGAAGGAATTACAGAAAAAGTTTCCTCCCTTCGCTCCTCGGAATTCTTCTTCCCATCTGCTGCAACCGAGGCGCTTGCCTTCATGGGCGGAATGGTCTTGATAGGAACTTCTGTCCATTCAGGACTTTTAGGCACGCTGGGATCCATGCTTCCAGCGCCAGTACCTTCTGCTTTTGTACCGTGGTGCAGTACTGCATTCACATTAGACTTATCCCTAGGCATCAATTGCACATCAATTGTGGAATCAAGAGGATTATTCTCAATAGCTTGGATAGGTGTGAGTCGCCCATTGCTGTCAATCTGCAGACAACAGCACAATTAAAACACAGAAGACGAACACCAATTTCTGGGCTGATGTTCGAACTGCAATTCTTGAATTCATACTGCATATCCTGCTAAATTGATATATAAATATACGGAGAAGAAAGTCAGGAAGGAGTAAGAAAGATGATAACGTTCAAGAAAACTTCTGAATATCCTTCGAAATAGTCAGATGCGGAGATGTAAACAGAGCACGGTACAGTGCAAAGCACGATACGCACTTCACAAGTACTTCGTCAGCCCAGCTAACTTTAAAAAAAGTCTAAAAGAAACGGTTCTCAGTGTGAGGTATCCACCCAGTCCCTATCCGAGCATTTCATCTTGCAAACCACACCCACAAAGAACCTGTGGGACCGAGCAGGTGTTCAGGAACAAAATGATTACCACTTTTTCAGTCTGACTTTCTTCTTTCTTTGTCGTTGTCATAACAGCTCGAGAGCTTTTCTCTCGTTCGAGGGTGGGCTTGTCCGTAGTCTTGGGCTCCCACCTCTGTGAACAGATATGATCTTCGTCAGCATCTGATCTCCGCGAATAGCCCAAAATTGATCAAACAACACGGACACAGACACAGACACAGACCAGCTTTACTGCAAAAAACTAAACATGTGTTCGCCCGTCCTCCAGGTGTACTTCAAAAACCAGTTCCGAGGCCACGGTCACTGACGGGGTAACATGAAATTACAGAAATGCGTTGACGAGTGTTGAAGACAACATACACGCACGCGACAGGGGAGGACTGTACACATCTACAAAAAGAACTGACTCTGCAAGAAATGGCAGATACCGAATACAGCTCAACTGATGATATCCTATTTTGGCGACAGCCCTCCTCTGAAAAGGACACATCACCCACAAACTCGCACTCACTCACTCACTTTTACTCTTTCATAATGAATGTTCCATCATGCACCAGAAACTACAGTCGGGCGCAAACCTGAAGAAAACTATTGTTCCCTTCTCCAAGGGTACCCCACCTGTTTCAAAGCATCTACTTTTCCTCGAGTTGCTTCACACAGTACTTGTGCGGAAGATGTCTCTTGAGCTAGAAACAACTCCTTCTCCAAGTGGCTTGCTGGATGGGATCCTCCTCTAATATTAGAATCTGGAAGCTTTTCTGACAACAAGTCACTAGCTTCCAACTTCTGGCGCTCTGAAACTACTTTCTCAACAGAAGAAGTGGCTGCTACCTCCGCCTCAGTCTGAAGAGTACTCAGGCCTCCTATCCTTCCCTGCGGTGACAATGACAACATAATGTTGTGAAAAATGATTAAAACCATTAATCTGTTCCCTCAAACGAAGACTCCTAAGAGTCAGAAAACAGTCTAGTGCAATTTTAAGGTCAAGCAAGGCTTGGAAATGCTTGTAGACGCACAATACCTTCAACCCAACTAGTATGTAAGATACGTCGTCAGGAAAGTTGTAACCCTGCCTACAGTGGCTTGTTCCTCACAAATAAATTAAGAAACGACCACTTCCAGTGGTTCTAGAGAACAAAGACGACTCAAGGCTACCATACGAAAGACATAAACTCACTTCACTTACCGGAGACCTGCTTAGCTCAACGGTTTTGCTCTCAGACGTGGGAGAGACCAACACTGGCGATGGCGAATTCTCAACACTGAACACGAATTTTGGCTTTGTCGAATGTTCTAATTCCACCACATCGAACTCCATAAACAACGGTTCAGACACCTCCACCTTCGTCGATGGCCATATGGATTCTACTTGACCATGAGGCAACTCCTTCACTGCCAACCCCAATGCTGCAGCGGGTTCTACGTTTGTCACCAACTTGTCCTGCGGTCGTTTATTAGGCAACGCTTCCAATTCACCCCGCTTCTGTCCAGATTTCTCTTGCATCGAATTGAGACATATGACAACATCAAGGTCCCGGTCGTCGTTCAATGGAAGAGGAGCAAGACTACTGAACTGCCGCCGTTCGCTGACCTCCTCCCTTAGAACTGTCTCTGCCCTCGTAAAATGGTGCCGGTGCAAGTACTCCAAAATAATACCAATGGTATCAGCCATTGTTACTCAATGATATGAGCGCGCAAATGGCTCACGGCCTGCACTCCACCCTGTACTTCAGATCGTCTTAGCTTGTCATCTGGAAAGCCTTGACCACTGCACCACTTTATCCCTCCGGATAAGATTCACTACTGCAGGTAAACAACCTGTGGTTTCCTCGAACACATGAAAATCCAAACTCAAAATGACACCATATCATTCCACGCAACTTGCTTCATCGGTGACTTGTTCTAAACCCAGTGATTCCAGCTCCTGAGAAAAGCAGGTTACAGGCCAAATCAATCCACAAGAATGTACCTCGATATCATGTACTGTCACACATTAAACTCAGGAGGTGGGGATTCAATTGTACTGCCAAGAAACCCCTAGGACCTCCGCAGAGAATCTGATATTATCAAGCGTTTTTTCGAGGATGATTGCAGGAGAAAAAGAGATGAGGGAAAGGGAAACTAAACATTCTTGGATTCAAGTCGTGCTCTCTGGTTAGTAAACTAACTGCAAGAAGAAAAAAACAAAAAAAAACGGGGGGGGAGGCTTGACTTCTACCCAGTCGCAGGAACGACCTCAAAAAAAAAAAAAACACCCGTTCTAAAGCAATAGCTCATTCCAACTACAGCAAACAGGATTTCCTCCTGCTACTCCACCGATGTTAAAACCCTAAACATATTACAGGTATTTACAGAACGTTACAAACAAGCGCACGCTATAAACAGATGCAGAACATCTGTGACCTCTTTGACCGTCTCGTCGAAAACAGTGATTCCGCCTCGACAGCACTTCGCATCAACTCCAAGACAGGCCTCCCAAGCAACATTACAGAGAAATTTGCACCCAGCGGACATCTCTCGCTCTAGCAGGTAACAAGAAATCGTCTGGTTGCGTCAAACAACTCTCAACCACTCGCCACGGATACAGCTGCAATCTAACCCCGTAAATGTGCTTACGTCCAATGACTGCAAAGAACCAGATGACAATCACTAACACCCATGCGCACACCCTACCTACGCATATCCACCTCTCCTCCACTCTGTCCTGTCCTCTGGTGCCCCATTGACACTGTTTCCCGGACATCGCTACTGTACGATGCGACCCTTCAATCACCACAACTATCTACGCTTCCCTAACCTAAGACGTTCCTGATCATAAAAGCCATCGCTCCCTGCCAACCACTCAAGAAACCGAAATCACAGTTTTTGAGCCCTTGCAGACTTGGCGATAGTACCCTAAAAGCATCCACACCGCCTCAAACACGCCCAAAAGCCCAGTACCCCTGTCCCCAAAATGAAGACGATACAATCCTTCAACGTCATTTCTCACTCATTCCGATATCTGCCGCTCCGCACATCGCATCCCGACCACCAAAACTCAGAAGTTTTTTCCTTAAGCCAAATCACAGGTTCGGGTTACCAGCACACACATACCAGCTTGCAAGATGGCAACATCGCCAGGGCTACATTGCAGCAAGGATGACGCAGCGCAGGTATGGCGTAATGCGGTGAAGTGTAAACATCGCCATGTCCGATGGCCAACATCCATGCACACACACGCTACCTATACATATTCACCTCTCCTTCTCTCTTCGATCTTCTGTCTGCACAGGAACCCGCTGAAGAAACCGGAGGGGAGCAAAATATTAAAAAACACACAACGAAGACGCTTGCAACAGCAAACTCCCACCTTGGAAGAAAAACTTGGGAGAGCTCCAGGAAACTGGGGTGGGGGCAGTGGCGTCTGGAACAGACCCGCGCACAAAGCTCAACAGGAGACGGGCGAGAGAGGCGATAGAAAGACACAGGACCTCCCTCGCTTTTCGGTGCCCTCGCCCCCGCTCCTGCCTTTGCCTTTGCACCTTCGCCCCAAGAGTGAAGGTGAATAGCTATGACCCCAACTGGTAACTTACCATGGCAGCTCTCCCCTTCACAGTTGACTGTATGCACTCTCGCTCAAGGCAACAAACCGGTTCTCTCCAGCACTCGGCACACTGGTGCCAGTGAGAACTATGCAACGAGAAAATGACCTTGGTGTTGCAGGAGATGAGTCCGGGTATGTGAACGCATCATCGCAGAACAAAGGCGAGAGATCCTGTCCTGTCCTGGCGAGATGCTCGCGCTCCTCTCCCCCTCATTTTCCTCCTCCTGCAGTGTTCCCTCACTCCAGGCGAGAGTCTACCACGGTGTCATCCAGCCTTCACGAAAGCAGGTCAGACTGGTCCTCCCTCCACCACGATGAAAGCAATCATTCCATGGCGATCGATCGATTATCCCACCCCAGCAAAATCAGCGCAATTCATGTGTGACCCGCTACGGTGCCTACTTCTACGATGCGCACGTGCGTACCCCCCCCTGTTGACTCACGGCCACGGCAACATCGCCCTCCCCCGTAAAATAAAATTACAACCCTACAACTCTAGTTCCTGAATTTTCTCCTCCTCCTTCTTGGACTTAACCCTATTTCTGAAATTTGCAAACATCAGCTGTTATGGCGTCGGAGACAAGTTTCTTCGGCACGGAAGGTTGGAGTATTGGATGCACGAGATCTTTGTTTTGATCTTCATTTGAATGAATCCTTAGAAGGATATCTCTCTCTCTCTCTCTCTCTCTCTCTCTGTTTGTTTGTTTTTTAATTTCTTTTATTTATTTATTTTTCGGTGGAGGAATTACTGCAGCAGGTGGCGATGGGACAGATAGGATGTCGTCTATAGATGGCGCTGCCAGGGAGGGAAGGAAGGGAACACTCCCGAAGGAGGTGAAGGCGGGAAGGAACGAAACTCCGGCGTCGGGTTCGCAACTGCAGCTGCGAGAGCGTCATCGACGATGCTCGCCCATGCCCCCAACCCAACAGAACCCTAAAACCTGGCTTCCCTCCCTCTTGCTGGAATATTTATGTATATATATATATATATATGAACATGTTTTTCTAACTCACAAAACCTCATCTTTAACCTACCACCATTCCTACATCTAATCAAATCGTCACATTTAACTTAATTCCTTAAAAATAAGCTTCTGAAATATAAATTTAGATATATATATATATATTTATTATTATTATATATTCATAAAAATAAAGCTTAAAATATTAAATATTAAAGCACACTAGTAATAGTATCTTCTAAGAAGATGATATGACAACGTTTTTTGTATTTTATCTTTTTTTCAAAACCATTTTGTTTGTGTCTACAAACAGCAAATAATTCAATGTTCCAACAAAAGTAAAATGGTTGAAAAACAAAATCACGAAGTTATATAAATATATATACTAGTGGAAATCTATGCCATTGGACACAAAAAATATTCATTGGAAATTACTATTGGGAGCTTTTGAGCTCCTGCCTAGTAATCTTGCAGTGCTACTCTCGGCAATCTACAACAATATTATGCAGATTTTAATTTCTACTTGATCAAAAGTTGAGTTATTGCTTCACTTTTGATGAGAACAATGAGATGTGCAGCCAATTAGTGATGTTTTTTTGTCTCCTTTAATTTATCCCCTAGGATGTTTTATTTAAGAGATATGAAGGAGAATGTTAAATAAACCCAAGTGTTTACTAAATTGACCTACCTATGATAAAGAATATAGTAATAATGATGAATGTGGTTGGTTTTCATTGGTTTTGGATTTAGTAGTGGAGAAATGAATCTAGAACTCATTTTTCTTTTCATATCGGTTAAAATGGGTGGGTCAATTTAGTAAAAATTTGTGTCTATTTAACATTCTCCTACTTAGAAAAAAGAAATAAATAAATATATATATATATATATATATCTACATTTTACTAAGAATATGTATGATTTTGATTTTGTTATTGACATTTTGTATATGTTGCCATTGTGAATGCAACATATTGTATCAGGAAGGAAAGAAGGAAAAGAAGAAAAAAAAAAAACAAAACAAAACAAAACACAACAAGAAGCTGTATTGTATTAAAAATGAAGAATTGTTATGGAAATGAGGATTCTAAAAGTCAAACCTTTGGAATTAATTGTTTAAGATAATTTGACTTAAAAGAATTATTGGTATAAATATATATATATATATATATATGAGTAAGATAATTAGTGAATATATCTTCGTAGTAATAATAATAATATATGTATTTATACATATATTTTGTAGTTTAATAAATTAGGGGTTTGAACATATCAATGTATTACAAGTGGAACAAAGTGACTACTAACTTGTTGAGAATCAAACAATAAATATGACAAGTTGGGTTGGTGGATGTTAGTACCAATGTTTGTATGATAAGTATGCTTGTAATCACATATTTATGAAAAAGAATGTTTTAAAATTAAAAGAACTATACTTGTTTAATTTTAAATTTTAAATTAAAAAAACAAAACAAAATAAAACAAAAAAAACAAAGCCTTTGTCACCACTTAAAATATACAATCACTTGCTTTTGCAATTATACATGATTACTTTTGTTTACAACAAGATAAAAGCATACATATACATAAAATTCCATGTTAAAAATAATAAAATGGTCAATGTGGTTATAAACGCAAATATTTTAAAAATAGATACTTGTTATTTAAAATTGACAATATGGCTTTGACTTACTTGATTAATTAATCCCAAATATTTGAAAAATCAATTATTATACAATGATATTTTATTTATTGAAAATTATGCAAAAAATGATTTTCAACCATCCTTATATATCTTATATGTGTATATATGTAAATATAAACATGTTACAAAAAAAGAATCAAATAAAAAAAAATATGAAAGCAAGAAATTATAATTTCAGATTGACATTTATAAAATGATATTTTAAAATTTAGATGCTCCTCAAAAAGAGTGGTCATTATGTAGTACATGGATTAAAACATTATCTATATATATGGAAGAATATTAACTAAATTCATAATTTACTATATTTACCTATCCATCATAAAAAACATATATATATATATATATATAGATAATTAAAAGAACTATACTTGTTCCTATATATATATATATATATATATAAGAAGTTGTTAAAGCCACACCCCCAAAACCATATAATGAGAATAGAGGAGAAGGGATGGTGATAGTGAACATGGTGTGGAGGTTGGGAATAGGGGATAAAGGACATGGAACAATGAACGAAGATGGAGAGAATCGATCATGAGATAGTAATATGGGGTGTGGCTTTAACAACCGCCTATAATTATATATATTTATATCTGAGTCTATTTAATATTCTCCTAAAGAAATGAATAATTATATATATATAGATTAAAAGTATTAGTTATTCCAATATATATATATATATATATATTTATTTATATATTAAATCTTATTATGTATCTTTAACTATCATATTTTTTTTGATGTCATATTTGAAGGGGTGTATCTATGAAGAAATGTTGTTTAAAATACTTGAAATTTGTAAAAAAGTTGAATATTTTGGGATATAGAAAAATTTAAGAATTAAACTTATACAACCAATCAAATCTTATATGGATATTTGGAACTTATTGCTAATATGTAATAGTTAAATTGGACATGTTATATTTTTCTAAGAGATTTTCTTGTAATAATAATAATAATAATGTATCTTCATTAATTACTAATTATTTTTAGTAATTATCTATATTTTATATTTTTAATTAAAATATGGTTACTATTACTAATTTGGTATATTTTACACTTAATAAGTAAAAAACTTCACAACAAGAAATTTTATAAATACAAATTTTATTTTTTCAAAGTAAATTTTAATTAAAAATTATTATTCTTACACATTATTAATGTTTTGGTTAGTATTTGGGATTTTTTTTAGTTAACAAATAAATCTTTAGCTAAATATCAAACAATTTATATCTAAATTTAATCATGAAACCGAATTATAATTTTAATATTTTATAATTTTTAGAATTAGATTTTTTATTATATTCTATTTTTTAATACATATATTATATCTTAATATATATATATATATATATTTTTTTTTTTCTATATTTAATAAAAAATAACATATCATTTAATTCAATGATGGGACAAGTCCAATTGAAACATTTGATACATCAACATAGTTATAATATTAAAAGGTGTGAATGAAAAGTATTTCAAATCCAGCTAATGTATCACAAAATTATATATATATACATATATATATATGTGTGTGTGTGTGTGTGTGTGTGTAATAAAATTTTAATGCAAGGATATTGATACCTAAGTGAATAACTAAAAAGAGTATATTTTAAAATAATTTTAAATTATATATAACAACTTACAATATTTGCTTGAAATGGATTGGAAATTAGTAACATAATACAGTTTCTTTCTATTAGATAGTAAGTAAAAAAATCTAAACTTCAAAAAATAATTTATATTTTAAATTCTTATGAATCAATTTATCTTGCTGAACTCAAATTCTAATACTTTTGTAAAGGAGTACAAACTAATTTTACAATTAAATAAAACAGTTCAATAAATTGAGACAATGTTTATGAATCAGGAGCTGAAATTTAGTGAGTTCAATCAAAATATGTCTGAAGTTTATAATCAAGACGAAAATCATATTTGAAGATATATAAAAAAGAAAAAAAGAAAAACTAAATCTACAGATTGATATTAAATTCTAAACTTCTCTGGTCTTTTTTTTAATTGATCCGCTGACATTAGATGAGGCCATAGGAGTGGAAGATGCAAGCAAGTAGTTGAATGTCATGGAAAAGTATGAGTTAAGAATTGGGTTATTCCTTTCTAAGAACACATGTACCTGATTCCCTTAATGACCCGGAATAAGGTTCTGATATGCAACACAATTCTGTTAATAAACCTCTCGCTTCTATTCAAACTGTCAATCAAAGACATTATTATAGCTACAAAATTGTTTCATAATAAGTAACTCCTGCACGAAACTGCCATGCATGGAAGCAGGAAGTTAAACAAAAAAATTCTCAAAAGAGCATCACCCAGTAATCTTCCTGGTACAGGCTTAATATTTCGCATCACGGTGGTCTCGTTCACAACTCTAGCAACACTGTTTTTTACAAGCAGGGGAGATCAATTCAACCTGTACTTGGGCAAGTATTCCACATAAATGAATGAACTTTACGTACCCAATGATCACGTGTAATAAAGTCAGGAAATCAAAATATCACGTATTCACTGTCCGTAATGCCAGAAGTCGTCTGGAGCAACTCAAGAGAATCTTCCGACTGAGACAAAGTTGCAGCGTATCTACGTTGTCGGGGAAATTGTTCATGCACCCATGCTACCTGAAATAATGCGAATGTAAACAGCCTCCATCTGGAGACAGACTCGTGTTTGAGTTCCTCACTCAAGTGCAAGTTTACGGCTACTTTTTTATTTTTAAATTATGTATATATATATATATATATATATATATATATATATATTTCCTGGAAACATTCAGCTGAAATTTCCATAGAACACATGGACGTCAATCCCATTTTTTTTTACTATTGAAGTGGCCGTAAATTGCAGAATTTTTGGAACTTTCTACTTTACCTAAACCTAGGATTTCTGCTGCAAAATCTGATCTTGTTTTCACAAGATTGACTCCACAAACTGCATGAGGAACATCTTTATAAGTAACAACATGGTATGATGGGATAGGAATTCACTGCAAGTGAGGGAGGTGGAATGGAAAAGGAAACGTACATAGAGTATCTGTCTGATGAATGCGTATTTTGGAAGATTTTGAAACATGCATAAATATATTGTCGCTCATAGAACCCAAGTAATTTAGATGTTGTGCATATTTCATGCTTTCTCTCAAGTCGCTGATTAGCATTTCAAGGCCAACGTGTAACAACTATGAATAGTTAAGGGGATCAACGTCAACGAAAGTATCTGTGGAAATTGTAATCTGTTATGTTGTTGATGGCAATTATAACGAATAGTAAAGCAGATCATTGTGGCAATCATAGCGGATTACAATGTCTTCGAATATTTGGGTAAGCATACAACCGTGAAAATATCTAAACCAGCACTACAACCCCCCTTCAGCATTATTGTCACTACCAGTAGCGAAGTTCACATGCACCCAAAATTGAAAATTTGAATTTTTGTATAGAAAAACTCTTATCAACATTTGAGAGAACCGCTGTATATGAGTTTCCAGGAGGTGGTGGTTGTGCATCATATGATACCACAATAGTTGAAGTTGGCAGCATTGAACTGTCACCCTCAGCTCGCAATCTTTACAACCATCCCTCCATTTCCAAAAACCACGCATCAACATTGCTCGATTTATTTCCAGTCTTCACTAGTATTCAAGCAGACAATAAACACCTTAGCACGAAGTGCATAATGAATGGACTTCACCTACGAAGAAATTTGAATTCTTAGTATCAGAAATGAGCAGGATGAGTTTTTCACCGCGAGGCACTCCGCAGCAACTGGAAAAAACCCGTTTTAAAATAATGATGAGAAACCCTAGATTTTAAACCTTGAGAAGACAATATATCATCAGTATTTGAGGGGTCCGTATCAGGAACAGCAGGAGGTACGTAATGCCATACAACCTCTGGGTTGATGTTCATGTTACACAAACCCTCCAGTGGTTGTAATGACAGACGTATCCGCTGCATCATTGGTGATAACTTGTTGAAATATGCTGTACACATTGTCGTTTTCGCATGCAAAATAAACTAGAAACTGCAGGATGATAATTACAACCATTATTGCTCTTTTTGCGAAAAAGCAGGGTTCATCTTGCTAGAAAAACTGCTCCGTGATACGCTGTGTTCACGTCATTAGACTTGACCAAAGTCACACCAGCCAGCAAGCCAACCAATCATCAGCTATCACATATGAAATAACCCCGCTCACGAATCACGGCTGACTTACGATAACTCTGAAAGTAGAGTTGTAGAAAAGTCTATATCCACCACTGTTACCTTTGCCTTATTTGGCAAGCTAAGTAAGAACTAGCTACATATTCTCCAATGCCGCATTATCATATACAAAAAATGAATGTAGCAACCTAAAATTTGTAATCAAAAATTTGAGATGTAAAGAATGATTACATAAGTCGATACTGCGAGAGAAACGTACAATTAAAATTAGAAAGTTATACATGAACAACCAAACCGTAAGTTCGCGACTGCCAAAAGGATCAATGCACAAAGGAAACTTGACCTTCAGCCTCAAGAATATGTATATTAGACGGAAGACACAGCTTAGATGATTAAAATCGCAGTTACAACTAAACAACCTTAAACAGGACAAAAGTTTTAATCAGCATGGACGTCAAATATATTCTGCATAAGTTATTATGCCAGGGCTGCGAGAGGTTTCGCCACATCCTCATCCGATTCGTAGCCTTCTCCAGCAGACTCGTGTGGTCTCTGAAGAAGAAGTAAGAGAAGGCCTCACAGTAGGTCCTTATTCCGCACGAACTCTGCAATAACAACAAATGTCCCGAGGTTTATCCGACAAAAGCTAAACTACAATGCCATCCTGAACTTCCATCTCACAAAACACATCCACCACTACTGCCGCATCAGCAACCACCATCATCAGCAATGTCATGAAAGCGCACTCAACTCCTGTTAAACAACTCGCCGCTTTCGACCACCCCTCATCTCTTCATGCTTTCCGACGAGCATCAATTCTGAGGGTGCCACCACCTCCACTACCTCGTTCTCATTTGAATGATACATACAAACTGAACTCAAAAGCCCTCAAAACCGCAACACTTTCTCACCAACGACTCTGGAGAAAGAAAACCCACGTAAAAGCTTGAATGCTCTACCTGATGCCAAATTGTAGAACGGACAAGAATTACCACCATACTGTCAATCGATCAATCTCACCTGCATGTCGAGAGAATTCGCACAATGTTGTGGACGAAAGTTGAATTCATGAGTTAAATTTGCTTAATCACAAACCTACTGATGAATCTAGTAGGAAAATGCAACGCAGAGTACGAAAACCAGTCTCACCAGCCACACTACCCCTTTCACCCTGCAGATGCTGCATTGAGGAATCCGGAGACGTGGAATATGGAATTACTTCTACACATGTGCGAGTATTCCCATCTAGATGTCCAAATCGCGGGAAAAGCTAGGTTACGATCGATAGTGGTGATCTTCGTAACTGAGCCTCCAAAGTTGGATCATTGACATAGGCGCGAAGTCGTTTTTCGTGGCTTGGCCCTTCATAACCCCCACCACCACTACCACAAGTGTTTTCGTCCGTTATTTTATTGGGATTGATACCGAAGACACCGTTTCTGGGGTCAGAGCCTTGCTCTCATCAATCTTTTCATCAATTCTCGTTTAATTGCCGAACAAGGTGCTTCAATTCAGCCACACCCAACCAAACCGTGGTGCTGAACTTACCACATACAAAAAATTTGCTGCCAACCCTTGACGCAATCTGTCTCTTAGACACGACATGTGCTTCACAGGAATTAACCAGCAAAAGGACGATCAGATGCTCCATGACGTTCTCGGGCTCACAGAAAGACGACTGACATAATCAAATGAAACACTACAATCGATAGCAATTCAGCTCCATTACTACGAATCGGGTGGGATGAATACACGGGAAATCCTGGAGAAACTGACACGAGTTTATCTTTAGAGATTGGGGTTGCTGAAGATGACAGGGTCCTGCAAAGCAACTAATTGCAAGCCTCAGGATGGTCAAAGCTAGAGCAATCTAGAAGGTTGATTAATGCAAAATTGTCACCATGACAAAGAATGTTTTACCTCGCCAGCAACAGACCTTAAAGACTGTGGAAACAGATGGTGAGAATCGATCAGAACAAAGTCAAGACAGAAGAGTACGATAAGACCCAGACGATGATGTGAATCGAAAATTGCACAGTAATTTTAATTGAATCCCGCTGGGTTGCCACAATTGATGAATTGGACTCACAATCTACAAGCGACTAGCTATCGAAGTCGGAGCGGAATCCAGCCCTAGTGCGAGAGGAAAAAATGCAACCGAGCAATAGCATCTATCCTACACGTGAACACCTCAACTCGCTCAATCCGCTTATGCCAGTGCCTGCTCCTGGTGACTGACGATAATACAGTCGCTAGTGGGGTAGGCCACGCACGTCAAAACATACCCAGCACCCACTTGAGAATCATCCAAGAAGCTCTGTTCGGACTGGTCCACGGACCCCTGCTGGAGGAGACCAGCACACGACGAGCACGCTCCAGAGCGGCAAGAGCAAGGCAAGGTAATTCCCAGCTCCTCAGCGGCGTCCAAAATATACTCATCGTCGGGGCACTCGAAGCTAGAAACCTCTCCGGTCTCGCCGTTCTTGATGGTAACTTGGTAGGAAGCCATGCAGGTGACGCGACCCATGCTCTGGGTCTTCAATCCAAAGGCCTTCGCGATGGATACCGACGAAGAGCGCACGGCAGTGACCCTGCAAGTGGGTACAAAAGTAGCAACGGAGGCGAGCGTGGACATAGTGCCAGCGACGGCGGCGGCCATGACTGCGGGAGCTGCGCAAGCTGGGGACAGTGAAGTAAAACAGCAGAGACAAGTCCCGCGAGGAGGATGGAAAGTGCGAGAGAGAAAAAGAGAGCTTAGTGGAGTGTGGGCATACGACGGCACAGGCACAAAGGAAAAGCAACAAGGGAGGAGAAAGTGGACACAAACACAAACACACTACACACACTACTCACACAACCAATGGCATCTGCCAAGGCCTCATCTACAAATCCATTGCCATGTGTAACAAATAGCTCCCCCCGCCCTCCCAAGTGCCCTGCCCTGCCATGCCACTTCACCCCCCAACTCCTCCGTTTAAGGGAGCTTAGCGATGCTGCCCTTAAGCGCTGTCAATGACCCTTCCTCTTAAACCCCATCCGCTTCCGCCGCCGCTGGCGTGTCGAAACAGACGCTGAGCTGCCGCTGACTCCCGCCCTGCCGCGGCATGCCTCATTCCATGTCCTCGCCAACGTCCTATTTTATCTTCACGTGTGCAAGTATCTCAGTCCGACGTGGCTTTCGTTTCTCCCGTTTTGTGTCTCAGGAGAAGAATGGGATTAAGCAACGTTTGTTTGTTGGTTTTGCGCATCGTGGAATGTTGAGTTCTCTCTCTGTGAGTTCTCTCTTTCTCTTGAGCGGTTGATTTTTTTTTTTTTTTTTTTTTTTTTCTCTTTTTTGTGAGTGAGACTTATTTGGTGTGTGCATGTGTATTAATTGGGTTTTTAGGGTTGAGTAGATAAAGTGTGGCTTATGACGAGTATTTGTGATCTTTTGGAACTTTATGGTATGTCATTTACAATTTACCTTTTTTTAGATTTTTTTAGTTTTTTTAGTTTTTTTATTTATTTGTTATAAAAAAGCCTATAAAAACATTCAATGAGAGTGTTAAATTAAGTTATAGTTGTAGTTGATAACTTGCTTTTCTTCATTGTGATTCTATACTTCATTTTTGAAAAAATAAGGATAAGCAAACAATTGTAGTTTGTTTTCATGAATTGTATTAATATTGTATTTCAGATCAATCATGATACACACACACACACACACACACACACACATATATATATATATATATATATATGTAATTCAAGTCATATTTTATTTTGAAATTATACTAACAAAAATTATGTTTTTTTTAATTTTTTTTAAAGAGAGTAAAATAAACATAAAACAGCTATAGATGAAAACAACTTGTGTTTATTTTTATCAACCAGTTCTTTTCGTCAAAATTACTCAATATAAAATTCAAGTTGAGGGTAGTAGAATGTCTGCAAGGCATACATGGCATGTTACACAGAAAATTATAAAATGCTATATTTTTTCTTTTAATATTTTCTTTCCAATTTATTCTACACCAAGATCATTAATCTGAAATCTAATTGCCAAGAAATTTGAGCATTGGAACGTAATTTATTATTATTATTCTAATAAATCATGCAAACATGGAAACTAATTTTTTGAAATACATACAATTTTTAGTATTCTATTTCTTGTTTCAATAATTTTCATTATTTAATATAGAGAAACAAATCATAAATTAAGTCTGGAGTGAAGAGTGTGTGAGAGAGCAGGGAAAAATATTTAAAAATTAAAAATTAAAATCAAACAGAAATTTAATCATTGTCAAACACATTGTTTTAGAATGGCTGAACATTTCATCTAATATCCACTTTCAAAAAAAAAAGAGATACACATAATTTAAGACTCACTTAATTTATAATCAAATAAATTATATTATGCAATTCTTATAAAAAATTAAAAGATTTGAATAGTAAAGTTTTCAAAATTAATATGTGTTCTTTTGATTGCATATTCAACAACCTTGCATTTTTCAAGTTGTTATATTAATGTAGCATGATTAAATTTTATGTTAACATTGTTTTTTTTTATTTTGGAAGCATAATTCCTATTTAATTAGTATATTTGGATGAAATTCATAAAACATAATATGGCTTTAAGCTATGAACACTGTCAGTTAGATCATCACAAAATGACAAAAAGAAGTAAGTTTTATCTAAGAAAATAGATCAATAATAATACTACACACCCCCCAAAAAAATTCAATGGTATTGGTTACTGTCTTTTTAAATGTACTAGCAATATCTCCGAAAAATAATCGTTGATTGTATTGTTATTTTAAATAAATTTTTGACATTATAAACTTCGCATTTATAAGTTTTCTGTTTGTTTTTCTTTTTCTTTTTCAGGTGAATATAATATAAATTAAAAAAGAGTAAGTAAAGATTAAATTTGTTATCAATCAAAAAAAAGTCATGATCTTAGTAAGTAAAGAAGTAGCTATTAATAGAATACAAATAAATTTTTTATTTCATATTTATTTTAAAATAATTTTCTATAAAAAAAAAACATGTTAATGTGTATCAAAGTTTATTTTTCAAAAATAAACTATAGAAATCAATAGTTGTATACTACCAATTCTTTATGTAAGAACTTATTCAAGTCAAAAGATATTCTTTCTTTTGTCTTCACATATGTTTTTAGTGTTAGTTCAACAATAACAACTAGAAAATCGTATGTGAAATCTTTTTAAAATATTTACAAATTTCTATAATTGTATTATCTATTTTGAAAAACTCATTTAGTTTCTTTTTATTAATTGTAGTTGTAAATATATTGCTTAAAGTTTGCATTGAAAAATGAGAATTAAAATTAAAATTAATTATGTTATTATCTTATTATTTAAAATTACAAATTAATATATTTTTTTATTATTAAAATATTTCATAATAATAAAAAATACCTGAAAATGGTTTCGAAGTACAATTATCAGAATATGATATTTGATTTTTCAACGTTACTCACATGTTCTTGTACAACTTCTTTTAATGATTGTATTAAAATAAAATTTATTTAAATATAAAAATATGATATTTTAAAAAGATAATGAAATCTCTAAATTTTAGTTTCAGTTAATTATTTTTTAAATTATTTCTTCAGTTAATTTTTTATTATTATTTACAAAATGGTCTGGTTACTAAACAAATATTTGAAGAATAAGATTAATTACAGTGAAATAATTGTGATATATATATATATATATATATATATATATAGAATTATCTTCAGATTTATGGTAAAATTTTAAACGTTTTAAGTACATTATTATGCTTTATATTTGTTTGTTTGTTTGTTTGTTTGTTTTTTTTTGTTTTGTTTTTTTGTTTTTTTTGTTTTTTTGTTTTTTTTTGTCATCATGTAATTTAATTAGACATTCACTAATACACAATGTTTAACGGTTTTAGTACTGTTTTGATTTGTTTTGGTTTTTTTTATATTTGTAAATTTTATCTATAAGCTATAAATTAGGATTGTAGTTTTATTTTATATTCTAATGGTTTTATTATTTTATTGACAGATATGAGTCTAAATCTCTAAATTTTAGCTTTTAATCACTCTTTGATAAAATCATGGAATATAATTGGTGAAAATATATTAATAACTTCTGTAATTTATCTTGGTTGCAAATTATCTTAATTAACTTTTTAAAAGTTAAAATTTAATATATATATATATATATATATATATATATTCATTAAAAACTTCCAACATAAAACTTCCAACATAATTGTTATCCTTCATTTTAACATTTTTGAAACCCTTTGAAAGCTAAGAAGAAAACAATATTCATATTTTTCAATGTGTATGTAAGTTTTTCTGATTTTGATTTTGATTTTTTTTTTCAGATTCTTCTATGTTCACATTTAAGGTAGAATGCTTCACAGCCTAACAGAGAAAAGTCACAATATTCATAAAAAATGTGTACATGTAACGACTAGATACAAGACGTAGAATTGCCAAAGAGAGCAACACAAGGAATCGCAGAGGGGAACAAGTTAATAGTTAAATGCAGTAAACCTGGAAGTTGTAATAGCGGGAGTGGTGAAGCAGAGGGTGAAGGACTTGCAATTGGGAAACCAAACCCACAAATGGATGGTTTGTGGCCCAGTAGTCAGTGAGATGATAACCCACATAGCAAATACACTCGGAAAAAAACGACAATGAATATGTAAAAGTAAAAGAAAACGAAAACGAAAGAAAGGAAAGGTCATGGCTGCACAGAGAGTGCCACGAGAGTCGTCGTCGCCGTCGTGGTTGTGGTGGTTCCTGAGCTGTGACGGCGATCGATGCGATCTGCGCGCGGCATTGCGAGCGGTTGTTGGGCGGATCAGTGCGTGGGAGGTGGAAGCAGTGCGCGGCGTGCGAGCGGGTATGGGCCCACATTCGTGACATTGTGACTAACTTCATCGCTATTTGACCGAGAACAAGTTGATTTCAATGCAGCTCTTGCTCTTTATCTCGCTTTCCGAATCGGATCTTCGACTGCGTGGCATGGTGCGAGATATCGCTCGGGAGAGAGGAAGATTGAGAGAGATAGAGAGAGAGAGAGAGAGAGAGAGAGAGAGAGACTGTGAGAGTGAGAGAGAGGCTGGTTGGTTGGTTGGTGGGCTGAGGGAAGGGCAGCGGCTGGGCTGTTGTGGGTTTTTGACTTTTGCCCTTAAAAACAACGCTTGTTTGTTGGGTGCGTGGGCACCTGCACACACTTGCTTTGAGTGGCTCCAAAAGTTTGTAATGGGGCTTTTGTAACTTTTGGGTCCTTTTTTGAGGTGGATGTGGCGCAACCCAGTCGTTCATTCGTTTACTTATTCCTTATTTATTTTTTTGGGAGAGGGGGACGTGGATGAAGAGATATTTTTGTGACGTCACTGAGACAATCATTTAAGTGATTTATTTTCCATATGACACATCACCGATGGATTCTTGGGGATTTTGTTGGGGTTTTGTTATTCTCCAATTTTAAACACGGTGTCCGATTTTCAAGACACATGGATAAAGGTACAATTAGTTCATGCCATGCCACAACTTCCAAATTTGGCAAACTGGAAGTATGCTCGACAGCGTGTGGCAGAGATCGGCCACCCTTGGCATGAAATTGAAGCCAAAACGAAATGAAACGAGAGAGGAGGGAATGGACGCAGCAGAAGAAGAAGCCCCGGAGCCTCCCACGCCAAGACGCGAGAAAGCGCATCCCAAGTGATCGACAATTCGCAGATAAAGGAAGGGATCCTTCGGTGCCATGTGCAATGGCCACATCCGGCCTCGCACACTCCATAACCGGCATCCCTACGCCCAGCGGATGGTGCCCCAATTGTCGCATACCCGCATCGCACGGCTTCTTCACTGCAGTGCTGCCAGCCCATCCCTGCCCCACTCCAGCCCCACGAGCTTGACCAACCCTCTCCGCGTCCATGTGGGAGAGGTTGAAGTCGCTGCTGTGCTGCCTGCTGCTGCGACGACTTGCGACCCTCGGCGTCCGTGGATTAGAGCTCCGGCGCTAGCGCCGCTCGCAATCTTTTTTGTGCTGCTGCTGTCGCTCTTCTCATGGACCTCTCGAGGTTGTAATCGTTCACAGCACAGTATAAGATTTCTACAATTGACCTTGTGTAAGAGGAGGGGCCGAGCTACAATTGGCAGCGTGGTGGTTGGGGTTGTGCGTGGTGACTATTTGGAGAGTTTTTGGTTTGCATTTTGAGAGTTTTTCGTTGAGAGGGGGTTTTCCAAGGTAATAAGAAGCCGGTCTGCGTTTGCTGGAGATCGTTTTGGGAAGTGGGTTGGGGGATCAGGTAGTGTGGTTTGGGGTGGTGTGGTGTGGTGATGGCGACGACGACGACGACGATGAGATCCTGCGTGGTGGCGCCCAAACTTGCGGAGGGAGTGATGGCGGAGGGGTTGAGCGCGCAGGGATTGCGAATGGGCAGGTCCAGATTATGGGGGTCGAAGAAGGGCTTGGGATCGGTGAAGCTGGCGGAGAGTGCCGTTAAGGTTAGGGCTCCCAGAGCGGACATGTCTGGCCCCGACGGTGTAGCAAATATGCCCTCCAGTCACAAGCTCAAGGCGTCCAGTGTTTCTGCGTTTCTGGAGTTTCAAAATGCGAGAGCCAATCGTGCGTATCTCACAATGTCTGATTGGGGTTCTTGTAAAGGTTTTTAGAGTGGTGAAAAATAGAACAGGTCACAAATTTGCGATACTTGGGTGTGTATACCTCTTTTGTCGGCCATGCTGCTATCCTACATGGAATTTCAAATCTCAATAATCTATCTGGAGTAGTGTGGGACGTATTTAGCTCTTAATCTAGCAGTTCTGACTCTGGTTCGAAAGTACTTCGGACCGGGTTTCTTCACGTTAGAGAATCCGACCGAAGAAACATAACGTATGAGTTGGCAGGATTCACCTGGAACTTTCTAGCGAGGTGTTTTTCTCAATGACAGGATAAGGCTGCGAATCAATTTGCACATGCTCAGTATTGGCAGTGTAGTGTAGGCTCATTGGTGCGCGCGGCATACGCGTGCTCGGCACACTATTTTGTCAAGCTATGCTAGTAAGTCTTTGAGTTTTTCCAGTCATTTTTATGAGCAGTGGCGACTTGTAACTTGACTAGTAGCATATCCGTCATGTTTGCAGGCTATACTAAAGTGAAGAGCAGCATCATGGTCATGGGTTTAAGTGTACACACTACTCCTGTGGAGATGCGTGAAAAGCTTGCTGTACCCGAAGCTGAGTGGCCTCGTGCTATTGATGAACTCTCAAGTCAGAATCATATCGAAGAAGCCAGTATCCTGAGTACATGTAATCGGTTTGAGATATATGTGGTAGCCGTCTCATGGAACAGAGGAGTCAAAGAAGTAGCTGAATGGATGTCGAAGGTGAATACTCATTTTTATACCTAGATTGATAACATTATCTTTGCATTTATTTTTTGACACCTGGCCTATTGTCGATTGTGTCGTAGTTTTTAAATTGCTATTCATGTCTAGGACGTATTTCTATCACACCCCTGACGTGTTTAATGCTGCGAGTGTTAGAAGTTTCATGGCGTTTTACGTGCTGCATCCTATTTCTGTCCTGGTTGGATTCTGTCCTCCTGCTTGTAATTGTATAGTAGATAATGACCATCGAAGTTGGATAATTAATATCTGGATGCAATCGCTTATCTTTTTGATTTGTTTGAGTTTTGTAGACAAGTGGGATTCCAGTTGAGGATTTGATGGAACATTTATTTATATTACGTGACCAAGATGCAACTCAGCATTTGTTCCGAGTCTCTTCAGGCCTCGATTCGTTGGTTCTTGGAGAAGGCCAAATTCTTGCGCAGGTGCGAGCAGAAGCGCTCCTCAGAAACTGCTTGCTTTGGATTTTCTTACTCTGGATACACTGCGGGCCTGTGATCTGGATGAGAACCAATTCTTGTGATTTAGAATCGGACTTTTCTTTCACATAATGCTTAACGTCACAAAGTGGCGATGAATTGGTTTTTTTGGGTCAAACGCTGGTTACTAGGGATTAACTAAATTGTTGAATTTTATAATTGATGTGCAGGTTAGGCAAGTTTTAAAGATTGGGCAAGAGGTTTCTGGTTTTGGTCGTAATCTCGCAGGTTTATTTAAACAGGCGATTACCGCTGGAAAGCGAGTACGAACAGAGACCAATATCTCTGCTGGAGCCGTCTCTGTGAGCTCGGCAGCGGTTGAATTGGCCGTCATGAAGCTTCCAGCAGGGGGCGTGTCACGAGTTAGTGTGTTGATTGTAGGTGCTGGGAAAATGTCGAAATTGTTGGTGAAACATTTGATTTCAAAAGGGTGTACGCGCATGACGATTGTTAACAGGTCAGAGCAAAGAGTTCTGGATCTGCAGAATGAGTTCCCTGGCGCTAACATTGTGTATGAGTCCCTCACCGAATTGCTGAGGTGTACCGGAGAAGCTGATCTTGTGTTCACAAGTACCTCATCAGATGTTCCTTTATTCACGAAGGAGAACGTGGAGGGTTTGTTCCCCGCATCCCAGGTAAGAGCCTGTTCGAGTTTGCGAACATTTATTTGCGGATAGAGTTCTACTTCTCTCCATGATCACGCGAGTTTAGTAACACTGAATAGAAAAGGGTTGACGGGTATTGGACTGCAAACTCCTGATTTGGAGCTACGACACTCTTTATGATCCTGCTATTTAGACACCGAACATATTTATGTCCTCATGTTTTACATAATACAACATGCAGCTTTTGGTTTGGTAATGCATTTTTTAGTACAGAAACTTACGCTGTTCCTTTGGTGGTGCACAGACCAGTGGTGGCGTCAGGCACTTTATTGATATTTCAGTACCAAGAAACGTAGCAGCCTGTCTTTCCGACTTGCCAGGCACGCGTGTATACAATGTGGATGACTTGAAGGAAGTGGTGGCCGCAAATAAGGAGGACAGACGGAGAAAGGCCGCCGAAGCTCAAGTCATTATTGATGATGAAATTAAGAATTTCGAGGCGTGGAGGGATTCTTTAGAGACAGTGCCAACAATTAAGAAGTTGCGGTCCTATGCTGAGCGCGTCAGACAAGCCGAACTAGAGAAGTGTTTGAGTAGAATGCCAGAGGATCTGACTACAAAGCAGAAGCGGGCTCTTGAGGACTTAAGTAGGGGAATCGTGAACAAGTTGTTGCACGGTCCTATGCAGCACTTGAGATCAGATGGAGCAGACTCTAAGACGGTGAGTGAGAAAATTGAGAACATGCAGGCATTGGAGAGGATGTTTGATCTGGGATCTGAAGTCTTGGTTGTCGAGTCAAAAACCAAGGGGAAGAAGTGATTTATTGTAGTCGCTTACACAGTTTTGTACACTAGGAAAATTTATCCACATTGAGAAGCTACCATTCAGAGTGCAATCTGATGACATGTGAGTGTGAAGTCACGAATTGTAGTCCACAGATTACCTGTTGTGGAGCAGTAGGTATTCTCAATCATTTTTGGGTAATGGTGCAGCATGCCATGTGTTCATATTATAGAAGAGCTGTTGCTGAATTACTTGTCAACTCTCGGACTTCTGTCGTCAAATGTACAACTTGATCTTTATATCGATAACAGCACGGAAGAGGTTCATTGCCTTCATTTTATTCAGTGCCATTTTATTCAGAATGTGTTTTCTCAAGGTTTTACATTTTGCGATTTGATAGTGTTAAGTTACTTCCGAGTGCCCTTGCACACTAGGATTTGTGGCTGTTCTTGTTCCGTCTGTCTTATCTGTGCGAGGTGAAGGATCCTAAGCAATTTGTCGCACATTTCGTAGGCCACTTCCCGTGGAAAGTTAGCTGAAAATTCTTTTATCATGTGACTTTCTTATCACAAACTTTTTCCTTACAAAGTGTTGTGAAGTTTGACGTGCAGTTTCAATTGAGAAGCACTCCTCACATATTCATTGAAACGATATTTGATACTGGCTTCGATCTACTGAAAATTGTAATACATTGGCTACATGTCCTCGAACAATTTTGTTTACTAAACCATTCCAGTCATGGCACTAGATATCACTATCATTTCATGGTAAATCCTCCATCACAACCATGAGTGAAAGTTGGTCATGATAATGAGATGATTATGAAAGAAGCTTCTCATGATATTACTATCATCTTTCATGGGTCTTGAGCGTTCCACGGCCGTGTATCGGTCTAGTGAGTAAAGCAAAATATTCTGCACAGAACACGTGTCGTACCTTGCAAATCAGCGGAGTTTTGTGCAACAACGGCACCTTCACCTTCAGAGCTTTGAGCTTCCTGGTGAACTAGTTTCTTCACAGAATCTTTGGTTAAACTTCCAGCAACATTGTATTGGCCCTACACCTGAAATATTGATGAACTTCGAAGTTGAACTACCTGTCCGCACACCTTCTTTTGTTTCATGCATAGAGGCCCTCGTACAGAATATTCAAAGCAATCTTTTACCTTTCTATTCCACTTTCTTGTACTCAGGAGACTCCAAAGCTTGCGCCTGCTTCTTTAAAATATTCTCATCTCGTTGAATTAGCCTATTCACGCCAAAGATCAATGTAAATTCCGAACATTGACCCTGCCTCTTCTACGAATTACTTTCATTGAGTCCCGACATTGAATGTTGTCTAAATATCAATCTGGATATATGGTTAAATACATGTATTTGTCTCCGTTTAAGCGGCTACTTTTTGTTCATAATATACACCAGTTCACTTTTTACTCCCTAAGGGTCCTATGAGCCTGGCAGCTTTTCTGTAGCTCACATTTTGCCCATGTCGGTGTAGTGAGGCTTGGTCGGGATGAGGAATGACCTTGACAATAATCTAAACCGAGTTCTTCAGAAGTGGACTCAAAATGGTGTTATATTCCTGTGGGGAGTAGCAGTGGTTTGTTGGATGATCATATTGAATTGTGTACCCGAGCATTAAGCTAACCTTTCATATTGGTTGTGTTCTTTTCACCCTTTGTTTCCTATTGATCTTCAGGGTGCAGTCGTAGAATTCATTTTCATATTTGTCCCAAGTTAGGACATAAGACCAGCAGTTCTGTTGCTAGTAACAATGCATCGAAAGTCTTGGAGGTTAGTTAAGCTGGGCTGGGAAGATTCCAGCCTCGTCTTTTATCCAACACCTACATTTATACATTGCCTCAAAGTAGCTAAAGATAAGACACGCAATCCATCTAATATGAAATCAAAAGCCTTGAAAATGCTCTCGAAATTAAAGACACTCGACCAAACCCCACAACACTTATGTAAAAATCATATGTTTTCAAAGATTTCTACAAATTCCATCACTACTAGCGGCTTCCTAACTTGTTTCTACAGATGAATGCTTTCTCACAGGTTTCAAACCAAAGTCGAAACTTCATGCTTTTCAGCCACATCGCTGTTACGTTTCTAGAATCATCTGGTGCAGTATAATGCTCCACTGATTTTTCAGAATGAAACAACGGATTGCCTCTGATGAACTTCAGCTATGATATTAAATTTGAAAATCTATGGGCTTTCCAGAGCTATCCTCATCTGCCGCTTCAAGTTTTTGTAACAAAGCGGACTTGGGTGAACGTGCCTTCTTCGATATCGATCGCCTTTTCTGTGGAGCAGTAGACTGTTCTTCAAGCATTCCAGTCTCTGATGGATGATGTATTAAGGACTTAGACGATGCTTTGGAAGAAGACTTGCGTGACTTCCGTGGTTTAGGAGATTGTATTTCCTCACCAGAGATAGTAACATCCTTGGATTCTAAAATAGTCTCAGTCTGAGCCTGAACCTCACTTACAAGCTTTTCAACCTTCGTTGTAAGCTGCACAACCTCATTTTCTATATCACCTGCAAGCTTTTCAACCTTAGTTGCAAGCTGCACGACCTCATTTTCTATATTACCTGCAAGTTTTCCATCCTCTGATGATTTAAAAGCGGAAGACTCAGGAGAAGACTTGGATAATGATTTGGAAGTAGACTTGCGTGACTTGCGTGGTTTAGGAGATTGAATTCCCTCACTAGGAACAGAAATGCCCTTCAATTCTGAATTAATTGCCGCTTCTGCCTGGACCTCACTTAGAGATGATTCTCGTGTGATGTTGGGACTAGCAATCATTTCTTCCTCTGATTTCGTGTCACTACGAGCCAAGTGACCAGTTCGTGTTACACACAACCACTCCCTGGGCACCAACACGTCCTCATCATTCTTACCACTTTTTGGAACATGCCATGATCCTTTATGAGATTCCTGGATGACCATGTAGTTACCAAATGCATTATCAGAAGATCGCACTTTATACGCAGTTAAAATCACGACAATAATTAACCTAGATCTATGCCAGTATGATGAGCCAAAAATTATTTGATGACAAGAAAGACCAATGCAGAGACTTGTACCTGAATCACAGTAGAGAATGGCGGTGGCATATGAAAAACAAGGCCCTCCCTGTTGATCGTATAACGAACCTGAAAACCCGTGAAGCAACTCATCGTGTAAGTAAATCGCTATAATCTCGCGGTCCTAAGCAGAATAAAGTTGAAACGGGATTGCAGCGTTGGAGTTAGCACTGGAAGAAATCAAAATGTCGTCGGATCCAACAATCCATCAATCCACTACCTGATGGCGTTCCTTCCATTTTGGGAAAAAATCATTTCCTAGAAGGGAAAATAAGTGGTCTCGCATCTCATCATTTGTCACAAGCACACACCTGAACCGTACTGCTGCATACAGCCAATACCTGCAGCATGCCAAGCTCGATATCAATGATGGAATCACTACATTAAAACAAACGATTATAGTTGAAACTTCGTCCAGAAGATGAGCAACCAGCCCACGATGACGTTCATGAGCCTCTGAAGAGTATCTGCTAGCTGTTAACGAAGAACAAATAAGATGAGAAACATGTTCACACATACCAATCATCGTTGGACCCAGTCGGGGTGGTATAAATGGAGTTGTTTTCCTTCCAGTTACTAAGCATCCTTGCAGCAAATGAAGAATCTGCTGGTCCGCCTTTCGTTCGTCTGTGATGTAACAAAATAAGTGGTTCTCTCTTCAATCCTAACCTCTTTTGAATCCCAGTCACCACGCTGTTCAGCTGCATAAAAGTTTGAGTTGTGAGATCATGCGATTGAAGATGCACATAAATTATCCGCATGCCATCATGTGGAAATTCACCTTATGATACCACTGTTGTCATTGGCATTGAATCAAAATACTACAAGATAATCAATTTAAACCTTCTAAGCAAACTGCACAATATCCTTGAATGATCACTATCAAATCTACCTGGTAGAAATTAAAGCCGCCATTTGGAGTATTTGAATTGTAAAGACCCACATTAGCTCCATCCACAATAGCATCAAAGGGTCCGTGCCGATCAAGCCATCCCTGTAGGAAAGTTCACAAATAATATCCAAAACTAAGCGTTATTATCCTCAGACAAATTCATAACCAGCCTGCAGGCAACTAAACTATAAAAATACGCAACACCACGGAATAATCTTGACAATATTCTGCCACGCTTTGGAAGCAATTTGTACTTTTCTGTGAAGTGGATGATCACCATCTCAGAATCCCATACAAGATGAAAACATATTTTATATGGAAATTTGTGACATTCAAGACGCAACATGTTATCCCTATTAAACCCCCCCCCCATCTCCAAACAATAAAATAAAATAAAATAAAATAATGGTTACCAGTCTGCTCTTAAAACACCAAAATTCTGAGCTACAGCATGGAAAAATAATTGTATCAAAAGCTCCAGACTTAGCACTTCCAGAAGACAGATTTCAAAACGTAAAAATAATTTCTGTGAAACTAACTCGTACTTGGAATTTCTTGAATTCGTTGTTTTTAGCCTCTCGCTGACACGCCATCCTTGACAAAGACTGCGCAAACATCTCTGTTTCCTGTGGATCAAGGTCAATTGTAGCCAAAGGCTCCCCACATTCCTGACAAACACCGTGATCATCAACAACACTGGACTTAACTTCCCAAGTGCCCCTCCCGAGCCATCCTAATCCATGCCACCCGCCTCCACAGCTTTCAGTGGCTTTCTTAACATACTCTGGACCTGGAAGATGTTCCCAATTTGATTTGCCAGCAGTTGCAGCAGCACTGCTTGTGAACCATTGCTGAATCACCTCCACAGCGGATGGAGAGACATCCCTCACTGTTGTCCGTAAACGATGCAGGAGAGAGTACACTTTGTCCTCAAGCCCTGCACCTACACTTACCTTCAACAATGCTTCTAGTTCACTTTCTTCTAGAGCGACACCACTTTTTTTCATGTGGTCGTCAACCTCGAAAGCCTTCTTATGATTCTTCAATTTGCAATAGGTGTATAAAGCTGGGGCATATGACCTTAAGCTGCAGCAACAAAAATAAAGTCAGAAATCACAAAACTACACATAGTTCTAGGGCACATACATTCCGTAGGAACCTGGGCACTTGAACGTGATCAGCTTGCAAATCTATCTTGGCAACTAACTCTTCAATAATAATAAGAAGGCACATGAAAAAATGGAGTTCTAAAAACCCCTAATTTGGTAACCTCACAGTATATAGAATGAGGTGTATGCAACGTATGCAGCCTAGAAGCACTGGTTAAACTATGATGCTGCTCGCATCCTGTAATTCTATGCATTTAAATCATTATTAAGCAGTCTGTAGAAATAATTGTGAATCGAGGCACACAACGTTTACCGGGGAGACAGATTAGCTTCTGCCATCTGCTTGACCATATCAAAGGCAAGATCTCCATCCTCCTTGGCGACAGCAAGTCGAGCTACGGCAGTAAACGTGGCTTCGTTTGGAGGCACACCTTGAGATTTCATCGCTTCATAAACCTCAAACCCTCGTTTCATGTATAAAATCCTTTGCTCTTCCTCCAATTTCTTTGGCTCAGTAAGTGCCTCATTCTTGGATTCGACTATGCCGCTAAGATCAAGGGGACCGCGATTGTGATTCACCTGCTCACTCCCTGGTACACATTTCAGTTTCGTGCACACAATCACTATTATCATCAAAGACGCCCAATAGTCTTCTTGGCTTAACCTAGAGAGCCTACATTTGTAAGAAATGATACTAATAAAGTATACTACTTTAAGTAAACAGAAAATTCTGTAATTGCAGTAAATTAACAACCTACGACAAGGGTGATTGCTACACGAGATGATTAATTGGCACAATAAAGTGAACTTTTACTCACCTCGTCTTTCGTTGCCACTTTTCTGCGGCTTCAACGAATCAGTTGCAGCTGAGGAACACAGGTATAGTATAATGTTGTAGTTATATTGATTAAAAGCTATTTTGCCTTCCTTGCAGGTTTTGTCGTAAATCTCTAATGCCTGCTTCACATCTGCATGTTTTGAGCACATATCAAGCGCTCTGCGAAGGTCCTGCTCAGGTGCATATTGTTTATTCTTAGCCCGGGGCTGCTTGCCACCCTTTGCATAACTGGAATCAGGTGTTCCATGATTTTTGCCATTCTGAGCCATACTTGTTTTACTATCAATACGCACATCTCTTCCATCTGTACCCTGCACCCGCTCTTTGAGACATGCCAACTACAGTAAATAATGCATCAAATGAAGAGGTACCCAAAAGGTGAAGTACCAAGCTGTATGAATTAACTCATGTATACTACAAGTAGGCAAACAGACAAAAAGGGTATACCAGACGATTTTGCTCGACTACTAGAATTGTACGAACGGCTGCTTGAATGCTGCGCTCGACCGCTATGCTCCGGCCTGGACCTGGGAGCATCGAATTTGGACCTGGGCTTGCCAAAGTTTTGCTTAGTCCTGTGGCTTGAGTCCTTGTTGTCCTCTGTGTTATTGTTCACATTTCCTGAAATCACACGTGAAAATCTATAACAAACCATTGATATTCCATTGGTTATGTACTGAGATGGTCTTTCATATCACGAGTATCAGACTCATCGACAAGCTACATAGTAATTCCTATTAGTGCCAATTTCGAATTGTATAGGGAGGTGCGCATCGCCAATGACGCCCAAACAGATAATGGATCCGCAAAACAGAATCATTCCAACTCCCAGATATGACCTACATCAAGCCCCTAAAACCCTAAAACCCTAAACCCTTCAACTAAGACCTCGCAAGTGACGCAGCAACAGCAGTAAGCGGCACCATATATCTCAAATACTATCGAAAAATGCAGGTCACAACTCTCTGCACAGACAAATACACATCGGCTTCTCATACAGGAACTCGAAGTTCGAATGAAGTATGCACAAAACCCAATCATTTTGGGAACAAAGCATCCAATTTCTTCAGCAGCTTAGCATGACAAGGGACTCCAGAAAACCCTTGCAGCCGCATCTATTAAGTCATGTACTTGGATAATTCAACGGAAATTTAAGTCAACTCCTTTCAATATTAAGCATCTCATTTTCTTATGAAGAAAAGATCAGGTGCGGCATAAAACCCAGGAAGAAACTCAGGAAAATTGAAATACTCGGAATACTATAAGGTGCTCAGCTACCCAGCACTCTTTGGCTGACTCTTTCGTAATTTGAGGCTGCGAAGTGTGCGCTGTAATTAGATTATCATTCGCATGTAATAACTCACCAATCTTATCCCATCACAATCCAAAGCTCGAATTGCCCGTCACAAATTCTTTGTTTGAATCCAATGTACATTCCGAAAACAATGCACAAACAACTCTCAAAGCTTAAACCCTGCTATCTCCTCCAACCTTTTCGACAAGTGAGGAGTGTGCGACCAGGATTAAGGATTCATAATTCAGACACCTACCAGCAGATTTCGAGGGCGAAGATCTTCTATCAGTCCTCTCTTGCTCCATACCAGCGCCCTTGACTGAAGCGGAACCATCACTTTCTTTGGTCCAGGAGCTGCCAACAACACCATGATCTGTCCTGGAGTTTCTAATGCACGTGACTCCACTCCGGGCTACATCCCCCACAGGCCCGCGGCCAAAACCACCGTAAAATCGCATCCCACAACGGACGCTAAACATCCCTACGCGTCCAGGCACGGCCAAGTAGCCCTGGTCACATGGTCGTCCACATATCTCCACCACAGACGAAGCTCTCCAAATGGGAGTGCATTTGCTAGCTCTTCGAGCTGTGAGGCATATGGTGGAAGGGTAGGGGAGAGGAGGCAAGAACAGAGAGTGCAGCAAGCGGTAGCTGGGCACGGGACCCATCAAAGCAAGCTCCATGCACCATAGCCCCAATCCTGGGCTGCAGCACAACAATGAGACACAGTGAGACACGAATATCTCCCACAAACCATAAAATCTCAGGAAAGAGACGAAGTTCCCACCCCACTCGAACTCCCGGAAAAAGGCCCCGTTCTCGCGGGAACCGGATGTGAGGGATCCAGATAAGGTTTCCAACTCTGCTGCTGTTGCATACAGTGCTCTACCGAGCTCGCTCTGTAAACCCATCACCCAAATTTTCCATGCCCCAGATTTTTGTAATATGGAGCTGATGCATCACCGACAGGGAATGCTGGTTTCATGGTGTTTTCAGTTTTGAAAGCTTCGGCACCGATCTGTGACATGATAGTGGATGGAACAAACATGTGCGTTACATGCAAGCGCTGATTTGGTTGCATGTGTCAGTAGCCATTTGTTGTCCCTTGGCAACCTTGACCACCATCCGCGATGGATCGCCGGCACTACGGTTAAATCTTAAACCCAAAAACCCCCGCTTTGGACATGGGGACTCAGTGTCCGTGGTACATCCGTCGGATGAACTCTAAGCACCTAACATGCTCGAGATGCCCCTGCGGACTGCTACTGGATCAACAAAAATATAATATAAAAGAATCTTTTATATAAAACAGTTTAGGAGGGATAAACCAAAGGAAACAAAAACCTATCTCATTGTTTTCATCAAAAGTGAAGCACTAATTCAACTTTTGATCAATTAAAGATCAAAATTTGCATGTTGTTGTTGTAGATTGCAAAGAATAGCATTGCAAGATCATTAGGAGTGGAGTTTGGAAGTTCCCAACAAATAAATAAATTAACCCATATTTGTCGTTGTCTACTTTTTTTTGTGGCCAACAATATGGGTTTCCACTTGCATAATATAATCTTTTGAAGTTGGTCACATCCTTTACAATGCCATGCAAGTAGAAGGGGGGAGGAGATTCTTCATTGGAGCCCCATCATAATGCTCCCCTCTTGTTTCAAAGTTTTGTTGATGTTTGCTGAATATTGATAACTATCTAGTTTAGTCTCACTCTTTGCTATTTTTGGTGGCTTGGGATTGGTTGCAAGCCAAGGACAAGTATTAACAAGTATCAAATTTTATTGACAATAACACTTGAATTATTGAGTCAACAACACAAATCATTATATTTATATTTACTTAAATAATGGAATGCCTAGATTTTGTTGTTTTTGTCATCTTTGTGTTCAATTTTTACAACCTTATGTTATGTATTATTTCAAAGTTCTATTAGTGTTGTCTTTAATTTTTAAATGTTTGAATTGTTAATTGTTCAATACAAATGTGTTGTCAATTTTGTTTTGTATGTTTTGGATTACTTTCTTTTAATGGATAATATATTTTTATCTTGTACTACTCTCTCAATTTTAAATCTTCCATTAATATATGAGTTTCAAATCTTATTCTACTCTATTATTATATGCAATATTTTAAAATCTTACTTTATTCTTTCTTTGTGAAACAACATAGATGGATTTTGTATTATTTCTCTTGAAAAGATATGTTTTTAGATCACACACCATACTTTTTGATAAAAAAATAGATTATAATATTGCACTTCCTTCTTTTAAGAAATAATATTTTATTTTTTGTTTTTGTAAATTTTGCAAATTAAAAAGACATTGACATTACAAATGACTTTTTTGTAATAGCATATTCTATGTAGATATATTTTAAAGATTGTGACTATTGGAAGTTGGTACAACAATGTAAACAAACTTATGTAGAGTGTTTGCATTTTTACATTTCTTTGCAAGAATTGATTGCTATTTCATCTACAAGCTAATTCAAATCTTAAGTAGCTATAGTGAACACAATCTATTAGAGCTGTCTATGGATTTTTGTCAAAGATATCATCCAAAATTATGCTTTATTTCTATAAAATGTACCTATGATAAAATAATTTATGATTTTATTCACAACTCAAAGTACAATTTTAAGAGCTTTAATTGCAAAATACAAACTCAAGATTTTGAACAAGAAGTTCTATAAATTGTAATTATAGATTTAAGATTCTTAATTTTTAATCTATTTAACATAATATACATGTATATAAATAAATATATATATATAAATATATATATATAAATATATATATATATATATATATATATATAATCATAAAATAATTATATTTCCTTCAATTTTTTATCTATAATTTATTTCATGAAAATTCTATATTAAAAACTTATTCTTTCATATTTATATGATATATTTATATCTTTAGAATTTATGAAAAATAATGATTTTTTCTAATCATTAATGCATGATCTTATTTATAAATATATAGTTAATATATCACAAAAATGAAGAAATTAAATTCTTAAACCATATTAAATAATATATATTAAAAAATAAGTACATTATATGTAAAATAAATAAATAATACGGTTTTTAAAAATCTTATTAACACTGAATTAGATAATGTTTATTAGTAATTTAATTTTTATGTATAAAAGAACTTAAATTGACATATTCTTACACTAATTATTATAAGAATAAAATAAGAAATGCTAATTTTAAACATATTTTCTGTATAATTGGAACAAATTTTTTTTTAGTATTTTTATTTGACGTTCTATCAATGATTTAATAAAAAAAAGTTTAATTTTCTTATGATAATAAATATTAATAATTTTTTATATCTTTAAAATAATTGAATCTTTCCAAAATATTTTTGTCCGCATCAATTTTGCTTAGTTTATGTAAATTATATAAAATTTGCTAATTATTTTATATACTTTTAGTAAATATTATACTTTCAGTTATTTTCTTATGGTTTATTATATTTTATTTTTACTAAGGTTTCTCTCTCTCTATATATACATATACATATAATTCCTATTATAAATTAATATATAAATATTTTTATTTTTTAGATTTATAAATTAGTTATTTTAGACTAATTTTTATTTTATATTATTAGTATAAAATTTGAAAAGAAATAAAGATATTTTACTAGTACAAAATCCTCTTATTAGTTCAATTAATTACATTAGTTTGGTTTTAATTAAAAGGTTTAGGTAGAGTTATATTCTTTTTTTAATTTTAGAACTATAAAAATTTAAATATTTTAATATCAACTCTAGCTTTTATAGCAAGTTAAGTACTAAATAATAAATGAGATGTATTAGAGACAACTCATATTATTTTTTTAAAATCTAAATAAAAAATATTTCTAATTAAACAAATTATTGGTCTAATGTATGATAATTGTTATTTTTTATTTTACATCTCAAAAATAACTAACTAAAAAAAACTCTTTTTATTTTTAAGTTGTCAATTATTTCGCATTCCAATACTCTTATAGTCTTATTTTCTGACAGCAATTACAAAATAACTGAAGCTGAAGTTTTATTTTAATCAAAAACTCACAATTTTTTTCTTGATAATTCACTCCCTAAAAACTAATAACCTCCAACTTTTAATCAAAATTTGGGGCACAAACTTTGTTATATGATGCATGATTAATAATCTATAATATCTGATAGTTGAATGAATTTCATTGGCTATCACAAATTAACTCATGTAAGAACTGATACAATAAATTAAAACAATAAGAGAAAGAACAGAAGTGAATTAGGTGAGCAGAGGATTGGATACATGAGTTGATACTAATTTACAAAGAACATGATTGTGTTTCATTATTTTTGCAAAAAAAAATGATTGGTGGACACCCCCTCGATGAAAACTAATCACATGATTTCATCATAAGTCAAAATTAACCAATTCAATATCCTATGATTCATTTATTGAATTTACCACTTGCTAATGCAAAGGATGATAATACTTAGCTAGAAGACAACTGTATAAGAACCCGTATTAAAGTGGATCCATAAGTTAATACAAGTAAAAATTTGAACCAAAAGTTCATTAATTAATTAATTATTATTTTCTTAAGAATTGTATGATACATGATAAAAAGAGAATAGCATATTCTATGTGAGTGGAAAATACACGTACAATCAGAGTCCTCCCGACAACACTGTATTGTTCAACACCAATATTCCCATATGCTCATTGAGAATTGAGACCGTGTGTCAACGTGATTTCGAGACTGAAATGAGAGATTCAATTGCATGTGAAGAACTTGTCAGGGGGGGCTCCGAGCATCATCCTCTTCAGCTTCCGCGAGTGCTAACTCGCTAGGGGGACCGCCGCCCTGAACAGCAGCCGCTCATGAGTTCAGGGGTCCAGACAACATCTGCCTCTACTTTTCTCGCGCATGACTTCGGACTGATCTTATACTGATTAACCGTCGCCTCTCTCCACTCACTGCTCTTTCCCGTCCCGGCTTCGCCTACTCCCAAACTTTTGTGACGCCACAAACGAACAGTGTCTGGTACGCACACGCGTCGGCCTGGGATTTCCTTCGCACACTCGAATTGGTTATACTCTCAGCCTCCCCGCTGCCACGGCGGTCTCGTGCGCTGACCGTGGAATCGGAACGCGCAAAGCTCGTCACCCGCGATGCGCCGTTTTCTTTGCATCCCGAAACGCTCGACTTGTCCACTCCCCCAACACCACGCGCATGCCCATATGAGAAGCAGCGCCCGTCTCTTCACAGCCCACACCACTCTCACCTGATCGACCTCGACCTTCAGCTCGGTCAGCACTCTCGCGTTCATCCCTCCGTCGGCGACCGACGACTCCCGGAGTTTCTGCAGGAAGCGAAAGCGGATCCACGTTGAACGACACCCCAGTTCAACACAGCGAGCGAATCAAAATCCAGTTTCGGGTATCAGCAGCTCCGAGTTTCCGAAGCTCCTCCGTGCGCGTCTTATTCCGAGATCAGCGCTAGATAGCCACAAACTCGATGCTGTACATATTTCCACCAGCCCATCAGTGCACCGATTCTTTCTGGTACGATGGGGAGGTGGGCCTCAACGGGCTTCCTGGCGATCTTCATCACGATCGCCATCGCCATCGCCATCGTCATGAATTTAATCATCCCAGCAGGAGCTCACAAGGGACTGGAGGTCGGGTTCTATCGTAACAGCTGTCCCGAAGTCGAGACCATCGTGTACAAGTCCATGGCTCAATCCTATAAGACAAACATGACCGTTGCACCCGGAGTTCTTCGGCTGGCGTTCCACGACTGCTTCGTGCGGGTGAGAGATCGTCGTGCTTTGTAGTGCCCCAGCCAGCTAGAACGACTCGCACGCACTTGAGCTGAGAAGCAACGGGTTTGTGATTGCAGTGTTCCCGAGTGATCTTCTATACATGTCTCATACTGTGACTAAATCATCTTCGTGTGTGGGGCTGCTTCAGGGTTGCGACGCTTTCGTGCTGCTAGATGGACCGAACACAGAGCGAAAGTCGGTATTGAATGGCGGACTCCATGGCTATGATGCCGTCGACGCCGCAAAAAGGGCTACGGAGAAGGCTTGCCCAGGCATAGTCTCAGCCCCGGATGTGTTGCAGTTCGCCGCCCGTGACTCAGTTATACTGGCAAGCTATCCTCCTGACTTGTGGATGTGAAGGTGGCAGTGCGTGTGGATCCATGTTCCGTCGCTGCTCGGATGTCGATCCCCACCTTGGCCTGATCGCACACGAGTCGCATTGAACGATCCCGGAGCACATCACATCCCATACTGTGCGGTTGATTATCAGGCTCTCGTTTCTGACCTGTGGATCGCGCCTTGCGTCTCCAGACTGGAGGCTACCGATGGAGCGTGCCCGCTGGGCGTCTAGACGGGACGATTTCCCTCATCACGGAGGCAACGGATGTGAACCTAGACCTTCCGAACATGACCCTGTCTCAACTCGTAGCAAGGTTCCGGGAGAAGGGCTTGAGCGCTCTCTAATGGTAGTCCTGTCAGGTTTCCACACCATCGGAAAAGCTCCATGCCTTACATTCGACGACCGCGTTCAGACGAACCCGGTAGACCCAACTCTAGCTCCCAGCTTCGCGGCGTCCTTGAAGAAGCAGTGCCTGTATGCACAGATCACTTCGACCAAAGTGGCCCTGGATTCCACCCCGCGGAGATTCGACACCCAGTACTTCAAGGACATCATCCAAGGAAGAGGCGTGTTGATCTCGGACCAGGAACTGCTGTATGACTCGCGCACCGTAGGGGTGGTGCGCGCCAACAAGGGCAGTGCGTTTTACCGAAACTTCGGCGAGGCGATGGTGGCGATGAGCGAGCTCGGGGTGCTCACAGATGGTTCCGGCGAAATTCGCAGACAGATCGACCAAGTGAACACGTAGTAGATAGGGCAGTCCAGGATACAAGACTGCCCGGACGTAGAGAGTTTCCACGTATTGTGGAGTAGAGAAAACCAATTCATGCACATTGGACTTAGATTTTTTTTTTTTTTTTTTTTTTTTTTTTTTAAAGACATCGATTTACATCATAAATTTGTTGATAAAATTGAATATTTTTTTTAGTTTTCGACTTAATTAGAAAAGAACGTGAACAATTTCAATTTATTAAGATGGATTCTTAGATTTTAAATTCTTAGTTGTAATCATTTATGCATTTTAAATCAAAGAATTTCAATCAATGCATATCCATGATTATTATCACAAATTACAAAATTGATTGATCAGAGTAGAATATTTATTTCTTCTGTTACTACTTATAAAAGAATACTTAATTTATCGAGATAAGTAATAAGATACTTTTTGTCTTGCTCTATTGATTTTCATAACGGTTACAATTAAGGCATGAAAAATAAATCATAGATAAATTGCATAAATTTATAAATTATTGATATAATATCAAATATAAAATAATTAATAAACTTTAGTTTCTGGATATTTTAAAAAATAATTGGAATTTTTATTTATTGTTTTATTCTTATAATTATTAATGCAAAAATTTATCACTTTAAGGTCTTTTATACATAAAACTTAAGTTTTTTTTAAATTACTTAATTTAGTAATAATAAGATTTTAAAATATTTTATTATTAATTTTTTTTATAAAAAATGAACTCATTTTAAAATAATTTATTATCTTATTTTTTTTCTTATAATGGATTAAAAAGCTAATTTAGTCATTTTTTGTGCAATATTGATAATATATTTATTTAATAAGATCATGCATTATTAATTAGAAAAAACACTTATTTTTTAAAAATTCCAAAGACATAGATATATTTTATAAATATCAAAGAATAATTTTTTTAATAGAATATGGATCAATAAAATTTAGATCCATATAGATTAATAGAGATTGATAGTTAATGAAATATAGAGTAATATCATTTGAACAATGTATAATTATTTTATTATTTAATATATATATATATATATATATATATATATAATATCAATATTAATAATATACTAAATAAATTAAAAATTAACAATCTTGAATCTATATTTACAATTTATAGTCCTTCTTCAAAATCTTGAGTTTGTATTTTCAATTGAGAATCCTGAAATTGTTCTTTGAGTTGTAAATAGAATTATAAGTTATTTCAAGACATGTGCATTTTTTTAGAAATATAGCACAATTTTAGATTTTATCCTTAACAGAAATTCATAGATAGCTCTAATATATTATATTTATTATAGCTTACTTAGAATTTGAATTAGATTATAGATCAAGTAATAATCAATTATTGTAAAGAATTATAAAAATGTAAACACACTACATAAGTTTATTAATCTTATTGTTGTTCCAATCTCTAATAATCACAATCTTTAAAATGTATCTACATGGAATATGCAATTACACAAAAGTCTATTTCAATATCAATATTTTATTAAAAAAAACTAAAGTTAAAGTAGAAATATAAACTTATATCTTAGTACAATGAAACTACAACAAAAATAAATGTACAATAGTAATAAGATAAATCTAAGATTGAAGATGCCAATAAGATTCTATAAAAAAAAGATGTATTATTTTAATATGTAAAATTTGCAAAAGTAGAAAATAAAAATATTGTTTCATTATATAAGATAGTATAATATTCTAATGTATTTTCTCTCAAAATATATGGTGAGTGATCTAAAAACATATCTTCTCAAGAGAAACAATACAAAATCTATGTATTTTACTTCATAAGAGAAAATAACATAAGATTTTAAAAATATTGCATATTAATGAGAGAGTATAATAAGATTTCAAACTAATAGATTAGAGCAAGATTTAAAATTTAAAAAGTAGTATAAGAATAGTGTAAGATAGAAAGATATTATCTATTATATATATATATATATATATATAAAATATACAAAAACATTTACAATACATCTTTATTAAAAGATCAACAATTCAAACACTTGAGAATTAAAGACAATACTAGTGGAACTTTGAAATAATAAAGAGCACATGCTTGTAAAAACTAAACATATAAATGATAATAATAAAAAAATTTATAATTCTATAATTTTATAATCTAAGTAAATATATAGAACATATTTTAGAATTCTATAATTTAAGTAAATATATATCTAATGATTTGTGCTGTTGATTGAATAAATCAAGCACTATTGTCAATAAAATTGCTTTCTTTTTAGTATGTTGATCATTGTATAAAATATAAGAAGAAGAATATAAAATAGAAGGTGAATATTTATTAATTACAATAATTTCAATTGAAATGTAATTAATTAATTAATTTTTTGATAATAAATAGATCAAAACTTTAAGAATCTAATTTAAAACAAGCTCAATTAATCGTTCTACCATGATAGAGTATGTAAACTTTATCACCAATTTTGGATAGAGGTTGTTATATGTTAAGAACATCTGCATTATATTTTTGTTGTTTTTGAATTTCTTTTAGCTATATCTTCATTTTTACGAGAAGCTCAGTTATTTGATTGCCAAATTATTTTCAACTTTTAAAAATTAAAAAAAATATTAAATTAGAAATAGAACAACGTGGAATTTTTTGAATTGATGGATGTTTTGTAATATTACACAAAGATTGTTCTAATAGCAAGAGAGTTGTCCAATTGTCTTGATGATAGTTTATAGTACAATGCAAATATTACCATAATACATGTTTTATATATTACGTTTTTATGTTGGTTTTAAAATAAAAAGCTAATGATAATTTAATATAAATCTTTAATTATTAAAAATTTTCTTCCAATATATTGATATATACTATAAATATTGATTAAATATATTTTCAATTAGAATTCTATAATATACATAAATATTTTAAAATTATTTTTAGTTATTTCTCTATTTCTAATAGTTTTTATTTATAGTAAAAAATATACTATTTTTATTAGACAATATATCATTATAAAAGTTATGATATAAGAATTTGTAAATAAAATATTTATAATAAAATCTACTAAAACATATGAACAAGGTTGCTTTAGAATAGGTAGAATTTGAAGAAGTTGCTAAAATCAATAATATGAAGTCTTTAGTTTAAAACAAGTGTCATAAGATAAAATAAATGCTTTGATTGCTTTTTATACATGATGATATCATAAACCTTTTAAAATAAGCTCTAAAATCTTATTGTATTTAGAATTTTCTACTCCAAAAAAGTCATATAATGCTTGAGGTGCATATAATTATACTTGATTTTTTAGAATATATAGATGTTTTTTTTATTATAAAGAAGGTTTTTCTTGAAATCAAAATTTTTAGAGTTATTAAAAAGGTTATATCTAATATCAAAAATAATAAGGGTCTATAAACATATTCCAACAAACTTTATTAAAAAAATATAATCAATTAGGATTGTTGATTGAATATCTAAAAGATGTAATTTCTTTGGTTTTAAAAGTATAGTTTGTTGTTGATTGTATGCAACATCTCTTTTTTTAAATTTAAGATAAGAATTTCTAGTTAAGACATCTAACAAGTTTTATTTTTTATGCTAATATATAATATATAATATATATATATATATATATATATATATATTTTTAATAAAAATATGTTTTTATAGACTTGGCAATAATATAAGATACCTTTCGGTATAAAATAATTAAAGCTCTTGTAATAAGAATAAATTGTGACTAGATTTTAAGGATCTTTTACATAATGTTTTCATATTATAATGAATCGATTATAGCAGCAATGTCTTTGTTGAAAATCTTATATTTAATTTTTGTTGCTAAGAATTTTTTTAAATAAAATGCATTAGAAAAAAATCTATTATTTTTATTTATTTATAATAAATTATATTTAATGTAAAATCAAGTAATTATTTTTTAAAAAGATGGCTTAAAAAATCCAAATAGCATAAAAAATTATTGAGATAAAAGCTATTTTTAAACCTTAAAATACTACTACATCTTGAATCTAGTCTAGTTTGTTTTTGCAAGTTAATTGTGTAGGTTGAACTATAACTTTAGAATTTTTTTTAATACAGAATTGATAATAAATTTTAAATTCTAAAAAGCATTGGCCATCATATATAATTTTTGAAGTTATCTAATACATAATATTTTTTACATTCTTACAATTTATTCACAATTAGTTATTTGACATGTTATTTTACAAAAATTCTATTTAAGTTGTGTAAAATACCCATTTTTATTTTATTTTAATGCATATTCTTAGATCTCCAAGTTTTAGCTTTATTAAATTAATCAAGAAGCTTCAATATCAAAGACAAAGAATAACAATTATTGATGGTCAATTTATTGAATCTATAATAAATTTTAGACATTTGCAAGGTTCTATTTATTTTCTTCATAAAGAAGATAGAGACACTTGCAAGAAATTTTGAATGTTGGATAAAATTCTTTGCAAGGTTTTTGTCAATCTATCCCTATAAAGCAGCAAGTTTGTTTTGTAATAAATTAGTCCAAAAAGAGATTTAGTTTATTTTTAAAAGTTAATTGAGCGATCATAAGATTGATATTTTTGTAATATTCCAAAATTATATTTTTCAAATACATCTAGCCATGTTAATAATTATTTTAATATTAGATCAAATACTTTTTTATTTTTTATTTTTTAAAATTTTATATCTTCTAATTTAAGTGGTTATTTTTTAAAAACATATTTTTTTATTAATATAAAAATAAATTTAATATTTATTTTTAGAATTTTAAAAAAAGTACTAATATAATAATATATGGTTTTGTTTTATTAAAAATTTAAAAATTTGTTGTTGTATTTAATAGAAAAATTTATAGCTTAATTTATAATTTGAAAGTGAAGTAAGTTAATCAATAATTTCTTCACATTATTTTATAACTTGTAAAAAATTTGATTGATGAATATGGCATTATCTCACTTAATATCAATTGCTAATTGTTAAAATAATTATATGTGTATTGAAAAAAATCAATTTCTTTTCCAAGAAAGTTGAAATTTGTAGATAATTGTATAAGTTCGATCATATTTATTATACATAGATCAATTTTTTTCTAACAATGCATCTAAATTGTCTAGTATAAGATCCTATTATTTTAAAAATATTTAGAATTAAAAAAGATCAAATCTGCTTAATATATTTTTAATAATTTAACTTGAGATATTTGGATTGAATAACTAAGAAGTTGAGATTATATAATAAATTGTATTTGATTGATGAATCTTTAGAACTTAGATCTAGTACCATAAAACTTATCCAAAACAAAAAAATTTGGTTCTATATTTGTTTCACTTGCATAAATTACTTAAGATTGTATATTTATTAGAAAGAACTCTTTTAATCTTTATGTCTTCATGATTAACTATTTTTCATATTAGTTGAAATCGTAGACAAAATTAATGTAAAAAAACATCAAACATCTCATATGTTTATGCATCTATATTATAATATTCTTCATTTCTTCTAAAATTTTTAAACTTATAAGGACATGATAGATTTTATATAAAATAAATAATAAATTAAATTAAATTTTATTTTAAAAATAATATCAAATTAAAAAGAAATAATCTATAATTTCTAAAATACTCTAATACTTTTAAAAATAAAATTATTTATTTTTTTATTAATAAAGATTACACTCTAATTTTATAAGTATTAATTTTATGAAAATTTCAAAGACTTAAGTCTAGAAAAATCTCAAAATATAATATATTCATAAAACATCAAAGAAGAAAGAAAAAAGAAGAAGAAAAGGTATAAGTATAAGGTATAAGTATAATGTAGAAAATAATTGGAATGGTTTTTGTTAAATACAAAGAAATTAGGAAGTCTTAAATTACAATTGAAATATAAGAAAGGCATAGAAAAGATTGAAAGTATTGTCACTCTTATTTTTACATATACTAGCTACCACAAAGACCTTGTAGAAGCTTTTTAAAAATCACAAGACTTGTTATTCAAGCATTAAGTTGTAAGTCATTTCCATTGCCTATTTACATAAATAGAAAAATTTTGAGACAAGTTTTAATAGCTATATGGATTATCTACAGGATTTAAAGATCTAATTTGCATTTTAAAGAGTTTCTTGAAGATTTTTTAAGAAACATGTTATCTACCGAATATGTTTTATGTACTTTTGCTTACTTCTATTTACTTCTATTTGAGTAAGAAATATAAAATTAATTATAGATTTTTTTATTTATAAATATTTTTTATAACACTAATAATATATAAAATACTAATATTTTTTGATATTATGAAAAGATCTTCATAATATCATATGTTATATTTTTCTAATAATACAAAATTCATATATAAAAATTTCAAAATCATAGTATTAATTTCAAAATAAAAAATAAAAAAAAAATTATATAAAATTTAAAATTTAATAATAAACATCTAAAAATTACTTTATAATATTTTATAATTAAAATAAATTTAATACTATAATAAATAAAATATAATTTAATAGAAATAAATTTATTTTATCATTCAATGGTTGTATATAATTATATGGTTAATATAATCAATAATTAAAATTTATTCAATAATATATATATATATATATATATATTTTAAAAAGATATATTTAAAAAGAAATAAAAAGAAATAAATAGAAATAAATAATGATAAAAAATATATTAGATTTTAAATTTTGATTTGATAATTGTTAATATTAGATAGAGGCATTGAAATGGAAATAAAGAAATCAAAGAATACTATACTATTGTGAAATAAATAACATGTTTTTATATCCAAAATTAAACTAATGCAAAAGATAGTCATTTTATTGATATTTTTTATTTTTTTTATTTTTATTATTCTTATCTATTTTTAGAATTAATATTGTGTTATATAAAAATCAACCTCAAAATGCATTAAGAATTTTGCTTTGAAAAATAAATTATATTTACAATAAACAAAGAACCTCAAAATTCTAATAAAATTCTAAACAAATCTTAAGTTCATCTTAAAAATAATAGATAAATCTTAATTAAATTCTGAAGAACCTTAAAGAAATCCTAAAAGAATCATTAAAAAATTCATAAAAAATATCAAAGATATTATAAAGAACATTAAAAAAATCTCAAATAATTTTAAAAAAAATTATTCAAAACTTATAATAAATATTTAAATAAATAATAAATAAATCCTAAAGAATATATAAAGTTATCATAAAGAATCCTTAAATACATACTTTTAGAAAATTACAAAAAAATTATAAAGAAACCTTTTAAAAATCCTTCAAAAAAATCTTTTAAAATTTCCTAAAGAATTTATTAAAAATACTAAAGAATTCTTAAGTAATTCTTGAAAGTATCCTAATTAAATCCTAATCAAATCCTAAATAAATTTTAATAATTCTAAAAAAAAAAAAATAATAAATATTAAAAAAATTCTAATTTTTTTTTAATCAAATGTCATAGATATATATCTACTATAATTTTTATTTAGATAATGTGAATAAATAGAAGTAGGTAAAAATAAAGTAATTTAATAATACCTTTTAAAAAATCTTTCTAGAAGCTTCTTAAATGCTATTTTGACTTTAGACATATTAATAATTGATTGATAGGTTAAAAACTTGGCCAAAAAGCTAACCACATGCTACATATATTGGTAGTTTGTAAAACATACTAATTATTTGGCGTTCATATTAAAAACTTGCCTTATAAGTTAAAATACATGTCATGCAAAATCAACACGTTTTTGGACGTCCTATAGAATGCTGCTACATAGATCATATGTACATAGTATATATAGAGACAAGAGTGAAGCCTTCTTCACTCTTGTCAATTCCTTTCTTGCTTCTAGACTAGTTTCAAGAGTCTCTAATTTCCTTGTCTTTGGGCAATAGCCATTCCAATTTCCTTTTTAATATACATACTTCTTTATTTCTAATTTTTCATATTTCTTTGAGAGTCTTGTTTATTTACTTTCATTGAGTTCTTGTCTTTGGCAGATTCACAAGATTATACTTAAAATATAAGAGCTTTGTCTTTTCTTGATTAAAAGTGGCTTATCTATTTTTTTTATAAGACTTAAGTATATTAAGAGTTGCAGATTACCCTCTTCTAAATTGATATTGTCTTTAATATTTTTTCTTTGTTTTCAAGTCTTTTCTTTTATTTATCTTAAATGATATATATATATATATATATATATATATATATATATATATATGTTAACTATTATCATGGCAAAGCTTCTTGAAATAAAGAGTGCAATGACATAAATGTAAGAGCAATTGAGGGAATTAATGCTTACAATGCATCAATTCAATTTATTGCCACAAGGAGCAATAAGAATAGTAGAGAGCAAAGATATAGAAATATTTGAAGCTGCTTCAATATTTGCACCAAATCATACCCATTCTCCTACAGTAGAATATCCTTTTACTATTAGAAAATCAAGGATTGCACTGTTTGAGAAGTTTGATGGCTTAAGTTCAAAATTTTAAGGATTTATTAATCAAGTACAACTTGTACTTAAACTTCAATTCCAAAGCTATCAAACTCTATAATTATAAGTCAGATTCATTTATACACTCTTTTTAGATTTAGCATTATCATGATTTTTATCTTTTTTTCAATGATGAGATCCAATATTAGATAATTTTAAAGTTTGTTTGGTAGAATTTTGATCCATGTATGAAAAACATGATATAATTCATATTACGACTAATAAAATCTATATTTTGTAATAAAGCAATCGATTAATGATGTCATATGTTTTTTAGTTTTGACAACTTATAATTGATATCAAGTGGGATGATGTTGCACTTGATTATGAATTTCTCTATGAATTATAATATGAGGCAAAAAAATTGATGCTTAACTTATCTAATCCTCAAATATTAAGTCAAACAATTTACTTTGCTATAAAGTGTGACAATCAACTTTTTGAATTTTGATCTGAGAGTTGCACAAGTTTACCTCAATATTACTAAAATTCAATGATAATGTTAATGTCTTTTCAACACATACATTCAGAAGTAGAAGATATATAAATTGATGTCATACGTTTTAAACTTCTTATTAAGCAAAAAAAGACTTATCGTCATAAAAAATGATTGTACTTATATTATAGAGAATTTAAACATACTATGTAACATTGTCTAAAGAAGAGACACAACCATAAAATAAAGAATACAGCCATCAAAGAAGATATTATGTCAAAAAATAAGTTTTTAGCTATAATAGAGATCGTGCAATTGGAATCTTATACAATACATAATGAAGGTCCTATTCTCGCCTTTGAATCTTTTCTTTGTTTCATAATGAATGTTATTTTAGGACCTAAATATCACAAAGCCTCTATCTTGTTAGATTCAAAAGTCTCAACATGTTTCTTAAATGAAGAATTTGCTAAAAAACATAGTATACCTTTAATGAAGAAAACTAAATCAGTTCATATAGAAGGCATAGATGGTCATCAATTGTCTTCAAGAAATATTATTCATGAAATCTTTCCTATAGAAGTAATAATTAATGGTTATAGTAGCTTTTTAGTATTTAATATCATTAAATTTTCTTCTAATCTAATTATTTTAGGTTTATCATAGCTAAAAAAAATAGATTAGATTTCTTAATATTGAAGAAAAAAAGTCTAAAAGCTACAATTACTTGGCATCGGCAAGGTTTGCACACAAACAGAAGTGTGGAGTAAGATGATTCTTACTTCCAACACTCTTTACTTATAGGTGGTGGTTTGCTAACCAACAAAGCAACTTCCATCCTTTTAATATTACATCCATTTTTACTTCATCCAACTAAACTCTAGGTGCTACCATACTAACTTCCTTTAACTCTTTGTTGCCGTTTGATTATTAACAATATACTATGCTTAATTTTTATGTGGTTGTAACTAAGTAAGTACTTGCTCATCTTCAATACTCTCACTTTGCTAATTTTTAAAAGGCTTTCAATTCTAATCTTTCTATGAATTCATGATGTCTATCCTTTATTAATGCCTTTGTAAGTATATTAGCAAGCATGTCATTTGTAGTACAATATTTCATACCTATTATTCCATTTTCAATCTTCTCTCATATAAAATGATGTTGAACATCAATGTACTTCGTCCTTGAATGGTATTTTGAATTCTTGGCAAATACACGACATCTTTAATTGTCACACATAATGAGAGTTGCTTCTAATTGCACTAGTCCAATGTCTTTTAAGAGTTGTCTTATCCAACATGCCTCCATTGTACAATGACTTGCTGCCATGTATTCTGCCTCCATCATTGATCTTGCAATGGTAGGTTATCTCTTGTAATTCTATAAAATAGCTCCCATTCCAATGAAGAAGACAAATCTTATTGTAAATCTTCTATCATTTGCATCTTCAGTCCAATCCGCATTACAATAACCTAACAAATCAATGTTCTTATCACCAAGGCACAAATTGAAGTCCTTTGTACCTTTTAAATACTTCAATATCTTCTTTACCATTGTCCAATGCAATGATCCAGCCTTAGACATGTATTGGCTTACAACATTCACCACATATGCAAGATCCACTCTTTTGGACACCATTGCATACATGAGTGAGCCTACTGCTGCCTTGTATGGAACATTTTGCATCTCTTTTAGTCCTAAACACCCACTTACAACCAACACTAGATCGATTTGCTGGAAGGGGTGCCAATTCTCATGTATCATTGTCCATAAGAAATTAGTACTCTTCTTCTATAGCCTTCTCGTACTTAATTGTATTTTGGGACTTCAATATATCATACAAAGATAACAGATTAGCAAGAAGAGCAATATTTGCATGTTCTTCACTTACTTGAGGAAAGATGTAATCCTTCTATCATTTATCACGTTGCCTTCTTTTTCTCAAAGGATATCTCCTTTCATTTGTAGAAGAAGATTCACCTTGTTGTACTCCATGTTCTTTTCTAACCTTCTTCTGTCTTAAACCTTTTCATTTCTTACTCAATGGTTGGTACTTTTGATCATCATCATCATAATCTTCAACATCTTCATTTCTTTCATTGTTGTTCCTAACAATTGTAAGAGCCTTCATCTTTTCAAACTTCTTTGACTTTTCATCATCATCATCTTCATTATCTTCAACTTCTTGTTTCTTTATTGAATTCAAAGATATATCCACAAACACACCATTACTCCCACTTGGACACATCTCCAAGTACTTACAAGCACTCTTGTGCTCCAAAAACTCAACATCACGACTTTTGATGATCTTCTTGGTTTCCAAGCATATTAACCTATATGCCTTAGTACCTTCACAATAACCAAGAAATACACACTTTATATCTTTTGCATCAAATTTGAACCTCATATATTTTGATGTTTTGGCAACCAAAGGTCCTCATATAAAAAATGTAAGGTTGTCTCACACTTCAAGCTTCTTGTGGTGTCATTGATGCAAAGACACTTGTTGGACATCTATTTCTTGTATACAATGCATTCACCATAGCTTTTGCTTGAAACTCATAACCAAGGTGTTGAATATGAAGCATGCTCCTCATCATCTCTACAATGGTTTGATTTGCACTTTCAGTAATATCATTTTATTGTGGAGTGTATAGAGTTGTGATTTGTCTAGTAATTCCTTCATTCTTCAAATAAATATCAAATTGCTTAGACGTGCACTCATATCTATTATCCATACGCAGCACTTTGATCTTGCATTCACTTTATTTCTCAACAAGTGTTTTAAACTCTTTAAACCTCTAAAAGCATTCACTCTTCGATTTAAGAATGTAGATCTAAATTTTTTTTGAATAATCATCAATGAAAGTGAGAAAATACCTTAATCCTCAAATACTTGTAGTTTTCATAGGTCTACATACATCAGAATAGACAATCTCCAGCAACTTGGTAGCATGTGTTGCTAAGCTACTTGGAAATGAGGTCCTTTGTTGTTTACCTTGTATGCATCCTTCACATGCAAGTTATTTTACATTTTGGCTTATATTACCAAGATCTAAGCTACTTACCATAGACTTGAGCTCTCTCATGTACTTCACATTCAAATGGCTAAGGTGACAATACCATATATTCAACTTGTCTTGGTTTGATGTAAACTCAGCAAATGCAGCTACTTCCACCCCATTCACCTTCTTATAAATGAGATAGTACAAATTTCCTTCTGTAAAGCCTTTGAAGACCTTGTCTCTACTTGTTCTTACAAAACATTTATTCATGTCGAATTAAACTTTAAAACCTTCTATTACAAGTTTACTCACTAAAAGTAAGTTTTGTTTCATCTTAGGTTTAAGAAGGACGTTTTTGAATCTGATCCTATTGGTTTGTCCATTCACAACCACCTCCACCATAATAGAGCCAATTCTAATGGCTTTGCATGTACCACTATCCACCAACACCATATTTGATGCTGAAATAGCCTCATAACTATCAAATGAATACTTATAAGGTGTCATATGCTTAAAACAACTTGAATCCACAATCCATCTTGATATGGCAGCCATAGAGGTCCCATTTATTGTTGTGAATGCATAATCTTATCCTCCAAATCCATCTTGCACACTATTTGCATTCTCCTTCTTCAACTTTTTGCCTTTGTAGCAATTTTGAGCAAAATGGCCTACTTTGCCATAAATGAAGGAAGATTTGACATTACCTTGTTGATTTGAATAATTGTCCTTACCTTGACATGAGTAGAGTGCTGAACCTTTACTTTGGGGCTTCTTTTCTTTCTTCTTGGTTACTTCATAGGCAAGTCTTGCCGTCACATAGTCTATTGTAAGTTCTTTTAGCTTAATGGACTCTAATGCCATAATGAAGTAGTTGTAGGATTTGAGAAGGCTCATCAGCAAGGTCATGACAATATCACTTTCTTCTAAAGGCTTGTCAAGAATTGCTAGTTGCTTTGCAAGAGCCTTTACTTTATTGACATGAGCTATGAAGTCTTCACCTTCTTCTATCTTGCAAGTGAAGAACTTCTTCCTTATATAAATGATATTACATAAGTTCTTGCTGTCATAGATGTTACAAAGAATCTTCCATGCTTCCACTGGTTCTTTGTAAGAGATAATATGGGAGAAATTAGCTTCATCCACATTTGTTGCAATCAATTCAAAAGCCTTCTTTTTATAATGTTTAAATTCCTTCTTCTCCTTCATATCAGTATCTATGCTTGGAGCCTCTTCACTTTCATCTATAATATCTCAAAGATCCAAAGATGCTAACAAAAGTTCTATTTTTACTTTCCAATGGTAGAAATTCTCACCTTTGAACTTCTCAATTACTCTCAATCCTTCACCTTCACTTGAAGCCTTGTCAAAGAGAAAGATGTATCAAAAAAAAAATTGAAACAAGAAGTCGTATTGCTCTCAAAATCAGCAAGAAAGTATTCCTGCCTTAGAATCACAAAATCCTTCTTTGTAAACAAAATAGTGTTTTTACTCTCAAAAATACTCTCAAATTCACTTCTAAGACTTCTCATAAGTCTAATGACCTATTTTAATGTCTCGAATTTGAATTACCACTCAAATAACAATCTTATACTCACAAATCACTTCTATATACCATAAGAGGCTTTTCAAGTACAATCTGCATCTTTAGAATATGAAATTATAAAGTTAGACCACTAAAGATCTATTTGAGTAATAGCATGATGCAAGTGTTCTATAACTTTTTCTTAAGGTGAAAAACCAAACACCAACACCAAAATGCTTCTAACTACAAATAAGAGCAAACTAAGATCTAGATCTAGATCTGAATCTGAAAGTTAGGTACTTCTAAATCCTAACATCAATAACAACAACTTGATCTATTCTACATATCAACAACTACTTCAAAGAACTTCAAAACATTCAAGCAAATGTGAGTGGAGCCATAACCTACTGAAGAAAAGAAATCTAAAAGCTACAAATACTTAGCATCAACAAGGTTCGCACACCAATACAAAAGTGAAGTAAGATGATTCTTACTTCCAACACCTTTTATTTATAGGTCGTGGTTTGCTAACAAACGAAGCAACTTCCATTATTTCAATATTACATCCATTTTTATTTCATCCAACTAAACGTTAGGTGCCACCATAGTAACTTCTTTTAACTCTATGCTACCTTTTGATTATTAGCAATGTATTATGCTTAATCTCTATGTGATTGTAACTAAGTAAGTACTTGTTGATCTTCAACACTTAGAGTCTTAACTTTTATAAAAGTATAATTAAGAATATAGATGATCAAATAGAAAGTCATAATTCTAATATAATTAAACCTAGATTTGTAGTTGCAGGAGCTTTCTTGCATGTTGCAAAAGAAGGATTATCTTGTGTTATTTATATTGTACTTGTTTCTAATGGTAAAGACTTTAAGTGGCATTCTAAACCAATATTAAGATTTTCAAGATGTATTTGAGAAGAAAAATGCAAATACTCTATCAGAACATCGTCCATATGACTGTTCAATTGATCTTTAAGAATTAGCTCAACTACCATTTGGATCAATTTACAATTTATCACAAAATGAATTAGATGAAGTTAAGAAGTGTATTGAAGAAAATCTTAACTTTATATACCATTCCAAATCTCTAGCAAGAGTTTCAATTTTATTTGTGAAGAAAAAAGATAGATAATTACAAATGTGTGTCGATTATGAAAGATTTAATAAAATAATTATTAAAAATAAATACTTACTACCTTTCATATATCAATTGAATCAAGTTAAGATCTATACAAAAATAGATCTATGAGAAGTATACAATTTGGTACACATCAAAGAAAGAGATGAATGTAAGACTATGTTTTAAATAGGATATAGACATTTTGAATACAACTTCATATCTTTTGGACTTAAAAATATAGTAGCAACTTTCCAACATCTAATGAATGATGTTTTTTGAGAGTTTTTAGATGTCTTTGTTGTTTGTTATCTAAAAGACATCTTAATTTATTCTAAAAACATAGAAGAATATCAACTTCATGTTTGTCATGTATTACAAAAATTAAGAGATATGGAACTCTATGCCAAGATTAAAAAGTATGTATTCCATACTACTTAGATCAACTTTTTAAGATACATTATTTCAAATGATGGATTTATGATGGATCCTAAGAAAGTTGAAACAATTAAAGATTGAAAGATCTCAAAAACAGTAAGAGATTTCCAATGTTTTTTAAAATTTGTCAATTACTACCAAATCTTTATTAAGAATTTTTTTCAAGTTGCAACTCTACTTACACATTTGATTTTTAAAGACAAATTTTAATGGAATTAAGAAGTAAAGCAAAATTTGAAGCTTTAAAGATAATCTCTATTTTTGCACCAATCTTGTATCATGTCAATTTTTCTAAGCCATTTTTTTTTATTGAAATAGATACATCAAACTTTGTTTTTAGTATTGTAGTATTACAAATAGGAATATGTGATAAACTTCATCTAATAGCTTTTTATTCAAGAAAATTTTCAGTAGTTGAGATCAATTACAAGATTTACAACAAAGAACTTCTTGCAATTATGGATTTATTTCAAGAATGGCCTCATTATCTAAAAGACACTTTTAATCCAATGACTATTTATATTGACTATAAGAATCTTGAATATTTTATATCAGTATATATTTTGAATCATTGCCAAGCTTGATGGAGCATGTCTTTGTAAAGATTTGATTTTAAGATCACTTATCAACCCAAAAAACAACAAGGTTTATTAGACATTCTTTCTAGATGTTCTTATCTTGCACCAAAAAGAGACACATCTTTTGATCAACATAGAATAATTCTCTTGAAGCTAAAGCAATTTCATCTTTGAATAATAAAATCAAGATTAATTTTTGATTCAACACTTATCAAACAAATTCAATCAAGTATGTCTTCTAATTTTCTTGTTCATAATACCAAGAATCCTTCTTTTTAGTCCTATGATGCTTCCAAATTTAAGTTCAAAAATAATCTATTCTATTTCAAAAGTTGCCTATATATTCAAAAAGAAGAAGCATGTTTATGTATTCTTCAATCACGTCATGATTTTTTAGCAACCGAACATTTTGTATATAACAAGACTTTAGAACTTATATCTAGAGATTTTTAGTGGCTAAAAATGTAGAAGATAGTAAAAGACTTTGTTTAGTCATGTGATATTTGTTCAAAATTAAAAACCCCTTATCATCAACACTAAAGATTTCTCCAACCATTATATATTCTATAATAATTATGGTCTTCTATTTCGATGGATTTTATTACAAATCTTTCAATTTTATATTCTTATGACATTACATTCGTAATAGTAAATCATTTTATCAAGATGGCATATTTTGTACAATATACAAAAGCTATCACAAGTGAAGAAATAACCAAGTTTTTCTTTAACAACATCTATTGCTATCATGGATTGCCTACATATATAAGATTAAATAGGAGAAGTCAATTTGTATTAAGATTTTGGAGAATAATTTTTAAGATTCTAAAAATAGATATAAAATTAAATTTGGCTTTCCATCCTCAAATTCATAGACAAACAAAGTATATAAATCAAGTTTTAGAGTAATAATTGAGGTGTACCATCAACTACCAACAAGATTATTTGCCAATTTTTTTGCTATTGGTAGAATTTACTTATAATAATATGATACATTCTTCTACGCAATAAATATCTTTCTTTATTAATTATGACTATTATCCATAACTTGATACTTTTGACTTTTCAAAAGTTGATAATCTTGCGACAAAAGATTTGGCAAATCATTTATTTGACCTACATATAACAATGAAGGCATGACTAAAAGAGACTCAAGAAAAACAAAAGAGTAATGTAAATGCTTATTGCAAGGAACAACTATCAAAGACATGAATCTTGAAGAAAAAAAATCCTCAATATACTCTTGTGTCATTGAAAGGAACTAGAAAGTCATTCAAAGATGATATAATATTGACCTAGAATGGCTATTGTGAAAAATATGAAGATTAGAAAGTCTTGAAATAAGACTAAAGATTAAAAAGCTATTGAGAAGAGTGAAGAAGGCTTCACTCTTGCCTCCATATATACTTTCTAACTAAGAGTTAAATAGCAATATTCTATAGGATTTCCAACATGTGTTGACTTTGCTAGCCACATGTCTTAACTTATAAGACAAGTTATCTATGTATGTGCTATATAGTTAGCTTGTTCCACAAGCTATTATATAGAGTTAACTTGTTCTATAAGCTACAACATGGAATTAACTTATTCCACAAGCTACCAACATGTGGTTAATTTATTAGTCAAGTTTCTAACCTACAAACACATCTAAAGTCAAAATCGCATCTATGAAGCTTCTAGAAAGCTTTTCTAGAAGATTTTATGAACTTAATCTATATTTATCTACTTTTATTTAATTATATTAGTAACTATTGGGATAAATATATATGTCCATGACAACAATGTCATTTCTACATTGATAATAAAATATGGTTACTTCATCATAATATTAAAACTATTTGCCCTTGTAACATGTTGGATTATTATAGACTTGAACCATTTCTTATTTGTAAACAAGTTAATCCAATCGCTTATTGATTACATCTACTAGAGTCTATGAAAATCCATCTAATATTTCACATATTTCTTTTAGAACCATATAAAGCAGTGAATATTTGAAGAAAAAGATAAATACCACCACCTCTTATAGAAATGGATAATAATCAAGAATTTAAGGTAGAAGAAGTCTTAGACTCTAGGTGACGTTGACATAGGTTACAATATCTTATTCATTAGCTTAGATACAATATTATCAAATACATATGAGAGCCAACAAAAAATCTTACAAATGTAACAAAGAAGGTCAAAGCTTTTTATCAATAACATCCATCAAAATCAAGCTGAAGAATAGCAAATCTTTGCTATAAAAGAAATGTAATTTAAAAAATATTATATTTTATCTTCTATCCTTGTTTGTAATATCTATATAATTGTTGCGTTAAGCAGATAGAGAAGCAATAGCTAGCAAATTCAACTCGAGAGCTATCATTTGTTGACTTGTTGGATGAAAAATTGTAATTATTGTAGTCTTCAAGATGATGTAATAGAGATAAAGAGCTTCAAGAATAACATGTTCTTTTTCAAATAGACGACAAGATATAATGCATTTGATATCATGAGCTGAAAAGAGATTCTTGATGTTTGGTGATTTTATTGGAAGTAAAAACAACTCTTGATGGTGTTCCAAATGTTTTGTTTTAAAGAAGTTACAAAGGTTTTGACAATAATCAAATAACAAGGTAGTTCTTCTGCCTTAGAATGGAACATTATTGATAGCTGAGAGGACCTATCAACTACCTTCAAAAGAAACAAAGATTAAAGTATATGGCAAATACAATTTGCTGCATCTTAGACTTCTTCAACATGTGTTAATTACTCCTTGTGGAACTTGTTTCTAAAAAGGAAGATAATGTCATAGATGTATATCTACTATAATTATTATTTAGATAGTATAAATAGATAGAAATAAATAAAAATAGAATAATTTCATAATACCTTTTAGAAAAGCTTTATAGATATTTTTTTGACTTTATATGTATTTATAGTTAATTGGTAGATTAGAAACTTGATCAACAAGCTAATTACTTGCTACATGTATTAGTAGCTTGTGGAAGAAGCTAACTATGTGGTGTCTATATAAAAAACTTATCTTATAGGTTAAGATACATATCATATAAAGTCAATATATTTTTGAATGTCTTATAGAATGCCGCCATATACATCTTAGATAGATAGTACATATAGAGACAAGAGTGAAGCCTTCTTCACTCTTCTCAATTCTTTTCTTGCTTCTAATCTATTTTCAAGAGTCTCTAGTTTTCTTGTCTTTTGGCAATAGCTATTTTAGTTTCTTTTTTAATATACATACTTCTCTATTTCTATTTTTTTATATTTGTTTTGAAAGAGTCTCACTTGTTTATTTGCTTTCATTGGATACCTATCCTTGATACCAAATTCTAATAAAATACTAATAAAATCTTAAACAAATTTAATCTTTGATCTCACTATTAGATTGAGTTTAAATTTATAAACTAAATTCAAGATAAGTAGATGTATAAGCCTACAAATTTTGATTTATAAATATATCAGAATGCTTATAGAATTTTCAAACATAGAATTTTTTTTATTTTTCAAAGATCCAAACTACTTAGAACACCTTTTATTTTGAAATGCTCTTAAAAATTTAATATTATTCTAAATCACTTGAAATCAACGTTCATCCATACTATAGCAAGTTTTTTCTTTGAAATTACTCTCCAATTAATAAAAATAATCTAAAATTATTGTAGGTGTGTGGTTTTGTGACTTGGGATCTATTTTTGACCTTGATTCACAACCAATCCTCTTTAAGTATCAATTTTTAGCTTTTGAAGATAATATTTTTTTAGAAAATATTCTTAATTCTATCTTAAAGATGCTTATTTTTTTAATCCACTTTGTATTATCTTATTTATGGCCCTACAAAGTAGATAGAAGCTTTTTTACAAAAAGGCAAAATCAACAGTATGTGGATTTCCTACCTTTCTATCTTTTATTTATATCTTTTTAAGTATAAGTCATATCTTCTTTTTTTCATCTTATAGTTTTGTTACAATAAAATATTGCTATAATATATTTCAAATTTATTCAATACTTTATTAATCTATTTTAATTTTGAATTTTTAAACTAAAATTCTTTCATAACTTAAATTGAAAAAATAAGATATATATTCTTTTTTTAATTAAAATTAAATAATCAATATGAATATTTATTCCAAAGACTAACATGTCAAAAATTAATGTTAAAGGCTTTCTAAACAAAAAAACCATGAAATTGGCAATTGCAGTTAATATTCCATCAGTGCCATGTTTCAAAAAGTTGGACATACTAGCTCAAGTGTTAAATTTACGAAAGGAGCTCAATAGTACAATATGTGTCTAATCTAGAAATCTTATTTATTTCTAAACTAATATTTAAGCATAATAAGTATAATTATTAGTTTATCATATAAATGAGAATTTTAATAGAAATTATTTTTAGCATATTTATTGATTTGGTAGCACAAAAATAATGAAAAATTCTAAAGGTTCTATATAAAATATCTATCATAAGTAAAATAAAATTTAAAATATATCAGAATTTTATTTTATAAATAAATTTTTCTTACAAAAATTTAAGCAAGCATACATTTATTCAATAGAAATTTATTTTTTTAATATAAAAAAATATGTAGATTTTAGTTAAGTTGAATTTTTAATTTTTTAATAATTTACAAAGAAAATCATTTATTTTTTTCTTGATATTAAATATAAAAAATATGAAAATAGTTTTTAGATTATAATAACATAGTATTTGCAACTTGACATTTTTATAAGACAACATTCAATTGCATATATTAAAAAATAGTGTAGTCTTTTCTTATCATCTATCAATTAAATTTACCATTGTATTTTGGTAAATCAAAGAAAGAATATGAGATGTGTAGTAAAATTTAACTATTTTGATATCTTTAAAATATTGAACAAAGTTTAAAAAATTTAGACCAATACAAGGAAAATAAGCAAGTTCTTATCTAGACTTAGGACTTTTATTTGGTATTACAAACAACAGTTTAAAGACAAAGTATATTTTAGAACTAAATTCAATGTAGATGTTACAATAAAAGTATTTTTAGACAAAAAGAGACTATAAGAAGATCCTTAAAATCTAAACAATTTCAAAGAATTAAAAGCCTGTTAAAAAAAACCAGATATACTTACATAATAGAAAATAAAAAGACCTAAGAATATAAATAAGACACCAACAAGACATAGATAGGAACAAGAAATTTAAAAAATTATATTATAAAAATATAAGTATCTTTAGTTATAAATATTTGACATAATGTATAAAAGTGAAAAAATCGTAAAAGATCAACAGAGTTTTAAAAAGAAAAAAAAAAGAATTATATTTATTAATCTACATTTAGAATGATCTATATTAGCCATTTATGAAAGCAAAAAATTGTGCACAAGCATATCTTTCTAACAAAATGTTAGAAAAAAATAAATATTAACCTTATTAAGATTATTTTTCTAAATTAAATAATTGATAAAATAAAAAATATTACATTAAAAAAAGTATTCTGATTCAAAGAAGTAATACTAGAATTCTTAAAGAAATTTTTATATAATTGATAAATATTATCTAAATATAATAATTAAAAATAAATATTAAATATTATTTTCTTTTCTGTAATTTAAAAACAAATTTACAATACAAAAGAAGTAAGAAATTTTCTATTAGATGTTAAAAATCTACCACTCTTTAATATCATATATAAGATTTTTATAAAATATTATAATAGAATTTAAATCCTATATTTATAATAGAAATTTATCTCAAATAATTAATAAATATAGAAGATAAAATAAAAAATTATGTTTATTTGGATAATATTTTAGTGATTCAAAGAATATTTAATTGAACAAAAGAATCCAAGTATCTTTTATATATATATATATATATATATATATATATATATATATATAAAAAATTAATATTTTTTTCTTTCAATGATGGAAAAATTGGGATTTATTCCAAATTTTTAGAATCAATAAAATGTTATTCATAATAAAAAACCCTTTAATACATATTAAGAAATTTAAAATTAATAAGATCAAAAAATTATAATAATTTTTTTATTTATCAAAGAATCTAATCCAATTTTTATGTATGTTGTATAATTTGTTTTTAATAAATTAACTTAATTTAAATATTGATACTTTACTACATTAAATATAGTTGATAAATCCATAATTATGAATAAGTTTTATTTTTTTATCTCTTCTTTTCTATCTTTATAGGTAACATCACTTAAAATTATCAAAAAGATAAAATCATTGTTCTATTATTATTAATAAATTAAAACTCAAAAATTAGAGATTAAAAATTTAGAATTTATATTTGAATTACAAAGCAAGTAAGGTCTAAGAAATAGAAGAAATTACATATGTCACAACACAAGTGCACTAAAAATTATTTATATTTGAAATAAAAAGATAATATACAAATATGAATAAGGATTATATTACAATTTGATGAAGTTGTGAGAATTTTCTTTTGTATGAGACATTTTAAAACATCCAAATAATACTTTTTGTTACCTATAATATTACATTTTATACCATCCATAATAATATCATAGAAACTATTCCAATCTTTATTGTAATATGTAATATATGAATCTTCTAGAAATAAATCCTACAACCATCATTAATGCTCAATGCCTTGGTATCCACTTCTACATGATTATCTAGCCCCACTCTTTACACCTTCAATAGCTCTCCATAATTTTTTATTTTTTAATATATTATAATATTAAAAAAACTATTATCCTCAAAAACAATGATATGACTAGTATATTGATATCATTGATACAACTTCAATTACCTTGCTAGTTACTTCAATAATTCTATAATAATTATAGAAACAATAAGTAGTTATGGCCTAAAGATAGAATGAAAGATTTATATACATAAAGAAGAGTTTTTTTATACTTAAATATTGAATCATTGTATAGTTTCTTCAGAGTGTTTTAGTCTTCATGATATTAGAGTGAATATAATGAGATCTTCTCATATATGCTCAAGATAATTTAAAGTGTTTAGATAGTATATCTTATATTATTATTTTTTTTGCTTTGATTAAATTTTGATTCTAAACCATGGCAAAAAAAAATTGCTCTATGTCAATTAGTGACTCAAACCAGTTAATTTGATAACATAATTATCAAGGCTAGAAATTCAAGATGAAGGCACATTGTAAGAGATACAATCTTTGAGAGGTAAAAGAATCAAAGCTCAAATCAACAATATTTCTAGTAAGGATAAATAGAATAGATTACAAATATCTTATACTGTAGAAGATAAAAAAATATGGCTATGAGTAAAATCATATTATCCATGAATAATGACTTGATTGATATGGTGGGAGAACACAAGAATCTAACACATGCTTAGAGAGTACTAGAACAAAAAATTTAATTTAGAGATTACAAGTAAGTATTGAAGCAAATTAATTAATTTCATATTCTACATATATGAAGGTAATTTAGTAGAAGATTATATCAAAAAGGTGAGTAAGATAAAGAATAAGTTGGCATACATGGAAGAGAATGTATTTAACAAAAATCTAGTACAGATCTTATTAAATGGAATACCACTCTTATATGAAGGAATTTTGCAAGGTCTAACTTCTATAGAAACATTACCCACATTTAAATGTATTGTGGCAAAGCTCATCAATAAAGAGACACAAATAGGATCTCAAAAGCAAGAAACTTGGCAAAGAAGAAACATCATTATTTTTGCAATAGAAAAAAATAATGATGCATAGAGCATCTATGCTAAGAAGATTTGGTAATTCAAGACAAAAAAAATACAACAATGATTTTTTAGCAATCAAAGAAAATTTGGATGTTTTGCATGTCAAGAAAAAAATTACATTGCAAAAAAGTGTTCAAAACAATAATCCATAGTACATTCTTACATCAACAATATGAATATATTAAATCAATTAAAGTATGATGAAAGTAACAAACATGCTATTCACAACTTTGATGCAGTCATGACAGATATTATAGATTATTTAAAGCATAAATAGTATATAAATAATATTTCTTTGAGTCATATCAGAGATAATAGAAATGCATTAGAAACAATACATAAAGTAAAAGGAGGACTTAACACTATAGTAGGAAGAGAACCTCATTAGATCAAAGACTGTAGAAAGACAATTATAGCCACTAGATCAGATAAAACAAAGCTCAACAATGTTTTTTATGTGCTCTTTGTATGTAAGTCTTATATCAGTAGAAAGACTAACACATACAAGTAATACAATATATACACACATCATTGCTGATTAATGGACAACATCAAAAATAAAAAAAATCATAGCAACTGGACACAAAAACTAAATGAATAATCTATATGAGTTTAAGAACCTAGTAGCGGCTTTTGACTTTACTACATACTTCTTGTTATATCTTATGAAGCTTGCTTTAGAATGCACCAAGCACTTTGACGTGAGAAGTTAAAATGGAACTTGCAACAAGAAGATCCCAATAACTCTAATATAATCCTAAATAAATTCTAATTAAATTATAACAATATTAATCAATCTTTAATTGAATCTTAAAAGAAGTCTCAAAGAAATTACAAAAAAAACATAAAAAAATCATAAATTAACCTTAAAAAAATACATGTAATAAAAAAATCCAAAAAAATATCAAATAAATTTAAAGAAATAATTAAAATAAAAATCCTAATTAAATCTTGATTAAATTATAATATAATCTTCAACAATCTTAAATAAATTATAATCAAATCTTAATAAAATACTAAATTAATCTTAATAAAATTCTAAATAAATTTTAATTAAATCCTAATGAAATACTGAACCAATCCTAAATAAATCCTAATCAAATCTTAAAAAAATCCTAAATAATCTCAAAAAAATCTTAAATAATTTTAATCAATTACTACAAATGTTTTGAAACCTTAATAAATATTAATTGAAATATTTATCTTGACTAAAATTTCATTCAAACTTTAATCTAAAAGAAATTTATAATCACACAAAGTTTGAGAAGAATTGAATTCACCAATTGAAAAAAAAGCTTCCAAAACCTCTTGTATGTTGTCTACTTTTCTTCTCCAACTTTAATGTTGATCTTCCAATAAAGATTTCTCCTTGTTGAACCATTTAATTACTTTAGAAATTGATTGCTGTATAGATATTTAAGTCTAAATTTTTTTTTATCAATTTTCACTTCAATTAAACTTGTGGATGTTGCAAGTTTGCAAAAATCTTCATTATTCCTAAATTTCAATTATCCAAGACCATAATCCACAAAAAATCTTATAACCTTCAATTTAGCTACTCAATTGATATAAAAATTTTCACACTTATTTATAAAAAGTACAATGACCAATTGAAAAAAATTCACTTATAAATAAGGTGCAATATTCATAAAATCATCAAAATTATGCACTTTTTTATTTCATAAAATCCAAATCTACAAAATACATTTTTCACTTTGGAAAGCTCTCAAATCTTTAATATATCTTTAAATTATATAAAATCAACTTTTAAATTTTTTTTCACAAGTTTGCTCTCAAATTCCACTCTTCAATCAATCAAAGAACCTTGAAGTCATAATAGATATGTGATTTAGAACATTACGATCTGATTTTGACCTTGATTCATAATTGGTCCTCTCTGGATATCAATTCTTGATATTTTGAGGTAATTTTTACTAAAATCTATTTTTAATTAATCTTTAAAGATTCTTATATTAATTATTTATTTCATTTATGCTTCTATAAAATATTTATACTTATTAATTTTAACTACTTGCTTATCTATTATCTTTATTTTTGAGATGATTTGCTAAAATAATTTCATTTAAGCTCTTTTATAGTAAAATATTTCGTTTTTCTTTCATCTAATAGTTATGTTATTATAAAAAAATTGTGGAAATTACCTTTAAACTTCACTGCAACTCTCTAGTACTTAAAAAATCTGGTCGAAGAAGAAAACATCATGACAAGAAAAGATAATCTATACCTTTGGCATTGCCAACTAAGACATCTATACTACTATGGACTTAGTCATTTATCTAGAATGAACAAAGTCATTGGATTGCCAAGAATTCACAACACAAAAATCATTTGTAAAAGATATCAAACTGAAAAACAATACTATGAATATGCTCCTTCAAAATCCCATACAAAAACAACTAGCATATTGAAGTTGATACATACAAATGTAGTAGAATCTATATTTCATCAATTATTGAGAGGAGCATAATATTTCTTTGTCTTTATAGATGATTATTTAAAATACTCATAGATATATTTCTTGAGAACTAAGAGTGAAACTTTCAAAAAATTCATACTATTCAAAAAAAATGGTTGAAAAATAAATAAGAAACAAGATTTTTAAAATCGGATCAAATAGAAATAGAAAAGGCTAATACCTTTTAAAAGAATTCCAAAAATGAACAAGCTACATGGAATTATATGCCAATTAATATAGGCCAAAATACCACATTAAAACAATATTATAAAAAGATGAAATAAAACAATCATGGAGTGTGCAAGGAATGTAAATTTTGACAAAAAAAAAAAAAAAACAAAAAATGATATTCCTTTCTAGACTACACCACATTTATTGAAGAGGAAATTTTTCCATTTGACAATATGTCAAACAATTACACAAGTGAAGATGAAGTATTAATATAAGCAGTAGATCATCAACACATACTAAATACCATGTGGATTAAAATCACACTACTAAAAAATATGCATAAGAAACTTCAGATATAAAGAGAGATATTGATACTCACAAAAAGAACTTATATTAAAAAGAAGACAATGAGATAGACAAATCATGAACTTGTATTTATTCAGATTTAAGAAAAATAATCAAAAGAAATCTTTCTTATCTTAGGGAGCAAATAGTCAAATATTTTGCAATAACTAGGTTGTTTCTATAGACTTACTAGAATATAGTACCTCAAATTCATAGATATATAGTAAAAAGTCCTTCAATGAATTTATAAACTATAGCAGCTTTATAAATGACCATACTTTTTACAAGAACAATCTCTTCAACTATGTGCCAAAAATAAGATTCATCAATTAACAAAAAGATAATATTTCTTTATTTAAATCCATTGCAATAAATATAAGTAAAAGAAGTATTTTGACAATATTTTCACTAAATCCATCAGACGTGAATTCAAAAATTTAACTTAGAATAAAGAACAACCAACATGCTTTGTAGATATAAAAAAATTACAACAATGCATTATCATTTTTCACAAACATAATAAATATTAGTGATGACAATAATATTCAGCCTTGAGCATCTGATATTAATTTTTCAAATTGCAACTATGCAAAATTTAATAACCATTTTATAAAAGTATTATTCAAATTAGACAACTTTAATAATTTTATAAACAATGCAATTGATTATTATGTTTAGCTCTCAGATAAACACTCACCTACATCAAATATCATATTATATACATCTATAGAGGATTTTTTTGTAAAAAAATACAAATATAGGTCTCAAACAAATGCAAGCGGCAATTCTCTCTTTAGAATTTTTTGCAAAATTTATAAAGATCCTTCAATTTATACAAAGAAAGTCATTGACAAGAGATGGAGAGATGAAATGAAAGAAGAAATTGAGTCAATGGAAAAAAACAAAACTTAGGAGTTGGTGGACTTACTTAAAGAAAAATTTCCCATTTTAGCAAAATAGATTTATAAAACTAAAATAAGTCCATTAGATGAAATACTTAAGTTAAAAGGAAGAATAATCATAAAAAGAAATGAACTAATAAAAAGATTGGATTATTTTGACACATTTGCATTAATTATGTGTTAGTCAACAATATGCATAGTCACTTCATTGGCAATACAAAAACAATGGTGCATCAGATAGATAGACGTCAAGATAACATTTCTTAACAATACATTAGAGAAAGAGGTTTTTATAGAAGTTCTAGAAGGTTTTTATGGAGTAAGGGCATAGAAGGTTTGCAAACTTTGGAAAGTCATGTATAGGCTATGCTAAGCTCCTCAAGCTTAGTATAGTTACATTGACAACTATCTTAAAGAAAAAAGACTAACCAAAAGCATTACCAATTACAACATGTATTATTATATTTAGGTGCTAAGATAGAATATGATTCTCTTGAAATTTATTTGCATTGTAGAAAGTTTATTTAGACCATATTAGATTGATTTGAAATTCAACAATTCAATCTTCTGTCTATCCATATGCATAATGGTTTCAAACTCAAGAAACAAATGAATTCAAAGTTGGTTGATTCTATACTATATAAATCACTTGAGAGATACTTATTAATTGCAACTATCATTACAAGGATAGATATTAGCTATGTAATAGAAAATATATAAAAATATATGTAAAAATTAGAAAAAATATATTAGATTGATGCAAAGCATATCTTATGCTATCTCAAAGGAATAATAAGCTGAGATTTGTACTTTTTTTTTATAAAACTGCTAAATTATTATCTTTTTATTGAAACAAACTTTGAGTGTGACATAGATACACAAAAATCTATAACATGCATTATATATAAGCTCAATAGTAGTATTGTGGTTTGGAGTAGTAAACTCCAAACAATTATTACTCTACATACTATAGAAGATAAATATTAGACCTCATCAGAAGTTGCAAAGAATATTTACTACTTATCAAAGACATACATATTTCTTCTAATAGTTATTTATATGATTAAGCAGAAGTAAGTAAAAGTAGATTAATTTCATAATAACTTTTAAAGAAGCCTCTTAGAAGCTTTATAGACATGGTTTTGACTTTACATGTGTTTGTAGTTAATTGGTAAGTTAGAAACATAATGTCAAGGACAAGAACTTGATGAAAAAGTAATTCAGACAAGTGAGCCTTCACTCAAAGAAAGGTAACAAAATATAAATAAATAAGTATGTATATTGAAAGAGAAACTAGAATGGCTATTGCCAAAAGACAAGAAAACTAGAGACCCTTGAAACTAGACAAGAAGCAAGAAAAGAGTTGACAAGAGTGAAGAAGGCTTCACTCTTGTCTCTTTATATACTATCTAACTAAGGGCTACGTGGCAACGTTCTATAGAACCTCCAATATGTGTTGACTTTATAGGACACATGCTTTGACTTATAAGGCAAGTTTTTCTACGTGTAGACTACATTATTAGCTTGGTCTTCAAGCTAACAACATGTGTGGCACATGGCCAACTTGTTGACCACGTTTCTAATCCAAAAAATCAATTAAAGACACATATAAAGTAAAAAAAACATCTATGAAGCTTTTGGAAAGCTTCTATATCAAATACTATAGAATTAACTTACTTTTATCTACTTTTACTTACTTCTACCTATTTATATATGTAATTATTGGCTTACATGAGTATGTCCGTGATATTACCCCCCTCCTTATAGGGACGAGTTCCACGAGGAGCGGTCATCATATGTTGAAGAAATCTATAATGCGACGAATTGTATTTGCCACATACTCTGATCTTTGTTTTCTTCGAAGATGATTGATAGGGCCTCTCAACCATCGGTAGTATCCCATACCAGGGCGAGAAGACCACCCAATTATTTGATCATTGTTGAGGCCTTCATAACTTCCTTCGAATAGAACATTTGGAACACTATCAGGAGTTGTTCCTACTTCTAGTAAAATCACCAAACATTGGGAGTCCCTTCTCAAGTCGTGATACCAAACGCATTCTATCTTGCCATCTATTTGAAGAAGAACATGTCGTTCTTGAAGATCTTCATCTCGATTGCATCGTCTTGAAGGTTGTAACAATTATAATATCTTATCTGACATGTCAGCAAATGAAGGCTCTTGAGTTGAATTTGTTGGTTGTTGGTTCTCCATCTCCTGAGCATCACAACTACAAAGAAGCTACAAACAAGGATTAAAAGTAGAATGTTATCTTGCCTAGATGTTGTTTCTTTTATAAAGAAGGTTGTCATCTTGATTTTGATGGCTGTCGTCAATGAAAAGCCTCCATCGCCTTTGCTACATTTACAAGATTCTTTACTGACTTCCATGTGCATTCACTAATATCATATCCGTGCCAATGGACAAGATATTCTAATTTATTTCAGCACCGCCTTGAATCTAAGACTTCTTCTACTTCAAATTCTTCATTATTATCCACTTCTATAGGAAGAGGTGGAGCTTGTCATCTTTTTGATATGTCTACTGTCTTATATGATTGAAGAAGAGACACGTGGAATATTTGATGGATTTTTATTGACTCAAGTAAATGTAAACGATATGCAACTAGATTGATTTGTGCAGAAATAGAAAATGGTCCAAGCCTTCGATAGTCCAATTTTTCACAATGACGAGTGGTCTTGATATTGCGACAAAGTAGCCATATCTTATCACCTAAGTGGAATGGTGGTTGTTCCTTTCGATAGACATCCGCATTGACTTTTTGTTGTTCTTGAGTTTCTTTTAACTATGCCTTCATCGTTGTATGTAGCTCTGACAAATGAATCGCCAAATCTTTTGCAGCAAGATTATCAGCTTTTGAAAAGTCAAAAGTATCAAGTCATGGATGATAACCATAATTAGCAAAGAAAGGTGTTTTTTTTATAGAAGAATGTATCGTGTTATTGTAAGCAAACTCTATCAATGGCAAAAGAGTTGTCTAATCATCTTGTTGGTAGTTAATGATACATCTTAAATATTGCTCCAAAACTTGATTAACACGCTCCATTTGTCCATCAATTTGAGGATGGAATGTCGAAGTTAGTTTTATATCTACTTTTAGAATCTTGAAAAGAATCCACTAAAAACTTGATACAAATTGAGTTTCCCTATTTGATATAATATCCTTAAGTAATCCATGATAGCGATAGATATTGTCAAGAAAGAGCTTAGTTGTTTCTTCACCTGTGATAGATTTTATACATGGTACAAAATGTGCCATCTTAGTAAAACAATCTACTATCACGAATATAGAGTCATAAGAACTTGAGATTGAAAGATCCATGATGAAGTCCACAAAAATAGAAGACCATGGTTGTTCTGGAATGGGTAATGGCTGAAGAAGTCCAAAAGGTCGATGACGAGGAGTTTTTGATCTTGAGCAAACATCACATGATTGTACAAAATCTTTGTCTGCCTTCCACATTTGAGGCCATCAAAAATCCCTAGATATCAGCTTCAAAGTCTTATTGTATCCAAAATGTCCAACTGCTGGGAAGTCATGATGAGCTTGAAGAATACATAAACATGTTTCTCTTTCTAGATCATATAGACGTCCTTTGAAATAGAGTAGGTTGTTCTTGAACTCGAAGTTAGAGAGATTATGAGATTTAGAAGAATTATTCTTGATATCATGAGCAAGAGGGTCTGAAGACATACTTAATTAGACTTACTTGAAAAAAGTTAAATCAACAGTCAATGTTGATTTTATTGCTCGAAGATGAAATTGCTCCGGCTTCAAGAAAACCATTCTTTGTTGCTCAAAAACTATATCTCCTTCTTTTGGTATAAGATAAGAATGTCTAGACAAGGCATCGAACAAATCTTGTTGTTTTTTTGGCCGATAAGTGATGATGAACTCAAATCTTGATAAAGACATGCTCCAATGAGCTTGACAACGATTTAATATGCGTATTGATATGAAATACTTGAAGTTCTTGTGATCCGTATACACGGTGACTGGACTAGAAGCGCCCTCTAGATAATGATGCCATTCTTGGAAAGAATCCACAATTACAAAAAGTTCTTTGTCATGGATCTCATAATTGATTTTGCTACTGAGAATTTTCTTGAATGAAAGGCTACTAGATGAAGTTTATCATCAGTTCCCATTTGTGACAAAATTGCACCCAGAGCAAAGTCTAATGCATCTGTTTCCATAAAGAATGCTTTGGAAAAATCAACATGATACAAGATTGGTGCAGAAACAAACGCTATCTTCAAAGATTCAAAAGCAACTTCCGCTTCTTGATTCCATTGGAGTTTGTCTTTACAAGTCAAACATGTAAGTTCCACACTACTAAGTTACACACTTTTCTATCTTGGCATAAAGTCCCGCATCTCTTAATTTTTGTAATACATGACAAACATGAAGTTCATGTTCTTCTGGATTTTTAGAATAGATCAAGATGTTGTCTAGATAACAGACCATAAAATCGTCCAAAAAATCTCGAAAAACATCATTCATTAGATGTTGAAAAGTTGTTGGTATATTTGTAAGTCCAAAAAGCATGATGTTGTATTCAAAATGTCCATACCTAGTTCGAAACGTAGTCTTCCATTCATCTCTTTCTTTGATGTGTACTAGATTGTATGCTCCGTGGAGATCTATTTTTGTATAGATCTTAGCTTGATTCAATTGATTAAGAAGTCTAGATATTAAAGGTAGTAGATACATGTTTTTGATGGCAATCTTGTTGAGTCCTCGATAATCAACACACATCCGCAATGATCCATCTTTTTTCTTCACAAATAGAATTGGAGCTCCTGCCAAAGATTTAAAATGGCGTATGAAATTCTTGGCTATATTTTCTTCAATATACTCCTTGAGTTCAATCAACTCATTTTGTGATAAACTGTAGATTGGTCCGAATGGCGGTTGTGCTCCTTCTTGAAGGTCAATTGAACAATCATAGGAACAATGTTTCGGGAGTGTATCTTCATTCTTTTTTTCAAATATATCTTAAAATTCTTGATATTGGCTTGGAATGTTATGTGAAGTCTTTGCACTGTTAGAAACAGGTGTGGCATAAATAATATAAGGTGATTCTTTCATAGTAGCATGCAAGAAAGCTTTTGCCCCTATAAATATGGGTTTAATTGAACTAGATTTATGACTCTCTACTTGATTAACTACACTCGTAGTTATACTTTTAGAGAAAGTAAGAGTTTGGAAAATCCAATCTATTTGAGGGTTATATTTTTCTAACCATGATAAACCTAAAATGACTGCATTAGAGGAAGATCTAATGATATTAAATACTATAAAGCTATTATGACCATTGATTATTACTTCTATAAGAAGGGTTTCATGAGTAATATCTCCAAAAGATAATAGACGACCATCTATGACTTCTACATGAACATGTTTAATTTTCTTTACTAAAGATATACTATGTCTTTTAGTAAATTCCTCATCTAAGAAACACGTTGAGACTCCTGAATCTAATAATGCAGTGGCTTTGTAATGTTTAGGTCCTAAAATAACATTTAATATAAAACAAGGAGAGGGTTCTGAAGATATAATAGGACCTTTATTAGATGTTGTATAAGGTTGTAGCCACACAGTCCCTATTGTAGCTGGACAAACTCGTTTTTTGACATATTGTCTTCTTTGACAGCCATACTCCTCATTTTGTGGTTGCGTCATTTCTTTGGACAATGCTGAGCAGTGTATTTTGATTCTCCACAATATAAACATAATCCTTCTTGACAACGATGAGTCTTTTCTTGTTCAGTAAGAGATTTGAAACGTATTGCATCGATTTGCATATCTTTTACTTCTGAAGATATGTGTTGAGAAGACGTAGGTATTGCCATTGAATTGTAATAATGTTGAGGCCTACTTATGTGACTCTCAGATCGAAATTCAAAAAGTCGATTGTAACATTTTACAACAAAATCAATTGCTTGACTCAATGTTTGAGGATCGGATAAATTGAGCATCAATTTTTTTATCTCATATTGTAGTCTATAAAAAAATTGGCTAATGAATGCAACATCATCCTACTTGGTATCAATCACAAGTTGTCAAAAGTGTGAAGCATATGTTGTTATAGATCGATTTTCTTATTGCAAGATACGGATCTTATTTGTTGCAACACAAATTGTATAATGTTCTCTATACATAGATCAAAATTCTACTAAGAAAGCTTCTAAATTATCCAATATTGGATCTTATCATTCAAGAAAAGATGAAAACCATGATAATGCAGAATCGGAAAGTAGTGTTCCAATAAACATGACTTGTGATCTTGGAGTTGGATAGCTTTGGGATTGAAGTTTGGTTGTCAATTGTACTTGATTGATGAATCCTCAAAACTTTGATCTCGTACCATCAAATTTCTCAGATAAGGCAATTCTTGGTTCTCTAGCATTTGAATAGTGTTCCACCATGGGAGAAGGGGCATGATTCGATGTAGATGTTGAGGCAGCTCTGACCATCTCTACATCTCCACTTTCTGTTATTCTTGTTTCTCCTTCTGTTGGTGAATTAAGTTGATGCATCACAAGCATTAATTGCCTCAGTTTTTCTTGTATTTGTGTCATTGCACTCTTCAATTCGACAAGCTCTGCCATGGTAACACTTAGAAAAAAAATGTCTAATATTGCTCAAGACAAGTAAGAGAACGAACTTGAGAACAAAGAAAATACTAAAAATAATATCAATTTAAAAGAGGATAATCCGTAACTCTTAATATGCTTATGTCTTATCAAGAAAAAGGGGTAATCCACTCTTAATCAAGAAAAGACAAAGCTTTGATATTACTCTTGTCAAGTGTACTCTTGTCAATCTGTCAAGGATAAGAACTTGATGAAAAAGCAATTAAGACAAGTGAGCCTTCACTCAAAGAAAGGTAACAAAATATAAATAAACAAATATAAGTATTAAAAAAGAAACTGGAATGGCTATTGCCAAAAGACAAGAAAATTAGAGACCCTTGAAACTAGACTGGAAGTAAGAAAGGAGTTGACAAGAGTGAAGAAGGCTTCACTCTTGTCTCTATATATACTATCTAACTAAGGGCTACTTGGCAACATTCTATAGGACCTCCAATATGTATTGACTTTGTAGGACATATGCCTTGACTTACAAGGTAAGTTTTTCTATGTGTAGGCCACATTGTTAGCTTGGTCTTCAAGCTAATAATATGTGTGGCACATGGCCAACTTGTTGACCACGTTTCTAATCCAAAAAGCCAATTAAAGATACCTATAAAGTCAAAGCAGTGTCTATGAAGCTTCTACGAAGCTAGTATATCAAATACTATAGAATTAACTTATTTTTATCTACTTTTACTTACTTCTACCTATTTATATATGTAATTACTCGCTTACATGAGTATGTCCGTTACACTTAATGAATAAGTTAACCACATGTTACACTTATTCATAGCTTATAGAATAAACGAACTATGTGGCATACCTATAGAAAACTTTCCTTGCAAGTTAAAATATGTTTTGCAAAGTTAATATGTATTGGAGGTTCTATAAAACATTGCCACATAGCTCCTAGTTAGGTAGTATATAAGGAAGTAAGAGTGAAGCATTCTTCACTCTTGTCAATGTTTTTTTAGTCGTTAGTCTTATTTCAAGACTTTTTAGTCTTCTTGTCTTTGGCAATAACCATTCTAATTTAATACTATATCATCTTTGAGTATTTTTCTAATCTTTTTGAATAACACAAGAGTGTATTGATCTTTTAGTTCTTTGAGGTTCATATCCGTGATACTATCTATGCATTTTATTGAAAGAACTCTATCTATGTAATGAATTACCAACTCAACTCTATAGCAATAATCAATCATGCATCAAGATGGTTAACAATCCTGTATTTCATGATTGAACAAAATATATTGAAATCCAATATCATTTTATTAGAGAAAGACAACAAACATGAGATTTAATTGTAACATATGTATTGACTAAACTACAATGTGCTAATTGTTGAACTAAACCATTGGATCAGCCACTCTTTTGTACCAATAAGGCAGAACTAGGTCTCAAACTATTGTGCGATTAAGCTTGATTCCTAATGCTCAAGTAACTGTCTATCTTGGTGAGAGATCTAAAAAACTTATATTCAGATCTATTGAATCCATGAAAGTTAAGACAACATTCACTCCACGTGTGATATATTCCTAGCCAAATCTCCTTTCTAACAACATAAAACTTTTTGATCAGTACAACAATTGAAGACAAATACGGCCCAAGAGAAATAAGAACTATTGGAGAAGAATTACCGGCTCTCTCTACTTCAAAATGAAAGATGTTGCAACCCAGCAACCTCTGAAGTTGCCTAAACAGAACGCCACAAAGAAATCAATGAATTTGTGCATGACAACGAGGAAGTACCACAAAGCAAGCAGCAAAACCTCACTTTGACACAATAAGTGTTAAGATTAGCATAATACAGCAATATTTAGTCAAAACCCTAGAAAAAATAAGAAATTAGAAATAGACTATAACTGTTGACAAATTATCCATTTGTGTGAGGAGCATCTCAAAAGAATGCACAGAGAGGAATCGACAGCAAGGTGGAATATCAAACATGTAATGTAGAGAGTGGAGGGTATTAGAAGTAACACTCTCTTTGGAGGCAATGACGTCACTAATATATTGACATCATTGATACAACTTCAGTTAACTCGCTAGTTACTGTAGTGATCCCACAATAACTGTAGAGACAACAAGTAGTTACAGCCTAAAGATAGAATGAATGATTTGTGTACATAAACAAGGATTTTCCTTGTAGTTAAACAGTGAATCATTTTACTGTTTCTTCAAAGTGTTTCAATCTTCATGTAAGTAAGGAGGGTTCGTCTTAGAGAATCCTCATCTGAAGGAAGCATGGATCAATTCTCGCCAGAGTGCTTCCATACTTTGTGAATCAACTGGCAGCAGTGATAAACCAAAAACTGATACATATCTATATATATATAGATAGATAGATAGATAGATTATGGTGGTGATGGGAGCAGCGGCAGCTCCAGTGGTTCGGTACGTTGCAAGCTCTGCGGCGTGGTTCACGTGGTGGAGGATGGAAAATGGTTTTTTTTTAAGAACAAAGACTGGGTTTTGATCGAGCTCTGGAGGTGGGCCTGTTTATTCCTGCGCTCGATCTGCAGTTTCGGTGGCAGTGGAAGGTCCGAGATGGTCCCCAATTGTCTCCTCCTTGCTGTTTGGTTCTATCGAAATCTGAAAGTTGCTTTTTGCATCTCTTTGTGTCGGAATCAATCTTCGTCAGCAGATAAACTTACTCATGTGCCACCCCGATTGAGTCCCTCAGAAGTGGGCATGGAACCCTTTTGTTTCTAGGTTGAAGCCAAGTTCTTTTTTTTGTGCTGGATAAAATATCTTCCGCCAAAAGTTCCTCAGAAAAGCATGGGGTTGTAAGAAAAAAGTGCTTGTGTCCACGCATACAGTTTGACGGCAAGTGAGGAATCCATGTGCTTGACCTTTATGCCTTTCCTCCGCATGGGTTCTGATCGATATCGGCACATTATCCTTCCTCTCGCGTCGATTGTCGAAAAGCTTGAGCGTCTGCTGCAGTGGCCTTTAAAGTCCCTGTGCACCTAGAGCTCGATCAGTTGTAACCCTCGCTGTTTCGATCACCCCAAGCTTTCTATCTCGCCTCGATGGATATGCTAGTGCTGTTCCCTCTGGAGTTTCTGTCTAATATTCATGTGGCCAAGCCGGTGCGGAATGTGTTGAATGCCACTGGAGTGAAGAACCTCACTTTGACGATGGAGGAGTACGAAGACGCGAAGACAAAGTTGAACCTAGAGGTTGCTATTCCGCCATCGCACGCTTCCAAACCTTGGAAGGGCTTGTAGGAATCTGGGACACTAAGCCTGCAGCCCAACACATGTACCATAGTAGTTTCTTCGGGGATGTTGCCGATGTAGGATGATACTAGGATTGTTTGTGTTCTTCTTACGCGCTTGGTGGCGATCAAGCCACCGTCATGAACTTAGAGTGACTAGTGGAAGATTGAGGCGAGAGCAGCTTGGCCATGGCTGAGTTGTGCCCATATTCACGGCAACTACAATATTCAGAGGATTTGGATTGTAATGCAGTCCTCGTCCTTCTACCGTCGTGCTATCACCAAGTTTGTATTCTTTTCAATCTAGAAGTTCCAATTGTGAAATTTAGGCGCTTATGAAGCGTTACTACACATTCATGGCCGCATTGAAATGAATGTTAGGATGTTAAGGGTGTGCTCTGTGACGTGAAGTTTGAGAAAGTGTAGCATCACTTGAATGGATCAACGCCAACACATCCAAGACTTGGACAATTCTGACACTAACTAGTCGTATGTGACGCAATCGAATGAGTCTAATATCTTCCATACAAGTATCTTAGCATGCTTCACTTCTTGCTTCAGCTGCTGCTGCCACTCCTTTTATGAGAATGGTTTAGGATCTGATCAAAACTTCACTCGTGAAACTCGAAAGGAGGTGGTTGAACTTTCCTGTGTCGGTCATCTTTCTCAGCCAGCGCTGCTCATTCATAGATATATATATATATATATGAACGAGGGTTCTTTTTTGTACTAGTGAAGGGAAGCATTGTCTTGCAGGTTCCCAGCTTTCATACAAACTGTCGACGTGCTCTTCATTGGGCGTCGATGTCATTGCAGATAGTAAACAAAGTGTAAAACATCTATTACAATTGCTCATGGTACAAATTAGTGTCTCTATTCACAAGATCATATAGTCTGGAGCTTTGGATATTTTGGCATTTAGCAATGAAGTTCCAGCTTTTTGAATGGGCTATACTTTTTTATGCAAATAAAAAGTGCATACTGTAGCACAGAAGTATTCTTTTTGCATATTTTCATTTCCAGGACAAAAAATCCCCTTTTTCATTTTTTTAGACTTTAATATATATATATATATATATTAAAAAAAAACTTATAGACACATTTTGTTTATGCTACTTCATTATTATGACAAATTTCACCATTATATCAGAGATTTTAAATAAAATATAAGTGCATATATAAAAATTAATTGAAATATTTTTAATTATAAATTTTAACATGCCGAGTATTTTCAGCTATTTTTACAAATATCATAACATGTATCACATTTTAACAGTATATTTTCAATTTTACAGTCTATGTAATCATATGATCAATATTTTTAGTTGAAATTACAATCAACTGTTCTGAATTATAAAATATAACTCAAGGATTCTTCAAATGAGAAAATAGGGACAGCTGCATAAATCTGAAACATATGTAATCAAATTTAGTCATGTACTGATTGTGATGCAAACTCGTAATGCAAATTTGGTTGATGTGCTAACCATGTCATTTACCAAAAAGCTTGTAGTTGGATTTCTTTAGATGTCTTATTTAATAAAAGAATATTGAACAGTTTTCATAAAAAATCTTCATTGACTTTGTGCAAGAGTCTAAAGGCAGTCTACTCATTTATATTATAATGTTTTAAATGCACAAAACCTTCTTGATTATTTTGAATGGTATGTAAAGTCAAACTTTTTTAAGATTACAAAAGAAAAGATAACGACGTTTGGTGGGAAAAGTTGACTATTGTTTTTGATTTGCAAACTACATTTACTAATTTAAACATTTTTTCACTTTCCTACCTTTTCTTGTGTACATTGACTACAAATTTTGACACGTCTAATTCAACAACCACATCTGTTAATTTCACATTTACTTTTAATTTTTCTCCTGTTTTTTTTTTAATAATGTTCATTCTTTTCGGTCTCCCCTTATTTCAACATATTACTCTTTCAAATAGCTCCTATGCCATGTAAAACTTCTATAATTATTTTTTTATTGTCATTTACTTAGCTGGTGCTTTGAGAGCTAAAAGGTAATCAAGCCAGATTCATATTTTGGATTCTACAAAGACAAAAAAAAATTCAACAAGTTTTTCTAAAGCAAGTTTGTCTGCACCAGCTGGATTTGCACATGAACATTTTTTAAAATTTATGACTGAGCCCATCCATTGGCTTAAAAGTTCAAAGAATAATTTGTCAAAATATCTCCTAATTATATAGCAATAAATCATGTTCCTAGTTGAGAGATTGTTGAAAATAGTTCATGTAAAGCTCTATTGAAAGGTCTGATGCATTTTGTAAATAAATTGTACAGTCTGGTAGATCTTGTTTTTTTCTCAAAGATGGGTAAACAAAAGTTATTACTCTAATTCATTAGATTTCATTACTGATATTCATGTTGTACTTTAGCATAGACTATTAACAATGCACCCTTTCACCTTTCCTTTCTTCTGATATAACTTCTATCTTTTTTTTGTTTTTGTCAAACTTCACATTTTTTTTTTCATCTGTGTAAATGAAGCAACTCTCAATCCACTTTTGATCATTCTTGTCTTCCCAACAGCATGGGAGAATATTTTTCTACAGCATTTTGAAGCCATCAACTTATATCACATGATTTGTTCACAAAAATCTGAAACCCTGTGTGCAAGTGAAGGCTTCATGGAGTGATTTTCAAATCCAAGTTCTCATGAAGCTTTCGAACCTGGAATCGCTCTCGTTCAACAACCATCGGCAGCTTCACATCGACGACAAGCATGGGATCTGTGGGGCAGATCAGGAGTACCCACAAGTTTCGAAGGCAAGCAATTGAATCCTGCTAAGGATGGTTAAGACTCTGCACCACATCCAGCCACCACAGACGTGAACTTATCTATTTCTCAGCTCTCACCAGCTCGCCGTGAATTGTCCAAATCCATGGTGTGCCCACGGAAACGTTGAGTGCTTGAATCACATGAGAAAAGGAAAATAATGCTGCTTCATTACAACGTAAGTGCTCCAGGGTGAGGCAGAAAGATCTGTGAGTGTCAATGTTGAGTGAAGTGTGTGTAGGTGAGGAGAGACTCTTTAATCCATGACTGGAGACTGGATGTTGAGGATGTGCGAGATTATAATGGGCTATCAGTTCCTCAGAAGATCTGCTACGGCAGTCTCTATTCTGCGCGCAAATAACAGCAAAATTGTAGTGAACATGTAGCATTGTAGTGAGTGACGGCAGCGAAACAATAAACACTAATAAAAAAATTGAATGAACGAAAAGGCTTGGTTGAAAAGAGAGAAATCTCTAAGCTTCTTGTGCCTTGTGTTTGTAGTGTTCAAGTGCAGTCTCAGCCCATGACCTTAGAGGACTTCTCGATATTTTATGATTTAACCGAAATTTTAGTTCAACTTTGAGTTGCTTGCAAATAGTAGACGTTCGAAGTTTCTATCGTATTGCACTACATTATTTTGCTTCAATTCTTCAGTTCACTACACATGAAGCGATGGAAATCTTATAATTCAATGAACATTTGAAGAGTCGACCAACATAAGTGTGACTGCATTTGAGACGAGCTCAAGTTGGGCTTGACGTGCTCACAATTGCTAGGAAGTCAAAGATCCAGACAGTGGTGAGAAAGGAACCAAAGCTCAAACAAAAACTCGACGTTCTTTCTTTGTCAACTGAGTGCACCCCCCAGCGAGCGTAATCTTCGTGGTGGCAAGAGTCTCAGCAAAAGTACCAAAGGTAACTTCTGTCTGGTTTTAACTGTAATGAAATCGTATTTGGTTATAATAAGGATACAACGCACTATTTATCTCGACTTGGAAACTCGATCTGAGTTCAAAAAATAAAAAACTGAAAACTGAAAACTGAAAAACCTGAATGGTACCATGCAACTACCCATGACTTAGTGTCAGGCAAGTAGTGGAAAGAAATAGCACCTGAGCAACGGCACACCGACAATAACACGTCAAACAATTTACAATAGATAGACAAAACGGATTAAGTTATAAGGCCTGGCATCATCTCGGCTTGCGTTTTAATCAAAGGAAATTCAGAGTGGCCAGAGTGTCTTGAACTGTTCTCCACTCTCTTCTAACATCAAGGGATCTATACCTGCGTTGATTAGTAGTTACCGCGTGCATGCCAAGCAGTCTCCACTCTCGGGCACAGAACTCTGCTATTCAACGTAACAGGGTAACTGTTGTCAGAGAGATCGGTTGTAGGCGATTCTGACAGAGACAGAGGCTACGCCCTCCAACATACATGGACACCGTTTCAAATTATGGTGTCCAAACTGGGAGATTCCGACGATGAAGAAGGTTCGGGCTATTACCTCCCGACTAGCAACTACAACTGGGGGCAAAATTAACTGGAAACTAGATGCTTTCTTCTCATTATTTGAAATGGTAGTAAAAAGGTGAAGATTGCACATGAACCCATCTCCAACTTGAATTGTCCGCTCTATGAGAAGCACGGTAATTGATGAATTAGGTACTACAGTAGCTGAATTTTTTTGGCTTCCCTACTACAGTCTAGGAAAGTCACCAGCAGGGTTATGATGCCGAAATTCCTTTCGCCCTTGGTGATCCTGTTGCCGAATGCATAATGACCAAATGATCTGATGATGTGAGGATTGGTAGTGCATGACTAAAGTTGGCAGATTTCATCATATTGCTCGGTTTTGAAAAATGAGAACCATTCATGAGGAACCCATTCGTCTTGGGAGACCCAGAAACCGACCTGTCACACAGTGCCAAAAAGAACTCATTACAAACAGTAAAACAGAGGACAAGGTGTTCATTGGTGTGGACACAAGTAATTCTGGCACTCACGCTAACTGAAGTTGATAAAGTGCCCAATGATTGCCAGAGGCTAGCATCCAAGTACTACACAGCCCAAGCTTGAAGTGTAGTCAGACAAGGTAATCAGGGGTACACTGCCAAAATAGGAAATAGATTGAAGACGGGAAATGAGTGCTTACTCATGAGCACTGGTGGATGATCCATTTTCTGATGCAGAGTAACCACTTGATGAAACCTTCAATCCATTCACTACTGCAAGCAAAGAACACTCGTTAGCTTCGACATTACAATCACGTTAAACAGACTGAAATAATATTACTAAAAAAACTCCTAGAAACTAGAACACTTAATTTGGAAAGGTCATCAACTACTCCAAGCGGATCCGGGTTGTCTCAAAATAATGAACTGAGTGGTAAGCATCATACGATGTTTGGCAGTGCCATTGGAATGGGCAGAAGTGGCTGGACGACCGAGACCTAGGATAGCCTGCAACATGTGACAAAACAAAAATATGTACTTTGAACTGAAAATGCTGCAATGCAACATACGGAACCAATGGCTGCAACTTTCTCTGCTCTTGCAGAAATAATACTCCAATGAACACGAACGCCTAACCAACTACGTGCAGTTCACAGATGGCGAGTCTGGTCACAGACTGCTCACCTTCAGATCTTCGTACGCTTCATTCAAGTTACAGTTCACAAGAATGTAGTCGAACAAAGCGGGATCTTTGGCACGCTCAAGCTCTTGCTTGGCACCTCTCAAACGCTTTTGGATTTGTTCCTCTGTTTCCGTGCCTCTGAATTCCCACGCACAAAACGTACCAACATATGATTAACCACAGCCAAAAGAATAATAGAATGCTAATAATCTCACTGCCGGGTACAGCTCCAAATGAAATGAGCATTGGTGATTACCTTCCTCGAAGACGCCCCTCCAGCACTTCCTCTTCGGGAGCTGGAGGCTTGATGAAAATATATATTGCCTTCAAAGCACTCTTCTTCACTTCTTGAGCCCCTTGGACATCGATATCCAAAATACAGGTCTGCCATACAGCAATTGGAACACATCAGTACTCAGGAAAGTGAAAAATACGAATCCACTAATTCGATGTTCGTAATCGCAAGTGTAGAATCAGTGATCGAGGGATGTCTGTACCTTGCCGGCGTCTGCCACAGCTTCCACGGCAGCCCAGCTAGTCCCGTACAAGTTGCCATGGACCTCAGCGGACTCAAGAAACATGCCCTCCTTAATTTCTTGCGCCATGACGCCGCGAGAGGCAAAGTGGTAGTGCACTCCATCAATCTCCCTTATCCGGGGGTTGCGCGTGGTGTGACTCACGGAGAAACCGAACTTCTCAGGGAAGTCCTCCATCAACTTCCCAATGAGCGTGCCCTTGCCCACTCCCGAGGGCCCACATATAACCAAAGGCTGCGGCGGCTCCTCCACCATCACGGCCTTCATACCCATGATGAAAAACCCACTCCACTAAACACTACCCTCGCCTCTCTGCCTCACCTGCAAATGTGTTTCGCCCACCGCCACAAACTCTACAGAATAAACAACACTCTCATGTGCTTTCAAAAACAAAGCACCTTCTACCCTAATCCACGAATTCTTGAGAAAAAGTGGTTTAAAAGAAAAGAAACTCGCCCAAGAAACATCAAACACTGATATAGGCTCCAGTTACATCCACAAACCAATGCCTCTACACTGAATCCACTACAACACTCGATAAACAAGTCCAACCCCAATGCCAGATATGTGACTTCCGACACGACTACACGGGGCATGAAGCCTTTCAACTCGCAGTTTCCCAAGTGGACCAGCAAGGTGCCGAATAATTCCGACAGGAACGGAAGGCAATGCTGTCGCCACCTCGAGGATCCACTCAAAGACTGGAAAAGCGCAGAAGAGGAGGAAGACGAAGAACTCCTACAGCAAACCCAACACAGCTTTCCAGTGCACGGCAAGCAACCCAGGACTGCCAACCCACCAGAAGCTCTCAATCATCAATCACAGGACATGAGAATCTCCATGCGCTCGTCTGCTCGCCACATAAGTTACACTACAGCTATATAATTCCCCAATCAGCAGAGGCAGTCCCCATCCACAAAAACAGACAAAATTTTTAAAAAAAGAAATACCCATTTATACACACACACACACAAAAAAGAAAATATATATATATATATATATATATATATATCTATGGAGAGCAGCCGACGAATCAAGCGAAACCAAGCGAGGACCGCTGGCGGTTCCGTTTGTTACCGCCGCTCGCGGCTGATTCACAGCGCATGCCCTGCTTTTTTACCGATTCCTTGTCTTTTAGCCCTGATTTTCTAATGTGGATGTCTCTCCAATTCTTGCGAGGAGGATTCTCCGCCCCCACCACCACCACCACCACGTCGCAGTAGCTTGGTTCCAATCTTGCTCCTCCTCCTCCCCACTTCTTCACTCCGTCATGGTGCACGATTCCTCGCTAAGCCTGCGCCATATCCAAGGAATTCTACGCATCGCGAGGTGTGCCCTTGCGTTGCTTCGACCACCGCCCCACTTCCCCGCAACCCTAACTTTTGTACTTTTAGGGTTTCAGTTTTTATGTTCGTATTGATCCGATAGTGAAATTAGTTATATTCTTAGTGAATAGAAAGACTTCATAATGTTATTTTTAATTGAATAAGGCTCTAGGGTCTTGATGTTGGTTTAATTGGTTAAAAATGCATACCCGAGTGGATGTGTTCATTGAAGCTTTTGATTTTTTCTACTTGGTCGGTATGGTTTTTCTATTGATTGTTTGAGAAAGATCATTTCAGATATACTTTGGATCAAGTTTTGTATCTACACTATAATTTTTAAATGTAGCGTTGGATGGGAAATGGTGTTGATTCAATACTTTATCAAATTGTACAAAGTTACAATTAAACCATCCTCACATTTGGGGGGGGGGGGGGGTGTATGAGTGGAAAGATGGTATGGATAAGTATACTTAAAGAATAAGAAAACCAATGACAACAAATCATGTGTTTTCTTTCTAAATCATGTGATGTTTATGTGCCTTGAGAAAAGAAAATGCTTTTGAAAAAAATGAGAGATGAGAATCAATGCAAATTAATAAATTTTAAGGTAGTCAAGTAAATGTTTCAAATGTATAGTAGCAAAAGAATTAGATTGTTTAAGTATGTGATTCTAATCTACTATTGTACTACTATACATTTTGTATTTTTTAGAGAATTAAGTATATCTTGTTCACTATTCTCTTTGTAAGCTATATTCTCCAATAAATGCACTTTGTGCATTGTATAATTGATCTATAATTTCTTTGACAAATTTCCATCCATTCAACAAGGGGCATCAAGGTGGAGTGATGGTAGGGAGAAATTTTCTTACAAAAATAAATAAATAAATAAAAATAAAGTCAATGACATTAAACCATGTGTTCTTTTTTGAAAAAGCTCACATTCTACTAAGAATAAGAGAAAGTTGTCCCTATTTAGAGGACAATAAGAGGTGTACATAGGCATGCCACTTTGTATTTACCTTTGATACATTTGATAAATTCTATATTGCTTTGTTTTTGATGCATTCTTCAAAAGCATCAAAATTTACCCAAATTCAATTTGATTGGAGGATACACATTAATTCTTTAATTTTTTTTTCTTTCGAAACCTATGTCCCCCTATCTATAGTCTCTTTATTGTATGACTAATTTTGGTCATATGAACTCCATCTAAACCTTGTCCAGTTCCATTCATTCTCATGAAAGTGCTGCAAAAGTATCTTCAAAACCTAATTTTGGTGGATGCCCATTGCCTTACTCCAGTCTCTAGGTCCTGACCGTTGCTGCCCGTGGGCTGCTGCCCGCCATCGCCCTTGGCAGGATTGATGCTTGTCTAGTATCGAAGTTTTTTTTTGTTCGGGCATGCTTCCTTTTTATTATTTTATTATTTTATTATTTTGGTGGGTTCCCACTGCCCCATGTCCCTCCCCCAAACCAAAACAGAATCATTCTTATTTTATTATTATTATTATTTTTTACTGGTCTGCCCGAACCCTTTGCTTTCGTCAACTTGAAATGCAGAAAGTTGGGGCCAAAACAAATAAATAATAAAAATCTACAACAAATAAATAAGTATATATATATATATATATATATATATACATGTGTGTGTGTGTGTGTGTAAGCATCTCCTCAGGCTAAAACTCGGGTTATCCAGTCATGAAACGGTGAACGTTTCTGTAAAGGAATGAACAGTAAGTATTACTTAATGCTTTCGTATTTGTAATTAAAATGTATTAAATGATTTAACAAAGTGATAATTTCAGGTGAATGAAGTAAATTCATTGGTTTTCAAATATTAACTTGAATTTAATTCAACTATGCTCTCATACAAATCTAATAGTTAACGTCAAATAGACAACATGCTGTGTTTTTCAATTGACGTGTATTGAAAATCATCAGAATTCAATCAAATTTAAATATTTTACCATTTTGTAAAGCAACTTGAGAAATAGCTTATATTTTATTTAATTTGTTTTTGGTATTCATTTAAATTATTGTTCGTCAAACCCATTTTTTACTCAATTATGAATATACTCAATTTTCTATTTTTCATCAAATGCAAATTTATAATATGCGTTCATTCATGTGGGTCAAAATATATTGAGGAATTTAAGTTTTAAAATTTAAAAGATAGAAAAAAGCATTGATTTGATATCATGCCGATGTTGGAATAACTTGAAAATTAATTTAATCTCAGTTATCTTTTGAAACATGATAAATTTAAATGAGCATGTTTCATTTTTCAAGCTTGTTTTATATTTTAATTTATTTTATGCAGATCCATGCACCCATGTCATGTTTCTTCAACCAAACTAATCAAAACCCATACAAGTGTAAGCTGATTGAAAAATATATTGAATAGCTTTTGGAGCATTTAAAATTTTGTATATATATATATATATATATATATGATTAATCTTTCTCAACTTCAATGCAATTCAAAGAGCAAGATCCATGCCAACAAATGATGCAATGCAAGCTTCATGGCAAATCAAACTCTGTTTGCTTTCTTACCATTGTTATTGAACTATTTAGTCCTATGCAACTTTGATCAAATGGTAAATTATATTTGAAAAGGCTACAGCAATACAAACACAATCCTTTTAAGAGGGGTCCTGAATTAGCAAATGCATCTCAATGAAGTCAGTGTTAAACAAATATTCATGCCTGTATTATGACAAGAGGGATACTATGCCAAAGAAATAAGGTCTCATTTAAACTGTACAAGAAGAAGAATAGTTAGTTATACAAACATCATGGTTACATGCTTGCCATTGAAAGATTATGAGATTATGAGCTGCAAAAGTAGTATCTGAGTGAGAAAGATGCATTGTATAAAACCAAAACCCAACATAATTTAATCCTACATTTAATTTGATTGGATGTGAAAATTTCTATATAACAAAGCCTTGAGATTTGCAATAGGTACATTTTTTAAAACACTTGCATGTAGATTTTCAGAGCTCTGGAATTTTGTACTTTTTTTTTTTTTTTTTTTTTCATTATTTTTCTTCTTCTACTTTTTTGTTGTCTCCCCAAGAAGTGCATTGTACATTGTGGAGGCATTCCAAGGTTGATTTGTTTTTCTCATGGTCTGGATAACATGCTATAATAAAATATAAAATATCTAAGATTCAGTATATGAACAAATAAAATCAAAATCATTCATTCCATATTCCAAGAGAATCTGCTTTGACTTATATGTATATTCATGCTTTGACTTTCAGATGAACCCACTAATCTACTTTGACTTGTATGTATGTATATATATATATATATATATATTCATCATTGAGCAATCTCTAAACCTAATGAAAACCACTAAACTGTGGTTGATTTCAATATAAAACAACCTATAAATGCATATACTATAAAAAAGAAACAACAGACTACAGACAAGATGTAACCAACAGAAGGCAAGAACTCCCCCAGGAAGCATTCAAAAAGGGGGATTAGAATCAAACCAAGTTTAGGGAATCAAGGCCCATTTTGTCTCCAACGTCATCCGAGCCTCTTCCAATCCTTGTTCCTATTTGTGGACATGTACGCAAATTTGTTCATTAAAGTGGAGGATCCCAGGAGTGTGTTGGTGTTTCCCCAAACATGCACTTACATCCACATGAACCCAACCCAACCCTAGATCTTCTATGTGGGAGAGTAGGCCAATTAAAGTTCAAAGAATAGAATATATATATATATATATATATATATATATATTTTATCACTTACATATAAACCCCATGATTGGAGATTTTTTTTTTTTTTTTTTTTTTTTTTTTTTTGTGTATACTCAGAAATTAAATAATATTCTTCAATGAATCATTTTTAAAACTTAGAAATGTAACTTCACTCAAAGTATGAGAATTTTCAAGAGGGGCTCTGATTCTTGCACAAGCACAAGGAATGTAATTTTGCACATTACATGATATTAAACAGGCCATAAGTTCTATTTGGATGAGCAGCCTTAAAGTATATTGTGTGAATCTTAACATGAATCAATGGAACTTTTCTTATATGCTACAATTGCTTTTTCAATTTTGAATGGAAAAAGAACTAAGGGAAAAAAGAAGAAAAAAATTTTAAAAAAGGAGTTAGTATGGATAAAACCAAGGTATTTGAAAGCCCTATTGTAAAACAAAAAGTTATGACCAAAAAGATTTTTTAGGTTGTTGTTTGGAGCACCCAAAGATGATCACCATATCCTTTGGTCAGGTAATAGTCCAAAAAGCCTATTAGTGCTCTTGTGGTATGAATATTTTGCTGTAATCAAATCACCCACGAAATCAACATTCAAATGAATAAATGAGTTTTAAATAATTTAAACTTAAAGTTTATAAATATCACCTACCTTAAATTCTTCAAAATACTTCAATCAATTACATGTAATTTTTTCAATGGAATATGTTGGAATTGAATATTTACAATAATAATTATATATATATATATATATATATATATATATATAAAACTGATAATAAAAATAATATTATAATTTAATCCTAAAAAAAATCCTTCTAATTTTGATATGAATGTTGGAGTAGATTATCCAATACTATGATTGTTTTATTCAAACTATAATGCCTTTTTTATTTTTTTATTTCCCTAAATAATTACTTTAATTCTCCAATTGTGTAAACATTTAGTTATATAATATTTCAAGATACTTTATGATTTTTTTAAAAATCGTGTTATGATTTTCTAAGATAGATTTTGTTTAATTTTTCTTGCTTCAATGCAATAACTAAAAGCATTAAAAGATTGTGAATTTTTGGTCTGTTTTTATTGAGTTAATGTATCTCAAACTATAATATTACGTCTTACTTTTAAAATGAAATTTACATTCATGAGTGTTGTTATATCATGGTCCCATGGCTGTACAATAAACATTCTTTGTTAGAAGTTGAATTACTGGAAAGCCAAATTTTGTGTAAACATCTTTGTGTAAACATCTTTGCTTTTGATATGTCCACATAGTGTAGTCTCATTTTAAAGAAGTATTTAATAACAAAAAATAAATGATTTTTAAAAATTATTTTAGGTTTTATATTTTTTACATCTCTCTTTATATATATGATAATAATTTTCATAGAGAATGGACTTCTTATATAGCATAAGTACTTTTTAATGTCATAGTTACATACATCTTTATGCTTTTTGTAAGCCTTGTTAATCTTAAAAAACTTCAATACAACTTATTTTGCAAGGATATAGATTTTTCAATGAAATGAATAAAAAAATATATTGACTCTTAGTTTTAATTTATTAATAAATTATTTTAAAATTTAAATTATTTTTAAATAATTAAAAATATATAATTTTTTAATTAATATAAAAAATTTAATTAATAATATTATTATGTAGGTTGTATCTATATATTTTTTATTTTTGTTTTTTTGTATTTAATTTGATTTTATAATTTACAATAAGATGCTTAAAAAAATTCATTACTTGTAGTTTGTAAAGGTAATCTTCACATCTCAATTCAAATTACAAGATGACCTCAATTAAGATTGGTTGTTATTGGTGGTGTGAAGTGAGAAGGGTAACAAACAAGAAAAAAAGAAAGAAAGAAAGAAAGAATGCAATAGGAAAAAACAAAAAGAAAAAAGACAATCAAACATTCTAATATTTATTTGATTGTTTAGATTTTTGCATGATAAAAAATAAAAGACAAATGTAAGAAGTAGATTTTTATTTAGATAATTATTTTATCTTTCCAATGATGTAAAAAATATATAAATCAGAGCCGTTTTGAAAAAAATTGAATAATTTATTTATAATAATTTAAAATTATATATTTTTTACATCATTGGAAAGATAAAATAATTATCTAAATAAAAATCTACATTGAAGGTCTTTCAACTCATACAAGACATGTACACCTTGCTTTATATTACTAATACTATTGTTGCTAGTGTTCCTATTTTCTTTACTTATAAACATCTTTTTTTGTAATTTTGACAACTCTATATTATTTAAAAACATCCAAATAGTGTCAGAACCTTGCAAGACCTTCAAATATTCCTCCAATTCTCTATAATGGCCTTCCAAAGTGGTAAAATAAATTTCACCAAAGTTTTTAAAATATGTTCTAAATATTCTAAAAAAATTATAAAAATCCTTTTATATATTTATAATATTAGTATCAAATTAAAACTACATTATTCTTCTTTGGAAATTTTTTATAATTATAAAATTAATTTAAATTAATCATATATATAACTAAAAAGTCATGATGTTTCTTTCTCATACTTCTTCTACATATTAGCTATCATATATAAGCTTAATATAAGTAATATATATATACATGAGTAAAAAAATCTTTAAGATATTGGTCTTTAGAATTAAATAAAAATCATTATAATTAATTTAAAAGACTACATAAACTATAATAATTACTTTTTAGATTTTTTAAGTTTCAATGTCTATAATTATTTATTTTATAATACTCATACGACTTGTAAAATTTTCTAAATCCTAATTAATACTTAAATAATATAATAGATTATCCTAATAAAATATTTATATCTAAAAAATATTAAAACATTATTTTAAACATATCTACTAATGAAGATGCATTATTAGAATTCTTTTAATTAAAATTTATTTATTTATTTGTATTAATTTTATTACTTATTGATATTATTAATATCATTTGTAAATGTTTAGTATATTATTCCATTGTGTTAGATGACATAATGATGTTTTTAATGCAAAAAATTATAATTTATTTTATTTTAATAATAATATTTGAAGAAATTCATAAAATTTTATAAAATTTTACAATATTTAAACAAAAGCATATTTGAATTCTATTTTATTGGTTGCATCTTATATTCAATGTAATTGCAATACAAGTCCTTCTTTGTAGTCTAGTAGCAACTTTTGTTAATAAGTACTATTTGAAAATTATTCTTCTTTAAATATTTCAAAGATTTTGACTCTAGTGAAATAGACATGAGTTTAACCAAAAGTTAAATTACTTAGATGTTCCTCTTGTCTAATTGAACACAATGACAACTTTGGAGATACTATATAATTACAAAATTTCAATCTAGATTTATAAAGAAAAGAAAAGAAAAGAAAAATCTTAAAATTTTCTCATAATTTTTTTCTCATAAATATTCCATAAAATAACCTGTTTTTTTTTCAAAAATCATTCTTGCAATTATGCAACTATCAAAAAATAAATTTTATGATCTATCTATATATTCCTCATCCCATTGATGTCAAACATCACGAAGGCAAACTACAACTTCCCCTCAATCCCACTATCACGTCCACCTCAACAACGCCTTGATATGTTTGTCAAAAAGTCTCCCAAAACCGCACACAAGCGTGTAGAAAATCACCACACAACAGCAATGCACACGCTACAACAGAAGAACCATGAAAGATGCTCAGTTCACCCTCCATGCCAAAAGCAACAACCACAAAACACAGAAAGTCTTCGTCACAATCGCATTGAATTGTTTGGACTCGCGCACACAAAAACGGAGGCATAGCTTTGTCTAGATTCGGGTCTAGGCAGGCCACCCACTCCATCGTCCATGTGCAGACCTCGACTGTGGTCGCAGATTGTTGCGTGCATGACACCCATCGCCGCCATCTCAGATCTCATGCTGCAGTGCCACACTCGCTGAAAAGAAAAAAGAAAAAAAAAAGAAAAAAGAAAAAAGAAAAAAAACACAAAAAACACTAAAAACACACTAAAAACCAAAACCAAAAACAAAACAAAACAAACTACGCACACACGACCGACTTGAGCCGGGATGAGTCAGGTTGCGTTTCTAGATCAACTACGGATCATGCCAAGGCAACTTGTTCAGGTGGGTCGGTCTCATCAGCCGGTCGCAAGTTGGCCTAATCCTGCTCGGATCATTCGTGACTGGTGGTGGTGTCTCTGATTGATTGAGTGTGTTGTGTATTCCTGTCGATGAAAGGCAATTCCGGTGGCTGGATGCTCTAGTTTCGCTTTCTGTTTGGCCAGGGGGGAAGGGTTCTCAGTGTCTGGGTGGTGAGATCAGGGGCTTTTGAATGTATCTTACCAGCCATCTGTCCACGTCTGGATGTTGTGGCTAGCTCTGAGACTTGTGCAAGTTCCGATTTAATGTTTTCGAGGTTTGTATGAGAAAAAGTTTCAGTCTGGAGAAGACAACGTCAAGCTTCGAGTTTCTCGTCACTACTGCATGGGGAGGAAGGACATGCGGTGGTGTGGATGATAGATGGGTTATCGTGGGAGAAATTGCTGTTTAAAACCATAAGATCGCAAGAAAGAGTCTTGTCGTATGAATGCGTGTTGCCTTGAAAACACAATTCTGCGGTAGAGTGTGGATTGCCCTTTTGGCATTGGTAGGCGTGGCGGACAACATCAGAGACGAGAGCTTTCGTTCGATGCTCGAGTTGACCGCCATGGAGACTTTGATCCGGCAGAATTTAGCAAAGGGATTTGTGGCTTCGAAACAAGGACAATGGTGCTTCTACTTGGAGACTGTTGGTGCTTTCAACCCAATCGCAGGGTATGCAGAAGTGGTGATTATATTTCTTGAGTCTGAATAAACATCGACACATGGACAGTCTCATTGTCGACGTTGCTAATGCCATGTTTCTTATACTTTTAACAAGGTAAGGATTTCAGCGAGTAATTAGAAGTAGAAAGGGAAGTATTCCTCGTTCGGGACCTTCCTTTTACTCATGACCCTCTTCGACAGACAGGAATACAACCATCGGGAGGAATGAGTTTCAGTAAGCTACTTCTGCGGCCCCGCTAGCTCAATTCTCCACAACCTTTGAGAGAAATTTTCAAGCAGGTAAGGTTGAATGTCTACAAGGAATTAGGACTTGGTCGATATAATTTTAAAACCAATCAACTCATTACGAAATAGTCACATTGATCTGGCAATATTTAGGATTAAGATAGAGTATAACTCTTAAATAATTTTCTGAAACCTTTCACCTCCCTGGTCCATGACTCTTTAATCGTATTCCACGTTGACAACGGTACCCTCATACTGCAATTCACAAGTCAGTAAGAAACTTCGATTGATGCCATAATCACACCACTGGAGTTGCAACCTCGTGACGGACTTGAACTTCCAAAGTGGAACTACTTCAATTGATGTTCAGAAAACCTCCTGGAACCTTGAGAGATGCGACTGAATCGTTTCCAGAGTCGATAAGCATCAACGCATGGTTCTCTTGTCAATTGGAACCGTTGGTTTCGAAACTAATGTACACATCCACCCTTAGTCTCACTTAGTGCTCATCCCACCATTAGTATAATGTCTACCTCATTAGCACATTCCAAAGAAAAACTGACGAGAAGCTCTCTCTTGTAACTCTACCCGCCACGAAAATCCCACTTCTGAAAAACTTGAGCCTAGATTTTAAGAGAGGAAGTTTCTGAAACTCAATCCAACGAAGCTCCGCAGAAATCGCATAATTGCTTTCCCCACTTCCCTGCATATTGTCATATGTTCAAATCTCTTCACTTGACTCCAACATCGGCAAAACAAAGTTGAATAAACCACGTTTGTGCAGGAATCATAAGTCACTACAATTCACAGTTCCTCGAAGAATTAGCTCTTTCGAATGTTATCAGGGAACACCCTTCGAATCACTTACATTTCCTTCGATGTATAATTATAAGAGAAAACTGAAGAGAACACTAGTTTTCATCTCTTGTTGATTTTCAATCAAAATGCAGTGATGTGATTCTACAAACAAACTACTTGATGTTTGAGTTTATTTAGAATAGTGTCGTTGATGTGTTTTTAATGAAATGAATATATATATATATATATATATACGCCTAAAACAAAATTTTCAACTGAAAATTGAGTGTATTTCTTGCAATTTTATTTAATTTTATTTTTCTTCTTTCTCTGACAAGATGGAGTTGCGGTTGATTTTTATGATAATTAGAACAGTTTTTTGAAATGTGAGAACATACACCAATATAACTATACCACAATATTTTACTTTTACTCTTTCTGAATTACTGATTTATTTATTTATTTATTGAATACAACTTTACATCTACACAAGAATTGACAAGTATCAAGTATCATATGTATTGTAAAAATGCCTGCATTTAAAACTCTAATCTGTATTCTGATGGCTCATCATATCATTATAAAGGTAAAAATCTAATTTAACCTTTTGACATTAGAATGATTAATTCATATTTACATTAGATTTAATTTTATGATTACCTTTTAGTTTAATCATAAGATGATTTATTTTATTTATTTATTTGTGCATTTACTTGACAAATAAAATTTATGAATATAACTACCGATTGTCAATAATATTGTAAACATCAGCGAATAAACCATTCTATTTTATTAGTTGAAGATCGAAGATTGATTATCAAAAAAATTATTTGAATCATAGTTAATGATCCTAGACTTTTTTTTCAGTTTAACAAAAACATTTTTACTGGCAAGGATAAAATCCTTCCACAACATCAACAGTAGGCCATTTTGGACTCATCTGAATCATCCATGAGACTTTGGTCAAGAGTTCCTCATGCAGTCACACATGGAAAAATGAGATTTAAAAGTCTACTTTTAAAATTTTAAAAATAACTTATCACATCTGTCTAAATCATTCTAAAAATGAATAAAACTTGTACTGATTCTATGTTAATACTGGAATTTGATTTGAATACTCTATTTTATATTTACAAAAAAATTTTAGAATGATGTTTTCATTTTATAAAGCATATAAGTAAAAATAAATAAATAAGAAGAGTATTTATATTGATAATGATAAAGAAAAATAAAAATCAAATCAAATCTTATTTCATAAAGATATTGAATACTTTTTTGATTCAATCAAATTTAAAAAAGAAAAGAAAAATTACAATTTACAATATAGACATTTTAAATAATATTACATATTTTCAATACTAGTTTGGATTTAATTCCTGCATATCATGATTTTTTTAAAAAAATAATAAAAAATTTAAGATTCAAAAAATACATAAAAAAAAGATGGTAGCTATGATTATTAGTAAATTGTACATGTCAAACAGAAAATACAACATGTTATAATAAAACTACCTAGTAAGTGACAACAAAGTTCTGAAGTTGTTTTGATGATACTTTATGGTACATAATAAATATTTTCTAAATAACTGATTTAAAATATTGCATTCTTTATTGGGTTAAAAAAATAAAATAATACAAAAAACTAAAAGAATTGATATTTAACATGAATTAAATCCAAAAATAATTATAATTTATTTATAATTATAGAAAATTTGATACATTACAAATCAATATAAAATCAAGAAGGGGTAAATTAAAAACTAAAAAACATGTGAAAATTATAAGGTGTTTTAATTTTTGTAAGAAAATCAATTAATTTATATCTTATCAAAATACAGTATTAAATTTTAATATTGAAATAATTAATCTTATTCAATTTTATATCATATAATTAGATATAGCCTTGAAAAATAATTAAATATTTATAATCGAATATTTAAAATATTTTAAAAATAATAATAATTCTATACATATTAAGATTAGAAATCTAAATTTACAACCATAGTATAAGAAAACTATTTAAAAGACTAAAGATATATCTAATTTTGTCTCTATGTATGTTGGCTATCTAGAAAGCTATGTAAAAACTTCTAATTAACTACAAGGCTTCTATAAGAAGTATTTAAGTTGTGGGATGCTTTCATTTTAATATTTTAATTTATATAAATTTTAAAGGAAGTTTTTACTGATGTATAATATATTTGTAGCACTAATTGCAACATAGCTTCTAAAATGTTTCACTATGAGATATTATTATAAGATATATTATTACTTGTGTCTACTAACTTTTTTCTTACTTCTACTTATTTAAATAGCATAGATGTATATTTATTACTAATAAAATTGAATAAATAGATTCTTTAATTTTATAATGTATATAACTTATAGTTTAAAATTTAGTTAGATTAAAATTAAAAATCAATTTAATTTTTTGTGCATAATTTTATTCTTAGTTAATATAACATCAACTATTGCTATCTAGATGTACTTTTTGGTATTTGATGTTATAAGTTTTATGATTTTTTACTTGATTTTATTTTATCTATTTTTAAAAATTACAAATTTTGGCAACTTTTATCCAAGAGACATGTTTCTATATACATTAATATCTATTCTGATTTTTTTTTGATAATTTATTTATAAATTATTATTCAAAATATTTTTTGAGAAATTTAAATCTAATTCTATAAATTTTTTAAAAGAATTATCTTGTATAAGAAATTCAAAAGTCTATTTTAATATCAAAATTATAGTTATTGTTTTAGTTTTTTTAAACTCTAAAATAAAAGTTAAACTGATCATTTTAATTCATATATGTTGTACTTGGACTTAAAGCTAAACAGAGATGCTATGTTTTTCTAAGACTATAATACATCATTGCCTAATTGTTGCTTAGTAATTAAAAAATATATTTTAATCTTAAAAACAATATAATAATATTCCTACTTCTATATATTTTTTAGATATTATATTTTAATTTTTGTTTCATCTTTGAATAAATTACATTGAAATATAAAAATATCTTTTGAAAAAATAAAGGATAAAAGATTCAAATCATGTTAAGATAAAAATTATACATTCTTTTATTATAATTTAAAAATCCAAAATAATCTATTTTTATCTCTATTTTTAAAAAAAATTTGTGAAAAATATTTTAATAATCTATTTTAATACTATTAAAAAAATATGCTCTGAAAATACTTATTGTCTAAAAACTTGATAATTTAATGTTCTTAACTACTATTATCTATTATAATATTTGGTTTTCTACTAACATGTCTAAACAAGGTGCCTGTTGGTGATTAGACTTGAGTACATACTAACTATGTACACGGAATCATAAATTTATGATTCCGTGTATATATATATATATATATTCATGGTGAAACTTTATTAATTTCAAAATTTTCAAAATTTTATTACAACTGTCCTAACACCTTGCACTCAGCTATTTTAAATCCTTACTTCTATTTGTTGATTACCTTTCATATAATAGTATCAACTGTAAATTTCTCTTAATATCAAAACATACAACTTACAATTGCTTCCACAGTTTTAGAATGTCCTACTTTTTACTAATTTTTTGTGAATTTATTTTAATATTTTTGAATTACTAATCAGATTGTATCTGTAAAGATTGCAAACATGAAAGCAGAATTTCATTTTATTGTTTTCACCTTTTGAATTGACACCCAGAATCATCTCTTCAAGGATCATGAAGCATGGTAACCCACAAAATAACTCCACACATCACTCACTACCAAGGTTTGTGACAACACCAAGAGACACATACCACCAATACTAAAAAGGCAAGCAACATACACACACTCACAGACACATACACACACAGAGACAGACACCATGAGATGGTGCTCACAGACCCTTCCTTGATAGCCCAGAAGGCTGCAGAAGGCTTATGATTTCACTGTGGCCACTGCAAGAGGACCAGGCTACAACATCAACAGAGAGTGGCCAATTGGTGCTGCAAGTGAGACGTCAACAAGAGAAAGCCACCACATCCACCAGATGCAGAGCCACCCTTTTAATGGGGACACCCTTTTTATGGCATTGTAGGCAGCAGAGAGTAAATAAACACAGTGGCCTCCTCCTCCTCCAGTGCTGGTGTGTGTATATGTACATGTGTGATTATATGATCCTGACTGTGTGTTCTCCCAGTGTGACAGTTTCCATGCTCAGGGACCACCACCACCAAATCCAAGCAGCACATGTGTCTTTGCATGCTCCCCAGATGCCACTGCTCTCAACATCCATTGCTACCCAGATTGCTGCTTAGATTAATCCACACCCTGGCCACAGCCACAACAAGAGAGAAGAAACAAGGCTGTGGAGCTTTGGCAAAGGACATCTGCTATTCCAGTTCTATGCTTTGGTTGCAGCTTGGTTTGTCTTGGTTCAGCAAGTTCCTGGTTTAGATGCTACATAGATATCTGCCAACCATGTTTATTAGAGCAGTAACCAGAGCAAATCAAGTGGAAATTGAAGTTTCAATGTTGAACAGAGTGTGATTCATCTTATTGCTGCTTTACAGACTGCAGTTTGTTTAAAATAATAATAATAATAAATAAATAAATAAAACTTGGAAAATTAGAGAGTTGTTTCTGTGTTAGCAGCAGGCAACTTAGGAGTTTTATAGTTGGGCTTTACACCACTAATTTTACTGTACCAATTTGTTGATTTGTGGTAGTTTGAGATCAATGCAGACTGCTTTTGTGTCAATTGAGGACCCCATTTGAGGTTTATAAATAGGGCTACTTCCACTTCATCTCAATTGAGTAAGGTTGAGCATTTTTGTTTTATTTATTTGATGTGTACATGTATGTTTTGTAGTTGTTTTGCTTCAAATTTGAAATTTGAGATTGAACATAGATCTGGGAAACATCAAGGGCAGGCTGTGGGCCATGGCTCATTCTTCTAGTGGTGTAAGTTGTCATTATATCAGCCTTCATATTCATTAGCATGAAGCTGGGTAAAAGCAATTACCATGTGTAGTTCTACATGTCAATTATATTATATTTTTTCACCAATTAGGTGAACAATACAAATATTATTTTGACATATACAGTGTTTACCCCTGGCATTGGATTTATGTTTACATCCTGCCTTGTGCCCTAATACTAAATCCTCTTTACAGTAGTCAGGCATGAGCACTTGAGAGAGCCATTACATTTATTTATTTGTATATATATATATATATATATATATACAATTTGGAGTGGTATATATGGTATCTAACAGCTAATCGTTGTTGATAACAATTACAATAATAATGCTCAAATGTAAGTGGGTGATTACAGGAATCAATAAAGTAAACAAGAAAAAGCTTATCCTCAGGGTAGGTTAGCACAGCCCTTACAGAACTGTCACCCACTAGACTTCCTTTTGAGAGGCTCAACTCCTCAAACAGTGAAATCCAACAGCACATAACTTCTAACTAATGAGGAGGAAAAATAAAAATAAAAATAATTGGATAAATAAACATGTATATCTGTATGTATAGACACTGTCCACTGCCCAATCTTTCATTCCTATTGAAGCAAATGAAATGTTCAGCAATCACTTCAAATTAATATATATATATATATATATATATATATGAGAAATGTTCGTCAACACTCACCGTAACACGAATTCAAACAGAATTTTTTAAAAAAAAAAAAAAAAAAAAAAAACACCCAATTTTGTGCATTGTCTTCTATTAATCCCAGAATCATGATGAGATCTCATCTATACACTCCTCACCTACAGCTTTTGCCACGACAACCATGTGACAATTATACCGACGCTTACAGTACTCTTGCATTGATGATGTTAATCCTAATCAATCTCGCAGTTTTTGCTAATTGGAGATCCGTGTTGATTCACAGAAAGGCTCCAGAATCTAACACTTAAGTCCAAACCATCCTGCCACCCACCTGAGAGACTATACTGCACAATTGCAAAGGCTGTGAAGAGTGTTTGTTGGATCCATGGAAAAAAGCACGGAAGCCTGGGGATGGATGTCTGGACACATCCCCCTACTCAGCTTCTTTTTCAGATTGGAAACAAACGGGGGCCTCTCTGGAAGAGACCGGAACCAACCTTTTTCCTGGAGGATTAAGTACCTCCTTAACTCCACAGCCTGTGCCACTGATATATCTAAGCTAGATTAAATCAGCTCATAAGTTGCGACAGCGTGGTTTAGTAGTATGATAGTTGCTTCTTCCCAGGACGGTGGCGACTAATAACAACACTGATTCAAAACGTTCACATGCTCCATAGGCGGTTACAGGGATTATCACTCCCCCTCTCTCTCTCTCGACTGCCGCGTCGCACCAGGTATGAATACGAGTTGCACAGTGGCATTGAAGCTCGTGGCAGAAACCGAGTGCAATCGGAATCTACAAAAACATTTTTGGGTGGGATTCGGCCGATGCAACCAACACATTGGGATTGAGAGAATGATTTCTCATGATTTAATGGCGCCCTCCTGTATAGGCACTATTATATTGAACGTAGCCCTGCGAAATCTGCAGGTATAAATATTCGCAGATGCATATTCACTTTTTCGAATGGATTTCCGAGTTGCTCATGATTTGAGATCGAAGGATCTGTGGTTGATTAGCTTGTGGTTGTGATGACCTATGTGCATTGGGTTTCGTGTCTGATTATTCTAAATTGTGACTCAATTTGATCACAAGATTCAACCAAGTGATACATGTGCAGTGTTTTGCCCTCAATATCAGAAATATCAGAAAAATCGGTTTATCTGGATTTTAATATAGTGGCAACAGAATGACAAATTTTGCCTAAGCCGTGTCGAAAAACAATAAATGTGAGCTGGGAAACACCGTTATACTACGATTACTTCGCCGTTTTCGTCATGAAGATCCTTTCTGCTATTTATGATTCTGGATGAATCAGATTCGAAGGCTAAATAAGGTAGCTTAGGACTTGGTGGTACCCTGTTTGTCAAAAAGGTGCTAAATATCAACAGATAGTGTAAGATTTGTGTCAAGTCTTCGAATTAATGAAACAAAACTAAAGAAAGAAGATTTTCTCAACGCTGCAATGCCGATTTAACTCGTAGCTGCAGGCACGTCTTCGTTGGATCTCTTGTGGTGATAAACGATCCTCAAACATGTCTTGCAATGATGGAGAAGACAAACAACGGAGTGGGAAAAAAGAAGCAAAAACAAGACAAAACAGAGAAAAACGTAAGTTATGTTCCAGCAATCTTAAAAAGCTTACTGTTGGAGTTGGAATCACTGGATTCTGTGTCCAAAAAGAATACCCTGAAATAAAGCAATCTCAGAATTTCATATTGCGTGTCGGAAGTTGCTGATGCCGATAAATGCACATTTATGCCGATTCATTGAATAGGGCCCCACAAAGGATGGATGAGAACTATCTCTACAACTGACGTTCTCATTTGTACTAAGGAAGTTCTATCTTCTTGCGATGTTGCGCAGCCCAATTCATCTGCTGGTTCATATGCTTTTTAATAGTTCATGAAGCTACATTCTGTATTCATGAAGATGATGACTTGGGGAAAGAATAGTCGGTATTTGCTTCTGAAGCTTGATAATATGTATGCCGTGTGACCAAAACCTCATGGAAACATACGAAAGAGGTGTGGAGGTAACACTGGAACTGATGATCAGTCTCCAACCTTAACGAGTAGAATCTCGTCGGACTAGCTTCTATTTCGTGCTAGTCATGGATCCCGACCTTTGAGTATCATCTATATTGAGTTTTAGAGTTTCCATTTCAGAGGTCATGCAGAGCAATCGGACAAGGTGGGTGACGAGTCTGCCGAGTACAGATTGTACCAAAATCTTGAGATGAAGGTCTGCACTCGCATTCGTCGTGAATCACACAGAATAGACTCCGGCTCAGTGCAGCAGGAGGACTGCTTCGTCTTTACTTCAGGCCCTAGTGTCTGTTGTGACAGATCCAAAGAAAAACAGTGTCCAGTCGCACCGACTCGGTGGATGTGCACATGTTAAGAGAGATTGCTAGAGTAGTTCCAGTACACAAAAGATTGGAAGTGCAGATTAAGCGTTCTGTAAGTATAAGTACTGCATCATTTAACCGTGCAAACATGCAGACATTACTGAAGACCACACAAGATCTAGGTAATAGATTGACGAAGAATGCAAACAAGAGCTTACGGTCAAGAAAAAGTAGGCATCATATCGCCAGAGGTACGTAGGGCTAAATTACGCATCCTTATGTACATGGATGGCGATATCTTTACTTATGAAACAATTGAAACTTCATTTGAGTTTGATCAAGGGTGCACAGTCGACTATTACAAGGCTCTGTCTACTGCAATAGTTGGAGCCCACACACCCACACGTTGTGAGTATAACTAGGTGCGAGTAATTCTCTTCATGTTGGAGATTGTCACCGACGATCACCGTGTGAATATAAATATGCTGAAGGTGCAAGCCCCAGTAACTTGAGCCGACGCCGCGAATATCAATGAAATGATAATGATTATTGATCCATCTACCTCCAGATCCTTCAGAAGCTGCTGGAGCAAATTAGTCTACTACCATCATTAAATGATACTATTGCAATAGTATGGTACATTCTCAAAAAGAAGATGGGGTGCTCGCTGCATCGACGGATTATCGCCAAGAAAATGGCGACAATGGACTCGGAGAACCTGGAGAAAAAGGTGAGGTCGAGTACAACTCTGACACAGATGGAAACGAACACTCCGGTGATTGGTAGGTTGCAGTCGATTCCTGTGTGCTCTCGAGGCTGGAGCTCGACTTTGGGCTAAATCCAAAGCCGAGCTTGAGGTCAAGTTCCAGTGATCTCGCCGCACTCATGCCGGTGCAGTCCCTGCCAACGTTTGCATGAGATGAAAGTTGGCTCGACATCGCGCTCTGCAACGGTACGCCTTTCTTCGGAGGATGGGTCATGAATTCAGTTGCCCGGGCTTCGTTACTGATACGGGTGGCACTTTTCGCGCTGGACGATCTGGATCCTTTCGGGATCTTCGTGATAGAAGTCGAACGATTACCATCTGATCGCCGTTGCAGTGTAGAGTTGCTTCTCCGCACTGTTGGACCGCGAGAAGTGGGTTGCGAATTCGACCTAGGCAACTGGTTGCAGGTAGTATTTCCGACCCTACCTTTCAGTTCATCACTGCACGGTGGAGGAGCAAAGTTGGTTTTTGCCTTGGCACCTCGAAGAGCTCTTGCGGCTGGAGAAGACAATGACAAGTTGGACACATGTTAGACCCAAAAGGACGACAGTGTTTCAAGGATATAGATTGATACGTGCGATTTTCAATACTAGAAGCTCTTTGAGTTACAGTGAAAGCTTACCACTGTCATAGGCCCGTGCAGCATCTTCAGCAGTGTCAAATGTTCCCAACCAGTGCCGACATCTGCCGATGCGGTCACGAATCTCAGCAGACCATCGACCCCATGGCCGCTTCCTCACACCTCTGTAAGCTCGACCAGTAATTGTCGCCGCCGAAGCCTTCGCAGCACTAACTTTGGTCACATCAGTAACAGCCCGCCTTGTCGGAGCAACTACAGGATGCCTGTAATCATCGAAACAACCGCGTATGTCTGGCTGAAACTTCGACTTGATCTCCGCAGGAGGATTGGCCAGAATATTGTCAGGTGTAGGCCAGAAATTGTCGAGAGCTGATCTTAGACCCTCTGCAGTGAAGACCTCTGGGTATGAGACGGCTGGCGACGTCAGATCAAAGCTCCAGTCCTGAATTGTTGAAATCTCAGTCGCAAGTGACGCATGCTGGTTGAGATCTTGTAAATCGGTCGACGCATTCCAACAGCTGTAATCGTCCTCCACTGCCGATGTGGAGAGAAAGGAACAGTGATGTTGGTTATATTCGGATGTTTGCTTGTTCCCGAACAAGACGGTCTGGCCAACAACTGCCGCAATGCCATCCAAGTCCTTCACGAGTGCACTACTTCCGTGTAATGAACTGCAATCTTCTGAGAAATGCGGAACTGGTGAAACTTCAGCCTCTGATTCGCCGTAACCAGCGAGAAAGGAGCTAGGGTTCAGCTCGCTCAGATTTCCACTGCCGAATTGGTCACTGGACCACCGCCGTTTGCAGTCCGTTTCTAAAAGTGATTGAATTGCGGGATTCTCATCTGACAGGAAAGAGCCAACAGAAAACTCAAGACAATGGGCACTTGCTCTCGTTATCGGACAGCTATCAGGTAAGATCTCTCTCCGTTTGCGCTTCGCAAGAAGCGTACCACCAAGCATATCATGTGACGCCATGAATACTGTAAGTGTAGTGAACTTCCAGGTATTCCTTCGACCTGGACAGATTAAATCAAACCCGAATTACAGCAGCCTGCGTTAGCAGAGCTCAAGCTAAAGGCGCTTTCCTATCACTCGAGCTCCAAGTCCGTTAGGATTCTGCTTTCAGTGTCGACGAATTACGCCGTCTGCCACTTCAAGTTCGCGCCAGAGTAAGCTCGATTTATCTGGTTCTTCAGCCAAGACTCGCTTCGTAGCTGTGCGAAACGGTGAGAGCCCTGATTCCAGTTTCTTAATTGCGCGGTTCAGTTCCAAATCTAGCGGTCTTCTGCAAACATGTTACTCAGGCACGCGCATCCCTCGAGCGGCGGTTGCGATAGCTCAAGTTACTGTCGCTGAGGATACCAACCCCCTCAGCACACTAGATTCCTCCGAAACGTTGCCACATGTGATAAATGCATCCGGACACCCAAGCAACTTCTCGAACGGTGCAGTAGCACGACTCGGAAGCCGCAAATCGACGCCACCACAAGCATGCGCTATCCCGTCAGACGAATGCTGTCGACAATAGAGCCTGGACCAATTGAGCGTTTCAGGTGAAGCAAGCAGCAGACACACATGCGAGTCGACTTGCACGTAAGCTCCGCACAAGCGCTGCTGCAGCAACAGTGCACATCCAGGTATGTGAGCCTGATGTTGGTTCGGACATCCACACGAGCGGGCGCAGAGGGAGAGAATACAGACAGGCACACAAACGTCCTGAAAGAGAGGGACCTCGAGACCCTAATGCCACCAGAGCTCACGGAGAGGGCTTATAACTTAATGGCTGCACAGTTCGTGTACTACCGCTTCGTGACACAATACTAACGTATGTATGCAGTGGTTGTGCAGAGACTCTCGCTAGAATACACTATAAGTTTCCACTTGGGAGCTTCTGGTCTTCTCTCAGTCACAATGAGTGACGAGCCTTGAGATCACCTTCTAGATACATAGGAATCAGAAAGCTGGCTGCAGTTTCTAAATACTATCTGGGCAGTGGGGTGATGGTAGAATGATAGAGTGCAGAAGGGCTTCTACCTGATACTGACGATACACTAGGCTCTCTGCTTAGGCTAGGGTACTACTTCGTAGAGGGGGGCTAAGAGGTTGATGTTTTGAAGTGTGCTGTGGAGTTTGTACTGCCCAAGCTCATCATCATTAGAATTTCATTCCTAACAGGTGGCATTCTGCCTCCTGATGGTTATTGACCATCCCTTGAAGACCCTTTGGGTGCATGTATACATGTATATAGATGTATGTATGTATGTATGTATGTATGTATGTATTAAGTGGTAATCAGAGTTTCATTTTATTTTATTTTATGTTATGTTAAGAGATAAAATTCAAAAAAAAATCTGGGATGAATGAACCATGTAGTGTTTGAATTCATCTCATTTTTTTCTTTAACGTAACTTATGTTGAATAAAATATAAGAAATAAGTAAAGTTTAATTTTCATTAGAGGGTATTAAAGTATTATTTGCAAATCTAATATTAGAGGCATATTGATACATCATTTTAGACAGTAGTATGCATTTAATTATATATTGAAAACAGTAATTGAACATCATGTGTTTATGGTTGAGTTTGAGCATTTGAGACTATGTGTATTCATTTTCATACATAAAATCACATATATTTATATATAATGCCATTCTATGGAGTTTGAATTCAATCAAATTATTTCAGTGATTAATAATTCAATAAGAATGGCAGTATGGAACTCACAAATCCAAGATACTACTTTTGGTGATGCAATACATGGACATGTCTAATCAAGCAAAAAAATTACCCCAACTTAAATCTTGGATTAACCAAAAATAATCAACAATAATTAAGTGACTTGGCAACTTCAAATGTGTTTCTACCCTCTTGGACACATGCACATGCACTCCAAATGTATCTGAATTAAACTAGTTACAAGTTTGCCCCAGTAGTCAATGTCTTTCTAAAAAACCAGATCCCTTTGTCAAGGAATCCTTGGTCAAGTAACAACTCCATGTCAAAGAGAGCATATGACCGCAGAATGCTCCTGTAACCAAGGAAACTGTGGTGTCATTTGTTAAGCTATCAAACATAAAATACCTTTTTGTTGTGGGAGTATGGGCTTGAACTAGCATGTTTGGTTGCATTATGTTAGCATGGCTAAAAATCAAAAAGCCTCCTTCACAAGAGAGTGACTTTCATCATACAATCACATGTACCTGAACTTATCCAACTCTTTCAATAACTCTTGCAACATATTCTGCAACCCCCATGCCCACATGGCTACATTGGCCCCACCATTGGGATGTCCTGATATGACCTAAAACAATCTAAAGTAAGTTCTTCTCTTGTAGGCATTGAAGGTAAAGGAACATTTACATTAAATTAAATCTTGGTTTTGTGCTGGACATTCTTAACCAAGACCCATCTTTGGCAACCACCAGCATAAACCAGGGTAATGTAACCAGGGTAACTGTAAATTCAACATGTAATGACTCAGCATGGAAGTCATTGCCAAAAAAAACCATCAGGCTGAGAGGCTTTGTATTTTCCCATCCCATCTTTGGTTAGAGTGGAGAATCCTGCACTCCTTAGCCAAGAAAAAGATACTCTTGTTCCCATGAATAGACAAAAGATGCAGGCAGCACCCCATCTGCTTTAATGGCCTCTAAACCTCCTTTTGCTCCTCTCCCATGCCTGCTTATTCAAGGAAGCATACCAGACGTCCAATGAACCCAGTTTTTTCTCATTGCTTTACTCTGGAGGAAGGGGGCCACAGTGACTATGTAGGCAAGTGGTACTGTTTCTCCTTGTGGGTAACAGCTGCTGTTCCTACTCTTAGTTTCATGCCCTTGAAAGCATATACTCTCAGCTACCTACTTTGTTTTCTACAGCCTTTTTTTTGCAACAGGGGATTTGCTTTGCATTGTTGGTGGTTGCTGGTCTTGCCTGATTTGTCCAGTTTCCCAAGCATTACACAGTTGCCTGCAGATCATGCTTGTTCCCATGTCAGGCTGTGTGCTTTAGCTAGTCAGGCAATTAGCAACCGTGCCTTTCTTCTCTTTAATTATTTCTGCCCCTGGTCTCAAATGTAACTGTCTTCAGAGGAAGGTGCCAAAAAACAATAATGTGAACCTGGTAACTGCAAGGCTCAGGCAATTTGATCTCCAGCAATCCAGTACATGAGACCGGATGAAGATATAAGAATGAAACCTAGCCTTTATAGTTTAATTTTTTATATTCATCTTTTGAAATTTAGTGGGTGATTTTGAAACACTTTTTACACCAAGTTATAACTCTGCATACCAAGGTTAGGGTCCACTATTATAGCATTAAAAATGAAGACATTTCAATCTCTCTGGGGGTGAATTTGTGTAGTGCTACATTGTAAATGAATGTTACTTTGGAGACATATTCTAAGATTGATTCTCATCAATATTTATTCCCAGAGGATGATAGTAATACTAATAATAAATAAATAAATGTAAGAAATTGATTATCTCTCTGAAGAACCATATGATGTTACAGGTGTATGTGTATGACAGTAATTTCAAGTGCTTGCAATGATTTCTAGGGTCACCTTTTCAATGTGGATGCTAGATCTTAAACCACAGTAACCTCCAAAACAGGATGGAGTTTATATAAGTTGTATTGTGAATTTTAAAGCAAGTTACTTCAAAGAAAAAGGATATTTTACAGAATAAACTACATCACTAAATTATGATTAGAGGCCAACCTCTGGTCAGGGAATTATCACTAAATGGTCATGTTTGTTCTCTTTTTACAGACTTCATTTGCGGTAATTATATTTCCCAATTCAAGTGCTAATAAGTGGGGACTATTAGAGTTATTTCCCACCTGTAATTATCATTTATTTTATTAAGGTGCATTGAAAAGAATGGAATATTAATTCTGGTAAAACTGTGTCCAACTAATCCATTTATTATACATTCGTTGAATCTGATTCAACTAAACTTTAAATGAGGTTGCCAAAATTTTCCTTTCATTGATGATAGTAGGCGAAAGCCTATCAATACAAAATTCACTACCCCTTTATAATATAGCTCCATAGGGAAGAATTCCATTCCAGTGAGCATAAACTTGAAGGGTGAAAGAGGACATACACAGGCTCACATCAATTGAATAACGCTCTAGCACACACTCTCTCTCTCTCTCTCCGAAGAAAATTTTATGACAGTCAGATCTGGCAATACCTGATTTTTTCGGTTAAAATTTGGCAGGGATTTCGGTCCTGAACTTGATTTACCAGGTGCCAAATTGGAGTGACTGCTAATCCACAACACAGTTATCCTGGCAGGAAATTTCCACGTTCAGCCAATACACACACTCACAGACACACAGCAGCCTGAAATCATCTGGGCAATGTTCCAGTTTAAACGCAGGTCTCAGAAAAAATTGAGAAATCGGCAAAACCCAGTCGTCCATAACCTGGTAAAATACAGATCCTTGGAGTCCAGCGGTGTGAGATGAGACAAACTTCGCCCCTGCGGTGTGAGATTTTTGCGGTCATCCAAGTCGGAGATCTCGCGACTGGCAAAACTCTCAGGACACTGGCAAGCTGAGTGTTCATCCTTCCACTCCCAGATAACCTGCCCACACAGCCTGAGCACCTCATTTACTATAACCATGACGGTGTACCAGTGGGCCAATAGATTCATGGATGGCAAAACTAGGGCTTGCAAGATTCTCCGGCGGAAGGTTCTCCACTCCCACGTTGGGAAATGGACCCATGACGCCAGCACTGGTAAGTTTGATCGTCAGGGGGCTTCCTACTTATAGTGCTCTAGGCTCAAATACCACCGCATGATGTACAAAATACGTGATGTCTACAAAAGAGAGAGAGAGAGAGAAAAAAACAAATGACCCAAGTAAGGAAAAAGTGATTTTTTTTGCAGATACAAGAACAGTTTGATTCTAGTGGCTTTCTGTTTCAGATTCCACGCAGGATCAGAAACTTGAACTCCAACGCACCTCTCAGTGATCTAATACGATCTACGTGGTTCCATCGATACACGCCGCGTATGAAACGATTTAGACGTATTTCTCCACTTCCGCTAAAGACAAGCGGGTGCTGTCAGTTGGCTTACTAAATCTCGTTCATGTGGGAGAGTCGTCAGTCTGAAGTCTTTGGCTTTTTGTCGCTGCGCTGTACAGGGAAAGAGCTCTATTACACAGCCACCATACGTCTACTGTATTCCTGTAATGGCCGACTTTGTAAGAGGAGATACTGTGGACACATCTCTGTGACCCAAGTTGGAAGCACTGGCTGTGGGATCATTTCATGCTTTGGCTGGTCTTCTTCTTGCCTGAGCCACTGGTCCCCAAAGTCACCACACCCTTCTTCTTCTACTTCTTCTTCATGAGTTTAACTAAACCATAATGGAAAATGTGATGGACATTGCTGCCGTTGCCTCTTCCACCCTCCAAAATGCTCCTAAAGCTCAATGTTGTTTTTGCCCACAAATCTTTGTTTTTGTCTAGTGACTTGGCTGGCTATATGACATGGAGGTTGCCTTGTGGTTTGTGCTCTCTTGCTTAGGTTGACTTTACTACTTCTGCAATTGGGTGGTTGCTTGTGGAATGATATTTGTGTTTGTTGAACTTGGAAAAGTGGTAATTACTTGCCTGGTCTCACAAACATGCATACATACATACATACATACATATATGTGTGTGTGTGTGTGTGTGTAAATTTGGCAGTGAGAAACAATTTAAAACATGAATTGGTTGTTATTAACATGAATTGGTTGTTATTGTCCAGGAGAGGGTTTGTTGACTTTCATGGGATCTAACTATAATTAGATGGAATATGAATGGTTTTCAATGTGTGGTACCTAAAATTCATTGTCACCACAATAGTGTAAACTTAATTAAATGTTTTGTATATATGTTGAGTTGTTTCAATTGTATGAATGTGTTCCTCCATGGCACATTTGCAACCAATGAATACCCATTGAAATGAAATAGCCTCCTGATATACTGTACACAGAATAATAGAAGTTATTTATTCACAAGTTTATGTTTAGTTAATATTAAAATTTTAAAATGTGAATTGGACTAGGAAAAAATAAATTCTAATCAATTAAATGACACAAATGGTCAAAACTAGACCTTAAATATGTCTTAAAATGTTTTGTTTTAAACCAATTATTAAATGAAGAGAACAAAAGAAACAAAAAGGGAGTGCTATTCCAAAGAAAAAAATGTTTACAGATGTTTGTCACCAAATTTATCTTGGAATCCAAGTTCAATTTTTAAGTTCAAAAATTCAAAAGAACATAATTGAACATTACCACCAAATCAAAAGTAACAAAAAACTTATTTGAATCGTCTATGTCTTGTATCTGCTACAACACACCTTTCCGTATTTTTTAATCCATTTTTCCTCCTCAAATTCTGAAAGAAAACTAAATAAAATTAGCCACGTGATGAATGCAAACAAGGATCACAAACTCTTTGCAACAGCACAATAAGTAGCAGAGCCATTAATTCAACATAATTCAACATGCAATTATAACATATTTCAATCTTGGTTTTCACTTGGGGTCAATTTGACTTTAGTGGCAGTGGTGGCTGCTGCTGCTTATCATGGAGAAACAACAACATTATATCTTGGTTCATATATATATATATATATATATATACATACATACACATATGGGTACTTAGAAAATATATATAAAAAATAAACTAATTGTTCAAATGGATTTGGTTGGTAATGAAGATTAAAGGTGCAAAGAAATTGAGGTTGGCTGCACTAAGAAAAAAAAAAAAAAAAAAAAAATCTGTTACCCAAATTCTTCATCAGATTTGAAGATTGGATTGCAACCATGGCAAGGCCCATTGAATGATGATTATTACGATTATTATTATTGTTATTATAATAATTTGTGTATCCTTGTATGAGCAACATAGGTTTGAACTCACATGATACATAGTGCCTTGTGTAAGCCACTATGTAGGGTGGTGAAATGGCAACAAATTCAGTGCAACAAAAGCATATTACTTGTCTTTTGTGACACTTTGGATAACCTTAAGTTTTACCTCTACAAGAGAGAGAGAGAGAATTGTTCTCTAGGGGTATATTAGGCAAAAGAAGGAGATAATTTGTATACAATTATATACATCTAAATCCCATTCAAACATGGAAAACATTATGGGACAAGATTAAACTCTGATAGGACTCATTTGGTACAAAGGGATTGCAGTGAACATATGGAGAAAAAAACCTAGAGAACAATATTAATATGTATTTCATCTTATTCAAATCATTACTCTTCACAAGAACATATGATTACTCACTAAATTAGATCATTTCTCTTTAATGCAATGATATCATGTTAAAGAATAAAATTATTAGAGATGAGATTATTCTTTTAAAAATAGTGTGTGTGTATATATATATATATATATATTTATATATACACACAATACGGTATTACCAAAGCCAAAGATGTAAGAAATTATAATTAATTATTAAAACATATACATAATGAGGATAATTTTATTTTCAACGATGATTAATAGATGATAATTTTATGGATCACATTTTAATCTAATATTTTTTCTATCTTATACTATTCTCATGTCTAATACTCATTTAATAAAATTATTAATCAACAACTATCAGTACCTACAATCTTTTGCTTTTTGCAGTTGTTTGCATTATATATCATGAAAACATATTACTTTAACATTATGAATTTAAGTTGATTACATAATGGAGTCTGTACCTATTTTAAATCCCAACTTGTTGAAGATATTTTGCATGTTATTCTACTGCCATTGTACACTTCTATTTCTTGTAGGCACAAACAAGTCAATAAAAACTCAGAAGTTGGATCACAAATAATTAATATAAATTCATTGTATAATCCAAAATATGTTATAATTCAACATGCAATTATAACATATTTTGGACTATACAATGTATACATACACAAAAGAAGAAGAAGATAAGAGCACAATGTTGCTTGTTACAGAGATCTTTATACTGTATTCTCATATATATATATATATATATATATATACATATATATTGTGTCTCTATGGTAATACGAACATTTTAAACCTTGCATAGTGCTCTTTGTCATTATTACAGACTTCAAATGTTTAATTTTTGAGTGTGTCTGGATGTATGTATGTTGGATGCAACAATCACAGTTCAATTTTTTTTTTCCATCAGTGAAAGAATAAAATTTTCTATCTATATTTTTCACATCAAATTCATGTGTTGCTTCAAATTATCTCAAGTTAAAAATTCAGAATGATCAATTCAAAAACATATACACACACAACTTGAAATCTGTTGTTTTTATTCCCTCCGAGATATCATGTTTCTTACTTAAAGAACCTATTCATATCAACACACATAATTTTCTGACAATATATATAATATATCCATTTTTCATTAAGAAATTACCAACTACAAAAAAAATCCAGTCTATTGCAATGATTTGCCACAAAGCTATTTAATAATTATTTAACTTGCCAGCACCCAAATTCCTAAACCATCTTGTTGCTATCATATTTATTTCCTTTTTTTTTTACAAAAATTGGATGAAATTTTATTTTTCCCAATTTTGAAGATACCATAAAATATAAAAATGACCATTTTAAACCTTGATTTTGAAAGAGTATGTTTCTAAAAGCAAAATAAGATATTCACCCTGTGCTTCTTTTCATGAGCTGTAAGAAGAAAAGAAAATTAATATTTGAAACAATAAATCAAGTACTATATGTATTTCTTTTATTAATTAGGACATTAAACACTTCTCTGTAAGATGCTATGAACTTTCCAAGGATAGTTCCCATGTTCATAATCAGTGTACAGTAATCATTAATTATGATTGCATATAGTATAAATAGAATGAATCATGTGGTAAGAAGCTTACAGTTCATCACATTGTTTGTATATTAAATTTGATCACATTGTTTTGTTGGTATGCATACATCAAATTTGAAACAAAACTGGTTGATGTGAGAAAGTTTGAATTCATTCTCTTCAAGTGATGAAAAAAATGAAGTAGGTGAGGTTTCTTTTCTTTTGTGCTTGGTTAGTGTGATAAAATACTATTTTTGCAATTATGGCATAGAAAAAGAGCCAAAATGAGCTTCAAGGTCATAAATCTCATGGTTACATAAAATAAAAATGAATTAAATGCATCAGCAAATATCAAAGATTTATTTTAATTTTAAAAAAGGGAAAATGCTAAAAACATTTACAAAAAAATGTAGATAAATAAGTACACTTTAAATATTTATAATGAATGCAGGAATTATTTTTATATGTATTTTAGTTTCTTAAAATTAGTATATTCTATTATAGAACAAAGCTTTATTCTGGGCATTGTATGGATTCATAGTTTCTTTTAAAAACACTAACAGTTTTGACATGCTTAAGAACAAGTAGGTCACAAATAAGCAATAAAACTGCACAGAATTGTAAACATTGACATCATTTTGGATCCTTTCAAACTATAAAAACAAAGAATTGCAATGATCTTGAATTACCAAAGGAAGACACATTGATATTTAGAGGTTGTCAATTCAATTCCAAACTGCAAAAATCCAACATCTTCCTTGATAGATGCTAGCATGAAAATAATTACTATACAAGATTTCACCAATAAATGAAAATGAAAATTAAATTAAAAATAAAATCCTTTGATAAGGTGACCATTTCTTCAAGATAAGAACATGTGCTATCACCAAATGTTTTTAAGCAAGAGATTTTCTGAGAAACATGGTAAGTTCAAGCACAAGATGCTTGTTAGCCCACATGGGTTTCAAGGTGGCCAGTGAGGAATGGACCTCAATTGGACAAAAGAAACATGGGTCACAATGTGCATCAATATCATCAGGGGAACAAAGGGATATAAAAAGAGAACAGAAGTGACCAATTTTATTTATTTATTTTACTTACTTACTTAATTTTTTGTTTGTTTGTTTGTTTGTTATGGACCAAGTGTCTCCAGGCCTGCCTCCAAGCCTGATGAAGTGACATGTGCAATTGCCTGGCATGGTAACCCACTTAAGAAAGCCGTCTTTGAAGCGAGTGCTGTAAAACCCTCAGCCCCACTAAGTAGGCAATTTAGTGGGATTAGTACAACCCTGCATTAAAGTTAACCCACACTTTAAGTGCTCTCGTTGTATTGTACAGTTAAATTGTACTTACCCAGGCAGCTGATCATTCTGCACATGCACAAGTGGGCCAACCATTTACTGAAAGGGTGGGTTTATGCCAAGCTCAGTGGAGCCACAGCCCCCCATACCTTCACTTTGGCAGAGGATTAGTTAACTTAACCCAGCTTAACCCTGATTCATAGGGTTTTAAGTTTGTGATTATTTCTGTGGGCAGCAAGTTACCTGGCAAAGAGTCTATCCCCATGAGTCAGTTTAGGGTTAGGTCACAAGAGGAAATTAAGAAGGATTTTATAACTAGGTCACGAAATTAGTTTCCCAAATGTTGTATGATTATGTAGAAAATAATATGCATATTTGGGTTACAGTTAGAGGAAAAGAAAAGATTCAAATTAATATTTCAGTAGATGTTTTTCTAACTAACAGTAGGTTGTTGTTGAGCTCTGTGTGTAAGGAAGTTCTGGTACTTATCAGAGAACCTGGTTCAGCATGCACCTTGAAACTGGAGCTGTCAGAACTTTGGGGTCGTGGAAGGGGACTTGGATGTGAGTCATTCATCCTTCTCGTGGGAAACCTCATCCTCCACAAGTGATTTGCCTGATCATTGAAATACTAATCTTAAATAAAAAGAGAGCGAGAGAGAGAGATGATTTATTAATTTATTTTTGGTTCAATTCTTGGCATAATGTTTGCGTCTCAACCAGCCTTACAAAAATATTAAAATAAAACACAACTGAAATTATGCAAACATCATGCAACTTGGACATGACCCTCTTTGCTAATTAGTCCCAAAGCCCTCCCACTTCTCACCACAAAGCCGCAAAGTCCTACTCACATGTGAGTGTTTTAAATGGATGTAGTTGAACCACATTTTAAGCTTAAAATGAGTTTTTCAACTCATTCCACTTTCCTTAGGAATATGTTTTTACACTAAAACATTGTTTTAAATTATTAGATTGCAAAACAACTAGGTTGCATTTGTGCTGTGTTTGATTGAGTAAAGTCAAGATTTCATTGGTTGGGATTGAAAACACCAACATATTGGTGTATTATTTTCCACCTCCTAATAATATAAATCATATAATATCAAAAACTTATTTAATCTAATAGAACTAAAAAGTAAAAGAGAAATTAAAACTTTCCACATGGAAGATAGTCCTACACCAACATGGGCTATTGCATTGTCAACTGAAGCACCACTCAATCTCCCAAGGCTTTGGTGGACTCACAAAGTAAATGCTCCAAAATTCTCATGCATAGCATATCCAATTTCAAAAGATCATTTACTCCTAAGAACTCTGCTAAACAGGGCCATTCAAAATTTGGATAAGAAGAGTCCAAATTAATCACAGTGGAAGGACACAACATGAGTACACATCCTCTGCCCTCATTCAAGCATCACCACGACAACATCCTTCAAAAAATACCAAAACCAAAAAACCAAAACCCTCTGTATCATTTTCCAACAAATCAATGCTAAAAAATCATGAACATTTGCAAATCATTACACATCAAGCAGTTTCTTACTCGCAAAGACCATTGGAGCACAGTAGACTCTAAATTCTCATATTTGTTAACCAAGTTGGATAAGGATGAAGAAATGGCCATTGATGGAAAAAGTGGGTATGAATGTGTGTGTTTCTCTTTTTAGGGTTAGTTAGGTATGAGTGTGTGGTTCTCTCTTTAGGGTTAGTTGTTTTTACTACCATACCAAGAGGCCAATTGGTGCAGAGGGGCAGGACCCACAAAGGGAGAGAGGGAGTGCAGTAAGAAGAAAGAGTTAAAGAGCATGAAGGGACATCATTCAGTGCTTGGGTACAAATGAATTGGGGGAGGGGTGGGGGTACAATTCATGAAGGGGGGGGGGATTTCCTCTCCCATTCTGTTTAGTCTCCAGTTGCTTATTTTGTCGCAGCCCCAGATTTGCTGCTCCCAGTCAAGGAAGACCAAATCCAGAAGCATCCCAGTGAACCTCTCCCTCAAAGGGGGATTAGGAAGCCTGGTACCGTTTTGCAGAGGCTGGAGCAGCTTCTTCGTGGGCATTATGGAGTCGCCAAGTGACCCTTGGATTTGCACCAGTTTTGCCTGTACTCTCTCTGCCAGTTTCTGTGCTGGAATAGATGAATAAAGTTCTTTGCTTCAGCATTGTTGACTGGGATTCATGGTGACAGAAAGCGAGAAAGAATGAAAGAAAGAAAGATTGACAGACAGACAGACAGACAGACAGACACTAGAAGCTGATACGTCATTTTGTTTTGTTTTTTGTTTTGTTTTTGTTATATATTTTTTATATTCTAGTGGAAGATCTTCTCTCTTCCATGGTACCACTCCACAATGAACACTTATTATGATTCTGATATACTTGTTAATAATACGAATTCGAGGTTTTACAACGAATCAGTCAAAGTTTCCACAGTACGGTAGGCTTGTGTAGCAATGATAATTGATCAGTGTAAGGAATAGAGGAGGTTTTGAAGCTCTTCGAGATGGGATTTCAATATTGGTATTGTGTGGCAAGCTTCCATGTTGCAGGATTCACATTCGCATCATTTACAACGATATATATATATATATATATATATATATATATTTAAATACACACAGTATGGAATCGTTTACAAATTCGATTTCAGAAGTTAAAACGACTACATCTTAGTGCAACATCACAAGACAGAAATGGACAGGTAACCACACGTTTGTAACTTTCCAAATTGCGACCACAAAAAACGGCTAAACTCTCACTTGAACAGCGTCACAATTTGCACGACGACATGCAAATCCCAAGAGCATGAAATCTGAGTGTGGACCACAGTGATGTGGTTTTTTTTTTTTTTTTTTTTTTTTTTTTAGCGTTTCGAAAAGAGTCACGACCCTGTCACAAGTCCCTGAAGCTCACATGTGATCACTGTGTTACAGAATGAAGACTTTCTCACTACTACAAAAACAAAGCACAACCTACTGCAACAATCTGGAATTTACACTTCTAGCAATGGTGTCTGGTGTTTGTTCCTGTTCAAGTATACTGTTCAAGTATACAAAATGGGATCGACTTAGATATGTGCACACAAGCTTGACAAGGAGTTCCATGACAGAGGATCTCGGCAATCAGGTCGATTCTGCCAATCGTTTCTTGTTTGATTTCTCACATAGAAATGGAAGCACAAGGGTTTTAAATTTACTGCAGGACGAGGATGGATGTGCATTGCATATTAATAAATCGCACAGCCCTAGTGAATATAGTAGCCACAACAACGCACTGAAAAATGCAAATCACTTTACATTTTCCATCTCTCCTCACGAAAATCTTTTCTTCTAACTTTTAACAGCAATGGCACAAAACATTGGGTTCTTAGCTTTGAAGCAGTACCCTGGTAAGAAAATTGTACTTAAATTCCACATTGAAGCAACTTTTTTTCTATCACAGTTGCTCTCGCCCTCCTTAAGTTTGTGGCAAGCTGGTCTTAAACAACTGCAAATACTGTTTAATTCTAGATTAAATTAATGAGCAAGGGAAAGCTTGAAGTTAAAAGAGACTGTAAATTTAATCTAAGCATTGCTACTATGGGAATGTCTAGACTGAAATGCAGATTATGACTACGAAATGAAATGCAGTCTAAACATTGCAACCAATGATGCAGCTAAAACACCCTGTTGAGTTTCGATGTAGAGCTAGATGTGAACACCACCACAGAAGTACTGGAACGACGGAAATGCTTCCGAAGTACCCAGATTCCTCCACCGGCAAAAACATTTTCAAGAAATTAAAAATTAGTGATAATAATAATAATAAAAAAAACCTTGTCATTGCCGATTCAATGGATGAAGAACAACCGCTTATAGTGTTTGTTTGTAATTGATTCTTGTTCTATTTTCAAAGATAATAATTAAAAACATTTTTACAAAGAAAGAAGGAGCATTAGTAATGTTTACACATTTAGATAAAAGTATGTATTTCCAACTTATAATTTTATTTTTATCTAATTAATTAATAAAATATTAGCTACATTATTTAGAAATTATTTAAAATAATTTAAAATAAATCAAGTTGGTATTAATTTTTCCAATATGTCTTTGCATACTTTCCAATCTAGAAGTAAAAATCAAACTTGAAGTTTTAATATTCAATCAAACCACTTGGTAAAAGATTATATATTTTTATTTAGATCTAAATAATCCATACACATGAGCAAATAATGAGAAGGCAAAGTTTCTTTATATCATTAATATTGACATGATTATTTTTGAAATTTTCATATTACAATTTTAGGACCAACAATAATTTATATTTGAATCCTTATTTATTTAAATTTTTAATAAATAAGTTTTCTATACCAATTTTATTTTATATTCTATCAAATTGGTAATTTTTTCTTTTGATATAAAAATACTACAAGTTTACTTGCTAATTTTTTTTATATGTATTAAATTAAATTAAATTAAATTAAATTAGATTTTTATGTATATATAATACATGTAATAATAATTATATATATATATATATATATATATATATAGTTACTAACAATTAGAAATTTATGTTGAAATTTTTATGATATAAAATATTTTTTTATTTTATAATTCAAAACAACTATTTATTTGAGTAATATATAAATATATATATATATATATATATATGTAAAATTAAATTTTGTAATTCATTTTTTTTTATAAATATATAAAATTTTAATATTTATAGATCTGTATTTAATTTTAAAATAAAAATAATAATGGAAAATAATTAAAATATGTTGGTCTTTGTCAATGTATTACTTTAGAATTAAAATTGTAGGTATATATTACAGGATCTTTATAAAACTAACTTAGTAAGACATTAAAGTATTTAAGAGTTTTGTTCTTTTTTAAAATTGATATTCAGTATTTAAATTACATATCTTTTGAGATTTTCTATTAATCATAATTGGTGCATTCTATTTTGCTTCTTCATACATATTAATAAAATTTGGAATACAAAACTTTTAATTTTAATTTTAATTTTATTTTCCTTATCTAACATATTTACCAATAGAAATATTACTTAGATATATCTTAGATATTATAATTGTTGGTACAATCGTTTTAATATTTTGGGTTTTAAATAGTTTAATTTTTTCTAAATATAGAAAATTAAAATTTTAGAAATTAATTCAAGAAGCTTATAGATCTTTTATTTAGCTTAGTCATTTATTATGCTGTTTTTATACATTAGAAGTATAATAATTTTATTTTTTTAAAATTTTATTTTTTTAATGCCTTAGTAAGTAACTTAAGATAGAGAAGTAATTTTCTAAAGAATAATATTTAAGATACTTATATGAATCTATGATTTGCATATCCTTCTTGTGGTTTGGATCTTATTTTGAATTTTTATTTATTATTTTTTATCTAATATTGACACAATATTATAACAAAAGATATAATAAAATTCCAATTTAAATCACTAGAAATATATTATCTTGTAAATTTGAGTTTTGTTTTACACCGATATTTGAATTTTTTTAAATGTATTTTATGAAGAATTTTTCTTGTAGGCTTAGAAGTAAAATTAATAAAATAATAAGTATGTAATGGCAAAATATGCTTTTATGTCATGATTTGTATTATTGCAGTAGAAAATATTCAAAATTTTTATATAAAACGAATTCCATCAATTTCTTTTAATTATTTTACTATAATAATACTTAAAATTATGTTAATTTTTTTAAAAATAAAATAAAATATTAGTTGATACAAAATATACCATTCAAAAGCTTACAAAATTTGAATAAAAGAGATTTGATATAGTTTAAAATATAATAATAAAAATCATTATTACAAATTTTTAAGTGTTTTAAATTTATAGAGCTACTAAGTATAAAAAAATCTAAAATACTTTTAAATATATCAAATATTTTAAAAAATATATTATATTATATTATATTATATTATGTTTATTTTTAATATAAAAAAGTAGACCAATTTTCTGAATTAAATTTTATAGCTTAGATTCAAAAGTGTTCTTATTTCAAAGAAAAGCTGATTGAATGTTTATCTTAGGTAGAAGGGGGAGGAGTGTACTTCTAACTAATTGTTGATAGTACATTAGTGTCTTTGATCTATTCATGCTGATTTAAAAAAAAGAAGAAGATTGGGTTTATTTTGTGGACTTTGTTATATTTGCTTTGTTATTTTCTTCTAGCATCCTTTGTCATAATCTATTAAACTAAACTAAGGAATTCTTTCTACTTTGCCTTTAAGTCATTCTTATTATCTAAAGTCTTATAATTTCATTGTTTTTAAATGATCAAAATGATTGATTTAACTATGAGGGGCCAACATATTTTATGTCTTTGAAATATAAGAGGTCTTTGATTTATAATCTAAATATAGTTTTTTGGAGCTTTAGAGTTTGTTGAGTTCATTTGAAGTAGTTACTTTTAGGCGAATCCTTAGTATATGCCTTGCTTTTTTAATTATATAGATATATTAAAAAATGTTGTCTTTCATCAAGAAGACATTCCCTTCTTAATCCATTTCTTTATTTCTTGAAGTTAAAAATAAGTAACAATTATCTAAATTAAAGGCATTAATAAAAATTCTTTAGAGCAAAAGCTTCTAATATTTATCGATTTGATTTTAGATCTAATATTTTGTCTTTTTGTTTTTTTTAGTTTATGCAATGTTTTGTTGAATTTTTAACTTTTTATAGAATATGATATATTTGAATTAAACTCAATGTAGATTTCTTCAATTATTAACTATAATCTTGTTTTTTATTTTTTTTATTTTTTTTATTTTTTTTAATTTTTAAATTATTTTTATCCACTATTTTTTGATATGATATTTTCATTCTATCATTTTTCAAATTATTTAGATATAATTTGTTACTAAATAGAGAACTTAAAAAGATCTCCTTGAATTAATTTTTTTGTTAGAATGTAATAAAAAAGAGTCGATTTTTCTTTGATAAAATAGTCTAAAATATGTGAAATAAAAAAATCTTTAAGTAGTATCAAATTTTTAAAGAAGATTAAGAATTATATTTTATATTATTTTTGTTTTATAAATACTTTAAGATATCAAATCTTGTGGAATAATCTTATAATTTAAGGTGGTCTTTAAGGTTGTACCATAAATTAAATTCCAAAGATAATAATGTTTTATTAGAAAGAAAGAATTTTTTCATAGAGATACATATTTATCTAGATAAAAAGTATTAGGTAGAAAGTAAATGTAGATAGATTTGATATTATCTTGTGGCAAAGCTTCTTAGAAGCCTCATATATATATATATTTGACTTTAGATGTGTTTTTAGTTTATTGGTAGGTTAGAAAACTTGGCCAAAAATTTAGCCATATATCACACATATTAGTAGCTTGTAGAACAAGCTAACTATGTAGCATATATATAGGAATTTTTTCTTGTAAGTTAAATATATGTCTTGTAAGTTGGACATGTATCAAAGATCCTATAGAACGTTGCCAGATAGCTCCTAGTTAGATAGCATATATAGATGTAAGAGTGAAGCTTTTGTCATTCTTATCAATACCTTTCTAGTTCTTAGTCTTGATTCAAGATTCTCTAATCTTCTTGTCTTTGGCAATAGCTATTCTAATTTAATATTATACCATTTTAAAGTGATTTTTTAGTCTTTTTAAGTAATATAAGAGTATATTGATTTTTTAGTTTTTTGAGATTCATGACTTTAATAATTTGACAAGAGTGTTAATTTATTATTTTTATTTTTATTTTTAGAAGTGAATAGATTATCTTACTTTTATTATTATATTTTAAAGATTATAAACTATTTATATATAAATTAATAATTTAATTTTTTAATATTGATTTTTTTCTTAAAAAGAGTAGATTACTATTCTTTGTATTTATTTGCTATTAGAGGTTGTAGATTTTTTTATTTTTTTATTTTTTTATTATTTTTTTTTCATATGTCTTATAAATTTATTTGAATTATCTATAGAAAGAAAAATTATAAATGCTATTCTTGGTAGAAGTGATAATAGATTTGTAACTATTATAAATTTTCATGAGCTTGTTAATACTCTTAGGATCAAAATCTCATGTGTTTCTAATATGAAGAATGGATGCACTATTCCTATATTTATGGAAGAAGTCAATAATGAGGTTCAAACTTTATACTAAGAAGTTATACAATTAAAAGAAGCAAGTAGATCAAATTCATAACTGAATACAAGAAGTCTTGCTTCTACAAGTATAAAAGAGGCAAAGATAAGTATGCTATAGAAGTTTGACAAAACAAGATCAAAATTTTAAGGGTTTTTACAATAGTAAAGTTGTATCCAAAGTTGAATTCTTTCTAATAACTTGATAGATTTATTCAAGTTGGATTCATAAATGCACTTTTATTTGAGAGTTCTCTCTCTTAATTTGCACCTTTGATGGAAAATGATTCATGACTCTTTTATGATTTGAATTCAATCTTAGAAGTCTTTATGGCGACATTTGGACAAAGTGATTGAAAAAAAGATAGTAGAAACCAAATTCTTATCTTTATAACAAAGGTCATGTTCAGCTATCATAAATGCTCCAAAATTCCAAAACCTTACTTGTGATGTGGATTGGAATGACATAGCCCTAATCAATTAATTTTGATATATGTTAAAAAATAATATCAAAGATGTATTATTGATAATGTCAAGACCAAATTCATTGGAATAATTCATTGCTTGAGCTATTGCATATAATAATCTATTTTATATGAGATGCCAAGAAAAAAGATTTGGTTAAAGAAGTACAAGTCAAATTATGTCAACAACTTCTAAGTTTTTAGAAGATTATTCATCAAGACCAAAACCTATGCAAATTTATACAACACATTTCGAATTTCTTACAAAGCAAGAAAAGATTTAACATTGTCAAGAAAACTTATGCTTATATTATAAAGAACCTAAGCACAGTATTCAATATTATTCAAAGAAGCAACATAATCACAAAATAAGGAACATAGTTGCCAAAGAAGATAATATGTTAAAAAAAAAAAATCCCAGCTATAATAGAAATTATGCAGCTAAAATCTTATACAATACCTAATAAAGGTCTTATTCTCTTTTCAAATCCTTCATCTTATTTTACAATAAAAATTTGTTTAAGATAAAAAATTACAAAGTCTTTGTCTTAATAGATTCAAGAACCTCAATTTGTTTTATAGATAAAGCCTTTTTTAAAAAAATAAGAAATATTTTTAATTAAGAAAAATAAAGCTGTACATGTAGAAATCATAGATGATTGTTTATTGTCCTTTGAAGATGTTATCCTTAAAAAAATTCTTTTAGATATAATAATTAAAGATTATAATAGCTTATTAGTATTTAATATTATTAAATCTTCCTTCAATTCAATTATTTAAGTATTATCATGGCTAAAGAAATATAATCCTCAAATAGATTGGATTTTTTACAACCTTGATTTTTTGTATAGTTTAGTCTAAGATTTTTCTAGTCAAGTAGAAATCCATGAGTCCAATACAACAAAATCTTTAATTGTAAGTGCAAGAGCTTTCATGCATGTTGCAAAAGAAGGATTAACTTTTATTATATACACCATACCTATTTTTAATGGAAAAAAGACTTTTAGTGGTATTTCAAGCCAATACCAAGATTATCAAGATATTTTTGGAAAAATAAATCTTTCAAAGCATCATTCCTATGATTGATCTATTAATCTTCAAGAATGAGTTCAACTATCATTTGGATTAATCTATGGTTTATTATAAAATGAGTTGATTGCATTCAAGGAATACATTTACAAGAACTTGGCTAAAAATTTCATATTGTATTCAAAATCTTTTAAAAAGCTCCTATTTTATTTGTGAAGAAAATATAGATGATATTTTAATTTATTCTAAGAACATAAAATATCATAAACTTCATATTTGTTGTGTGTTATAAAAATTAAGTGATACATAATTATATGCCAAGATAAAAAATTTATATTTTATATTACTCAAGTTGACTTCTTAGGATACACCATTTCAAACAATGGCCTTATGAAGGATATTAAAAAGGTCAAAATTATTGTAAATTGAAAGATTTAAAAAAAAATCAAAGAAGTGCAATGTTCTTTAAAATTTGTGAATTATTATCAAATCTTCATCAAAAGCTTTTCTCAAGTTATGACTCTTTTTATACATTTGACTTATAAAGAAAAATTTGAGTGGAATAAAGAAATTGAAGCATCTTTTGAAGCCTTCAAATCATCATTTATCTTTGCATCAATCTAAAGCATTCTTTATAGAAAAAAATACATCAAATTTTAATATATGTATAGTGATATCATAAATGGAAGTATGAAACAAGACTAGACTATCTCAAAAAAATCCAAGATCCTTCTATTCCATAGCAACATAAAACCTCATCACAAAATAGGACAAAATAGACTAGAAAAAAATTGAATGGAACTAAACAGAATAAGACATGAAAGACAAATTGAGTATACAAAAACAGAACAGGATAGAACTGAACAAAAAGATGCAAAACCAAAATTTATTAAGAGAAAGGATCTAAAACCATATCTGATTAAATGCTCCAAAAGGCCTTAACTAGTCCTATTTATATCTTTTTCTACCACCTTGTACTTTTTAGAATATTCCTATGTGGTAGATTTTAGCTAAAAAATTACCTTAAATTCTTTTTTTAGAAGGTTCCACAAAAAGCTCGACCTAAATAACTACCATAAGCCTTTTTTAGAAGTTTCCATGATGGACTCCACCTAAATAATCGCCCTAAATTCTTTCTAGAATGTTCCATGATGGATCTTATGTGGTCCATAAACCTAATCCCAATTCTAGAAACTTCTGTGGTTCTATATGTCTATACAATTATCTTATCTTTACCTTGTTATAGTTAATCTTCTTCCACTAATGCGGAACATCCTCGTTTTGCTCCTAATGGTATCTCAAAATGATTTCTTGGCAATGAGTGAGGTTTTGTGGATGTTCCCGTGTTATATTGTGAATAGGATAACCTTTCCAAAGGACTCAAGTTGTAGATGTTTTCTACTACAATAAAGGTAGCGATGCTCCAAAATACTCTCTACTTCATATTCTTATTGGTCATCAATTACAACTAGTAGTAGTAGTGATTGATGATGATCTAAAAAGCGCTTTGGATTATTATAAAATTCCTTTAATTATAAAACATGGAAGATTCGATGGACCCAAATATGTGGAGGAAGTTTGAGGTGATATGAGACATGAAAAATCAGTGTAGAAATGCAAAAAGATCCAAGCCACCAAGATGCTAGTTTACGGATTTAGGTTGATGTAGCAAGTAGCAAGTTAGGATTAGAAAGTAACATCTAATCATGATACTAAAAGGTCTTGAGTTGCCAATGGTTATCTGTATACTGCTTTTGTTGATTTTATATAGTAAGAAGGTGGTTCGATGCCTCTTGTAAGGTCGTTATAAGCCATTGTATAAATTCCTCTATTGTCAAGTTATTAGTGTCGATGGGACAATAAAGAATTAGTGGCATAATTGGATGCTGATTGATATTCAAAAAAAATGATGAATAATTGATATTTATTTAAATAATATCATTATAAGCAAATTTCAAGGGCATTAAGTATTCATCCCAATCATTATGATGAAATACTACAAATGCCTGCAACATATCATCTAGGGTCTGATTTGTACGCTCTGTTTGTCCATCTGTTTAGAGATAGAAGGCTGTAGATATGGCAAGTTGTGTACCTAATAGCTTGAATAAGGCTTATTAAAAACTTCACGTGAAACATAAATCTCAATTTGAAATGATGACATGAGGTAATCCACGGTGATGAAAGATAGTATCAAAAAAGACTCGTGCAAGCATTAAGACATTAATATCTGAGTGCATTGCAACTAAGTGAAGTTGCTTCGAGAGTCAATCCACAAAGACGATAATTGTGGTATGATTAAGAGGCATCTGTGGCAAATATATAATGAGATCTATAGTCACTTGCTCCCAACGTGCCGTAGGTAGCAAAATTAGCTGCAATAATTTAGGAGACACTGTGTTGCATACTTTGTTATGTTGACATGACTCGTATGAGCATACAAAGGCTCAAAAATCATGATCCAAATTTGTCCAAACTCATGTCCTTAAGATCTATTCCAGGGTCTTCTTTTGTCTCAGATATCAAGATATTAGGATGTCATGTCCCTCTTGAAGTATGTAAGTCTAAGTTTAACATTATTCGATACATTAATTTGCTTCTTGAAATAAAATAAGCCATTACTAAGACTGTAATCCTAATATTATATATCGCCTACCTTCAGCCGATCACTAACCATCTCAAAATAAGCATCTCATTATGTAGCTTTCTTCTATTCTGCCTCTTTGGTTAGATCTAAAATGATACTACTAATGGTAGCAACTTCTACCTTGTTTTTTAATTTGTCCTTTAAGTTTGATCTATATGAATAGCTGTTTGGTATAATATATTGTTGCCGTTGGTTGTACTCAAGCTAGATATCAAAAAATTACAACTGTTCTTTTTAACGATGATGGTGCAATTTTATATTTTCCAGATGCAAATCATATAGCAAGGATTGATGGTCAATCCAAACAACCATTGGCTTCTCCAATAGATAGTATTTCCACACCTTTGTGACATGTATAATTACTAATTGATTTCAATCATGTACAAAATAATTGTGCTCTATCCTTCTGAGCTTGCGTAATTTATACGCCATAGGTTGAAGGCCCCTAATAAAGTCTTGTTGAAGGACTGCTCCAATAGCAAAGTTGAAAGCATCAATGTCAAGCATACAAAGGAGATTAGGATCATATGGTTATAATATTAGAGGAGTAATGAATGCCTCCTTCAACTTATCAAAGATATTTTGCTGCTCCAATTTTCTTTCAAATGGGGCACCTTTTTTCAATAGGTTTGTCAATGAAACAGGAATGTGAGAAAATTGTCAAATAAAATGGGGACAATATCTAATAAGGCCTAAGAATGAACAAACTTCAACAACATCCTTGAAAGTTGGCCAATTCTCTATTGCTTTTATCTTATCTTGCTCCACATGCATGCCTTTGAAGGACACCTCATGCTCCAAAAAGGTGACTTCTGACTCTCAAAGTTCACATTTTGGTTGCTTGTAATAAAAGTGACTATCTTATAGTCGGTATAGTATCTTTTATAGGTGTTATTCATACTCTTTAAGGATTTAATTATATATGATGACATCATCAATGAAAACGATTATACACTTATCTAAAAGGTCTCGAAACAATCTATTCAAGTCATCCATAAAAGAGGCTAGAGCATTGGTGAGGCCAAAGGGTAAAATCAACTAATCAAAATATCCATAGCACGTACAAAATTACATCTTTTTCACATACTCTCTTACAATAGGTATTTGCCAATAGCCGCTCTAAAGTTTCAATTTACTAAAGATGATTGTACCTTGAAGTTGATCAAGAAGATCATCTATGTATAGAAGTGGATATGTATTTTTAATAGTCTACTTATTGAGACCTTAATAGTCAATGTAAAGGTAAAATCCACCATCTTTCTTAGGTACAAAGAGTATAGGTACTCCCCATGGTAATGTGCTTTCTCAAATGAGTCCTTTCTCTAAAAATTCATCCAATGTCTTCTACAGTTCTTCAAGTTCTTTTAGTACAAGGCAATAAATTGGTCCGTTTCTTAGTTTGACTCTAGGCAATAGTTTTATTTGAAAGGAGGCACCTCGATTAAGAGATATGCCACTAGATAGATTGGTTAGAAAGACATCTTAATATTCTCATATAAATTACACTCCTCATTCTATTACTTCAGGTGTCTTTTCTACTATTGACGTAAGATTTGGAACCACCATATATACTGATTGCTCATGTTGTAGTTGCTTATTTATAAATGACATCCATACAAATAAATCTTTGGTTGAAAGCTATCTTTTTTTCCACTTTATATAGAGGTATAAAGAGTCATCTTGCATCCTCTATCTTTAAAAGAGATTGTTCTTCCTATTCAATCAAATTTCTTATTTTCTATCTCTAACAATGGCATATCATGGATAACATCACACTTTAGCTTTGTCACATTGAATCTCTCTCTTAAGACATAGGTGTCTATTAATTTTAAGGTTTCTTCTTCACATGTCTTACTCAATATATTCTCTCGATCATATGCATTGTTATACTTCTTCCCTTGATTTTCTTTGTTTTAATTCCAAGCTAGTCAACAATTTCAATTGAAATGCAATTTTTTGTAAAGCTACAATCTAAAAGCATTTGACATAGTTGTCTTCTTAGTACTTCCGTTAGATGCACCAATTGATTTTTTTTTATAGTTTTCTAAGGCTATGCCATTTATCTTTGAAAGATAATAGCTACCCCCTATATTTGCTCTTGGTGCCTTTATTGAAGAGTCTCATTTTTTTGTCCTAATTCATTATTGTCTTAGTGAGTTTAGAAACTATGAACCTGCATTGTCTTTCTAATACTTACACTTTGATATTTTAGACAACGTCCAATTAAATGGCTTGGCTCTTGATAGTAAAAATATAATTTTTTTAATACCAATATTTGTTGTCTTTGTAGTGTCAATGATCCTTGTAAGGCATCAATCTTCATTGACATTGGTTATTGTGCTATAATATTAGATAGTGGCATAGGACTTTGTGCTATAGGTTGTGCTATACGATTTTAAAAATCTATAGCATCAACCTTCTCTATAATCCGAATTGCCTCTTCAAATGCTTGTAGATCTCTTAGCTCCACCTCTAGCTGGACTCCAAGTTTTAAATCTTGTAGGAATCAATCTATCATCTTTGCCTTCAAAATATTGTCAATTTAGAGATATAGGAACTTGAATCGAGAGACATAATTTTGTATCAACCTAGCTTGTGTAAGATTATCCAACTGATTGCGTACTATCTTTTCCACATTAATAGGCAAAAATTGATTATTTAAATCAGTCTCAAACTCCTCTTAGTTACAAAACACACCTTGAGCTCCATAACTTTGAACTTAATGTTGCCCCCAAATGGCTGCGGCATCTCTTAAATAATTGGCTGCATATATAATTCCTTCAATGATATTTGTCCTAAATAGTTGGAAGTATTGTTGTACATTGAAGAGCCATTGACATACATCTTGTCTTGAAGTTCTAGAGTATGTACTAGGCTTATTCAATTTCAATCTAATAGATGTCCATTCTTTTTTCTTAAGGCTTCTATTTATTTTGGAAAAAAAGCTATCTGACCTAAGATGTGTTGTATTTGAGCATCCATCTAGGATTACTCTGCTATATCTCCCATACTATAAATTTTCTACTCGATTCTACTATTATAATATCTTTTCACCTTCTAATTGATTTTTTAAGAATAGCTCATAGTAGCCTCAATACAATACCTAGTTTAACCACAATAATTGACTTTGGACTAAATGATGACTATTGACATGCTACTAAAAGTAAACAGTCTAATACTTGCTTTGATATCAATAAAACATGATTAGACTATCTCAAAAAAAGCTAAGATCTTTCTATTTCAAAGTAATATAAAATCTCATAATAAAATAGGATAAAAAAAATTAGAATAGAATTGAATAGAACTAAATAAAATAGGACATGAAAGACAAAGTGAACAAATAAAAATAAAATAGAACAAAATTAAACAAAAGGATGCAAAACCAAACTTTATCAAGAGAAAAGGTTTGAAGCCATAACTGACTAGATGCTCTTAAAGGTCATGGCCAGTCTTATTTATACCTTGTCTTATCACCTTGGACTTTCTAGAATGTTCTTAGGTAAAGGGCTCTATTTAGATAACCACCTTAAATTAATTTTTTAAAAGGTTTCATAATTGGCCCTATCTAGAAAAACCTCCTAAGTCTTTTCTAGAAGGTTCCATGATAGACTTCAACTAAATAACCACCCTAAATTCTTTTAAAAATATTCTATGATAGATCCTACATAGTCCATTAATCCAATTCCAATTCTAAAAATTTTCATGGTTCTTTCTATCTATACAATTATCTTATCTATATCCTGTTATACAATAAATTAGAAGCTTTAAATGGTGGCTTTTTATTTAAAACAAATTTCAACAATCAAGATCAACTACAAGATCTATAACAAAGAGCTTCTTCTAATTGTGGATTCATTTAAAAAATGGTGTCATTATCTAAAAGGTGCTTCTAATTCAATTATCCTATATACAAATCAGAAGAACTTCATGTATTTTATAGTAGCATGTATTTTGAATTTTCATCAAATTTATTGAAGTATGTCTTTATCAATATTACTTATTGATCCAAATACAATAAGATTTTTTAAACGCCCTTTCTAAATTCTTTTATTATATCTATAATATTTAATATTTAATATTCAAAGATTTTTATTGGCTTCAAATATGGAGGGTAGTTAAAGACTTTGTACAATTACATGAAATTTATTCAAAATCAAAAACTCCTTGATATTGGCCTTGTAGACTTCTTTAGCCATTACTTATTCTAGAACAACTATGGTCTTCTATTTCTATGGATTTAATCATAAATCTTCTAATCTTAGATTTTTATAATTCTATATTTATAATAGTAGATCATTTTATTAAGATGGCACATTTTGTATCATGTAAAAAATCTATCATATATCATGAAACAACTAAGCTTTTTCTTGACAATAACTATTAATATTATGGATTGTCAAGGATATTATATCAAATAGAAGGACTCAATTTGCATCAAAATTTTAGAGAATTCTTTTTAAGATTTTAAAGATGGATATAAAATTTTCTTCAATTTTCCATCCTTAAATTGATAGACAAATAAAGTGGATAAATTAAGTTTTTGAGTAATATCTAAAATATACTATCAACTATCAACAAGATGATATGATAAATTTTTTATAATTTGTAAAGTTTGCTTATAATAAAATGATACATTCTTCTAATTAATGAACATCTTTTTTTAATGAATTATGGTTATTATCTATAACTTGATACTTTTGACTTTTCAAAAGTAAATAATCTTGCAACAAAAGATTTAACAAATCAATTATCAGAGCTATATGCAATAATAAAGGTACAATTAAAAATAGCTCAAGAACAAAAAAAGATCAATGAAGATACCTATTGCTAGGAACAACCTTAATTTTATGTTGGCAATAAGGTATGATAACTTTGTCATAAAATTAAGATCATTTTACTTTCTGATAAGTTGGATTATTTTAAATTTGGACCATTTCTTATTTGTAAAAAAATCAATTTAATTACTTATTAATTATACCTACTAGAGTCTATGAAGATCTATCTTATGGTTTATATATCTCTTCTTGAGCCATATAAGATAATATATATATTAAGAATATGACAAATGATACATTATTTTATAGAAGTAGGCAATAATGAAGAATTCAAGGTTGAAGAAGTGTTAGACTCAAGGTGACACCAAAATAAGTTGGAATATCTTATTTATTAGTAAAAATATGAAATTAATGAATGTACATGAGAGCTAGCCAAAAATCTTACAAATACAACAAAAAAAGTTGATTTTATTCATTAATGACATCTATCAAATTAAAATGAAGAATAGAAATTCTTTACTATAAAAAAAATAAAGTTCATAAAAGATTGTAATTTACTTTCTATTTTTATTTATAATTTTACATATTTATAGTAATAAAAAGATGAAAAACTAATAACTAGAAAATTCAACTCAAAAGCTATTATTTATTGATTTACTAGACAGGAAATTGTAACTATTACAACCTTTAAATAATATAACAAAGAAGAAGATCCTCAAGAATGATATGTTCTTCCTTGAATAGATTGTGAATTTAATGTGTTTGATATCACAACTTTAGAAGAAATTCTTGATATTTGATGATTTTATTAGACATTTGAACAGTTCTTGATCATATTATAAATGTCTTATTTGAAGGGAGTTATAAAGGCCTTAAGAATAATTAAATAACATAATGATCATATTACCTTTGTATAAAATATTGTTGATGGCTGAGAAGATCTATCAACCACCTTTGTTTCACAAATATATTGTCATGGACATACATAGGTATTCTAATAAATACCTATATGATTAGATAGGAATAGGTAAAAATAGATAGAAGTAGGTTATTTTTATAAGACCTTTTAGAGAAGCTTCCTAGAAGCTTTATAGATGTTACTTGACTTTACATAAGTTTATAGTTGATTGGTAGATTAAAAACTTGGTCAATAAGTTAATCACGTCTTGATATCTTACAAAACAAGCTAACTATGTGGTGCACATATAAAAACTTGCCTTGTAAGTTAAGATACATGTCTTGTAAAGTCAACATGCTTTGGAGGTCCTATAGGAAATTGCCATATAGCTCCTAGTTAAGAGTATATATAGAAGTAAGACTGAAACATTCTTCACTCTTGTTAATACCTTTCTAGTCCATAGTCTTGCTTCAAGACTTTTTAGTCTTCTTATTTTTGGCAATAGCCATTGTAATTTAATATTATATCATCTTTGAATAACTTTCTAGTTTTTTCAGTGATACAAGAGTGTATTGAGGATTTTTTTTTTTCAAAATTAATGTCCTTAATAGTTTGACAAGAGTACTAATATACTATTTTTATCTTATTTTAGAAGTAAATAAATTATTCCACTTCTATTGTTGTATTTTGAAGCTTGCAAACTATCCACCTTTAAACAAAAAATCTTATTTTTTAACACTAATCTTTTCCTTAAAGAAAATAGATTATCTTTCTTCATAGAATTTTTTTATTAGAGGTTGTAGATTACCCACTTTTAATTTAACTTTTTGAATTTATTTGAATTATCTATAGAAGAAAAAATTATGGATTCTATTCTCAACATAAGTGAGAATAGATTTACAACTATTGTAAATCTTCATAAGCTTGTCAACATTCTAAGAGTAAAAATCTCAAGTATTTCCAACAAAAACCATAGAGGTACTATGTCTATGCATATGAAAGAAGTTCTGAGTCTGTGACAAGAAATTGTGCAGTTGAAGGAAGTAAGTAGATTAACCTCATAACCAAATCTAAGGATTTTTGTTTTTAGAAGTATGATGGGGATAAGGATTACTATGTCTAATAAGTTTGATGGAACAAGATGAAAATTTTGACGATTTTTGCAATAAATCAAGCTCTATCTAAGGTTGTAACTTTTCTAATATTTTCATGGATTTATTCAAGTTGGATTTATACACACACTTCTATTAAAAAGTGCTCTCTTTTGATTTGCACTTTTAATGGAAAAAGATTTGTAAGTCTTTTATAATTTGAATTCATTTATAAAAGTGTTTATAGCCACATTTGGAAAAAGTGATTGAGAAAGAATAGCAAAGACCAAGCTCTTATCTTTAAGGCAAGGATCACAATCAGCTATCACATATGGTACTAAATTCCAAAACCTCGCTTGTAACATGGACTAGAATGACAAAGTCCTTATTAATTTTGATATAGATTGAAGGATAATATTCAAGACTTGTTATTGACAATATCAAAGACAAAAACTTTGGAACAATTTATTGCTCAAGTCATTGCATGTGACAATTGATTATCTGAAAGACATCAAGAATAAAGATATGGATGGAGAAGAACAAATCAAATAATGACGGTAATTCTTAAGTTTTAAAAAATTTATCTATCAATGCCAAAACCAATATAAATTAATATAATATGTTTTAAATCCCTCATAGAGCAAAAAAAGAATTGACAACGTCAAGAGGACTCATGCTTATATTAACAAGAAGCTAAACATATTACTCAACATTGTCTAAAGAAACAATGCAATTATAAAATGAAAATCACGTTTGCCAAAGAAGACAATGTGTCAAAAAATAAGTTGTTACAGCTACAATAGGAACCATGTGGTTAGAATCATATATAATATTTAGTAAAGGTCCTATTTTTCTTTCAAATTTTTAACCTTGTTTTATAATAGAAGTCTGTTTAGGTCCAAAAAATCACAAAGTCTTAGCCTTGTTAGATTCAAGACCTTCAACTTGTTTTATAGATGAAGACTTTTTCAAAAAATAAGATATATCTTTAATTAAGAAAATCAAATTTTTGCATATAAAAGTAATAGATAGACATTCATTGTCTTTTGAGGATGTTATATATAAAAATATTCTTGTAGGAGTAGCAATTAGTGGTCACAATAGTTTAGTAATATTTAATGTAATTAAATCTCCTTCTAACCTAATTATTTTAAGATTATTGTTATTAAAAAGATATAATCTTTAAATAGACTAGATTTCTTGTAATCTTGATTTTTTTCCATAGTTTAATATAAGGTCTTGCTAAGCAAGTAAAAATCCATAAGTCTAGTACATCCAAACTTTTTTTGGTAGGTATGAGAGCTTTCATGCATGCCGCAAATGAAGGGCCATCTTTTGCTATATATGCCATGTCCATTGCTAATGGTGAGAAGATATCAAGTAGTATTCATAGTCAGTATCAAGATTTCTAAGACATTTTTGAAAAAAAAAATGTAGATATTCTTCTAAAGCATGGTCCTTGTAATTGTTCCATCAATCTTCAATAAAGAATTCAACCACCATTTGGACCAATCTATAGCCTATCACAAAATGATTTGGCTACACTCAAAGAGTATATTGATGAAAATTTGGTCAAGAATTTTATACACTACTCTAAATCTCCAATCGGCACTCCTATCTTATTAGTGAAGAAAAAAGATGGATCCCTGCAAATGTAAATGAATCATTGAAGACTTAACAAGATCACCATCAAGAATAGATATTTTTTACTTTTGATTTCAAGACTTCTTGGTAAATTAAATCAAGAAAAGATCTATACAAAAATAGATCTACAAGGAGCATATTATCTGGTCTCCATCAAAGAATGAGATAAATAGAAGATTACTTTTTGAATTAGGTGTAGACATTTTGAATACAATATCATACTTTTTGGAATCACTAATACATCAATTACTTTTCAACATATAATGAATGATGTCTTTTATGAGTTTTTTGATGATTTTATCATTTTTTATTTGGATGATATTTTAATCTATTTTAAGAATATAGAAGAGCATGAAATTCATGTTTGTCGTATATTACAAAAACTAAGAAATGTAGATAAGTGAAGATGGAAAAGTGTATATTCTACACTATTCAAGTTGACTTTTTGGAGTATATTATTTTCAATGAAGGCCTTATAATGGATCCAAAGAAAGTCCAAATTATCATAGATTAGAAGATCCCAAGAACAATAAGAGATTCAACCTTTGTTAAATAAATTCAATCAAGTATGTCCTCTAATCTTCTTGTCTATGATATCAAGAATCTTTCTTTTAGGTCTCATGATATTTCAAAGTTCAAGTTCAAGAACAATTTACTCTATTTCAAGGGATGTCTATATGTTCCAAAAGAAAAAAGTATGTTTACGTGTTCTTCAAGCACATCATGACTTTTGAGCAATAGGATCTTTTGGATACAATAAGACTTTAGACCTTATATCTAAAGATTTTTAGTGGTTGCAAATGTGAAAAGTGATAAAAGACTTTGCTTAATCATGTGATGTTTGTTGAAGATCAAAAACTCCTTGTCATCAATTCTATGGACTTCTCTAATCATTGCCTATATGCAAATAACCATAGCCTTCCATTTTTATGGATTTTATTATAGATCTTCTAAGTTCAAGTTCATATGACTCTATATTTTTAATTGTAGATCTCTTCACTAAAATAGCATATTTTGTACCATGTACAAAATCTATTTCAGGTGAAGAAATAACTAAGCTTTTCATTGACAATATCTATTGCTATCATGGATTGCCAAAGGATATTATAACAGATAGGGGGAGTTAATTTGTATTAAGATTCTAAAGAATCCTATTCAAAATTTTAAAGATAGATATAAAGATTTTTTTGGCTTTTCATCCTCAAATTGATGGACAAATAAAATAAGTGAATCAAGTTCTAGAGTAGTATTTGAGGTGTACCTTCAACTATCATTAAGATGACTGGACAACTCTTTTGCCATTGGCAAAGTTTGTATACAATAATTTGGTATATTCTTCTACTCAACAAATATCTTTCTTTATAAATTATGGTTATCATTTATGACTTGATACTTTTGACTTTTCAAAAGTTGATAATCCAAAAATGGAAGATTTAGAAAATTATTTGTTAGAGCTGTATACAACAATGAAGATATAATTCTTGTTGTTCTTAAGCTCAAAAACAAAAAAAGACCAACGTAGATGCCTATCGCAAAGAGCATCCACAATTCAAAGTAGGTGACAAAGTATGATTACTTCATTGTAATATTAAGATTATTCATCGTTATGACAAGTTAGACTATTGTAGGTTTAATTTTTTTTTAATTAGTAAACAAGTCAATCATGTTACTTATCAATTATATCTATTAAAGTGTATAAAGATCCACCTTATATTTCAAATATCCTTTCTTAAGCCGTATAAGACACTGAATATCTTGGGAAGAAAATAGATGCCACCTCCTCTTATAGAAATAGATAATAATCAAGAATTCAAGGTGGAAGAAGTCTTAAATTCAAAGCAACGCCAAAATTGGTTGAAATATCTTATTAATTAGTATAAATATAATATTAGTGAATGCACATGGGAGCCAACAAAAAACCTTGCAAATGTAGTAAAGAGAGTTAAACCTTTTCAGTAACAACATCCATCAAAACTAAGATGAAGAATAATAAATCTTTGCTATTAAAGAAACAAGATCAAAAGAAGATAACATTCTACTTTCTATCTTTCTTTGTAGCTTTTGTATAGCTAAGGAGATGGAGAACCAACAACCATTAGATTCAATTCAAGAGCTTTCATTTGTGAACTTATCAGATGAGATATTGTAATTGTCACAAGCTTTAAGATGAAAAAATTGAGATGAAGATCCTTAAGAATGACATGTCCTTCCTCAAATAGATGGCAAGTTATAACATGTTTGGTATCACAACCTTGGAAGAGATTCTTGATATTTGGTAATTTTATTAGAGGTAGGAAAAATTCCTCACGGTGTTTCAAATATTTTATTTGAAAAAAATTATGAAGGCTTCAACAATGACTAAATAATTAGGTGATCTTCTTGCCTTGATATGAGACACTATCTATGGTTGAGATGGCCTATCAATCAACTTTGAAGTGAACAAGGATTGGACTATGTAGCAAATACAATTTATCGCATCTTAGATTTCTTCAATATGTGAAGACTACTCCTTATAGAACTTATTTCTAAAAAAGGCGGTAATACTACAGAAATATTTAGATATTTTAATAAATATCCATATAATTAGGTAGGAATAGGCAAAAGTAGATAAAAATAAGTTAATTTCATAAGACCTTTTAGAAAAGCTTTTTAGAAGCTTCATAGATGTTATTTGACTTTAGATGTGTTTGTACTTGATTGATAGGTTAAAAACTTAGTGAACAAGTTAATCACATATTGATAGCTTACAAAATAAGCTAAACATGTGGCTCATATATAGAAAACTTATCTTACAAATTAAGATACATGTCTTATAAAGTCAACACATTTTGGAGGTTTTATACGACATTGCCATATAGCTCCTAGTTAAGAGTACATATAGAGGTAAGAGTGAAGCCTTCTTTACTCTTATCAATGCCTTTCTAGTTCTTAGTCTTGTTTAAAGACTTTTTAGTCTTCTTACTTTTGGCAATAGTCATTGTAGTTTACTATTATATCATCTTTAAATGACTTTTTAGTTTTTTCAGTGATAGAAGAGTATATTGAGGATTTTCTTTCTTTAAGATTTATGTCCTTGACACATACACATGTAAACCAATAATTACCAATAAGATTAAATAGAAGTATGTAAAATTAGATAAAAAAAAAAATAGGTTAATTCCATAATATCTTCTATAGAAGCTTTATAGATATTGATTTGATTTTGTAGGTATATATAATTGACTTTTTAGATTAGAAACATAGACAATAAGTTAGTCATGTGCTATACATGCTGGTAGCTTAAAAAACAAGCTAATATATGGTGCATACATAGAAAACTTACCTTATAAGCTAAGGCATGTATCCTAAAAAGTCAACACATATTAGAGGTCCTAAATAACATTGCCACATAGCTCGTAGTTAGATAGTATATATAGAGGCAAGAGTGAAGCCTTCTTTACTATTATGAACTCCTTTCTTGATTCTAATCTAGCTTCAAGAGTCTCAAGTTTCCTTATTCTTTGGCACTAGCCATTCTAGTATCTTTTTCATATACATACTACTTTATTTCTATTTTGTCAATTTTCTTTTGAGACAAATTTTCCAAATTTATGTATCTTTTAGAATTCATATCTTTAACAGATTAACAAGAATATATTTACAATATCAAAGTTTTTTTTTCTTAATTAAGAGTGGTTTATGTTTCTTTTTTTATAACACATAAGTGTATTAAAAGTTACAGATTACCTTCTTCTAAAATAATATTCTTCTTTCCATCTTCTTTGTTTTCAAGTCCTTTCTTTAGCTTGTCTTAAGCAATGTTAGACATTTTTTCTTTAAGTATTATTATAGATAAGCTTATTAAAATGAAGAGTACAATGGCACAAATACAAGAGCAATTAAAGGAGATAATATTTTTAATGCATCAACTCAATTTACCAACACAAAGAGTAATAAGAATGACAAGAAGTAAAGATATAGATATGATTGGAACTGCTTCAATATTTGCATCAAATCATGTCCCTTCTCCTATGGAGGAACATCCTTTTGATACTAGAGAACTAAGAATTGCCTTACTCGAGAAGTTTAATGGCATAAGTTCTAAGTTTCAAGGATTTATCAATTAAGTACAACTTGTGATTGAACTTCAATCCCTAAGCTATTCGACTCTAAGATCGCAAGTTAAATTCATTGATACACTTCTTTTAGATTCAATATTGTTGTAATTTTTATCTTTTTTTGAACAACAAGATCTAATATTAGATAATTTGGAGGTTTTTTTGATGAAATTTTGATCCATGTATGGAGTCATGAAGCAATTCGTGTTACAACCAACAAGATCCATATTTTGTAACAAGGCAATTGATCTGTAACATTATATGCTTCATAATTTTGATAACTTATAACTGATATCAAATAGGATGATGTTGCACTTATTAGCTAATTTTTCTATGGATTATAATATGAGGTAAAGAAATTGATGCTCAACTTACTTGATCCTCAAACATTGAGTCAAGTGATTGACTTTGTTGTGAAGTATGACAATCAACTTTTCAAATTTTGATCTGAAAGTCAGATAAGTTGGCCTTAATGTTATTATAATTCAATGGCAATACTAATACCTCCTCAACACATACATTCAAAAGTAAAAGATATGCAAATTGATGCAAGACGTTTCAAATCTCTTACTGAGCAAAAAAAGACTTGTTGCCATTAAGAAGGATTATGCTTATATTATGGAGAACCTAAACACACTACTCAACATTATTCAAAGAAGCAACGTAATTATAAAATGAGAAGTAAAAATATCAAAGAAGACAATATATCAAAAAATGAATTTGTCTAGCTACAATAAGGATCGTGTGGTTGGAATCTTGTGCAATATCTAATGAAGGTCTCATTTTCTCTTTAAAACTCTCTTCTTGTTTTATATTAAATATTATTTTAAGACCTAAATATTATAAAGCCTTTGCCTTGTTAGATTTAGGAGCCTCAGCATATTTCTTAGATGAAGAATTTACTAAAAAGCTTAGCATATCTTTAGTGAAGAAAACTAAACTTATTCATATAGAAATCATAGATGGTCATCTGTTGTCTTTTAGAGATGATACTCACAAAATAATTCTTATAAAAGTAATAATCAATAGTCATAATAGCTTTGTGATATTTAATATCATTAAATTTTTTTCTAATCTAATTATTTTAGGCTTATTGTGGTTAAAAAAATACAACCCTTGAGTAGATTGGATTTCTTATACTCTTGATTTTTTTAAAAGTATAACTAAGAGTATAGTGAATCAAGTAAAAAATCATAAGTGTAATACAATTAAACTTGTATTTGTAGGTGCAAGAGCTTTTTTGCATGCTGCAAAAGAAGGATCAACTTGTGTCATTTATACCACATCCATTTTTGATGGTGCAAAGACTTCAAGTGGCATTCCAAGCCAATATCAAGAATTTCAAGATGTATTTAAATAAAAAATATGAATATTCTTTTAGAACATCATTCCTATGATTATTCAATTAACCTTCAAGAAAGAGCACAATTACCATTTGGACCAATCTACAATTTATCACAAAATGAGTTGAATGAATTCAAGGAGTATATTGAAGAAAATTCAGCCAAAAACTTCATACACCATTCCATTTGTGAAGAAAAAAGATACATCATTACAGATGTGTGTTGATTATCGAGGACTCAACAAGATCAGTATCAAGAATAAGTATGTACTATTTTTAATATTTAGACTTCTTGATCAGTTGAACCAAGTTAAGATCTATACAAAAATAGATCTATAAAGAGCATATAATTTGATATAAATGAAAGAAGAAATTGAATGGAGATTACATTTTGAACTAGGTACGGATATTTTGAATAAAATGTCATGCCTTTTAAACTTACAAATGCACTAATATCTTTTCAACATCTTATGAATAATATTTTTAAAGAATATTTGGATGATTTTATTATCTATTATCTAGATGCCATCTTGATCAATCCCAAGAATACAAAAGAATATGAATTTCATGTTTGTCATGTGTTACAAAAATTAAGAGATGCGAGATTCTATGCCAAGATAAAAAAGTATGTATTCTACTCTACTCAAGTTGATTGCTTAGGTTATATCATTTCAAATAATGGACTTATGATGGATCTTAAGAAAGTTTAAACTATTTTGGATTGAAAGATCTCAAAAACGGTATAAGATGTATAATATTTTTTAGAATTTGCTAATTATTATAGGATCTTCATCTATGACTTCTCTTGAATTGTAGCTACAGTTATATGTTTAACTCATAAAGACAAACTTCAGTAGAATCAAGAAGTCAAAGCAACATTTAAAGCTTTGAAAACAACCTTTGTTTCTATACCAATCTTATATTGCATTGACTTTTTAAAGAAATTCTTCATAGAAACAAATACATTGGAATGTGCTTTAGATGCTATGTTATTACAAATGGGAATAGATGATAAACTCCACCTAGTAGCTTTATATTCTAAGAAATTTTCAGCAATCAAGATTAACTATTAGATCTATAATAAAGAGCTTCTTGTAATTGTGGATTCTTTTCAAGAATGGTGTTATTATTTTGAAGGCACTTCTAGTCTAGTCACTATGTATGCAGATCACAAGAATCTTGAATATTTCATGTCAACATGTGTATTGAATCATTGCCAAGCCCATTCGAGCATGTCTTTATAAAGATTTGATTTCAAGATCACGTATTGACCCAGAAAACAACAAGGTTTGTCAGATGCCTTCTTTGGATATTCTTATCTTGTACCAAAAGAAGGAGATGCATCTTTTGACCAACAAAGAACAATTCTCTTGAAGCTCAAATATTTTCATCTTTGAGTAATAAAATCAACATTGATTGTTGATTCAACTTTTGTCAAATAAATTCAATCAAGTATGTCTTTTGATCCTCTTTTTTATGATATCAACAATCCTTTTTTTAAGTCTCATGATGCTTCCAAATTTGAATTCAAAAACAAACTACTCTATTTTGAAGAATGCCTATATGTTCTAAAAAGAGAAGCACATTTACTTATTTTTCAAGTATGCCATGATTTTTCAATAGTTGGACATTTTGGATACAATAAGACTTTAGAGTTGATATTTAAAGATATTTGATATCTACAAATGTGGAAGGTAATCAAAAATTTTGTTCAATCATGTGATGTTTGTTTAAGATAAAAAATTCCTTGTCATTCGCATTACAAACTTCTTTAGCCATTATCTATTCTTGAACAACCATAGTCTTTTGTTTCTATGGATTTTATCATAGATCTTTCAAACTTAGATTCATATGATTCTATATTTTTGATAGTAGATTATTTTACAAAGATGGCACATTTTGTACAATGTATAAAATCTATCACATGTGAAGAAATAGCCAAGCTTTTCTTTGATAATATTTATTGATATTATGGATTATCCAAAGATATTATATCAGATAGGAGGACTCAATTTATATCAAGATTTTGAAGAATCATTTTCAAGATTTTAAAGATAGATATAAAGCTATCTTTGGCCTTTGATCCTCAAACTAATGGACAGATAGAGCATATAAATAAAGTTTTGGAATAATGTTTAAGGTATGTTATCAAGTATCATTAAGATAATTGGAGAACTCTCTTGCTATTTACAGAGATTACTTATAATAATAGGATACATTCTTTTATGCAATAAACACCATTCTTTGTTAATTATGGTTATCATCCATGACTTAATACTTTTGACTTTTCAAAAATTAATAATCCTACAACAAAAGATTTGGCAAATCGTTTATTTGAGTTGCATGCAACAATGAAGGAGAAATTAAAGGAAGCTCAAAAATGACAAAAGATTAACGTGGATGCCTATCAAAAAGAACAACCATAATTTTTATATAGGTGACAAGGTATAGTTACTTTGTCGTAATATCAAGACTATTCATATTGTGATAAGTTGAACTATTGGAGGTTTGGATGTTTTCCTATTTGTGAATAATTTAATCCAATTATTTATTAATTATATCTATTGATGTCAATGAAGTTCCATATTGTCTTCTATGTGTCTCATCTTGAACCATATAAGGTTGTGAACATATCAAGAACAAGACAAGCTCCACTTCTTTCTATAGAAATAGACAAGAATGAAGAGTTTGAAGTAGAAGAAATTTTAAACTTCAGGTGGCGCTAAAATAAATTGAAATATCTTGTCCAATGGCATAAATATCATATTAGTGAATGCACATGGGAGCTAGCAAAGAATCTTACAAATGTAATGAAGGAGGTGAAGCCCTTTCATCAATGACATCCATCAAAACTAAAATAAAGACCTTTTCTATAAAAAAAATAAGATCTAGATAAGATAATATTCTACTTTCTATCTTTATTGTAGCTTCTTTGTATTTATAGTACTAATGAAATAGAGAATCAATAACCAATGGATGTGATTCAAGAGCCTTTGTTTGTTGATCTACCAAACAAGACATTACGATTGTCACAATCTTGAAGATGATATAATCGAGATGAAGATCTTCAAGAACAACATCTTCTTCCTCGAATAGATGGCAAGATACAACGCGTTTGGTATCATGACCTTTGAAAAAACTTCTAATGTTTGGTGATTCTACTAGAGGTAGGAACAACTCCTGATAGTATTCCAAATATTTTATTTGAAAGAAGTTACAAAATTCTCAATAATAATCAAATAACTAGGTGGTCTTTTTATCCTAATATGAGACACTATTGATGGTTGAAAGGCCCCATCAATTATCTTCAAAAAGAACAAAGATAAAAATATGTAGCAAATGTAATTTTTTGCATCTTGGATTTATTCAATATATGATGACTGCTCCTCATAGAACTTGTTTCTAGAAGGAGGAGGAGGATAATATCAAGGACATATATATGTAAACCAATAATTACCTATATGATTAGATAAAAGTAGATAAAAGTAAATAAAAATAGGTTAATTCCATAATATCTTCTATAAAAGCTTCTTAGAAGCTTCATAGAGATTGCTTTGACTTTATAGGTGTTTATAATTGACTTTTTAGGTTAGAAACATAGTCAATAAGTTAGTCATGTACCACTTATGTTGGTAGGTTGAAGAACAAGCTAACTATGTAGCACATATAGAAAAAAAAGTCTTGTAAGTTAAGACATGTGTCATGCAAAGTCAATACATATTAAAGGTCTTAAAGAACATTATCACATAGTTCCTAGTTAGATAGTATATA